>NC_064646.1:518754970-520095595 GCF_023864345.2 Schistocerca serialis cubense
TGTGTTTCATCGTCGATAACAAGGTCCAAGGGATACAGTAAACCTGAAGTGAAGCATCGGATTCTACAGCCGGACTCACAGGAGAGGTTCAAATCATAGAGAGTAAGAGTGTCAGTCCTCTTGTACTTAAGTCGGCATTGTGCCTTTTGTATTAATTTCAGATGCAATTTCTGTGTTTCATCGTCAATAAGAAGGTCAAAGGGATACAGTAAAACTGAAGTGAAGCATCGGAATCTAAAACTGGACTCACAGGAGAGGTTCAAAACATAGAGAGTTAGAGTGTCAGTCCTCTTGTGCTTATGTCGGCATTATGCCTTTTCTATTAAATTCGGATGCAATTTCTGTGTTTGATCGTCAATAACAAGGTCCAAGGGATACAGTATACCTGAAGTATAGCATCGGAATATATAACTGGACTCACAGGAGAGGTTCAAAGCATAGAAAATTAGAGTGTCAGTCCTCTTGTACTAAAGTCGGCATTGTGACATTTGTATTAAATCCGGATACAATTTCTGTGTTTCATCGTCAATAAGAAGGGCCAATTGATAAGGTTAACCTGAAGTGAAGCATCGGAATCTAAAACTGGACTCACAGGACAGGTTCATATCATAGAAAGTTAGAGTGTCAGTTTTCTTGTACTTAAGTCGGCATTGTGCCTTTTGTATTAAATTCGGATGCAATTTCTGTGTTTCATCGTCAATAACAAGGTCCAAGGGATACGGTAAACCTGAAGTGAAGCATCGGATTCTACAGCCGGACTCACAGGAGAGGTGCAAATCATAGAGAGTAAGAGTGTCAGTCCTCTTGTACTTAAGTAGGCATTGTGCCTTTTGTATTAAATTCAGATGCAATTTCTGTGTTTCATCGTCAATAAGAAGGTCAAAGGGATACAGTAAACCTGAAGTGAAGCATCGGAATCTAAAACTGGACTCACAGGAGAGGTTCAAAACATAGAGAGTTAGAGTGTCAGTCCTCTTGTGCTTATGTCGGCATTATATCTTTTGTATTAAATTCGGATGCAATTTCTGTGTTTGATCGTCAATAACAAGGTCCAAGGGAAACAGTAAACCTGAAGTATAGCATCGGAATATATAACTGGACTCACAGGAGAGGTTCAAATCATAGAAAATTTGAGTGTCAGTCCTCTTGTACTAAAGTCGGCATTGTGACTTTTGTATTAAATCCGGATACAATTTCTGTGTTTCATCGTCAATAAGAAGGGCCAATTGATAAGGTTAACCTGAAGTGAAGCATCGGAAACTAAATCTGGACTCACAGAGGAGGTTCAAATCATAGAATGTTAGGGTGTCAGTCCTCTTGTACTTAAGTTGGCATTGTGCCTTTTGTATTAAATTCGCATGCAATTTCTGTGTTTCATCGTCAATAAGATGGTCCAAGGGATACAGTAAACCTGAAGTAAAGCATCGGAATCTAAAACTGGACTCACAAGAGAGGTTCAAAATCAGAGAGTGTTAGAGTGTCAGTCCTTTTGTACTTAAGTCGGTATTGTGCCTTTTGTACTAAATTCGGATGCAATTTCTGTGTTTCATCGTCAATAAGAAGGTCTAAGGGATACAGTAAACCTGAAGTGAAGCATCGGAATCTAAAACAGGACTCACAGGAGAGGTGCAAATCATAGAGAGTTAGAGTGTCAGTCCTCTTGTACTTCAGTCGGCATTGTGTCTTTTGTATTAAATTCGGATGCAATTTCTGTGTTTCATCGTCAATAAGAAGGTCCAAGGGATACAGTAAACCTGAAGTGAAGCATCGGAATCTAAAGCTGGACTCACAGGAGAGGTTCAAATCATAGAGAGTTCGAGTGTCAGTCCTCTTGTACTTAAGTCAGCATTGTGCCTTTTGTATTAAATTCGGATGCAATTTCTGTGTTTCATTGTCAATAATAAGGCCCAAGGGATACAGTAAACCTGAAGTGAAGCATCGGATTCTAAAACTGGACTCACAGGACAGGTTCATATCATAGAAAGTTAGAGTGTCAGTTTTCTTGTACTTAAGTCGGCATTGTGCCTTTTGTATTAAATTCGGATGCAATTTCTGTGTTTCATCGTCAATAACAAGGTCCAAGGGATACAGTAAACCTGAAGTGAAGCATCGGAATCTGAAACTGGACTCACAGGAGAGGTTCAAACCATAGAGAGTTAGAGTGTCAGTCCTTTTGTACTTAAGTCGGCATTGTGCCTTTTGTTTTAAATTCGGATGCTATTTCTGTGTTTCATCGTCAATAAGAAGGTCCAAGGGATACAGTAAACCTGAAGTGAAGCATCGTAATCTAAAGCTGGACTCACAGGAGAGATCCAAATCATAGAGAGTTAGAGTCTCAGTCCCGTTGTACTTAAGTCAGCATTGTGCCTTTTGTATTAAATTCGGATGCGATTTCTGTGTTTCATCGTCAATAAGAAGGTCCAAGGGATAAGGTAAACCTGAAGTGAAGCATCGGAATCTAAGACTGGACTCACAGAAGAGGTTCAAATCATAAAAAGTTAGAGTGTCAGTCCTCTTGTACTTAAGTCGGCAGTGTGCCTTTTGTATTAAATTCGGATGCAGTTTCAGTATTTTATCGTCAATAAGAAGGTCCAACGGATACAGTAAACCTGAAGTGAAGCATCGGAATCTAAAACTGGACTCACAGGAGAGGTTCAAAACATAGAGAGTTAGAGTGTCAGTCCTCTTGTGCTTAAGTCGGCATTATGCCTTTTGTATTAAATTCGGATGCAATTTCTGTGTTTCATCGTCAATAACAAGGTCCAAGGGATACAGTAAACCTGAAGTATAGCATCGGAATTTAAAACTGGACTCACAGGAGAGGTTCAAATCATAGGAAATTAGAGTGTCAGTCCTCTTGTACTTAAGTCGGCATTGTGACTTTTGTATTAAATCCGGATACAATTTCTGTGTTTCATCGTCAATAAGAAGGACCAATTGATAAGGTTAACCTGAAGTGAAGCATCGGAAACTAAAACTGGACTCACAGAGGCGGTTCAAATCATCGAATGTTGGGGTGTCAGTCCTCTTGTACTTAAGTCGGCATTGTGACTTTTGTATTAAATTCGCATGCAATTTCTGTGTTTCATTGTCAATAAGATGGTCCAAGGGATACAGTAAACCAGAAGTAAAGCATCGGAATCTAAAACTGGACTCACAAGAGAGGTCCAAATCAGAGAGTGTTAGAGTGTCAGTCCTTTTGTACTTAAGTCGGCATTGTGCCTTTTGTACTAAATTCGGATGCAATTTCTGTGTTTCATCGTCAATAAGAAGGTCCAAGGGATACAGTAAACCTGAAGTGAAGCATCGGAATCTAAAACTGGACTCACAGGAGAGGTGCAAATCATAGAGAGTTAGGGTGTCAGTCCTCTTGTACTTCAGTCGGCATTGTGTCTTTTGTATTAAATTCGGATGCAATTTCTGTGTTTCATCGTCAATAAGAAGGTCCAAGGGATACAGTAAACCTGAAGTGAAGCATCGGAATCTAAAGCTGAACTCACAGGAGAGGTTCAAATCATAGAGAGTTAGAGTGTCAGTCCTCTTGTACTTAAGTCAGCATTGTGCCTTTTGTATTAATTTCGGATGCAATTTCTGTGTTTCATTGTCAATAATAAGGTCCAAGGGATACAGTAAACCTGAAGTGAAGCATCGGAATCTAAAACTGGACTCACAGGACAGGTTCATATCATAGAAAGTTAGAGTGTCAGTTTTCTTGTACTTAAGTCGGCATTGTGCCTTTTGTATTAAATTCGGATGCAATTTCTGTGTTTCATCGTCGATAACAAGGTCCAAGGGATACAGTAAACCTGAAGTGAAGCATCGGATTCTACAGCCGGACTCACAGGAGAGGTTCAAATCATAGAGAGTAAGAGTGTCAGTCCTCTTGTACTTAAGTCGGCATTGTGCCTTTTGTATTAAATTCAGATGCAATTTCTGTGTTTCATCGTCAATAAGAAGGTCAAAGGGATACAGTAAACCTGAAGTGAAGCATCGGAATCTAAAACTGGACTCACAGGAGAGGTTCAAAACATAGAGAGTTAGAGTGTCAGTCCTCTTGTGCTTATGTCGGCATTATGCCTTTTCTATTAAATTCGGATGCAATTTCTGTGTTTGATCGTCAATAACAAGGTCCAAGGGATACAGTAAACCTGAAGTATAGCATCGGAATATATATCTGGACTCACTGGAGAGGTTCAAATCATAGAAAATTAGAGTGTCAGTCCTCTTGTACTAAAGTCGGCATTGTGACTTTTGTATTAAATCCGGATACAATTTCTGTGTTTCATCGTCAATAAGAAGGGCCAATTGATAAGGTTAACCTGAAATGAAGCATCGGAATCTAAAACTGGACTCACAGGACAGGTTCATATCATAGGAAGTTAGAGTGTCAGTTTTCTTGTACTTAAGTCGGCATTGTGCCTTTTGTATTAAATTCGGATGCAATTTCTGTGTTTCATCGTCAATAACAAGGTCCAAGGGATACGGTAAACCTGAAGTGAAGCATCGGATTCTACAGCCGGACTCACAGGAGAGGTTCAAATCATAGTGAGCAAGAGTGTCAGTCCTCTTGTACTTAAGTCGGCATTTTGCCTTTTGTATTAAATTCAGATGCAATTTCTGTGTTTCATCGTCAATAAGAAGGTCAAAGGGATACAGTAAACCTGAAGTGAAGCATCGGAATCTAAAACTGGACTCACAGGAGAGGTTCAAAACATAGAGAGTTAGAATGTCAGTCCTCTTGTGCTTATGTCGGCATTATATCTTTTGTATTAAATTCGGATGCAATTTCTGTGTTTGATCGTCAATAACAAGGTCCAAGGGATACAGTAAACCTGAAGTATAGCATCGGAATATATAACTGGACTCACAGGAGAGGTTCAAATCATAGAAAATTAGAGTGTCAGTCCTCTTGTACTAAAGTCGGCATTGTGACTTTTGTATTAAATCCGGATACAATTTCTGTGTTTCATCGTCAATAAGAAGGGCCAATTGATAAGGTTACCCTGAAGTGAAGCATCGGAAACTAAAACTGGACTCACAGAGGAGGTTCAAATCATAGAATGTTAGGGTGTCAGTCCTCTTGTACATAAGTTGGCATTGTGCTTTTTGTATTAAATTCGCATGCAATTTCTGTGTTTCATCGTCAATAAGATGGTCCAAGGGATACAGTAAACCTGAAGTAAAGCATCGGAATCTAAAACTGGACTAACAAGAGAGGTTCAAATCAGAGAGTGTTAGAGTGTCAGTCCTTTTGTACTTAAGTCGGTATTGTGCCTTTTAACTAAATTCGGATGCAATTTCTGTGTTTCATCGTCAATAAGAAGGTCCAAGGGATACAGTAAACCTGAAGTGAAGCATCGGAATCTAAAACTGGACTCACAGGAGAGGTGCAAATCATAGAGAGTTAGAGTGTCAGTCCTCTTGTACTTCAGTCGGCATTGTGTCTTTTGTATTAAATTCGGATGCAATTTCTGTGTTTCATCGTCAATAAGAAGGTCCAAGGGATACAGTAAACCTGAAGTGAAGCATCGGAATCTAAAGCTGGACTCACAGGAGAGGTTCAAATCATACAGAGTTAGAGTGTCAGTCCTCTTGTACTTAAGTCAGCATTGTGCCTTTTGTATTAAATTCGGATGCAATTTCTGTGTTTCATTGTCAATAATAAGGCCCAAGGGATACAGTAAAGCTGAAGTGAAGCATCGGAATCTAAAACTGGACTCACAGGACAGGTTCATATCATAGTAAGTTAGAGTGTCAGTTTTCTTGTACTTAAGTCGGCATTGTGCCTTTTGTATTAAATTCGGATGCAATTTCTGTGTTTCATCGTCAATAACAAGGTCCAAGGGATACAGTAAACCTGAAGTGAAGCATCGGAATCTAAAACTGGCTTCACAGGAGAGGTTCAATTCATAGAGAGTTAGAGCGTCAGTCCTCTTGTACTTAAGTCGGCATTGTGCCTTTTGTGTTAAATTCGGATGCAATTTCTGTGTTTCATCGTCAATAAGAAGGTCCAAGGGATAAGGTAAACCTCAGGTGAAGCATCGGAATCTAAGACTGGACTCACAGAAGAGGTTCAAATCATAGAAAGTAAGAGTGTCAGTCCTCTTGTACTTAAGTCGGCAGTGTGCTTTTGTATTAAATTCGGATGCAGTTTCTGTATTTTATCGTCAATAAGAAGGTCCAAGGTATACAGTAAAACTGAAGTGAAGCATCGGAATGTAAAACTGGACTCACAGAAGAGGTCCAAAACATAGAAAGTTTGAGTGTCAGTCATCTTGTACTTAAGTCGGCTGTGTGCCTTTTGTATTGAATTCGGATGCAATTTCTGTATTTCGTCGTCAATAAGAAGGTCCAAGGGATACAGTAAACCTGAAGTGAAGCATCGGAATGTATAACTGGACTCACAGGAGAGGTTCAAATCATTGAGAGTTAGAGTGTCAGTCCTCTTGTTCTTGTCGGCATTGTGTCTTTTGTATTAAATTCGGATGCTATTTCTGTGTTTCATCGTCAATAAGAAGGTCCAAGGGATATGGTAAACCTGAAGTGAACCATCGGAACCTAAAACTAAACTCACAGAAGAAGTTCAAATCATAGAAAGTTAGAGTGTCATTCCTCTTGTACTTAAGTCGGCAGTGTGCCTTTTGTATTAAATTCGGATACAATTGCTGTGTTTCATCGTCAATAAGAAGGACCAAGGGATACAGTAAACCTGAAGTGAAGCATCGGAATCTAAAACTGGACTCACAAGAGAGGTTCAAATCATAGAGAGTAAGAGTGTCAGTCCTCTTGTACTTAAGTCGGCATTGTGCCTTTTGTATTAAATTCAGATGCAATTTCTGTGTTTCATCGTCAATAAGAAGGTCAAAGGGATACAGTAAACCTGAAGTGAAGCATCGGAATCTAAAACTGGACACACAGGAGAGGTTCAAAACATAGAGAGTTAGAGTGTCAGTCCTCTTGTGCTTAAGTCGGCATTATGCCTTTTGTATTAAATTCGGATGCAATTTCTGTGTTTCATCGTCAATAACAAGGTCCAAGGGATACAGTAAACCTGAAGTATAGTATCGGAATCTAAAACCTGACTCACAGGAGAGGTTCAAATCATAGAAAGTTAGAGTGTCAGTCCTCTTGTACTTAAGTCGGCATTGTGACTTTTGTATTAAATCCGGATACAATTTCTGTGTTTCATCGTCAATAAGAAGGTCCAAGGGATAAGGTTAACCTGAAGTGAAGCATCGGAAACTAAAACTTTACTCACAGAAGAGGTTCAAATTATAGAATGTTAGGGTGTCAGTCCTCTTGTACTTAAGTCGGCATTGTGCCTTTTGTATTAAAATCGCATGCAATTTCTGTGTTTCATCGACAATAAGAAGGTCCAAGGGATACAGTAAACCTGAAGTGAAGCATCGGAATCTAAAACTGGACTCACAGGACAGGTTCATATCATAGAAAGTTAGAGTGTCAGTCCTCTTGTACTTAAGTCTTCATTGTGCCTTATGTATTAAATTTGGATGCAATTTCTATGTTTCATCGTCAATTAGACGGTCAAGGGATACAGTAAACCTGAAGTGAAGCATCGGAATCTAAAACTGGACTCACAGGAGAGGTTCAAACCATAGAGAGTTAGAGTGTCAGTCCTTTTGTACTTAAGTCGGCATTGTGCCTTTTGTTTTAAATTCGGATGCAATTTCTGTGTTTCATGGTCAATAAGAAGGTCCAAGGGATACAGTAACCCTGAAGTGAAGCATCGTAATCTAAGGCTGGACTCACAGGAGAGGTCCAAATCATCGAGAGTTAGAGTCTCAGTCCCCTTGTACTTAAGTCAGCATTGTGCCATTTGTATTAAATTCGGATGCAATTTCTGTGTTTCATCGTCAATAAGAAGGTCCAAGGGATACGGTAAACCTGAAGTGAAGCATCGGAATCTAAGACTGGACTCACAGAAGAGGTTCAAATCATAGAAAGTTAGAGTGTCAGTCCTCTTGTACTTAAGTCGGCAGTGTGCCTTTTGTATTAAATTCGGATGCAGTTTCTGTATTTTATCGTCAATAAGAAGGTCAAAGGGGTACAGTAAACCTGAAGTGAAGCATCGGAATGTGAAACTGGACTCACAGAAGAGGTCCAAATCATAGAAAGTTAGAGTGTCAGTCATCTTGTACATAAGTCGGCAGTGTGCCTTTTGTATTAAATTCAGATGCAATTTCTGTGTTTCATCGTCAATAAGATGGTCAAAGGTATACAGTAAACCTGAAGTGAAGCATCGGAATCTAAAACTGGACTCACAGGAGAGGTTCAAAACATAGAGATTTAGAGTGTCAGTCCTCTTGTGCTTAAGTCGGCATTATGACTTTTGTATTAAATTCGGATGCAATTTCTGTGTTTCATCGTCAATAACAAGGTCCAAGGGATACAGTAAACCTGAAGTATAGTATCGGAATCTAAAACTGGACTCACAGGAGAGGTTCAAATCATAGAAAGTTAGAGTGTCAGTCCTCTTGTACTTAAGTCGGCATTGTGACTTTTGTATTAAATCCGGATACAATTTCTGTGTTTCATCGTCAATAAGAAGGTCCAAGGGATAAGGTTAACCTGAAGTGAAGCATCGGAAACTAAAACTGCACTCACAGAGGAGGTTCAAAATATAGAATGTTAGGGTGTCAGTCGTCTTGTACTTAAGTCGGCATTGTGCCTTTTGTATTAAATTCGCATGCAATTTCTGTGTTTCATCGTCGATAAGAAGGTCCAAGGGATACAGTAAACCTGAAGTGAAGGATCGGAATCTAAAACTGGACTCACAAGAGAGGTTCAAATCACAGAGTGTTAGAGTGTCAGTCCTGTTGTACTTAAGTCGGCATTGTGCCTTTTGTACTAAATTCGGATGCAATTTCTGTGTTTCATCGTCAATAAGAAGGGCCAAGGGATACAGTAAACCTGAAGTGAAGCTTCGGAATCTAAAACTGGACTCACAAGAGAGTTTCTAATCATCGAGAGTTAGAGTGTCAGTCCTCTTGTACTTAAGTCTTCATTGTGCCTTTTGTATTAAATTCGGATGCAATTACTGTGTTTCATCGTCAATAAGAAGGTCCAAGGGATACAGTAAACCTGAAGTGAAGCATCGGAATCTAAAACTGGACTCACAGGACAGGTTCATATCATAGAAAGTTAGAGTGTCAGTCCTCTTGTACTTAAGTCAGCATTGTGCCCTTTGTATTAAATTCGGATGCAATTTCTGTGTTTCATCGTCAATAAGAAGGTCCAATGGTTAAGGTTAACCTGAAGTAAATCTTCATAATCTGTAACTGGACTCACAGGAGGGGTTCAAATCATAGAAAGTTAGGTTGCCAGTCTTCTTGTACTTAAGTCGGCATTGTGCCTTTTGTATTAAATTCATAGGCAATTTCTGTGTTTCATCGTCATTAAGAAGGTCCAAGGGATTCAGTAAACCTGAAGTGAAGCATCGGAATCTAAAACTGGACTCACAGGAGAGGTTGAAATCATTGAGCGTTAGAGTGTCAGTCCTCTTGTACTTAAGTCGGCCATGTGCGTTTTGTATTAAATTCGGAAGCAATTTCTGTGTTTCATCGTCAATTACAAGGCCCAAAGGATACAGTAAACCTGAGGAGAAGCATCGGAATCTAAAACTGGACTCACAGGAGAGGTTCAACTCATAGAGAATTAGAGTGTCAGTGCTCTTGTACTTAAGTCTTCATTGTGCCTTATGTATTAAATTCGGATGCAATTTCTGTGATTCATCGTCAATTAGAAGGTCCAAGGGATACAGTAAACCACAAGTGAAACATCGAAATCTAAAACTGGACTCACAGAAGAGGTTCAAATCATAGAATGTTAGAGTGTCAGTCCTCTTGTACTTAATTCGGCAGTGTGCCTTTTGTATTAAATTCGGATGCAGTTTCTGTATTTCATCGTCAATAAGAAGGTCCAAGGGGTACAGTAAACCTGAAGTGAAGCATCGGAATCTAAAACTGGACTCACAGGAGAGGTTGAAATCATTGAGCGTTAGAGTGTCAGTCCTCTTGTACTTAAGTCGGCCATGTGCGTTTTGTATTAAATTCGGAAGCAATTTCTGTCCTTCATCGTCAATAAGGAGGTCCATGGGATACAGTATACCTGAAGTGAAGCATCGGAATGTAAAACTGGACTCACAGGAGAGGTTCAAATCAGCGAGAGTTAGAGTGTCAGTCCTCTTGTACTTAAGTCGGCATTGTGCTTTTTGTATTAAATTCGAATGCAATTTCTGTGTTTCATCGTCAATAAGAAGGTCCAAAGGATACAGTAAACCTGAAGTGAAGCATCGGAAGCTAAAACTGGACTCACAGGAGAGATTCAAATCAGAGAGAGTTAGAGTGTCAGTCCTCTTGTACTTAAGTCGGCATTGTGCGTTTTGTATTAAATTCGAATGAAATTTCTGTGTTTCATCGGCAATAAGATGGTCCAATGGATAAGGTTAACTTGAAGTAAATCTTCAGAACCTAAAACTGGACGCACAGGAGGGGTTCAAATCATAGAAAGTTAGGTTGTCTGTCTTGTATTACTTAATTCGGCATTGTGCCTTTTGTATTAAATTCTTATGCAATTTCTGTGTTTCATCGGCAATAAGAAGGCCCAAGGGATACAGAAATCCTGAAGTGAAGCATCGGAATCTAAAACGGGACTCACACGAGAGGTTCAAATCAGAGCGTGTTAGAGTGTCAGTCCTTTTGTACTTAAGTCGGTAATGTGCCTTTTGTATTAAATTCTTATGCAATTTCTGTGTTTCATCGTCACTAAGAAGGTCCAAGGGATACAGTAATCCTGAAGTGAAGCTTCGGAATCTAAAACTGGACTCACAAGAGAGGTTCCAATCATCGAGAGTTACAGTGTCAGTCCTCTTGTACTTAAGTCTTCATTGTGCCTTTTTTATTAAATTCGGATGCAATTACTGTGTTTCATCGTCAATAAGAAAGTCCAAGTGATACAGTAAACCTGAAGTGAAGCATCGGAATCTAAAACTGGACTCACAGGACAGGTTCATATCATAGAAAGTTAGAGTGTCAGTCCTCTTGTACTTAAGTCTTCATTGTGCCTTATGTATTAAATTTGGATGCAATTTCTGTGTTTCATCGTCAATTAGACGGTCAAGGGATACAGTAAACCTGAAGTGAAGCATCGGAATCTGAAACTGGACTCACAGGAGAGGTTCAAACCATAGAGAGTTAGAGTGTCAGTCCTTTTGTACTTAAGTCGGCATTGTGCCTTTTGTTTTAAATTCGGATGCAATTTCTGTGTTTCATCGTCAATAAGAAGGTCCAAGGGATACAGTAAACCTGAAGTGAAGCATCGTAATCTAAAGCTGGACTCACAGGAGAGGTTCAACTCATAGAGAATTAGAGTGTCAGTGCTCTTGTACTTAAGTCTTCATTGTGCCTAATGTATTAAATTCGGATGCAATTTCTGTGATTCATCGTCAATTAGAAGGTCCAAGGGATACAGTAAACCACAAGTGAAACATCGAAATCTATAACTGGACTCACAGAAGAGGTTCAAATCATAGAATGTTAGAGTGTCAGTCCTCTTGTACTTAATTCGGCAGTGTGCCTTTTGTATTAAATTCGGATGCAGTTTCTGTATTTCATCGTCAATAAGAAGGTCCAAGGGGTACAGTAAACCTGAAGTGAAGCATCGGAATCTAAAACTGGACTCACAGGAGAGGTTCAAATCAGCGAGAGTTAGAGTGTCAGTCCTCTTGTACTTAAGTCGGCATTGTGCCTTTTGTATTAAATTCGAATGCAATTTCTGTGTTTCATCGTCAATAAGAAGGTCCAAAGGATACAGTAAACCTGAAGTGAAGCATCGGAAGCTAAAACTGGACTCACAGGAGAGATTCAAATCAGAGAGAGTTAGAGTGTCAGTCCTCTTGTACTTAAGTTGGCATTGTACGTTTTGTATTAAATTCGGATGCAATTTCTGTGTTTCATCGGCAATAAGAAGGTCCAATGGATAAGGTTAACTTGATGTAAATCTTCAGAACCTAAAACTGGACGCACAGGAGGGGTTCAAATCATAGAAAGTTAGGTTGTCTGTCTTGTATTACTTAATTCGGCATTGTGCCTTTTGTATTAAACTCTTATGCAATTTCTGTGTTTCATCGGCAATAAGAAGGCCCAAGGGATTCAGTAATCCTGAAGTGAAGCATCGGAATCTAAAACGGGACTCACACGAGAGGTTCAAATCAGAGCGTGTTAGAGTGTCAGTCCTTTTGTACTTAAGTCGGCAATGTGACTTTTGTATTAAATTCTTATGCAATTTCTGTGTTTCATCGTCAATAAGAAAGTCCAAGTGATATAGTAAACCTGAAGTGAAGCATCGGAATCTAAAACCTGACTCACAGGACAGGTACATATCATAGAAAGTTAGAGTGTCAGTCCTCTTGTACTTAAGTCTTCATTGTGCCTTATGTATTAAATTTGGATGCAATTTCTGTGTTACATCGTCAATTAGACGGTCAAGGGATACAGTAAACCTGAAGTGAAGCATCGGAATCTGAAACTGGACTCACAGGAGAGGTTCAAACCATAGAGAGTTAGAGTGTCAGTCCTTTTGTACTTAAGTCGGCATTGTGCCTTTTGTTTTAAATTCGGATGCAATTTCTGTGCTTCATCGTCAATAAGAAGGTCCAAGGGATACAGTAAACCTGAAGTGAAGCATCGTAATCTAAAGCTGGACTCACAGGAGAGGTCCAAATCATAGAGAGTTAGAGTCTCAGTCCCCTTGTACTTAGGTCAGCATTGTGCCTTTTGTATTAAATTCGGATGCAATTTCTGTGTTTCATCGTCAATAAGAAGGTCCAAGGGATAAGGTAAACCTGAAGTGAAGCATCGGAATCTAAGACTGGACTCACAGAAGAGGTTCAAATCATAGAAAGTTAGAGTGTCAGTCCTCTTGTACTTAAGTCGGCAGTGTGCCTTTTGTATTGAATTCGGATGCAATTTCTGTATTTCATCGTCAATAAGAAGGTCAAAGGGATACAATAAACCTGAAGTGAAGCATCGGAATCTAAAACTGGACTCACAGGAGAGGTTCAAAACATAGGGAGTTAGAGTGTCAGTCCTCTTGTGCTTAAGTCGGCATTATGCCTTTTGTATTAAATTCGGATGCAATTTCTGTGTTTCATCGTCAATAACAAGGTCCAAGGGATACAGTAAACCTGAAGTATAGTATCGGAATCTAAAACTGGACTCACAGGAGAGGTTCCAATCATAGAAAATTAGAGTCTCAGTCCTCTTGTACTTAAGTCGGCATTGTGACTGTTGTACTAAATTCGGATGCAATTTCTGTGTTTCATCGTCAATAAGAAGGTCCAAGGGATACAGTAAACCTGAAGTAAAGCATCGGAATCTAAAACTGGACTATCAAGAGAGGTTCAAATCAGAGAGTGTTAGAGTGTCAGTCCTATTGTACTTAAGTCGGCATTGTGCCTTTTGTACTAAATTCGGATGCAATTTCTGTGTTTCATCGTCAATAAGAAGGTCCAAGGGATACAGTAAACCTGAAGTGAAGCATCGGAATCTAAAACTTGACTCACAGGAGAGGTGCAAATCATAGAGAGTTAGAGTGTCAGTCCTCTTATACTTCAGTCGGCATTGTGTCTTTTGTATTAAAATCGGATGCAATTTCTGTTTTTCATCGTCAATAAGAAGATCCAAGGGATACAGTAAACCTGAAGTATAGCATCGGAATATAAAACTGGACTCACAGGAGAGGTGCAAATCATAGAGAGTTACAGTGTCAGTCCTCTTGTACTTCAGTCGGCATTGTGTCTTTTGTATTAAATTCGGATGCAATTTCTGTGTTTCATCGTCAATAAGAAGGTCCAAGGGATACAGTAAACCTGAAGTGAAGCCTCGGAATCTAAAGCTGGACTCACAGGAGAGGTTCAAATCATAGAGGGTTAGAGTGTCAGTCCTCTTGTACTTCAGTCAGCATTGTGCCTTTTGTATTAAATTCGGATGCAATTTCTGTGTTTCATTGTCAATAATAAGGTCCAAGGGATACAGTAAATCTGAAGTGAAGCATCGGATTCTAAAACCGGACTCACAGGACAGGTTCATATCATAGAAAGTTAGAGTGTCAGTTTTCTTGTACTTATGTCGGCATTGTGCCTTTTGTATTAAATTCGGATGATATTTCTGTGTTTCATCGTCAATCACAAGGTCCAAGGGATACAGTAAACCTGAAGTGAAGCATCGGAATCTAAAACTGGACTCACAGGAGAGGTTAATATCAGAGAGATTTAGAGCGTCAGTCCTCTTGTACTCAAGTCGGCATTTAGCCCTTTGTATTAAATTCGGATGCAGTTTCTGTATTTTATCGTCAATAAGAAGGTCCAAGGGATAAGGTAAACCTGAAGTGAACCATAGGAACCTAAAACTGGACTCACAGAAGAGGTTCAAAACATAGAGAGTTAGAGTGTCAGTCCTCTTGTACTTATGTCGGCATTGTGACCTTTGTATTAAATCCGGATACAATTTCCGTGTTTCATCGTCAATAAGAAGGTCCAAGGGATAAGGTTAACCTGAAGTGAAGCATCAGAAACTAAAACTGGACTCACAGAGGAGGTTCAAATTATAGAATGTTAGGGTGTCAGTCCTCTTGTACTGAAGTCGGCATTGTGCCTTTTGTATTAAATTTGCATGCAATTTCTGTGTTTTATCGTCAATAAGAAGGTCCAAGGGATACAGTAAACCTGAAGTGAAGGATCGGAATCTAAAACTGGACTCACAAGAGAGGTTCAAATCAGAGGGTGTTAGAGTGTCAGTCCTTTTGTACTTAAGTCGGCATTGTGCCTTTTGTACTAAATTCGGATGCAATTTCTGTGTTTCATCGTCAATAAGAAGGGCCAAGGGATACAGTAAACCAGAAGTGAAGCATTGGAATCTAAAACTGGACTCACAGGAGAGGTTCAAATCATAGAGAGTTAGAGTGTCAGTCCTCTTGTACTTACGTCGGCATTGTGCGTTTTGTATTAAATTCGGATGCGATATTTGTATTTCATCGTCAATAAGGAGGTCCAAGGGATACAGTAAACCTGAAGGAAAGCATCGGAATGTAAAACTGGACTCACAGGAGAGGTTCAAATCATAGAGAGTTACAGTGTCAGTCCTCTTGTACTTAAGTCGGCATTGTGCCTTTTGTATTAAATTCGGATGCAATTTCTGTGTTTCATCGTCAATTAGAAGGTCCAAGGAATACAGTAAACCTGAAGTGAAGCATCGGAACCTAAAGTTGGACTCACAGGAGAGGTTCAAATCATAGAGAGCTAGAGTGTCAGTCCTCTTGTACTTAAGTCAGCATTGTGCCTTTTGTATTAAATTCGGATGCAATTTCTGTGTTTCATCGTCAATAAGAAGGTCCAATGGATAAGGTTAACCTGAAGTAAATCTTCAGAACCTAAAACTGGACTCACAGGAGGGGTTCAGATCATAGAAAGTTAGGTTGTCAGTCTTGTTGTACTTAATTCGGCATTGTGCCTTTTGTATTAAATTCTTATGCAATTTCTGTGTTTCATCGGCAATAAGAAGGTCCAAGGGATACAGTAATCCTGAAGTTGAGCATCGGAATCTAAAACGGGACTCACAAGAGAGTTTCAAATCAGAGCGTGTTAGAGTGTCAGTCCTTTTGTACTTAAGTCGGCAATGTGCCTTTTGTATTAAATTCTTATGCAATTTCTGTGTTTCATCGTCACTAAGAAGGTCCAAGGGATACAGTAATCCTGAAGTGAAGCTTCGGAATCTAAAACTGGACTCACAAGAGAGGTTCTAATCATCGAGAGTTAGAGTGTCAGTCCTCTTGTTTTTAAGTCTTCATTGTGCTTTTTGTATTAAATTCAGATGCAATTACTGTGTTTCATCGTCAATAAGAAGGTCCAAGGGATACAGTAAACCTGAAGTGAAGCATCGGAATCTAAAACTGGACTCACAGGACAGGTTCATATCATGGAAAGTTAGAGCGTCAGTCCTCTTGTACGTAAGTCTTCATTGTGCCTTATGTATTAAATTTGGATGCAATTTCTGTGTTTCATCGTCAATTAGACGGTCAAGGGATACAGTAAACCTGAAGTGAAGCATCGGAATCTGAAACTGGACTCACAGGAGAGGTTCAAACCATAGAGAGTTAGAGTGTCAGTCCTTTTGTACTTAAGTCGGCATTGTGCCTTTTGTTTTAAATTCGGATACAATATCTGTGTTTCATCGTCAATAAGAAGGTCCAAGGGATACAGTAAACCTGAAGTGAAGCATCGGAATCTAAAGCTGGACTCACAGGATACGTTCTAATCATAGAGAGTTAGAGTCTCAGTCCCCTTGTACTTAAGTCAGCATTGTGCCTTTTGTATTAAATTCGGATGCAATTTCTGTGTTTCATCGTCAATAAGAAGATCCAATGGTTAAGGTTAACCTGAAGTAAATCTTCAGAATCTGTAACTGGACTCACAGGAGGGGTTCAAATCATAGAAAGTTAGGTTGTCAGTCTTCTTGTACTTAAGTCGGCATTGTGCCTTTTGTATTAAATTCGGATGCAATTTCTATGTTTCATCGTCAATTACAAGGCCCAAAGGATACAGTAAACCTGAAGTGAAGCATCGGAATCTAAAACTGGACTCGCAGGAGAGGTTCAAATCATAGAGAATTTGAGTGTCAGTGCTCTTGTACTTAAGTCTTCATTGTGCCTTATGTATTAAATTCGGATGCAATTTCTGTGTTTCATCGTCAATTAGAAGGTCCAAGGGATTCAGTAAACCTGAAGTGAAGCATCGGAATCTAAAACTGGACTCACAGGACAGGGTCATATCATAGAAAGTTAGAGTGTCAGTCCTCTTGTACTTATGTCTTCATTGTGCCTTATGTATTAAATTTGGATGCAATTTCTGTGTTTCATCGTCAATTAGACGGTCAAGGGATACAGTAATCCTGAAGTGAAGCATCGGAATCTAAAACGGGACTCACAAGAGAGGTTCAAATCAGAGAGTGTTAGAGTGTCAGTCCTTTTGTACTTAAGTCGGCAATGTGCGTTTTGTATTAAATTCGGATGCAATTTCTGTGTTTCATCGTCAATAAGAAGGTCCAAGGGATACAGTAAACCTGAAGTGAAGCATTGGAATCTAAAACTGGACTCACAGGAGAGGTTCAGATCAAAGAGTGTTAGAGTGTCAGTCCTCTTGTACTTTAGTCGGCATTGTGCCTTTTGCACTAAATTCGGATGCAATTTCTGTGTTTCATCGTCAATAAGAAGGCCTAAGGGATACAGTAAACCTGAAGTGAAGCATCGGAATCTAAAACTGGACTCACAGGAGAGGTTCAAAGCATAGAGATTTAGAGTGTCAGTCCTCTTGTACTTAAACCGGCATTGTGCCTTTTGGATTAAATTCGGAAGCAATTTCTGTGTTTCATCGTCAATAAGAAGGTCCAAGGGATACAGTAAACCTGAAGTGAAGCATCGGAATCTAAAACGGGACTCACAAGAGAGTTTCAAATCAGAGCGTGTTAGAGTGTCAGTCCTTTTGTACTTAAGTCGGCAATGTGCCTTTTGTATTAAATTCTTATGCAATTTCTGTGTTTCATCGTCACTAAGAAGGTCCAAGGGATACAGTAATCCTGAAGTGAAGCTTCGGAATCTAAAACTGGACTCACAGAAGAGGTTCAAATCATAGAATGTTAGAGTGTCAGTCCTCTTGTACTTAATTCGGCAGTTTGCCTTTTGTATTAAATTCGGATGCACTTTCTGTATTTCATCGTCAATAAGAAGGTCCAAGGGGAATAGTAAACCTGAAGTGAAGCATCGGAAGCTAAAACTGGACTCACAGGAGAGGTTCAAATCAGAGAGAGTTAGAGTGTCAGTCCTCTTGTACTTAAGTCGGCATTGTGCCTTTTGCACTAAATTCGGATGCAATTTCTGTCTTTCATCGTCAATAAGAAGGCCCAAGGGATACAGTAAACCTGAAGTGAAGCATCGGAATCTAAAACTGGACTCACAGAAGAGGTTCAAATCATAGAAAGTTAGAGGGTCATTCCTCTTGTACTTAAGTCGGCAGTGTGCCTTTTGTATTAAATTCGGATGCAATTTCTGTGTTTCATCGTCAATAAGATGGACCAAAGGATACAGTTAACCTTAAGTGAAGCATCGGAATCTAAAACTGGACTCACAGGAGAGGTTCAAATCATAGAGAGTTAGAGTGTCTGTCCTCTTGTACTTAAGTCGGCATTGTGCCTTTTGTATTAAATTCACATGCAATTTCTGTGTTTCATCGTCAATAAGAAGGTCAAAGGGATACAGTAAACCTAAAGTGAAGCATCGGAATCTACAGCCGGACTCACAGGAGAGGTTCAAATCATAGAGAGTTAGAGTGTCAGTCCTCTTGTACTTAAGTCAGCATTGTGCCTTCTGTATTAAATTCGGATGCAATATCTGTGTTTCATTGTCTATAAGAAGGTCCAAGGGATACAGTAAACCTGAAGTGAAGCATCGGAATCTAAAACTGGACTCACGGGACATGTTCATATCATAGAAAGTTAGAGTATCAGTCTTCTTGTACTTAAGTCTGCATTGTGCCTTTTGTATTAAATTCAGATGCAATTTCTGTTTTTCATCGTCAATAACAAGGTCCAAGGGATACAGTAAACCTGAAGTATAGCATCGGAATATAAAACTGGACTCACAGGAGAGGTTCAAATCATAGAAAATTAGAGTGTCAGTCCTCTTGTACTTAAGTCGGCATTGTGACTTTTGTATTAAGTCTGGATACAATTTCTGTGTTTCATCGTCAATAAGAGGGACCAATTGATAAGGTTAACCTGAAGTGAAGCATCGGAAACTAAAACTGGACTCACAGGAGAGGTTCAGATCATAGAGAGTTAGAGTGTTAATCCTCTTGTACTTAAGTCGGCATTGTGCCTTTTGTATTAAATTCGGATGCAATTTCTGTGTTTCATCGTCAATAAGAAGGTCCAAGGGATACAGTAAACCTTAAGTATTGCATCGGAATCTAAAACTGGACTCACAGGAGAGGTTCAAATCATAGAAAGTTAGAGTGTCAGTCCTCTTGTACTTAAGTCGGCATTGTGACTTTTGTATTAAATCCGGATACAATTTCTGTGTTTCATCGTCAATAAGAAGGCCCAAGGGATACAGTAAACCTGATTTGAAGCATTGGAATCTAAAACTGGACTCACAGGAGAGGTTCAGATCATAGAGAGTTAGAATGTCAGTCCTCTTGTATTTAAGTCGGCATTGTGACGTTTGTATTAAATTCGGATGCAATTTCTGTGTTTCAACGTCAATAAGAATGTCAAAGGGATACAGTAAACCCTTAAGTGAAGCTTCGGAATATAAAACTGGGCTCACAGGAGAGGTTCAAATCATTGAGAGTTAGAGTGTCAGTCCGCTTGTACTTAAGTCGGCATTGTGTCTTTTGTATTAAATCCGGATGCAATTTCTGTGTTTCATCGTCAATAAGAAGGTCCAAGGGATACAGTAAACTTGAAGTGAAGCATCGCAATCTAAAACTGGACACACAGGAGAGGTCCAAATCATAGAGAGTTATAGTGTCAGTCCTCTTGTACTTAAGTCGGCATTGTGCGTTTTGTATTAAATTCGGATGCAATATCTGTGTTTCATCGTCAATAAGGAGGTTCAAGGGATACAGTAAACCTGAAGTGAAGTATCGGAATGTAAAACTGGACTCACAGGAGAGGTTAAAATCATAGAGAGTTAGAGTGCCAGTCCTCTTGTACTTAAGTCGGCATTGTGCCATTTGTATTAAATTAGGATGCAATTTCTGTCTTTCATCGTCAATAAGAAGGTGAAAGGGATACAGTAAACCTGAAGTGAAGCATCGGAATCTAAAACTGGACTCACAGGAGAGGTTCAAATCATAGAGAGTTAGAGTGTCAATCCTCTTGTACTTAAGTCGGCATTGTGCCTTTTGTATTAAATTCGGATGCAATTTCTGTGTTTCATCGTCAATAAGAAGGTCCAAGTGATACAGTAAACCTGAAGTGAAGCATCGGAATCTAAAACTGGACTCACAGGAGAGGTTCAAAACATAGAGAGTTAGAGTGTCAGTACTCTTGTACTTAAGTCGGCATTGTGCCTTTTGTATTAAATTCGGATGCAATTTATGTGTTTCATCGTCAGTAAGAAGGTCCAAGGGATACAGTAAACCTGAAGTGAAGCTTCGGAATCTAAAACTGGACTCACAGGAGGGGTTCTAATCATAGAGAGTTACAGTGTCAGTCCTCTTGTACTTAAGTCGGCATTGTTCCTTTAGTATTAAATTCGGATGCAATTTCTGTGTTTCGTCGTCAATAAGAAGGACCAAGTGATACAGTAAACCTGAAGTGAAGCATCGGAATCTAAAGCTGGACTCACAGGAGCGGTTCAAATAAAAGAGAGTTAGAGTGTCAGTCCTCTTGTTCTTAAGTCGGCATTGTGGTTTTTGTATTAAATTGAGATGCAATTTCTGTGTTTCATCGTCAATAAGAAGGTCCAAGGGATACAGTAAACCTGAAGTGAAGCATCTTAATCTAAAACTGGACTCACAGGAGAGGTTCAAATCATAGAGAGTTAGAGTATCAGTCCTCTTGTATTAAGTCGGCATTGTGTCTTTTATATTAAATGCGGAAGCAATTTCAGTGTTTCATCGTCAATACGAAGGTCCAAGGGATACAGTAAACCTGAAGTGAAGCATCGGAATCTAAAGCTGGACTCACAGGAGAGGTTCAAATCATAGAGAGTTAGAGTGTCTGTCCTCTTGTACTTAAGTCGGCATTGAGCCTTTTGTATTAAATTCGGATGCAATTTCTGTGTTTCATCGTCAATAAGAAGGTCCAAGGGATACAGTAAACCTGAAGTGAAGCATCTTAATCTAAAACTGGACTCACAGGAGAGGTTCAAAACATAGAGAGTTAGAGTGTCAGTCCTCTTTTACTTAAGTCGGCATTGTGCCTTTTGTATTAAATTCGGAAGCAAATTTTTGTGTTTCATCGTCAATAAGAAGGTCCAAGGGATACAGTAAACCTGAAGTGAAGCATCGGAATCTAAAACTGGACTCACAGGAGAGGATCAAATCAAAGAGAATTAGAGTGTCAGTCCTCTTGTACTTAAGTCGGCATTGTTCCTTTAGTATTAAATTCGGATGCAATTTCTGTGTTTCGTCGTCAATAAGAAGGACCAAGTGATACAGTAAACCTGAAGTGAAGCATCGGAATCTAAAGCTGGACTCACAGGAGCGGTTCAAATAAAAGAGAGTTAGAGTGTCAGTCCTCTTGTTCTTAAGTCGGCATTGTGGTTTTTGTATTAAATTCAGATGCAATTTCTGTGTTTCATTGTCAATAAGAAGGTCCAAGGGATGCAGTAAACCTGAAGTGAAGCATCGGAATCTATAACTGGACTCACAGGAGAGGTTCATATCATAGAAAATTAGGGTGTTATTCCTCTTGTACTTAAGTCGGCATTGTGCCTTTTGTATTAAATTCGGATGCAATTTATGTGATTCATCGTCAATAACAAGGTCCACAGGATACAGTAAACCTGAAGTGGAGCATCGGAATCTAAAACTGGACTCACAGGAGAGGTTCAAATCATAGAAAGTAAGAGTGTCAGTCCTCTTGTGCTTAAGTCGGCATTGTGCCTTTTGTATTAAATTCGGATACATTTACTGTGTTTCATCGTCAATAAAAAGGTCAAAGGAATACAGTAAACTTGAAGTGAAGCATCGGAAAATAAAACTGGACTCACAGGAGAGGTTCAAATCAAGGAATGTTAGAGTGTCAGTCCTCTTTTACTTATGTCGGCATTGTGCATTTTGTATTAAATTCGGATGCAATTTCTGTGTTTCATCGTCAATAAGAAGGTCCAATGGATAAGGTTAACCTGAAGTGAAGCATCGGAATCAAAACTGGACTCACAGAAGTGGTTCAAGTCATAGAAAGTTAGGTTGTCAGTCTTCTTGTCCTTAAGTCGGCATTGTGCCTTTTGTATTAAATTCGGATGCAATTTCTGTGTTTCATCGTCAATTACAAGGCCCAAAGGATACAGTAAACCTGAAGTGAAGCATCGGTATCTAAAACTGGACTCACAGGAGAGGTTCAAATCATAGAGAATTAGAGTGTCAGTGCTCTTGTACTCAAGTCTTCATTGTGCCTTATGTATTAAATTCGGATGCAATTTCTGTGTTTCATTGTCAATTAGAAGGTCCAAGGGATACAGTAAACCTGAAGTGAAGCATCGGAATCTAAAACTGGACTCACAGGACAGGGTCATATCATAGAAAGTTAGAGTCTCAGTCCTCTTGTACTTATGTCTTCATTGTGCCTTATGTATTAAATTTGGATGCAATTTCTGTGTTTCATCGTCAATTAGACGGTCAAGGGATACAGCAAACCTGAAGTGAAGCATCGGAATCTGAAACTAAACTAGCAGGAGAGGTTCAAACCATAGAGAGTTAGAGTGTCGGTTCTCTTGTACTTAAGTCTTCATTGTGCTTTATGTATTAAATTCGGATGCAATTTCTATGTTTCATCGTCAATTAGAAGGTCCAAGGGATACAGTAAACCTGAAGTGAAGGATCGTAATCTAAAGCTGGACTCACAGGAGAGGTCCAAATCATAGAGAGTTAGTGTCTCAGTCCCCTTGTAGTTAAGTCAGCATTATGCCTTTTGTATTAAATTCGGATGCAATTTCTGTGTTTCATCGTCAATAAGAAGGTCCAATGGTTAAGGGTAACCTGAAGTAAATCTTCAGAATCTAAAACTGGGCTCACTGGAGGGGTTCAAATCATAGAAAGTTGGGTTGTCAGTCATCTTGTACTTAAGTCAGCATTGTGCCTTTTGTATTAAATTCATATGCAATTTCTGTGTTTCATCGTCAATAAGAAGGTCCAAGGGATACAGTAATCCTGAAGTGAAGCATCGGAATCTAAAACGGGACTCACAAGAGAGGTTCAAATCAGAGAGTGTTAGAGTGTCAGTCCATTTGTACTTAAGTCGGCAATGTGCGTTTTGTATTAAATTCGGATGCAATTTCTGTGTTTCATCGTCAATAAGAAGGTCCAAGGGATACAGTAAACCTGAAGTGAAGCATTGGAATCTAAAACTGGACTCACAGGAGAGGTTCAGATCAAAGAGTGTTAGAGTGTCAGTCCTCTTGTACCTAAGTCGGCATTGTGCCTTTTGTACTAAATTCGGATGCAATTTCTGTGTTTCATCGTCAATAAGAAGGCCCAAGGGATACAGTAAACCTGAAGTGAAGCATCGGAATCTAAAACTGGACTCACAGGAGAGGTTCAATACATAGAGAGTTAGAGTGTCAGTCCTCTTGTACTTAAACCGGCATTGTGCCTTTTGTATTAAATTCGGAAGCAATTTCTGTGTTTCATCGTCAATAAGAAGGTCCAAGGGATACAGTAAACCTGAAGTGAAGCATCGGAATCTAAAACTGGACTCACAGGAGAGGTTCTAATCATAGAGAGTTAGAGTGTCGGTCCTCTTGTACTTAAGTCTTCATATTGCTTTATGTATTAAATTCGAATGCAATTTCTGTGTTTCATCGTCAATTAGAAGGTCCAAGGGATACAGTAAACCACAAGTGAAGCATCGGAATCTAAAACTGGACTCACAGAAGAGGTTCAAAACATTGAATGTTAGAGTGTCAGTCCTCTTGTACTTAATTCGGCAGTGTGCCTTTTGTATTAAATTCGGATGCACTTTCTGTATTTCATCGTCAATAAGAAGGTCCAAGGGGTACAGTAAACCTGAAGTGAAGCATCGGAAGCTAAAACTGGACTCACAGGAGAGGTTCAATTCAAAGAGAGTTAGAGTGTCAGTCCTCTTGTACTTAAGTCGGCATTGTGCCTTTTGTATTAAATTCGGATGCAATTTCTGTGTTTCATCGTCAATAAGAAGGTTCAAGGGATAAGGTAAACCTGAAGTGAACCATCGGAATCTAAAACTGGCTCACAGAAGAGGTTCAAATCATAGAAAGTTAGAGGGTCATACCTCTTGTACTTAAGTCGGCAGTGTGCCTTTTGTATTAAATTCGGATGCAATTTCTGTGTTTCATCGTCAATAAGAAGGACCAAAGGATACAGTAAACCTGAAGTGAAGCATCGGAATCTAAAACTGGACTCACAGGAGAGGTTCAAATCATAGAGAGTTAGAGTGTCTGTCCTCTTGTACTTAAGTCAGCATTGTGCCTTCTGTATTAAATTCGGATGCAATATCTGTGTTCCATTGTCAATAAGAAGGTCCAAGGGATACAGTAAACCTGAAGTGAAGCATCGGAATCTATAACTGGACTCACAGGACATGTTCATATCATAGAAAGTTAGAGTGTCAGTCTTCTTGTACTTAAGTCTGCATTGTGCCTTTTGTATTAAATTCAGATGCAATTTCTGTGTTTCATCGTCAATAACAAGGTCAAGGGATACAGTAAACCTGAAGTATAGCATCGGAATATAAAACAGGACTCACAGGAGAGGTTCAAATCATAGAAAATTAGAGTGTCAGTCCTCTTGTACTTAAGTCGGCATTGTGACTTTTGTATTAAATCCGGATACAATTTCTGTGTTTCATCGTCAATAAGAAGGACCAATTGATAAGGTTAACCTGAAGTGAAGCATCGGAAACTAAAACTGGACTCACAGGAGAGGTTCAGATCATAGAGAGTTAGAGTGTCAATCCTCTTGTACTTAAGTCGGCATTGTGCCTTTTGTATTAAATTCGGATGCAATTTCTGTGTTTCATCGTCAATAAGAAGGTCCAAGGGATACAGTAAACCTTAAGTATAGCATCGGAATCTAAAACAGGACTCACAGGAGAGGTTCAAACCATAGAGAGTTAGAGTGTCAGTCCTATTGTACTTAAGTCATCATTGTGCCTTGTGTATTAAATTCGGATGCAATTTCTGTGTTTCATCGTCAATAAGAAGGTCCAAGGGATACAGTAAACCTGAAGTGAAGCATCTTAATCTAAAACTGGACTCACAGGACAGGTTCAAAACATAGAGAGTTAGAGTGTCAGTCCTCTTTTACTTAAGTCGGCATTGTGCCTTTTGTATTAAATTCGGAAGCAAATTTTTGTGTTTCATCGTCAATAAGAAGGTCCAAGGGATACAGTAAACCTGAAGTGAAGCATCGGAATCTAAAACTGGACTCACAGGAGGGGTTCAAATCATAGAAAGATAGAGTGTCGGTCCTCTTGTACTTAAGTCTTCATTGTGCCTTTTGTTTTCAATTCGGATGCAATTTCTGTGTTTCATCGTCAATAATAAGGCCCAAGGGATACAGTAAACCTGAAGTGTAGCATCGGAATCAAAAACTGGACTCACAGGAGAGGTTCAAATCATAGAGAATTAGAGTGTCAGTCCTCTTGTACTTAAGTCGGCATTGTGCCTTTTGTATTAAATTCGGATGCAATTTCTGTGTTTCATCGTCAATAAGAAGGACCAAGGGATACAGTAAACCTGAAGTGAAGCATCGGAATCTAAAGCTGGACTCACAGGAGCGGTTCAAATAAAAGAGAGTTAGAGTGTCAGTCCTCTTGTTCTTAAGTCGGCATTGTGCTTTTTGTATTAAATTCAGATGCAATTTCTGTGTTTCTTTGTCAATAAGAAGGTCCAAGGGATGCAGTAAACCCGAAGTGAAGCATCGGAATCTATAACTGGACTCACAGGAGAGGTTCATATCATAGAAAATTAGGGTGTTATTCCTCTTGTACTTAAGTCGGCATTGTGCCTTTTGTATTAAATTCGGATGCAATTTATGTGATTCATCGTCAATAACAAGGTCCACAGGATACAGTAAACCTGAAGTGCAGTACCGGAATCTAAAACTGGACTCACAGGAGAGGTTCAAATCATAGAAAGTAAGATGGTCAGTCCTCTTGTACTTAAGTCGGCATTGTGCCTTTTGTATTAAATTCGGATACAATTACTGTGTTTCATCGTCAATAAAAAGGTCAAAGGAATACAGTAAACCTGATATGAAGCATCGGAAAATAAAACTGGACTCACAGGAGTGGTTCAAATCAAGGAATGTTAGAGTGTCAGTCCTCTTGTACTTATGTCGGCATTGTGCCTTTTGTATTAAATTCGGATGCAATTTCTGTGTTTCATCGTCACTAAGAAGGTCCAATGGATAAGGTTAACCTGAAGTGAAGCATCGGAATCTAAAACTGGACTCACAGAAGAGGTTCAAATCATAGAAAGTTAGGTTGTCAGTCTTCTTGTCCTTAAGTCGGCATTGTGCCTTTTGTATTAAATTCGGATGCAATTTCTGTGTTTCATCGTCAATAAGAAGGTCCAAGGGATACAGTAATCCTGAAGTGAAGCATCGGAATCTAAAACGGGACTCACAAGAGAGGTCCAAATCAGAGAGTGTTAGAGTGTCAGTCCTTTTGAACTTAAGTCGGCAATGTGCCTTTTGTATTAAATTCGGATGCAATTTCTGTGTTTCATCGTCAATAAGAAGGTCCAATGGATACAGTAAACCTGAAGTGAAGCATCGGAATCTAAAACTGGACTCACAGGACGGGTTCATATCATAGAAAGTTAGAGTGTCAGTCCTGTTGTACTTAAGTCTTCATTGTGCCTTATGTATTAAATTCGGATGCAATTTCTGTGTTTCATCGTCAATTAGAAGGTCCAAGGGATACAGTAAACCTGAAGTGTAGCATCGGAATCTAAAAGTGGACTCACAGGAGAGGTTGAAATCATAGAAAGTTAGAGTTTTAGTCCCCTTGTACTTAAGTCGGCATTGTGCCTTTTGTATTAAATTCGGATGCAATTTGTGTGTTTCATCGTCAATAAGAAGGTCCAAGGGATACAGTAAACCTGAAGTGTAGCATCGGAATCTAAAAGTGGACTCACAGGAGAGGTTCAAATCAAAGAGAGTTAGAGTGTCAGTCCTCTTGTACTTAAGTCAGCATTGTGCCTTTTGTATTAAATTCGGATGCAATTTCTGTGTTTCATTGACAATAAGAAGGTCCAATGGATAAGGTTAACCTGAAGTGAATCATCGGAATCTAAAACTGGACTCACAGAAGAGGTTCAAATCATAGAAAGTTAGGTTGTCAGTCTTCTTGTACATATTTCGGCATTGTGCGTTTTGTATTAAATTCGGATGCATTTTCTGTCTTTCATCGTCAATAAGAAGGTCCAAGGGATACAGTAATCCTGAAGTGAAGCATCTGAATCTAAAACGGGACTCACAAGAGAGGTTCAAATCAGAGAGTGTTAGAGTGTCAGTACTTTTGAACTAAAGTCGGCAATGTGCCTTTTGTACTCAATTCGGATGCAATTTCTGTGTTTCATCGTCAATAAGAAGGTCCAAGGGATACAGTAAACCTGAAGTGAGTCATTGGAATCTAAAACTGGACTCACAGGAGAGGTTCAGATCATAGAGAGTTAGAGAGTCAGTCCTCTTGTACTTAAGTCGGCATTGTGCCTTTTGTATTAAATTCGGATGCAATTTCCGTGTTTCATCGTCAATAAGAAGGTCCAAGGGAAACAGTAAACCTGAAGTGAAGCATCGGAATCTAAAGCTGGACTCACAGGACAGGTTCAAATCATAGAGAGTTAGAGTGTCAGTCCTCTTGTACTTAAGTGAGCATTGTGCCTTCTGAATTAAATTCGGATGCAATTTCTGTGTTTCATTGTGTATAAGAAGATCCAAGGGATACAGTAAACCTGAAGTGAAGTATCGGAATCTGAAACTGGACTCACAGGACATGTTCATATCATAGAAAGTTAGAGTGTCAGTCTTCTTGTACTTAAGTCTGCATTGTGCCTTTTGTATTAAATTCGGATGCTTTTTCTGTGTTTCATCGTCAATAACAAGGTCCAAGGGATACAGTAAACCTGAAGTATAGCATCGGAATCTAAAACTGGACTCACAGGAGAGGTTCAAATCATAGAAAGTTAGGGTGTCAGTCCTCTTGTACTTAGGTCGGCATTGTGCCTTTTGTATTAAATTCGCATGCAATTTCTGTGTTTCATCGTCAATAAGATGGTCCAAGGGATACAGTAAATCTGAAGTGAAGCATCGGAATCTAAAACTGGACTCACAAGAAAGGTTCAAATCAGAGAGTGTTAGAGTGTCAGTCCTTTTGTACTTAAGTCGGCATTGTGACTTTTGTATTAAATTCGGATGCAAATTCTGTTTTTCATCGTCAATAAGAAGGTCCAAGGGATACAGTAAACCCTTAAGTGAAGCTTCGGAATATAAAACTGGGCTCACAGGAGAGGTTCAAATCATTGAGAGTTCGAGTGTCAGTCCTCTTGTACTTAAGTCGGCATTGTGTCTTTTGTATTAAATTCGGATGCAATTTCTGTGTTTCATCGTCAATAAGAAGGTCCAAGGGATACAGTAAACCTGAAGTGAAGCATCGCAATCTAAAACTGGACTCACAGGAGTGGTTCAAATCATAGTGAGTTAGTGTGTCAGTCTTCATGTACTTAAGTCGGCATTGTGCGTTTTGTATTAAATTCGGATGCAATTTCTGTGTTTCATCGTCAATAAGGAGGTTCAAGGGATACAGTAAACCTGAAGTGAAGCATCGGAATGTAAAACTAGACTCACAGGAGAGGTTAAAATCATAGAGAGTTAGAGTATCAGTCCTCTTGTACTTAAGTCGGCATTGTGCCTTTTGTATTAAATTCGGATGCAATTTCTGTGTTTCATCGTCAATAAGAAGGTCCAAGGGATACAGTAAACCTGAAGTGAAGCAACGGAATCTATAACTGGACTCACAGGAGAGGTTCAAATCAAAGAGAGTTAGAGTGTCTGTCCTCTTGTACTAAAGTCGGCATTGTGCCATTTGTATTAAATTAGGATGCAATTTCTGTCTTTCATCGTCAATAAGGAGGTAAAAGGGATACAGTAAAACTGAAGTGAAGCATCGGAATCTAAAACTCGACTCACAGGAGAGGTTCAAATCATAGAGAGTTAGAGTGTCAATCCTCTTGTACTTAAGTCGGCATTGTGCCTTTTGTATTAAATTCGGATGCAATTTCTGTGTTTCATCGTCAATAAGAAGGTCCAAGTGATACAGTAAACCTGAAGTGAAGCATCGGAATCTAAAACTGGACTCACAGGAGAGGTTCAAAACATAGAGAGTTAGATTGTCAGTCCTCTTGTACTTAAGTCGGCATTGTGCCTTTGTATTAAATTCGGATGCAATTTCTGTGTTTCATCGTCAATAAGAAGGTCCAAGGGATACAGTAAACCTGAAGTGAAGCATCGGAATCTAAAACTGGATTCACAGGAGGGGTTCAAATCATAGAGAGATAGAGTGTTGGTCCTCTTGTACCTAAGTCTTCATTGTGCCTCTTGTTTTAACTTCGGATGCAATTTCTGTGTTTCATTGACAATAATAAGGTCCAAGGGATACAGTAAACCTGAAGTGAAGCATCGGAATCTAAAACAAGACTCAGAGGAGAGGTTCAAATCATAGAGAATTAGAGTGTCAGTCCTCTTGTATTTAAGTCGGCATTGTGCCTTTGGTATTAAATTCGGATGCAATTTCTGTGTTTCATCGTCAATAAGAAGGTCCAAGGGATACAGTAAACCTGAAGTGAAGCATCGGAATCTAAAACTGGACTCACAGGAGGGGTTCAAATCATAGAGAGATAGAGTGTTGGTCCTCTTGTACCTAAGTCTTCATTGTGCCTCTTGTTTTAACTTCGGATGCAATTTCTGTGTTTCATTGACAATAATAAGGTCCAAGGGATACAGTAAACCTGAAGTGAAGCATCGGAATCTAAAACAAGACTCAGAGGAGAGGTTCAAATCATAGAGAATTAGAGTGTCAGTCCTCTTGTTCTTAAGTCGGCGTTGTGCTTTTTGTATTAAATTCGGATGCAATTTCTGTGTTTCATTGTCAATAATAAGGTCCAAGGGATACAGTAAACCTGAAGTGAAGCATCGGAATCTAAAACAAGACTCACAGGAGAGGTTCATATCATAGAAAATTAGGGTGTTATTCCTCTTGTACTTAAGTCGGCATTGTGCCTTTTGTATTAAATTTGGATGCAATTTATGTGATTCATCGTCAATAACAAGGTCCACAGGATTCAGTAAACCTGAAGTGTAGCATCGGAATCTAAAACTGGACTCACAGGAGAGGTTCAAATCATAGAAAGTTAGAGTGTCAGTCCTCTTGTACTTAAGTCGGCATTGTGACTTTTGTTTTAAATTCGGGTACAATTACTGTGTTTCATCGTCAATAAGAAGGTCAAAGGGATACAGTAAACCTGAAGTGAAGCATCGGAAAATAAAACTGGACTCACAGGAGAGGTTCAAATCAAAGAATGTTAGAGTGTCAGTCCTCTTGTACTTATGTCGGCATTGTGCCTTTGGTATTAAATTCGGATGCAATTTCTGTGTTTCATCGTCAATAACAAGGTCCAATGGATAAGGTTAACCTGAAGTGAAGCATCGGAATCTAAAACTGGACTCACAGAAGAGGTTCAAATCATAGAAAGTTGGGTTGTCAGTCTTCTTGTCCTTAAGTCGGCATTGAGCCTTTTGTATTAAATTCGGATGCAATTTCTGTGTTTCATCGTCAATAAGAAGGTCCAAGGGATACAGTAATCCTGAAGTGAAGCATCTGAATCTAAAACGGGACTCACAAGAGAGGTTCAAATCAGAGAGTGTTAGAGTGTCAGTCCTTTTGAACTTAAGTCGGCAACGTGCCTTTTGTACTCAATTCGGATGCAATTTCTGTGTTTCATCGTCAATTAGAAGGTCCAAGGGATACAGTAAACCTGAAGTGAAGCATTGGAATCTAAAACTGGACTCAAAGGAGAGGTTCAGATCATAGAGAGTTAGAGTGTCAATCCTCTTGTACTTAAGTCGGCATTTTGCCTTTTGTATTAAATTCGGAAGCAATTTCTGTGTTTTATCGTCAATAAGAAGTTCCAAGGGATACAGTAAACCTGAAGTGAAGCATCGGAATCTAAAACTGGACGCACAGGAGAGGTTCTAATCATAGAGAGTTAGAGTGTCGGTCCTCTTGTACTTAAGTCTTCATTGTGCGTTTTGTATTAAATTCGGATGCAATTTCTGTGTTTCATCGTCAATAACAAGGCCGAAGGGATACAGTAAACCTGAAGTGAAGCAACGGAATCTAAAACTGGACTCACAGGAGAGGTTCAAATCATAGAGAATTAGAGTGTCAGTCCTCTTGTACTTAAGTCGGCATTGTGCCTTTTGTATTACATTCGGATGCAATAACTTTGTTTCATCGTCAATAAGAAGGTCCAAGGGATACAGTAAACCTGAAGTGAAGCATCGGAATCTAAAACTGGACTCACAGGAAAGGTTCATATCATAAAAAGTTAGAGTGTTATTCCTCTTGTACTTAAGTCGGCATTGTGCCATTTGTATTAAATTCGGATGCAATTTATGTGTTTCATCGTCAATAACAAGGTCCACAGGATACAGTAAATCTAAAGTGTAGCTTCGGAATCTAAAACTGGACTCACAGGACAGGTTCAAATCATAGAAAGTAGAGTGTCAGTCCTTTTGTACTTAAGTCGGCAATGTGCCTTTTGTATTAAATTCGGATGCAATTTCTGTGTTTCATCGTCAATAAGAAGGTCCAAGGAATACCGTAAACCTGAAGTGAAGCATCTTAATATATAACTGGACTCACAGGAGAGGTTCAAATCATAGAAAGTTAGAGTGTCTGTCCTCCTGTACTTAAGTCGGCATTGTGCCTTTGTATTAAATTCGGATGCAATTTCTGTGTTTCGTCGTCAATATGAAGGTCCAAGGGATACAGTAAAACTGAAGTGAAGCATCGGAAACTAAAACTGGACTCACAGGAGAGTTTCAAATCATAGAGTGTTTGAGTGCAGTCCTTTTGTACTTAAGTCGGCATTGTACCGTTTGTATTAAATTCGGATGCAGTTTCTGTGTTTCATCGTCAATAAGATGGTCCAAGGCATACAGTAAACCTGAAGTGAAGCATTGGAATCTAAAACTGGACTCACAGGAGAGTTCAAATCATAGAGAGTTAGAGTGTCAGTCCTCTTGTACTTAAGTCGGCATTGTGCCTTTTGTATTAAATTCGGATGCAATATCTGTGTTTCATTGTCAATAAGGAGGTTCAAGGAATACAGTAAACCTGAATTGAAGCATCGAAATGTAAAACTGGATTCACAGGAGTAGTTCAAATCATAGAGAGTTAGAGTGTCAGTCCTCTTGTACTTAAGTCGGCATTGAGACTTTTGTATTAAATTCGGATGCAATATCTGTGTTTCATCGTCAATAAGAAGGTCCAAGGGATACAGTAAACCTCAAGTGAAGCATCGGAATCTAAAACTGGACTCACAGGAGAGGTTCAAATCATAGAGAGTTAGAGTGTCAGTCCTCTTGTACTTAAGTTGGTATTGTGCCTTTAATATTAAATTCGGATGCAATTTCTGTCTTTCATCGTCAATGAAATGGTCCAAGGGATACAGTAAACCTGAAGTGAAGCTTCGGAATCTAAAACTGGAATCACAGGACAAGTTCATATCATAGAAAGTTAGTGTGTCAATTCACTTGTACTTAAGTCGGCATTGTGCCTTTTGTATTAAATTCGGATGGAATTTCTGTGTTTCATCGTCAATAACAAGGTCCAAGGGATACAGTAAACCTGAAGTGTAGCATCGGAATCTAAAACTAGGCTCACAGGAGAGGTTCAAATCATAGAAAGTTAGAGTGTCAGTCACCTGGTACTTAAGTCGGCATTGCGCCTTTTAAATTAAATTCGGATGCAATTTCTGTGTTTCATCGTCAATAAGAAGGTCCAAGGGATACAGTAAACTTGAAGTTAAGCACTGGTATCTATAACTGGTCTCACAGGAGAGGTTCAAATCATAGATAGTTAGAGTTTTAGTCCTCTTGTACTTAAGTCGGCATTGTGACTTTTGTATTAAATCCGGATGCAATTTCTGTGTTTCATCGTCAATAAGAAAGTCCAAGGGATAAGGTTAACCTGTAGTGAAGCATCGGAATCCAAAACTGGACTCAAAGAAGAGGTTCAAATCATAGAAAGTTAGATTGGCAGTCCTCTTCTACTTAAGTCGGCATTGTGCCTTTTGTATTAAATTCGGAAGCAATTTCTGTGTTTCATTGTCAATAAGAAGGTCCAAGGGATACAGTAAACCTGAAGTGAAGCACTGGAATCTAAAACTGGACTCACACGAGAGGTTCAAATCACAAAAAGTTAGGGTGTCAGTCCTCTTGTACTTAAGTCGGCATTGTGCCTTTTGTATTAAATTCGGATGCAATTTCTGTGTTTCATCGTCAATAACAAGGTCCAAGGGATACAGTAAACCTGAAGTGAAGCATCGGAATCTAAAACTGGACTCACCAGAGATGTTCAAATCAGAGAGTGTTAGAGTGTCAGTCCATTTGTACTTGAGTCGGCATTGAGCCTTTTGTATTAAATTCGGATGCAATTGCTGTGTTTCATCGTTAATAAGAAGGTCCAAGGGATACAGTAAAACTGAAGTGAAGCATCAGAATCTAAAACTGGACTCACAGGAGTGGATCAAATCATAGAGAGTTAGAGTGTCAGTCCTCTTGTACTTAAGTCGGCATTGTGCGTTTTGTATTAAATTCGGATGCAATTTATGTGTTTCATCGTCAATAACAAGGTCCACAGGATACAGTGAATCTAAAGTGTGGCATCGGAATCTAAAACTGGACTCACAGGACAGGTTCAAATCATAGAAAGTAGAGTGTCAGTCCTCTTGTACTAAAGTCGGCATTGTGCCTTTTGTATTAAATTCGGATGCAATTGCTGTGTTTCACTGATAATAAGAAGGTCAAAGGGATACAGTAAACCTGAAGTGAAGGATCGGAAAATAAAACTGGACTCACACGAGAGGTTCAAATCACAAAAAGTTAGGGTGTCAGTCCTCTTGTACTTAAGTCGGCATTGTGCCTTTTGTATTAAATTCGGATGCAATTTCTGTGTTTCATCGTCAATAACAAGGTCCAAGGGATACAGTAAACCTGAAGTGAAGCATTGGAATTGAAAACTGGACTCACAGGATAGGTTCAGATCATAGAGAAGTAGAGTGTCAGTCCTCTGGTACTTAAGTCGGCATTGTGCCTTTTGTATTAAATTCGGATGCACTTTCCGTGTTTCATCATCAATAAGAAGGTCCAAGGGATACAGTAAACCTAAAGTGAAGCATCGGAATCTAAAACTGGACACACAGGAGAGGTTCAAATCATAGAAAATTTGAGTGTCAGTCCTCTTGGACTTAAGTCGGCATCGTGCCTTTTGTATTAAATTCGGATGCAATTTCTGTGTTTCATCGTCAATAAGAAGGTCAAAGGGATACAGTAAACCTGAAGTGAAGCATCGGAAAATAAAACTGGACTCACAGGAGAGGTTCAAATCAAAGAATGTTAGAGTGACAGTCCTCTTGTACATAAGTCGGCATTGTGCCTTTTGTATTGAATTCGGATGCAAATTCTGTGTTTCATCGTCAATAAGAAGGTCCAATGGATAAGGTAAACCTGAAGTGAAGCATCGGAATCTAAAACTGGACTCTCAGAAGAGGTTCAAATCATAGAAAGTTAGAGTGTCAGTCCTCTTGTACTTAAGTCGGCATTGTGCCTTTTGTATTAAATTCGGATGCAATTTCTGTGTTTCGTCGTCAATATGAAGGTTCAAGGGATACAGTAAAACTGAAGTGAAGCATCGGAATCTAAAACTGGACTCACAGGAGAGTTTCAAATCATAGAGTGTTAGAGTGCAGTCTTTTGTCCTTAAGTTGGCATTGTACCGTTTGTATTAAATTCGGATGCAATTTCTGTGTTTCATTGTCAATAAGGAGGTCCAAGGAATACAGTAAACCTGAAGTGAAGCATCGGAATGTAAAACTGGATTTACAGGAGTAGTTCAAATCATAGAGAGTTAGAGTGTCAGTCCTCTTGTACTTAAGTCGGCATTGTGACTTTTGTATTAAATCCGGATGCAATTTCTATCTTTCATCGTCAATAAGAAAGTCCAAGGGATAAGGTTAACCTGTAGCGAAGCATCGGAATCCAAAACTGGACTCAAAGAAGAGGTTCAAATCTTAGAAAGTTAGATTGGCAGTCCTCTTCTACTTAAGTCGGCATTGTGCTTTTGTATTAAATTCGGAGGCAATTTCTGTGTTTCATTGTCAATAAGAAGGTCCAAGGGATACAGTAAACCTGAAGTGAAGCACTGGAATCTAAAACTGGACTCACACGAGAGCTTCAAATCACAAAAAGTTAGGGTGTCAGTCCTCTTGTACTTAAGTCGGCATTGTGCCTTTTGTATTAAATTCGGATGCAATTTCTGTGTTTCATCGTCAATAACAAGGTCCAAGGGATACAGTAAACCTGAAGTGAAGCATCGGAATCTAAAACTGGACTCACCAGAGATGTTCAAATCAGAGAGTGTTAGAGTGTCAGAGTGTCAGTCCTTTTGTACTCGAGACGGCATTGTGCCTTTTGTATTAAATTCGGATGAAATTGCTGTGTTTCATCGTCAATAAGAAGGTCCAAGGGATACAGTAAAACTGAAGTGAAGCATCGGAATCTAAAACTGGACTCACTGGAGTGGTTCAAATCATAGAGAGTTAGAGTGTCAGTCCTCTTGTACTTAAGTCGGCATTGTGCGTTTTGTATTAATTTCGGATGCAATTTATGTGTTTCATCGTCAATAACAAGGTCCACAGGATACAGTAAATCTAAAGTGTAGCATCGGAATCTAAAACTGGACTCACAGGACAGGTTCAAATCATAGAACGTAGAGTGTCAGTCCTCTTGTACTAAAGTCGGCATTGTGCCTTTTGTATTAAATTCGGATGCAATTACTGTGTTTCACTGTTAATAAGAAGGTCAAAGGGATACAGTAAAACTGAAGTGAAGCATCGGAAAATAAAACTGTACTCACAGGAGAGGTTCAAATCGAAGAATGTTAGAGTGTCAGTCCTCTTGTACTTAAGTCGGCATTGTGCCTTTTGTATTAAATTCGGATGCAATATCTGTGTTTCATCGTCAATAAGAAGGTCCAAAGGATAAGGTTAACCTGAAGTGGAGCATCGGAATCTAAAACTGGACTCACAGAAGAAGTTTAAATCATAGAAAGTTAGGCTGTCAGTCCTTTTGTACTTAAGTCGGCAATGTGCCTTTTGTATTAAATTCGGATGCAATTTCTGTGTTTCATCGTCAATAAGAAGGTCCAAGGGATACCGTAAACCTGAAGTGAAGCATCTTAATATAAAACTGGACTCACAGGACAGGTTCAAAACATAGAGAGTTAGAGTGTCAGTTCTTTTGTACTTAAGTCGGCATTGTGCCTTTTGTAATAAATTCAGATGCAATTTTTGTGTTCCATCGTCAATAAGAAGGGCCAAGGGAAACAGTAAACCTGAAGTGAAGCATTGGAATCTAAAACTGGACTCACAGGATAGGTTCAGATCATAGAGAAGTAGAGTGTCAATCCTCTGGTACTTAAGTCGGCATTGTGCCTTTTGTATTAAATTCGGATGCAATTTCCGTGTTTCATCATCAATAAGAAGGTCCAAGGGATACAGTAAACCTGAAGTTAAGCAACGGTATCTAAAACTGGTCTCACAGGAGATGTTCAAATCATAGATAGTTAGAGTTTTAGTCCTCTTGTACTTAAGTCGGCATTGTGACTTTTGTATTAAATCCGGATGCAATTTCTGTGTTTCATCGTCAATAAGAAAGTCCAAGGGATAAGGTTAACCTGTAGTGAAGCATAAGGAATCTAAAACTGGACTCAAAGAAGAGGTTCAAATCATAGAAAGTTAGAATGTCAGTCCTCTTGTACTTAAGTCGGCATTGTGCCTTTTGTATTAAATTCGGATGCAATTTCTGTGTTTCATTGTCAATAAGGAGGTCCAAGGGATACAGTAAACCTGAAGTGAAGCACCGGAATCTAAAACTGGACTCACAGGAGAGGTTCAAATCATAGAAAGTTAGAGTGTCAGTCCTCTTGTACTTAAGTCGGCATTGTGCGTTTTGTATTAAATTCGGATGCAATTTCTCTGTTTCATCGTCAATAAGGAGGTCCAAGGGATACAGTAAACCTGAAGCGAAGCAAAGGAATGTCAAACTGGACTCACAGGAGAGGTTCAAATCATAGAGAATTAGAGTGTCAGTCCTCTTGTACTTAAGTCGGCATTGTGCCTTTTGTATTAAATTTGGATGCAATTTCTGTGTTTCATCGTCAATAAGAAGGTCCAAGGGATACAGTAAACCTAAAGTGAAGCATCGGAATCTAAATCTGGACTCACTGGAGAGGTTCAAATCATAGAAAATTAGTGTCAGTCCTCTTGTACTTAGGTCGGCATTGTGCCTTTTGTATTAAATACGGATGCAATTTCTGTGTTCATCGTCAATGAATAGGTCCAAGGCATACAGTAAACCTGAAGTGAAGTTTCGGAATCTAAAACTGGACTGACAGGACAAGTTCATATCATAGAAAGTTAGAGTGTCAATTCACTTGTACTTAAGTCGGCATTGTGCCTTTTGTATTAAGGGGATACGGAATCGGATTTTGGGTTAAAAAATCGAATTTTTTTTATTGGCGTATTATATTCTGCCATGTTTCCTCTTTAAAATGACGTATCATACATAGCTCTACTACAATTATAACTATTTTATTTTTATATATTTGTGAGATCGGGTATTGCGCTTTAGTTATACACGTCTCTCGTGGCTGACCATGAACTTTTTGGCAGTACCTTTAAAGTGACATGAATTCAAATATCCCGGTTTCCAGCGACTATTTATACACTAGTTGCCCGAAAATGTTTCTCTCTGGTTTCCTCAAGTTACTCCTTGACTTTGTGGCGGGACTGTTTTGTAAACAGTGTGATATAAGAAAGTAGTTGTTGTTGAGTTATTTCGTATTTAGTGCTTCATTTATCGCAGTGAAAATGCCTAGAGCTAAAGCAAAAGTATTTAAAAAGCGTGTGAACTGGCAAAAGAAAAGAAATAATGATTCATTAGCAAAGCAAAGCAGTTCATCATCATCACTGTTGGAAAATGTGAATCCACTTATTACTGATTTGCCGAACGAACTTACACCAAATGAAAACAGTGCTTCTCATAAAAAACTAAGAGATTTGGAAGAGAAATATAATTTACTTGATAGAGGGAATGAAGTTTTTGAACTCATTGATACGAATATATTGTGTGAAGCTCATGAAAACAGTTTGTGCTGCAAAAAATGTCATGGAAACGTTTCTCTGAAAGTAGAATCCCATGTTGGCCTGGCTGCCCAGTTTAATTTAATATGCAGTGTTTGTAAATACAGCTGTAAGTTTCCAAGTTCGGTTTCAGTAACTGTAAATAATGGATACAAGAAAACTGAACTTTATAGTGTAAATATTAGGTTAGTTTATGGATTGCGAGCAATTGGTAAGGGCAAAGCAGCTGGTGATATGCTATGTGGTGTTCTAAATCTTCCAAGTGCACCTTCAAAGTTTGAAGCTTACAATTATGTACTAGGATCTGCAGTTGAAGATGTAGCACAGAAGTCAATGCAGGTTGCTGTGGAAGAAGCAGTGGAAGAAAATGACGGCAGTCGTGACCTCACAGTGGCGTTTGATGGCACGTGGCAGAAAAGGGGCCACACCTCCAACAATGGTGTTGTAACAGCAACTAGTGTTGATACTGGCAAGGTTATTGATGTTGCAATAATGTCTAAATACTGTAGGTGCACAGGCAGGCTGAAAAATGAACACAGTGATGACTGTATTGCTAATTATTATTATCGTAGTAGTGGTGGCATGGAGGTTGCTGGGGTGAAGAAAATTTTTCATCGCTCTTCACAGTGGTATAATGTTCGCTATGTCAAATATCTGGGAGATGGTGACTCTAAAGCATTCAAAGAAGTTTTGGAAAGCAAACCATATGGGAACAGTGTAAATATAAGCAAACTTGAATGTATAGGACATGTGCAGAAGAGAATGGGTGCCAGGCTGAGAAGGTTAAAATCAGTTATGAAAGGGAAAAAACTAGATGATGGGAAAACATTGGATGGCAGAGGAAGATTGACTGATTCCATAATAGACCACATTCAGAACTGCTATGGCCTTGCAATCAGGCAAAATACAGGCAATCTTGAAGAAATGAGGAGAGCTATATGGGCTTTATATTTCCACACCGCATCCACGGATGAGCATCCACAACATGGTTTGTGCCCCAAAGGTGAAAACAGCTGGTGTAAATACAATAGGGGACTAACAACAGGAGAGAAATACATTCACCACCACAGTCTACCATCAGCCATCATGGCAGAAATAAAGCCCATTTTCAGAGATCTGGCTGACAGAAGTCTTCTGATTAAATGTCTTCACGGAAAAACGCAGAACCCCAACGAGTGCTTGAATAGTGTGATATGGCATCGTCTCCCAAAAACAGTGTTTGTCGGAATTAATACACTACATTTTGGTGTGTATGATGCTGTGGCAACCTTCAATCTTGGAAATATAACTAAATGCCAGGTCCTTCAAAAGTTGGGTACGTGTGTTGGTTCCCGTACGGTACGTGCTATGTTCTTTTTAGATCAGCACAGACTAAGGCATGCTGATAATATAATCAAGACATTAGTGAAAAAAGCAAGACAGGTGCAGAGGGGTGCCAAAAGAAGACTTGAAGATGATTATGAAGACTGTGAAGGGGGTATTAGCTACGGATCAGGAATGTTTTAATCTTCTTTCTCCGTTTCCCGTAAGTTTACTTTTTACTTCATCTAGGAACATTATCTCAGGTACTGGTCAACCTAGAAGTCTGAAATTTTTATGACGTAGTGACATAGGTCCCTATTACATACTGAAACAACGAGTTTTTAATTACTTGACTTACAAAAGACTTAGGGGTGATAGTCTAGTAAAAAGCGATGGAAAAAATTTACTTAAAAATAAATGTACAATATCTCTGTAAGAAAATACTTTCACAATAAACTGTTGTTTCAGTATTGTTGTAACATATGAATGCACATACAGTAAAATTTTTACCTCTCTGTCTCCAGTAGTTTGTGAGAAAATGTTCCCTATAGTAGGCATATATTAACATTGCGGGGATAGGTGATTCCGTATCCCCTTAAATTCGGATGCAATTTCTGTGTTTCATCGTCAATAACAAGGTCCAAGAGATACAGTAAACCTGAAGTGTAGCATCGGAAACTAAAACTGGACTCAGAAAAAAGGTTCAAATGATAGAAAGTTAGAGTGTCAGTCCTCTTGTACTTAAGTCGGCATTGTGCCTTTTGTATTAAATTCGGATGCAATTTCCGTGTTTCATCATCAATAAGAAGGTCCAAGGGATACAGTAAACCTAAAGTGAAGCATCGGAATCTAAAACTGGACACACAGGAGAGGTTCAAATCATAGAAAATTAGAGTGTAAGTCCTCTTGTACTTAAGTCGGCATCGTGCCTTTTGTATTAAATTCGGATGCAATTTCTGTGTTTCATCGTCAATAAGAAGGTCCAATGGATAAGGTAAACCTGAAGTGAAGCATCGGAATCTAAAACTGGACTCACAGAAGAGGTTCAAATCATAGAATGTTAGAGTGTCTGTCCTCTTGTACTTAAGTCGGCATTGTGCCTTTTATATTAAATTCGGATGCAATTTCTGTGTTTCGTCGTCAATATGATGGTCCAAGGGATACAGTAAAACTGAAGTGAAGCATCGGAATCTAAAACTGGACTCACAGGAGAGTTTCAAATCATAGAGTGTTAGAGTGCAGTCCTTTTGTCCTTAAGTCGGCATTGTAACGTTTGTATTAAATTCGGATGCAATTTCTGTGTTTCATTGTCAATAAGGAGGTCCAAGGAATACAGTAAACCTGAAGTGAAGCATCGGAATGTAAAACTGGATTCACAGGAGTAGTTCAAATCATAGAGAGTTAGAGTGTCAGTCCTCTTGTACTTAACTCGGCATTGTGCTTTTTGTATTAAATTCGGATGCAATATCTGTGTTTCATCGTCAATAAGAAGGTCCAAGGGATACAGTAAACCTGAAGTGAAGCATCGGAATCTAAAACTGGACTCACAGGAGAGGTTCAAATCATAGAGAGTTAGAGTGTCAGTCCTCTTGTACTTAAGTTGGTATTGTGCCTTTAGTATTAAATTCGGATGCAATTTCTGTCATTCATCGTCAATGAAAAGGTCCAAGAGATACAGTAAACCTGAAGTGAAGCTTCGGAATCTAAAACTGGACTCAAAGGACAAGTTCATATCATAGAAAGTTTGTGAGTCAATTCACTTGTGCTTAAGTCGGCATTGTGCCTGTTGTATTAAATTCGGATGCAATTTTATGTGTTTCATCGTCAATAACAAGGTCCAAGGATACAGTAAACCTGAAGTGTAGCATCGGAATCTAAAACTGGACTCACAGGAGAGGTTCAAATCCTAGAAAGTTAGAGTGTCGGTCATCTGGTACTTAAGTCGGCATTGCGCCTTTTACATTAAATTAGGATGCAATTTCTGTGTTTCATCGTCAATAAGAAGGTCCAAGGGATACAGTAAACCTGAAGTTAAGCAACGGTATCTAAAACTGGTCTCACAGGAGATGTTCAAATCATAGATAGTTAGAGTTTTAGTCCTCTTGTACTTAAGTCGGCATTGTGACTTTTGTATTAAATCCGGATGCAATTTCTGTGTTTCATCGTCAATAAGAATGTCCAAGGGATAAGGTTAACCTGTAGTGAAGCATAAGGAATCTAAAACTGGACTCAAAGAAGAGGTTCAAATCATAGAAAGTTAGAATGTCAGTCCTCTTGTACTTAAGTCGGCATTGTGCCTATTGTATTAAATTCGGATGCAATTTCTGTTTCATTGTCAATAAGGAGGTCCAAGGGATACAGTAAACCTGAAGTGATGCACCGGAATATAAAACTGGACTCACAGGAGAGGTTCAAATCATAGAGAGTTAGAGTGTCAGTCCTCTTGTACTTAAGTCGGCATTGTGCGTTTTGTATTAAATTCGGATGCAATTTCTCTGTTTCATCGTCAATAAGGAGGTCCAAGGGATACAGTAAACCTGAAGCGAAGCAAAGGAATGTCAAACTGGACTCACAGGAGAGGTTCAAATCATAGAGAGTTAGAGTGTCAGTCCTCTTGTACTTAAGGCGGCATTGTGACATTTGTAATAAATTCGGATGCAATTTCTGTGTTTCATCGTCAATAAGACGGTCCAAGGGATAAGGTAAACCTGAAGTGAAGGATCGGAATCTAAAACTGGACTCACAAAAGAGGTTAAAAATAATAGAAAGTTAGTGTGTCAGTCCTCTTTACTTAAGTCCGCAGTGTGCCTTTTGTATTAAATTTGGATGCAATTTCTGTTTTTCATGGTCAATTAGAAGGTCAAAGGGATACAGTAAACCTAAAGTAAAGCATCGGAATCTAAAACTGGACTCACAGGAGAGGTTTAAATCATAGAGAGTTAGAGTGTCAGTCCTCTTGTACTTAAGTCGGCGTTGTGCCTTTTGTATTAAATTTGGATGCAATTTCTGTGTTTCGTCGTCAATAAGAAGGTCCAAGGGATACAGTAAACCTGAAGTGAAGCATCGGGATCTAAAACTGGACTCACAGAAGAGGTTCAAATCATAGAGAATTAGAGTGTCAGTCCTCTTGTACTTAAGTCGGCATTGTTCCTTTTGTATTAATTCGGAAGCAATTTCTGTGTTTCATCGTCAATATGAAGGTCAAAGGGATACAGTAAACCTAAAGTGAAGCATCGGAATCTAAATCTGGACTCACTGGAGAGGTTCAAATCATAGAAAATTAGTGTCAGTCTTCTTGTACTTAGGTCGGCATTGTGCCTTTTGTATTAAATACGGATGCAATTTCTGTGTTCATCGTCAATGAATAGGTCCAAGACATACAGTAAACCTGAAGTGAAGTTTCGGAATCTAAAACTGGACTCACAGGACAAGTTCATATCATATAAAGTTAGAGTGTCAATTCACTTGTACTTAAGTCGGCATTGTGCCTTTTGTATTAAATTCGGATGCAATTTCTGTGCATCATCGTCAATAACAAGGTCCAAGAGATACAGTAAACCTGAAGTGTAGCATCGGAAACTAAAACTGGACTCAGAAAAAAGGTTCACATGATCGAAAGGTAGAGTGTCAGTCCTCTTGTACTTAAGTCGGCATTGTGCCTGTTGTATTAAATTCGGATGCAATTTCTGTGTTTCATCGTCAATAAGAAGGTCCAAGGAATACCGTAAACCTGAAGGGAAGCATCGGAATCTAAAACTGGACTCACAGGAGAGGTTCAAATCATATAAAATTATAGTGTCAGTCCTCTTGTCCTTGAGTCGGCATTGTGCCTTTTGTATTAAATTCGGATGCAATTTCTGTTTTTCATCGTCAATAAGAAGGTCAAAGGGATACAGTAAACGTGAAGAGAAGCATCGGAATCTAAAACTGGACTCACAGGAGAGGTTCACATCATAAAGAGTTAGAGTGTCAGTCCTCTTGTACTTAAGTCGGCATTGTGCCTTTTGTATTAAATTCGGATGCAATTTCTGTGTTTCATCGTCAATAAGAAGGTCCAAGGGATACAGTAAACCTGAAGTGAAGCATCGGAATCTAAAGCTGGACTCACAGGAGAGGTTCAAATCATAGAGAATTAGTGTGTCAGTCCTCTTGTACTTAAGTCGGCACTGTGCTTTTTGTATTAAATTCGGATGCAATTTCTGTGTTTAATTGTCATTAAGAAGGTCCAAGGGATACAGTAAACCTGAAGTGAAGCATCGGAATTTAAAACTGGACTCACAGGAGAGGTTCAAATCGTAAAGAGTTAGAGTGTCAGTTCTCTTGTACTTAAGGCGGCATTGTGCGTTTTGTATTAAATTCGGATGCAATTTATGTGTATCATCGTCAATAACAAGGTCCACAGGATACAGTAAATCTAAAGTGTAGCATCGGAATCTAAAACTGGACTCTCAGGACAGGTTCAAATCATAGAAAGTAGAGTGTCAGTCCTCTTGTACTTAAGTCGGCATTGTGCCTTTTGTATTAAATTCGGATGCAATATCTGTGTTTCATCGTCAACAAGAAGGTCCAAAGGATAAGGTTAACCTAAAGTGAAGCATCGGAATCTAAAACTGGACTCAAAGAAGAGGTTCAAATCATAGAAAGTTAGATTGTCAGTCCTCTTGTACTTAAGTCGGCATTGTGCCTTTTGTATTAAGTTCGGATGCAATTTCTGTGTTTCATTGTCAATAAGGAGGTCCAAGGGATACAGTAAACCTGAAGTGAAGCACCGGAATCTAAAACTGGACTCACAGGAGAGGTTCAAATCACAAAAAGTGTGGGTGTCAGTCCTCTTGTACTTAAGTCGGCATTGTGCCTTTTGTATTAAATTCGGATGCAATATCTGCGTTTCATCGTCAATAACAAGGTACAAGGGATATAGTAAACCTGAAGTGAAGCATCGGAATCTAAAACTGGACTCACCAGAGATGTTCAAATCAGAGAGTGTTAGAGTGTCAGTCCTTTTGTACTTGAGTAGGCATTGTGCCTTTTGTATTAAATTCGGATGCAATTGCTGTGTTTCATCGTCAATAAGAAGGTCCAAGGGATACAGTAAAACTGAAGTGAAGCATCGGAATCTAAAACTGGACTCACAGGAGAGGTTCAAATCATAGAGAGTTAGAGTGTCTGTCCTCTTGTACTTAAATCGGCATTGTGCGTTTTGTATTAAATTCGGATGCAATTTCTCTGTTTCATCGTCAAAATGGAGGTCCAAGGGATACAGTAAACCTGAAGCGAAGCAAAGGAATGTCAAACTGGACTCACAGGAGAGGTTCAAATCATAGAGAGTTAGCGTGTCAGTCTTCTTGTACTTAAGTGGGCATTGTGCCTTTTGTATTAAATTCGGATGCAATTTCTGTGTTTCATCGTCAATAAGACGGTCCAAGGGATAAGGTAAACCTGAAGTGAGGCATCGCAATCTAAAACTGGACTCACAAAAGAGGTTAAAAATAATAGAAAGTTAGAGTGTCATTCCCTCTTACTTAAGTCCGCAGTGTGCCTTTTGTATTAAATTTGGATGCAATTTCTGTTTTTCATGGTCAATAAGAAGGTCAAAGGTATACAGTAAACCTAAAGTGAAGCATCGGAATCTAAAACTGGACTCACAGGAGAGGTTCAAATCATAGAGAGTTAGAGTGTCAGTCCTCTTGTACTTAAGTCGGCATTGTGCCTTTTGTATTAAATTTGGATGCAATTTCTGTGTTTCATCGTCAATAAGAAGGTCCAAGGGGTACAGTAAACCTGAAGTGAAGCATCGGGATCTAAAACTCGACTCACAGAAGAGGTTCAAATCATAGAGAATTAGAGTGTCAGTCCTCTTGTACTTAAGTCGGCATTGTGTCTTTTGTATTAGATTCGGATGCAAATTCTGTGTTTCATCGTCAATAAGAAGGTCAAAGGGATACAGTAAACCTGAAGTGAAGCACCGGTTCTAAAAATGGTCTCACAGGAGAGGTTCAAATCATAGAAAGTTAGAGTTTTCGTCCTCTTGTACTTAAGTCGGCATTGTGACTTTTGTATTAAATCCAGATGCAATTTCTGTGTTTCATCGTCAATAAGAAAGTCCAATGGATAAGGTTAACCTGTAGTGAAGCATCGGAATCTAAAACTGGTCTCAAAGAAGAGGTTCAAATGATAGAAAGTTAGAGTGTCAGTCCTCTTGTACTTAAGTCGGCATTGTGCTTTTTGTATTAAATTTGGATGCAATTTCTGTGTTTCATCGTCAATAAGAAGGTCCAAGGAATACCGTAAACCTGAAGTGAAGCATCGGAATCTAAAACTGGACTCACAGGAGAGGTTCAAATCATAGAAAATTATAGTGTCAGTCCTCTTGTCCTTGAGTCGGCATTGTGCCATTTGTATTGAATTCGGATGCAATTTCTGTGTTTCATCGTCAATAAGAAGGTCAAAGGGATACAGTAAACGTGAAGTGAAGCATCGGAATCTAAAACTGGACTCACAGGACAGGTTCACATCATAAAGAGTTAGAGTGTCAGTTCTCTTGTACTTAAGTCGGCATTGTGCTTTTTGTATTAAATTCGGATGCAATTTCTGTGTTTCATCGTCAATAAGAAGGTCAAAGGGATACAGTAAACCTGAAGTGAAGCATCGGAATCTAAAGCTGGACTCACAGGAGAGGTTCAAATCATAGAGTATTAGAGTGTCAGTCCTCTTGTACTTAAGTCGGCATTGTGCCTTTTGCATTAAATTCGGATGCAATTTATGTGTTTCAACGTCAATAACAATGTCCACAGGATACAGTAAACCTGAAGTGTAGCATCGGAATCTAAAACTGGACTCACAGGAGAGGTTCAAATCATACAAAATTAGAGTGTCAGCCCTCATGTACTTAAGTCGGCATTGTGCCATTTGTATTAAATTCGGATGCAATTTCTGTGTTTAATCGTCAATAAGAAGGTCAAAAGGATACAGTAAACCTGAAGTGAAGCATCGGAATCTAAAACTATACACACAGGACAGGTTCATATCATAGAATGTTAGAGTGTCATTCCTCTTGTACTTAAGTCGGCATTGTGCCTTTTGCATTAAATTCGGATGCAATTACTGTGTTTCATCGTCAATAAGAGGGTCCAAGGGATACAGTAAACCTGAAGTTAAGCACCGGTATCTAAAACTGGTCTCACAGGAGAGGTTCAAATCATAGAAAGTAAGAGTTTTAGTCCTCTTGTACTAAAGTCGGCATTGTGACATTTGTATTAAATCTGGATGCAATTTCTGTGTTTCATCGTCAATAAGAAAGTCCAAGGGATAAGGTTAACCTGTAGTGAAGCATCGGAATCTAAAACTGGACTCAAAGAAGAGGTTCAAATCATAGAAAGTTAGAGTGTCAGTCCTCTTGTAATAAAGTCGGCATTGTGCCTTTTGTATTAAATTCGGATGCAATTGCTGTGTTTCATCGTCAATAAGAAGGTCCAAGGGATACAGTAAAACTGAAGTGAAGCATCGGAATCTAAAACTGGACTCAGAGGAGAGGTTCAAACCATAGAGAGTTAGAGTGTCAGTCCTCTTGTAATTAAGTCGGCATTGTGCCTTTTGTATTAAATTCGGATGCAATTTCTGTGTTTCATCGCCAATAAGACGGTCCAAGGGATAAGGTAAACCTGAAGTGAAGCATCGGAATCTAAAACTGGACTCACAAAAGAGGTTAAAAATAATAGAAAGTTAGAGTGTCAGTCCTCTTGTACTTAAGTCCGCAGTGTGCCTTTTGTATTAAATTTGGATGCAATTTCTGTGTTTCATCGTCAATAAGAAGGTCAATGGGATACAGTAAGCCTAAAGTGAAGCATCGGAATCTAAAACTGGACTCACAGGAGAGGTTCAAATCATAGAGAGTTAGACTGTCAGTCCTCTTGTACTTAAGTCGGCATTGTGCTTTTTGTATTAAATTTGGATGCAATTTCTGTGTTTCATCGTTAATAAGAAGGTCCAAGGAATACCGTAAACCTGAAGTGAAGCATCGGAATCTAAAACTGGACTCACAGGAGAGGTTCAAATCATAGAAAATTATAGTGTCAGTCCTCTTGTCCTTGAGTCGGCATTGTGCCTTTTGTATTAAATTCGGATGCAATTTCTGTGTTTCATCGTCAATAAGAAGGTCAAAGGGATACAGTAATCGTGAAGTGAAGCATCGGAATCTAAAACTGGACTCACAGGAGAGGTTCACATCATAAAGAGTTAGAGTGTCGGTCCTCTTGTACTTAAGTCGGCATTGTGCCTTTTGCATTAAATTCGAATGCAATTTCTGTGTTTCATCGTCAATAAGAAGGTCAAAAGGATACAGTAAACCTGAAGTGAAGCATCGGAAAATAAAACAGGACTCACAGGAGAGGTTCAAATCAAAGAAAGTTAGAGTGTCAGTCCTCTTGTTCTTAAGTCGGCATTGTGCGTTTTGTATTAAATTCGGATGCAATTTCTGTGTTTCATCGTCAATAAGAAGGTCCAACGGATAAGGTGAACCTGAAGTGAAGAATCGGATTCTAAAACTGGACTCACAGAAGAGGTACAAATCATAGAAAGTTAGAGTGTCAGTCCTCTTGTACTTAAGTCCGCAGTGTGCCTTTTGTATGAAATTCGGATGCATTTTCTGTGTTTCATTGTCAATAAGAAGGTCAAAGGGATACAGTAAACCTGAAGTGAAGCATCGGAATCTAAAACTGGACTCACAGGAGAGGTTCAAATCAAAGAATGTTAGAGTGTCAGTCCTCTTGTACTTAAGTCGGCATTGTGCCATTTGTATTAAATTCGGATGCAATTTCTGTGTTTCATCGTCAATAAGAAGGTCAAAGGGATACAGTAAACCTGAAGTGAAGCATCGGAAAATAAAACTGGACTCACAGGAGAGGTTCAAATCAAAGAATGTTAGAGTGTCAGTCCTCTTGTTCTTAAGTCGGCATTGTGCGTTTTGTGTTAAATTCGGATGAAATTTCTGTGTTTCATCGTCAATAAGGCGGTCCAAGGGATACAGTAAACCTGAAGTGAAGCAAAGGAATGTAAAACTGGACTCACAGGAGAGGTTCAAATCATAGAGAGTTAGAATGTCAGTCCTCTTGTACTTAATTCGGCATTGTGACTTTTGTATTAAATTCGGATGCAATTTCTGTGTTTCATCGTCAATATGACGGTCCAAGGGATACAGTAAACCTGAAGTGAAGCAAAGGAATGTAAAACTGGACTCACAGGAGAGGTTCAAATCATAGAAAATTAGAGTGTCAGTCCTCTTGTATTTAAGACGGCAAATTGCCTTTTGTATTAAATTCGGATGCAATTTCTGTGTGTCATCGTCAAAAAGAAGGTCCAAGAGATACAGTAAACCTGAAGTGAAGCATCGGAATCTAAAACTGGACTCAAAAGAGATGTTCAAATCAGAGAGTGTTAGAGTGTCAGTCCTCTTGTACTTAAGTCCGCAGTGTGCCTTTTGTATGAAATTCGGATGCAATTTCTGTGTTTCATTGTCAATAAGAAGGTCAAAGGGATACAGTAAACCAGAAGTGAAGCATCGGAATCTAAAACTGGACTCACAGGAGAGGTTCAAATCATAGAGAGTTAGAGTGTGAGTCCTCTTGTACTTAAGTCGGCATTGTGCATTTTGTATTAAATTCGGATGCAATTTCTGTGTTTCATCGTCAATATGAAGGTCAAAGGGATACAGTAAACCTGAAGTGAAGCATCGGAATCTAAAACTATACACACAGGACAGGTTCATATCATAGAAAGTTAGAGTGTCATTCCTCTTGAACTTAAGTCGGCATTGTGCCTTTTGCATTAAATTCGGATGCAATTTCTGTGTTTCATCGTCAATAAGAGGGTCCAAGGGATACAGTAAACCTGAAGTTAAGCACCGGTATCTAAAACTGGTCTCACAGGAGAGGTTCAAATCATATAAAGTAAGAGTTTTAGTCCTCTTGTACTTAAGTCGGCATTGTGACATTTGTATTAAATCTGGATGCAATTTCTGTGTTTCATCGTCAATAAGAAAGTCCAAGGGATAAGGTTAACCTGTAGTGAAGCATCGGAATCTAAAACTGGACTCAAAGAAGAGGTTCAAATCATAGAAATTTAGAGTGTCAGTCCTCTTGTACTTAAGTCGGCATTGTGCCTTTTGTATTACATTCGGATGCAATTGCTGTGTTTCATCGTCAATAAGAAGGTCCAAGGGATGCAGTAAAACTGAAGCGAAGCATCGGAATCTAAAACTGGACTCACAGGAGAGGTTCAAATCATAGAGAGTTAGAGTGTCAGTCCTCTTGTAATTAAGTCGGCATTGTGCCTTTTGTATTAAATTCGGATGCAATTTCTGTGTTTCATCGTCAATAAGACGGTCCAAGGGATAAGGTAAACCTGAAGTGAAGCATCGGAATCTAAAACTGGACTCACAAAAGAGGTTAAAAATAATAGAAAGTTAGAGTGTCAGTCCTCTTGTACTTAAGTCCGCAGTGTGCCTTTTGTATTAAATTTGGATGCAATTTCTGTGTTTCATCGTCAATAAGAAGGTCAATGGGATACAGTAAGCCTAAAGTGAAGCATCGGAATCTAAAACTGGACTCACAGGAGAGGTTCAAATCATAGAGAGTTAGAGTGTCAGTCCTCTTGTACTTAAGTCGGCATTGTGCGTTTTGTATTAAATTCGGATGCAATTGCTGTGTTTCATCGTCAATAAGGAGGTCCAAGGGATACAGTAAACCTGAAGTGAAGCAAAGGAATGTAAAACTGGACTCACAGGAGAGTTTCAAATCATAGAGAGTTAGAGTGTCAGTCCTCTTGTACTTAAGTCGGCATTGTGCCTTTTGTATTAAATTCGGATACAATTTCTGTGTTTCATCGTCCATATGACAGTCCAAGGGATAAGGTAAACCTGAAGTGAAGCATCGGAATCTAAAACTGAACTCACAGGAGAGGTTGAAATCATAGAAAGTTAGGGTGTCAGTCCTCTTGTACTTTAGTCGACATTGTGCGTTTTGTATTAAATTCGGATGCAATTTCTGTGTGTCATCGTCAATTAGAAGGTCCAAGGGATACAGTAAACCTGAAGTGAAGCATCGGAAACTAAAATTAGACTCAAAAGAGATGTTCGAATCAGAGAGTGATAGAGTGTCAGTCCTTTTGAACTTGAGTCGGCATTGTGCCTTTTGCATTAAATTCGGATGCAATTTCTGAGTTTCATCGTCAATAAGAAGGTCCAAGGGATACAGTAAACCTGAAGTGAAGCATCGGAATCTAATACTGGACTCACAGGAGAGGTTCAAATCTTAGAGAGTTAGAGTGTCAGTCCTCTTGTACTTAAGTCGGCATTGTGCGTTTTGTATTAAATTCGGATGCAATTTCTGTGTTTCATCGTCAATAAGGAGGTCCAAGGGAAACAGTAAACCTGAAGTGAAGCAAAGGAATGTCAAACTGGACTCATAGGAGAGGTTCAAATCATAGAGAGTTAGAGTGTCAGTCCTCTTGTACTTAAGTCGACATTGTGCCTTTTGTATTAAATTCGGATGCAATTTGTGTGTTTCATCGTCAATAAGACGGTGCAAGGGATAAGGTAAACCTGAAGTGAAGCATCGGAATCTAAAACTGGACTCACAAAAGAGGTTCAAATCATAGAAAGTTAGAGTGTCAGTCCTCTTGTACTTAAGTCCGCAGTGTGCCTTTTGTATTAAATTCGGATGCAATTTCTGTGTTTCTTCGTCATTAAGAAAGTCAAATGGATACAGTAAACCTGAAGTGAAGCATCGGAATCTAAAACATGGACTCACAGGAGAGGTTCAAATCATAGAGAGTTAGAGTGTCAGTCCTCTTGGACTTAAGTCGGCATTGTGCCTTTTGCATTAAATTCGGATGCAATTTCTGTGTTTCATCGTCAATAAGAAAGTCAAAGTGATACAGTAAACGTGAAGTGAAGCATCGGAATCTAAAACTGGACTCACAGGAGAGGTTCAAATCATAAAGAGTTAGAGTGTCAGACCTCTTGTACTTAAGTCGGCATTGTTCCTTTTGTATTAAATTCGGATGCAATTTCTGTGTTTCATCGTCAATAAGAAGGTCCAAGGGATACATTAAACCTGAAGTGAAGCATCGGAATCTAAATTTGGACTCACAGGACAGGTTCATATCATAGAAAGTTAGAGTGTCATTCCTCTTGTACTTAAGTCGGCATTGTGCCTTTTGTATTAAATTCGGATGCAATTTATATGTTTCATCGTCAATAACAAGGTCCACAGGATACAGTAAACCTGAAGTGTAGCAACGGAATCTAAAACTGGACTCACAGGAGAGGTTCAAATCATAGAAAATTAGAGTTTCAGTCCTCTTGTACTTAAGTCGGCATTTTGCCATTTGTATTAAATTCGGATGCAATTTCTGTGTTTCATCGTCAATAAGAAGGTCAAAGGGATACAGAAAACCTGAAGTGAAGCATCGGAAAATAAAACTGGACTCAAAGGAGAGGTTCAAATCAAAGAATGTTAGAGTGTCAGTCCTCTTGTTCTTAAGTCGGCATTGTACGTCTTGTATTAAATTCGGATGCAATTTCTGTGTTTCATCGTCAATAAGAAGGTCCAATGGATAAGGTGAACCTGAAGTGAAGCATCGGAATCTAAAACTGGACTCACAGAAGAGGTACAAATCATGGAAAGTTAAAGTGTCAGTCCTCTTGTACTTAAGTCGGCATTGTACCTTTTGTATTAAATACAGATGCAATTTCTGTGTTTTGTCGTCAATAAGAAGGTTCAAGGCTTACAGTAAACCTGAAGTGAAACACCGGTATCTAAAACTGGTCTCACAGGAGAGATTCAAATCATAGAAAGTTAGAGTTTTAGTCCTCTTGTACTTAAGTCGGCATTGTGATTTTTGTATTAAATCCGGATGCAATTTCTGTGTTACGTTGTCAATAAGAAGTTCCAAGGGATACAGTAAACCTGACGTGAAGCACCGGAATCTAAAACTGGACTCACAGGAGAGGTTAAAATCATAGAATGTTAGGGTGTCAGTCCTCTTGTACTTAAGTCGGCATTGTGCCTTTTGTATTAAATTCGGATGCAATTTCTGTGTGTCATCATCAATAAGAAGGTCCAAGGGATACAGTAAGCCTGAAGTGAAGCATCGGAATGTAAAACTGGACTCAAAAGAGATGTTCAAATCAGAGAGTGTTAGAGTGTCAGTCCTTTTGTACTTGAGTCGGCATTGTGCCTTTTGCATGAAATTCGGATGCAATTTCTGAGTGTAATCGTCAATAAGATGGTCCAAGGGATACAGTAAACCTGAAGTGAAGCATCGGAATCTATAACTGGACTCACAGGAGAGGTTCAAATCTTAGAATGTCAGTCCTCTTGTACTTAAGTCGGCATTGTGCGTTTTGTATTAAATTCGGATGCAATTTCTGTGTTTCATCGTCAGTAAGGAGGTCCAAGGGATACAGTAAACCTGAAGTGAAACAAAGGAATGTAAAACTGGACTCACAGGAGAGGTTCAAATCATAGAGAGTTAGAGTGTCAGTCCTCCTGTACTTAAGTCGACATTGTGCCCTTTGTATTAAATTCGAATGCAATTTGTGTGTTTCATCGTCAATAAGACGGTCCAAGGGATAAGGTAAACCTGAAGTGAAGCAACGGAATCTAAAACTGGACTCACAAAAGAGGTTCAAATCATAGATAGTTAGAGTGTCAGTCCTCTTGTACTTAAGTCCGCAGTGTGCCTTTTGTATTAAAGTCGGATGCAATTTCTGTGTTTCATCGTCAATAAGAAGGTCAAAGGGATACAGTAAACATGAAGTGCAGCATCGGAATCTAAAACTGGACTCACAGGAGAGGTTCAAATCATAGAGAGTTAGAGTGTCAGTCCTCTTGTACTTAAGTCGGCATTGTGCATTTTGTATTAAATTCGGATACAATTTCTATGTTTCATCGTCAATAAGAAAGTCAAAGGGATACAGTAAACCTGAAGTGAAGCATCGGAATCTAAAACTGGACTCACAGGACAGGTTCATATCATAGAAAGTTAGTGTCATTCCTCTTGTACTTAAGTCGGCATAGTGCCTTTTGCATTAAATTCGGATGCAATTTCTGTGTTTCATCGTCAATAAGAAGGTCCAAGGGATACAGTAAACCTGAAGTTATGCACCGGTATCTAAAACTGGTCTCACAGGAGAGGTTCAAATCATAGAAAGCTAGAGTTTTAGTCCTCTTGTACTTAAGTCGGCATTGTGACTTTTGTATTAAATCCGGATGCAATTTCTGTGTTTCATCGTCAATAAGAAAGTCCAAGGGATAAGGTTAACCTGTAGTGAAGCATCGGAATCTAAAACTGGACTCAAAGAAGAGGTTCAAATCATAGAAAATTAGAGTGTCAGTCCTCTTGTACTTAAGTCGGCATTGTGCCTTTTGTATTAAATTCGGTTGCAATTTCTGTGTTTCATTGTCAATAAGAAGGTCCAAGGGATACAGTAAACCTGAAGTGAAGCACCGGAATCTAAAACTGGACTCACAGGAGAGGTTCAAATCACAGAAAGTTAGGGTGTCAGTCCTCTTGTACTTAAGTCGGCATTGTGCCTTTTGTATTAAATTCGGGTGCAATTTCTGTGTTTCATCGTCAATAAGAAGGTCCAAGGGATACAATAAACCTGAAGTGAAGCATCGGAATCTAAAACTGGACTCACCAGAGATGTTCAAATCATAGACAGTTAGAGTGTCAGTCCTCTTGTACTTAAGTCGGCATTGTGCGTTTTGTATTAAATTCGGATGCAATTTCTGTGTTTCATCGTCAATAAGGAGGTCCAAGGGATACATTAAACCTGAAGTGAAGCAATGGAATGTAAAACTGGACTCACAGGAGAGGTTCAAATCATAGAGAGTAAGAGTGACAGTCCTCTTGTACTTAAGTCGGCATTGTCCCTTTTGTATTAAATTCGGATGCAATTTCTGTGTTTCATCGTCAATAAGACGGTGCAAGGGATAAGGTAAACCTGAAGTGAGGCATCGGAATCTAAAACTGGACTCACAAAAGAGGTTAAAAATAATAGAAATTTAGAGTGTCAGTCCTCTTGTACTTAAGTCCGCAGTGTGCCTTTTGTATTAAATTTGGATGCTATTTCTGTGTTTCATCGTCAATAAGATGGTCAAAGGGATACTGTAAACCTAAAGTGAAGCATCGGAATCTAAAACTAGACTCACTGGAGAGGTTCAATTCATAGAGAGTTAGAGTGTCAGTACTCTTGTACTTAAGTCGGCATTGTGCCTTTTGTATTAAATTCGGATGCAATTTCTGTGTTTCATCGTCAATGAAAAGGTCCAAGGGATACAGTAAACCTGAAGTGAAGTTTCGGAATCTAAAACTGGACTCACAGGACAAGTTCATATCATAGAAAGTTTGAGTGTCAATTCACTTGTACTTAAGTCGGCATTGTGCCTTTTGTATTAAATTCGGATGCAATTTCTGTGTTTCATGGTCAATAACAAGGTCCAAGAGATACAGTAAACCTGAAGTGTAGCATCGGAATCTAAAACTGGACTCACAGGAGAGGTTCAAATCATAGAAAATTAGAGTGTCAGTCCTCTTGTACTTAAGTCGGCATTGTGCTATTTGTATTAAATTCGGATGCAATTTCTGTGTTTCATCGTCAATAAGAATGTCAAAGGGATACAGTAAACCTGAAGTGAAGGATCGGAAAATAAAACTGGACTCACAGGAGAGGTTCAAATCAAAGAATGTTAGAGTGTCAGTCCTCTTGTTCTTAAGTCGGCATTGTGCGTTTTGTATTAATTTCGGATGCAATATCTGTGTTTCATCGTCAATAAGAAGGTCCAATGGGTAATGTGAACCTGAAGTGAAGCATCGGAATCTAAAACTGGACTCACAGAAGAGGTACAAATCATAGAAAGTTAGAGTGTCAGTCCTCTTGTACTTAAGTCGGCATTGTGCCTTTTGTATTAAATTCAGATGCAATTTCTGTGTATCTTCGTCAATGAGAAGGTCCAAGGGATACAGTAAACCTGAAGTAAAGCATCGGAATCTAAAACTGGACACACAGGAGAGTTTCAAATCATAGAGTGTTAGAGTGTCAGTCCTTTTGTTCTTAAGACGGCGTTGTGCGTTTTGTATTAAATTCGGATGCAATTTCTGTGTTTCATCGTCAATATGACGGTCCAAGGGATAAGGTAAACCTGAAGTGAAGCATAGGAATCTACAACTGAACTCTCAAAAGCGGGTCAAATCATAGAAAGTTAGAGTGTCAGTCCTCTTGTACTTAAGTCCGCAGTGTGCCTTTTGTATAAAATTCGGATGCAATTTCTGTGTTTCATCGTCATTAAGAAGGTCAAAGGGATACAGTAAACCTGAAGTGAAGAATCGGAATCTAAAACTAGACTCACAGGAGAGGATCAAATCATAGAGAATTAGAGTGTCAGTCCTCTGTACTTAAGTCGGCATTGTGCCTTTTGTATTAAATTCGGATGCAATTTCTGTGTTTCATCGTCAATAAGAAGGTCAAAGGGAGACAGTAAAGGTGAAGTGAAGCATCGGAATCAAAAACTGGACTCACACGAGAGGTTCACGTCATAAAGAGTTAGAGTGTCAGTCCTCTTGTACTTAAGTCGGCATTGTGCCTTTTAAATTAAATTCGGATGCAATTTCTGTGTTTCATCCTCAATAAGAAGGTCCAAGGGATACAGTAAACCTGACGTGAAGCATCGGAATCTAAAGCTGGACTCACAGGAGAGGTTCAAATCATAGAGAATTAGAGTGTCAGTCCTCTAGTACTTATGTCGGCACTGTGCTTTTTGTATTAAATTCGGATGCAATTTCTGTGTTTAATTGTCAATAAGAAGGTCCAAGGGATACAGTAAACCTAAAGTGAAGCATCGGAATCAAAGACTGGACTCACAGGACAGGTTCATATCATAGAAAGTTAGAGTGTCATTCCTCTTATACTTAAGTCGCCATTGTGCCTTTTGTATTAAATTCAGATGCAATTTATGTGTTTCATCGTCAATAACAAGGTCCACAGGATACAGTAAACCTGAAGTGTAGCATCGGAATCTAAAACTGGACTCACAGGAGAGGTTCAAATCATAGAAAATTTGAGTTCAGTCCTCTTGTACTTAAGTCGGCATTGTGCCATTTGTATTAAATTCGGATGCAATTTCTGTGTTTCATCATCAATAAGAAGGTCCAAGGGATACAGTAAACCTGAAGTGAAACATCGGAATCTAAAACTGGACACACAGGAGAGTTTCAAATCATAGGGTGTTAGAGTGTCAGTCCTTTTGTACTTAAGTCGGCAATGTGCCTTTTGTGTTAAATTCGGATGCAGTTTCTGTGTTTCATCGTCAATAAGAAGGTCCAAGGGATACAGTATACCTGAAGTGAATCATTGGAATCTAAAACTGGACTCACGGGAGAGGTTCAAATCATAGAGAGTTAGAGTGTCAGACCTCTTGTACTTAAGTCGGCATTGTGCGTTTTGTATTAAATTCGGATGCTATTTCTGTGTTTCATCGTCAATAAGGAGGTCCAAGGGAGACAGTAAACCTGAAGTGAAGCATCGGAATCTAAAACTGGACTCACAGGAGAGGTTCAAATCATAGAGAGTTAGAGTGTCAGTCCTCTTGTACTTAAGTCGGCATTGTGCCTTTTGTAATTAATTCGGATGCAATTTCTGTGTTTCATCGTCAATAAGAAGGTCAAAGGGATACAGTAAACGTGAAGTGAAGCATCGGAATCAAAAACTGGACTCAAACGAGAGGTTCACATCATAAAGAGTTAGAGTGTCAGTCCTCTTGTACTTAAGTCGGCATTGTGCCTTTTATATTAATTTCGGATGCAATTTCTGTGTTTCATCGTCAATAAGAAGGTCCAAGGGATTCAGTAAACCTGAAGTGAAGCATCGGAATCTAAAGCTGGACTCACAGGAGAGGTTCAAATCATAGAAAATTAGAGTGTCAGTCCTCTTGTATTTAAGTCGGCATTGTGCCATTTGTATTAAATTCGGATGCAATTTATGTGTTTCATCGTCAATAAGAAGGTCAAAGGGATACAGTAAACCTGAAGTGAAGCATCGGAAAATAAAACTGGACTCACAGTAGAGGTTCAAATCAAAGAATGTTAGAGTGTCAGTCCTCTTGTTTTTAAGTCGGCATTGTGCGTTTTGTATTAAATTCGGATGCAATTTCTGTGTTTCATCGTCAATAAGAAGGTCCAAGGCATACAGTAAAAATGAAGTGAGGCATCGGAATCTAAAACTGGACTCACAGGAGAGGTTCAAAACATAGAGGGTTAGAGTGTCAGTCCTCTTGTACTTAAGTCGGCATTGTGCCTTTTGTATTAAATTCGGAAGCAATTTCTGTGTTTCATCGTCAATAAGAAGGTCCAAGGGATACAGTAAACCTGAAGTGAAGCACCGGTATCTAAAACTGGTCTCACAGGAGAGGTTCAAATCATAGAAAGATAGAGTTTTAGTCCTCTTGTACTTAAGTCGGCATTGTGACTTTTGTATTAAATCCGGATGCAATTTCTGTGTTTCATCGTCAATAAGAAAGTCCAAGGGATACAGTAAACCTGAAGTGAAGCACCGGAGTCTAAAACTGGACTCACGGGAGAGGTTCAAATCATAGAAAGTTAGGGTGTCAGTCCTCTTGTACTTAAGTCGGCATTGTGCCTTTTGTATTAAATTCGGATGCAATTTCTGTGTGTCATCTTCAATAAGAAGGTCCAAGGGATACAGTAAGCCTGAAGTGAAGCAACGGAATCTAAAACTGGACTCAATAGAGATGTTCAAATCAGAGAGTGTTAGAGTGTCAGTCCTTTTGTACATGAGTCGGCATTGTGCCTTTTGCATTAAATTCGGATGCAATTTCTGAGTTTCATCGTCAATAAGAAGGTCCAAGGGATACAGTAAACCTGAAGTGAAGCATCGGAACCTAAAACTGGACTCACAGGAGTGGTTCAAATCATAGAGAGTTAGTGTGTCAGTCCTCTTGTACTTAAGTCGGCATTGTGCGTTTTGTATTAATTTCGAATGCAATTTCTGTGTTTCATCGTCAATAAGGAGGTCCAAGGGATACAGTAAACCTGAAGTGAAGCAAAGGAATGTAATACTGGACTCACAGGAGAGGTTCAAATCATAGAGAGTTAGAGTGTCAGTCCTCTTGTACTTAAGTCGGCATTGTGCCTTTTGTATTAAATTCGGATGCAATTTCTGTGTTTCATCGTCAATAAGAAGGTCAAAGGGATACAGTAAACCTGAAGTGAAGCATCGGAATCTAAAACTGGACTCACAGGACAGGTTCATATCATAGAAAGTTAGTATGTCATTCCTCTTGTACTTAAGTCGGCATTGTGCCTTTTGTATTAAATTCGGATGCAATTTCTGTGTTTCATCGTCAATAAGAAGGTCAAAGGGATACAGTAAACCTGAAGTGAAGCATCGGAAAATAAAACTGGACTCACAGGAGAGTTTCAAATCAAAGAATGTTAGAGTGTCAGTCCTCTTGTTCTTAAGTCGGCATTGTGCGTTTTGTATTAAATTCCGAAGCAATTTCTCTGTTTCATCGTCAATAAGAAGGTCAAAGGGATACAGTAAACGTGAAGTGAAGCATCGGAATCTAAAACTGGACTCACAGGAGAGGTTCAAATCATAAAGAGTTAGAGTGTCAGTCCTCTTCTACTTATGTCGGCATTGTACCTTTTGTATTAAATTCGGATGCAATTTCTGTGTTTCATTGTCAATAAGAAGGTCCAAGGGATACACTAAACCTGAAGTGAAGCATCGGAATCTAAAGCTGGACTCACAGGAGTGGTTCAAATCTTAGAGAATTAGAGTGTCAGTCCTCTTGCACTTAAGTCGGCACTGTGCCTTTTGTATTAAATTCGGATGCGATTTCTGTGTTTAATTGCCATAAGAAGGTCCAAGGGATACAGTAAACCTGAAGTGAAGCATCGGAATCTAAAACTGGACTCACAGGACAGGTTCATATCATAGAAAGTTAGAGTGTCAGTATTCTTTTCCTTAAGTCGGCATTGTGCGTTTTGTATTAAATTCGGATGCAATTTATGTGATTCATCGACAATAACATAGTCCACAGGATACAGTAAACCTGAAGTGTAGCATCGGAATCTAAAACTGGACTCACAGGAGAGGTTCAAATCATAGAAAATTAGAGTGTCAGTCCTCTTGTACTTAAGTCGGCATTGTGCCATTTGTATTAAATTCGGATGCAATTTCTGTGTTTCATCGTCAATAAGAAGGTCAACGGGATACAGTAAACCTGAAGTGAAGGATCGGAAAATAAAACTGGACTCAAAGGAGAGGTTCAAATCAAAGAATGTTAGAGTGTCAGTATTCTTTTCCTTAAGTCGGCATTGTGCGTTTTGTATTAAATTCGGATGCAATTTCTGTGTTTCATCGTCAATAAGAAGGTCCAATGGATAAGGTGAACCTGAAGTGAAGCATCGGAATCTAAAACTGGACTCACAGAAGAGGTACAAATCATAGAAAGTTAGAGTGTCAGTCCTCTTGTACTTAAGTCGGCATTGTGCCTTTTGTATTAAATTCAGATGCAATTTCTGTGTTTCGTCGTCAATAAGAAGGTCCAAGGGATACAGTAAACCTGAAGTGAAACATCGGAATCTAAAACTGGACACACAGGAGAGTTTCAAATCATAGGGTGTTAGAGTGTCAGTCCTTTTGTACTTAATTCGGCAAAGTGCCTTTTGTATTAAATTCGGATGCAGTTTCTGTGTTTCATCGTCAATAAGAGGGTCCAAGGGATACAGTAAACCTGAAGTGAAGCATCGGAAAATAAAACTGGACTCACAGGAGAGTTTCAAATCAAAGAATGTTAGAGTGTCAGTCCTCTTGTTCTTAAGTCAGCATTGTGCGTTTTGTATTAAATTCGGATGCAATTTCTGTGTTCCATCGTCAATAAGAAGGTACAAGGGATACAGTAAACCTGAAGTGAAGCATCGGAATCTAAAACTGGACTTACACGAGAGTTTCAAATCATAGAGAGTTAGAGTGTCAGTCCTTTTGTACTTAAGTCGGCATTGTGCGTTTTGTATTAAATTCGGATGCAATTTCTGTGTTTCATCGTCAATAACAAGGTCCAAGGGATAATGTTAACCTGTAGTGAAGCATCGGAATCTAAAACTGGACTCAAAAGAGATGTTCAAATCAGAGAGTGTTAGAGTGTCAGTCCTTTTGTACTTGAGTCGGCATTGTGCCTTTTGCATTAATTTCGGATGCAATTTATGAGTTTCATCGTCCATTAGAAGTTCCAAGGGATACAGTAAACCTGAAGTGAAGCATCGGAATCTAAAACTGGACTCACAGGGGAGTTTCAAATCATAGAGAGTTAGAGTGTCTGTCCTCTTGTACTTAAGTCGGCTTGTGCGTTTCATATTAAATTCGGATGCAATTTCTGTGTTTCATCGTCATTAAGGAGGTCCAAGGGATACACTAAACCTGAAGTGAAGCAAAGGAATGTATAACTGGACTGACAGGAGAGGTTCAAATCATAGAGAATTAGAGTGTCAGTCCTTTTGTACTTAAGTCGACATTGTGCCTTTTGTATTAAATTCGCATGCAATTTTTGTGTTTCATCGTCAATAAGACGGTCCAAGGGATAAGGTAAACCTGTAGTGAAGCATCGGAATCTAAAACTGGATTCACAAAAGAGGTTCAAATCATAGAAAGTTAGAGTGTTAGTCCTCTTGTACTTAAGTCCGCAGTGTGCCTTTTGTATTAAATTCGGATGCAATTTCTGTGTTTCATCGTCAATAAGAAGGTCAAAGGGATACAGTAAACCTGAAGTGAAGCATCGGAATCTAAAACAGGACTCACAGGAGAGGGTCAAATCATAGAGAGTTAGAGTGTCAGTCCTCTTGTACTTAAGTCGGCATTGTGCCTTTTGTATTAAATTCGGATGCAATTTCTGTGTTTCATCGTCAATAACACGGTCAAAGGGATACAGTAAACCTGAAGTGAAGCATCGGAAAATAAAACTGGACTCACAGGAGAGGTTCAAATCAAAGAATGTTAGAGTGTCAGTCCTCTTGTTCTTTAGTCGGCATTATGCATTTGTATTAAATTCGGAAGCAATTTCTGTGTTTCATCGTCAATAAGAAGGGCATCGGAATCTAAAACTGGACTCACAGAAGAGGTACAAATCATAGAAAGTTAGAGTGTCAGTCCTCTTGTACTTAAGTCGGCATTGTGCCTTTTGTATTAAATTCAGATGCTATTTCTGTGTTTCGCCGTCAATAAGAAGGTCCAAGGGATACCGTAAACTTAAAGTGAAGCATTGGAATCTAAAACTGGACACACAGGAGAGTTTCAAATCATAGAGTGTTAGAGTGTCAGTCCTCTTGTTCTTAAGTCGGCATTGTGCGTCTTGTATTAAATTCGGATGCAGTTTCTGTGTTTCATCGTCAATAAGAGGGTCCAAGGGATACAGTAAACCTGAAGTGAAGCATTGGAATCTAAAACTGGACTCACAGGAGAGGTTCAAATCATAGAGAGTTAGAGTGTCAGTCCTCTTGTACTTAAGTCGGCATTGTGCGTTTTGTATTAAATTCGGATGCAATTTCTGTGTTTCATCGTCAATAAGAAGGTCGAAGGGATACAATAAAAATGAAGTGAAGCATCGGAATCTAAAACTGGACTCACAGGAGAGGTTCAAAACATAGAGGGTTAGAGTGTCAGTCCTGTTGTACTTAAGTCGGCATTGTGCCGTTTGTATTAAATTCGGAAGCAATTTCTGTGTTTCATCGTCAATAAGAAGGTCCAAGGGATACAGTAAACCTGAAGTGAAGCACCGGTATCTAAAACTGGTCTCACAGGAGAGGTTCAAATCATAGAAAGTTAGAGTTTTAGTCCTCTTGTACTTAAGTCGGCATTGTGACTTTTGTATTAAATCCGGATGCAATTTCTGTGTTTCATCGTCAATAAGAAAGTCCAAGGGATAAGGTTAACCTGTAGTGAAGCATCGGAATCTAAAACTGGACTCAATGAAGAGGTTCAAATCATAGAAAGTTAGAGTGTCAGTCCTCTTGTACTTAAGTCGGCATTGTTCCTTTTGTATTAAATTCGGATGCAATTTCTGTGTTTCATTGTCAATAAGAAGGTCCAAGGGATACAGTAAACCTGAAGTGAAGCACCGGAGTCTAAAACTGGACTCACGGGAGAGGTTCAAATCATAGAAAGTTAGGGTGTCAGTCCTCTTGTACTTAGGTCGGCATTGTGCCTTTTGTATTAAATTCGGATGCAATTTCTGTGTGTCATCTTCATTAAGAAGGTCCAAGGGATACACTAAGCCTGAAGTGAAGCATCGGAATCCAAAACTGGACTCAAAAGAGATGTTCAAATCAGAGAGTGTTAGAGTGTCAGTCCTTTTGTACTTGAGTCGGCATTGTGCCTTTTGCATTAAATTCGGATGCAATTTCTGAGTTTCATCGTCAATAAGAAGGTCCAAGGGATACAGTAAACCTGAAGTGAAGCATCGGAATCTAAAACTGGACTCACAGGAGAGGTTCAAACCATAGAGAGTTAGAGTGTCAGTCCTCTTGTACTTAAGTCGGCATTGTGCGTTTTGTATTAAATTCGGATGCAATTTCTGTGTTTCATCGGCAATAAGGAGGTCCAAGGGATACCGTAAACCTGAAGTGAAGCAAAGGAATGTAAAACTGGACTCACAGGAGAGGTTCAAATCATAGAGATTAAGAGTGTCAGTCCTCTTGTACTTAAGTCGACATTGTGCCTTTTGTATTAAATTCGGATGCAATTTTTGTGTTTCATCGTCAATAAGACGGTCCAAGGGATAAGGTAAACCTGAAGTGAAGCATCGGAATCTAAAACTGGACTCACAAAAGAGGTTCAAATCATAGAAAGTTAGATTGTCAGCCCTCTTGTACTTAAGTCCGCAGTGTGCCTTTTGTATTAAATTCGGATGCAATTTCTGTGTTTCATCGTCAATAAGAAGGTCAAAGGGATACAGTAAACCTGAAGTGAAGCATCGGAATCTAAAACTGGACTCACTGGAGAGGTTAAAGTCATAGAGAGTTAGAGTGTCAGTCCTCTTGTACTTAAGTCGGCATTGTGCCATTTGTATCAAATTCGGATGCAATTTCTGTGTTTCATCGTCAATAAGAAGGTCAAAGGGATACAGTAAACCTGAAGTGAAGCATCGGAATCTAAAACTGGACTCACAGGACAGGTTCATATCATAGAAAGTTAGTGTGTCATTCCTCTTATACATAAGTCGGCATTGTGCCTTTTGTATTAATTTCGGATGCAATTTCTGTGTTTCATCGTCAATAAGAAGGTCAAAGGGATACAGTTAACCTGAAGTGAAGCATTGGAATCTAAAACTGGACTCACAGGAGAGGTTCAAATCATAAGGAGTTAGAGTGTCAGTCCTCTTGTACTTAAGTCGGCATTGTGCGTTTTGTATTAAATTCGGATGCAATTTCTGTGTTTCATCGTCAATAAGAAGGTCCAAGGGATACAGTAAAAATGAAGTGAAGCATCGAAATCTAAAACTGGACTCACAGGAGAGGTTCAAAACATAGAGGGTTAGAGTGTCAGTCTCCTTGTACTTAAGTCGGCATTGTGCGTTTTGTATTAAATCCGGATGCAATTTCTGTGTTTCATCGTCAATAAGAAAGTCCAAGGGATAAGGTTAACCTGTAGTGAAGCATCGGAATCTAAAACTGGACTCAATGAAGAGGTTCAAATCTTAGAAAGTTAGAGTGTCAGTCCTCTTGTACTTAAGTCGGCATTGTTCCTTTTGTATTAAATTCGGATGCAATTTCTGTGTTTCATTGTCAATAACAAGGTCCAAGGGATACAGTAAACCTGAAGAGAAGCACCGGAGTCTAAAACTGGACTCAAGGGAGAGGTTCAAATCATAGAAAGTTAGGGTGTCAGTCCCCTTGTACTTAAGTCGGCATTGTGCCTTTTGTATTAAATTCGGATGCAATTTCTGTGTGTCATCTTCATTAAGAAGGTCCAAGGGATACAGTAAGCCTGAAGTGAAGCATCGGAATCTAAAACTGCACTCAAAAGAGATGTTCAAATCAGAGGGTGTTAGAGTGTAAAACTGGACTCACAGGAGAGGTTCAAATCATTGAGAGTAGGAGTGTCAGTCCTCTTGTACTTAAGTCGACATTGTGCCTTTTGTATTAAATTCGGATGCAATTTTTGTGTTTCATCGTCAATAAGACGGTCCAAGGGATAAGGTAAACCTGAAGTGAAGCATCGGAATCTAAAACTGGACTCACAAAAGAGGTTCAAATCATAGAAAGTTAGAGTGTCAGTCCTCTTGTACTTAAGTCCGCAGTGTGCCTTTTGTATTAAATTCGGATGCAATTTCTGTGTTTCATCGTCAATAAGAAGGTCAAAGGGATACAGTAAACCTGAAGTGAAGCATCGGAATCTAAAACTGGACTCACTGGAGAGGTTAAAATCATAGAGAGTTAGAGTGTCAGTCCTCTTGTACTTAAGTCGGCATTGTGCCTTTTGTATCAAATTCGGATGCAATTTCTGTGTTTCATCGTCAATAAGAAGGTCAAAGGGATACAGTAAACCTGAAGTGAAGCATCGGAATCTAAAACTGGACTCACAGGACAGGTTCATATCATAGAAAGTAAGTGTGTCATTCCTCTTATACTTAAGTCGGCATTGTGCCTTTTGTATTAAATTCGGATGCAATTTCTGAGTTTCATCGTCAATAAGAAGGTCCAAGGGATACAGTAAACCTGAAGTGAAGCATCGGAATCTAAAACTGGACTCACAGGAGGAGTTCAAATCATAGAGAGTTAGAGTGTCAGTCCTCTTGTACTTAAGTCGGCATTGTGCGTTTTGTATTAAATTCGAATGCAATTTTTGTGTTTCATCGTCAATAAGGAGGTCCAAGGGATACAGTAAACCTGAAGTGAAGCAAAGGAATGTAAAACGGGACTCACAGGAGAGGTTCAAATCATAGAGAGTTAGAGTGTCAGTCCTCTTGTACTTAAGTCGACATTGTGCCTTTTGTATTAAATTCGGATGCAATTTTTGTGTTTCATCGTCAATAAGACGGTCCAAGGGATAAGGTAAACCTGAAGTGAAGCATCGGAATCTAAAACTGGACTCACAAAAGAGGTTCAAATCATAGAAAGTTAGAGTGTCAGTCCTCTTGTACTTAAGTCTGCAGTGTGCCTTTTGTAATAAATTCGGATGCAATTTCTGTGTTTCATCGTCAATAAGAAGGTCAAAGGGATACAGTAAACCTGAAGTGAAGCATCGGAATCTAAAACTGGACTCACAGGAGAGGTTAAAATCATAGAGAGTTAGAGTGTCAGTCCTCTTGTACTTAAGTCGGCATTGTGCCTTTTGTATCAAATTCGGATGCAATTTCTGTGTTTCATCGTCAATAAGAAGGTCAAAGGGATACAGTAAACCTGAAGTGAAGTATCGGAATCTAAAACTGGACTCACAGGACAGGTTCATATCATAGATAGTTAGTGTGTCATTCCTCTTGTACTTAAGTCGGCATTGTGCCTTTTGCATTAAATTCGGATGCAATTTCTGTGTTTCATCGTCAATAAGAAGGTCAAAGGGATACAGTAAACCTGAAGTGAAGCATCGGAAAATAAAACTGGACTCACAGGAGAGGTTCAAATCAAAGAATGTTAGAGTGTCAGTCCTCTTGTTCTTAAGTCGGCATTGTGCGTTTTGTATTAAATTCAGAAGCAATTTCTGTGTTTCATCGTCAATAAGAAGGTCCAATGGATAAGGTGAACCTGAAGTGAAGCATCGGAATCTAAAACTGGACTCACAGGAGAGGTTCAAATCATAAGGAGTTAGAGTGTCAGTCCTCTTGTACTTAAGTCGGCATTGTGCGTTTTGTATTAAATTCGGATGCAATTTCTGTGTTTCATCGTCAATAAGAAGGTCCAAGGGATACAGTAAACCTGAAGTGAAGCATTGGAATCTAAAACTGGACTCACAGGAGAGGTTCAAATCATAGAGGGTTAGAGTGTCAGTCCTCATGTACTTATGTCGGCATTGTGCCATTTGTATTAAATTCGGAAACAATTTCTGTGTTTCATCGACAATAAGAAGGTCCAAGGGATACAGTAAACCTGAAGTGAAGCACCGGTATCTAAAACTGGTCTCACAGGAGAGGTTCAAATCATAGAAAGTTAGAGTTTTAGTCCTCTTGTACTTAAGTCGGCATTGTGACTTTTGTATTAAATCTGGATGCAATTTCTGTGTTTCATCGTCAATAAGAAAGTCCAAGGGATAAGGTTAACCTGTAGTGAAGCATCGGAATCTAAAACTGGACTCAATGAAGAGGTTCAAATCATAGAAAGTTAGAGTGTCAGTCCTCTTGTACTTAAGTCGGCATTGTGCGTTTTGTATTAAATTCGGATGCAATTTTTGTGTTTCATCGTCAATAAGAAGGTCCAAGGGATACAGTAAACCTGAAGTGAAGCATCGGAATCTAAAACTGGACTCACAGGAGAAGTTAAAAGCACAGAGAGTTAGAGTGTCAGTCCTCTTGTACTTAAGTCGGCATTGTGCGTTTTGTATTAAATTCGGATGCAATTTTTGTGTTTCATCGTCAATAAGGAGGTCCAAGGGATACAGTAAACCTGAAGTGAAGCAAAGGAATGTAAAACTGGACTCACAGGAGAGGTTCAAATCATAGAGAGTTAGAGTGTCAGTCCTCTTGTACTTAAGTCGACATTATGCCTTTTGTATTAAATTCGGATGCAATTTTGGTGTTTCATCGTCAATAAGACGGTCCAAGGGATAAGGTAAACCTGAAGTGAAGCATCGGAATCTAAAACTGGACTCACAAAAGAGGTTCAAATCATAGAAAGTTAGAGTGTCAGTCCTCTTGTACTTAAGTCCGCAATGTGCCTTTTGTAATAAATTCGGATGCAATTTCTGTGTTTCATCGTCAATAAGAAGGTCAAAGGGATACAGTAAACCTGAAGTGAAGCATCGGAATCTAAAACTGGACTCACAGGAGAGGTTAAAATCATAGAGAGTTAGAGTGTCAGTCCTCTTGTACTTAAGTCGGCATTGTGCCTTTTGTATCAAATTCGGATGCAATTTCTGTGTTTCATCGTCAATAAGAAGGTCAAAGGGATACAGTAAACCTGAAGTGAAGCATCAGAATCTAAAACTGGACTCACAGGACAGGTTCATATCATAGAAAGTTAGTGTGACATTCCTCTTGTACTTCAGTCGGCATTGTGCCTTTTGTATTAAATTCGGATGCAATTTCTGTGTTTCATCGTCAATAAGAAGGTCAAAGGGATAAGGTAAACCTGAAGTGAAGCATCGGAAAATAAAACTGGACTCACAGGAGAGGTTCAAATCAAAGAATGTTAGAGTGTCAGTCCTCTTGTTCTTAAGTCGGCATTGTGCGTTTTGTATTAAATTCGGAAGCAATTTCTGTGTTTCATCGTCAATAAGAAGGTCCAATGGATAAGGTGAACCTGAAGTGAAGCATCGGAATCTAAAACTGGACTCACAGAAGATGTACAAATCATAGAAAGTTAGAGTGTCAGTCCTCTTGTACTTAAGTCGGCATTGTGCCTTTTGTATTAAATTCGGATGCAGTTTCTGTGTTTCATCGTCAATAAGAAGGTCCAAGGGATACAGTAAACCTGAAGTGAAGCATTGGAATCTAAAACTGGACTCACAGGAGATGTTCAAATCATAGAGAGTTAGAGTGTCAGTCCTCTTGTACTTAAGTCGGCATTGTGCGTTTTGTATTAAATTCGGATGCAATTTCTGTGTTTCATCGTCAATAAGAAGGTCCAAGGGATACAGTACACCTGAAGTGAAGCATCGAAATCTAAAACTGGACTCACAGGAGAGGTTCAATACATAGAGGGTTAGAGTGTCAGTCCTCTTGTACTTAAGTCGGCATTGTGCGTTTTGTATTAAATTCGGAAGCAATTTCTGTGTTTCATCGTCAATAAGAAGGTCCAAGGGATACAGTAAACGTGAAGTGAAGCACCGGTATCTAATACTGGTCTCACAGGAGATGTTCAAATCATAGAAAGTTAGAGTTTTAGTCCTCTTGTACTTAAGTCGGCATTGTGACTTTTGTATTAAATCCGGATGCAATTTCTGTGTTTCATCGTCAATAAGAATTTCCAAGGGACAAGGTTAACCTGTAGTGAAGCATTGGAATCTAAAACTGGACTCAAAGAAGAGGTTCAAATCATAGAAAGTTAGAGTGTCAGTCCTCTTGTACTTAAGTCGGCATTGTTATTTTGTATTACATTCGGACGCAATTTCTGTGTTTCATCGTCAATAAGAAGGTCCAATGGATACAGTAAACCTGAAGTGAAGCATCGGAATCTAAAACTGGACTCACGGTAGAGGTTCAAATCATAGAAAGTTAGGGTGTCAGTTCCCTTGTACTTAAGTCGGCATTGTGCCTTTTGTATTAAATTCGGATGCAATTTCTGTGTTTCATCGTCAATAAGAAGGTCCAATGGATACAGTAAACCTGAAGTGAAGCATCGGAATCTAAAACTGGACTCACAGGAGAGGTTCAAATCATAGAGAGTTAGAGTGTCAGTCCTCTTGTACTTAAGTCGGCATTGTGCGTTTTGTATTAAATTCGTATGCAATTTCTGTGTTTCATCGTCAATAAGAAGGTCCAATGGATAAGCTGAACCTGAAGTGAAGCATCGGAATCTAAAACTGGACTCACAGAAGAGGTACAAATCATAGAAAGTTAGAGTGTCAGTCCTCTCGTACTTAAGTCAGCATTGTACCTTTTGTATTAAATTGAGATGCAATTTCTGTGTTTCGTCGTCAATAAGAAGGTCCAAGGGATACAGTAAACCTGAAGTGAAGCATCGGAATCTAAAACTGGACTCACAGCAGCGTTCCAAATTATAGAGTGTTAGAGTGTCAGCCCTTTTGTACTTAAGTCGGCATTGTGCCTTTTGTTTTAAATTCGGATGCAATTTCTGTGTTTCATCGTCGATAAGAAGGTCCAAGGGATACAGTAGACCTGAAGTGAAGCATCGGAATCTAATACTGAACTCTCAGGAGAGGTTCAAATCATAGAGAGTTAGAGTGTCAGTCCTCATGTACTTAAGTCGGCAATGTGCTTTTTGTATTAAATTCGGATGCAATTTCTGTGTTTCATCGTCAATAAGAAGGTCCAAGGGATACAGTAAACCTGAAGTGAAGCATCGGAATCTAAAGCTAGACTCACAGGAGCGATTCAAATCATAGAGAGTTAGAGTGTCAGTCCTCATGTACTTAAGTCGGCAATGTGCATTTGTATTAAATTCGGATGCAATTTCTGTGTTTCATCGTCAATAAGAAGGTCCAAGGGATAGAGTAAACCTGAAGTGAAGCATCGGAATTTAAACTGGACTCACAGGAGAGGTTCAAATCGTAGAGAATTAGAGTGTCAGTCCTCTTGTACTTAAGTCGGCATTGTGCCTTTTGTATTAAATTTGGATGCAGTTTCTGTGTTTCATTGTCAATAAGAAGGTCCAAGGGATACAGTAAACCTGAAGTGAAGCATCGGAATCTAAAACTGGACTCACAGGAGAGTTTCAAATCATAGAGAGTTAGAGTGTCAGTCCTCTTGTACTTAAGTCAGCATTGTGCCTTTTGTATTAAATTCGGAATCAATTTCTGTGTTTCATCGTCAATAAGATGGTCCAAGGGGTACAGTAAACCTGAAGTGAAGCATCGGAATCTATAACTGGACTCACAGGAGAGGTTCTAATCATAGAGAGTTAGAGTGTCGATCCTCTTGTACTTAAGTCTTCATTGTGCCTTTTGTATTAAATTCGGATGCAAATTCTGTGTTTCATGGTCAATAAGAATGTCTAAGGGATACAGTAAACATGAAGTGAAGCATCGGATTCTAAAACTGGACTCACGGGAGAGGTTAAGATCATAGAGAGTTAGAGAGTCAGTCCTCTTGTACTTAATTCGGCATTGTGTCTTTTGTATTAAATTCGAATGCAATTTCTGTGTTTCATCGTCAATAAGAAGGTCTAAGTGATACAGTAAACCTGAAGTGAAGCATCGGAATCTAAAACTGGACTCACAGGAGAGGTTCAAATTATAGAGAGTTAGAGTGTCAGTCCTCTTGTTCTTAAGTCGGCATTGTGCTTTTTGTATTAAATTCGGATGCAATTTCTGTGTTCCATTGTCAATAATAAGGTCCAAGGGATACAGTAAACCTGAAGTGAAGCATCGGAATCTAAAACTGGACTCACAAGACAGGTACATATGATAGAAAGTTAGAGTGTCATTCCTTTTGTACTTAAGTCGGCATTGTGCCTTTTGTATTAAACTCGGATGCAATTTATGTGTTACATCGTCATTAACAAGGTCCACAGGATACAGTAAACCTGAAGTGTAGCATCGGAATCTAAAACTGGACTCACAGGAGAGGTTCAAATCATAGAAAATTAGAGTGTCAGTCCTCTTGTACTTAAGTCGGCATTGTGCCTTTTGTATTAAATTCGGATGCAATTTCTGTGTTTCATCGTCAATAAGAAGGTCAAAGGGATACAGTAAACCTGAAGTGAAGCATCGGAAAATAAAATTGGACTCTCAGGAGAGGGTCAAATCAAAGATTGTTAGAGTGTCAGTCCTCTTGTCCTTAAGTCGGCATTGTGCATTTTGTATTAAATTCGGATGCAATTTCTGTGTTTCATTGTCAATAAGAAGGTCCAATGGATAAGGTAAACCTGAAGTGAAGCATCGGAATCCAAAACTGGACTCACAGGAGAGGTTCTAATCATAGAGTGTTAGAGTGTCGGTCCTCTTGTACTTAAGTCTTCATTGTGACATTTGTATTAAATTCGGATGCATTTTCTGTGTTTCAACGTCAATAAGATGGTCCAAGGGATACAGTAAACCTGAAGTGAAGCATCGGAATATAAAGTTGGACTGACAGGAGAGGTTCAATTCATAGAGAGTTAGAGTGTCAGTCCTCTTCTTCTTAAGTCGGCATTGTGCATTTTGTATTAAATTCGGATGCGATTTCTGTGTTTCATTGTCAATAATAAGGTTCAAGGGATACACTAAACCTGAAGTGATGCATCGGAATCTAAAACTGGACTCACAGGACAGGTTCATGTCATAGAAAGTTAGAGTGTTATTCCTCTTGTACTTAAGTCGGCATTGTGACTTTTGTATTAAATTCGGATGGAATTTATGTGTTTCATCGTCAATAACAAGGTCCACAGGATACAGTAAACCTGAAGTGTAGCATCGGAATCTAAAACTGGACTCACAGGACAGGTTCAAATCATAGAAAGTTAGAGTGTCAGTCCTCTTGTACTTTAGTCGGCATTGTGCCTTTTGTATTAAATTCGGTTGTAATTACTGTGTTTCATCGTCAATAAGAAGGTCAAAGGGATACAGTAAACCTGAAGTGAAGCATCGGAAAACAAAACTGGACTCACAGGAGAGGTTCAAATCAAAGAATGTTAGAGTGTCAGTACTCTTGTACTTTAGTCGGCATTGTTCCTTTTGTATTAAATTAGGATGCAATTTCTGTGTTTCATCGTGAATAAGAAGGTCCAATGGATAAGGCTAACCTGAAGTGAAGCATCGGAATCTAAAGCTGGACTCACAGAAGAGGTTTAAAACATAGAAAGTTAGGGTGCCAGTCCTCTTGTACTTACGTCAGCATTGTGCCTTTTGTATTAAATTCGGATGCAATTTCTGTGTTTCATAGTCAATAAGAAGGTCCAAGGGATACAGTAAACCTGAAATGAAGCATTGGAATCTAAAACTGGACTCACAAGACGGGTTCAAATCAGAGAGTGTTAGAGTGTCAGTCATTTTGTATTTAAGTCGGCATTGTGCCATTTGTATTAAATTCGGATGCAATTTCTGTGTTTCATAGTCAATAAGAAGGTCCAAGAGATACAGTAAACCTGAAGTGAAGCATTGGAATCTAAAACTGGACTCACAGGATAGGTTCAGATCATAGAGACTTAGAGTGTCAGTCCTCTTGTACTTAAGTCGGCATTGTGCCTTTTGTATTAAATTCGGATGCAATTTCTGTGTTTCATCGTCAATAAGAAGGTCCAAGTGATACAGTAAACCTGAAGTGAAGCATCGGAATCTAAAACTGGACTCACAGGAGGGTTTCAAATCATTGAGAGTTAGAGTGTCAGTCCATTTGTACTTAAGTCGGCATTGTGTCTTTTGTATTAAATTTGGATGCAATTTCTGTGTTTCATCATCAATAAGAAGGTCCAAGGGATACAGTACACCTGAAGTGAAGCATCGGAATCTAGAACAGGACTCAAAGGAGAGGTTCAAATCATAGAGAGTTAGAGTGTCAGTCCTCTTGAACTTAAGTGGGCATTGTGCCTTTTGTATTAAATTCGGATGCAATTTCTGTGTTTTATCGTCAATAAGACGGTCCAAGGGATAAGGCAAACCTGAAGTGAAGCATCGGAATCTAAAACTGGACTCACAGAAGAGGTTCAAATCAAAGAAAGTTGGAGTGTCAGGCCTCTTGTACTTAAGTCGGCAGTGTGTCTTTTGTATTAAATTCGGATGCAATTTCTGTGTTTCATCGTCAATAAGAAGGTCAAAGGGATACAGTATACCAGAAGTGAATCATTGGAATCTAAAACTGGACTCACAGGAGAGGTTCAAATCATAGAAAGTTAGAGGGTCTGTTCTCATGTACTTAAGTCGGCATTGTGCATTTTGTATTAAATTCGGATGCAATTTCCCTGTTTCATCGTCAATAAGAAGGTCCAAGGGATACAGTAAACCTGAAGTGAAGCATCGGAATCTATAGCTGGACTCACAGGAGAGGTTCAAATCATAGCGAGTTAGAGCGTCAGTCCTCTTGTACTTACGTCGGCATTGTGCCTTTTGTATTAAATTCGGATGCAATTTCTGTGTTTCATTGTCAATAAGAAGGTCCAAGGGATACAGTAAACCTGAAGTGAAGCATCGGAAAATAAAATTGGACTCACAGGAGAGGTTCTAATCATAGAGAGTTAGATTGTCGGTCCTCTTGTACTTAAGTCTTCATTGTGCCTTTTGTATTAAATTCGGATGCATTTTCTGTGTTTCATCGTCAATAAGATGGTCCAAGGGATACAGTAAACCTGAAGTGAAGCATCGGAATCTAAAACTGGACTCACAGGAGAGGTTCAAATCGTAGAAAGTTACAGTATGAGTCGTCTTGTAATTAAGTCGGCATTGTGCCTTTTGTATTAAATTCGGATGCAATTTCTGTGTTTCATCGTCAATAAGAAGGTCCAAGGTATACAGTAAACCTGAAGTGAAGCATCGGAATCTAAAGTTGGACTGACAGGAGAGGTTCAATTCATAGAGAGTTAGAATGTCAGTCCTCTTGTTCTTAAGTCGGCATTGTGCATTTTGTATTAAATTCGGATGCAATTTCTGTGTTTGATTGTCAATAATAAGGTTCAAGGGATACAGTAAACCTGAAGTGATGCATCGGAATCTAAAACTGGACTCACAGGACAGGTTCATATCATAGAAAGTTAGTGTGTTATTCCTCTTGTACTTAAGTCGGCATTGTGCCTTTTGTATTAAATTCGGATGCAATTTATGTGTTTCATCGTCAATAACAAGGTCCACAGGATACAGTAAACCTGAAGTGTAGCATCGGAATCTAAAACTGGAGGCACAGGACAGGTTAAAAAAATAGAAAGTTAAAGTGTCAGTCCTCTTGTACTTTAGTCGGCATTGTGCCTTTTGTATTAAATTCGGTTGCAATTACTGTGTTTCATCGTCAATAAGAAGGTCAAAGGGATACAGTAAACCTGAAGTGAAGCATCGGAAAACAAAACTGGAGTCACAGGAGAAGTTCAAATCAAAGAATGTTAGAGTGTCAGTGCTCTTGTACTTTAGTCGGCATTGTGTCTTTTGTATTAAATTAGGATGCAATTTCTGTGTTTTATCGTGAATAAGAAGGTCTAATGGATAAGGCTACCCTGAAGTGAAGCATCGGAATCTAAAGCTGGACTCACAGAAGAGGTTTAAATCATAGAATGTTAGGGTGCCAGTCCTCTTGTACTTAAGTCGGCATTGTGCCTTTTGTATTAAATTCGGATGCAATTTCTGTGTTTCATCGTCAATAAGAAGTTCCAAGGGATACAGTAAACCTGAAGTGAAGCATCGGAATCTATAACTGGACTCACAAGAGAGGTTCAAATCAGAGAGTGTTAGAGTGTCAGTTCTTTTGTACTTAAGTCGGCATTGTGCTTTTGTATTAAATTCGGATGCAATTTCTGTGTTTCATAGTCATTAAGGAGGTCCAAGGGATACAGTAAACCTGAAGTGAAGCATTGCAATCTAAAACTGGACTCACAGGAGAGGTTCAGATCATAGAGACTTAGAGTGTCAGTCCTCTTGTACTTAAGTCGGCATTGTGCCTTTTGTATTAAATTCGGATGCAATTTCTGTGTTTCATCGTCAATAAGAAGGTCCAAGGGATACTGTAAACCTGAAGTGAAGCATCGGAATCTAAAACTGGACTCACAGGAGAGTTTCAAATCATTGAGAGTTACAGTGTCAGTCGTTTTGTACTTAAGTCGGCATTGTGTCTTTTGTATTAAATTGGGATGCAATTTCTGTGTTTCATCATCAACAAGAAGGTCCAAGGGATACAGTACACCTGAAGTGATGCATCGGAATCTAAAACAGGACTCAAAGGAGAGGTTCAAATCATAGAGAGTTAGAGTGTCAGTCCTCTTGAACTTAAGTGGGCATTGTCCCTTTTGTATTAAATTCGGATGGAATTTCTGTGTTTCATAGTCAATAAGACGGTCCAAGGGATAAGGCAAACCTGAAGTGAAGCATCGGAATCTAAAACTGGACTCACAGAAGAGGTTCAAATCAAAGAAAGTTAGAGTGTCAGGCCTCTTGTACTTAAGTCGGCATTGTGCCTTTTGTATTAAATTCGGATGCAATTTCTGTGTTTCATCGTCAATAAGAAGGTCCAAGTGATACAGTAAACCTGAAGTGAAGCATCGGAATCTAAAACTGGACTCACAGGAGGGTTTCAAATCATTGAGAGTTAGAGTGTCAGTCCATTTGTACTTAAGTCGGCATTGTGTCTTTTGTATTAAATTTGGATGCAATTTCTGTGTTTCATCATCAATAAGAAGGTCCAAGGGATACAGTACACCTGAAGTGAAGCATCGGAATCTAGAACAGGACTCAAAGGAGAGGTTCAAATCATAGAGAGTTAGAGTGTCAGTCCTCTTGAACTTAAGTGGGCATTGTGCCTTTTGTATTAAATTCGGATGCAATTTCTGTGTTTTATCGTCAATAAGACGGTCCAAGGGATAAGGCAAACCTGAAGTGAAGCATCGGAATCTAAAACTGGACTCACAGAAGAGGTTCAAATCAAAGAAAGTTATAGTGTCAGGCCTCTTGTACTTAAGTCGGCAGTGTGTCTTTTGTATTAAATTCGGATGCAATTTCTGTGTTTCATCGTCAATAAGAAGGTCAAAGGGATACAGTATACCAGAAGTGAATCATTGGAATCTAAAACTGGACTCACAGGAGAGGTTCAAATCATAGAAAGTTAGAGGGTCTGTTCTCATGTACTTAAGTCGGCATTGTGCATTTTGTATTAAATTCGGATGCAATTTCCCTGTTTCATCGTCAATAAGAAGGTCCAAGGGATACAGTAAACCTGAAGTGAAGCATCGGAATCTATAGCTGGACTCACAGGAGAGGTTCAAATCATAGCGAGTTAGAGCGTCAGTCCTCTTGTACTTACGTCGGCATTGTGCCTTTTGTATTAAATTCGGATGCAATTTCTGTGTTTCATTGTCAATAAGAAGGTCCAAGGGATACAGTAAACCTGAAGTGAAGCATCGGAAAATAAAATTGGACTCACAGGAGAGGTTCTAATCATAGAGAGTTAGATTGTCGGTCCTCTTGTACTTAAGTCTTCATTGTGCCTTTTGTATTAAATTCGGATGCATTTTCTGTGTTTCATCGTCAATAAGATGGTCCAAGGGATACAGTAAACCTGAAGTGAAGCATCGGAATCTAAAACTGGACTCACAGGAGAGGTTCAAATCGTAGAAAGTTACAGTATGAGTCGTCTTGTAATTAAGTCGGCATTGTGCCTTTTGTATTAAATTCGGATGCAATTTCTGTGTTTCATCGTCAATAAGAAGGTCCAAGGTATACAGTAAACCTGAAGTGAAGCATCGGAATCTAAAGTTGGACTGACAGGAGAGGTTCAATTCATAGAGAGTTAGAATGTCAGTCCTCTTGTTCTTAAGTCGGCATTGTGCATTTTGTATTAAATTCGGATGCAATTTCTGTGTTTGATTGTCAATAATAAGGTTCAAGGGATACAGTAAACCTGAAGTGATGCATCGGAATCTAAAACTGGACTCACAGGACAGGTTCATATCATAGAAAGTTAGTGTGTTATTCCTCTTGTACTTAAGTCGGCATTGTGCCTTTTGTATTAAATTCGGATGCAATTTATGTGTTTCATCGTCAATAACAAGGTCCACAGGATACAGTAAACCTGAAGTGTAGCATCGGAATCTAAAACTGGAGGCACAGGACAGGTTAAAAAAATAGAAAGTTAAAGTGTCAGTCCTCTTGTACTTTAGTCGGCATTGTGCCTTTTGTATTAAATTCGGTTGCAATTACTGTGTTTCATCGTCAATAAGAAGGTCAAAGGGATACAGTAAACCTGAAGTGAAGCATCGGAAAACAAAACTGGAGTCACAGGAGAAGTTCAAATCAAAGAATGTTAGAGTGTCAGTGCTCTTGTACTTTAGTCGGCATTGTGTCTTTTGTATTAAATTAGGATGCAATTTCTGTGTTTTATCGTGAATAAGAAGGTCTAATGGATAAGGCTACCCTGAAGTGAAGCATCGGAATCTAAAGCTGGAATCACAGAAGAGGTTTAAATCATAGAATGTTAGGGTGCCAGTCCTCTTGTACTTAAGTCGGCATTGTGCCTTTTGTATTAAATTCGGATGCAATTTCTGTGTTTCATCGTCAATAAGAAGTTCCAAGGGATACAGTAAACCTGAAGTGAAGCATCGGAATCTATAACTGGACTCACAAGAGAGGTTCAAATCAGAGAGTGTTAGAGTGTCAGTTCTTTTGTACTTAAGTCGGCATTGTGCTTTTGTATTAAATTCGGATGCAATTTCTGTGTTTCATAGTCAATAAGAAGGTCCAAGGGATACAGTAAACCTGAAATGAAGCATTGGAATCTAAAACTGGACTCACAAGACAGGTTCAAATCAGAGAGTGTTAGAGTGTCAGACCTTTTGTACTTAAGTCGGCATTGTGCATTTTGTATTAAATTCGGATGCAATTTCTGTGTTTCATAGTCATTAAGGAGGTCCAAGGGATACAGTAAACCTGAAGTGAAGCATTGCAATCTAAAACTGGACTCACAGGAGAGGTTCAGATCATAGAGACTTAGAGTGTCAGTCCTCTTGTACTTAAGTCGGCATTGTGCCTTTTGTATTAAATTCGGATGCAATTTCTGTGTTTCATCGTCAATAAGAAGGTCCAAGGGATACTGTAAACCTGAAGTGAAGCATCGGAATCTAAAACTGGACTCACAGGAGAGTTTCAAATCATTGAGAGTTACAGTGTCAGTCGTTTTGTACTTAAGTCGGCATTGTGTCTTTTGTATTAAATTGGGATGCAATTTCTGTGTTTCATCATCAACAAGAAGGTCCAAGGGATACAGTACACCTGAAGTGATGCATCGGAATCTAAAACAGGACTCAAAGGAGAGGTTCAAATCATAGAGAGTTAGAGTGTCAGTCCTCTTGAACTTAAGTGGGCATTGTCCCTTTTGTATTAAATTCGGATGGAATTTCTGTGTTTCATAGTCAATAAGACGGTCCAAGGGATAAGGCAAACCTGAAGTGAAGCATCGGAATCTAAAACTGGACTCACAGAAGAGGTTCAAATCAAAGAAAGTTAGAGTGTCAGGCCTCTTGTACTTAAGTCGGCAGTGTGAATTTTGTATTAAATTCGGATTCAATTTCTGTGTTTCATCGTCAATATGAATGTCGAAGGAATACAGTTTACCTGAAGTGAATCATTGGAATCTAAACCTGGACTCACAGGAGAGGTTCAAATCATAGTGAGTTAGAGTGTCAGTTCTCATGTACTTAAGTCGGCATTGTGCCTTTTGTATTAAATTCGGATGCAATTTCCGTGTTTCATCATCAATAAGAAGGTCCAAGGGATACAGTACACCTGACGTGAAGCATCGGAATCTAAAACAGGACTCAAAGGAGAGGTTCAAATCATAGAGAGTTAGAGTGTCAGTCCTCTTGAACTTAAGTGGGCATTGTGCCTTTTGTATTAAATTCGGATGCAATTTCTGTGTTTCATCGTCAATAAGAAGGTCAAAGGGATACAGTATACCTGAAGTGAATCATTGGAATCTAAAACTGGACTCACAGGAGAGGTTCAAATCATAGAGAGTTAGAGTGTCAGTTCTCATGTACTTAAGTCGGCATTGTGCCTTTTGTATTAAATTCGGATGCAATTTCCGTGTTTCATCGTCAATAAGAAGGTCCAAGGGATACAGTAAACCTGAAGTGAAGCATCGGAATCTAAAACTGGACTCACAGGACATGTTCATATCATAGAAAGTTAGAGTGTCATTCCTCTAGTACTTAAGTCCGCATTGAGCCTTTTGTATTAAATTCGGATGCAGTTTCTGTGTTTCATCGTCAAGAAGAAGGTCCAAGGGATACAGTAAACCTGAAGTGAAGCATTGGAATCTAAACTTGTCTCACAGGAGAGGTTTAAATCATAGAGAGTTAAAGTGTCAGTCCTTTGTACTTAAGTCGGCATAGTGCCTTTTGTATTAAATTCGGATGCAATTTCTGCGTTTCATCGTCAATAAGGAGGTCCAAGGGATACAGCAAACCTGAAGTGAAGCATCGGAATGTAAAACTGGACTCACAGGAGAGGTTCAAATCATAGAGAGTTAGAGTGTCAGTCCTGTTGTACTTAAGTCGGCAGTGTGCCTTTTGTATTACATTCGGATGCAATTTCTGTGTTTCATCGTCAATAAGAAGGTCAAAGGGATACAGTACCTGAAGTGAATCATTGGAATCTAAAACTGGACTCACAGGAGAGGTTCAAATCATAGAGAGTTAGAGTGTCAGTTTTCATGTACTTAAGTCGGCATTGTGCCTTTTGTATTAAATTCGGATGCAATTTCCGTGTTTCATCGTCAATAAGAAGGTCCAAGGGATACAGTAAACCTGAAGTGAAGCATCGGAATCTAAAGCTGGACTCACAGGAGAGGTTCAAACCATAGCGAGTTAGAGTGACAGTCCTCTTGTACTTACGTCGGCATTGTGCCTTTTGTATTAAATTCGGATGCAATTTCTGTGTTTCATTGTCAATAAGAAGGTCCAAGGGATACAGTAAACCTGAAGTGAAGCATCGAAATCTAAAACTGGACTCACAGGACATGTTCATATAATAGAAAGTTAGAGTGTCATTCCTCTTGTACTTATGTCGGCATTGTGCCTTTTGTATTAAATTCGGATGCAATTTATGTGTTACATCGTCAGTAACAAGGTCCACTGGATACAGTAAACCTGAAGTGTAGCATCGGAATCTAAAACTGGACTCACAGGAGAGGTTCAAATCATAGAAAATTAGAGTGTCAGTCCTCTTGTACTTAAGTCGGCATTATGTCTTTTGTATTAAATTCGGATGCAATTTCTGTGTTTCATCGTCAGTAAGAAGGTCAAAGGGATACAGTAAACCTGAAGTGAAGCATCGGAAAATAAAATTGGACTCACAGGAGAGGTTCAAATCAAAGATTGTTAGAGTGTCAGTCCTCTTGTCCTTAATTCGGCATTGTGCCTTTTGTATTAAATTCGGATGCAATTTCTGTGCTTCATTGTCAATAAGAAGGTCCAATGGATAAGGTAAACCTGAAGTGAAGCATCGGAATCCAAAACTGGACTCACAGGAGAGGTTCAAATCCTCTTGTACTTAAGTCTTCATTGTGCCTTTTGTAAAAAATTCCAATGCATTTTCTGTGTTTCATCGTCAATAAGATGGTCCAAGGGATACAGTAAACCTGAAGTGAAGCATCGGAATCTTAACCTGAACTCACAGGAGAGGTTCAAATCGTAGAGAGTTAGAGTGTCAGTCCTCTTGTACTTCAGTCGGCATTGTGGCTTTTGTATTAAATTCGGATGCAATTTCTGTGTTTCATCGTCAATAAGAAGGTCCAAGGTATACAGAAAACCTGAAGTGAAGCATCGGAATCTAAAGTTGGACTGAATGGAGAGGTTCAATTCATAGAGCGTTAGAGTGTCAGTCCTCTTGTTCTTAAGTCGGCATTGTGCATTTTGTATTAAATTCGGATGCAATTTCTGTGTTTCATTGTCAATAGTAAGGTTCAAGGGATACAGTAAACCTGAAGTGAAGCATCGGAATCCAAGACTGGACTCACAGGACAGGTCCATATCATAGAAAGTTAAAGTGTCAGTCCTCTTGTACTTTAGTCGGCATTGTGCCTTTTGTATTAAATTAGGATGCAATTTCTGTGTTTCATCGTGAATAAGAAGGACCAATGGATAAGGCTAACCTGAAGTGAAGCATCGGAATCTAAATCTGGACTCACAGAAGAGGTTTAAATCATAGAAAGTTAGGGTGTCAGTCCTCTTGTACTTAAGTCGGCATTGTGCCTTTTGTATTAAATTCGGATGCAATTTCTGTGTTTCATCGTCAATAAGAAGGTCAAAGGGATACAGTAAACCTGAAGTGAAGCATCGGAAAATAAAATTGGACTCACAGGAGAGGTTCTAATCATAGAGAGTTAGAGTGTCGGTCCTCTTGTACTTAAGTCTTCATTGTGCCTTTTGTATTAAATTCGGATTCATTTTCTGTGTTTCATCGTCAATAAGATGGTCCAAGGGATACAGTAAATCTGAAGTGAAGCATCGGAATCTAAAACTGGACTCATAGGAGAGGTTTAAATCGTAGAGAGTTAGAGTGTCAGTCGTCTTGTACTTAAGTCGGCATTGTGCCTTTTGTATTAAATTTGGATGAAATTTCTGTGTTTCATCGTCAATAAGAAGGTCCAAGGTATACAGTAAGCCTGAAGTGAAGCATCGGAATCTAAAGTTGGACTGACAGGAGAGGTTCAATTCATAGAGAGTTAGAGTGTCAGTCCTCTTGTACTTTAGACGGCATTGTGCCTTTTGTATTAAATAAGGATGCAATTTCTGTGTTTCATCGTGAATAAGAAGGTCCAATGGGTAAGGCTAACCTGAAGTGAAGCATCGGAATCTAAAACTGGACTCACAGAAGAGGTTCAAATCAAAGAATGTTAGAGTGTCAGTCCTCTTGTTCTTAAGTCGGCATTGTGCGTTTTGTGTTAAATTCGGATGAAATTTCTGTGTTTCATCGTCAATAAGGCGGTCCAAGGGATACAGTAAACCTGAAGTGAAGCAAAGGAATGTAAAACTGGACTCACAGGAGAGGTTCAAATCATAGAGAGTTAGAATGTCAGTCCTCTTGTACTTAAGTCGGCATTGTGACTTTTGTATTAAATTCGGATGCAATTTCTGTGTTTCATCGTCAATATGACGGTCCAAGGGATACAGTAAACCTGAAGTGAAGCAAAGGAATGTAAAACTGGACTCACAGGAGAGGTTCAAATCATAGAAAATTAGAGTGTCAGTCCTCTTGTATTTAAGACGGCAAATTGCCTTTTGTATTAAATTCGGATGCAATTTCTGTGTGTCATCGTCAAAAAGAAGGTCCAAGAGATACAGTAAACCTGAAGTGAAGCATCGCAATCTAAAACTGGACTCAAAAGAGATGTTCAAATCAGAGAGTGTTAGAGTGTCAGTCCTCTTGTACTTAAGTCCGCAGTGTGCCTTTTGTATGAAATTCGGATGCAATTTCTGTGTTTCATTGTCAATAAGAAGGTCAAAGGGATACAGTAAACCAGAAGTGAAGCATCGGAATCTAAAACTGGACTCACAGGAGAGGTTCAAATCATAGAGAGTTAGAGTGTGAGTCCTCTTGTACTTAAGTCGGCATTGTGCATTTTGTATTAAATTCGGATGCAATTTCTGTGTTTCATCGTCAATATGAAGGTCAAAGGGATACAGTAAACCTGAAGTGAAGCATCGGAATCTAAAACTATACACACAGGACAGGTTCATATCATAGAAAGTTAGAGTGTCATTCCTCTTGAACTTAAGTCGGCATTGTGCCTTTTGCATTAAATTCGGATGCAATTTCTGTGTTTCATCGTCAATAAGAGGGTCCAAGGGATACAGTAAACCTGAAGTTAAGCACCGGTATCTAAAACTGGTCTCACAGGAGAGGTTCAAATCATATAAAGTAAGAGTTTTAGTCCTCTTGTACTTAAGTCGGCATTGTGACATTTGTATTAAATCTGGATGCAATTTCTGTGTTTCATCGTCAATAAGAAAGTCCAAGGGATAACGTTAACCTGTAGTGAAGCATCGGAATCTAAAACTGGACTCAAAGAAGAGGTTCAAATCATAGAAATTTAGAGTGTCAGTCCTCTTGTACTTAAGTCGGCATTGTGCCTTTTGTATTACATTCGGATGCAATTGCTGTGTTTCATCGTCAATAAGAAGGTCCAAGGGATGCAGTAAAACTGAAGCGAAGCATCGGAATCTAAAACTGGACTCACAGGAGAGGTTCAAATCATAGAGAGTTAGAGTGTCAGTCCTCTTGTAATTAAGTCGGCATTGTGCCTTTTGTATTAAATTCGGATGCAATTTCTGTGTTTCATCGTCAATAAGACGGTCCAAGGGATAAGGTAAACCTGAAGTGAAGCATCGGAATCTAAAACTGGACTCACAAAAGAGGTTAAAAATAATAGAAAGTTAGAGTGTCAGTCCTCTTGTACTTAAGTCCGCAGTGTGCCTTTTGTATTAAATTTGGATGCAATTTCTGTGTTTCATCGTCAATAAGAAGGTCAATGGGATACAGTAAGCCTAAAGTGAAGCATCGGAATCTAAAACTGGACTCACAGGAGAGGTTCAAATCATAGAGAGTTAGAGTGTCAGTCCTCTTGTACTTAAGTCGGCATTGTGCGTTTTGTATTAAATTCGGATGCAATTGCTGTGTTTCATCGTCAATAAGGAGGTCCAAGGGATACAGTAAACCTGAAGTGAAGCAAAGGAATGTAAAACTGGACTCACAGGAGAGTTTCAAATCATAGAGAGTTAGAGTGTCAGTCCTCTTGTACTTAAGTCGGCATTGTGCCTTTTGTATTAAATTCGGATACAATTTCTGTGTTTCATCGTCCATATGACAGTCCAAGGGATAAGGTAAACCTGAAGTGAAGCATCGGAATCTAAAACTGAACTCACTAAAGAGGTTCAAATCATAGAAAGTTAGAGTGTCAGTCCTCTTGTACTTATGTCGGCATTGTGCCTTTTGTATTAAATTCTGATGCAATTTCTGTGTTTCGTCGTCAATAAGAAGGTCCAAGGGATACAGTAAACCTGAAGTGAAGCATTGGAATCTAAAACTGGACTCACAGGAGAGGTTCAAATCATAGATAGGTAGAGTGTCAGTCCTCTTGTACTTAAGTCCGCAGTGTGCCTATTGTATTAAAGTCGGATGCAAATTCTGTGTTTCATCGTCAATAAGAAGGTCAAAGGGATACAGTAAACATGAAGTGCAGCATCGGAATCTAAAACTGGACTCACAGGAGAGGTTCAAATCATAGAGAGTTAGAGTGTCAGTCCTCTTGTACTTAAGTCGGCATTGTGCATTTTGTATTAAATTCGGATACAATTTCTATGTTTCATCGTCAATAAGAAAGTCAAAGGGATACAGTAAACCTGAAGTGAGGCACCGGAATCTAAAACTGGACTCACAGGAGAGGTTGAAATCATAGAAAGTTAGGGTGTCAGTCCTCTTGTACTTTAGTCGACATTGTGCGTTTTGTATTAAATTCGGATGCAATTTCTGTGTGTCATCGTCAATTAGAAGGTCCAAGGGATACAGTAAACCTGAAGTGAAGCATCGGAATCTAAAATTAGACTCAAAAGAGATGTTCGAATCAGAGAGTGATAGAGTGTCAGTCCTTTTGAACTTGAGTCGGCATTGTGCCTTTTGCATTAAATTCGGATGCAATTTCTGAGTTTCATCGTCAATAAGAAGGTCCAAGGGATACAGTAAACCTGAAGTGAAGCATCGGAATCTAATACTGGACTCACAGGAGAGGTTCAAATCTTAGAGAGTTAGAGTGTCAGTCCTCTTGTACTTAAGTCGGCATTGTGCGTTTTGTATTAAATTCGGATGCAATTTCTGTGTTTCATCGTCAATAAGGAGGTCCAAGGGAAACAGTAAACCTGAAGTGAAGCAAAGGAATGTCAAACTGGACTCATAGGAGAGGTTCAAATCATAGAGAGTTAGAGTGTCAGTCCTCTTGTACTTAAGTCGACATTGTGCCTTTTGTATTAAATTCGGATGCAATTTGTGTGTTTCATCGTCAATAAGACGGTGCAAGGGATAAGGTAAACCTGAAGTGAAGCATCGGAATCTAAAACTGGACTCACAAAAGAGGTTCAAATCATAGAAAGTTAGAGTGTCAGTCCTCTTGTACTTAAGTCCGCAGTGTGCCTTTTGTATTAAATTCGGATGCAATTTCTGTGTTTCTTCGTCATTAAGAAAGTCAAATGGATACAGTAAACCTGAAGTGAAGCATCGGAATCTAAAACATGGACTCACAGGAGAGGTTCAAATCATAGAGAGTTAGAGTGTCAGTCCTCTTGGACTTAAGTCGGCATTGTGCCTTTTGCATTAAATTCGGATGCAATTTCTGTGTTTCATCGTCAATAAGAAGGTCAAAGGGATACAGTAAACCTGAAGTGAAGCATCGGAATCTAAAACTGGACTCACAGGAGAGGTTCAAATCATAAAGAGTTAGAGTGTCAGACCTCTTGTACTTAAGTCGGCATTGTTCCTTTTGTATTAAATTCGGATGCAATTTCTGTGTTTCATCGTCAATAAGAAGGTCCAAGGGATACATTAAACCTGAAGTGAAGCATCGGAATCTAAATTTGGACTCACAGGACAGGTTCATATCATAGAAAGTTAGAGTGTCATTCCTCTTGTACTTAAGTCGGCATTGTGCCTTTCGTATTAAATTCGGATGCAATTTATATGTTTCATCGTCAATAACAAGGTCCACAGGATACAGTAAACCTGAAGTGTAGCAACGGAATCTAAAACTGGACTCACAGGAGAGGTTCAAATCATAGAAAATTAGAGTTTCAGTCCTCTTGTACTTAAGTCGGCATTTTGCCATTTGTATTAAATTCGGATGCAATTTCTGTGTTTCATCGTCAATAAGAAGGTCAAAGGGATACAGAAAACCTGGAGTGAAGCATCGGAAAATAAAACTGGACTCAAAGGAGAGGTTCAAATCAAAGAATGTTAGAGTGTCAGTCCTCTTGTTCTTAAGTCGGCATTGTACGTCTTGTATTAAATTCGGATGCAATTTCTGTGTTTCATCGTCAATAAGAAGGTCCAATGGATAAGGTGAACCTGAAGTGAAGCATCGGAATCTAAAACAGGACTCACAGAAGAGGTACAAATCATGGAAAGTTAAAGTGTCAGTCCTCTTGTACTTAAGTCGGCATTGTACCTTTTGTATTAAATACAGATGCAATTTCTGTGTTTTGTCGTCAATAAGAAGGTTCAAGGCTTACAGTAAACCTGAAGTGAAACACCGGTATCTAAAACTGGTCTCACAGGAGAGATTCAAATCATAGAAAGTTAGAGTTTTAGTCCTCTTGTACTTAAGTCGGCATTGTGATTTTTGTATTAAATCCGGATGCAATTTCTGTGTTACGTTGTCAATAAGAAGTTCCAAGGGATACAGTAAACCTGACGTGAAGCACCGGAATCTAAAACTGGACTCACAGGAGAGGTTAAAATCATAGAATGTTAGGGTGTCAGTCCTCTTGTACTTAAGTCGGCATTGTGCCTTTTGTATTAAATTCGGATGCAATTTCTGTGTGTCATCATCAATAAGAAGGTCCAAGGGATACAGTAAGCCTGAAGTGAAGCATCGGAATGTAAAACTGGACTCAAAAGAGATGTTCAAATCAGAGAGTGTTAGAGTGTCAGTCCTTTTGTACTTGAGTCGGCATTGTGCCTTTTGCATGAAATTCGGATGCAATTTCTGAGTGTAATCGTCAATAAGATGGTCCAAGGGATACAGTAAACCTGAAGTGAAGCATCGGAATCTATAACTGGACTCACAGGAGAGGTTCAAATCTTAGAATGTCAGTCCTCTTGTACTTAAGTCGGCATTGTGCGTTTTGTATTAAATTCGGATGCAATTTCTGTGTTTCATCGTCAGTAAGGAGGTCCAAGGGATACAGTAAACCTGAAGTGAAGCAAAGGAATGTAAAACTGGACTCACAGGAGAGGTTCAAATCATAGAGAGTTAGAGTGTCAGTCCTCCTGTACTTAAGTCGACATTGTGCCCTTTGTATTAAATTCGAATGCAATTTGTGTGTTTCATCGTCAATAAGACGGTCCAAGGGATAAGGTAAACCTGAAGTGAAGCAACGGAATCTAAAACTGGACTCACAAAAGAGGTTCAAATCATAGATAGTTAGAGTGTCAGTCCTCTTGTACTTAAGTCCGCAGTGTGCCTTTTGTATTAAAGTCGGATGCAATTTCTGTGTTTCATCGTCAATAAGAAGGTCAAAGGGATACAGTAAACATGAAGTGCAGCATCGGAATCTAAAACTGGACTCACAGGAGAGGTTCAAATCATAGAGAGTTAGAGTGTCAGTCCTCTTGTACTTAGTCGGCATTGTGCATTTTGTATTAAATTCGGATACAATTTCTATGTTTCATCGTCAATAAGAAAGTCAAAGGGATACAGTAAACCTGAAGTGAAGCATCGGAATCTAAAACTGGACTCACAGGACAGGTTCATATCATAGAAAGTTAGTGTCATTCCTCTTGTACTTAAGTCGGCATAGTGCCTTTTGCATTAAATTCGGATGCAATTTCTGTGTTTCATCGTCAATAAGAAGGTCCAAGGGATACAGTAAACCTGAAGTTATGCACCGGTATCTAAAACTGGTCTCACAGGAGAGGTTCAAATCATAGAAAGCTAGAGTTTTAGTCCTCTTGTACTTAAGTCGGCATTGTGACTTTTGTATTAAATCCGGATGCAATTTCTGTGTTTCATCGTCAATAAGAAAGTCCAAGGGATAAGGTTAACCTGTAGTGAAGCATCGGAATCTAAAACTGGACTCAAAGAAGAGGTTCAAATCATAGAAAATTAGAGTGTCAGTCCTCTTGTACTTAAGTCGGCATTGTGCCTTTTGTATTAAATTCGGTTGCAATTTCTGTGTTTCATTGTCAATAAGAAGGTCCAAGGGATACAGTAAACCTGAAGTGAAGCACCGGAATCTAAAACTGGACTCACAGGAGAGGTTCAAATCACAGAAAGTTAGGGTGTCAGTCCTCTTGTACTTAAGTCGGCATTGTGCCTTTTGTATTAAATTCGGGTGCAATTTCTGTGTTTCATCGTCAATAAGAAGGTCCAAGGGATACAATAAACCTGAAGTGAAGCATCGGACTCTAAAACTGGACTCACCAGAGATGTTCAAATCATAGACAGTTAGAGTGTCAGTCCTCTTGTACTTAAGTCGGCATTGTGCCTTTTAAATTAAATTCGGATGCAATTTCTGTGTTTCATCCTCAATAAGAAGGTCCAAGGGATACAGTAAACCTGACGTGAAGCATCGGAATCTAAAGCTGGACTCACAGGAGAGGTTCAAATCATAGAGAATTAGAGTGTCAGTCCTCTAGTACTTATGTCGGCACTGTGCTTTTTGTATTAAATTCGGATGCAATTTCTGTGTTTAATTGTCAATAAGAAGGTCCAAGGGATACAGTAAACCTAAAGTGAAGCATCGGAATCAAAGACTGGACTCACAGGACAGGTTCATATCATAGAAAGTTAGAGTGTCATTCCTCTTATACTTAAGTCGCCATTGTGCCTTTTGTATTAAATTCAGATGCAATTTATGTGTTTCATCGTCAATAACAAGGTCCACAGGATACAGTAAACCTGAAGTGTAGCATCGGAATCTAAAACTGGACTCACAGGAGAGGTTCAAATCATAGAAAATTTGAGTGTCAGTCCTCTTGTACTTAAGTCGGCATTGTGCCATTTGTATTAAATTCGGATGCAATTTCTGTGTTTCATCATCAATAAGAAGGTCCAAGGGATACAGTAAACCTGAAGTGAAACATCGGAATCTAAAACTGGACACACAGGAGAGTTTCAAATCATAGGGTGTTAGAGTGTCAGTCCTTTTGTACTTAAGTCGGCAATGTGCCTTTTGTGTTAAATTCGGATGCAGTTTCTGTGTTTCATCGTCAATAAGAAGGTCCAAGGGATACAGTATACCTGAAGTGAATCATTGGAATCTAAAACTGGACTCACGGGAGAGGTTCAAATCATAGAGAGTTAGAGTGTCAGACCTCTTGTACTTAAGTCGGCATTGTGCGTTTTGTATTAAATTCGGATGCTATTTCTGTGTTTCATCGTCAATAAGGAGGTCCAAGGGAGACAGTAAACCTGAAGTGAAGCATCGGAATCTAAAACTGGACTCACAGGAGAGGTTCAAATCATAGAGAGTTAGAGTGTCAGTCCTCTTGTACTTAAGTCGGCATTGTGACTTTTGTAATTAATTCGGATGCAATTTCTGTGTTTCATCGTCAATAAGAAGGTCAAAGGGATACAGTAAACGTGAAGTGAAGCATCGGAATCAAAAACTGGACTCAAACGAGAGGTTCACATCATAAAGAGTTAGAGTGTCAGTCCTCTTGTACTTAAGTCGGCATTGTGCCTTTTATATTAATTTCGGATGCAATTTCTGTGTTTCATCGTCAATAAGAAGGTCCAAGGGATTCAGTAAACCTGAAGTGAAGCATCGGAATCTAAAGCTGGACTCACAGGAGAGGTTCAAATCATAGAAAATTAGAGTGTCAGTCCTCTTGTATTTAAGTCGGCATTGTGCCATTTGTATTAAATTCGGATGCAATTTATGTGTTTCATCGTCAATAAGAAGGTCAAAGGGATACAGTAAACCTGAAGTGAAGCATCGGAAAATAAAACTGGACTCACAGTAGAGGTTCAAATCAAAGAATGTTAGAGTGTCAGTCCTCTTGTTTTTAAGTCGGCATTGTGTGTTTTGTATTAAATTCGGATGCAATTTCTGTGTTTCATCGTCAATAAGAAGGTCCAATTGATAAGGTGAACCAGAAGTGAAGCATCGGAATCTAAAACTGGACTCACAGAAAGGTACAAATCATAGAAAGTTAGAGTGTCAGTCCTCTTGTACTTATGTCGGCATTGTGCGTTTTGTATTAAATTCAGATGCAATTTCTGTGTTTCGTCGTCAATAAGAAGGTCCAAGGAATACAGTAAACCTGAACTGAAGCATCGGAATCTAAAACTGGACTCACAGGAGAGGTTCAAATCGTAGAGGGTTAGTGTGTCAGTCCTCTGTACTTAAGTCGGCATTGTGACTTTTGAATTTAGTTCCGATGCAATTTCTGTGTTTCATCGTCAATAAGAAGGTGCAAGGTATACAGTAAACCTGAAGTGAAGCATCGGAATCTAAAACTGGACTCACAAAAGAGGTTCAAATCATAGAAAGTGAGAGTGTCAGTCCTCTTGTACTTAAGTCCGCAGTGTGCCTTTTGTATTAAATTCGGATGCAATTTCTGTGTTTCATCGTCAATAACAAGGTCTAAGGGATACAGCAAACCTGAAGTATAGCATCGGAATATAAAACTGGACTCACAGGAGAGGTTCAAATCATAGAGAGTTAGAGTGTCAGTCCTCTTGTACTTAAGTCGGCATTGTGCGTATTGTATTAAATTCGGATGCAATTTCTGTGTTTCATCGTCAATAAGGAGGTCCAAGGGATACAGTAAACCTGAAGTGAAGCAAAGGAATGTAAAACTGGACTCACAGGAGAGGTTCAAATCATAGAGAGTTAGAGTGTCAGTCCTCTTGTACTTAAGTCGACTTGTGCCTTTTGTATTAAATTCGGATGCAATTTTTGTGTTTTATCGTCAATAAGACGGTCCAAGGGATAAGGTAAACCTGAAGTGAAGCATCGGAATCTAAAACTGGACTCACAAAAGAGGTTCTAATCATGGAAAGTTAGAGTGTCAGTCCTCTTGTACTTAAGTCCGCAGTGTGCCTTTTGTATTAAATTCGGATGCAATTTCTGTGTTTCATCGTCAATAAGAAGGTCCAAGGCATACAGTAAAAATGAAGTGAGGCATCGGAATCTAAAACTGGACTCACAGGAGAGGTTCAAATCATAGAGAGTTAGAGTGTCAGTAGTCTTGTACTTAAGTCGGCATTGTGCCTTTTGTATTAAATTCGGATGCAATTTCTGTGTTTCATCGTCATTAAGAACGTCAAAGGGATACAGTAAACCTGAAGTGAAGCATCGGAATCTAAAACTGGACTCACAGGACAGGTTCATATCATAGAAAGTTAGTGTGTCATTCCGCTTGTACTTAAGTCGGCATTGTGCCTTTTGTATTAAATTCGGATGCAATTTCTGTGTTTCATCGTCAATAAGAAGGTCCAAGGGATACAGTAAACCTGAAGTGAAGCACCGGAATCTAAAGCTGGACTCACAGGAGAGGTTCAAATCATAGAGAATTAGAGTGTCAGTCCTCTAGTACTTATGTCGGCACTGTGCTTTTTGTATTAAATTCGGATGCAATTACAGTGTTTAATTGTCAATAAGAAGGTCCAAGGGATACAGTACACCTGAAGTGAAGCATCGGAATCTAAAACTGGACTCACAGGAGAGGTTCATATCATAGAAAGTTAGAGTGTCATTCCTCTTATACTTAAGTAGGCATTGTGCCTTTAGTATTAAATTCGGATGCAATTTATGTGTTTCATCGTCCATAACAAGGTCCACAGGATACAGTGAACCTGAAGTGTAGCATCGGAATCTAAAACTGGACTCACAGGACAGGTTCAAATCATAGAAAATTAGAGTGTCAGTCCTCTTGTACTTAAGTCGGCATTGTGCCATTTGTATTAAATTCGGATGCAATTTCTGTGTTTCATCGTCAATAAGAAGGTCAAAGGGATACAGTAAACCTGAAGTGAAGCATCGGAAAATAAAACTGGACTCACAGGAGAGGTTCAAATCAAAGAATGTTAGATTGTCAGTCCTCTTGTTTTTAAGTCGGCATTGTGCGTTTTGTATTAAATTCGGATGCAATTTCTGTGTTTCATCGTCAATAAGAAGGTCCAATGGATAAGGTGAACCTGAAGTGAGGCATCGGAATCTAAAACTGGACTCACAGAAAGGTACAAATCATAGAAAGTTAGAGTGTCAGTCCTCTTGTACTTAAGTCGGCATTGTGCGTTTTGTATTAAATTCAGATGCAATTTCTGTGTTTCGTCGTCAATAAGAAGGTCCAAGGAATACAGTAAACCTGAACTGAAGCATCGGAATCTAAAACTGGACACACAGGAGAGTTTCAAATCATAGAGTGTTAGAGTGTCAGTCCTTTTGTACTTAAGTCGGCATTGTGCGTTTTGTATTAAATTCGGATGCAATTTCTGTGTTTTATCGTCCATATGACGGTCTAAGGGATAAGGTAAACCTGAAGTGAAGCATAGGAATCTACAACTGAACTCTCAAAAGAGGTTCAAACCATAGAAAGATAGAGTGTCAGTCCTCTTGTACTTAAGTCCGCAGTGTGCCTTTTGTAATAAATTCGGATGCAATTTCTGTGTTTCATCGTCATTAAGAAGGTCAAAGGGATACAGTGAAACTGAAGTGAAGAATCGGAATCTATAACTAGACTCACAGGAGAGGTTCAAATCGTAGAGAGTTAGTGTGTCAGTCCTCTGTACTTAAGTCGGCATTGTACCTTTTGTATTAAATTCGGATGCAATTTCTGGGTTTCATCGTCAATAAGAAGGTCAAAGGGATACAGTAAACCTGAAGTGAAGCATCGGAATCTAAAACTGGACTCACAGGAGAGGTTCAAATCATAGAGAGTTAGAGTGTCAGTCCTCTTGTACTTAAGTCGGCATTGTGCGTTTTGTATTAAATTCGGATGCAATTTCTGTGTTTCATCGTCAATAAGAAGGTCCAAGGCATACAGTAAAAATGAAGTGAGGCATCGGAATCTAAAACTGGACTCACAGGAGAGGTTCAAAACATAGAGGGTTAGAGTGTCAGTCCTCTTGTACTTAAGTCGGCATTGTGCCTTTTGTATTAAATTCGGAAGCAATTTCTGTGTTTCATCGTCAATAAGAAGGTCCAAGGGATACAGTAAACCTGAAGTGAAGCACCGGTATCTAAAACTGGTCTCACAGGAGAGGTTCAAATCATAGAAAGATAGAGTTTTAGTCCTCTTGTACTTAAGTCGGCATTGTGGCTTTTGTATTAAATCCGGATGCAATTTCTGTGTTTCATCGTCAATAAGAAAGTCCAAGGGATACAGTAAACCTGAAGTGAAGCACCGGAGTCTAAAACTGGACTCACGGGAGAGGTTCAAATCATAGAAAGTTAGGGTGTCAGTCCTCTTGTACTTAAGTCGGCATTGTGCCTTTTGTATTAAATTCGGATGCAATTTCTGTGTGTCATCTTCAATAAGAAGGTCCAAGGGATACAGTAAGCCTGAAGTGAAGCAACGGAATCTAAAACTGGACTCAATAGAGATGTTCAAATCAGAGAGTGTTAGAGTGTCAGTCCTTTTGTACATGAGTCGGCATTGTGCCTTTTGCATTAAATTCGGATGCAATTTCTGAGTTTCATCGTCAATAAGAAGGTCCAAGGGATACAGTAAACCTGAAGTGAAGCATCGGAACCTAAAACTGGACTCACAGGAGTGGTTCAAATCATAGAGAGTTAGTGTGTCAGTCCTCTTGTACTTAAGTCGGCATTGTGCGTTTTGTATTAATTTCGAATGCAATTTCTGTGTTTCATCGTCAATAAGGAGGTCCAAGGGATACAGTAAACCTGAAGTGAAGCAAAGGAATGTAATACTGGACTCACAGCAGAGGTTCAAATCATAGAGAGTTAGAGTGTCAGTCCTCTTGTACTTAAGTCGGCATTGTGCCTTTTGTATTAAATTCGGATGCAATTTCTGTGTTTCATCGTCAATAAGAAGGTCAAAGGGATACAGTAAACCTGAAGTGAAGCATCGGAATCTAAAACTGGACTCACAGGACAGGTTCATATCATAGAAAGTTAGTATGTCATTCCTCTTGTACTTAAGTCGGCATTGTGCCTTTTGTATTAAATTCGGATGCAATTTCTGTGTTTCATCGTCAATAAGAAGGTCAAAGGGATACAGTAAACCTGAAGTGAAGCATCGGAAAATAAAACTGGACTCACAGGAGAGTTTCAAATCAAAGAATGTTAGAGTGTCAGTCCTCTTGTTCTTAAGTCGGCATTGTGCGTTTTGTATTAAATTCCGAAGCAATTTCTCTGTTTCATCGTCAATAAGAAGGTCAAAGGGATACAGTAAACGTGAAGTGAAGCATCGGAATCTAAAACTGGACTCACAGGAGAGGTTCAAATCATAAAGAGTTAGAGTGTCAGTCCTCTTCTACTTATGTCGGCATTGTACCTTTTGTATTAAATTCGGATGCAATTTCTGTGTTTCATTGTCAATAAGAAGGTCCAAGGGATACACTAAACCTGAAGTGAAGCATCGGAATCTAAAGCTGGACTCACAGGAGTGGTTCAAATCTTAGAGAATTAGAGTGTCAGTCCTCTTGCACTTAAGTCGGCACTGTGCCTTTTGTATTAAATTCGGATGCGATTTCTGTGTTTAATTGCCATAAGAAGGTCCAAGGGATACAGTAAACCTGAAGTGAAGCATCGGAATCTAAAACTGGACTCACAGGACAGGTTCATATCATAGAAAGTTAGAGTGTCAGTATTCTTTTCCTTAAGTCGGCATTGTGCGTTTTGTATTAAATTCGGATGCAATTTTTGTGATTCATCGACAATAACATAGTCCACAGGATACAGTAAACCTGAAGTGTAGCATCGGAATCTAAAACTGGACTCACAGGAGAGGTTCAAATCATAGAAAATTAGAGTGTCAGTCCTCCTGTACTTAAGTCGGCATTGTGCCATTTGTATTAAATTCGGATGCAATTTCTGTGTTTCATCGTCAATAAGAAGGTCAACGGGATACAGTAAACCTGAAGTGAAGGATCGGAAAATAAAACTGGACTCAAAGGAGAGGTTCAAATCAAAGAATGTTAGAGTGTCAGTATTCTTTTCCTTAAGTCGGCATTGTGCGTTTTGTATTAAATTCGGATGCAATTTCTGTGTTTCATCGTCAATAAGAAGGTCCAATGGATAAGGTGAACCTGAAGTGAAGCATCGGAATCTAAAACTGGACTCACATAAGAGGTACAAATCATAGAAAGTTAGAGTGTCAGTCCTCTTGTACTTAAGTCGGCATTGTGCCTTTTGTATTAAATTCAGATGCAATTTCTGTGTTTCGTCGTCAATAAGAAGGTCCAAGGGATACAGTAAACCTGAAGTGAAACATCGGAATCTAAAACTGGACACACAGGAGAGTTTCAAATCATAGGGTGTTAGAGTGTCAGTCCTTTTGTACTTAATTCGGCAAAGTGCCTTTTGTATTAAATTCGGATGCAGTTTCTGTGTTTCATCGTCAATAAGAGGGTCCAAGGGATACAGTAAACCTGAAGTGAAGCATCGGAAAATAAAACTGGACTCACAGGAGAGTTTCAAATCAAAGAATGTTAGAGTGTCAGTCCTCTTGTTCTTAAGTCAGCATTGTGCGTTTTGTATTAAATTCGGATGCAATTTCTGTGTTCCATCGTCAATAAGAAGGTACAAGGGATACAGTAAACCTGAAGTGAAGCATCGGAATCTAAAACTGGACTTACACGAGAGTTTCAAATCATAGAGAGTTAGAGTGTCAGTCCTTTTGTACTTAAGTCGGCATTGTGCGTTTTGTATTAAATTCGGATGCAATTTCTGTGTTTCATCGTCAATAACAAGGTCCAAGGGATAATGTTAACCTGTAGTGAAGCATCGGAATCTAAAACTGGACTCAAAAGAGATGTTCAAATCAGAGAGTGTTAGAGTGTCAGTCCTTTTGTACTTGAGTCGGCATTGTGCCTTTTGCATTAATTTCGGATGCAATTTCTGAGTTTCATCGTCCATTAGAAGTTCCAAGGGATACAGTAAACCTGAAGTGAAGCATCGGAATCTAAAACTGGACTCACATGGGAGTTTCAAATCATAGAGAGTTAGAGTGTCTGTCCTCTTGTACTTAAGTCGGCTTGTGCGTTTCATATTAAATTCGGATGCAATTTCTGTGTTTCATCGTCATTAAGGAGGTCCAAGGGATACACTAAACCTGAAGTGAAGCAAAGGAATGTATAACTGGACTGACAGGAGAGGTTCAAATCATAGAGAATTAGAGTGTCAGTCCTTTTGTACTTAAGTCGACATTGTGCCTTTTGTATTAAATTCGCATGCAATTTTTGTGTTTCATCGTCAATAAGACGGTCCAAGGGATAAGGTAAACCTGTAGTGAAGCATCGGAATCTAAAACTGGATTCACAAAAGAGGTTCAAATCATAGAAAGTTAGAGTGTTAGTCCTCTTGTACTTAAGTCCGCAGTGTGCCTTTTGTATTAAATTCGGATGCAATTTCTGTGTTTCATCGTCAATAAGAAGGTCAAAGGGATACAGTAAACCTGAAGTGAAGCATCGGAATCTAAAACAGGACTCACAGGAGAGGGTCAAATCATAGAGAGTTAGAGTGTCAGTCCTCTTGTACTTAAGTCGGCATTGTGCCTTTTGTATTAAATTCGGATGCAATTTCTGTGTTTCATCGTCAATAACACGGTCAAAGGGATACAGTAAACCTGAAGTGAAGCATCGGAAAATAGAACTGGACTCACAGGAGAGGTTCAAATCAAAGAATGTTAGAGTGTCAGTCCTCTTGTTCTTTAGTCGGCATTATGCATTTGTATTAAATTCGGAAGCAATTTCTGTGTTTCATCGTCAATAAGAAGGGCCAATGGATAAGGTGAACCTGAAGTGAAGCATCGGAATCTAAAACTGGACTCACAGAAGAGGTACAAATCATAGAAAGTTAGAGTGTCAGTCCTCTTGTACTTAAGTCGGCATTGTGCCTTTTGTATTAAATTCAGATGCTATTTCTGTGTTTCGCCGTCAATAAGAAGGTCCAAGGGATACCGTAAACTTAAAGTGAAGCATTGGAATCTAAAACTGGACACACAGGAGAGTTTCAAATCATAGAGTGTTAGAGTGTCAGTCCTCTTGTTCTTAAGTCGGCATTGTGCGTCTTGTATTAAATTCGGATGCAGTTTCTGTGTTTCATCGTCAATAAGAGGGTCCAAGGGATACAGTAAACCTGAAGTGAAGCATTGGAATCTAAAACTGGACTCACAGGAGAGGTTCAAATCATAGAGAGTTAGAGTGTCAGTCCTCTTGTACTTCAGTCGGCATTGTGCGTTTTGTATTAAATTCGGATGCAATTTCTGTGTTTCATCGTCAATAAGAAGGTCGAAGGGATACAATAAAAATGAAGTGAAGCATCGGAATCTAAAACTGGACTCACAGGAGAGGTTCAAAACATAGAGGGTTAGAGTGTCAGTCCTGTTGTACTTAAGTCGGCATTGTGCCGTTTGTATTAAATTCGGAAGCAATTTCTGTGTTTCATCGTCAATAAGAAGGTCCAAGGGATACAGTAAACCTGAAGTGAAGCACCGGTATCTAAAACTGGTCTCACAGGAGAGGTTCAAATCATAGAAAGTTAGAGTTTTAGTCCTCTTGTACTTAAGTCGGCATTGTGACTTTTGTATTAAATCCGGATGCAATTTCTGTGTTTCATCGTCAATAAGAAAGTCCAAGGGATAAGGTTAACCTGTAGTGAAGCATCGGAATCTAAAACTGGACTCAATGAAGAGGTTCAAATCATAGAAAGTTAGAGTGTCAGTCCTCTTGTACTTAAGTCGGCATTGTTCCTTTTGTATTAAATTCGGATGCAATTTCTGTGTTTCATTGTCAATAAGAAGGTCCAAGGGATACAGTAAACCTGAAGTGAAGCACCGGAGTCTAAAACTGGACTCACGGGAGAGGTTCAAATCATAGAAAGTTAGGGTGTCAGTCCTCTTGTACTTAGGTCGGCATTGTGCCTTTTGTATTAAATTCGGATGCAATTTCTGTGTGTCATCTTCATTAAGAAGGTCCAAGGGATACACTAAGCCTGAAGTGAAGCATCGGAATCCAAAACTGGACTCAAAAGAGATGTTCAAATCAGAGAGTGTTAGAGTGTCAGTCCTTTTGTACTTGAGTCGGCATTGTGCCTTTTGCATTAAATTCGGATGCAATTTCTGAGTTTCATCGTCAATAAGAAGGTCCAAGGGATACAGTAAACCTGAAGTGAAGCATCGGAATCTAAAACTGGACTCACAGGAGAGGTTCAAACCATAGAGAGTTAGAGTGTCAGTCCTCTTGTACTTAAGTCGGCATTGTGCGTTTTGTATTAAATTCGGATGCAATTTCTGTGTTTCATCGGCAATAAGGAGGTCCAAGGGATACAGTAAACCTGAAGTGAAGCAAAGGAATGTAAAACTGGACTCACAGGAGAGGTTCAAATCATAGAGATTAAGAGTGTCAGTCCTCTTGTACTTAAGTCGACATTGTGCCTTTTGTATTAAATTCGGATGCAATTTTTGTGTTTCATCGTCAATAAGACGGTCCAAGGGATAAGGTAAACCTGAAGTGAAGCATCGGAATCTAAAACTGGACTCACAAAAGAGGTTCAAATCATAGAAAGTTAGATTGTCAGCCCTCTTGTACTTAAGTCCGCAGTGTGCCTTTTGTATTAAATTCGGATGCAATTTCTGTGTTTCATCGTCAATAAGAAGGTCAAAGGGATACAGTAAACCTGAAGTGAAGCATCGGAATCTAAAACTGGACTCACTGGAGAGGTTAAAATCATAGAGAGTTAGAGTGTCAGTCCTCTTGTACTTAAGTCGGCATTGTGCCTTTTGTATCAAATTCGGATGCAATTTCTGTGTTTCATCGTCAATAAGAAGGTCAAAGGGATACAGTAAACCTGAAGTGAAGCATCGGAATCTAAAACTGGACTCACAGGACAGGTTCATATCATAGAAAGTTAGTGTGTCATTCCTCTTATACATAAGTCGGCATTGTGCCTTTTGTATTAATTTCGGATGCAATTTCTGTGTTTCATCGTCAATAAGAAGGTCAAAGGGATACAGTTAACCTGAAGTGAAGCAGCGGAAAATAAAACTGGACTCACAGGAGAGGTTCAAATCAAAGAATGTTAGAGTGTCAGTCCTCTTGTTCTTAAGTCGGCATTGTGCGTTTTGTATTAAATTCTGAAGCAATTTCTGTGTTTCATCGTCAATAAGAAGGTCCAATGGATAAGGTGAACCTGAAGTGAAGCATCGGAATCTAAAACTGGACTCACAGAAGATGTACAAATCATAGAAAGTTAGAGTGTCAGTCCTCTTGTACTTAAGTCGGCATTGTGCCTTTTGTATTAAATTCAGATGCAATTTCTGTGTTTCGCCGTCAATAAGAAGGTCCAAGGGATACAGTAAACTTAAAGTGAAGCATCGGAATCTAAAACTGGACACACAGGAGAGTTTCAAATCATAGAGTGTTAGAGTGTCAGTCCTCTTGTACTTAAGTCGGCATTGTGCGTTTTGTATTAAATTCGGATGCAGTTTCTGTGTTTCATCGTCAATAAGAAGGTCCAAGGGATACAGTAAACCTGAAGTGAAGCATTGGAATCTAAAACTGGACTCACAGGAGAGGTTCAAATCATAAGGAGTTAGAGTGTCAGTCCTCTTGTACTTAAGTCGGCATTGTGCGTTTTGTATTAAATTCGGATGCAATTTCTGTGTTTCATCGTCAATAAGAAGGTCCAAGGGATACAGTAAAAATGAAGTGAAGCATCGAAATCTAAAACTGGACTCACAGGAGAGGTTCAAAACATAGAGGGTTAGAGTGTCAGTCTCCTTGTACTTAAGTCGGCATTGTGCGTTTTGTATTAAATCCGGATGCAATTTCTGTGTTTCATCGTCAATAAGAAAGTCCAAGGGATAAGGTTAACCTGTAGTGAAGCATCGGAATCTAAAACTGGACTCAATGAAGAGGTTCAAATCTTAGAAAGTTAGAGTGTCAGTCCTCTTGTACTTAAGTCGGCATTGTTCCTTTTGTATTAAATTCGGATGCAATTTCTGTGTTTCATTGTCAATAACAAGGTCCAAGGGATACAGTAAACCTGAAGAGAAGCACCGGAGTCTAAAACTGGACTCAAGGGAGAGGTTCAAATCATAGAAAGTTAGGGTGTCAGTCCCCTTGTACTTAAGTCGGCATTGTGCCTTTTGTATTAAATTCGGATGCAATTTCTGTGTGTCATCTTCATTAAGAAGGTCCAAGGGATACAGTAAGCCTGAAGTGAAGCATCGGAATCTAAAACTGCACTCAAAAGAGATGTTCAAATCAGAGGGTGTTAGAGTGTAAAACTGGACTCACAGGAGAGGTTCAAATCATTGAGAGTAGGAGTGTCAGTCCTCTTGTACTTAAGTCGACATTGTGCCTTTTGTATTAAATTCGGATGCAATTTTTGTGTTTCATCGTCAATAAGACGGTCCAAGGGATAAGGTAAACCTGAAGTGAAGCATCGGAATCCAAAACTGGACTCACAAAAGAGGTTCAAATCATAGAAAGTTAGAGTGTCAGTCCTCTTGTACTTAAGTCCGCAGTGTGCCTTTTGTATTAAATTCGGATGCAATTTCTGTGTTTCATCGTCAATAAGAAGGTCAAAGGGATACAGTGAACCTGAAGTGAAGCATCGGAATCTAAAACTGGACTCACTGGAGAGGTTAAAATCATAGAGAGTTAGAGTGTCAGTCCTCTTGTACTTAAGTCGGCATTGTGCCTTTTGTATCAAATTCGGATGCAATTTCTGTGTTTCATCGTCGATAAGAAGGTCAAAGGGATACAGTAAACCTGAAGTGAAGCATCGGAATCTAAAACTGGACTCACAGGACAGGTTCATATCATAGAAAGTAAGTGTGTCATTCCTCTTATACTTAAGTCGGCATTGTGCCTTTTGTATTAAATTCGGATGCAATTTCTGAGTTTCATCGTCAATAAGAAGGTCCAAGGGATACAGTAAACCTGAAGTGAAGCATCGGAATCTAAAACTGGACTCACAGGAGGAGTTCAAATCATAGAGAGTTAGAGTGTCAGTCCTCTTGTACTTAAGTCGGCATTGTGCGTTTTGTATTAAATTCGAATGCAATTTTTGTGTTTCATCGTCAATAAGGAGGTCCAAGGGATACAGTAAACCTGAAGTGAAGCAAAGGAATGTAAAACGGGACTCACAGGAGAGGTTCAAATCATAGAGAGTTAGAGTGTCAGTCCTCTTGTACTTAAGTCGACATTGTGCCTTTTGTATTAAATTCGGATGCAATTTTTGTGTTTCATCGTCAATAAGACGGTCCAAGGGATAAGGTAAACCTGAAGTGAAGCATCGGAATCTAAAACTGGACTCACAAAAGAGGTTCAAATCATAGAAAGTTAGAGTGTCAGTCCTCTTGTACTTAAGTCTGCAGTGTGCCTTTTGTAATAAATTCGGATGCAATTTCTGTGTTTCATCGTCAATAAGAAGGTCAAAGGGATACAGTAAACCTGAAGTGAAGCATCGGAATCTAAAACTGGACTCACAGGAGAGGTTAAAATCATAGAGAGTTAGAGTGTCAGTCCTCTTGTACTTAAGTCGGCATTGTGCCTTTTGTATCAAATTCGGATGCAATTTCTGTGTTTCATCGTCAATAAGAAGGTCAAAGGGATACAGTAAACCTGAAGTGAAGTATCGGAATCTAAAACTGGACTCACAGGACAGGTTCATATCATAGATAGTTAGTGTGTCATTCCTCTTGTACTTAAGTCGGCATTGTGCCTTTTGCATTAAATTCGGATGCAATTTCTGTGTTTCATCGTCAATAAGAAGGTCAAAGGGATACAGTAAACCTGAAGTGAAGCATCGGAAAATAAAACTGGACTCACAGGAGAGGTTCAAATCAAAGAATGTTAGAGTGTCAGTCCTCTTGTTCTTAAGTCGGCATTGTGCGTTTTGTATTAAATTCAGAAGCAATTTCTGTGTTTCATCGTCAATAAGAAGGTCCAATGGATAAGGTGAACCTGAAGTGAAGCATCGGAATCTAAAACTGGACTCACAGGAGAGGTTCAAATCATAAGGAGTTAGAGTGTCAGTCCTCTTGTACTTAAGTCGGCATTGTGCGTTTTGTATTAAATTCGGATGCAATTTCTGTGTTTCATCGTCAATAAGAAGGTCCAAGGGATACAGTAAACCTGAAGTGAAGCATTGGAATCTAAAACTGGACTCACAGGAGAGGTTCAAATCATAGAGGGTTAGAGTGTCAGTCCTCATGTACTTATGTCGGCATTGTGCCATTTGTATTAAATTCGGAAACAATTTCTGTGTTTCATCGACAATAAGAAGGTCCAAGGGATACAGTAAACCTGAAGTGAAGCACCGGTATCTAAAACTGGTCTCACAGGAGAGGTTCAAATCATAGAAAGTTAGAGTTTTAGTCCTCTTGTACTTAAGTCGGCATTGTGACTTTTTTATTAAATCTGGATGCAATTTCTGTGTTTCATCGTCAATAAGAAAGTCCAAGGGATAAGGTTAACCTGTAGTGAAGCATCGGAATCTAAAACTGGACTCAATGAAGAGGTTCAAATCATAGAAAGTTAGAGTGTCAGTCCTCTTGTACTTAAGTCGGCATTGTGCGTATTGTATTAAATTCGGATGCAATTTTTGTGTTTCATCGTCAATAAGAAGGTCCAAGGGATACAGTAAACCTGAAGTGAAGCATCGGAATCTAAAACTGGACTCACAGGAGAAGTTCAAAGCACAGAGAGTTAGAGTGTCAGTCCTCTTGTACTTAAGTCGGCATTGTGCGTTTTGTATTAAATTCGGATGCAATTTTTGTGTTTCATCGTCAATAAGGAGGTCCAAGGGATACAGTAAACCTGAAGTGAAGCAAAGGAATGTAAAACTGGACTCACAGGAGAGGTTCAAATCATAGAGAGTTAGAGTGTCAGTCCTCTTGTACTTAAGTCGACATTATGCCTTTTGTATTAAATTCGGATGCAATTTTGGTGTTTCATCGTCAATAAGACGGTCCAAGGGATAAGGTAAACCTGAAGTGAAGCATCGGAATCTAAAACTGGACTCACAAAAGAGGTTCAAATCATAGAAAGTTAGAGTGTCAGTCCTCTTGTACTTAAGTCCGCAATGTGCCTTTTGTAATAAATTCGGATGCAATTTCTGTGTTTCATCGTCAATAAGAAGGTCAAAGGGATACAGTAAACCTGAAGTGAAGCATCGGAATCTAAAACTGGACTCACAGGAGAGGTTAAAATCATAGAGAGTTAGAGTGTCAGTCCTCTTGTACTTAAGTCGGCATTGTGCCTTTTGTATCAAATTCGGATGCAATTTCTGTGTTTCATCGTCAATAAGAAGGTCAAAGGGATACAGTAAACCTGAAGTGAAGCATCAGAATCTAAAACTGGACTCACAGGACAGGTTCATATCATAGAAAGTTAGTGTGTCATTCCTCTTGTACTTAAGTCGGCATTGTGCCTTTTGTATTAAATTCGGATGCAATTTCTGTGTTTCATCGTCAATAAGAAGGTCAAAGGGATAAGGTAAACCTGAAGTGAAGCATCGGAAAATAAAACTGGACTCTCAGGAGAGGTTCAAATCAAAGAATGTTAGAGTGTCAGTCCTCTTGTTCTTAAGTCGGCATTGTGCGTTTTGTATTAAATTCGGAAGCAATTTCTGTGTTTCATCGTCAATAAGAAGGTCCAATGGATAAGGTGAACCTGAAGTGAAGCATCGGAATCTAAAACTGGACTCACAGAAGATGTACAAATCATAGAAAGTTAGAGTGTCAGTCCTCTTGTACTTAAGTCGGCATTGTGCCTTTTGTATTAAATTCGGATGCAGTTTCTGTGTTTCATCGTCAATAAGAAGGTCAAAGGGATACAGTAAACCTGAAGTGAAGCATCGGAAAATAAAACTGGACTCACAGGAGAGTTTCAAATCATAGAATGTTAGAGTGTCAGTCCTCTTGTACTTAAGTCGGTATTGTGCGTTTTGTATTAAATTCGGATGCAGTTTCTGTGTTTCATCGTCAATAAGAAGGTCCAAGGGATACAGTAAACCTGAAGTGAAGCATTGGAATCTAAAACTGGACTCACAGGAGATGTTCAAATCATAGAGAGTTAGAGTGTCAGTCCTCTTGTACTTAAGTCGGCATTGTGCGTTTTGTATTAAATTCGGATGCAATTTCTGTGTTTCATCGTCAATAAGAAGGTCCAAGGGATACAGTACACTGAAGTGAAGCATCGAAATCTAAAACTGGACTCACAGGAGAGGTTCAAAACATAGAGGGTTAGAGTGTCAGTCCTCTTGTACTTAAGTCGGCATTGTGCGGTGTGTATTAAATTCGGAAGCAATTTCTGTGTTTCATCGTCAATAAGAAGGTCCAAGGGATACAGTAAACGTGAAGTGAAGCACCGGTATCTAATACTGGTCTCACAGGAGATGTTCAAATCATAGAAAGTTAGAGTTTTAGTCCTCTTGTACTTAAGTCGGCATTGTGACTTTTGTATTAAATCCGGATGCAATTTCTGTGTTTCATCGTCAATAAGAATTTCCAAGGGACAAGGTTAACCTGTAGTGAAGCATTGGAATCTAAAACTGGACTCAAAGAAGAGGTTCAAATCATAGAAAGTTAGAGTGTCAGTCCTCTTGTACTTAAGTCGGCATTGTTATTTTGTATTACATTCGGACGCAATTTCTGTGTTTCATCGTCAATAAGAAGGTCCAATGGATACAGTAAACCTGAAGTGAAGCATCGGAATCTAAAACTGGACTCACGGTAGAGGTTCAAATCATAGAAAGTTAGGGTGTCAGTTCCCTTGTACTTAAGTCGGCATTGTGCCTTTTGTATTAAATTCGGATGCAATTTCTGTGTTTCATCGTCAATAAGAAGGTCCAATGGATACAGTAAACCTGAAGTGAAGCATCGGAATCTAAAACTGGACTCACAGGAGAGGTTCAAATCATAGAGAGTTAGAGTGTCAGTCCTCTTGTACTTAAGTCGGCATTGTGCGTTTTGTATTAAATTCGTATGCAATTTCTGTGTTTCATCGTCAATAAGAAGGTCCAATGGATAAGCTGAACCTGAAGTGAAGCATCGGAATCTAAAACTGGACTCACAGAAGAGGTACAAATCATAGAAAGTTAGAGTGTCAGTCCTCTCGTACTTAAGTCAGCATTGTACCTTTTGTATTAAATTGAGATGCAATTTCTGTGTTTCGTCGTCAATAAGAAGGTCCAAGGGATACAGTAAACCTGAAGTGAAGCATCGGAATCTAAAACTGGACTCACAGCAGCGTTCCAAATTATAGAGTGTTAGAGTGTCAGCCCTTTTGTACTTAAGTCGGCATTGTGCCTTTTGTTTTAAATTCGGATGCAATTTCTGTGTTTCATCGTCGATAAGAAGGTCCAAGGGATACAGTAGACCTGAAGTGAAGCATCGGAATCTAATACTGAACTCTCAGGAGAGGTTCAAATCATAGAGAGTTAGAGTGTCAGTCCTCATGTACTTAAGTCGGCAATGTGCTTTTTGTATTAAATTCGGATGCAATTTCTGTGTTTCATCGTCAATAAGAAGGTCCAAGGGATACAGTAAACCTGAAGTGAAGCATCGGAATCTAAAGCTAGACTCACAGGAGCGATTCAAATCATAGAGAGTTAGAGTGTCAGTCCTCATGTACTTAAGTCGGCAATGTGCATTTGTATTAAATTCGGATTCAATTTCTGTGTTTCATCGTCAATAAGAAGGTCCAAGGGATAGAGTAAACCTGAAGTGAAGCATCGGAATTTAAACTGGACTCACAGGAGAGGTTCAAATCGTAGAGAATTAGAGTGTCAGTCCTCTTGTACTTAAGTCGGCATTGTGCCTTTTGTATTAAATTTGGATGCAGTTTCTGTGTTTCATTGTCAATAAGAAGGTCCAAGGGATACAGTAAACCTGAAGTGAAGCATCGGAATCTAAAACTGGACTCACAGGAGAGTTTCAAATCGTAGAGAGTTAGAGTGTCGGTCCTCTTGTACTTAAGTCAGCATTGTGCCTTTTGTATTAAATTCGGATGCAATTTCTGTGTTTCATCGTCAATAAGAAGGTCAAAGGGATACAGTAAACCTGAAGTGAAGCATCGGAAAATAAAATTGGACTCTCAGGAGAGGGTCAAATCAAAGATTGTTAGAGTGTCAGTCCTCTTGTCCTTAAGTCGGCATTGTGCATTTTGTATTAAATTCGGATGCAATTTCTGTGTTTCATTGTCAATAAGAAGGTCCAATGGATAAGGTAAACCTGAAGTGAAGCATCGGAATCCAAAACTGGACTCACAGGAGAGGTTCTAATCATAGAGTGTTAGAGTGTCGGTCCTCTTGTACTTAAGTCTTCATTGTGACATTTGTATTAAATTCGGATGCATTTTCTGTGTTTCAACGTCAATAAGATGGTCCAAGGGATACAGTAAACCTGAAGTGAAGCATCGGAATATAAAGTTGGACTGACAGGAGAGGTTCAATTCATAGAGAGTTAGAGTGTCAGTCATCTTCTTCTTAAGTCGGCATTGTGCATTTTGTATTAAATTCGGATGCAATTTCTGTGTTTCATTGTCAATAATAAGGTTCAAGGGATACACTAAACCTGAAGTGATGCATCGGAATCTAAAACTGGACTCACAGGACAGGTTCATGTCATAGAAAGTTAGAGTGTTATTCCTCTTGTACTTAAGTCGGCATTGTGACTTTTGTATTAAATTCGGATGGAATTTATGTGTTTCATCGTCAATAACAAGGTCCACAGGATACAGTAAACCTGAAGTGTAGCATCGGAATCTAAAACTGGACTCACAGGACAGGTTCAAATCATAGAAAGTTAGAGTGTCAGTCCTCTTGTACTTTAGTCGGCATTGTGCCATTTGTATTAAATTCGGATGCAATTTCTGTGTTTCATCGTCAATAAGAAGGTCCAAGTGATACAGTAAACCTGAAGTGAAGCATCGGAATCTAAAACTGGACTCACAGGAGGGTTTCAAATCATTGAGAGTTAGAGTGTCAGTCCATTTGTACTTAAGTCGGCATTGTGTCTTTTGTATTAAATTTGGATGCAATTTCTGTGTTTCATCATCAATAAGAAGATCCAAGGGATACAGTACACCTGAAGTGAAGCATCGGAATCTAGAACAGGACTCAAAGGAGAGGTTCAAATCATAGAGAGTTAGAGTGTCAGTCCTCTTGAACTTAAGTGGGCATTGTGCCTTTTGTATTAAATTCGGATGCAATTTCTGTGTTTTATCGTCAATAAGACGGTCCAAGGGATAAGGCAAACCTGAAGTGAAGCATCGGAATCTAAAACTGGACACACAGAAGAGGTTCAAATCAAAGAAAGTTGGAGTGTCAGGCCTCTTGTACTTAAGTCGGCAGTGTGCCTTTTGTATTAAATTCGGATGCAATTTCTGTGTTTCATCGTCAATAAGAAGGTCAAAGGGATACAGTATACCAGAAGTGAATCATTGGAATCTAAAACTGGACTCACAGGAGAGGTTCAAATCATAGAAAGTTAGAGGGTCTGTTCTCATGTACTTAAGTCGGCATTGTGCATTTTGTATTAAATTCGGATGCAATTTCCCTGTTTCATCGTCAATAAGAAGGTCCAAGGGATACAGTAAACCTGAAGTGAAGCATCGGAATCTATAGCTGGACTCACAGGAGAGGTTCAAATCATAGCGAGTTAGAGCGTCAGTCCTCTTGTACTTACGTCGGCATTGTGCCTTTTGTATTAAATTCGGATGCAATTTCTGTGTTTCATTGTCAATAAGAAGGTCCAAGGGATACAGTAAACCTGAAGTGAAGCATCGGAAAATAAAATTGGACTCACAGGAGAGGTTCTAATCATAGAGAGTTAGATTGTCGGTCCTCTTGTACTTAAGTCTTCATTGTGCCTTTTGTATTAAATTCGGATGCATTTTCTGTGTTTCATCGTCAATAAGATGGTCCAAGGGATACAGTAAACCTGAAGTGAAGCATCGGAATCTAAAACTGGACTCACAGGAGAGGTTCAAATCGTAGAAAGTTACAGTATGAGTCGTCTTGTAATTAAGTCGGCATTGTGCCTTTTGTATTAAATTCGGATGCAATTTCTGTGTTTCATCGTCAATAAGATGGTCCAAGGTATACAGTAAACCTGAAGTGAAGCATCGGAATCTAAAGTTGGACTGACAGGAGAGGTTCAATTCATAGAGAGTTAGAATGTCAGTCCTCTTGTTCTTAAGTCGGCATTGTGCATTTTGTATTAAATTCGGATGCAATTTCTGTGTTTGATTGTCAATAATAAGGTTCAAGGGATACAGTAAACCTGAAGTGATGCATCGGAATCTAAAACTGGACTCACAGGACAGGTTCATATCATAGAAAGTTAGTGTGTTATTCCTCTTGTACTTAAGTCGGCATTGTGCCTTTTGTATTAAATTCGGATGCAATTTATGTGTTTCATCGTCAATAACAAGGTCCACAGGATACAGTAAACCTGAAGTGTAGCATCGGAATCTAAAACTGGAGGCACAGGACAGGTTAAAAAAATAGAAAGTTAAAGTGTCAGTCCTCTTGTACTTTAGTCGGCATTGTGCCTTTTGTATTAAATTCGGTTGCAATTACTGTGTTTCATCGTCAATAAGAAGGTCAAAGGGATACAGTAAACCTGAAGTGAAGCATCGGAAAACAAAACTGGAGTCACAGGAGAAGTTCAAATCAAAGAATGTTAGAGTGTCAGTGCTCTTGTACTTTAGTCGGCATTGTGTCATTTGTATTAAATTAGGATGCAATTTCTGTGTTTCATCGTGAATAAGAAGGTCTAATGGATAAGGCTACCCTGAAGTGAAGCATCGGAATCTAAAGCTGGACTCACAGAAGAGGTTTAAAACATAGAAAGTTAGGGTGCCAGTCCTCTTGTACTTACGTCAGCATTGTGCCTTTTGTATTAAATTCGGATGCAATTTCTGTGTTTCATCGTCAATAAGAAGTTCCAAGGGATACAGTAAACCTGAAGTGAAGCATCGGAATCTATAACTGGACTCACAAGAGAGGGTCAAATCAGCGAGTGTTAGAGTGTCAGTCCTTTTGTACTTAAGTCGGCATTGTGCTATTGTATTAAATTCGGATGCAATTTCTGTGTTTCATAGTCAATAAGAAGGTCCAAGGGATACAGTAAACCTGAAATGAAGCATTGGAATCTAAAACTGGACTCACAAGACAGGTTCAAATCAGAGAGTGTTAGAGTGTCAGTCATTTTGTATTTAAGTCGGCATTGTGCCATTTGTATTAAATTCGGATGCAATTTCTGTGTTTCATAGTCAATAAGAAGGTCCAAGAGATACAGTAAACCTGAAGTGAAGCATTGGAATCTAAAACTGGACTCACAGGATAGGTTCAGATCATAGAGACTTAGAGTGTCAGTCCTCTTGTACTTAAGTCGGCATTGTGCCTTTTGTATTAAATTCGGATGCAATTTCTGTGTTTCATCGTCAATAAGAAGGTCCAAGTGATACAGTAAACCTGAAGTGAAGCATCGGAATCTAAAACTGGACTCACAGGAGGGTTTCAAATCATTGAGAGTTAGAGTGTCAGTCCATTTGTACTTAAGTCGGCATTGTGTCTTTTGTATTAAATTTGGATGCAATTTCTGTGTTTCATCATCAATAAGAAGGTCCAAGGGATACAGTACACCTGAAGTGAAGCATCGGAATCTAGAACAGGACTCAAAGGAGAGGTTCAAATCATAGAGAGTTAGAGTGTCAGTCCTCTTGAACTTAAGTGGGCATTGTGCCTTTTGTATTAAATTCGGATGCAATTTCTGTGTTTTATCGTCAATAAGACGGTCCAAGGGATAAGGCAAACCTGAAGTGAAGCATCGGAATCTAAAACTGGACACACAGAAGAGGTTCAAATCAAAGAAAGTTGGAGTGTCAGGCCTCTTGTACTTAAGTCGGCAGTGTGCCTTTTGTATTAAATTCGGATGCAATTTCTGTGTTTCATCGTCAATAAGAAGGTCAAAGGGATACAGTATACCAGAAGTGAATCATTGGAATCTAAAACTGGACTCACAGGAGAGGTTCAAATCATAGAAAGTTAGAGGGTCTGTTCTCATGTACTTAAGTCGGCATTGTGCATTTTGTATTAAATTCGGATGCAATTTCCCTGTTTCATCGTCAATAAGAAGGTCCAAGGGATACAGTAAACCTGAAGTGAAGCATCGGAATCTATAGCTGGACTCACAGGAGAGGTTCAAATCATAGCGAGTTAGAGCGTCAGTCCTCTTGTACTTACGTCGGCATTGTGCCTTTTGTATTAAATTCGGATGCAATTTCTGTGTTTCATTGTCAATAAGAAGGTCCAAGGGATACAGTAAACCTGAAGTGAAGCATCGGAAAATAAAATTGGACTCACAGGAGAGGTTCTAATCATAGAGAGTTAGATTGTCGGTCCTCTTGTACTTAAGTCTTCATTGTGCCTTTTGTATTAAATTCGGATGCATTTTCTGTGTTTCATCGTCAATAAGATGGTCCAAGGGATACAGTAAACCTGAAGTGAAGCATCGGAATCTAAAACTGGACTCACAGGAGAGGTTCAAATCGTAGAAAGTTACAGTATGAGTCGTCTTGTAATTAAGTCGGCATTGTGCCTTTTGTATTAAATTCGGATGCAATTTCTGTGTTTCATCGTCAATAAGAAGGTCCAAGGTATACAGTAAACCTGAAGTGAAGCATCGGAATCTAAAGATGGACTGACAGGAGAGGTTCAATTCATAGAGAGTTAGAATGTCAGTCCTCTTGTTCTTAAGTCGGCATTGTGCATTTTGTATTAAATTCGGATGCAATTTCTGTGTTTGATTGTCAATAATAAGGTTCAAGGGATACAGTAAACCTGAAGTGATGCATCGGAATCTAAAACTGGACTCACAGGACAGGTTCATATCATAGAAAGTTAGTGTGTTATTCCTCTTGTACTTAAGTCGGCATTGTGCCTTTTGTATTAAATTCGGATGCAATTTATGTGTTTCATCGTCAATAACAAGGTCCACAGGATACAGTAAACCTGAAGTGTAGCATCGGAATCTAAAACTGGAGGCACAGGACAGGTTAAAAAAATAGAAAGTTAAAGTGTCAGTCCTCTTGTACTTTAGTCGGCATTGTGCCTTTTGTATTAAATTCGGTTGCAATTACTGTGTTTCATCGTCAATAAGAAGGTCAAAGGGATACAGTAAACCTGAAGTGAAGCATCGGAAAACAAAACTGGAGTCACAGGAGAAGTTCAAATCAAAGAATGTTAGAGTGTCAGTGCTCTTGTACTTTAGTCGGCATTGTGTCATTTGTATTAAATTAGGATGCAATTTCTGTGTTTCATCGTGAATAAGAAGGTCTAATGGATAAGGCTACCCTGAAGTGAAGCATCGGAATCTAAAGCTGGACTCACAGAAGAGGTTTAAATCATAGAATGTTAGGGTGCCAGTCCTCTTGTACTTAAGTCGGCATTATGCCTTTTGTATTAAATTCGGATGCAATTTCTGTGTTTCATCGTCAATAAGAAGTTCCAAGGGATACAGTAAACCTGAAGTGAAGCATCGGAATCTATAACTGGACTCACAAGAGAGGTTCAAATCAGAGAGTGTTAGAGTGTCAGTTCTTTTGTACTTAAGTCGGCATTGTGCTTTTGTATTAAATTCGGATGCAATTTCTGTGTTTCATAGTCAATAAGAAGGTCCAAGGGATACAGTAAACCTGAAATGAAGCATTGGAATCTAAAACTGGACTCACAAGACAGGTTCAAATCAGAGAGTGTTAGAGTGTCAGACCTTTTGTACTTAAGTCGGCATTGTGCATTTTGTATTAAATTCGGATGCAATTTCTGTGTTTCATAGTCATTAAGGAGGTCCAAGGGATACAGTAAACCTGAAGTGAAGCATTGCAATCTAAAACTGGACTCACAGGAGAGGTTCAGATCATAGAGACTTAGAGTGTCAGTCCTCTTGTACTTAAGTCGGCATTGTGCCTTTTGTATTAAATTCGGATGCAATTTCTGTGTTTCATCGTCAATAAGAAGGTCCAAGGGATACTGTAAACCTGAAGTGAAGCATCGGAATCTAAAACTGGACTCACAGGAGAGTTTCAAATCATTGAGAGTTACAGTGTCAGTCGTTTTGTACTTAAGTCGGCATTGTGTCTTTTGTATTAAATTGGGATGCAATTTCTGTGTTTCAACATCAACAAGAAGGTCCAAGGGATACAGTACACCTGAAGTGATGCATCGGAATCTAAAACAGGACTCAAAGGAGAGGTTCAAATCATAGAGAGTTAGAGTGTCAGTCCTCTTGAACTTAAGTGGGCATTGTCCCTTTTGTATTAAATTCGGATGGAATTTCTGTGTTTCATAGTCAATAAGACGGTCCAAGGGATAAGGCAAACCTGAAGTGAAGCATCGGAATCTAAAACTGGACTCACAGAAGAGGTTCAAATCAAAGAAAGTTGGAGTGTCAGGCCTCTTGTACTTAAGTCGGCAGTGTGAATTTTGTATTAAATTCGGATTCAATTTCTGTGTTTCATCGTCAATATGAATGTCGAAGGAATACAGTTTACCTGAAGTGAATCATTGGAATCTAAACCTGGACTCACAGGAGAGGTTCAAATCATAGTGAGTTAGAGTGTCAGTTCTCATGTACTTAAGTCGGCATTGTGCCTTTTGTATTAAATTCGGATGCAATTTCCGTGTTTCATCATCAATAAGAAGGTCCAAGGGATACAGTACACCTGACGTGAAGCATCGGAATCTAAAACAGGACTCAAAGGAGAGGTTCAAATCATAGAGAGTTAGAGTGTCAGTCCTCTTGAACTTAAGTGGGCATTGTGCCTTTTGTATTAAATTCGGATGCAATTTCTGTGTTTCATCGTCAATAAGAAGGTCAAAGGGATACAGTATACCTGAAGTGAATCATTGGAATCTAAAACTGGACTCACAGGAGAGGTTCAAATCATAGAGAGTTAGAGTGTCAGTTCTCATGTACTTAAGTCGGCATTGTGCCTTTTGTATTAAATTCGGATGCAATTTCCGTGTTTCATCGTCAATAAGAAGGTCCAAGGGATACAGTAAACCTGAAGTGAAGCATCGGAATCTAAAACTGGACTCACAGGACATGTTCATATCATAGAAAGTTAGAGTGTCATTCCTCTAGTACTTAAGTCCGCATTGAGCCTTTTGTATTAAATTCGGATGCAGTTTCTGTGTTTCATCGTCAAGAAGAAGGTCCAAGGGATACAGTAAACCTGAAGTGAAGCATTGGAATCTAAACTTGTCTCACAGGAGAGGTTTAAATCATAGAGAGTTAAAGTGTCAGTCCTTTGTACTTAAGTCGGCATAGTGCCTTTTGTATTAAATTCGGATGCAATTTCTGCGTTTCATCGTCAATAAGGAGGTCCAAGGGATACAGCAAACCTGAAGTGAAGCATCGGAATGTAAAACTGGACTCACAGGAGAGGTTCAAATCATAGAGAGTTAGAGTGTCAGTCCTGTTGTACTTAAGTCGGCAGTGTGCCTTTTGTATTACATTCGGATGCAATTTCTGTGTTTCATCGTCAATAAGAAGGTCAAAGGGATACAGTACCTGAAGTGAATCATTGGAATCTAAAACTGGACTCACAGGAGAGGTTCAAATCATAGAGAGTTAGAGTGTCAGTTTTCATGTACTTAAGTCGGCATTGTGCCTTTTGTATTAAATTCGGATGCAATTTCCGTGTTTCATCGTCAATAAGAAGGTCCAAGGGATACAGTAAACCTGAAGTGAAGCATCGGAATCTAAAGCTGGACTCACAGGAGAGGTTCAAACCATAGCGAGTTAGAGTGACAGTCCTCTTGTACTTACGTCGGCATTGTGCCTTTTGTATTAAATTCGGATGCAATTTCTGTGTTTCATTGTCAATAAGAAGGTCCAAGGGATACAGTAAACCTGAAGTGAAGCATCGAAATCTAAAACTGGACTCACAGGACATGTTCATATAATAGAAAGTTAGAGTGTCATTCCTCTTGTACTTATGTCGGCATTGTGCCTTTTGTATTAAATTCGGATGCAATTTATGTGTTACATCGTCAGTAACAAGGTCCACTGGATACAGTAAACCTGAAGTGTAGCATCGGAATCTAAAACTGGACTCACAGGAGAGGTTCAAATCATAGAAAATTAGAGTGTCAGTCCTCTTGTACTTAAGTCGGCATTATGTCTTTTGTATTAAAATCGGATGCAATTTCTGTGTTTCATCGTCAGTAAGAAGGTCAAAGGGATACAGTAAACCTGAAGTGAAGCATCGGAAAATAAAATTGGACTCACAGGAGAGGTTCAAATCAAAGATTGTTAGAGTGTCAGTCCTCTTGTCCTTAATTCGGCATTGTGCCTTTTGTATTAAATTCGGATGCAATTTCTGTGCTTCATTGTCAATAAGAAGGTCCAATGGATAAGGTAAACCTGAAGTGAAGCATCGGAATCCAAAACTGGACTCACAGGAGAGGTTCAAATCCTCTTGTACTTAAGTCTTCATTGTGCCTTTTGTAAAAAATTCCAATGCATTTTCTGTGTTTCATCGTCAATAAGATGGTCCAAGGGATACAGTAAAACTGAAGTGAAGCATCGGAATCTTAACCTGAACTCACAGGAGAGGTTCAAATCGTAGAGAGTTAGAGTGTCAGTCCTCTTGTACTTCAGTCGGCATTGTGGCTTTTGTATTAAATTCGGATGCAATTTCTGTGTTTCATCGTCAATAAGAAGGTCCAAGGTATACAGAAAACCTGAAGTGAAGCATCGGAATCTAAAGTTGGACTGAATGGAGAGGTTCAATTCATAGAGCGTTAGAGTGTCAGTCCTCTTGTTCTTAAGTCGGCATTGTGCATTTTGTATTAAATTCGGATGCAATTTCTGTGTTTCATTGTCAATAGTAAGGTTCAAGGGATACAGTAAACCTGAAGTGAAGCATCGGAATCCAAGACTGGACTCACAGGACAGGTCCATATCATAGAAAGTTAAAGTGTCAGTCCTCTTGTACTTTAGTCGGCATTGTGCCTTTTGAATTAAATTAGGATGCAATTTCTGTGTTTCATCGTGAATAAGAAGGACCAATGGATAAGGCTAACCTGAAGTGAAGCATCGGAATCTAAATCTGGACTCACAGAAGAGGTTTAAATCATAGAAAGTTAGGGTGTCAGTCCTCTTGTACTTAAGTCGGCATTGTGACTTTTGTATTAAATTCGGATGCAATTTCTGTGTTTCATCGTCAATAAGAAGGTCAAAGGGATACAGTAAACCTGAAGTGAAGCATCGGAAAATAAAATTGGACTCACAGGAGAGGATCTAATCATAGAGAGTTAGAGTGTCGGTCCTCTTGTACTTAAGTCTTCATTGTGCCTTTTGTATTAAATTCGGAATCATTTTCTGTGTTTCATCGTCAATAAGATGGTCCAAGGGATACAGTAAATCTGAAGTGAAGCATCGGAATCTAAAACTGGACTCATAGGAGAGGTTTAAATCGTAGAGAGTTAGAGTGTCAGTCGTCTTGTACTTAAGTCGGCATTGTGCCTTTTGTATTAAATTTGGATGAAATTTCTGTGTTTCATCGTCAATAAGAAGGTCCAAGGTATACAGTAAGCCTGAAGTGAAGCATCGGAATCTAAAGTTGGACTGACAGGAGAGGTTCAATTCATAGAGAGTTAGAGTGTCAGTCCTCTTGTACTTTAGACGGCATTGTGCCTTTTGTATTAAATAAGGATGCAATTTCTGTGTTTCATCGTGAATAAGAAGGTCCAATGGGTAAGGCTAACCTGAAGTGAAGCATCGGAATCTAAAACTGGACTCACAGAAGAGGTTTAAATCATAGAAAGTTAGGGTGTCAGTCCTCTTGTACTTAAGTCGGCATTGTGCCTTTTGTATTAAATTCGGATGCAATTTCTGTGTTTCATCGTCAATAAGAAGGTCCAAGGGATACAGTAAACCTGAAGTGAAGCATCGGAATCTAAAACTGGACTCACAAGTGAGGTTCAAATCAGAGAGTGTTAGAGTGTCAGTCCTTTTGTACTTAAGTCGGCATTGTGCCTTTTGTATTAAATTCGGATGCAATTTCTGTGTTTCATAGTCAATAAGGAGGTCCAAGGGATCCAGTAAACCTGAAGTGAAGCATTGGAATCTAAAACTGGAGTCACAGGAGAGGTTCAGATCATAGAGACTTAGAGTGTCAGTCCTCATGTACTTAAGTATACATTGTGCCTTTTGTATTAAATTCGGATGCAATTTCTGTGTTTCATCGTCAATAAGAAGGTCCAAGGGATACAGTAAACCTGAAATGAAGCATCGGAATCTAAAACTGGAGTCACAGAAGAGGTTCAAATCATAGAAAGTTAGAGTGTCAGGCCTCTTGTACTTAAGTCGGCAGTGTGCCTTTTGTATTAAATTCGGATGCAATTTCTGTGTTTCATCGTCAATAAGAAGTTCCAAGGGATACAGTATACCTGAAGTGAATCATTGGAATCTAAAACTGGACTCACAGGAGAGGTTCAAATCATGGAGAGTTAGAGTGTCAGTTCTCATGTACTTAAGTCGGCATTGTGCCTAATGTATTAAATTCGGATGCCATTTCCGTGTTTCATCGTCAATAAGAAGGTCCAAGGGATACATTAAACCTGAAGTGAAGCATCAGAATCTAAAACTGGACTCACAGGACATGTTCATATCATAGAAAGTTAGAGTGTCATTCCTCTAGTACTTAAGTCCGCATTGTGCCTTTTGTAATAAATTCGGATGCAGTTTCTGTGTTTCATCGTCAAGAAGAAGGTCCAAGGGATACAGTAAACCTGAAGTGAAGCATTGGAAACTAAAACTTGTCTCACAGGAGAGGTTTAAATCATAGAGAGTTAAAGTGTCAGTCCTCTTGTACTTAAGTCGGCATAGTGCCTTTTGTATTAAATTCGGATGCAATTTCTGTGTTTCATCGTTAATAAGGAGGTCCAAGGGATACAGCAAACCTGAAGTGAAGCATCGGAATGTAAAACTGGACTCACAGGAGGGGTTCAAATCATAGAGAAATAGAGTGTCAGTCCTGTTGTACTTAAGTCGGCAGTGTGCCTTTTGTATTAAATTCGGTTGCAATTTCTGTGTTTCATCGTCAATAAGAATTCAAAGGGATACAGTAAACATGAAGTGAAGCATCGGAATCTAAAGCTGGACTCACAGGAGAGGTTCAAATCATAGAAAATTAGAGTGTCAGTCCCCTTGTACTGAAGTCGGCATTGTGTCTTTTGTATTAAATTCGGATGCAATTTCTGTGTTTCATCGTCAATAAGAAGGTCAAAGGGATACTGTAAACCTGAAGTGAAGCATCGGAAAATAAAATTGGACTCACAGGAGAGGTTCAAATCAAAGATTGTTAGAGTGTCAGTCCTCTTGTCCTTAATTCGGCATTGTGCCTTTTGTATTAAATTCGGATGCAATTTCTGTGTTTCATTGTCAATAAGAAGGTCCAATGGATAAGGAAAACCTGAAGTGAAGCATCGGAATCCAAAACTGGACTCACAGGAGAGGTTCAAATCCTCTTGTACTTAAGTCTTCATTGTGCCTATTGTATTAAATTCCACTGCATTTTCTGTGTTCCATCGTCAATAAGATGGTCCAAGGGATACAGTAAACCTGAAGTGAAGCATCGGAATCTAAACCTGGACTCACAGGAGAGGTTCAAATCGTAGAGAGTTAGAGTTTCAGTCCTCTTGTACTTAAGTCGGCATTGTGCCTTTTGTAATAAATTCGGATGCAAATTCTGTATTTCATCGTCAATAAGAAGGTCCAAGGTATACAGAAAACCTGATGTGAAGCATCGGAATCTGAAGTTGGACTGAATGGAGAGGTTCAATTCATAGAGGGTTAGAGTGTCAGTCCTCTTGTTCTTAAGTCGGCATTGTGCATTTTGTATTAAATTCGGATGCATTATCTTTGTTTCATTGTCAATAGTAAGGTTCAAGGGATACAGTAAACCTGAAGTGAAGCATCGGAATCTAAAACGGGACTCACAGGACAGGTTCATATCATAGGAAATTAGAGTGTTATTCCTCTTGTACTTAAGTCGGCATTGTGACTTTTGTATTAAATTCGGATGCAATTTATGTGTTTCATCGTCAATAGCAAGGTCCACAGGATACAGTAAACCTGAAGTGTAGCATCGGAATCTAAAACTGGACTCACAGGACAGGTTCAAATCATAGAAAGTTAGAGTGTCAGTCCTCTTGTACTTTAGTCGGCATAGTGCCTTTTGTATTAATTTCGGTTGCAATTACTGTGTTTCATCGTCAATAAGAAGGTCAAAGGGATACAGTAAACCTGAAGTGAAGCATCGAAAACCAAACTGGACTCACAGGAGAGGTTCAAATCAAAGAATGTTAGAGTGTCAGTCCTCTTGTACTTTAGTCGGCATTGTGCCTTTTGTATTAAATTAGGATGCAATTTCTGTGTTTCATCGTGAATATGAAGGTCCAATGGATAAGCCTAACCTGAAGTGAAGCATCGGAATCAAAAGGTGGACTCAGAGAAGAGGTTTAAATCATAGAATGTTAGGGTGCCAGTCCTCTTGTACTTAAGTCGGCATTGTGCCTTTTGTATTAAATTCGGATGCAATTTCTGTGTTTCATCGTCAATAAGAAGTTCCAAGGGATACAGTAAACCTGAAGTGAAGCATCGGAATATAAAACTGGACTCACAGGAGAGTTCCAAATCATTGAGAGTAAGAGTGTCAGTCCTTTTGTACTTAAGTCGGCATTGTGTCTTTTGTATTAAATTCGGATGCAATTTCTGTGTTTCATCGTCAATAAGAAGGTCCAAGGTATACAGTAAACCTGAAGTGATGCATCGGAATCTAAAACTGGACTCACAGGACAGGTTCATATCATAGAAAGTTAGAGTGTTATTCCTCTTGTACTTAAGTCGGCATTGTGCCTTTTGTATTAAATTCGGATGCAATTTCTGTGTTTCATCGTCAATAAGAAGGTCAAAGGAATACAGTAAACCTGAAGTGAAGCATCGGAAAACAAAGCTGGACTCACAGGAGAGGTTCAAATCAAAGAATGTTAGAGTGTCCGTCCTCTTGTACTTTAGTCGGCATTGTGCCTTTTGTATTAAATTAGGATGCAATTTCTGTGTTTCATCGTGAATATGAAGGTCCAATGGATAAGCCTAACCTGAAGTGAAGCATCGGAATCAAAACGTGGACTCAGAGAAGAGGTTTAAATCATAGAATGTTAGGGTGCCAGTCCTCTTGTACTTAAGTCGGCATTGTCCCTTTTGTATTAAATTAGGATGCAATTTCTGTGTTACATCGTGAATAAGAAGGTCCAATGGATAAGGCTAACCTGAAGTGAAGCATCGGAATCTAAAACTGGACTCACAGAAGAGGTTTAAATCATAGAAAGTTAGGGTGTCAGTCCTCTTGTACTCAAGTCGGCATTGTGCCTTTTGTATTAAATTCGGATGCAATTTCTGTGTTTCATCGTCAATAAGAAGGTCCAAGGGATACAGTAAACCTGAAGTGAAGCATCGGAGTCTAAAACTGGACTCACAAGAGAGGTTCAAATCAGAGAGGGTTAGAGTGTCAGTCCTTTTGTACTTAAGTCGGCATTGTGCCTTTTGTATTAAATTCGGATGCAATTTCTGTGTTTCATAGTCAATAAGAAGGTCCAAGGGATCCAGTAAACCTGAAGTGAAGCATTGGAATCTAAAACTGGACTCACAGGAGAGGTTCAGATCATAGAGCCTTAGAGTGTCAGTCCTCTTGTACTTAAGTCTACATTGTGCCTTTTGTATTAAATTCGGATGCAATTTTTGTGTTTCATTGTCAATAAGAAGGTACAAGGGATACAGTAAACCTGAAGTGAAGCATCGGAATCTAAAATTGGACTCACAGGACATGTTCATATCATAGAAAGTTAGAGTGTCATTCCTCTAGTACTTAAGTCCGCATTGTGCCTTTTGTATTAAATTCGGATGCAGTTTCTGTGTTTCATCGTCAAGAAGAAGGTCCAAGGGATACAGTAAACCTGAAGTGAAGCATTGGAATCTAAAACTTGTCTCACAGGAGAGGTTTAAGTCATAGAGAGTTAAAGTGTCAGTCCTCTTGTAATTAAGTCGGCATAGTGCCTTTTGTATTAAATTCGGATGCAATTTCTGTGTTTCATCGTCAATAAGGAGGTCCAAGGGATACAGCAAACCTGAAGTGAAGCATCGGAATGTAAAACTGGACTCACAGGAGAGGTTCAAATCATAGAGAGTTAAAGTGTCTGTCCTGTTGTACTTAAGTCGGCAGTGTGTCTTTTGTATTAAATTCGGATGCAATTTCTGTGTTTCATCGTCAATAAGAAGGTCGAAGGGATACAGTAAACCTGAAGTCAAGCATCGGAATCTAAAACTGGACTCACAGGACATGTTCATATAATAGAAAGTTAGAGTGTCATTCCTCTTGTACTTAAGTCGGCATTGCGCCTTTTGTATTAAATTCGGATGCAATTTATGTGTTACATCGTCAATAACAAGGTCCACAGGATACAGTAAACCTAAAGTGTAGCATCGGAATCTAAAACTGGACACACAGGAGAGGTTCAAATCATAGAAAATTAGAGTGGCAGTCCTCTTGTACTTAAGTCGGCATTGTGGCTTTTGTATTAAATTCGGATGCAATTTCTGTGTTTCATCGTCAATAGCAAGGTCCACAGGATACAGTAAACCTGAGGTGTAGCATCGGAATCTAAAACTGGACTCACAGGACAGGTTCAAATCATAGAAAGTTAGAGTGTCAGTCCTCTTTTACTTTAGTCGGCATTGTGCCTTTTGTATTAATTTCGGATGCAATTACTGTGTTTCATCGTCAATAAGAAGGTCAAAGGGATACAGTAAACCTGAAGTGAAGCATCGGAAAACAAAACTGGACTCACAGGAGAGGTTCAAATCAAAGAATGTTAGAGTGTCAGTCCTCTTGTACTTTAGTCGGCTTAGTGCCTTTTGTATTAAATTAGGATGCAATTTCTGTGTTTCATCGTGAATAAGAAGGTCCAATGGATAAGGCTAACCTGAAGTGAAGCATCGGAATCTAAAGCTGGACTCACAGAAGAGGTTTAAATCATAGAATGTTAGGGTGCCAGTCCTCTTGTACTTAAGTCGGCATTGTGCCTTTTGTATTAAATTCGGATGCAATTTCTGTGTTCCATCGTCAATAAGAAGTTCCAAGGGATACAGTAAACCTGAAGTGAAGCATCGGAATCTATAACTGGACTCACAAGAGAGGTTCAAATCAGAGAGTGTTAGAGTGTCAGTCCTTTTGTACTTAAGTCGGCATTGTGCTTTTGTATTAAATTCGGATGCAATTTCTGTGTTTCATAGTCAATAACAAGGTCCAAGGGATACAGTAAACCTAAAATGAAGCATTGGAATCTAAAACTGGACTCACAAGACAGGTTCAAATCAGAGAGTGTTAGAAAGTCAGACCTTTTGTACTTAAGTCGGCATTGTGCTCTTTGTATTAAATTCGGATGCAATTTCTGCGTTTCATAGTCAATAAGAAGGTCCAAGGGATACAGTAAACCTGAAGTGAAGCATCGGAATCTAAAACTGGACTCACAAGAGAGTTTCAAATCATTGAGAGTTAGAGTGTCAGTCCTTTTGTACTTAAGTCGGCATTGTGTCTTTTGTATTAAATTCGGATGCAATTTCTGTGATTCATCATCAATAAGGAGGTCCAAGGGATACAGTACACCTGAAGTGAAGCATCGGAATCTAAAACAGGACTCAAAGGAGAGGTTCAAATCATAGAGAGTTAGAGTGTCAGTCTTCTTGAACTTAAGTGGGCATTGTGCCTTTTGTATTAAATTCGGATGCAATTTCTGTGTTTCATCGACAATAAGACGGTCCAAACGATAAGGCAAACCTGAAGTGAAGCATCGGAATCCAAAACTGGACTCACAGAAGAGGTTCAAATCAAAGAAAGTTAGAGTGTCAGTTCTCATGTACTTAAGTCGGCATTGTGCCTTTTATATTAAATTCGGATGCAATTTCCGTGTTTCATCGTCAATAAGAAGGTCCAAGGGATACAGTAAACCTGTAGTGAAGCATCGGTATCTAAAGCTGGACTCACAGGAGAGGTTCAAATCATAGCGAGGTAGAGCGTCAGTCCTCTTGTACTTACGTCGGCATTGTGCCATTTGTATTAAATTCGTATGCAATTTCTGTGTTTCATTGTCAATAATAAGGTTCAAGGGATACAGTAAACCTGAAGTGATGCATCGGAATCTAAAACTGGACTCACAGGACAGGTTGGTATCATAGAAAGTTTGAGTGTTATTTCTCTTGTACTTAAGTCGGCATTGTGCCTTTTGTATTAAATTCGGATGCAATTTATGTGTTTCATCGTCAATAACAAGGTCCACAGGATACAGTAAACCTGAAGTGTAGCATAGGAATCTAAAACTGGAGTCACAGGACAGGTTCAAATCATAGAAAGTTAGAGTGTCAGTCCTCTTGTACTTTAGTCGGCATCGTGCCTTTTGTATTATATTCGGTTGCAATTATTGTGTTTCATCGTCAATAAGAAGGTCAAAGGGATACAGTAAACCTGAAGTGAAGCATCGGAAAACAAAGCTGGACTCACAGGAGAGGTTCAAATCAAAGAATAATAGAGTGTCAGTCCTCTTGTACTTTAGTCGGCATTGTGCCTTTTGTATTAAATTAGGATGCAATTTCTGTGTTTCATCGTGAAAAAGAAGGTCCAATGGATAAGGCTAACCTGAAGTGAAGCATCGGAATCTAAAACTGGACTCACAGAAGAGGTTTAAATCATAGAAAGTTAGGGTGTCAGTCCTCTTGTACTTAAGTCGGCATTGTGCCTTTTGTACTAAATTCGGATGCAATTTCTGTGTTTCATCGTCAATAAGAAGGTACAAGGGATCCAGTAAACCTGAAGTGAAGCATCGGAATCTAAAACTGGACTCACAGGAGAGATTCAAATCATAGAGAGTTAGAGTGTCAGTTATCGTGTACTTAAGTCGGCATTGTGCATTATGTATTAAATTCGGATGCAATTTCCGTGTTACATCGTCAATAAGAAGGTCCAAGGGATACAGTAAACCTGAAGTGAAGCATCGGAATCTAAAACTGGACTCACAGGACATGTTCATATCGTAGAAAGTTAGAGTGTCATTCCTCTAGTACTTAAGTCCGCATTGTGCATTTTGTATTAAATTCGGATGCAGTTTCTATGTTTCATCGTCAAGAAGAAGGTCCAAGGGATACAGTAAACCTGGAGTGAAGCATTGGAATCTAAAACTTGTCTCACAGGAGAGGTTTAAATCATAGAGAGTTAAAGTGTCAGTCCTCTTGTACTTAAGTCGGCATTGAGCTTTTTGTATTAAATTCGGATGCAATTTCTATGTTTCATCGTCAATAAGGAGGTCCAAGTGATACAGCAAACCTGAAGTGAAGCATCGGAATGTAAAACTGGGCTCACAGGAGAGGTTCAAATCATAGAGAGTTAGAGTGTCAGTCCTGTTGTACTTAAGTCGGCAGTTTGCCTTTTGTATTAAATTCGGATGCAATATCTGTGTTTCATCGTCAATAAGAAGGTCAAAGGGATACAGTATACCTGAAGTGATTCATTGGAATCTAAAACTGGACTCACAGGAGAGGTTCAAATCATAGAGAGTTAGAGTGTCAGTTTTCATGTACTTAAGTCGGCATTGTGCCTTTTGTATTAAATTCGGATGCAATTTCCGTGTTTCATCGTCAATAAGAAGGTCCAAGGGATACAGTAAACCTGAAGTGAAGCATCGGAATCTCAAGCTGGACTCACAGGAGAGGTTCAAATCATAGCGAGTTAGAGCGTCAGTCCTCTTGTAATTACGTCGGCATTGTGCCTTTTGTATGAAATTGGGATGCAATTTCTGTGTTTCATTGTCAATAAGAAGGTCCAAGGGATACAGTAAACCTGAAGTGAAGCATCGGAATCTAAAACTGGACTCACAGGACATGTTCATATAATAGAAAGTTAGAGTGTCATTCCTCTTGTACTTAAGTCAGCATTGCGCATTTTGTATTAAATTCGGATGCAATTTTGTGTTACATCGTCAATAACAAGGTCCACAGGATACAGTAAACCTGACGTGTAGCATCGGAATCTAAAACTGGACTCACAGGAGAGGTTCAAATCATAGAAAGTTTGGGTGTCAGTCCTCTTGTACTTAAGTCGGCATTGTGCCTTTTGTATTAAATTCGGATGCAATTTCTGTGTTTCATCGTCAATAAGAAGGTGAAAGGGATACAGTAAACCTGAAGTGAAGCATCGGAAAATAAAACTGGACTCACAGGAGAGGTTCAAATCAATGATTGTTAGAGTGTCAGTCCTCTTGTCCTTAATTCGGCATTGTGCCTTTTGTATTAAATTCGGATGCAATTTCTGTGTTTCATTGTCAATAAGAAGGTCCAATGGATACGGTAAAGCTGAGGTGAAGCATCGGAATCCAAAACTGGACTCACAGGAGAGGTTCAAATCCTCTTGTACTTAAGTCTTCATTGTGCCTTTTGTATTAAATTCCAATGCATTTTCTGTGTTTCATCGTCAATAAGATGGTCCAAGGGAGACAGTAAACCTAAAGTGAAGCATCGGAATCTAAACCTGGACTCACAGGAGAGGTTCAAATCGTAGAGAGTTAGAGTGTCAGTCCTCTTGTACTTAAGTCGGCATTGTGCCTTTTGTATTAAATTCGGATGCAATTTCTGTGTTTCATCGTCAGTAAGAAGGTCCAAGGTATACAGAAAACCTGAAGTGAAGCATCGGAATCTAAAGTTGGACTGAATGGAGAGGTTCAATTCATAGAGAGTTAGAGTGTCAGTCCTCTTGTTCTTAAGTCGGCATTGTGCATTTTGTATTATATTCGGATGCAATTTCTGTGTTTCATTGTCAATAGTAAGGTTTCTAGGCATACATTAAACCTGAAGTGAAGCATTGGAATCTAAAACTTGACTCACAGGACAGGTTCATATCATAGAAAATTAGAGTGTTATTCCTTTTGTACTTAAGTCGGCATTGTGACTTTTGTATTAAATTCGGATGCAATTTATGTGTTTCATCGTCAACAGCAAGTTCCACAGGATACAGTAAACCTGAAGTGTAGCATCGGAATCTAAAACTGGACTCACAGGACAGGTTCAAATCATAGAAAGTTAGAGTGTCAGTCCTCTTGTACTTTAGTCAGCATTGTGCCTTTTGTATTAATTTCGGATGCAACTACTGTGTTTCATCGTCAAGAAGAAGGTCAAAGGGATACAGTAAACCTGCAGTGAAGCATCGGAAAACAAAACTGGACTCACAGGAGATGTTCAAATCAAAGAATGTTAGAGTGTAAATCCTCTTGTACTTTAGTCGCCATTGTGCCTTTTGTTTTATATTACGATGCAATTTCTGTGTTTCATAGTGAATAAGAAGGTCCTATGGATAAGGCTAACCTGAAGTGAAGCATCGGAATCTAAAACTGGACTCACAGAAGAGGTTTAAATCATAGAAAGTTTGGGTGTCAGTCCTCTTGTACTTAAGTCGGCATTGTGCCTTTTGTATTAAATTCGGATGCAATTTCTGTGTTTCATCGTCAATAAGAAGATCAAAGGGATAGAGTAAACCTGAAGTGAAGCATCGGAAAATAAAATTGGACTCACAGGAGGGGTTCTAATCAAAGAATGTTAGAGTGTCAGACCTCTTGTACTTTAGTCGGCATTGTGCCTTTTGTATTAAATTAGGATGCAATTTCTGTGTTTCATCGTGAATAAGAAGGTCCAATGGATAACGCTAACCTGAAGTGAAGCATCGGAATCTAAAGCTGGACTCACAGAAGAGGTTTAATTCATAGAATGTTAGGGTGCCAGTCCTCTTGTACTTACGTCTTCATTGTGCCTTTTGTATTAAATTCGGATGCATTTTCTGTGTTTCATCGTCAATAAGATGGTCCAAGGGATACGGTAAACCTGAAGTGAAGCATCGGAATCTAAAACTGTACTCGCAGGAGAGGTTCAAATCGTAGAGAGTTAGAGTGTCAGTCGTCTTGTACTTAAGTCGGCATTGAGCCCTTTGTATTAAATTCGGATGCAATTTCTGTGTTTCATCGTCAATAAGAAGGTCCAAGGGATACAGTAAACCTTAACTGAAGCATCGGAATCTAAAGTTGGACTGACAGGAGAGGTTCAATTCATAGAGAGTTAGAGTGTCAGTCCTCTTGTTCTTAAGTAGGCATTGTGCATTTTGTATTAAATTCGGATGCAATTTCTGTGTTTCATTGTCGATAATATGGTTGAAGGGATACAGTAAACCTGAAGTGATGCATCGGAATCTAAAACTGGACTCACAGGAGAGGTTCATATCATAGAAAATTAGAGTGTTATTCCTCTTGTACTTAAGTCGTCATTGTGCCTTTTGTATTAAATTCGGATGCAATTTATGTGTTTCATCGTCAATAACAAGGTCAAAGGGATACAGTAAACCTGAAGTGAAGCATCGGAATCTAAAACTGGAGTCACAGGACAGGTTCAAATCATAGAAAGTTACTGTGTCAGTCCTCTTGTACTTTAGTCGGCATTGTGCCTTTTGTATTAAATTAGGATGCAATTTCTGTGTTTCATCGTGAATAAGAAGGTCCAATGGATAAGGCTAACCTGAAGTGAAGCATCGGAATCTAAAGCTGGACTCAAAGAAGAGGTTTAATTCATAGAATGTTAGGGTGCCAGTCCTCTTGTACTTAAGTCGGCATTGTGCCTTTTGTATTAAATTCGGATGCAATTTCTGTGTCTCATCGTCAATAAGAAGTTCCAAAGGATACAGTAAACCTGAAGTGAAGCATCGGAATCTATAACTGGACTCACAAGACAGGTTCAAATCAGAGAGTGTTAGAGTGTCAGTCCTTTTGTACTTAAGTCGGCATTGTGCTTTTGTATTAAATTCGGATGCAATTTCTGTGTTTCATAGTCAATAAGAAGGTCCAAGGGATACAGTAAACCTGAAGTGAAGCATCGGAATCCATAACTGGACTCACAAGAGAGGTTCAAATCAGAGAGTGTTAGAAAGTCACACCTTTTGTACTTAAGTCGGCATTGTGCCTTTTGTATTAAATACGGATGCAATTTCTGTGTTTCATCGTCAATAAGAAGGTCCAAGGGATACAGTAAACCTGAAGTGAAGCATCGGAATCTAAAACTGGACTCACAGGAGAGTTTCAAATCATTGAGAGTTAGAGTGTCAGTCCTTTTGTACTTAAGTCGGCATTGTGTCTTTTGTATTAAATTCGGATGCAATTTCTGTGTTTCATCATCAATAAGAAGGTCCAAGGGATACAGTACACCTGAAGTGAAGCATCGGAATCTAAAACCGGACTCAAAGGAGAGGTTCAAATCATAGAGAGTTAGAGTGTCAGTCCTCTTGAACTAAAGTGGGCATTGTGCCTTTTGTATTAAATTCGGATGCAATTTCTGTGTTTCATCGTCAATAATACGGTCCAAGGCATAAGGCAAACCTGAAGTGAAGCATCGGAATCTAAAACTGGACCCACAGAAGAGGTTCAAATCAAAGAAAGTTAGAGTGTCAGGCCTCTTGTACTTAAGTCGGCAGTGTGCCTTTTGTATTTAATTCGGATGCAATTTCTGTGTTTCATCGTCAATAAGAATGTCAAAGGGATACGGTATACCTGAAGTGAATCATTGGAATCTAAAACTGGACTCACAGGAGAGGTTCAGATCAGAGAGAGTTAGAGTGTCAGTTCTGATGTACTTAAGTCGGCATTGTGCCTTTTGTATTAAATTCGAATGGAATTTCCGTGTTTCATCGTCAATAAGAAGGTCCAAAGGATACAGTAAACCTGAAGTGAAGCATCGGAATCTAAAGCTGGACTCACAGGAGAGGTTCAAATCATAGCGAGGTAGAGCGTCAGTCCTCTTGTACTTACGTCGGCATTGTGCCTTTTGTATTATATTCGGATGCAATTTCTGTGTTTCATTGTCAATAAGAAGGTCCAAGGGATACAGTAAACCTGAAGTGAAGCATCGGAATCTAAAACTGTCCTCACAGGACATGTTCATATCATAGAAAGATAGAGTGTTATTCCTCTTGTACTTAAGTCGGCATTGTGCCTTTTGTATTAAATTCGGATGCAATTTATGTGTTTCATCGTCAATAACAAGGTCCACAGGATACAGTAAACCTGAAGTGTAGCATCGGAATCTAAAACTGGAGTCACAGGACAGGTTCAAATCATAGAAAGTTAGTGTGTCAGTCCTCTTGTACTTTAGTCGGCATTGTGCCTTTTGTATTAAATTCGGTTGCAATTACTGTGTTTCATCGTCAATAACAAGGTCAAAGGGATACAGTAAACCTGAAGTGAAGCATCGGAAAACAAAACTGGACTCACAGGAGAGGTTCAAATCAAAGAATGTTAGAGTGTCAGACCTCTTGTACTTTAGTCTGCATTGTGCCTTTTGTATTAAATTAGGATGCAATTTCTGTGTTTCATCGTGAATAAGAAGGTCCAATGGATAACGCTAACCTGAAGTGAAGCATCGGAATCTAAAGCTGGACTCACAGAAGAGGTTTAATTCATAGAATGTTAGGGTGCCAGTCCTCTTGTACTTAAGTCGGCATTGTGCCTTTTGTATTAAATTCGGATGCAATTCCTGTGTTTCATCGTCAATAAGAAGTTGCAAGGGATACAGTAAACCTGAAGTGAAGCATCGGAATCTATAACTGGACTCACAAGACAGGTTCATATCAGAGAGTGTTAGAGTGTCAGTCCTTTTGTACTTAAGTCGGCATTGTGCTTTTGTATTAAATTCGGATGCAATTTCTGTGTTTCATAGTCAATAAGAAGGTCCAAGGGATACAGTAAACCTGAAGTGAAGCATCGGAATCTATAACTGGACTCACAAGAGAGGTTCAAATCAGAGAGTGTTAGAAAGTCACACCTTTTGTACTTAAGTCGGCATTGTGCCTTTTGTATTAAATACGGATGCAATTTCTGTGTTTCATCGTCAATAAGAAGGTCCAAGGGATACAGTAAACCTGAAGTGAAGCATCGGAATCTAAAACTGGACTCACAGGAGAGTTTCAAATCATTGAGAGTTAGAGTGTCAGTCCTTTTGTACTTAAGTCGGCATTGTGTCTTTTGTATTAAATTCGGATGCAATTTCTGTGTTTCATCATCAATAAGAAGGTCCAAGGGATACAGTACACCTGAAGTGAAGCATCGGAATCTAAAACAGGACTCAAGGGAGAGGTTCAAATCATAGAGAGTTAGAGTGTCAGTCCTCTTGAACTTAAGTGGGCATTGTGCCTTTTGTATTAAATTCGGATGCAATTTCTGTGTTTCATCGTCAATAAGACGGTCCAAGGCATAAGGCAAACCTGAAGTGAAGCATCGGAATCTAAATCTGGACTCACAGAAGAGGTTCAAATCAAAGAAAGTTAGAGTGTCAGGCCTCTTGTACTTAATTCGGCAGTGTGCCTTTTGTATTTAATTCGGATGCAATTTCTGTGTTTCATCGTCAATAAGAATGTCAAAGGGATACGGTATACCTGAAGTGAATCATTGGAATCTAAAACTGGACTCACAGGAGAGGTTCAGATCAGAGAGAGTTAGAGTGTCAGTTCTGATGTACTTAAGTCGGCATTGTGCCTTTTGTATTAAATTCGAATGGAATTTCCGTGTTTCATCGTCAATAAGAAGGTCCAAAGGATACAGTAAACCTGAAGTGAAGCATCGGAATCTAAAGCTGGACTCACAGGAGAGGTTCAAATCATAGCGAGGTAGAGCGTCAGTCCTCTTGTACTTACGTCGGCATTGTGCCTTTTGTATTATATTCGGATGCAATTTCTGTGTTTCATTGTCAATAAGAAGGTCCAAGGGATACAGTAAACCTGAAGTGAAGCATCGGAATCTAAAACTGGACTCACAGGACATGTTAATATCATAGAAAGATTGAGTGTTATTCCTCTTGTACTTAAGTCGGCATTGTGCCTTTTGTATTAAATTCGGATGCAATTTATGTGTTTCATCGTCAATAACAAGGTCCACAGGATACAGTAAACCTGAAGTGTAGCATCGGAATCTAAAACTGGAGTCACAGGACAGGTTCAAATCATAGAAAGTTAGTGTGTCAGTCCTCTTGTACTTTAGTCGGCATTGTGCCTTTTGTATTAAATTCGGTTGCAATTACTGTGTTTCATCGTCAATAACAAGGTCAAAGGGATACAGTAAACCTGAAGTGAAGCATCGGAAAACAAAACTGGACTCACAGGAGAGGTTCAAATCAAAGAATGTTAGAGTGTCAGTCCTCTTGTACTTTAGTCGGCATTGTGCTTTTTGTATTAAATTAGGATGCAATTTCTGTGTTTCATCGTGAATAAGAAGGTCCAATGGATAAGGCTAACCTGAAGTGAAGCATCGGAATCTAAACCTGGACTCACAGAAGAGGTTTAATTCATAGAATGTTAGGGTGCCAGTCCTCTTGTACTTAAGTCGGCATTGTGCCTTTTGTATTAAATTCGGATGCAATTTCTGTGTTTCATCGTCAATAAGAAGTTCCAAGGGATACAGTAAACCTGAAGTGAAGCATCGGAATCTATAACTGGACTCACAAGAGAGGTTCAAATCAGAGAGTGTTAGAGTGTCAGTCCTTTTGTACTTAAGTTTGCATTGTGCTTTTGTATTAAATTCGGATGCAATTTCTGTGTTTCATAGTCAATAAGAAGGTCCAAGGGATACAGTAAACCTGAAGTGAAGCATCGGAATCTATAACTGGACTCACAAGAGAGGTTCAAATCAGAGAGTGTTAGAAAGTCAGACCTTTTGTACTTAAGTCGGCATTGTGCCTTTTGTATTAAATTCGGATGCAATTTCTGTGTTTCATAGTCAATAAGAAGGTCCAAGGGATACAGTAAACCTGAAGTGAAGCATCGGAAAACAAAACTGGACTCACAGGAGAGGTGCAAATCAAAGAATGTTAGAGTCTCAGTCCTCTTGTACTTTAGTCGGCATTGTGCCTTTTGTATTAAATTAGGATGCAATTTCTGTGTTTCATCGTGAATAAGAAGGTCCAATGGACAAGGCTAACCTGAAGTGAAGCATCGGAATCTAAAGCTGGACTCACAGAAGAGGTTTAATTCATAGAATGTTAGGGTGCCAGTCCTCTTGTACTTAAGTCGGCATTGTGACTTTTGTATTAAATTCGGATGCAATTTCTGTGTTTCATCGTCAATAAGAAGTTCCAAGGGATACAGTAAACCTGAAGTGAAGCATCGGAATCTATAACTGGACTCACAAGAGAGGTTCAAATCAGAGAGTGTTAGAGTGTCAGTCCTTTTGTACTTAAGTCTGCATTGTGCTTTTGTATTAATTTCGGATGCAATTTCTGTGTTTCATAGTCAATAAGAAGGTCCAAGGGATACAGTACACCTGAAGTGAAGCATCGGAATCTACAACTGGACTCACAAGAGAGGTTCAAATCAGAGAGTGTTAGAAAGTCAGACCTTTTGTACTTAAGTCGGCATTGTGCCTTTTGTATTAAATTCGGATGCAATTTCTGTGTTTCGTAGTCAATAAGAAGGTCCAAGGGATACAGTAAACCTGAAGTGAAGCATTGGAATCTAAAACTGGACTCACAGGAGAGGTTCAGATCATAGAGACTTAGAGTGTCAGTCCTCTTGTACTTAAGTCGGCATTGTGCCTTTTGTATTAAATTCGGATGCAATTTCTGTGTTTCATCGTCAATAAGAAGGTCCAAGGGATACAGTAAACCTGAAGTGAAGCATCGGAATCTAAAACTGGACTCACAGGAGAGTTTCAAATCATTGAGAGTTAGAGTGTCAGTCCTTTTGTACTTAAGTCGGCATTGTGTCTTTTGTATTAAATTCGGATGCAATTTCTGTGTTTCATCATCAATAAGACGGTCCAAGGGATACAGTACACCTGAAGTGAAGCATCGGAATCTAAAACTGGACTCACAGGAGAGTTTCAAATCATTGAGAGTTAGAGTGTCAGTCCTCTTGAACTTAAGTGGGCATTGTGCCTTTTGTATTAAATTCGGATGCAATTTCTGTGTTTCATCGTCAATAAGACGGTCCAAGGCATAAGGCAAACCTGAAGTGAAGCATCGGAATCTAAAACTGGACTCACAGAAGAGGTTCAAATCAAAGACAGTTAGAGTGTCAGGTCTCTTGTACTTAAGTCGGCAGTGTGCCTTTTGTATTTAATTCGGATGCAATTTCTGTGTTTCATCGTCAATAACAATGTCAAAGGGATACAGTATACCTGAAGTAAATCATTGGAATCTAAAACTGGACTCACAGGAGAGGTTCAGATCATAGAGAGTAGAGTGTCAGTTCTGATGTACTTAAGTCGGCATTGTGCCTTTTGTATTAAATTCGAATGGAATATCCGTGTTTCATCGTCAATAAGAAGGTCCAAAGGATACAGTAAACCTGAAGTGAAGCATCGGAATCTAAAGCTGGACTCACAGGAGAGGTTCAAATCATAGCGAGGTAGAGTGTAAGTCCTCTTGTATTTACGTCGGCATTGTGCCTTTTGTATTAAATTCGGATGCAATTTATGTGTTTCATCGTCAACAGCAAGGTCCACAGGATGCAGTAAACCGGAAGTGTAGCATCGGAATCCAAAACTGGACTCACAGGACAGGTTCAAATCATAGAAAGTTAGAGTGTCAGTCCTCTTGTACTTTAGTCAGCATTGTGCCTTTTGTATTAATTTCGGTTGCAATTACTGTGTTTCATCGTCAATAAGAAGGTCAAAGGGATACAGTAAACCTGCAGTGAAGCATCGGAAAACAATACTGGACTCACAGGAGAGGTTCAAATCAAAGAAAGTTAGAGTGTCAATCCTCTTGTACTTTAGTCGGCATTGTGCCTTTTGTTTTATATTAGGATGCAATTTCTGTGTTTCATCGTGAATAAGAAGGTCCAATAGATAAGGCTAACCTGAAGTGAAGCATCGGAATCTAAAACTGGACTCACAGAAGAGGTTTAAATCATAGAAACTTTGGGTGTCTGTCCTCTTGTACTTAAGTCGGCATTGTGCCTTTTGTATTAAATTCGGATGCAATTTCTGTGTTTCATCGTCAATAAGAAGATCAAAGGGATACAGTAAACCTGAAGTGAAGCATCGGAAAATAAAATTGGACTCAGAGGAGAGGTTCTAATCATAGAGAGTTAGAGTGTCGGTCCTCTTGTACTTACGTCTTCATTGTGCCTTTTGTATTAAATTCGGATGTATTTTCTGTGTTTCATCGTCAATAAGACGGTCCAAGGGATACAGTAAGCCTGAAGTGAAGCATCGGAATCTAAAACTGGACTCACAGGAGAGGTTCAAATCGTAGAGATTTAGAGTGTCAGTCGTCTTGTACTTAAGTCGGCATTGAGCCTTTTGTATTAAATTCGGATGCAATTTCTGTGTTTCATCGGCAATAAGAAGGTCCAAGGTATACAGTAAACCTGAAGTGAATCATCGGAATCTAAAGTTGGACTGACAGGAGAGGTTCAATTCATAGAGAGTTAGAGTGTCAGTCCTCTTGTTCTTAAGTAGGCATTGTGCATTTTGTATTAAATTCGGATGCAATTTCTGTGTTTCTTTGTCAATAATAAGGTTGAAGGGATTCAGTAAACCTGAAGTGATGCATCGGAATCTAAATCTGGACTCACAGGAGAGGTTCATATCATAGAAAATTAGAGTGTTATTCCTCATGTACTTAGGTCGGCATTGTGCCTTTTGTATTAAATTCGGATGCAATTTATGTGTTTCATCGTCAATAACAAGGTCCACAGGATACAGTAAACCTGAAGTGAAGCATCGGAATCTAAAGCTGGACTCACAGAAGAGGTTTAATTCATAGAATGTTAGGGTTCCAGTCCTCTTGTACTTAAGTCGGCATTGTGCCTTTTGTATTAAATTCGGATGCAATTTCTGTGTTTCATCGTCAATAAGAAGTTCCAAGGGATACAGTAAACCTGAAGTGAAGCATCGGAATCTATAACTGGACTCACAAGAGAGGTTCAAATCAGAGAGTGTTAGAAAGTCAGACCTTTTGTACTTAAGTCGGCATTGTGCCTTTTGTATTAAATTCGGATGCAATTTCTGTGTTTCATAGTCAATAAGAAGGTCCAAGGGATACAGTAAACCTGAAGTGAAGCATTGGAATCTAAAACTGGACTCACAGGGGAGGTTCAGATCATAGAGACTTAGAGTGTCAGTCCTCTTGTACTTAAGTCGGCAGTGCCTTTTGTATTAAATTCGGATGCAATTTCTGTGTTTCATCGTCAATAAGAAGGTCCAAGGGATACAGTAAACCTGAAGTGAAGCATCGGAATCTAAAACTGGACTCACAGGAGAGTTTCAAATCATTGAGAGTTAGAGTATCAGTCCTTTTGTACTTAAGTCGGCATTGTGTCTTTTGTATTAAATTCGGATGCAATTTCTGTGTTTCATTATCAATAAGAAGGTCAAAGGGATACAGTACACCTGAAGTGAAGCATCGGAATCTAAAACCGGACTCAAAGGAGAGGTTCAAATCATAGAGAGTTAGAGTGTCAGTCCTCTTGAACTTAAGTGGGCATTGTGCCTTTTGTATTAAATTCGGATGCATTTTCTGTGTTTCATCGTCAATAAGACGGTCCAAGGCATAAGGCAAACCTGAAGTGAAGCATCGGAATCTAAAACTGGACTCACAGAAGAGGTTCAAATCAAAGAAAGTTAGAGTGTCAGGCCTCTTGTACTTAAGTCGGCAGTGTGCCTTTTGTATTTAATTCGGATGCATTTTCTGTGTTTCATCGTCAATACGAATGTCAAAGGGATACAGTATACCTGAAGTGAATCATTGGAATCTAAAACTGGACTCACAGGAGAGGTTCTGATCATAGAGAGTTAGAGTGTCAGTTCTGATGTACTTAAGTCGGCATTGTGCCTTTTGTATTAAATTCGAATGGAATTTCCGTGTTTCATCGTCAATAAGATGGTCCAAAGGATATAGTAAACCTGAGGTGAAGCATCGGAATCTAAAGCTGGACTCACAGGAGAGGTTCAAATCATAGCGAGGTAGAGCGTCAGTCCTCTTGTACTTACGTCGGCATTGTGCCTTTTGTATTATATTCGGATGCAATTTATGTGTTACATCGTCAATAACAAGGTCCACAGGATACAGTAAACCTGAAGTGTAGCATCGGAATCTAAAACTGGACTCACAGGAGAGGTTCAAATCATAGAAAATTAGAGTGTCAGTCCTCTTGTACTTAAGTCGGCATTGTGCCTTTTGTATTAAATTCGGATGCAATTTCTGTGTTTCGTCGTCAATAAGACGGTCCAAAGTATACAGAAACCCTGAAGTGAAGCATCGGAATCTAAAATTGGACTGAATGGAGAGGTTCAATTCATAGAGAGTTAGAGTGTCAGTCCTCTTGTTCTTAAGTCGGCGTTGTGCATTTTGTATTAAATTCGGATGCAATTTCTGTGTTTCATTGTCAATAGTAAGGTTCAAGGGATACAGTAAACCTGAAGTGAAGCATCGGAATCTAAAACTGGACTCACAGGACAGGTTCATATCACAGAAAATTAGCGTGTTATTCCTCTTTTACTTAAGTCGGCATTGTGACTTTTGTATTAAATTCGGATGCAATTTATGTGTTCCATTGTCAATAATAAGGTCCAAGGGATACAGTAATCCTGAAGTGTAGCATCGGAATCTAAAACTGGACTCACAGGACAGGTTCAAATCATAGAAAGTTAGAGTGTCAGTCCTCTTGTACTTTAGACGGCATTGTGCCTTTTGTATTAATTTCGGTTGCAATTACTGTGTTTCATCGTCAATAAGAAGGTTAAAGGGATACAGTAAACCTGCAGTGAAGCATCGGAATACAAAACTGAACTCACAGGAGAGGTTCAAATCAAAGAATGTTAGAGTGTCAGTCCTCTTGTACTTTAGTCGGCATTGTACCTTTTGTATTAAATTAGGATGCAATTTTGTGTTTCATCGTGAATAAGAAGGTCCAATGGATAAGGCTAACGTGAAGTGAAGCATCGGAATCTAAAACTGGACTCACAGAAGAGGTTTAAATCATAGAAAGTTAGGGTGTCAGTCCTCTTGTACTTAAGTCGGCATTGTGCCTTTTGTATTAAATTCGGATGCAATTTCTGTGTTTCATCGTCAATAAGAAGGTCAAAGGGATACAGTAAACCTGAAGTGAAGCATCAGAAAATAAAATTTGACTCACAGGAGAGGTTCTAATCATAGAGAGTTAGAGTGTCGGTCCTCTTGTACTTAAGTCTTCATTGTGCCTTTTGTATTAAATTCGGATGCATTTTCTGTGTTTCATCGTCAATAAGATGGTCCAAGGGATACAGTAAACCTGAAGTGAGGGATCGGAATCTAAAACTGGACTCACAGGAGAGGTTCAAATCGTAGAGAGTTAGAGTGTCAGTCGTCTTGTACTTAAGTCGGCATTGTGCCTTTTGTATTAAATTCGGATGCAATTTCTGTGTTTCATCGTCAATAAGAAGGTCCAAGGTATACAGTAAACCTGAAGTGATGCATCGGAATCTAAAACTGGACTCACAGGACAGGTTCATATCATAGAAAGTTAGAGTGTTATTCCTCTTGTACTTAAGTCGGCATTGTGCCTTTTTTATTAAATTCGGATACAATTTATGTGTTTCATCGTCAATAACAAGGTCCACCGGATACAGTAAACCTGAAGTGTAGCATCGGAATCTATAACTGGAGTCACAGGACAGGTTCAAATCATAGAAAGTTAGAGTGTCAGTCCTCTTGTACTTTAGTCGGCATTGTGCCTTTTGTATTAAATTCGGTTGCAATTACTGTGTTTCATCGTGAATAAGAAGATCCAATGGATAAGGCTAACCTGAAGTGAAGCATCGGAATCTAAAGCTGGACTCACAGAAGAGGTTTAAATCATAGAATGTTAGGGTGCCAGTCCTCTTGTACTTAAGTCGGCATTGTGCCTTTTGTATTAAATTCGGATGCAATTTCTGTGTTTCATCGTCAATAAGAAGTTCCAAGGGATACAGTAAACCTGAAGTGAAGCATCGGAATCTATAACTGGACTCACAAGAGAGGTTCAAATCAGAGAGTGTTAGAGTGTCAGTCCTTTTGTACTTAAGTCGGCATTTTGCTTTTGTATTAAATTAGGATGCAATTTCTGTGTTTCATAGTCAATAAGAAGATCCAAGGCATACAGTAAACCTGAAATGAAGCATTGGAATCTAAAACTGGATTCACAAGACAGACTCAAATCAGAGAGTGTTAGAGCGTCAGACCTTTTGTACTTAAGTCGGCATTGTGCCTTTTGTATTAAATTCGGATGCAATTTCTGTGTTTCATAGTCAATAAGAAGGTCCAAGGGATACAGTAAACCTGAAGTGAAGCATTGGAATCTAAAACTGGACTCACAGGAGAGGTTCAGATCATAGAGACTTAGAGTGTCAGTCCTCTTGTTCTTAAGTCGGCATTGTGCCTTTTGTATTAAATTCGGATGCAATTTCTGTGTTTCATCGTCAATAAGAAGTTCCAAGGGATACAGTAAACCTGAAGTGAAACATCGGAATCTAAAACTGGACTCACAGGAGAGTTTCAAATCATTGAGAGTTAGAGTGTCAGTCCTCTTGTACTTATGCCGGCATTGTGTCTTTTGTATTAAATTCGGATGCAATTTCTGTGTTTCATCATCAATAAGAAGGTCCAAGGGATACAGTACACCTGAAGTGAAGCATCGGAATCTAAAACTGGACTCAAAGGAGAGGTTCAAATCATAGAGAGTAAGAGTGTCAGTCCTCTTGAACTTAAGTGGGCATTGTGCCTTTTGTATTAAATTCGGATGCAATTTTTGAGTTTCATCGTCAATAAGACGGTCCAAGGGATAAGGCAAACCTGAGGTGAAGCATCGGAATCTAAAACTGGACTCACAGAAGAGGTTCAAATCAAAGAAAGTTAGAGTATCAGGCCTCTTGTACTTAAGTCGGCACGTGTGCCTTTTGTATTAAATTCGGATGCAATTTCTGTGTTTCATCGTCAATAAGAATGTCAAAGGGATACAGTATACCTGAAGTGAATCATTGGAATCTAAAACTGGACTCACAGTAGAGGTTCAAATCATAGAAAATTAGAGTGTCAGTCCTCTTGTACTTAAGTCGGCATTGTGCCTTTTGTATTAAATTCGGATGCAATTTCTGTGTTTCATCGTCAATAAGAAGGTCCGAGGTATACAGTAAACCTGAAGTGATGCATCGGAATCTAAAACTGGACTCACAGGACAGGTTCATATCATAGAAAGTTAGAGTGTTATTCCTCTTGTACTTAAGTCGGCATTGTGCCTTTTGTATTAAATTCGAATGGAATTTCCGTGTTTCATCGTCAATAAGATGGTCCAAAGGATATAGTAAACCTGAGGTGAAGCATCGGAATCTAAAGCTGGACTCACAGGAGAGGTTCAAATCATAGCGAGGTAGAGCGTCAGTCCTCTTGTACTTACGTCGGCATTGTGCCTTTTGTATTATATTCGGATGCAATTTATGTGTTACATCGTCAATAACAAGGTCCACAGGATACAGTAAACCTGAAGTGTAGCATCGGAATCTAAAACTGGACTCACAGGAGAGGTTCAAATCATAGAAAATTAGAGTGTCAGTCCTCTTGTACTTAAGTCGGCATTGTGCCTTTTGTATTAAATTCGGATGCAATTTCTGTGTTTCGTCGTCAATAAGACGGTCCAAGGTATACAGAAAACCTGAAGTGAAGCATCGGAATCTAAAATTGGACTGAATGGAGAGGTTCAATTCATAGAGAGTTAGAGTGTCAGTCCTCTTGTTCTTAAGTCGGCGTTGTGCATTTTGTATTAAATTCGGATGCAATTTCTGTGTTTCATTGTCAATAGTAAGGTTCAAGGGATACAGTAAACCTGAAGTGAAGCATCGGAATCTAAAACTGGACTCACAGGACAGGTTCATATCACAGAAAATTAGCGTGTTATACCTCTTTTACTTAAGTCGGCATTGTGACTTTTGTATTAAATTCGGATGCAATTTATGTGTTCCATTGTCAATAATAAGGTCCAAGGGATACAGTAATCCTGAAGTGTAGCATCGGAATCTAAAACTGGACTCACAGGACAGGTTCAAATCATAGAAAGTTAGAGTGTCAGTCCTCTTGTACTTTAGTCGGCATTGTGCCTTTTGTATTAATTTCGGTTGCAATTACTGTGTTTCATCGTCAATAAGAAGGTTAAAGGGATACAGTAAACCTGCAGTGAAGCATCGGAATACAAAACTGAACTCACAGGAGAGGTTCAAATCAAAGAATGTTAGAGTGTCAGTCCTCTTGTACTTTAGTCGGCATTGTACCTTTTGTATTAAATTAGGATGCAATTTTGTGTTTCATCGTGAATAAGAAGGTCCAATGGATAAGGCTAACGTGAAGTGAAGCATCGGAATCTAAAACTGGACTCACAGAAGAGGTTTAAATCATAGAAAGTTAGGGTGTCAGTCCTCTTGTACTTAAGTCGGCATTGTGCCTTTTGTATTAAATTCGGATGCAATTTCTGTGTTTCATCATCAATAAGAAGGTCAAAGGGATACAGTAAACCTGAAGTGAAGCATCAGAAAATAAAATTTGACTCACAGGAGAGGTTCTAATCATAGAGAGTTAGAGTGTCGGTCCTCTTGTACTTAAGTCTTCATTGTGCCTTTTGTATTAAATTCGGATGCATTTTCTGTGTTTCATCGTCAATAAGATGGTCCAAGGGATACAGTAAACCTGAAGTGAGGGATCGGAATCTAAAACTGGACTCACAGGAGAGGTTCAAATCGTAGAGAGTTAGAGTGTCAGTCGTCTTGTACTTAAGTCGGCATTGTGCCTTTTGTATTAAATTCGGATGCAATTTCTGTGTTTCATCGTCAATAAGAAGGTCCAAGGTATACAGTAAACCTGAAGTGATGCATCGGAATCTAAAACTGGACTCACAGGACAGGTTCAAATCATAGAAAGTTAGAGTGTTATTCCTCTTGTACTTAAGTCGGCATTGTGCCTTTTTTATTAAATTCGGATACAATTTATGTGTTTCATCGTCAATAACAAGGTCCACAGGATACAGTAAACCTGAAGTGTAGCATCGGAATCTAAAACTGGAGTCACAGGACAGGTTCAAATCATAGAAAGTTAGAGTGTCAGTCCTCTTGTACTTTAGTCGGCATTGTGCCTTTTGTATTAAATTCGGTTGCAATTACTGTGTTTCATCGTGAATAAGAAGATCCAATGGATAAGGCTAACCTGAAGTGAAGCATCGGAATCTAAAGCTGGACTCACAGAAGAGGTTTAAATCATAGAATGTTAGGGTGCCAGTCCTCTTGTACTTAAGTCGGCATTGTGCCTTTTGTATTAAATTCGGATGCAATTTCTGTGTTTCATCGTCAATAAGAAGTTCCAAGGGATACAGTAAACCTGAAGTGAAGCATCGGAATCTATAACTGGACTCACAAGAGAGGTTCAAATCAGAGAGTGTTAGAGTGTCAGTCCTTTTGTACTTAAGTCGGCATTTTGCTTTTGTATTAAATTAGGATGCAATTTCTGTGTTTTATAGTCAATAAGAAGATCCAAGGCATACAGTAAACCTGAAATGAAGCATTGGAATCTAAAACTGGATTCACAAGACAGACTCAAATCAGAGAGTGTTAGAGCGTCAGACCTTTTGTACTTAAGTCGGCATTGTGCCTTTTGTATTAAATTCGGATGCAATTTCTGTGTTTCATAGTCAATAAGAAGGTCCAAGGGATACAGTAAACCTGAAGTGAAGCATTGGAATCTAAAACTGGACTCACAGGAGAGGTTCAGATCATAGAGACTTAGAGTGTCAGTCCTCTTGTTCTTAAGTCGGCATTGTGCCTTTTGTATTAAATTCGGATGCAATTTCTGTGTTTCATCGTCAATAAGAAGTTCCAAGGGATACAGTAAACCTGAAGTGAAACATCGGAATCTAAAACTGGACTCACAGGAGAGTTTCAAATCATTGAGAGTTAGAGTGTCAGTCCTCTTGTACTTAAGTCGGCATTGTGTCTTTTGTATTAAATTCGGATGCAATTTCTGTGTTTCATCATCAATAAGAAGGTCCAAGGGATACAGTACACCTGAAGTGAAGCATCGGAATCTAAATCTGGACTCAAAGGAGAGGTTCAAATCATAGAGAGTAAGAGTGTCAGTCCTCTTGAACTTAAGTGGGCATTGTGCCTTTTGTATTAAATTCGGATGCAATTTTTGTGTTTCATCGTCAATAAGACGGTCCAAGGGATAAGGCAAACCTGAGGTGAAGCATCGGAATCTAAAACTGGACTCACAGAAGAGGTTCAAATCAAAGAAAGTTAGAGTATCAGGCCTCTTGTACTTAAGTCGGCACGTGTGCCTTTTGTATTAAATTCGGATGCAATTTCTGTGTTTCATCGTCAATAAGAATGTCAAAGGGATACAGTATACCTGAAGTGAATCATTGGAATCTAAAACTGGACTCACAGTAGAGGTTCAAATCATAGAAAATTAGAGTGTCAGTCCTCTTGTACTTAAGTCGGCATTGTGCCTTTTGTATTAAATTCGGATGCAATTTCTGTGTTTCATCGTCAATAAGAAGGTCCGAGGTATACAGTAAACCTGAAGTGATGCATCGGAATCTAAAACTGGACTCACAGGACAGGTTCATATCATAGAAAGTTAGAGTGTTATTCCTCTTGTACTTAAGTCGGCATTGTGCCTTTTGTATTAAATTCGAATGGAATTTCCGTGTTTCATCGTCAATAAGATGGTCCAAAGGATATAGTAAACCTGAGGTGAAGCATCGGAATCTAAAGCTGGACTCACAGGAGAGGTTCAAATCATAGCGAGGTAGAGCGTCAGTCCTCTTGTACTTACGTCGGCATTGTGCCTTTTGTATTATATTCGGATGCAATTTATGTGTTACATCGTCAATAACAAGGTCCACAGGATACAGTAAACCTGAAGTGTAGCATCGGAATCTAAAACTGGACTCACAGGAGAGGTTCAAATCATAGAAAATTAGAGTGTCAGTCCTCTTGTACTTAAGTCGGCATTGTGCCTTTTGTATTAAATTCGGATGCAATTTCTGTGTTTCGTCGTCAATAAGACGGTCCAAGGTATACAGAAAACCTGAAGTGAAGCATCGGAATCTAAAACTGGACTCACAGGACAGGTTCATATCACAGAAAATTAGCGTGTTATACCTCTTTTACTTAAGTCGGCATTGTGACTTTTGTATTAAATTCGGATGCAATTTATGTGTTCCATTGTCAATAATAAGGTCCAAGGGATACAGTAATCCTGAAGTGTAGCATCGGAATCTAAAACTGGACTCACAGGACAGGTTCAAATCATAGAAAGTTAGAGTGTCAGTCCTCTTGTACTTTAGTCGGCATTGTGCCTTTTGTATTAATTTCGGTTGCAATTACTGTGTTTCATCGTCAATAAGAAGGTTAAAGGGATACAGTAAACCTGCAGTGAAGCATCGGAATACAAAACTGAACTCACAGGAGAGGTTCAAATCAAAGAATGTTAGAGTGTCAGTCCTCTTGTACTTTAGTCGGCATTGTACCTTTTGTATTAAATTAGGATGCAATTTTGTGTTTCATCGTGAATAAGAAGGTCCAATGGATAAGGCTAACGTGAAGTGAAGCATCGGAATCTAAAACTGGACTCACAGAAGAGGTTTAAATCATAGAAAGTTAGGGTGTCAGTCCTCTTGTACTTAAGTCGGCATTGTGCCTTTTGTATTAAATTCGGATGCAATTTCTGTGTTTCATCATCAATAAGAAGGTCAAAGGGATACAGTAAACCTGAAGTGAAGCATCAGAAAATAAAATTTGACTCACAGGAGAGGTTCTAATCATAGAGAGTTAGAGTGTCGGTCCTCTTGTACTTAAGTCTTCATTGTGCCTTTTGTATTAAATTCGGATGCATTTTCTGTGTTTCATCGTCAATAAGATGGTCCAAGGGATACAGTAAACCTGAAGTGAGGGATCGGAATCTAAAACTGGACTCACAGGAGAGGTTCAAATCGTAGAGAGTTAGAGTGTCAGTCGTCTTGTACTTAAGTCGGCATTGTGCCTTTTGTATTAAATTCGGATGCAATTTCTGTGTTTCATCGTCAATAAGAAGGTCCAAGGTATACAGTAAACCTGAAGTGATGCATCGGAATCTAAAACTGGACTCACAGGACAGGTTCAAATCATAGAAAGTTAGAGTGTTATTCCTCTTGTACTTAAGTCGGCATTGTGCCTTTTTTATTAAATTCGGATACAATTTATGTGTTTCATCGTCAATAACAAGGTCCACAGGATACAGTAAACCTGAAGTGTAGCATCGGAATCTAAAACTGGAGTCACAGGACAGGTTCAAATCATAGAAAGTTAGAGTGTCAGTCCTCTTGTACTTTAGTCGGCATTGTGCCTTTTGTATTAAATTCGGTTGCAATTACTGTGTTTCATCGTGAATAAGAAGATCCAATGGATAAGGCTAACCTGAAGTGAAGCATCGGAATCTAAAGCTGGACTCACAGAAGAGGTTTAAATCATAGAATGTTAGGGTGCCAGTCCTCTTGTACTTAAGTCGGCATTGTGCCTTTTGTATTAAATTCGGATGCAATTTCTGTGTTTCATCGTCAATAAGAAGTTCCAAGGGATACAGTAAACCTGAAGTGAAGCATCGGAATCTATAACTGGACTCACAAGAGAGGTTCAAATCAGAGAGTGTTAGAGTGTCAGTCCTTTTGTACTTAAGTCGGCATTTTGCTTTTGTATTAAATTAGGATGCAATTTCTGTGTTTTATAGTCAATAAGAAGATCCAAGGCATACAGTAAACCTGAAATGAAGCATTGGAATCTAAAACTGGATTCACAAGACAGACTCAAATCAGAGAGTGTTAGAGCGTCAGACCTTTTGTACTTAAGTCGGCATTGTGCCTTTTGTATTAAATTCGGATGCAATTTCTGTGTTTCATAGTCAATAAGAAGGTCCAAGGGATACAGTAAACCTGAAGTGAAGCATTGGAATCTAAAACTGGACTCACAGGAGAGGTTCAGATCATAGAGACTTAGAGTGTCAGTCCTCTTGTTCTTAAGTCGGCATTGTGCCTTTTGTATTAAATTCGGATGCAATTTCTGTGTTTCATCGTCAATAAGAAGTTCCAAGGGATACAGTAAACCTGAAGTGAAACATCGGAATCTAAAACTGGACTCACAGGAGAGTTTCAAATCATTGAGAGTTAGAGTGTCAGTCCTCTTGTACTTAAGTCGGCATTGTGTCTTTTGTATTAAATTCGGATGCAATTTCTGTGTTTCATCATCAATAAGAAGGTCCAAGGGATACAGTACACCTGAAGTGAAGCATCGGAATCTAAAACTGGACTCAAAGGAGAGGTTCAAATCATAGAGAGTAAGAGTGTCAGTCCTCTTGAACTTAAGTGGGCATTGTGCCTTTTGTATTAAATTCGGATGCAATTTTTGTGTTTCATCGTCAATAAGACGGTCCAAGGGATAAGGCAAACCTGAGGTGAAGCATCGGAATCTAAAACTGGACTCACAGAAGAGGTTCAAATCAAAGAAAGTTAGAGTATCAGGCCTCTTGTACTTAAGTCGGCACGTGTGCCTTTTGTATTAAATTCGGATGCAATTTCTGTGTTTCATCGTCAATAAGAATGTCAAAGGGATACAGTATACCTGAAGTGAATCATTGGAATCTAAAACTGGACTCACAGTAGAGGTTCAAATCATTGAAAATTAGAGTGTCAGTCCTCTTGTACTTAAGTCGGCATTGTGCCTTTTGTATTAAATTCGGATGCAATTTCTGTGTTTCATCGTCAATAAGAAGGTCCAAGGTATACAGTAAACCTGAAGTGATGCATCGGAATCTGAAACTGGACTCACAGGACAGGTTCATATCATAGAAAGTTAGAGTGTTATTCCTCTTGTACTTAAGTCGGCATTGTGCCTTTTGTATTAAATTCGAATGGAATTTCCGTGTTTCATCGTCAATAAGATGGTCCAAAGGATATAGTAAACCTGAGGTGAAGCATCGGAATCTAAAGCTGGACTCACAGGAGAGGTTCAAATCATAGCGAGGTAGAGCGTCAGTCCTCTTGTACTTAAGTCGGCATTGTGCCTTTTGTATTATATTCGGATGCAATTTATGTGTTACATCGTCAATAACAAGGTCCACAGGATACAGTAAACCTGAAGTGTAGCATCGGAATCTAAAACTGGACTCACAGGAGAGGTTCAAATCATAGAAAATTAGAGTGTCAGTCCTCTTGTACTTAAGTCGGCATTGTGCCTTTTGTATTAAATTCGGATGCAATTTCTGTGTTTCGTCGTCAATAAGACGGTCCAAGGTATACAGAAAACCTGAAGTGAAGCATCGGAATCTAAAATTGGACTGAATGGAGAGGTTCAATTCATAGAGAGTTAGAGTGTCAGTCCTCTTGTTCTTAAGTCGGCGTTGTGCATTTTGTATTAAATTCGGATGCAATTTCTGTGTTTCATTGTCAATAGTAAGGTTCAAGGGATACAGTAAACCTGAAGTGAAGCATCGGAATCTAAAACTGGACTCACAGGACAGGTTCATATCACAGAAAATTAGCGTGTTATACCTCTTTTACTTAAGTCGGCATTGTGACTTTTGTATTAAATTCGGATGCAATTTATGTGTTCCATTGTCAATAATAAGGTCCAAGGGATACAGTAATCCTGAAGTGTAGCATCGGAATCTAAAACTGGACTCACAGGACAGGTTCAAATCATAGAAAGTTAGAGTGTCAGTCCTCTTGTACTTTAGTCGGCATTGTGCCTTTTGTATTAATTTCGGTTGCAATTACTGTGTTTCATCGTCAATAAGAAGGTTAAAGGGATACAGTAAACCTGCAGTGAAGCATCGGAATACAAAACTGAACTCACAGGAGAGGTTCAAATCAAAGAATGTTAGAGTGTCAGTCCTCTTGTACTTTAGTCGGCATTGTACCTTTTGTATTAAATTAGGATGCAATTTTGTGTTTCATCGTGAATAAGAAGGTCCAATGGATAAGGCTAACGTGAAGTGAAGCATCGGAATCTAAAACTGGACTCACAGAAGAGGTTTAAATCATAGAAAGTTAGGGTGTCAGTCCTCTTGTACTTAAGTCGGCATTGTGCCTTTTGTATTAAATTCGGATGCAATTTCTGTGTTTCATCGTCAATAAGAAGGTCAAAGGGATACAGTAAACCTGAAGTGAAGCATCAGAAAATAAAATTTGACTCACAGGAGTGGTTCTAATCATAGAGAGTTAGAGTGTCGGTCCTCTTGTACTTAAGTCTTCATTGTGCCTTTTGTATTAAATTCGGATGCATTTTCTGTGTTTCATCGTCAATAAGATGGTCCAAGGGATACAGTAAACCTGAAGTGAGGGATCGGAATCTAAAACTGGACTCACAGGAGAGGTTCAAATCGTAGAGAGTTAGAGTGTCAGTCGTCTTGTACTTAAGTCGGCATTGTGCCTTTTGTATTAAATTCGGATGCAATTTCTGTGTTTCATCGTCAATAAGAAGGTCCAAGGTATACAGTAAACCTGAAGTGATGCATCGGAATCTAAAACTGGACTCACAGGACAGGTTCAAATCATAGAAAGTTAGAGTGTTATTCCTCGTGTACTTAAGTCGGCATTGTGCCTTTTTTATTAAATTCGGATACAATTTATGTGTTTCATCGTCAATAACAAGGTCCACAGGATACAGTAAACCTGAAGTGTAGCATCGGAATCTAAAACTGGAGTCACAGGACAGGTTCAAATCATAGAAAGTTAGAGTGTCAGTCCTCTTGTACTTTAGTCGGCATTGTGCCTTTTGTATTGAATTCGGTTGCAATTACTGTGTTTCATCGTGAATAAGAAGATCCAATGGATAAGGCTAACCTGAGGTGAAGCATCGGAATCTAAAGCTGGACTCACAGAAGAGGTTTAAATCATAGAATGTTAGGGGGCCAGTCCTCTTGTACTTAAGTCGGCATTGTGCCTTTTGTATTAAATTCGGATGCAATTTCTGTGTTTCATCGTCAATAAGAAGTTCCAAGGGATACAGTAAACCTGAAGTGAAGCATCGGAATCTATAACTGGACTCACAAAAGAGGTTCAAATCAGAGAGTGTTAGAGTGTCAGTCCTTTTGTACTTAAGTCGGCATTTTGCTTTTGTATTAAATTAGGATGCAATTTCTTTGTTTCATAGTCAATAAGAAGATCCAAGGGATACAGTAAACCTGAAATGAAGCATTGGAATGTAAAACTGGATTCACAAGACAGATTCAAATCAGAGAGTGTTAGAGTGTCAGACCTTTTGTACTTAAGTCGGCATTGTGCCTTTTGTATTAAATTCGGATGCAATTTCTGTGTTTCATAGTCAATAAGAAGGTCCAAGGGATACAGTAAACCTGAAGTGAAGCATTGAAATCTAAAACTGGACTCACAGGAGAGGTTCAGATCATAGAGACTTAGAGTGTCAGTCCTCTTGTTCTTAAGTCGGCATTGTGCCTTTTGTATTAAATTCGGATGCAATTTCTGTGTTTCATCGTCAATAAGAAGTTCCAAGGGATACAGTAAACCTGAAGTGAAACATCGGAATCTAAAACTGGACTCACAGGAGAGTTTCAAATCATTGAGAGTTAGAGTGTCAGTCCTCTTGTACTTAAGTCGGCATTGTGTCTTTTGTATTAAATTCGGATGCAATTTCTGTGTTTCATCATCAATAAGAAGGTCCAAGGGATACAGTACACCTGAAGTGAAGCATCGGAATCTAAAACTGGACTCAAAGGAGAGGTTCAAATCATAGAGAGTAAGCGTGTCAGTCCTCTTGAACTTAAGTGGGCATTGTGCCTTTTGTATTAAATTCGGATGCAATTTTTGTGTTTCATCGTCAATAAGACGGTCCAAGGGATAAGGCAAACATGAGGTGAAGCATCGGAATCTAAAACTGGACTCACAGAAGAGGTTCAAATCTAAGAAAGTTAGAGTATCAGGCCTCTTGTACTTAAGTCGGCACGTGTGCCTTTTGTATTAAATTCGGATGCAATTTCTGTGTTTCATCGTCAATAAGAATGTCAAAGGGATACAGTATACCTGAAGTGAATCATTGGAATCTAAAACTGGACTCACAGTAGAGGTTCAAATCATAGAGAGTTAGAGTGTCAGTTCTCATGTACTTAAGTCGGCATTGTGCCTTTTGTATTAAATTCTGATGCAATTTCTGTGTTTCATCGTCAATAAGAAGTTCCAAGGGATACAGTAAACCTGAAGTGTAGCATCGGAATCTAAAACTGGACTCACAGGAGAGGTTCAAATCATAGAAAATTAGAGTGTCAGTCCTCTTGTACTTAAGTCAGCATTGTGCCTTTTGTATTAAATTCGGGTGCAATTTCTGTGTTTCATAGTCAATAAGAAGGTCAAAGGGATACAGTAAACCTGAAGGGAAGCATCGGAAAATAAAATTGGACTCACAGGAGAGGTTCAAATCAAAGATTGTTAGAGTGTCAGTCCTCTTGTACTTAAGTCGGCATTGTGCCTTTTGTATTAAGTTCGGATGCAATTTCTGTGTATCATTGTCACTAAGAAGGTCCAATGGATAAGGTAAACCTAAAGTGAAGCATCGGAATCCAAAACTGGACTCACAGGAGAGGTTCAAATCATAGAGAGTTAGAGTGTCAGTCCTGTTGTACTTAAGTCTTCATTGTGCCTTTTGTATTAAATTCGGATGCATTTTCTGTGTTTCATCGTCAATAAGATGGTCCAAGGGATACAGTAAACCTGAAGTGAAGCATCGGAATCTAAAACTGGACTCACAGGAGAGGTTCAAATCGTAGAGAGTTAGAGTGTCAGTCCTCTTGTACTTAAGTCGGCATTGTGCCTTTTGTATTAAATTCGGATGCAATTTCCGTGTTTCATCGTCAATAAGAAGGTCCAAAGTATACAAAAAACCTGAAGTGAAGCATCGGAATCCAAAGTTGGACTGAATGGAGAGGTTCAATTCATGGAGAGTTAGAGTGTCAGTCCTCTTGTTCTTAAGTCGGCATTGTGCATTTTGTATTAAATTCGGATGCAATTTCTGTGTTTCATTGTCAATAGTAAGGTTCAAGGGATACAGTAAACCTGAAGTGAAGCATCGGAATCTAAAACTGGACTCACAGGACAGGTTCATATCATAGAAAATTAGAGTGTTATTCCTCTTGTACTTAAGTCGGCATTGTGCCTTTTGTATTACATTCGGATGCAATATATGTGTTTCATCGTCAATAGCAAGGTCCACAGGATACAGTAAACCTGAAGTGTAGCATCGGAATCTAAAACTGGACTCACAGGACAGGTTCAAATCATAGAAAGTTAGAGTGTCAGTCCTCTTGTACTTTAGTCGGCATTGTGCCTTTTGTATTAATTTCGGTTGCAATTACTGTGTTTCATCGTCAATAAGAAGGTCAAAGGGATACAGTAAACCTGCAGTGAAGCATCGGAAAACAAAACTGAACTCACAGGAGAGGTACAAATCAAAGAATGTTAGAGTGTCAGTCCTCTTGTACTTTAGTCGGCATTGTGCCTTTTGTATTAAATTAGGATGCAATTTCTGTGTTTCATCGTGAATAAGAAAGTCCAATGAATAAGGCTAACCTGAAGTGAAGCATAGGAATCTAAAACTGGACTCACAGAAGAGGTTTAAATCATAGGAAGTTAGGGTGTCAGTCCTCTTGTACTTAAGTCGGCATTGTGCCTTTTGTATTAAATTCGGATGCAATTTCTGTGTTTCATCGACGAATAAGAAGGTCAAAGGGATACAGTAAACCTGAAGTGAAGCATCGGAAAATAAAATTGGACTCACAGGAGAGGTTCTAATCATAGAGAGTTAGAGTGTCGGTCCTCTTGTACTTAAGTCTTCATTGTGCCTTTTGTATTGAATTCGGATGCATTTTCTGTGTTTCATCGTCAATAAGATGGTCCAAGGGATACAGTAAACCTGAAGTGAAGCATCGGAATCTAAAACTGGACTCACAGGAGAGGTTCAAATCGTAGAGAGTTAGAGTGTCAGTCGTCTTGTACTTAAGTCGGCATTGTGCCTTTTGTATTAAATTCGGATGCAATTTCTGTGTTTCATCGTCAATAAGAACGTCCAAGGGATACAGTAAACCTGAAGTGAAGCATCGGAATCTATAACTGGACTCTCAAGAGAGGTTCAAATCAGAGAGTGTGAGAGTGTCAGTGCTTTTGTACTTAAGTCGGCATTTTGCTTTTGTATAAAATTCGGATGCAATTTCTGTGTTTCATAGTCAATAAGAAGGTCCAAGGGATACAGTAAACCTGAAATGAAGCATTGGAATCTAAAACTGGACTCACAAGACAAGTTCAAATCAGAGAGTGTTAGAGTGTCAGACCTTTTGTACTTAAGTCGGCATTGTGCCTTTTGTATTAAATTCGGATGCAATTTCTGTGTTTCATAGTCAATAAGAAGGTCCAAGGGATACAGTAAACGTGAAGTGAAGCATTGGAATCTAAAACTGGACTCACAGGAGAGGTTCAGATCATAGAGACTTAGAGAGTCAGTCCTCTTGTACTTAAGTCGGCATTGTGCCTTTTGTATTAAGTTCGGATGCAATTTCTGTGTATCATTGTCACTAAGAAGGTCCAATGGATAAGGTAAACCTGAAGTGAAGCATCGGAATCCAAAACTGGACTCACAGGAGAGGTTCAAATCATAGAGAGTTAGAGTGTCAGTCCTGTTGTACTTAAGTCTTCATTGTGCCTTTTGTATTAAATTCGGATGCATTTTCTGTGTTTCATCGTCAATAAGATGGTCCAAGGGATACAGTAAACCTGAAGTGAAGCATCGGAATCTAAAACAGGACTCACAGGAGAGGTTCAAATCGTAGAGAGTTAGAGTGTCAGTCCTCTTGTACTTAAGTCGGCATTGTGCCTTTTGTATTAAATTCGGATGCAATTTCCGTGTTTCATCGTCAATAAGAAGGTCCAAAGTATACAAAAAACCTGAAGTGAAGCATCGGAATCTAAAGTTGGACTGAATGGAGAGGTTCAATTCATGGAGAGTTAGAGTGTCAGTCCTCTTGTTCTTAAGTCGGCATTGTGCATTTTGTATTAAATTCGGATGCAATTTCTGTGTTTCATTGTCAATAGTAAGGTTCAAGGGATACAGTAAACCTGAAGTGAAGCATCGGAATCTAAAACTGGACTCACAGGACAGGTTCAAATCATAGAAAGTTAGAGTGTCAGTCCTCTTGTACTTTAGTCGGCATTGTGCCTTTTGTATTAATTTCGGTTGCAATTACTGTGTTTCATCGTCAATAAGAAGGTCAAAGGGATACAGTAAACCTGCAGTGAAGCATCGGAAAACAAAACTGAACTCACAGGAGAGGTACAAATCAAAGAATGTTAGAGTGTCAGTCCTCTTGTACTTTAGTCGGCATTGTGCCTTTTGTATTAAATTAGGATGCAATTTCTGTGTTTCATCGTGAATAAGAAAGTCCAATGAATAAGGCTAACCTGAAGTGAAGCATAGGAATCTAAAACTGGACTCACAGAAGAGGTTTAAATCATAGGAAGTTAGGGTGTCAGTCCTCTTGTACTTAAGTCGGCATTGTGCCTTTTGTATTAAATTCGGATGCAATTTCTGTGTTTCATCGACGAATAAGAAGGTCAAAGGGATACAGTAAACCTGAAGTGAAGCATCGGAAAATAAAATTGGACTCACAGGAGAGGTTCTAATCATAGAGAGTTAGAGTGTCGGTCCTCTTGTACTTAAGTCTTCATTGTGCCTTGTGTATTGAATTCGGATGCATTTTCTGTGTTTCATCGTCAATAAGATGGTCCAAGGGATACAGTAAACCTGAAGTGAAGCATCGGAATCTAAAACTGGACTCACAGGAGAGGTTCAAATCGTAGAGAGTTAGAGTGTCAGTCGTCTTGTACTTAAGTCGGCATTGTGCCTTTTGTATTAAATTCGGATGCAATTTCTGTGTTTCATCGTCAATAAGAACGTCCAAGGGATACAGTAAACCTGAAGTGAAGCATCGGAATCTATAACTGGACTCTCAAGAGAGGTTCAAATCAGAGAGTGTTAGAGTGTCAGTCCTTTTGTACTTAAGTCGGCATTTTGCTTTTGTATAAAATTCGGATGCAATTTCTGTGTTTCATAGTCAATAAGAAGGTCCAAGGGATACAGTAAACCTGAAATGAAGCATTGGAATCTAAAACTGGACTCACAAGACAAGTTCAAATCAGAGAGTGTTAGAGTGTCAGACCTTTTGTACTTAAGTCGGCATTGTGCCTTTTGTATTAAATTCGGATGCAATTTCTGTGTTTCATAGTCAATAAGAAGGTCCAAGGGATACAGTAAACCTGAAGTGAAGCATTGGAATCTAAAACTGGACTCACAGGAGAGGTTCAGATCATAGAGACTTAGAGAGTCAGTCCTCTTGTACTTAAGTCGGCATTGTGTCTTTTGTATTAAATTCGGATGCAATTTCTGTGTTTCATCGTCAATAAGAAGGTCCAAGGGATACAGTAAACCTGAAGTGAAGCATCGGAATCTGAAACTGGACTCACAGGAGAGTTTCAAATCATTGAGAGTTAGAGTGTCAGTCCTTTTGTACTTAAGTCGGCATTGTGTCTTTTGTATTAAATTCGGATGCAATTTCTGTGTTTCATCATCAATAAGAAGGTCCAAGGGATACAGTACACCTGAAGTGAAGCATCGGAATCCAAAACTGGACTCAAAGGAGAGGTTCAAATCATAGCGAGGTAGAGCGTCAGTCCTCTTGTACTTACGTCGGCATTGTGCCTTTTGTATTAAATTCGGATGCAATTTCTGTGTTTCATTGTCAATAAGAAGGTCCAAGGGATACAGTAAACCTGAAGTCAAGCATCGGAATCTAAAACTGGACTCACAGGACATGTTCATATCATAGAAAGTTAGAGTGTCATTCCTCTTGTATTTAAGTCGGCATTGTGCCTTTTGTATTAAATTGGGGTGCAATTTATGTGTTACATCCTCAATAACAAGGGCCACAGGATACAGTAAACCTGAAGTGTAGCATCGGAATCTAAAACTGGACTCACAGGAGAGGTTCAAATCATAGAAAATTAGAGTGTCAGTCCTCTTGTACTTAAGTGGGCATTGTGCCTTTTGTATTAAATTCGGGTGCAATTTCTGTATTTCATCGTCAATAAGAAGGTCAAAGGGATACAGTAAACCTGAAGTGAAGCATCGGAATCTAAAACTGGACTCACAGGAGAGGTTCATATCGTAGAGAGTTAGAGTGTCAGTCGTCTTGTACTTAAGTCGGCATTGTGCCTTTTGTATTAAATTCGGATGCAATTTCTGTGTTTCATCGTCAATAAGAAGGTCCAAGGTATACAGTAAACCTGAAGTGATGCATCGGAATCTAAAACTGGACTCACAGGACAGGTTCATATCATAGAAAGTTAGAGTGTTATTCCTCTTGTATTTAAGTCGGCATTGTGCCTTTTGTATTAAATTCGGATGCAGTTTATGTGTTGCATCGTCAATAACAAGGTCCAAAGGATACAGTAAACCTGTAGTGTAGCATCGGAATCTAAAACTGGAGTCACAGGACAGGTTAAAATCATAGAAAGTTAGAGTGCCAGTCCTCTTGTACTTTAGTCGGCATTGTGCCTTTTGTATTAAATGCGGTTGCAATTACTGTGTTTCATCGTGAATGAGAAGGTCCAATGGAAAAGGCTAACCTGCAGTCAAGCATCGGAATCTAAAGCTGGACTCACTGAAGAGGTTTAAATCATAGAATGTTAGGGTGCCAGTCCTCCTGTACTTAAGTTGGCATTGTGCCTTTTGTATTAAATTCGGATGCAATTTCTGTGTTTCATCGTCAATAAGAAGTTCCAAGGGATACAGTAAACCTGAAGTGAAGCATCGGAATCTATAACTGGACTCTCAAGAGAGGTTCAAATCAGAGAGTGTTAGAGTGTCAGTCCATTTGTACTTAAGTCGGCATTTTGCTTTTGTATAAAATTCGGATGCAATTTCTGTGTTTCATAGTCAATAAGAAGGTCCAAGGGATACAGTAAACCTGAAATGAAGCATTGGAATCTAAAACTGGACTCACAAGACAAGTTCAAATCAGAGAGTGTTAGAGTGTCAGACCTTTTGTACTTAAGTCGGCATTGTGCCTTTTGTATTAAAATCGGATGCAATTTCTGTGGTTCATAGTCAATAAGAAGGTCCAAGGGATACAGTACACCTGAAGTGAAGCATTGGAATCTAAAACTGGACTCACAGGAGAGGTTCAGATCATAGAGACTTAGAGAGTCAGTCCTATTGTACTTAAGTCGGCATTGTGCCTTTTGTATTAAATTCGGATGCAATTTCTGTGTTTCATCGTCAATAAGAAGGTCCAAGGGATACAGTAAACCTGAAGTGAAGCATCGGAATCTGAAACTGGACTCACCGGAGAGTTTCAAATCATTGAGAGTTAGAGTGTCAGTCTTTTTGTACTTAAGTCGGCATTGTGTCTTTTGTATTAAATTCGGATGCAATTTCTGTGTTTCATCATCAATAAGAAGGTCCAAGGGATACAGTACACCTGAAGTGAAGCATCGGAATCCAAAAGAGGACTCAAAGGAGAGGTTCAAATCATAGAGAGTAAGAGTGTCAGTCCTCTTGAACTTAAGTGGGCATTGTGCCTTTTGTATTAAATTCGGATGCAATTTTTGTGTTTCATCGTCAATAAGACGGTCCAAGGGATAAGGCAAACCTGAAGTGAAGCATCGGAATCTAAAACTGGACTCACAGAAGAGGTTCAAATCAAAGAAAGTTAGAGTGTCAGGCCTCTTGTACTTATGTCGGCAGTGTGCCTTTTGTATTAAATTCGGATGCAATTTCTGTGTTTCATCGTCAAGAAGAATGTCAAAGGGATACAGTATACCTGAAGTGAATCATTGGAATCTAAAACTGGACTCACAGGAGAGGTTCAAATCATAGAGAGTTAGAGTGTCAGTTCTCATGTACGTAAGTCGGCATTGTGCCTTTTGTATTAAATTCGGATGCAATTTCCGTGTTTCATCGTCAATAAGAGGGCCCAAGGGATACAGTAAACCTGAAGTGAAGCATCGGAATCTAAAGCTGGACTCTCAGGAGAGGTTCAAATCATAGCGAGGTAGAGCGTCAGTCCTCTTGTACTTACGTCGGCATTGTGCCTTTTGTATTAAATTCGGATGCAATTTCTGTGTTTCATTGTCAATAAGAAGGTCCAAGGGATACAGTAAACCTGAAGTCAAGCATCGGAATCTAAAACTGGACTCACAGGACATGTTCATATCATAGAAAGTTAGAGTGTCATTCCTCTTGTACTTAAGTCGGCATTGTGCCTTTTGTATTAAATTGTGATGCAATTTATGTGTTACATCCTCAATAACAAGGTCCACAGGATACAGTAAACCTGAAGTGTAGCATCGGAATCTAAAACTGGACTCACAGGAGAGGTTCAAATCATAGAAAATTAGAGTGTCAGTCATCTTGTACTTAAGTGGGCATTGTGCCTTTTGTATTAAATTCGGGTGCAATTTCTGTATTTCATTGTCAATAAGAAGGTCCAATGGATAAGGTAAACCTGAAGTGAAGCATCGGAATCCAAAACTGGACTCACAGGAGAGGTTCATATCATAGAATGTTAGAGTGTTATTCCTCTTGTACTTAAGTCGGCAGTGTGCCTTTTGTATTAAATTCGGATGCAGTTTATGTGTTGCATCGTCAATAACAAGGTCCACAGGATACAGTAAACCTGAAGTGTAGCATCGGAATCTAAAACTGGAGTCACAGGACAGGTTCAAATCATAGAAAGTTTGAGTGTCAGTCCTCTTGTACTTTAGTCGGCATTGTGCCTTTTGTATTAAATGCGGTTGCAATTACTGTGTTTCATCGTGAATAAGAAGGTCCAATGGATAAGGCTAACCTGAAGTCAAGCATCGGAATCTAAAGCTGGACTCACAGAAGAGGTTTAAATCATAGAATGTTATGGTGCCAGTCCTCTTGTACTTAAGTCGGCATTGTGCCTTTTGTATTAAATTCGGATGCAATTTCTGTGTTTCATCGTCAATAAGAATGTCAAAGGGATACAGTATACCTGAAGTGAATCATTGGAATCTAAAACTGGACTCACAGGAGAGGTTCTAATCATAGAGAGTTACTTCTCATGTACGTAAGTCGGCATTGTGCCTTTTGTATTAAATTCGGATGCAATTTCCGTGTTTCATTTCAATAAGGAGGTCCAAGGGATACAGTAAACCTGAAGTCAAGCATCGGAATCTAAAACTGGACTCACAGGAGAGGTTCAAATCATAGAAAATTAGAGTGTCAGTCCTCTTGTACTTAAGTGGGCATTGTGCCTTTTGTATTAAATTCGGGTGCAATTTCTGTATTTCATCGTCAATAAGAAGGTCAGAGGGATACAGTAAACCTGAAGTGAAGCATCGGAAAATAAAATCGGACTCACAGGAGAGGTTCAAATCAAAGATTGTTAGAGTGTCAGTCCTCTTGTCCTTAAGTCGGCATTGTGCCTTTCGTATTCAGTTCGGATGCAATTTCTGTGTTTCATTGTCAATAAGAAGGTCCAATGGATAAGGTAAACCTGAAGTGAAGCATGGGAATCCTAAACTGGACTCACAGGAGAGGTTCAAATCGTAGAGAGTTAGAGTGTCAGTCCTCTTGTACTTAAGTCGGCATTGTGCCTTTTGTATTAAATTCGGATGCAATTTCTGATTTTCATCGTCAATAAGAAGGTCCAAGGTATACAGTAAACCTGACGTGAAGCATCGGAATCTAAAGTTGGACTGACAGGAGAGGCTCAATTCATAGAGAGTTAGAGTGTCAGTCCTCTTGTTCTTAAGTCGGCATTGTGCATTTTGTATTAAATTCGGATGCAATTTCTGTGGTTCATTGTCAATAATAAGGTTTAAGGGATACAGTAAACCTGAAGTGAAGCATCGGAATCTAAAACTGGACTCACAGGACAGGTTCATATAATAGAAAGTTAGAGTGTTATTCCTCTTGTACTTAAGTCGGCATTGTGCCTTTTGCATTAAATTCGGATGCAATTTATGTGTTTCATCGTCAATAGCAAGGCCCACAGGATACAGTAAACCTGAAGTGTAGCATCGGAATCTAAAACTGGACTCACAGGACAGGTTCAAATCATAGAAAGTAAGACAGTCAGTCCTCTTGTACTTTAGTTGGCATTGTGCCTTTTGTATTAATTTCGGTTGCAATTACTGTGTTTCATCGTCAATAAGAAGGTCAAAGGGATACAGTAAACCTGAAGTGAAGCATCGGAAAACAAAGCTGGACTCACAGGAGAGGTTCAAATCAAAGAATGTTAGAGTGTCAGTCCTCTTGTACTTTAGTCGGCATTGTGCCTTTTGTATTAAATTAGGATGCAATTTCTGTGTTTCATCGTCAATAAGAAGGTCCAAGGGATCCAGTAAACCCGAAGTGAAGCATTGGAATCTAAAACTGGACTCACAGGAGAGGTTCAGATCATAGAGACTTAGAGTGTCAGTCCTCTTGTACTTAAGTCTACATTGTGCCTTTTGTATTAAATTCGGATGCAATTTCTGTGTTTCATCGTCAATAAGAAGGTCCAAGGGATACAGTGAACCTAAAGTGAAGCATCGGAATCTAAAACTGGACTCACAGGAGAGTTTCAAATCATTGAGAGTTAGAGTGCCAATCCTTTTGTACTTAAGTCGGCATTGTGTCTTTTGTATTACATTCGGATGCAATTTCTGTGTTTCATCGTCAATAAGACGGTCCAAGGGATAAGGCAAACCTGAAGAGAAGCATCGGAATCTAAAACTGGAGTCACAGAAGAGGTTCAAATCAAAGAAAGTTAGAGTGTCAGGCATCTTGTACTTAAGTCGGCAGTGTGCCTTTTGTATTAAATTCGGATGCAATTTCTGTGTTTCATCGTCAATAAGAAGGTCAAAGGGATACAGTATACCTGAAGTGAATCATTGGAGTCTAAAACTGGACTCACAGGAGAGGTTCAAATCATAGAGAGTTAGAGTGTCAGTTCTCATGTACTTAAGTCGGCATTGTGCCTTTTGTATTAAATTCGGATGCAATTTCCGTGTTTCATCGTCAATAAGAAGGTCCAAGGGATACAGTAAACCTGAAGTGAAGCATCGGAATCTAAAACTGGACTCACAGGACATGTTCATATCATTGAAAGTTAGAGTGTCATTCCTCTAGTACTTAAGTCCGCATTGTGCCTTTTGTATTAAATTCGGATGCAGTTTCTGTGTTTCATCGTCAAGAAGAAGGTCCAAGGGATACAGTAAACCTGAAGTGAAGCATTGGAATCTAGAACTTGTCTCACAGGAGAGGTTTAAATCGTAGAGAGTTAAAGTGTCTGTCCTCTTGTACTTAAGTTGGCATAGTGCCTTTTGTATTATTTTCGGATGCAATTTCTGTGTTTCATCGTCAATAAGGAGGTCCAATGGATACAGTAAACCTGAAGTGAAGCATCGAAATCTAAAACAGGACTCACAGGACATGTTCATATAATAGAAAGTTAGTGTGTCATTCCTCTTGTACTTAAGTCGGCATTGTGCCTTTTGTATTAAATTCGGAAGCAATTTATGTGTTACATCGTCAATAACAAGGTGCACAGGATACAGTAATCCTGAAGTGTAGCATCGGAATCTAACACTGGACTCACAGGAGAGGTTCAAATCATAGAAAATTAGAGTGTCATTCCTCTTGTACTTAAGTCGGCATTGTGCCTTTTGTATTAAATTCGGATGCAATTTCTGTGTTTCATTGTCAATAAGAGGGTCCAATGGATAAGGTAAACCTGAAGTGAAGCATCGGAATCCAAAACTCGACTCACAGGAGAGGTTCAAATCCTCTTGTACTTAAGTCTTCATTGTGCCTTTTGTATTAAATTCGGATGCATTTTCTGTGTTTCATCGTCAATAAGATGGTCCAAGGGATACAGTAAACCTGAAGTGAAGCATCGGAATCTAAACCAGGACTCACAGGAGAGGTTCAAATCGTAGAGAGTTAGAGTGTCAGTCCCCTTGAACTTAAGTGGGCATTGTGCCTTTTGTATAAAATTCGGATGCAATTTCTGTGTTTCATCGTCAATAAGACGGTCCAAGCGATAAGGCAAACCTGAAGTGAAGCATCGGAATCAAAAACTGGACTCACAGGACATGTTCATATCATAGAAAATTAGAGTGTCATTCCTCTTGTACTTAAGTCGGCATTGTGCCTTTTGTAATAAATTCGGATGCAATTTAAGTGTTACATCGTCAATAACAAGGTCCACAGGATACAGTAAACCTGAAGTGTAGCATCAGAATCTAAAACTGGACTCACAGGAGAGGTTCAAATCATTGAAAATTAGAGTGTCAGTCCTCTTGTACTTAAGTCGGAATTGTGCCTTTTGTATTAAATTCGGATGCAATTTCTGTGTTTCATCGTCAATAAGAAGGTCAAAGGGATAGACTAAACCTGAAGTGAAGCATCGGAAAATAAAATTGGACTCACAGGAGAGGTTCAAATCAAAGATTGTTAGAGTGTCAGTTCTCTTGTCCTTAAGTCGACATGGTGCCTTTTGTATTAAATTCGGATGCAATTTCTGTGTTTCATTGTCAATAAGAAGGTCCAATGGATAAGGTAAACCTGAAGTGAAGCATCGGAATCCAAAACTGGACTCACAGGAGAGGTTCAAATCCTCTTGTACTTAAGTCTTCATTGTGCCTTGTGTATTAAATTCGGATGCAATATCTGTGTTTCATCGTCAAAAAGACGGTCCAAGGGATACAGTAAACCTGAAGTGAATCATTGGAATCTAAAGCTGGACTCACAGGAGAGGTTCAAATCATAGAGAGTTAGAGTCTCAGTTCTCATGTACTTAAGTCGACATTGTGCCTTTTGTATTAAATTCGGATGCAATTTCCGTGTTTCATCGTCAATAAGAAGGTCCAAGGGATACAGTAAACCTGAAGTGAAGCATCGGAATCTAAAACTGGACTCACAGGACATGTTCATATCATAGAAAATTAGAGTGTCATTCCTCTTGTACTTAAGTCGGCATTGTGCCTTTTGTAATAAATTCGGATGCAATTTAAGTGTTACATCGTCAATAACAAGGTCCACAGGATACAGTAAACCTGAAGTGTAGCATCAGAATCGAAAACTGGACTCACAGGAGAGGTTCAAATCATTGAAAATTAGAGTGTCAGTCCTCTTGTACTTAAGTCGGAATTGTGCCTTTTGTATTAAATTCGGATGCAATTTCTGTGTTTCATTGTCAATAAGAGGGTCCAATGGATAAGGTAAACCTGAAGTGAAGCATCGGAATCCAAAACTGGACTCACAGGAGAGGTTCAAATCCTCTTGTACTTAAGTCTTCATTGTGCCTTGTGTATTAAATTCGGATGCAATATCTGTGTTTCATCGTCAATAAGACGGTCCAAGGGATAAGGCAAACCTGAAGTGAAGCATCGGAATCTAAAACTGGACTCACAGAAGAGGTTCAAATCAAAGAAAGTTAGAGTGACAGGCCTCTTGTACTTAAGTCGGCAGTGTGCCTTTTGTATTAAATTCGGTTGCAATTTCTGTGTTTCATCGTCAATAAGAAGGTCAAAGGGATACAGTATACCTGAAGTGAATCATTGGAATCTAAAGCTGGACTCACAGGAGAGGTTCAAATCATAGAGAGTTAGAGTCTCAGTTCTCATGTACTTAAGTCGACATTGTGCCTTTTGTATTAAATTCGGATGCAATTTCCGTGTTTCATCGTCAATAAGAAGGTCCAAGGGATACAGTAAACCTGAAGTGAAGCATCGGAATCTAAAACTGGACTCACAGGACATGTTCATATCATAGAAAGTTAGAGTGTCATTCCTCTTGTACTTAAGTCCGCATTGTGCCTTTTGTATTAAATTCGGATGCAGTTTCTGTGTTTCATCGTCAAGAAGAATGTCCAAGGGATACAGTAAACCTGAAGTGAAGTATTGGAATCTACAACTTGTCTCACAGGAGAGGTTAAAATCATAGAGAGTTAATGTGTCAGTCCTTTTGTACTTAAGTCGGCATAGTGCATTTGTATTAAATTCGGATGCAATTTCTTTGTTTCATTGTCAATAAGGAGGTCCAAGGGATACAGCAAACCTGAAGTGAAGCATCGGAATGTAAAACTGGACTCACAGGAGATGTTCAAATCATAGAGAGTTAGAGTGTCAGTCCTGTTGTACTTAAGTCGGCATTGTGCCTTTTGTATTACATTCGGATTCAATTTCTGTGTTTCATCGTCAATAAGAAGGTCCAAGGGATACAGTAAACCTGAAGTGAAGCATCGGAATATAAAACTGGACTCACAGGAGAGGTTCAAATCATAGAGAGTTAGAGTGTCAGTCCTCTTGTAATTAAGTCGGCATTGTTCCTTTTGTATTAAATTCGGATGCAATTTCTGTGTTTCATCGTCAATAAAAAGGTCCAAAGGATACAGTAAACCTGAAGTGAAGCTTCGGAATGTAAAACTGGACTCACAAGACACGTTCTTATCATAGAAAGCTAGAGTGTCAATTCTCTTGTACTTAAGTTGGCATTGTGGCTTTTGTATTAAATTCGGATGCAGTTTCTGTGTTTCATCGTCAATAAGAAGGTCCAAGGGATACAGTAAACCTGAAGTGAAGCTTCGGAATCTAAAACTGGACTCACAGGACAAGTTCAAATCATAGAAAGTTAGAGTGTCAATTCTCTTGTACTTAAGTTGGCATTGTACCTTTTGTATTAAATTCGGATGCAATTTCTGTGTTTCACCGTCAATAACGAGGTCCAAGGGATACAGTAAACCTGAAGTGAAGCATCGGAATGTAAAACTGGACTCACAGGAGAGGTTCAAATCATAGAGAGTTAGAGTGTCAGTCCTCTTGTACTTAAGTCGGCATTGTGCCTATTGTATTAAATTTGGATGCATTTGTTGTGTTTCATAGTCAATAAGAAGATCCAAGGGATACAGTAAAACTGAAGTGAAGCAACGGAATCTAAAACTGAACTCACAGTAGAGGTTCTAATCATAGAGAGTTAGAGTGTCAGTCCTCTTGTAATTAAGTCGGCATTGTGCCTTTTGTATTAAATTAGGATGCAATTTCTGTGATTCATCGTCAATAAAAAGGTCCAAGGGATACAGTAAACCTGAAGTGAAGCTTCGGAATCTAAAACTGGACCCACAGGACAAGTTGAAATCATAGAAAGTTAGAGTGTCAATTCTCTTGTACTTATGTTGGCATTGTACCTTTTGTATTAAATTCGGATGCAATTTCTGTGTTTCACTGTCAATAACGAGGTCCAAGGGATACAGTAAACCTGAAGTGTAGCATCGGAATGTAAAACTGGACTCACAGGAGAGGTTCAAATCATGGAAAGTTAGAGTTTCAGTCCTCTTGTACTTAAGTCGGCGTTGTGACTTTTGTATTAAATCCGGATGCAATTTCTGTGTTTCACCGTCAATAAGAAAGTCCAAGGGATAAGGTAAACCTGTAGTGAAGCATCGGAATCTAAAACTGGACTCATTGAAGAGGTTCAAATCATAGAAAGTTAGAGTGTCAGTCCTCTTGTACTTAAGTCGGCAATGTGCCTTTTGTATTAAATTCGAATGCAATTTCTGTGTTTCATCGTCAATAAGAAGGTCCAAGGGATACAGTAAACCTGAAGTGAAGCACCGGAAGCTAAAACTGGACTCACAGGTGAGGTTCAAATCATAGAGAGTTAGAGTGTCAGTCCTCATGTTCTTAAATCGGCATTGTGCCTTTTGTATTAAATTCGGATGCAATTTATGTGTTTCATCGTCAATAAGAAGGTCAAAGGGATACAGTAAACCTGAAGTGAAGCATCGGAATCTGAAAACGGGACTCACAGGAGAGGTTCAAAGCATAGAGAGTTAGAGTATCAGTCCTCTTGTACTTAAGTCGGCATTGTGCCTTTTGTATTAAATTCGGATGCAATTTCTGTGTTTCATCGTCAATAAGAAGGTCAAAGGGATACAGTAAACCTGAAGTGAAGCATTGGAATCTGAAAACTGGACTCACAGGAGAGGTTCAAATCATAGAGAGTTAGAGTATCAGTCCTCTTGTACTTAAGTCGGCATTGTGCCTTTTGTATTAAATTCGGATGCAATTTCTGTTTTTCATCGTCAATAAGAAGTTCCACAGGGTACAGTACACCTGAAGTGTAGCATCGGAATCTAATACTCGACTCACAGGTGAGGTTCAAATCATAGAAAGTTAGAGTGTCAGTCCTCTTGTACTTAAGTCGTCATTGTGCCTATTGTATTAAATTCGGATGCAATTTCTGTGTTTCATCGTCAATAACAAAGTTCAAGGGATACAGTAAACCTAAAGTGTAGCATCGTAAACTAAAACTGGTCTCACAGGAGAGGTTCAAATCATAGAAAGTTAGAGTGTCAGTCCTCTTGTGCTTAAGTCGGCATTGTGCCTTTTGCATTGAATTCGGATGCAATTTCTGTGTCTCATCGTCAATAAGAAGGTCCGAGGGATATAGTAAACTTGAAGTGAAGCATCGGAATCTAAAGCTGGTCTCACAGGAGAGGTTCAAATCATAGAGAGTTAGAGTGTCAGTCCTCTTGTACTTAAGTCGGCATTGTGCCTTTTGTATTAAATTCGGATGCAATTTCTGGTTTTCATCGTCAATAAGAAGGTCCAAGGGATACAGTAAACCTTAAGTGAAGCATCGGAATATAAAACTGGACTCACAGGAGAGGTTTAATCATAGAGGGTTAGAGTGTCAGTCCTCTTGTACTTAAATCGGCATTGTGCCTTTTGTATTAAATTGGGATGCAATTCCTGTGTTTCATCGTCAATAAGAAGGTTCAAGGGATACAGTAAACCTGAAGTGAAGCATCGGAATCTGAAACTGGACTCACAGGAGAGGTTCAAATCATAGAGAGTTAGAGTGTCAGTCCTCTTGTACATAAGTCGGCATTGTGCTTTTTGTATTAAATTCGGATGCAATTTCTGTGTTTCATCGTCAATAAGAAGGTCCAAGGGATACAGTAAACTGGGAGTGAAGCATAGGAATCTAAAACTGTACTCACAGGACAGGTTCATATCATAGAAAGTTAGAGGGTCAGTCCTGTTTTACTTAAGTCGGCATTGTGCCTTTTGTATTAAATTCGGATGCAATTTCTGAGTTTCATCGTCAATAAGAAGGTGAAAGGGATACAGTAAACCTGAAGTGAAGCATCGGAAAATAAAACTGGACTCACAGGAGAGGTTCAAATCATAGAGAGTTAGAGTGTCAGTCCTCTTGTACTTAAGCCGGCATTGTGCATTTTTTATTAAATTCGGATGCAGTTTCTGTGTTTCATCGTCAATAAGAAGGTCAAAGGGATACAGTAAACCTGAAGTGAAGCATCGGAATCTGAAAGCTGGACTCACAGGAGAGGTTCAAATCATAGAGAGTTAGAGGATCAGTCCTCTTGTACTTAAGTTGGCATTGTGCCTTTTGTATTAAATTCGGATGCAATTTCTATTTTTCATCGTCAATAAGAAGGTCCACAGGATACATTAAACCTGAAGTGTAGCATCGGAATCTAAAACTGGACTCACAGGAGAGGTTTAAATCATAGAGAGTTAGAGTGTCGGTCTTCTTGTACTTAAGTCGGCATTGTACCGTTTGTATTAAATTCGGATGCCATTTCTGTGTTTCATCGTCAATAAGGAGGTCAAAGGGATACAGTAAACCTGAAGTGAAGCATCGTAAAATAAAACTGGACTCACAGGAGAGGTTCAAATCAAAGAATGTTAGAGTGTCAGTCCTCTTGTACTTAAGTCGGCATTTTGCTTTTGCATTAAATTCGGATGCAATTTCTGTGTTTCATCGACAATAAGAAGGTCCAAGGTATAAGGTAAACCTGAAGTGAAGCATCGCAATCCAAAACTGGTCTCACAGAAGAGGTTCAAATCATAGAAAGTTAGAGTGTCAGTCTTCTTGTACATAAGTCGGCATTGTGCCTTTTGTATTAAATCCGGATGAAATTTCTGTGTTTCATCGTCAATAAGAAGGTCCTAGGTATACAGTAGAACTGAAGTGAAGCATCGGAATCTAAAACTGGACTCACAGGAGAGGTTCAAATCATAGAGAGTTAGAGTGTCAGTCCTCTTGTACTTAAGTCGGCATTGTGCGTTTTGTCTTAAATTCGGATGCAATTTCTGTGTTTCATCGTCAATACGGAAGTCCAAGGGTTGCAGTAAACCTGAAGTGAAGCATCGGAATCTAAAACTGGACTCACAGGAGAGGTTCAAATCATAGAGAGTTAGAGTGTCAGTCCTCTGGTACTTAAGTCAGCATTGTGCCTTTTGTATTAAATTCAGATGCAATTTCTTTGTTTCATCGTCAATAAGACGGTGCAAGGGATACAGTAAACCTGAAGTGAAGCATTGGAATCTAAAACTGGACTCACAGGAGAGTTTCAAATCATAGAGAGTTAGAGTGTCAGTCCTCTTGTACTTAAGTCGGCATTGTGCCTTTTGTATTAAATTCGGATGCAATTTCTGTGTTTCATCGTCAATAAAAAGGTCCAAAAGATACAGTAAACCTGAAGTGAAGCATCGGAATCTAAAACTGGACTCACAGGAGAGGTTAAGATTATAGAGAGTTAGAGTGTCAGTCCTCTTGTGCTTATTTCGTCATTGTGCCTTTTGTATTAAATTCGGATGCAATTTCTGTGTTTCGTCGTCAATAACAAAGTTCAAGGGATACAGTAAGCCTGAAGTGTAGCATCGGAAACTAAAACTGGTCTCACAGGAGAGGTTCAAATCATAGAAAGATAGAGTGTCAGTCCTCTTGTGCTTAAGTCGGCATTGTGCCTTTTGCATTAAATTCGGATGCAATTTCTGTGTTTCATCGTCAATACGATCGTACACGGGATACAGTAAACCTGAAGTGAAGCATCGGAATCTAAAACTGGACTCACAGGAGAGGTTCAAATCATAGAGAGTTAGAGTGTCAGTCCTCTTGTACTTAAGTCGGCATTGTGCCTTTTTTATTAAATTCGGATGCAATTTCTGTGTTTCATCGTCAATAAGAAGGTCCAAGGGATACAGTAAACCTGAAGTGAAGCATCGGAATCTAAAACTGGACTCACAGGAGAGGTTCAAATCATAGAGAGTTAGAGTGTCAGTCCTCTTGTACTTAAGTCGGCATTGTGCCGTTTGCATTAAATTCAGATGCAATCTCTGTGTCTCATCGTCAATAAGAAGGTCCGAGGGGTATAGTAAACTTGAAGTGAAGCATCGGAATCTATAACTGATCTCACAGGAGAGGTTCAAATCATAGAGGGTTAGAGTGTCAGTTCTCTTGTACTTAAGTCGGCATTGTGCCATTTGTATTAAATTCGGATGCAATTTCTGTGTTTCATCGTCAATAAGAAGGTCCAATGAATACAGTAAACCTGAAGTGAAGCTTCGGAATCTAAAACTGGACTCACAATAGAGGTTCAAATCATGGAGTGTTAAAGTGTCAGTCCTCTTGTACTTAAGTCGGCATTGTGCATTTTGTATTAAATTAGGATGCAATTTCTGTGTTACATCGTCAATAAGAAAGTCCAAGGGATAAGGTAAACCAGTAGTGAAGCATCGGAATCTAAAACTGGACTCAAAGAAGAGGTACAAATCATAGAAAGTTAGAGAGTCAGTCCTCTTGTACTTTGGGCGGCATTGTGCCTTTTGTATTAAATTCGAATGCTATTTCTGTGTTTCATCGTCGATATGAAGGTCCAAGGGATACAGTAAACCTGAAGTGAAGCACCGGAATTTAAAACTGGACTCACAGGAGAGGTTCAAATCATAGAGTGTTTGAGTGTCAGTCCTCAAGTTCTTAAATCGGCATTGTGCCTTTTATATTAAATTCGGATGCAATTTCTGCTTTTCATCGTCAATAAGAAGGTCTGCAGGATACAGTAACCCTGAAGTGTAGCATCGGAATCTAAATCTGGAGTCACAGGAGACGTTCAAATCATAGAGAGTTAGAGTGTCAGTCCTCTTGTACTTAAGTCAGATTTGTGCCGTTTGCATTAAATTCGGATGCAATTTCTGTGTTTCATCGTCAATAAGGAGGTCAAAGAGATACAGTAAATCTGAAGTGAAGCATCGTAAAATAAAACTGGACTCACAGGAGAGGTTCAAATCAATGAATGTTAGAGTGTCAGTCCTCTTGCACATAAGTCGGCATTTTGCCTTTTGCATTAAATTCGGATGCAATTTCTGTGTTTCATCGTCAATAAGGAGGTCAAAGAGATACAGTAAATCTGAAGTGAAGCATCATAAAATAAAACTGGACTCACAGGAGAGGTTCAAATCAAAGAATGTTAGAGTGTCAGTCCTCGTGTACTTAAGTCGGCATTGTGCCTTTTGTATTAAATTCGGATGCAATTTCTGTGTTTCATCGTCAATACGATCGTACACGGGATACAGTAAACCTGAAGTGAAGCATCGGAATCTAAAACTGGACTCACAGGAGAGGTTCAAATCAAAGAGAGTTAGAGTATCAGTCCTCTTGTACTTAAGTTGGCATTGTGCCTTTTGTATTAAATTCGGATGCAATTTCTGCATTTCATCGTCAATAAGAAGGTCCGCAGGATACAGTAACCCTGAAGTGTAGCATCGGAATCTAAATCTGGAGTCACAGGAGAGGTTCAAATCATAGAGAGTTAGAGTGTCAGTCCTCTTGTACTTAAGTCGGCATTGTGCCTTTTGTATTAAATTCGGATGCAATTTCTGTGTTTCATCGTCAATAAGAAGGTCCAAGGAATTCAGTAAACCTGAAGTGAAGCTTCGGAATCTAAAACTGGACTCACAATAGAGGTTCAAATCATAGAGTGTTAAAGTGTCATTCCTCTAGTACTTAAGCCGGCATTGTGCATTTTGTATTAAATTCGGATGCAATTTCTGTGTTACATCGTCAATAAGAATGTCCAAGGGATAAGGTAAACCAGTAGTGAAGCATCGGAATCTAAAACTGGACTCAAAGAAGAGGTTCAAATCATAGAAAGTTAGAGTGTCAGTCCTCTTGTACTTAAGGCGGCATTGTGCCTTTTGTATTAAATTCGAATGCAATTTCTGTGTTTCATCGTCAATATGAAGGTCCAAGGGATACAGTAAACCTGAAGTGAAGCACCGGAATCTAAAACTGGACTCACCGGGGAGGTTCAAATCACAGAGAGTTAGAGTGTCAGTCCTCATGTTCTTAAATCGGCATTGTGCCTTTTGTATTAAATTCGGATGCAATTTCTGTGTTTCATCGGCAATAACAAGATTCAAGGGATACAGTAAACCTGAAGGGTAGCATCGGAATCTAAAACTGGACTCACAGGAGGGGTTCAAATCATAGAGAGTTAGAGTGTCAGTCCACTTGTACTTAAGTCGGCATTGTGCCTTTTGCATTAAATTCGGATGCAATTTCTGTTTTCATCGTCAATAAGAAGGTCCTAGGGATATAGTAAACCTGAAGTGAAGCATCGGAATCTAAAACTGGTCTCACAGGAGAGGTTCAAATCATAGAAAGTTAGAGTGTCAGTCCTCTTGTACCTAAGTCGGCATTGTGCCTTTTGTATTAAATCCGGATGCAATTTCTGTGTTTCATCGTCAAAAAGAGGGTCCAAGGGATAAGGTAAACCTGTAGTGAAGCATCGGAATCTAAAACTGGACTCACTGGAGAGGTTCAAATCATAGAGAGTTAGAGTGACAGTCCTCCTGTACTTATGTCGGCCTTGGGACTTTTGTATTAATTTCGGATGCAAATTCTGTGTTTCATCATCAACAAGAAGGTCCAAGGGATACAGTAGACCTGAAGTGAAGCATCTGAATCTAAAACTGGACTCACAGGAGAGGTTCAAATCATAGAGAGTTAGAGTGTCAGTCCTCTTGTACTTAAGTCGGCATTGTGTGTTTTGTCTTAAATTCGGATGCAATTTCTGTGTTTCATCGTCAATACGGAAGTCCAAGGTTTGCAGTAAACCTGAAGTGAAGCATCGGAATCTAAAACTGGACTCACAGGAGAGGTTCAAATCATAGAGAGTTAGAGTGTCAGTCCTCTGGTACTTAAGTCAGCATTGTGCCTTTTGTATTAAATTCAGATGCAATTTCTTTGTTTCATCGTCGATAAGACGGTCCAAGGGATACAGTAAACCTGAAGTGAAACATTGGAATCTAAAACTGGACTCACAGGAGAGTTTCAAATCATAGAGAGTTTGAGTGCCAGTCCTCTTGTACTTAAGTCGGCATTGTGCCTTTTGTATTAAATTCGGATGCAATTTCTGTGTTTCATCGTCAATAAAAAGGTCCAAAAGATACAGTAAACCTGAAGTGAAGCATCGGAATCTAAAACTGGACTCACAGGAGAGGTTAAGATCATAGAGAGTTAGAGTGTCAGTCCTCTTGTACTTAAGTCGTCATTGTGCCTTTTGTATTAAATTCAGATGCAATTTCTTTGTTTCATTGTCAATAAGACGGTCCAAGGGATACAGTAAACCTGAAGTGAAGCATTGGAATCTAAAACTGGACTCACAGGAGAGTTTCAAATCATAGAGAGTTAGAGTGTCACTCCTCTTGTACTTAAGTCGGCATTGTGCCTTTTGTATTAAATTCGGATGCAATTTCTGTGTTTCATCGTCAATAAAAAGGTCCAAAAGATACAGTAAACCTGAAGTGAAGCATCGGAATCTAAAACTGGACTCACAGGAGAGGTTAAGATCATAGAGAGTTAGAGTGTCAGTCCTCTTGTACTTAAGTCGTCATTGTGCCTTTTGTATTAAATTCGGATGCAATTTCTGTGTTTCATCGTCAATAACGAAGTTCAAGGGATACAGTAAACCTGAAGTGTAGCATCGGAAACTAAAACTGGTCTCACAGGAGACGTTCAAATCATAGAAAATTAGAGTGTCAGTCCTCTTGTGCTTAAGTCGGCATTGTGCCTTTTGCATTAAATTCGGATGCAATCACTGTGTCTCATCGTCAATAAGAAGGTCCGAGGGGTATAGTAAACTTGAAGTGAAGCATCGGAATCTAAAACTGGTCTCACAGGAGAGGTTGAAATCATAGAAAGTTAGAGTGTCAGTCCTCTTGTACTTAAGTAGGCATTGTGCCTTTTGTATTAAATCCGGATGCAATTTCTGTGTTTCATCGTCAAAAAGAAAGTGCAAGAGATAAGGTAAACCTGTAGTGAAGCATCGGAATCTAAAACTGGACTCTAAGAAGAGGTTTAAATCATAGAAAGTTAGAGTGTCAGTCCTCTTGTATTAAGTCGGCATTGTTCCTTTTGTATAAAATTCGGATGCAATTTCTGTGTTTCATTGTCAATAAAAAGGTCCAAGGGATACAATAAACCTGAAGTGAAGCATCACAATCTAAAACTGGACTCACTGGAGAGGTTCAAATCGTAGAGAGTTAGAGTGTCAGTCCTCTTGTACTTAAGTCGGCATTGTGCCTTTTGTATTAAATTCGGATGCAATTTCTGCGTTTCATCGCCAATAAGAAGGTCAAAGGGATACAGTAAACCTGAAGTGAAGCATCGGAATCTAAAACTGGACTCACAGGAGATGTTCAAATCATAGAGAGTTAGAGTGTCAGTCCTCTTGTACTTAAGTCGGCATTGTGCCTTTTGTATTAAATTCGGATGCTATTTCTGTGTTTCATCGTCAATACGATCGTACACGGGATACAGTAAACCTGAAGTGAAGCATCGGAATCTAAAACTGGACTCACAGGAGAGGTTCAAATCATAGAGAGTTAGAGTGTCAGTCCTCTTGTACTTAAGTCGGCATTGTGCCTTTTGTATTAAATTCGGATGCAATATCTGTGTTTCATCGTCAATAAGAAGGTCCAAGGAATACAGTAAACCTGAAGTGAAGCTTCGGAATCTAAAACTGGACTCACAGGACAAGTTCAAATCATAGAAAGTTAGAGTGTCAATTCTCTTGTACTTAAGTTGGCATTGTACCTTTTGTATTAAATTCAGATGCAATTTCTGCGTTTCATCGTCAATGACAAGGTCCAAGGGATATAGTAAACCTGAAGTGTAGCATCGGAATCTAAAACTGGACTCAAAGAAGAGGTTCAAATCATAGAAAGTTAGAGTGTAGTCCTCTTGTACTAAAGGCGGCATTGTGCCTTTTGAATTAAATTCGAATGCAATTTCTGTGGTTCATCGTCAATATGAGGGTCCAAGGGATACAGTAAACCTGAAGTGAAGCACCGGAATCTAAAACTGGACTCACAGGAGAGGTTCAAATCATTGAAAGTTAGAGTGTAAGTCCTCTTGTACTTAAGTCGGGATTGTGCCGTTCGTATTAAATTGGGAGGCAATTTCTGTGTTTCATCGTCAATAAGATGGTCAAAGAAATACAGTAAACCTGAAGTGAAGCATCGGAAAGTAAAACTGGACTCACAGGAGAGGATCAAATCAATGAATGTTAGATGTCAGTCCTCTTGTACTTAAGTCGGCATTGTGCTTTTGTATTAAATTCGGATGCAATTTCTGTGTTTCATCGACAATAAGAAGGTCCAAGGTATAAGGTAAACCTGAAGTGAAGCATAGGAATCCAAAACTGGTCTCACAGAAGAGGTTCAAATCATAGAAAGTTAGAGTGTCAGTCCTCTTGTACTTAAGTCGGCATTGTGCCTTTTGTATTAAATTCGGATGCAATTTCTGTGTTTCATCGTCAATAGGGTGGTCCAAGGGATACAGTAAACCTGAAGTGAAGCATCGGAATCAAAAGCTGGACTCAAAGGAGAGGTTCAAATCAGAGAGAGTTAGAGTGTCAGTCCTCTTGTACTTAAGTCTTCATTGTTCCTTTTGTATTAAATTCAGATGCAATTTCTGTGTTTCATCGTCAATAAAAAGGTCCAAGAGATACAGTAAACCAGAAGTGAAGCATCGGAATCTAAAACTGGACTCACAGGAGAGGTTATGATCATAGAGAGTTAGAGTGTCAGTCCTCTTGTGTTTAAGTCGGCATTGTGCCTTTTGCATTAAATTCTGATGCAATTTCCGTGTTTCATCGGCAATAACAAGGTTCAAGGGATACAGTAAACCTGAAGGGTAGCATCGGAATCTAAAACTGGACTCACAGGAGAGGTTCAAATCATAGTGTGTTAGAGTGTGAGTCCTCTTGTACTTAAGTCGGCATTGTGCCTTTTGCATTAAATTCTGATGCAATTTCTGTGTTTCATCGTCAATAAGAAGGTCCGAGGGATATAGTAAACCTGAAGTGAAGCATCGGAATCTAAAACTGGTCTCACAGGAGAGGTTCAAATCATAGAAAGTTAGAGTGTTAGTCCTCTTGTACTTAAGTCGGCATTTTGCCATTTTTATTAAATTCGGATGCAATTTCTGTGTTTCATCGTCAATAAGAAAGTCCAAGGGATACAGTAAACCTGAAGTGAAGCATCGGAATCTAAAATTGGACTCACAGGAGAGGTTCAAATCATAGAGAGTTAGAGTGACAGTCCTCTTGTACTTAAGTCGGCATTGTGACTTTTGTATTAAATTCGGATGCAAATTCTGTGTTTCATCAACAATAAGAAGGTCCAAGGGATACAGTAAACCTTAATTGAAGCATCGGAATCTAAAACTGGACTCACAGGAGAGGATCAAATCATAGAGAGTTAGAGTGTCAGTCCTCTTGTACTTAAGTCGCTATTGTGCGTTTTGTCTTAAATTCAGATGCAATTTCTGTGTTTCATCGTCAATAAGGAAGTCCAAGGGTTACAGTAAACCTGAAGTGAAGCATCAGAATCTAAAACTGGACTCACAGGAGAGTTTCAAATCATAGAGAGTTAGAGTGTCAGTCCTCTGGTACATAAGTCAGCACTGTGCCTTTTGTATTAAATTCAGATGCAATTTCTTTGTTTCATCGTCAATAAGACGGTCCAAGGGATACAGTAAACCTGAAGTGAAGCATCGGAATCTAAAACTGGACTCACTGGAGAGGTTCAAATCGTAGAGAGTTAGAGTGTCAGTCCTCTTGTACTTAAGTCGTCATTGTGCCTTTTGTATTAAATTCGGATGCAATTTCTGTGTTTCATCGTCAATAACGAAGTTCAAGGGATACAGTAAACCTGAAGTGTAGCATCGGAAACTAAAACTGGTCTCACAGGAGACGTTCAAATCATAGAAAGTTAGAGTGTCAGTCCTCTTGTGCTTAAGTCGGCATTGTGCCTTTTGCATTAAATTCGGATGCAATCTCTGTGTCTCATCGTCAATAAGAAGGTCCGAGGGGTATAGTAAATTTGAAGTGAAGCATCGGAATCTAAAACTGGTCTCACAGGAGAGGTTGAAATCATAGAAAGTTAGAGTGTCAGTCCTCTTGTACTTAAGTCGGCATTGTGCCTTTTGTATTAAATCCGGATGCAATTTCTGTGTTTCATCGTCAAAAAGAAGGTCCAAGAGATAAGGTAAACCTGTAGTGAAGCATCGGAATCTAAAACTGGACTCTAAGAAGAGGTTTAAATCATAGAAAGTTAGAGTGTCAGTCCTCTTGTATTAAGTCGGTATTGTTCCTTTTGTATAAAATTCGGATGCAATTTCTGTGTTTCATTGTCAATAAAAAGGTCCAAGGGATACAATAAACCTGAAGTGAAGCATCAGAATCTAAAACTGGACTCACTGGAGAGGTTCAAATCGTAGAGAGTTAGAGTGTCAGTCCTCTTGTACTTAAGTCGGCATTGGTCCTTTTGTATTAAATTTGGATGCAATTTCTGCGTTTCATCGCCAATAAGAAGGTCAAAGGGATACAGTAAACCTGAAATGAAGCATCGGAGTCTAAAACTGGACTCACAGGAGATGTTCAAATCATAGAGAGTTAGAGTGTCAGTCCTCTTGTACTTAAGTCGGCATTGTGCTTTTTGTATTAAATTCGGATGCAATTTCTGTGTTTCATCGTCAATACGATCGTACACGGGATACAGTAAACCTGAAGTGAAGCATCGGAATCTAAAACTGGACTCACAGGAGAGGTTCAAATCATAGAGAGTTAGAGTGTCAGTCCTCTTGTACTTAAGTCGGCATTGTGCCTTTTGTATTAAATTCGGATGCAATTTCTGTGTTTCATCGTCAATAAGAAGGTCCAGGGGATACAGTAAACCTGAAGTGAAGCATCGGAATCTAAAACTGGACTCACAGGAGAGGTTCAAATCATAGAGAGTTAGAGTGTGAGTCCTCTTGTACTTAAGTCGGCATTGTGCCTTTTGTATTAAATTCGGATGCAATTTCTGTGTTTCATCGTCAATAAGAAGGTCCAAGGAATACAGTAAACCTGAAGTGAAGCTTCGGAATCTAAAACTGGACTCACAGGACAGGTTCAAACCATAGAGAGTTAGAGTGTCAGTCCTCTTGTTCTTAAGTCGGCATTGTGCCTTTTGTATTAAATTCGGATGCAATTTCTGTGATTCATCGTCAATAGGGTGGTCCAAGGGATACAGTAAACCTGAAGTGAAGCATCGGAATCAAAAGCTGGACTCAAAGGAGAGGTTCAAATCAGAGAGAGTTAGAGTGTCAGTCCTCTTGTACTTAAGTCGGCATTGTTCCTTTTGTATTAAATTCAGATGCAATTTCTGTGTTTCATCGTCAATAAAAAGGTCCAAGAGATACAGTAAACCAGAAGTGAAGCATCGGAATCTAAAACTGGACTCACAGGAGAGGATCAAATCATAGAGAGTTAGAGTGTCAGTCCTCTTGTACTTAAGTCGCTATTGTGCGTTTTGTCTTAAATTCAGATGCAATTTCTGTGTTTCATCGTCAATAAGGAAGTCCAAGGGTTACAGTAAACCTGAAGTGAAGCATCAGAATCTAAAACTGGACTCACAGGAGAGTTTCAATTCATAGAGAGTTAGAGTGTCAGTCCTCTGGTACATAAGTCAGCACTGTGCCTTTTGTATTAAATTCAGATGCAATTTCTATGTTTCATCGTCAATAAGACGGTCCAAGGGATACAGTAAACCTGAAGTGAAGCATCGGAATCTAAAACTGGACTCACTGGAGAGGTTCAAATCGTAGAGAGTTAGAGTGTCAGTCCTCTTGTACTTAAGTCGTCATTGTGCCTTTTGTACTAAATTCGGATGCAATTTCTGTGTTTCATCGTCAATAACGAAGTTCAAGGGATACAGTAAACCTGAAGTGTAGCATCGGAAACTAAAACTGGTCTCACAGGAGACGTTCAAATCATAGAAAGTTAGAGTGTCAGTCCTCTTGTGCTTAAGTCGGCATTGTGCCTTTTGCATTAAATTCGGATGCAATCTCTGTGTCTCATCGTCAATAAGAAGGTCCGAGGGGTATAGTAAATTTGAAGTGAAGCATCGGAATCTAAAACTGGTCTCACAGGAGAGGTTGAAATCATAGAAAGTTAGAGTGTCAGTCCTCTTGTACTTAAGTCGGCATTGTGCCTTTTGTATTAAATCCGGATGCAATGTCTGTGTTTCATCGTCAAAAAGAAGGTCCAAGAGATAAGGTAAACCTGTAGTGAAGCATCGGAATCTAAAACTGAACTCTAAGAAGAGGTTTAAATCATAGAAAGTTAGAGTGTCAGTCCTCTTGTATTAAGTCGGCATTGTTCCTTTTGTATAAAATTCGGATGCAATTTCTGTGTTTCATTGTCAATAAAAAGGTCCAAGGGATACAATAAACCTGAAGTGAAGCATCAGAATCTAAAACTGGACTCACTGGAGAGGTTCAAATCGTAGAGAGTTAGAGTGTCAGTCCTCTTGTACTTAAGTCGGCATTGGTCCTTTTGTATTAAATTTGGATGCAATTTCTGCGTTTCATCGCCAATAAGAAGGTCAAAGGGATACAGTAAACCTGAAGTGAAGCATCGGAATCTAAAACTGGACTCACAGGAGATGTTCAAATCATAGAGAGTTAGAGTGTCAGTCCTCTTGTACTTAAGTCGGCATTGTGCTTTTTGTATTAAATTCGGATGCAATTTCTGTGTTTCATCGTCAATACGATCGTACACGGGATACAGTAAACCCGAAGTGAAGCATCGGAATCTAAAACTGGACTCACAGGAGAGGTTCAAATCATAGAGAGTTAGAGTGTCAGACCTCTTGTACTTAAGTCGGCATTGTGCCTTTTGTATTAAATTCGGATGCAATTTCTGTGTTTCATCGTCAATAAGAAGGTCCAAGGAATACAGTAAACCTGAAGTGAAGCTTCGGAATTTAAAACTGGACTCACAGGACAGGTTCAAACCATAGAGAGTTAGAGTGTCAGTCCTCTTGTTCTTAAGTCGGCATTGTGCCTTTTGTATTAAATTCGGATGCAATTTCTGTGTTTCATCGTCAATAGGGTGGTCCAAGGGATACAGTAAACCTGAAGTGAAGCATCGGAATCAAAAGCTGGACTCAAAGGAGAGGTTCAAATCAGAGAGAGTTAGAGTGTCAGTCCTCTTGTACTTAAGTCGGCATTGTTCCTTTTGTATTAAATTCAGATGCAATTTCTGTGTTTCATCGTCAATAGAAAGGTCCAAGAGATACAGTAAACCAGAAGTGAAGCATCGGAATCTAAAACTGGACTCACAGGAGAGGTTATGATCATAGAGAGTTAGAGTGTCAGTCCTCTTGTGTTTAAGTCGGCATTGTGCCTTTTGTATTAAATTCGGATGCAATTTCTGTGATTCATCGTCAATAGGGTGGTCCAAGGGATACAGTAAACCTGAAGTGAAGCATCGGAATCAAAAGCTGGACTCAAAGGAGAGGTTCAAATCAGAGAGAGTTAGAGTGTCAGTCCTCTTGTACTTAAGTCGGCATTGTTCCTTTTGTATTAAATTCAGATGCAATTTCTGTGTTTCATCGTCAATAAAAAGGTCCAAGAGATACAGTAAACCAGAAGTGAAGCATCGGAATCTAAAACTGGACTCACAGGAGAGGTTATGATCATAGAGAGTTAGAGTGTCAGTCCTCTTGTGTTTAAGTCGGCATTGTGCCTTTTGCATTAAATTCTGATGCAATTTCCGTGTTTCATCGGCAATAACAAGGTTCAAGGGATACAGTAAACCTGAAGGGTAGCATCGGAATCTAAAACTGGACTCACAGGAGAGGTTCAAATCATAGTGTGTTAGAGTGTGAGTCCTCTTGTACTTAAGTCGGCATTGTGCCTTTTGCATTAAATTCTGATGCAATTTCTGTGTTTCATCGTCAATAAGAAGGTCCGAGGGATATAGTAAACCTGAAGTGAAGCATCGGAATCTAAAACTGGTCTCACAGGAGAGGTTCAAATCATAGAAAGTTAGAGTGTTAGTCCTCTTGTACTTAAGTCGGCATTTTGCCATTTTTATTAAATTCGGATGCAATTTCTGTGTTTCATCGTCAATAAGAAAGTCCAAGGGATACAGTAAACCTGAAGTGAAGCATCGGAATCTAAAATTGGACTCACAGGAGAGGTTCAAATCATAGAGAGTTAGAGTGACAGTCCTCTTGTACTTAAGTCGGCATTGTGACTTTTGTATTAAATTCGGATGCAAATTCTGTGTTTCATCAACAATAAGAAGGTCCAAGGGATACAGTAAACCTTAATTGAAGCATCGGAATCTAAAACTGGACTCACAGGAGAGGATCAAATCATAGAGAGTTAGAGTGTCAGTCCTCTTGTACTTAAGTCGCTATTGTGCGTTTTGTCTTAAATTCAGATGCAATTTCTGTGTTTCATCGTCAATAAGGAAGTCCAAGGGTTACAGTAAACCTGAAGTGAAGCATCAGAATCTAAAACTGGACTCACAGGAGAGTTTCAATTCATAGAGAGTTAGAGTGTCAGTCCTCTGGTACATAAGTCAGCACTGTGCCTTTTGTATTAAATTCAGATGCAATTTCTATGTTTCATCGTCAATAAGACGGTCCAAGGGATACAGTAAACCTGAAGTGAAGCATCGGAATCTAAAACTGGACTCACTGGAGAGGTTCAAATCGTAGAGAGTTAGAGTGTCAGTCCTCTTGTACTTAAGTCGTCATTGTGCCTTTTGTACTAAATTCGGATGCAATTTCTGTGTTTCATCGTCAATAACGAAGTTCAAGGGATACAGTAAACCTGAAGTGTAGCATCGGAAACTAAAACTGGTCTCACAGGAGACGTTCAAATCATAGAAAGTTAGAGTGTCAGTCCTCTTGTGCTTAAGTCGGCATTGTGCCTTTTGCATTAAATTCGGATGCAATCTCTGTGTCTCATCGTCAATAAGAAGGTCCGAGGGGTATAGTAAATTTGAAGTGAAGCATCGGAATCTAAAACTGGTCTCACAGGAGAGGTTGAAATCATAGAAAGTTAGAGTGTCAGTCCTCTTGTACATAAGTCGGCATTGTGCCTTTTGTATTAAATCCGGATGCAATGTCTGTGTTTCATCGTCAAAAAGAAGGTCCAAGAGATAAGGTAAACCTGTAGTGAAGCATCGGAATCTAAAACTGGACTCTAAGAAGAGGTTTAAATCATAGAAAGTTAGAGTGTCAGTCCTCTTGTATTAAGTCGGCATTGTTCCTTTTGTATAAAATTCGGATGCAATTTCTGTGTTTCATTGTCAATAAAAAGGTCCAAGGGATACAATAAACCTGAAGTGAAGCATCAGAATCTAAAACTGGACTCACTGGAGAGGTTCAAATCGTAGAGAGTTAGAGTGTCAGTCCTCTTGTACTTAAGTCGGCATTGGTCCTTTTGTATTAAATTTGGATGCAATTTCTGCGTTTCATCGCCAATAAGAAGGTCAAAGGGATACAGTAAACCTGAAGTGAAGCATCGGAATCTAAAACTGGACTCACAGGAGATGTTCAAATCATAGAGAGTTAGAATGTCAGTCCTCTTGTACTTAAGTCGGCATTGTGCTTTTTGTATTAAATTCGGATGCAATTTCTGTGTTTCATCGTCAATACGATCGTACACGGGATACAGTAAACCTGAAGTGAAGCATCGGAATCTAAAACTGGACTCACAGGAGAGGTTCAAATCATAGAGAGTTAGAGTGTCAGTCCTCTTGTACTTAAGTCGGCATTGTGCCTTTTGTATTAAATTCGGATGCAATTTCTGTGTTTCATCGTCAATAAGAAGGTCCAAGGAATACAGTAAACCTGAAGTGAAGCTTCGGAATCTAAAACTGGACTCACAGGACAGGTTCAAACCATAGAGAGTTAGAGTGTCAGTCCTCTTGTTCTTAAGTCGGCATTGTGCCTTTTGTATTAAATTCGGATGCAATTTCTGTGTTTCATCGTCAATAGGGTGGTCCAAGGGATACAGTAAACCTGAAGTGAAGCATCGGAATCAAAAGCTGGACTCAAAGGAGAGGTTCAAATCAGAGAGAGTTAGAGTGTCAGTCCTCTTGTACTTAAGTCGGCATTGTTCCTTTTGTATTAAATTCAGATGCAATTTCTGTGTTTCATCGTCAATAGAAAGGTCCAAGAGATACAGTAAACCAGAAGTGAAGCATCGGAATCTAAAACTGGACTCACAGGAGAGGTTATGATCATAGAGAGTTAGAGTGTCAGTCCTCTTGTGTTTAAGTCGGCATTGTGCCTTTTGCATTAAATTCTGATGCAATTTCCGTGTTTCATCGGCAATAACAAGGTTCAAGGGATACAGTAAACCTGAAGGGTAGCATCGGAATCTAAAACTGGACTCACAGGAGAGGTTCAAATCATAGTGTGTTAGAGTGTGAGTCCTCTTGTACTTAAGTCGGCATTGTGCCTTTTGCATTAAATTCTGATGCAATTTCTGTGTTTCATCGTCAATAAGAAGGTCCGAGGGATATAGTAAACCTGAAGTGAAGCATCGGAATCTAAAACTGGTCTCACAGGAGAGGTTCAAATCATAGAAAGTTAGAGTGTTAGTCCTCTTGTACTTAAGTCGGCATTTTGCCATTTTTATTAAATTCGGATGCAATTTCTGTGTTTCATCGTCAATAAGAAAGTCCAAGGGATACAGTAAACCTGAAGTGAAGCATCGGAATCTAAAATTGGACTCACAGGAGAGGTTCAAATCATAGAGAGTTAGAGTGACAGTCCTCTTGTACTTAAGTCGGCATTGTGACTTTTGTATTAAATTCGGATGCAAATTCTGTGTTTCATCAACAATAAGAAGGTCCAAGGGATACAGTAAACCTTAATTGAAGCATCGGAATCTAAAACTGGACTCACAGGAGAGGATCAAATCATAGAGAGTTAGAGTGTCAGTCCTCTTGTACTTAAGTCGCTATTGTGCGTTTTGTCTTAAATTGAGATGCAATTTCTGTGTTTCATCTTCAATAAGGAAGTCCAAGGGTTACAGTAAACCTGAAGTGAAGCATCAGAATCTAAAACTGGACTCACAGGAGAGTTTCAAATCATAGAGAGTTAGAGTGTCAGTCCTCTGGTACATAAGTCAGCACTGTGCCTTTTGTATTAAATTCAGATGCAATTTCTTTGTTTCATCGTCAATAAGACGGTCCAAGGGATACAGTAAACCTGAAGTGAAGCATCGGAATCTAAAACTGGACTCACTGGAGAGGTTCAAATCGTAGAGAGTTAGAGTGTCAGTCCTCTTGTACTTAAGTCGTCATTGTGCCTTTTGTATTAAATTCGGATGCAATTTCTGTGTTTCATCGTCAATAACGAAGTTCAAGGGATACAGTAAACCTGAAGTGTAGCATCGGAAACTAAAACTGGTCTCACAGGAGACGTTCAAATCATAGAAAGTTAGAGTGTCAGTCCTCTTGTGCTTAAGTCGGCATTGTGCCTTTTGCATTAAATTCGGATGCAATCTCTGTGTCTCATCGTCAATAAGAAGGTCCGAGGGGTATAGTAAATTTGAAGTGAAGCATCGGAATCGAAAACTGGTCTCACAGGAGAGGTTGAAATCATAGAAAGTTAGAGTGTCAGTCCTCTTGTACTTAAGTCGGCATTGTGCCTTTTGTATTAAATCCGGATGCAATTTCTGTGTTTCATCGTCAAAAAGAAGGTCCAAGAGATAAGGTAAACCTGTAGTGAAGCATCGGAATCTAAAACTGGACTCTAAGAAGAGTTTTAAATCATAGAAAGTTTGAGTGTCAGTCCTCTTGTACTTAAGTCGGCATTGTTCCTTTTGTATTAAATTCGGATGCAATTTCTGTGTTTCATCGTAAATAAAAAGGTCCAAGGGATACAATAAACCTGAAGTGAAGCATTAGAATCTAAAACTGGACTCGCAGGACAGGTTCAAATCGTAGAGAGTTAGAGTTTCAGTCCTCTTGTACTTAAGTCGGCATTGTGCCTTATGTATTAAATTCGGATGCAATTTCTGTGTTTCATAGCCAATAAGAAGGTCAAAGGGATACAGTAAACCTGAATTGAAGCACCGGAATCTAAAACTGTACTCACAGGAGATGTTCAAATCATAGAGAGTTAGAGTGTCAGTCCTCTTGTACTTAAGTCGGCATTGCGCTTTTTATATTAAATTCGGATGCAATTTCTGTGTTTCATCGTCAATAAGAAGGTCCAAGGGATACAGTAAAAAAGAAGTGAAGCATCGGAATCAAAAACTGGACTCCCAGGAGAGGTTCAAATCATAGAGAGTAAGAGTGTCAGTCCTGTTGTACTTAATTCGGCATTGTGTCTTTTGTATTAAATTCGGATGCAATTTCTGTGTTTCTTTGGCAATAAGAAGGTCCAAGGAATTCAGTAAACCTGAAGTGAAGCATCGGAAAGTAAAACTGGACTCACAGGAGAGGATCAAATCAAAGAATGTTAGAGTCTCAGTCTTCTTGTACTTAAGTCGGCATTGTGCTTTTGTATTAAATTCGGATGCAATTTCTGTGTTTCATCGACAATAAGAAGGTCCAAGGTATAAGGTAAACCTGAAGTGAAGCATCGGAATTCAAAACTGGTCTCACAGAAGAGGTTCAAATCATAGAAAGTTAGAGTGTCAGTCCTCTTGAACTTAAGTCGGCATTGTTCCTTTTGTATTAAATCCGGATGTAATTTCTGTGTTTCATCGTCAATAAGAAAGTCCTAGGTTTACAGTAGAACTGAAGTGATGCATCGGAATCTAAAACTGGACTCACAGGAGAGGTTCAAACCATAGAGAGTTACAGTGTCAGTCCTCTTGTCCTTAAGTCGGCATTGTGCATTTGTATTAAATTCGGATGCAATTTCTGTGTTTCATCGTCAATAGGGTGGTCCAAGGGATACAGTAAACCTGAAGTGAAGCATCGGAATCAAAAACTGGACTCAAAGGAGAGGTTCAAATCAGAGAGAGTTAGAGTGTCAGTCCTCTTGTACTTAAGTCGGCATTGTTCCTTTTGTATTAAATTCAGATGCAATTTCTGTGTTTCATCGTCAATAAAAAGGTCCAAGAGATACAGTAAACCAGAAGTAAAGCATCGGAATCTAAAACTGGACTCACAGGAGAGGTTATGATCATAGAGAGTTAGAGTGTCAGTCCTCTTGTACTTAAGTCGGCATTGTGCCTTTGGCATTAAATTCAGATGCAATTTCTGTGTTTCATCGGCAATAACAAGGTTCAAGGGATACAGTAAACCTGAAGGGTAGCATCGGAATCTAAAACTGGACTCACAGGAGAGGTTCAAATCATAGAGAGTTAGAGTGTGAGTCCTCTTGTATTTAAGTCGGCATTGTGCCTTTTGCATTAAATTCTGATGCAATTTCTGTGTTTCATCGTCAATAAGAAGGTCCGAGGGATATAGTAAACCTGAAGTGAAGCATCGGAATCTAAAACTGGTCTCACAGGACAGGTTCAAATCATAGAAAGTTAGAGTGTTAGTCCTCTTGTACTTAAGGCGGCATTTTGCCATTTTTATTAAATTCGGATGCAATTTCTGTGTTTCATCGTCAATAAGAAGGTCCAAGGGATACAGTAAACCTGAAGTGAAGCATCGGAATCTAAAATTGGACTCACAGGAGAGGTTCAAATCATAGAGAGTTAGAGTGACAGTCCTCTTATACTTAAGTCGGCATTATGTCTTTTGTATTAAATTCGGATGCAAATTCTGTGTTTCATCAACAATAAGAAGGTCCAAGGGATACAGTAAACCTTAAGTGAAGCATCGGAATCTAAAACTGGACTCACAGGAGAGGATCAAATCATAGAGAGTTAGAGTGTCAGTCCTCTTGTACTTAAGTCGCTATTGTGCGTTTTGTCTTAAATTCGGGTGCAATTTCTGTGTTTCATCGTCAATAAGGAAGTCCAAGGGTTACAGTAAACCTGAAGTGAAGCATCGGAATCTACAACTGGGCCCCCCGGTAGAGGTTCAAATCATAGAGAGTTAGAGTGTCAGTCCTCTGGTACATAAGTCAGCATTGTGCCTTTTGTATTAAATTCAGATGCAATTTCTTTGTTTCATCGTCAATAAGACGGTCCAAGGGATACAGTAAACCTGAAGTGAAGCATCGGAATCTAAAACTGGACTAACAGGAGAGTTTCAAATCATAGAGAGTTAGAGTGTCAGTCCTCTTGTACTTAAGTCGGCATTGTGCCTTTTGTATTAAATTCGGATGCAATTTCTGTGTTTCATCGTCAATAAAAAGGTCCAAAAGATACAGTAAACCTGAAGTGAAGCATCGGAATCTAAAACTGGACTCACAGGAGAGGTTAAGATCATAGAGAGTTAGAGTGTCAGTCCTCTTGTACTTAAGTCGTCATTGTGCCTTTTGTAATTAATTCGGATGCAATATCTGTGTTTCATCGTCATTAACGAAGTTCAAGGGATACAGTAAACCTGAAGTGTAGCATCGGAAACTAAAACTGGTCTCACAGGAGACGTTCAAATCATAGAAAGTTAGAGTGTCAGTCCTCTTGTACTTCAGTCGGCATTGTGCCTTTTGTATTAAATCCGGATGCAATTTCTGTGTTTCATCGTCAAAAAGAAGGTCCAAGAGATAAGGTAAACCTGTAGTGAAGCATCGGAATCTAAAACTGGACTCTAAGAAGAGGTTTAAATCATAGAAGGTTAGAGTGTCTGTCCTCTTGTATTAAGTCGGCATTGTTCCTTTTGTATAAAATTCGGATGCAATTTCTGTGTTTCATTGTCAATAAAAAGGTCCAAGGGATACAATAAACCTGAAGTGAAGCATCAGAATCTATAACTGGACTCACTGGAGAGGTTCAAATCGTAGAGAGTTAGAGTGTCAGTCCTCTTGTACTTAAGGCGGCATTGTGCCTTTTGTATTAAATTCGAATGCAATTTCTGTGGTTCATCGTCAATATGAGGGTCCAAGGGATACAGTAAACCTGAAGTGAAGCACCGGAATCTAAAACTGGACTCAAAGGAGAGGATCAAATCAAAGAATGTTAGAGTGTCAGACCTCTTGTACTTAAGTCGGCATTGTGCTTTTGTATTAAATTCGGATGCAATTTCTGTGTTTCATCGACAATAAGAAGGTCCAAGGTATAAGGTAAACCTGAAGTGAAGCATCGGAATCCAAAACTGGTCTCACAGAAGAGGTTCAAATCATACAAAGTTAGAGTGTCAGTCCTCTTGTACTTAAGTCGGCATTGTGCCTTTTGTATTAAATCCGGATGTAATTTCTGTGTGTCATCGTCAATAAGAAGGTCCTAGGTTTACAGTAGAACTGAAGTGATGCATCGGAATCTAAAACTGGACTCACAGGAGAGGTTCAAACCAAAGAGAGTTAGAGTGTCAGTCCTCTTGTGCTTAAGTCGGCATTGTGCATTTTGTATTAAATTCGGATGCAATTTCTGTGTTTCATCGTCAATAGGGTGGTCCAAGGGATACAGTAAACCTGAAGTGAAGCATCGGATTCAAAAACTGGACCCAAAGGAGAGGTTCAAATCAGAGAGAGTTAGAGTGGCAGTCCTCTTGTACTTAAGTCGGCATTGTTCCTTTTGTATTAAATTCAGATGCAATTTCTGTGTTTCATCGTCAATATAAAGGTCCAAGGGATACAGTAAACCAGAAGTGAAGCATCGGAATCTAAAACTGGACTCACAGGAGAGGTTATGATCATAGAGAGTTAGAGTGTCAGTCCTCTTGTACTTAAGTCGGCATTGTGACTTTTGCATTAAATTCTGATGCAATTTCTGTGTTTCATCGGCAATAACAAGGTTCAAGGGATACAGTAAACCTGAAGGGTAGCATCGGAATCTAAAACTGGACTCACAGGAGAGGTTCAAATCATAGAGAGTTAGAGTGTGAATCCTCTTGTACTTAAGTCGGCATTGTGCCTTTTTCATTAAATTCAGATGCAATCTCTGTGTCTCATCGTCAATAAGAAGGTCCGAGGGGTATAGTAAACTTGAAGTGAAGCATCGGAATCTAAAACTGATCTCACAGGAGAGGTTGAAATCATAGAAAGTTAGAGTGTCAGTCCTCTTGTACTTAAGTCGGCATTGTGCCTTTTGTATTAAATCCGGATGCAATTTCTGTGTTTCATCGTCAAAAAGAAGGTCCAAGAGATAAGGTAAACCTGTAGTGAAGCATCGGAATCTAAAACTGGACTCTAAGAAGAGGGTAAATCATAGAAAGTTAGAGTGTCAGTCCTCTGGTATTAAGTCGGCATTGTTCCTTTTGTATAAAATTCGGATGCAATTTCTGTGTTTCCTTGTCAATAAAAAGGTCCAAGGGATACAATAAACCTGAAGTGAAGCATCAGAATCTAAAACTGGACTCACTGGAGAGGTTCAAATCGTAGAGAGTTAGAGTGTCAGTCCTCTTGTACTTAAGTCGGCATTGTGCCTTTTGTATTAAATTCGGATGCAATTTCTGCGTTTCATCGCCAATAAGAAGGCAAAGGGATACAGTAAACCTGAAGTGAAGCATCGGAATCTAAAACTGGACTCACAGGAGATGTTCAAATCATAGAGAGTTAGAGTGTCAGTCCTCTTGTACTTAAGTCGGCATTGTGCCTTTTGTATTAAATTCGGATGCAATTTCTGTGTTTCATCGTCAATACGATCGTACACGGGATACAGTAAACCTGAAGTGAAGCATCGGAATCTAAAACTGGACTCACAGGAGAGGTTCAAATCATAGAGAGTTAGAGTGTCAGTCCTCTTGTACTTAAGTCGGCATTGTGCCTTTTGTATTAAATTCGGATGCAATTTCTGTGTTTCATCGTCAATAAGAAGGTCCAGGGGATACAGTAAACCTGAAGTGAAGCATCGGAATATAAAACTGGACTCACAGGAGAGGTTCAAATCATAGAGAGTTAGAGTGTCAGTCCTCTTGTACTTAAGTCGGCATTGTGCCTTTTGTATTAAATTCGGATGCAATTTCTGTGTTTCATCGTCAATAAAAAGGTCCAAGGAATACAGTAAACCTGAAGTGAAGCTTCGGAATCTAAAACTGGACTCACAGGACAAGTTCAAATCATAGAAAGTTAGAGTGTCAATTCTCTTATACTTAAGTTGGCATTGTACCTTTTGTATTAAATTCGGATGCAATTTCTGTGTTTCATCGTCAATAAGAAGGTCCTAGGTTTACAGTAGAACTGAAGTGATGCATCGGAATTTAAAACTGGACTCACAGGAGAGGTTCAAACCAAAGAGAGTTAGAGTGTCAGTCCTCTTGACCTTAAGTCGGCATTGTGCCTTTTGTATTAAATTCGGATGCAATTTCTGTGTTTCATCGTCAATAGGGTGGTCCAAGGGATACAGTAAACCTGAAGTGAAGCATCGGAATCAAAAACTGGACTCAAAGGAGAGGTTCAAATCAGAGAGAGTTAGAGTGTCAGTCCTCTTGTACTTAAGTCGGCATTGTTCCTTATGTATTAAATTCAGATGCAATTTCTGTGTTTCAACGTTAATAACAAGGTCCAAGGGATACAGTAAACCAGAAGTGAAGCATCGGAATCTAAAACTGGACTCACAGGAGAGGTTATGATCATAGAGAGTTAGAGTGTCAGTCCTCTTGTACTTAAGTCGGCATTGTGCCTTTTGCATTAAATTCTGATGCAATTTCTGTGTTTCATCGGCAATAACAAGGTTCAAGGGATACAGTAAACCTGAAGGGTAGCATCGGAATCTAAAACTGGACTCACAGGAGAGGTTCAAATCATAGAGAGTTAGAGTGTGAGTCCTCTTGTACTTAAGTCGGCATTGTGCCTTTTGCATTAAATTCTGATGCAATTTCTGTGTTTCATCGTCAATAAGAAGGTCCGAGGGATATAGTAAACCTGAAGTGAAGCATCGGAATCTAAAACTGGTCTCACAGGAGAGGTTCAAATCATAGAAAGTTAGAGTGTTAGTCCTCTTGTACTTAAGTCGGCATTTTGCCATTTTTATTAAATTCGGATGCAATTTCTGTGTTTCATCGTCAATAAGAAGGTCCAAGCGATACAGTAAACCTGAAGTGAAGCATCGGAATCTAAAATTGGACTCACAGGAGAGGTTCAAATCATAGAGAGTTAGAGTGACAGTCCTCTTGTACTTAAGTCGGCATTGTGTCTTTTGTATTAAATTCGGATGCAAATTCTGTGTTTCATCGTCAATAAGGAAGTCCAAGGGTTACAGTAAACCTGAAGTGAAGCATCGGAATCTGAAACTGGACTCACAGGAGAGGTTCAAATCATAGAGAGTTCGAGTGTCAGTCCTCTGGTACATAAGTCAGCATTGAGCCTTTTGTATTAAATTCAGATGCAATTTCTTTGTTTCATCGTCAATAAGACGGTCCAAGGGATACAGTAAACCTGAAGTGAAGCATCGGAATCTAAAACTGGACTCACAGGAGAGTTTCAAATCATAGAGAGTTAGAGTGTCAGTCCTCTTGTACTTAAGTCGGCATTGTACCTTTTGTATTAAATTCGGATGCAATTTCTGTGTTTCATCGTCAATAAAAAGGTCCAAGGGATACAGTAAACCTGAAGTGAAGCATCGGAATCTAAAACTGGACTCACAGGAGAGGTTAAGATCATAGAGTTAGAGTGTCAGTCCTCTTGTACTTAAGTCGTCATTGTGCCTTTTGTATTAAATTTGAATGCAATTTCTGTGTTTCATCGTCAATAACAAAGTTCAAGGAATACAGTAAACCTGAAGTGTAGGATCGGAAACTAAAACTGGTCTCACAGGAGAGGTTCAAATTATAGAAAGTTAGAGTGTCAGTCCTCTTGTGCTTAAGTCGGCATTGTGCCTTTTGCATTAAATTCGGATGCAATTTCTGTGTCTCATCGTCAATAAGAAGGTCAGAGGGATATAGTAAACTTGTAGGGAAGCATCGGAATCTAAAACAGGTCTCACAGGAGAGTTTCTAATCATAGAAAATTAGAGTGTGAGTCCTCTTGTACTTAAGTCGGCATTGTGCCTTTTGTATTAAATCCGGATGCAATTTCTGTGTTTCATCGTCAAAAAGAAGGTCCAACGAATAAGGTAAACCTGTAGTGAAGCTTCGGAATCTAAAACTGGACTCTAAGAAGAGTTTTAAATCATAGAAAGTTTGAGTGTCAGTCCTCTTGTACTTAAGTCGGCATTGTTCCTTTTGTATTAAATTCGGATGCAATTTCTGTGTTTCATCGTAAATAAAAAGGTCCAAGGGATACAATAAACCTGAAGTGAAGCATTAGAATCTAAAACTGGACTCGCAGGACAGGTTCAAATCGTAGAGAGTTAGAGTGTCAGTCCTCTTGTACTTAAGTCGGCATTGTGCCTTATGTATTAAATTCGGATGCAATTTCTGTGTTTCATAGCCAATAAGAAGGTCAAAGGGATACAGTAAACCTGAATTGAAGCACCGGAATCTAAAACTGTACTCACAGGAGATGTTCAAATCATAGAGAGTTAGAGTGTCAGTCCTCTTGTACTTAAGTCGGCATTGCGCTTTTTATATTAAATTCGGATGCAATTTCTGTGTTTCATCGTCAATAAGAAGGTCCAAGGGATACAGTAAAAAAGAAGTGAAGCATCGGAATCAAAAACTGGACTCCCAGGAGAGGTTCAAATCATAGAGAGTAAGAGTGTCAGTCCTGTTGTACTTAATTCGGCATTGTGTCTTTTGTATTAAATTCGGATGCAATTTCTGTGTTTCTTTGGCAATAAGAGGGTTCAAGGGATACAGTAAACCTGAAGTGAAGCATCGGAATCTAAAACTGGACTCACAGGAGAGGTTCAAATCGTAGAGAGTTAGAGTGTCAGTCCTCTTGTACTCGAGTCGCCATTGTGCCTTTTGTATTAAATTCGGATGAAATTTCTGTGTTTTATCGACGATAAGAAGGTCCAAGGGATACAGTAATCCTGAAGTGAAGCATCGGAATCTGAAACTGGACTCACAAGAGAGGTTCAAATCATATAGTGTTAGAGTGGAAGTTTCTTTGTACTTAAGTCGGCATTGTGCCTTTTGTATTAAATTCGGATGCAATTTCTGTGATTCATCGTCAATAAGAAGGTCCACGAGATACAGTAAACCTGAAGTGAAGCATCGGAATCTAAAACTGGACTCACAGGAGAGCTTCAAATGATAGAAAGTTAGAATGTCAGTCCTTTGTACTTAAGTCGGCATTGTGCCTTTTGTATTAAATTCGAATGCAATTTCTGTGTTTCATCGTCTATAAGAAGGTCCAAGGGATACAGTAAACCTGAAGTGAAGCATTGGAATCTAAAACTGGACTCACAGTAGAGGTTCAAATCATAGAAAATTTGAGTGTCAGTCATCTTGTACTTAAATCGGCATTGTGCCTTTTGTATTAAATTCGGATGCAATTTGTGTGTTTCATCGTCAATAAGAAGGTCCAAGGGATACAGTAAACCTGAAGTGAAGCATCGGAATCTAAAACTGGACTCACAGGAGAGGTTCAAATCATAGAGAGTTAGAGTGTCATTCCTCTTTTACTTAAGTCGACATTGTGCCTTTTGTATTAAATTCAGATGCAATTTCTGGGTTTCGTCGTCAATAAGAAGGTCCAAGGGATACAGTAAACCTATACTGAAGCATCGGAATCTTAAACTGGACTCACAGGACAAGATCATATCGTAGAATGTTAGAGTGTCAATTCTGTTGTACTTAAGTTGGCATTGTACCTTTTGTATTAAATTCGGATGCAATTTCTGTGTTACATCGTCAATTAGAAGGTCCAAGGGAAACAGTAATCCTGAAGTGAAGCATCGGAAACTAAAACTGGACTAACAGGAGAGGTTAAAATAATATAAACTTAGAGTGTCAGTCCTCTTGTACTAAAGTTGCAATTGTACCTTTTGTATTAAATTCGGATGCAATTTCTCTGTCTCATCGTCAATAAGAAGGTCCAAGGGATACAGTAAACCTGAAGTGAAGCATCGGAATCTATAACTGGACTCACAGGAGAGGTTCAAATCATAGAAAGTTAGAGTGTCAGTACTCTTGTACTTAAGTCGGCATGTGCCTTTTGTATTAAATTCGGATGCAATTTCTGTGTTTCATCGTCAATAAGAAGTTCCAAGGAATACAGTAAACCTGAAGTGAAGCATCGGAATCTAAAACTGGACTCACAGGAGAGGTTTAAATCATAGAAAGTTAGAGTGTCAGTCCTCTTGTACTTAAATCAGCATTGTGCGTTTTGTATTAAATTCGGATGCAATTTCTGTGTTTCATCGTCAATAAGAAGATCCAAGGGATACAGTAAACCTGAAGTGAAGCATCGGAATCTAATACTGGACTCACAGGAGAGGTTCAAATCATAGAGAGTTAGAGTGTCAGTCCTCTTGTAGTCTAGTCGCCATTGTGCCTTTTGTATTAAATTCGGATGAAATTTCTGTGTTTTATCGACGATAAGAAGGTCCAAGGGATACAGTAATCCTGAAGTGAAGCATCGGAATCTAAAACTGGACTCACAAGAGAGGTTCAAATCATAGAGAGTTAGCGTGTCAGTCCTCTTGTACTTAAGTTGGCATTGTGCCTTTTGTATTAAATTCGGATGCAATTTCTGTGTTTCATCGTCAATAAGAAAGTCCAAGGGATACAGTAAACCTGAATTGAAGCATCGGAATCCAAAACTGGACTCACAGGAGAGGTCCAAAACATAGAGAGTTAGAGTGTCAGTCCTCTTGTACATAAGTCGGTATTGTGGGTTTTGTATTAATTTCGGATGCAATTTCTGTGTTTCATTGTCAATAAGGAAGTCCAAGGGATACAGTAAACCTGAAGTGAAGAATCGGAAAGTGAAACTGGACTCACAGGAGAGGTTCAAATCATAGAGAGTTAGAGAGTCAGTCCTCTTGTACTTAAGTCGACATTATGACTTTTGTATTAAATTCGGATGCAATTTCTGTGTTTCATCGTCAATTAGAAGGTCCAAGGGAAACAGTAAACCTGAAGTGAAGCATCGGAAACTAAAACTGGACTAACAGGAGAGGTTCAAATAATATAAACTTAGAGTGTCAGTCCTCATGTACTAAAGTTGCCATTGTACCTTTTGTATTAAATTCGGATGCAATTTCTCTGTCTCATCGTCAATAAGAAGGTCCAAGGGAAACAGTAAACCTGAAGTGAAGCATCGGAATCTATAACTGGACTCACAGGAGAGGTTCAAATCATAGAAAGTTAGAGTGTCAGTACTCTTGTACTTAAGTCGGCATGTGCCTTTTGTATTAATTTCGGATGCAATTTCTGTGTTTCATCGTCAATAAGAAGTTCCAAGGGATACAGTAAACCTGAAGTGAAGCATCGGAATCTAAAACTGGACTCACAGGAGAGGTTTAAATCATAGAAAGTTAGAGTGTCAGTCCTCTTGTACTTAAGTCAGCATTGTGCGTTTTGTATTAAATTCGGATGCAATTTCTGTGTTTCATCGTCAATAAGAAGTTCCAAGGGATACAGTAAACCTGAAGTGAAGCATCGGAATCTAAAACTGGACTCACAGGAGAGGTTCAAATCATAGAGAGTTAGAGTGTCAGTCCTCTTGTAGTCTAGTCGCCATTGTGCCTTTTGTATTAAATTCGGATGAAATTTCTGTGTTTCATCGTCAATACGAAGGTCCAAGGGATACAGTAACCCTGAAGTGACGCACCGGAATCGAAAACTGGACTCACATGAGAGGTTCAAATCATAGAGAGTTAGCGTGTCAGTCCTCTTGTACTTAAGTTGGCATTGTGCCTTTTGTATTAAATTCGGATGCAATTTCTGTGTTTCATCGTCAATAAGAAGGTCCAAGGGATACAGTAAACCTGAATTGAAGCATCGGAATCCAAAACTGGACTCACAGGAGAGGTTCAAAGCATAGAGAGTTAGAGTGTCGGTCCTCTTGTACATAAGTCGGTATTGTGGGTTTTGTATTAATTTCGCATGCAATTTCTGTGTTTCATTGTCAATAAGGAAGTCCAAGGGATACAGTAAACCTGAAGTGAAGAATCGGAAAGTGAAACTGGACTCACTTGAGAGGTTCAAATCATAGAGTGTTAGAGAGTCAGTCCTCTTGTACTTAAGTCGACATTATGACTTTTGTATTAAATTCGGATGCAATTTCTGTGTTTCATCGTCAATAAGAAGGTCCACGAGATACAGTAAACCTGAAGTGAAGCATCGGAATCTAAAACTGGACTCACAGCAGAGCTTCAAATGATAGAAAGTTAGAATGTCAGTCCTTTGTACTTAAGTCGGCATTGTGCCTTTTGTATTAAATTCGAATGCAATTTCTGTGTTTCATCGTCTATAAGAAGGTCCAAGGGATACAGTAAACCTGAAGTGAAGCATCGGAATCTAAAACTGGACTCACAGTAGAGGTTCTAATCATAGAAAATTTGAGTGTCAGTCATCTTGTACTTAAATCGGCAATGTGCCTTTTGTATTAAATTCGGATGCAATTTCTGTGTTTCATCGTCAATAAGAAGGTCCAAGGGATACAGTAAACCTGAAGTGAAGCATCGGAATCAAAAACTGGACTCACAGGAGAGGTTCAAATCATAGAGAATTAGAGTGTCATTCCTCTGTTACTTAAGTCGACATTGTGCCTTTTGTATTAAATTCAGATGCATTTTCTGTGTTTCATCGTCAATTAGAAGGTCCAAGGGATACAGTAAACCTGAAGTGAAGCATCGGAATCTAAAACTGGACTCGCAGGAGAGGTTCAAATCATAGAGAGTTAGAGAGTCAGTCCTCTTGTAGTCTAGTCGCCATTGTGCCTTTTGTATTAAATTCGGATGAAATTTCTGTGTTTCATCGTCAATACGAAGGTCCAAGGGATACAGTAACCCTGAAGTGACGCACCGGAATCGAAAACTGGACTCACATGAGAGGTTCAAATCATAGAGAGTTAGCGTGTCAGTCCTCTTGTACTTAAGTTGGCATTGTGCCTTTTGTATTAAATTCGGATGCAATTTCTGTGTTTCATCGTCAATAAAAAGGTCCAAGGGATACAGTAAACCTGAAGTGAAGCATCGGAATCTAAAACTGGACTCACAGGAGAGGTTAAGATCATAGAGTTAGAGTGTCAGTCCTCTTGTACTTAAGTCGTCATTGTGCCTTTTGTATTAAATTTGGATGCAATTTCTGTGTTTCATCGTCAATAACAAAGTTCAAGGAATACAGTAAACCTGAAGTGTAGCATCGGAAACTAAAACTGGTCTCACAGGAGAGGTTCAAATTATAGAAAGTTAAAGTGTCAGTCCTCTTGTGCTTAAGTCGGCATTGTGCCTTTTGCATTAAATTCGGATGCAATTTCTGTGTCTCATCGTCAATAAGAAGGTCCGAGGGATATAGTAAACTTGTAGGGAAGCATCGGAATCTAAAACAGGTCTCACAGGAGAGTTTCTAATCATAGAAAGTTAGAGTGTGAGTCCTCTTGTACTTAAGTCGGCATTGTGCCTTTTGTATTAAATCCGGATGCAATTTCTGTGTTTCATCGTCAAAAAGAAGGTCCAACGAATAAGGTAAACCTGTAGTGAAGCTTCGGAATCTAAAACTGGACTCTAAGAAGAGTTTTAAATCATAGAAAGTTTGAGTGTCAGTCCTCTTGTACTTAAGTCGACATTGTTCCTTTTGTATTAAATTCGGATGCAATTTCTGTGTTTCATCGTAAATAAAAAGGTCCAAGGGATACAATAAACCTGAAGTGAAGCATAAGAATCTAAAACTGGACTCGCAGGACAGGTTCAAATCGTAGAGAGTTAGAGTGTCAGTCCTCTTGTACTTAAGTCGGCATTGTGCCTTTTGTATTAAATTCGGATGCAATTTCTCTGTCTCATCGTCAATAAGAAGGTCCAAGGGATACAGTAAACCTGAAGTGAAGCATCGGAATCTATAACTGGACTCACAGGAGAGGTTCAAATCATAGAAAGTTAGAGTGTCAGTACTCTTGTACTTAAGTCGGCATGTGCCTTTTGTATTAAATTCGGATGCAATTTCTGTGTTTCATCGCCAATAAGAAGTTCCAAGGGATACAGTAAACCTGAAGTGAAGCATCGGAATCTAAAACTGGACTCACAGGAGAGGTTTAAATCATAGAAAGTTAGAGTGTCAGTCCTCTTGTACTTAAGTCAGCATTGTGCGTTTTGTATTAAATTCGGATGCAATTTCTGTGTTTCATCGTCAATAAGAAGTTCCAAGGGATACAGTAAACCTGAAGTGAAGCATCGGAATCTAAAACTGGACTCACAGGAGAGGTTCAAATCATAGAGAGTTAGAGTGTCAGTCCTCTTGTAGTCTAGTCGCCATTGTGCCTTTTGTATTAAATTCGGATGAAATTTCTGTGTTTCATCGTCAATACGAAGGTCCAAGGGATACAGTAACCCTGAAGTGACGCACCGGAATCGAAAACTGGACTCACATGAGAGGTTCAAATCATAGAGAGTTAGCGTGTCAGTCCTCTTGTACTTAAGTTGGCATTGTGCCTTTTGTATTAAATTCGGATGCAATTTCTGTGTTTCATCGTCAATAAGAAGGTCCAAGGGATACAGTAAACCTGAATTGAAGCATCGGAATCCAAAACTGGACTCACAGGAGAGGTTCAAAGCATAGAGAGTTAGAGTGTCGGTCCTCTTGTACATAAGTCGGTATTGTGGGTTTTGTATTAATTTCGCATGCAATTTCTGTGTTTCATTGTCAATAAGGAAGTCCAAGGGATACAGTAAACCTGAAGTGAAGAATCGGAAAGTGAAACTGGACTCACTTGAGAGGTTCAAATCATAGAGAGTTAGAGAGTCAGTCCTCTTGTACTTAAGTCGACATTATGACTTTTGTATTAAATTCGGATGCAATTTCTGTGTTTCATCGTCAATAAGAAGGTCCACGAGATACAGTAAACCTGAAGTGAAGCATCGGAATCTAAAACTGGACTCACAGCAAAGCTTCAAATGATAGAAAGTTAGAATGTCAGTCCTTTGTACTTAAGTCGGCATTGTGCCTTTTGTATTAAATTCGAATGCAATTTCTGTGTTTCATCGTCCATAAGAAGGTCCAAGGGATACAGTAAACCTGAAGTGAAGCATCGGAATCTAAAACTGGACTCACAGTAGAGGTTCTAATCATAGAAAATTTGAGTGTCAGTCATCTTGTACTTAAATCGGCATTGTGCCTTTTGTATTAAATTCGGATGCAATTTCTGTGTTTCATCGTCAATAAGAAGGTCCAAGGCATACAGTAAACCTGAAGTGAAGCATCGGAATCAAAAACTGGACTCACAGGAGAGGTTCAAATCATAGAGAATTAGAGTGTCATTTCTCTGTTACTTAAGTCGACATTGTGCCTTTTGTATTAAATTCAGATGCATTTTCTGTGTTTCATCGTCAATTAGAAGGTCCAAGGGATACAGTAAACCTGAAGTGAAGCATCGGAATCTAAAACTGGACTCACAGGAGAGGTTCAAATCATAGAGAGTTAGAGAGTCAGTCCTCTTGTAGTCTAGTCGCCATTGTGCCTTTTGTATTAAATTCGGATGAAATTTCTGTGTTTCATCGTCAATACGAAGGTCCAAGGGATACAGTAACCCTGAAGTGACGCACGGGAATCGAAAACTGGACTCACATGAGAGGTTCAAATCATAGAGAGTTAGCGTGTCAGTCCTCTTGTACTTAAGTTGGCATTGTGCCTTTTGTATTAAATTCGTATGCAATTTCTGTGTTTCATCGTCAATAAGAAGGTCCAAGGGATACAGTAAACCTGAATTGAAGCATCGGAATCCAAAACTGGACTCACAGGAGAGGTTCAAAACATAGAGAGTTAGAGTGTCAGTCCTCTTGTACATAAGTCGGTATTGTGGGTTTTGTATTAATTTCGGATGCAATTTCTGTGTTTCATTGTCAATAAGGAAGTCCAAGGGATACAGTAAACCTGAAGTGAAGAATCGGAAAGTGAAACTGGACTCACAGGAGAGGTTCAAATCATAGAGAGTTAGAGAGTCAGTCCTCTTGTACTTAAGTCGACATTATGACTTTTGTATTAAATTCGGATGCAATTTCTGTGTTTCATCGTCAATAAGAAGGTCCACGAGATACAGTAAACCTGAAGTGAAGCATCGGAATCTAAAACTGGACACACAGGAGAGCTTCAAATGATAGAAAGTTAGAATGTCAGTCCTTTGTACTTAAGTCGGCATTGTGCCTTTTGTATTAAATTCGAATGCAATTTCTGTGTTTCATCGTCTATAAGAAGGTCCAAGGGATACAGTAAACCTGAAGTGAAGCATCGGAATCTAAAACTGGACTCACAGTAGAGGTTCTAATCATAGAAAATTTGAGTGTCAGTCATCTTGTACTTAAATCGGCATTGTGCCTTTTGTATAAAATTCGGATGCAATTTCTGTGTTTCATCGTCAATAAGAAGGTCCAAGGGATACAGTAAACCTGAAGTGAAGCATCGGAATCAAAAACTGGACTCACAGGAGAGGTTCAAATCATAGAGAGTTAGAGTGTCATTCCTCTGTTACTTAAGTCGACATTGTGCCTTTTGTATTAAATTCAGATGCAATTTCTGTGTTTCATCGTCAATTAGAAGGTCCAAGGGAAATAGTAAACCTGAAGTGAAGCATCGGAAACTAAAACTGGACTAACAGGAGAGGTTCAAATAATATAAACTTAGAGTGTCAGTCCTCTTGTGCTAAAGTTGCCATTGTACCTTTTGTATTAAATTCGGATGCAATTTCTGTGTCTCATCGTCAATAAGAAGGTCCAAGGGATACAGTAAACCTGAAGTGAAGCATCGGAATCTATAACTGGACTCAAAGAAGAGGTTCAAATCATAGAAAGTTAGAGTGTCAGTCCTCTTGTATTTAAGGCGGCATTGTGCTTTTGGATTAAATTCGAATACAATTTCTGTGTTTCATCGTCAATATGAAGGTCCAAGGGATACAGTAAACCTGAAGTGAAGCACCGGAATCTAAAACTGGACTCACAGAAGAGGTTCAAATCATTGAGAGTTTGAGTGTCAGTCCTCATGTTCTTAAATCGGCATTGTGCGTTATGTATTAAATTCGGATGCAATTTCTGTGTTTCATCGTCAATAAGAAGTTCCAAGGGATACAGTAAACCTGAAGTGAAGCATCGGAATCTAAAACTGGACTCACAGGAGAGGTTCAAATCATTGAAAATTTGAGTGTCAGTCATCTTGTACTTAAGTCGGCATTGTGCCTTTTGTATTAAATTCGGATGCAATTTTTGTGTTTCACCGTCAATAAGAAGATCCAAGGGATACAGTAAACCTGAAATGAAGCATCGGGATCTAAAACCGGACTCACAGGAGGGGTTCAAATCATAGAGAGTTAGAGTGTCATTCGTCTTTTACTTAAGGCGACATTGTGCCTTTTGTATTAAATTCAGATGCAATTTCTGGGTTTCGTCGTCAATAAGAAGGTCCAAGGGATACAGTAAACCTATACTGAAGCATCGGAATCTTAAACTGGACTCACAGGACAAGTTCATATCATAGAATGTTAGAGTGTCAATTCTCTTGTACTTAATGTTGGCATTGTACCTTTTGTATTAAATTCGGATGCAATTTCTGTGTTTCATCGTCAATTAGAAGGTCCAAGGGAAACAGTAAACCTGAAGTGAAGCATCGGAAACTAAAACTGGACTAACAGGAGAGGTTCAATGAATATAAACTTAGAGTGTCAGTCCTCTTGTACTAAAGTCGCCATTGTGCCTTTTGTATTAAATTCGGAAACAATTTCTGTGTCTCATCGTCATTAAGAAGGTCCAAGGGATACAGTAAACCTGAAGTGAAGCATCGGAATCTATAACTGGACTCACAGGAAAGGTTCAAATCATACAAAGTTAGAGTGTCAGTACTCCTGTACTTAAGTCGGCATTGTGCCTTTTGTATTAAATTCGGATGCAATTTCTGTTTTTCATCGTCAATAAGAAGTTCCAAGGGATACAGTAAACCTGTAGTGAAGCATCGGAATCTAAAACTGGACTCACAGGAGAGGTTTAAATCATAGAAAGTTAGAGTGTCAGTCCTCTTGTACTTAAGTCAGCATTGTGCGTTTTGTATTAAATTCGGATGCAATTTCTGTGTTTCATCGTCAATAAGAAGTTCCAAGGGATACAGTAAACCTGAACTGAAGCATCGGAATCTAAAACTGGACTCACAGGAGAGGTTTAAATCATAGAAAGTTAGAGTGTCAATTCTCTTGTACTTAAGTTGGCCTTGTACCTTTTGTATTAAATTCGGATGCAATTTCTGTGTTTCATCGTCAATAACAAGGTCCAAGGGGTACAGTAAACCTGAAGTGTAGCATCGGAATCTAAAACTGGACTCACAGGAGTGGTTCAAATCATAGAAAGTTAGAGTTTCAGTTCTCTTGTACTTAAGTCGGCATTGTGACATTTGTATTAAATCCGGATGCAATTTCTGTGTTTCATCGTCAATAAGAAAGTCCAAGGGATAAGGTAAACCTGTAGTGAAACATGGGAATCTGAAACTGGACTCAAAGAAGAGGTTCAAATCATAGAAAGTTAGAGTGTCAGTCCTCTTGTATTTAAGGCGGCATTGTGCTTTTGGATTAAATTCGAACACAATTTCTGTGTTTCATCGTCAATATGAAGGTCCAAGGGATACAGTAAACCTGAAGTGAAGCACCGGAATCTAAAACTGGACTCACAGATGAGGTTCAAATCATAGAGAGTTAGAGTGTCAGTCCTCATGTTCTTAAATCGGCATTGTGCGTTATGTATTAAATTCGGATGCAATTTCTGTGTTTCATCGTCAACAACAAGGTCAAAGGGATACAGTAAACCTGAAGTGAAGCATCGGAATCTGAAAACTGGACTCACAGGAGAGGTTCAAATCATAGAGAGTTAGAGTATCAGTCCTCTTGTACTTAAGTCGGCATTGTGCCTTTTGTATTAAATTCGGATGTAATTTCTGTTTTTCATCGTCAATAAGAAGGTCCACAGGATACAGTAAACCTGAAATGTAGCATCGGAATCTAAAACTGGAGTCACAGGAGAGGTTCAAATCATAGAAAGTTAGAGTGTCAGTCCTCTTGTACTTAAGACGGCATTGTGCCGTTCGTATTAAATTCGGATGCAATTTCTGTGTTTCATCGTCAATAAGAAGGTCAAAGAGATACAGTAAACCTGAAGGGAAGCATCTAAAAATAAAACTGGACCCACAGGAGAGATTCAAATCAAAGAATGTTAGAGTGTCAGTCCTCTTGTACTTAAGTCGGCATTATGCCTTTTGTATTAAATTCGGATGCTATTTCTGTGTTTCATCGACAATAAGAAGGTCCAAGGTATAAGGTAAACCTGAAGTGAAGCATCGGAATCCAAAACTGGTCTCACAGAAGAGGTTCAAATCATCGAAAGTTAGAGTGTCAGTCCTCTTGTACTTAAGTCGGCATTGTGCCTTTTGTATTAAATCCGGATGTAATTTCTGTGTTTCATCGTCAATAAGAAGGTCCTAGGTTTGCAGTAGAACTCAAGTGAAGCATCGGAATCTAAAACTGGACTCAGACGAGAGGTTCAATTCATAGAGAGTTAGAGTGTCAGTCCTCTTGTACTTAAGTCAGCATTGTGCGTTTTGTATTAAATTCGGATGCAATTTCTGTGTTTCATCGTCAATAAGGTGGTCCAAGGGATACAGTAAACCTTAAGTGAAGCATCGGAATCTATAATTGGACTCAAAGGAGAGGTCCAAATCATAGAGAGTTAGAGTGTCAGTCCTCTTGTACTTAAGTCGGCATTTTCCCTTTTGTATTAAATTCAGATGCAATTTCTGTGTTTCATCGTCAATAAAAAGGTCCAAGGGATACAGTAAACCAGAAGTGAAGCATCGGAATCTAAAACTGGACTCCCAGGAGAGGTTATGATCATAGAGAGTTAGAGTGTCAGTCCTCTTGTACTTAAGTCGGCATTGTGCATTTTGTATTAAATTCGGATGAAATTTCTGTGTTTCATCGGCAATAACAAGGTTCAAGGGATACAGTAAACCTGAAGGGTAGCATCGGAATCTAAAACTGGACTCACAGGTGAGGTTCAAATCATAGAGAGTTAGAGTGTGAGTCCTCTTGTACTTAAGTCGGCATTGTGCCTTTTGCATTAAATTCGGATGTAATTTCTGTGTTTCATAGTCAATAAGAAGGTCCGAGGGATATAGTAAACCTGAAGTGAAGCACCGGAATCTAAAACTGGTCTCACAGGAGAGGTTCAAATCATAGAAAGTTAGAGTGTTAGTCCTCATGTACTTAAGTCCCCATTGTGCCATTTGTATTAAATTCGGATGCTATTTCTGTGTTTCATCGTCAATAAGAAGGTCCATGGGATAAGGTAAACCTGAAGTAAAGCATCGGAATCTAAAACTGGACTCACAGGAGAGGTTCAAACCATAGAGAGTTAGAGTCACAGTCCTCTTGTACTTAAGTCAGCATTGTGCCTTTTGTATTAAATTCGGATGCAATTTCTGTGTTTCATCGCCAAAAAGAAGGTCAAAGGGATACAGTAAACCTGAAGTGAAGCATCGGAATCTAAAACTGGACTCACAGGAGATGTTCAAATCATAGAGAGTTAGGGTGTCAGTCCTCTTGTACTTAAGTCGGCATTGTGCCTTTTGTATCAAATTCGGATGCAATTTCTGAGTTTCATCGTCAATACGAACGTACAGGGGATACAGTAAACCTGAAGTGAAGCATGGGAATCTAAAACTGGACTCACAGGATAGCTTCAAATCATAGAGGGTTAGAGTGTCAGTCCTCTTTTACTTAAGTCGGCATTGTGCTTTTTGTATTAAATTGGGATGCAATTTCTGTGTTTCATTGTCAATAAGACGTTCCATGGGATACAGTAAACCTGAAGTGAAGCATCGGAATCTGAAACTGGACTCACTGGAGAGGTTCAAATCATAGAGAGTTAGCGTGTCAGCCCTCTTGTACTTAAGTCGGCATTGTGCTATTTGTATTAAATTCGGATGCAATTTCTGTGTTTCATCGTCAATAAGAATGTCCAAGGGATACAGTAAACCGGGAGTGAAGCATCGGAGTCTAAAACTGGACTCACAGGACAGGGTCATATCATAGAAAGTTAGAGTGTCAGTCCTCTTTTACTTAAGTCGGCATTGTGCCTTTTGTATTAAATTCGGATGCAATTTCTGTGTTTCATCATCAATACGAAGGTCCATGGGATACAGTAAACCTGAAGTGAAGCATCGGAATCCAAAACTGGACTCACAGGAGAGGTTCAAATCATAGAGAGTTAGAGTGTCAGTCCTCTTGTACATAAGTCGGTATTGTACGTTTTGTATTAAATTCGGATGCAATTTCTGTGTTTCATTGTCAATAAGGAAGTCCAAGGGATACAGTAAACCTGAAGTGAAGAATCGGAATGTGAAACTGGACTCACAGGAGAGGTTCAAATCATAGAGAGTTAGAGTGTCAGTCCTCTTGTACTTAAGTCGACATTATGACTTTTGTATTAAATACGGATGCAATTTCTGCCTTTCATCGTCAATAAGAAGGTCCACGAGGTACAGTAAACCTGAAGTGAAGCATCGGAATCTAAAACTGGACTCACAGGAGAGCTTCAAATGATAGAAAGTTAGAATGTCAGTCCTTTGTACTTAAGTCGGCATTGTGCCTTTCGTATTAAATTCGAATGCAATTTCTGTGTTTCATCGTCTATAAGAAGGTCCAAGGGGTACAGTAAACCTGAAGTGAAGCATCGGAATCTAAAACTGGACTCACAGGAGAGGTTCAAATCATAGAAAATTTGAGTGTCAGTCATCTTGTACTTAAGTCGGCATTGTGCCTTTTGTATTAAATTCGGATGCAATTTCTGTGTTTCATCGTCAATAAGAAGGTCAAAGGGATACAGTAAACCTGAAGTGAATCATCGGAATCTAAAACTGGACTCACAGGAGAGGTTCAAATCATAGAGAGTTAGAGTGTCATTCCTCATTTACTTAAGTCGACATTGTGCCTTTTGTATTTTATTCAGATGCAATTTCTGGGTTTCCTCGTCAATAAGAAGGTCCAAGGGATACAGTAAACCAATACTGAAGCATCGGAATCTAAAACTGGACTCACAGGACAAGTTCATATCATAGAAAGTTAGAGTGTTAATTCTCTTGTACTTAAGTTGGCATTGTACCTTTTGTATTATATTCGGATGCAATTTCTGTGTTTCATCGTCAATTAGAAGGTCCAAGGGAAACAGTAAACCTGAAGTGAAGCATCGGAAACTAAAACTGGACTAACAGGAGAGGTTCAAATAATAGAAACTAAGAGTGTCAGTCCTCTTGTACTAAAGTCGCCGTTGTGCTTTTTGTATTAAATTCGGATGAAATTTTTGTGTTTCATCGTCAATAAGAAGGTCCAAGGGATACAGTAAACCTGAAGTGAAGCATCGGAATCTAAGACTGGACTCACAGGAGAGGTTTAAATCATAAAAAGTTAGAGTGTCAGTCCTCTTGTACTTAAGGCGGATTTGTGCCTTTTGTATTTAATTCGAATACAATTTCTGTGTTTCATCGTCAATATGAAGGTCCAAGGGATACAGTAAACCTGAAGTGAAGCACCGGAATCTAAAACTGGACTCACAAGAGAGGTTCAAATCATAGAGAGTTAGAGTGTCAGTCCTCATGTTCTTAAATCGGCATTGTGCGTTTTGTATTAAATTCGGATACAATTTCTGTGTTTCATCGTCAATAAGAAGGTAAGAGGGATACAGTAAACCTGAAGTGAAGCATCGGAATCTGAAAACTGGACTCACAGGAGAGGTTCAAATCATAGAGAGTTAGAGTATCAGTCCTCTTGTACTTAAGTCGGCATTGTGCCTTTTGTACTAAATTCGGATGCAATTTCTGTGTTACATCGTCAATAAGAAGGTCAAAGGGATACAGTAAACCAGAAGTGAAGCATCGGAATCTAAAACTGGACCCACAGGAGAGGATCAAATCATTGAACGTTAGAGTGTCAGTCCTCTTGTACTTAAGTCGGCATTGTGACTTTTGTATTAAATTCGGATGCAATTTCTGTGTTTCATCGTCAATAAGAAGGTCCAAGGGATACAGTAAACCTGAAGTGAAGCATCGGAATCCAAAACTGGACTTACAGGAGAGGTTAAAATAATAGAAAATTAGAGTGTCAGTCCTCTTGTACTTAAGTCGGTATTGTGCCTTTTGTATTAAATTTGGATGCAATTTCTGTGCTTCATCGTCAATAAGAAGGTCCAAGGGATACAGTAAACCTGAAGTGAAGCATCTGAATCTAAAACTGGACTCACAGGAGAGGTTGAAATCATAGAAAGGTAGAGTGTCAGTCCTCTTGTACTTAAGTCGGCATTGTGCCTTTTGTATTAAATTCGGATGCAATTTCTGTGTTTCATCGTCAATAAGAAGGTCTAAGAGATACAGTAAACCTGAAGTGAAGCATCGGAATCCAAAACTGGACTCACAGGAGAGGTTCAAATCATAGAAAATTTGAGTGTCAGTCGTCTTGTACGTAAGTCGGCATTGTGGCTTTTGTATTAAATTCGGATGATATTTCTGTGTCCCATCGTCAATAAGAAGGTCCAAAGGATACAGTAAACCTGAAGTGAAGCATCGGAATCTGAAACTGGACTCAAAGGAGAGGTTAAAATCATAGAAAGTTAGAGCGTCAGTCCTCTTGAACTTAAGTCGGCATTGTGCCTTTTGTATTAAATTCAGATGCAATCTCTGTGTTTCATCGTCAATAAGAAGGTCCTAGGGATACAGTAAACCTGACGTGAAGCATCGGAATCTAAAACTGGACTTACAGGAGAGGTTCAAATCATAGAAAGTTAGAGTGTCAGTCCTCTTGTACTTAAGTCGGCATTGTGCCTTTTGTATTAAATTCGGATGCAATTTCTGTGTTTCATCGCCAAAAAGAAGGTCAAAGGGATACAGTAAACCAGAAGTGAAGCATCGGAATCTAAAACAGGACTCACAGGAGATGTTCAAATCATAGAGAGTTAGAGTGTCAGTCCTCTTGTACTTAAGTCGGCATTGTGCCTTTTGTATCAAATTCGGATGCAATTTCTGTGTTTCATCGTCAATACGAACGTACAGGGGATACAGTAAACCTGAAGTGAAGCATCGGAATCTAAAACTGGACTCACAGGAGAGGTTCAAATCATAGAGGGTTAGAGTGTCAGTCCTCTTTTACTTAAGTCGGCATTGTGCTTTTTGTATTAAATTGGGATGCAATTTCTGTGTTTCATCGTCAATAAGAAGTTCCATGGGATACAGTAAACCTGAAGTGAAGCATCGGAATCTGAAACTGGACTCACAGGAGAGGTTCAAATCATAGAGAGTTAGAGTGTCAGCCCTCTTGTACTTAAGTCGACATTATGACTTTTGTATTAAATACGGATGCAATTTCTGTATTTCATCGTCAATAAGAAGGTCCACGAGGTACAGTAAACCTGAAGTGAAGCATCGGAATCTAAAACTGGACTCACAGGAGAGCTTCAAAGGATAGAAAGTTAGAGTGTCAGTCCTTTGTACTTAAGTCGGCATTGTGCCTTTCGTATTAAATTCGAATGCAATTTCTGTGTTTCATCGTCTATAAGAAGGTCCAAGGGATACAGTAAACCTGAAGTGAAACATCGAAATCTAAAACTGGACTCACAGGAGAGGTTCAAATCATAGAAAATTTGAGTGTCAGTCATCTTGTACTTAAGTCGGCATTGTGCCTTTTGTATTAAATTCGGATGCAATTTCTGTGTTTCATCGTCAATAAGAAGGTCCAAGGGATACAGTAAACCTGAAGTGAATCATCGGAATCTAAAACTGGACTCACAGGAGAGGTTCCAATCATAGAGAGTTAGAGTGTCATTCCTCATTTACTTAAGTCGACATTGTGCCTTTTGTATTAAATTCAGATGCAATTTCTGGGTTTCCTCGTCAATAAGAAGGTCCAAGGGATACAGTAAACCTATACTGAAGCATCGGAATCTAAAACTGGACTCACAGGACAAGTTCATATCATAGAAAGTTAGAGTGTCAATTCTCTTGTACTTAAGTTGGCATTGTACCTTTTGTATTAAATTCGGATGCAATTTCTGTGTTTCATCGTCAATTAGAAGGTCCAAGGGAAACAGTAAACCTGAAGTGAAGCATCGGAAACTAAAACTGGACTAACAGGAGAGGTTCAAATAATAGAAACTAAGAGTGTCAGTCCTCTTGTACTAAAGTCGCCGTTGTGCTTTTTGTATTAAATTCGGATGAAATTTTTGTGTTTCATCGTCAATAAGAAGGTCCAAGGGATACAGTAAACCTGAAGTGAAGCATCGGAATCTAAGACTGGACTCACAGGAGAGGTTTAAATCATAAAAAGTTAGAGTGTCAGTCCTCTTGTACTTAAGGCGGCATTGTGCCTTTTGTATTAAATTCGAATACAATTTCTGTGTTTCATCGTCAATATGAAGGTCCAAGGGATACAGTAAACCTGAAGTGAAGCACCGGAATCTAAAACTGGACTCACAGGAGAGGTTCAAATCATAGAGAGTTAGAGTGTCAGTCCTCATGTTCTTAAATCGGCATTGTGCGTTTTGTATTAAATTCGGATGCAATTTCTGTGTTTCATCGTCAATAAGCAGGTAAGAGGGATACAGTAAACCTGAAGTGAAGCATCGGAATCTGAAAACTGGACTCACAGGAGAGGTTCAAATCATAGAGAGTTAGAGTATCAGTCCTCTTGTACTTAAGTCGGCAATGTGCCTTTTGTATTAAATTCGGATGCAATTTCTGTGTTTCATCGTCAATAAGAAGGTCAAAGGGATACAGTAAATCAGAAGTGAAGCATCGGAATCTAAAACTGGACCCACAGGAGAGGATCAAATCATTGAACGTTAGAGTGTCAGTCCTCTTGTACTTAAGTCGGCATTGTGACTTTTGTATTAAATTCGGATGCAATTTCTGTGTTTCATCGTCAATAAGAAGGTCCAAGGGATACAGTAAACCTGAAGTGAAGCATCGGAATCTAAAACTGGACTTACAGGAGAGGTTAAAATAATAGAAAGTTAGAGTGTCAGTCCTCTTGTACTTAAGTCGGTATTGTGCCGTTTGTATTAAATTTGGATGCAATTTCTGTGCTTCATCGTCAATAAGAAGGTCCAAGGGATACAGTAAACCTGAAGTGAAGCATCGGAATCTAAAACTGGACTCACAGGAGAGGTTCAAATCATAGAAAGATAGAGTGTCAGTCCTCTTGTACTTAAGTCGGCATTGTGCCTTTTGTATTAAATTCGGATGCAATTTCTGTGTTTCATCGTCAATAAGAAGGTCTAAGAGATACAGTAAACCTGAAGTGAAGCATCGGAATCCAAAACTGGACTCACAGGAGAGGTTCAAATCATAGAAAATTTGAGTGTCAGTCCTCTTGTACGTAAGTCGGCATTGTGGCTTTTGTATTAAATTCGGATGATATTTCTGTGTCCCATCGTCAATAAGAAGGTCCAAAGGATACAGTAAACCTGAAGTGAAGCAATTGAATCTGAAACTGGGGTCAAAGGAGAGGTTAAAATCATAGAAAGTTAGAGCGTCAGTCCTCTTGAACTTAAGTCGGCATTGTGCCTTTTGTATTAAATTCAGATGCAATCTCTGTGTTTCATCGTCAATAAGAAGGTCCTAGGGATACAGTAAACCTGACGTGAAGCATCGGAATCTAAAACTGGACTTACAGGAGAGGTTCAAATCATAGAAAGTTAGAGTGTCAGTCCTCTTGTACTTAAGTCGGCATTGTGCCTTTTGTATTAAATTCGGATGCAATTTCTGTGTTTCATCGCCAAAAAGAAGGTCAAAGGGATACAGTAAACCAGAAGTGAAGCATCGGAATCTAAAACTGGACTCACAGGAGATGTTCAAATCATAGAGAGTTAGAGTGTCAGTCCTCTTGTACTTAAGTCGGCATTGTGCCTTTTGTATCAAATTCGGATGCAATTTCTGTGTTTCATCGTCAATACGAACGTACAGGGGATACAGTAAACCTGAAGTGAAGCATCGGAATCTAAAACTGGACTCACAGGAGAGGTTCAAATCATAGAGGGTTAGAGTGTCAGTCCTCTTTTACTTAAGTCGGCATTGTGCTTTTTGTATTACATTGGGATGCAATTTCTGTGTTTCATCGTCAAAAGAAGTTTCATGGGATACAGTAAACCTGAAGTGAAGCATCGGAATCTGAAACTGGACTCACAGGAGAGGTTCAAATCATAGAGAGTTAGAGTGTCAGCCCTCTTGTACTTAAGTCGGCATTGTGCTTTTTGTATTAAATTCGGATGCAATTTCTGTGTTTCATCGTCAATAAGAATGTCCAAGGGATACAGTAAACCGGGAGTGAAGCATCGGAGTCTAAAACTGGACTCACAGGACAGGTTCATATCGTAGAAAGTTAGAGTGTCAGTCCTCTTTTACTTAAGTCGGCATTGTGCCTTTTGTATTAAATTCGGATGCAATTTCTGTGTTTCATCATCAATACGAAGGTCCATGGGATACAGTAACCCTGAAGTGACGCACCGGAATCGAAAACTGGACTCACATGAGAGGTTCAAATCATAGAGAGTTAGCGTGTCAGTCCTCTTGTACTTAAGTCGGCATTGTGCCTTTTGTATTAAATTCGGATTCAATTTCTGTGTTTCATCGTCAATAAGAAGGTCCAAGGGATACAGTAAACCTGAATTGAAGCATCGAAATCCAAGACTGGACTCACAGGAGAGGTTCAAATCATAGAGAGTTAGAGTGTCAGTCCTATTGTACTTAAGTCGACATTATGACTTTTGTATTAAATACGGATGCAATTTCTGTGTTTCATCGTCAATAAGTAGGTCCACGAGATACAGTAAACCTGAAGTGAAGCATCGGAATCTAAAACTGGACTCACAGGAGAGCTTCAAATGATAGAAAGTTAGAATGCCAGTCCTTTGTACTTAAGTCGGCATTGTGCCTTTCGTATTAATTTCGAATGCAATTTCTGTGTTTCATCGTCTTTAAGAAGGTCCAAGGGATACAGTAAACCTGAAGTGAAGCATCGGAATCATAAACTGGACTCACAGGAGAGGTTCAAATCTTAGAAAATTTGAGTGTCAGTCATCTTGTACTTAAATCGGCATTGTGCCTTTTGTATTAAATTCGGATGCAATTTCTGTGTTTCATCGTCAATAAGAAGGTCCAAGGGATACAGTAAACCTGAAGTGAATCATCGGAATCCAAAACTGGACTCACAGGAGAGGTTCAAATCATAGTGAGTTAGAGTGTCATTCCTCATTTACTTAAGTCGACATGGTGCCTTTTGTATTAAATTCAGATGCAATTTCTGGGTTTCCTCGTCAATAAGAAGGTCCAAGGGATACAGTAAACCAATACTGAAGCATCGAAATCTAAAACTGGACTCACAGGACAAGTTCATATCATAGAAAGTTAGAGTGTCAATTCTCTTGTACTTAAGTTGACATTGTACCTTTTGTATTAAATTCAGATGCAATTTCTGTGTTTCATCGTCAATTAGAAGGTCCAAGGGAAACAGTAAACCTGAAGTGAAGCATCGGAAACTCAAACTGGACTAACAGGAGAGGTTCAAATAATAGAAACTAAGAGTGTCAGTCCTCTTGTACTAAAGTCGCCGTTGTGCTTTTTGTATTAAATTCGGATGAAATTTTTGTGTTTCATCGTCAATAAGAAGGTCCAAGGGATACAGTAAACCTGAAGTGAAGCATCGGAATCTAAAACTGGACTCACAGGAGAGGTTCAAATCATAGAAATGTAGAGTGTCAGTCCTCTTGCACTTAAGTCGGCATTGTGCCTTTTGTATTAAATTCGGATGCAATTTCTGTGTTTCATCGTCAATAAGAAGGTCCACGTGATACAGTAAACCTGAAGTGAAGCATCGGAATCCAAAACTGGACTCACAGGAGAGGTTCAAATCATAGAAAATTTGAGTGTCAGTCCTCTTGTACGTAAGTCGGCATTGTGGCTTTTGTATTAAATTCGGATGATATTTCTGTGTCCCATCGTCAATAAGAAGGTCCAAAGGATACAGTAAACCTGAAGTGAAGCATCGGAATCTGAAACTGGACTCAAAGGAGAGGTTCAAATCATAGAAAGTTAGAGTGCCAGTCCTCTTGTACTTAAGTCGGCATTGTGCCTTTTGTATTAAATTCAGATGCAATCTCTGTGTTTCATCGTCAATAAGAAGGTCCTAGGGATACAGTAAACCTGACGTGAAGCATCGGAAACTAAGACTGGACTTACAGGAGAGGTCCTCTTGTACTTAAGTCGCCATTGTGCCTTTTGTATTAAATTTGGTTGCAATTTCTGGGTTTCATCGGCAATAATAAGGTCCAAGGGATACAGTAAACCTGAAGTGACGCATCGGAATCTAAAACTGGACTCACAGGAGAGGTTCAAATCATAGAAAGTTAGAGTGTCAGTCCTCTTGTACTTAAGTCGGCATTGTGCCTTTTGTATTAAATTCGGATGCAATTTCAGTGTCTCATCGTCAATAAGAAGGTCCAAGGGATACAGTAAACCTGAAGTGAAGCATCGGAATCTAAAACAGGACTCACAGGAGAGGTTCAAATCAATGAAAGTTAAAGTGTCAGTCCTCTTGTACTAAGTCGGCATTGTGCCTTTTGTATTTAATTCGGACGCAATTTCTGTGTTCCATCGTCAATAAGAAGTTCCAAAGGATACAGTAAACCTGAAGTGAAGCATCGGAATCTGAAACTGGACTCACAGGAGAGTTTCAAATTATAGAAAGTTAGAGCGTCAGTCCTCTTGTACTTTAGTCGGCATTGTGCCTTTTGTATTAAATTCGGATGCAATTTCTGTGTTTGATCGTCAATAAGAAGGTCCTAGGGATACAGTAAACCTGAAGTGAAGCATCGGAATCTAAAACTGGACTCACAAAAGAGGTTAAAATAATAGAAAGTTAGAGTGTCAGTCCTCTTGTACTTAAGTCGGCATTGTGCCCTTTGTATTAAATTTGGATGCAATTTCTGTGTTTCATCGTCAATAAGAAGGTCCAAGGGATACAGTAAACCTGAAGTGAAGCATCGGAATCTAAAACTGGACTCACAGGAGAGGTTCAAATCATAGAAAGTTAGAGTGTCAGTCCTCTTGTACTTAAGTCGGCATTGTACCTTTTGTATTTAATTCGGATGCAATTTCTGTGTTTCATCGCCAAAAAGAAGGTCAAAGGGATACAGTAAACCAGAAGTGAAGCATCGGAATCTAAAACTGGACTCACAGGAGATGTTCAAATCATAGAGAGTTAGAGTGTCAGTCCTCTTGTACTTAAGTCGGCATTGTGCCTTTTGTATCAAAAATCGGATGCAATTTCTGTGTTTCATCGTCAATACGAACGTACAGGGGATACAGTAAACCTGAAGTGAAGCATCGGAATCTAAAACTGGACTCACAGGAGAGGTTCAAATCATAGAGGGTTAGAGTGTCAGTCCTCTTTTACTTAAGTCGGCATTGTGCTTTTTGTATTACATTGGGATGCAATTTCTGTGTTTCATCGTCAATAAGAAGTTTCATGGGATACAGTAAACCTGAAGTGAAGCATCGGAATCTGAAACTGGACTCACAGGAGAGGTTCAAATCATAGAGAGTTAGAGTGTCAGCCCTCTTGTACTTAAGTCGGCATTGTGCTTTTTGTATTAAATTCGGATGCAATTTCTGTGTTTCATCGTCAATAAGAATGTCCAAGGGATACAGTAAACCGGGAGTGAAGCATCGGAGTCTAAAACTGGACTCACAGGACAGGTTCATATCGTAGAAAGTTAGAGTGTCAGTCCTCTTTTACTTAAGTCGGCATTGTGCCTTTTGTATTAAATTCGGATGCAATTTCTGTGTTTCATCATCAATACGAAGGTCCATGGGATACAGTAACCCTGAAGTGACGCACCGGAATCGAAAACTGGACTCACATGAGAGGTTCAAATCATAGAGAGTTAGCGTGTCAGTCCTCTTGTACTTAAGTCGGCATTGTGCCTTTTGTATTAAATTCGGATTCAATTTCTGTGTTTCATCGTCAATAAGAAGGTCCAAGGGATACAGTAAACCTGAATTGAAGCATCGAAATCCAAGACTGGACTCACAGGAGAGGTTCAAATCATAGAGAGTTAGAGTGTCAGTCCTATTGTACTTAAGTCGACATTATGACTTTTGTATTAAATACGGATGCAATTTCTGTGTTTCATCGTCAATAAGTAGGTCCACGAGATACAGTAAACCTGAAGTGAAGCATCGGAATCTAAAACTGGACTCACAGGAGAGCTTCAAATGATAGAAAGTTAGAATGCCAGTCCTTTGTACTTAAGTCGGCATTGTGCCTTTCGTATTAATTTCGAATGCAATTTCTGTGTTTCATCGTCTTTAAGAAGGTCCAAGGGATACAGTAAACCAGAAATGAAGCATCGGAATCTAAAACTGGACTCACAGGAGAGGTTCAAATCTTAGAAAATTTGAGTGTCAGTCATCTTGTACTTAAATCGGCATTGTGCCTTTTGTATTAAATTCGGATGCAATTTCTGTGTTTCATCGTCAATAAGAAGGTCCAAGGGATACAGTAAACCTGAAGTGAATCATCGGAATCCAAAACTGGACTCACAGGAGAGGTTCAAATCATAGTGAGTTAGAGTGTCATTCCTCATTTACTTAAGTCGACATGGTGCCTTTTGTATTAAATTCAGATGCAATTTCTGGGTTTCCTCGTCAATAAGAAGGTCCAAGGGATACAGTAAACCTATACTGAAGCATCGAAATCTAAAACTGGACTCACAGGACAAGTTCATATCATAGAAAGTTAGAGTGTCAATTCTCTTGTACTTAAGTTGACATTGTACCTTTTGTATTAAATTCAGATGCAATTTCTGTGTTTCATCGTCAATTAGAAGGTCCAAGGGAAACAGTAAACCTGAAGTGAAGCATCGGAAACTCAAACTGGACTAACAGGAGAGGTTCAAATAATAGAAACTAAGAGTGTCAGTCCTCTTGTACTAAAGTCGCCGTTGTGCTTTTTGTATTAAATTCGGATGCAATTTCTGTGTTTCATCGTCAATAAGAAGGTCCACGTGAAACAGTAAACCTGAAGTGAAGCATCGGAATCCAAAACTGGACTCACAGGAGAGGTTCAAATCATAGAAAATTTGTGTGTCAGTCCTCTTGTACGTAAGTCGGCATTGTGGCTTTTGTATTAAATTCGGATGATATTTCTGTGTCCCATCGTCAATAAGAAGGTCCAAAGGATACAGTAAACCTGAAGTGAAGCATCGGAATCTGAAACTGGACTCAAAGGAGAGGTTCAAATCATAGAAAGTTAGAGTGTCAGTCCTCTTGTACTTAAGTCGGCATTGTGCCTTTTGTATTAAATTCAGATGCAATCTCTGTGTTTCATCGTCAATAAGAAGGTCCTAGGGATACAGTAAACCTGACGTGAAGCATCGGAAACTAAGACTGGACTTACAGGATAGGTCCTCTTGTACTTAAGTCGGCATTGTGCCTTTTGTATTAAATTTGGTTGCAATTTCTGTGTTTCATCGGCAATAATAAGGTCCAAGGGATACAGTAAACCTGAAGTGACGCATCGGAATCTAAAACTGGACTCACAGGAGAGGTTCAAATCATAGAAAGTTAGAGTGTCAGTCCTCTTGTACTTAAGTCGGCATTGTGCCTTTTGTATTAAATTCGGATGCAATTTCAGTGTCTCATCGTCAATAAGAAGGTCCAAGGGATACAGTAAACCTGAAGTGAAGCATCGGAATCTAAAACAGGACTCACAGGAGAGGTTCAAATCAATGAAAGTTAAAGTGTCAGTCCTCTTGTACTAAGTCGGCATTGTGCCTTTTGTATTTAATTCGGATGCAATTTCTGTGTTCCATCGTCAATAAGAAGTTCCAAAGGATACAGTAAACCTGAAGTGAAGCATCGGAATCTGAAACTGGACTCACAGGAGAGTTTCAAATCATAGAAAGTTAGAGCGTCAGTCCTCTTGTACTTTAGTCGGCATTGTACCTTTTGTATTTAATTCGGATGCAATTTCTGTGTTTCATCGTCAATAAGAAGGTCCACGGGATACAGTAAACCTGAAGTGAAGCATCGGAATCCAAAACTGGACTCACAGGAGAGGTTCAAATCATAGAAAATTAGAGTGTCAGTCCTCTTGTACTTAAGTCTGCATTGTGCCTTTTGTATTAAATTCGGATGCAATTTCTGTGTCTCATCGTCAATAAGAAGGTCCCAGGGATGCAGTAAACCTGAAGTGTTGCATCGGAATCTAAAACTGGACTCACAGGAGAGGATCAACTCATAGAAAGTTAGAGTGTCAGACCTCTTGTACTTAAGTCGGCATTGTGACTTTTGTATTAAATTCGGATGCAATTTCTGTGTTTCATCGTCAATAAGATGGTCCAAGGGATACAGTAAACCTGAAGTGAAGCATCGGAATCTAAAACTGGACTCATAGGAGAGGTTCAAATCATTGAAATTTAAAGTGTCAGTCCTCTTGTACTAAGTCGGCATTGTGCCTTTTGTATTAAATTCGGATGCTATTTCTGTGTTCCATTGTCAATAAGAAGGTCCAAAGTATACAGAACATCTGAAGTGAAGCATCGGAATCTGAAACTGGACTAACAGGAGATGTTCAAATCATAGAAAGGTAGAGCATCAGTCCTCTTGTACTTAAGTCAGCATTGTGCCTTTTGTATTAAATTCGGATGCAATTTCCGTGTTTCATCGTCAATAAGAAGGTCCAAGGGATACAGTAAACCTGAAGAGAAACATCGGAATCTAAAACTGGACTCACAGGAGAGGTTCAAATCATAGAAAGTTAAAGTGTAAGTCCTCTTGTACTTAAGTCGGCATTGTGCCTTTTGTATTAAATTCGGGTACAACTTCTGTGTTTCATCGTCAATAAGAAGGTCCAAAGGATACAGTAAACCTGAAGTGAAGCATCGGAATCTAAAACTGGACTCACAGGAGAGGATCAACTCATAGAAAGTTAGAGTGTCAGTCCTCTTGTACTTAAGTCGGCATTGTGACTTTTGTATTAAATTCGGGTGCAATTTCTGTGTTTCATCGTCAATAAGAAGGTCCAAGGGATACAGTAAACCTGAAGTGAAGCATCGGGATCTAAAACTGGACTCACAGGAGAGGATCAACTCATAGAAAGTTAGAGTGTCAATCCTCTTGTACTTAAGTCGGCATAGTGACTTTTGTATTAAATTGGGATGTAATTTCTGAGTTTCATCGTCAATAAGAAGGTCCAAGGGATACATTAAACCTGAAGTGAAGCATCGGAATCTAAAACAGGACTCACAGGAGACGTTCAAATCAAAGAAAGTTAAAGTGTCAGTCCTCTTGTACTTAAGTCGGCATTGTGCATTTCGTACTATATTTGGATGCAACTTCTGTGTTTCATCGTCAATAAGAAGGTCCAAAGGATACAGTAAACCTGAAGTGAAGCATTGGAATCTAAAACTGGACTCACAGGAGAGGTTCAAATCATTGAGAGTTAAAGTGTCAGTCCTCTTGTACTAAGTCAGCATTGTGCCTTTTGTATTAAATTCGGATGCAATTTCTGTGTTTCATCGTCAATAAGAAGGTCCAAAGGATACAGTAAACCTGACATGAAGCATCGGAATCTGAAACTGGACTCACAGGAGAGGTTCAAATCATAGAAAGTTAGAGTGTCAGTCCTCATGTACTTAAGTCGGCATTATCCCTTTTGTATTAAATTTGGATGCTATTTCTGTGTTTCGTCGTCAATAAGAAGGTCCAAGGGATACAGTAAACCTGATGTGAAGCATCGGAATCTAAAACTGGACTCACAGGAGAGGTTCAAATCATAGAAAGTTATAGTGTCAGTCCTCTTGTACTTAAGTCAGCATTGTGCCTTTTGTATTAAATTCGGATGCAATTTCTGTGTTTCATCGTCAATAAGAAGGTCCAAGGGATACAGTAAACCTGAAGTGAAGCATCGGAACCCAAAATTGGACTCACAGGAGAGGTTCAAATCTTAGAAAATTTGAGTGTCAGTCCTCTTGTACTTAAGTCGGCATTGTGCCTTTTGTATTAAATTCGGATGCAATTTCTGTGTCTCATCGTCAATAAGAAGGTCCAAGGGATACAGTAAACCTGAAGTCAAGCATCGGAAACTAAAACTGGACTCACAGGAGAGGATCAACTCATAGAAAGTTAGAGTGTCAGTCCTCTTGTACTTAAGTCGGCATTGTACTTTTGTATTAAATTCGGATGCAATTTCTGTGTTTCATCGTCAATAAGAAGGTTTAAGGGATACAGTAAACCTGAAGTGAAGCTTCGGAATCTAAAACTGGACTCACAGGAGAGGTTCAAATCATAGAAAGTTAGAGTGTCGGTCTTCTTGTATTTAAGCTGGCATTGTGCCTTTTGTATTAAATTCGGATACAATTTCTGTGTTTCATCGTCAGTAAGAAGGTCCAAGGGATACAGAAAACCTGAAGTGAGGCATCGGAATCTAAAACTGGACTCACAGGAGAGGTTCAAATCATAGAAAGTTGGAGTGTCAGTCCTCTTGTACTTAAGTCGGCATTGTGCGTTTTGTATTTAATTCGGATGCAATTTCTGTGTTTCATCGTCAATAAGAAGGTCCAAAGGATACAGTAAACCTGAAGTGAAGCATTGGAATCTAAAACTGGACCCACAGGAGAGGTTCAAATCACAGAAAGTTAGAACGTCAGTCCTCTTGTACTTAAGTCGGCATTGTGCCTTTTGTATTTAATTCGGATGCAATTTCTGTGTTTCATCGTCAATAAGAAGGTCCAAAAGATACAGTAAACCTGAAGTGAAGCATTGGAATCTAAACCTGGACTCACAGGAGAGGTTCAAATCATTGAGAGTTAGAGTGTAAGTCCTCTTGTACTTAAGTCGGTATTGTTCCTTTTGTATTATATTCGGATGCAACTTCTGTGCTTCATCGTCAATAAGAAGGTCTAAAGGATACAGTAAACCTGAAGTGAAGCATTGGAATCTAAAACTGGACTCACAGGAGAAGTTCAAATCATTGATGGTTAGAGTGTCAGTCCTCTTGTACATTAGTCGGCATTGTGCCTTTTGTAATAAATTCGGATGTAATTTCTGAGTTTCATCGTCAATAGGCAGCTCCAAGGGATACATTAAACCTGAAGAGAAGAATTGGAATCTAAAACAGGACTCACAGGAGAGGTTCAAATTATTGAAAGTTATAGTGTCAGTCCTCAAGTACTAAGTCGGCATTGTGCCTTTTGTATTAAATTCGGACGCAATTTCTGTGTTTCATCGTCAATAACAAGGTCCAAAGGATACAGTAAACCTGAAGTGAAGCATCGGAATCTGAAACTGGACACACAGGAGAGGTTCAAATCATAGAAAGTTAGAGTGTCAGTCCTCTTGTACTTAAGTCGGCATTACGCCTTTTGTATTAAATTCGGATGCAATTTCTGTGTTTCATCGTCAATAAGATGGTCCAAGGGATACAGTAAACCTGAAGTGAAGCATCGGAATCTAAAACTGGACTCATAGGAGAGGTTCAAATCATTGAAATTTAAAGTGTCAGTCCTCTTGTACTAAGTCGGCATTGTGCCTTTTGTATTAAATTCGGATGCTATTTCTGTGTTCCATTGTCAATAAGAAGGTCCAAAGTATACAGAACATCTGAAGTGAAGCATCGGAATCTGAAACTGGACTCACAGGAGATGTTCAAATCATAGAAAGGTAGAGCATCAGTCCTCTTGTACTTAAGTCAGCATTGTGCCTTTTGTATTAAATTCGGATGCAATTTCCGTGTTTCATCGTCAATAAGAAGGTCCAAGGGATACAGTAAACCTGAAGAGAAACATCGGAATCTAAAACTGGACTCACAGGAGAGGTTCAAATCATAGAAAGTTAAAGTGTAAGTCCTCTTGTACTTAAGTCGGCATTGTGCCTTTTGTATTAAATTCGGGTACAACTTCTGTGTTTCATCGTCAATAAGAAGGTCCAAAGGATACAGTAAACCTGAAGTGAAGCATCGGAATCTAAAACTGGACTCACAGGAGAGGATCAACTCATAGAAAGTTAGAGTGTCAGTCCTCTTGTACTTAAGTCGGCATTGTGACTTTTGTATTAAATTCGGGTGCAATTTCTGTGTTTCATCGTCAATAAGAAGGTCCAAGGGATACAGTAAACCTGAAGTGAAGCATCGGGATCTAAAACTGGACTCACAGGAGAGGATCAACTCATAGAAAGTTAGAGTGTCAATCCTCTTGTACTTAAGTCGGCATAGTGACTTTTGTATTAAATTGGGATGTAATTTCTGAGTTTCATCGTCAATAAGAAGGTCCAAGGGATACATTAAACCTGAAGTGAAGCATCGGAATCTAAAACAGGACTCACAGGAGACGTTCAAATCAAAGAAAGTTAAAGTGTCAGTCCTCTTGTACTTAAGTCGGCATTGTGCATTTCGTACTATATTTGGATGCAACTTCTGTGTTTCATCGTCAATAAGAAGGTCCAAAGGATACAGTAAACCTGAAGTGAAGCATTGGAATCTAAAACTGGACTCACAGGAGAGGTTCAAATCATTGAGAGTTAAAGTGTCAGTCCTCTTGTACTAAGTCAGCATTGTGCCTTTTGTATTAAATTCGGATGCAATTTCTGTGTTTCATCGTCAATAAGAAGGTCCAAAGGATACAGTAAACCTGACATGAAGCATCGGAATCTGAAACTGGACTCACAGGAGAGGTTCAAATCATAGAAAGTTAGAGTGTCAGTCCTCATGTACTTAAGTCGGCATTATCCCTTTTGTATTAAATTTGGATGCTATTTCTGTGTTTCGTCGTCAATAAGAAGGTCCAAGGGATACAGTAAACCTGATGTGAAGCATCGGAATCTAAAACTGGACTCACAGGAGAGGTTCAAATCATAGAAAGTTATAGTGTCAGTCCTCTTGTACTTAAGTCAGCATTGTGCCTTTTGTATTAAATTCGGATGCAATTTCTGTGTTTCATCGTCAATAAGAAGGTCCAAGGGATACAGTAAACCTGAAGTGAAGCATCGGAACCCAAAATTGGACTCACAGGAGAGGTTCAAATCTTAGAAAATTTGAGTGTCAGTCCTCTTGTACTTAAGTCGGCATTGTGCCTTTTGTATTAAATTCGGATGCAATTTCTGTGTCTCATCGTCAATAAGAAGGTCCAAGGGATACAGTAAACCTGAAGTCAAGCATCGGAAACTAAAACTGGACTCACAGGAGAGGATCAACTCATAGAAAGTTAGAGTGTCAGTCCTCTTGTACTTAAGTCGGCATTGTACTTTTGTTTTAAATTCGGATGCAATTTCTGTGTTTCATCGTCAATAAGAAGGTTTAAGGGATACAGTAAACCTGAAGTGAAGCTTCGGAATCTAAAACTGGACTCACAGGAGAGGTTCAAATCATAGAAAGTTAGAGTGTCGGTCTTCTTGTATTTAAGCTGGCATTGTGCCTTTTGTATTAAATTCGGATACAATTTCTGTGTTTCATCGTCAGTAAGAAGGTCCAAGGGATACAGAAAACCTGAAGTGAGGCATCGGAATCTAAAACTGGACTCACAGGAGAGGTTCAAATCATAGAAAGTTGGAGTGTCAGTCCTCTTGTACTTAAGTCGGCATTGTGCTTTTTGTATTTAATTCGGATGCAATTTCTGTGTTTCATCGTCAATAAGAAGGTCCAAAGGATACAGTAAACCTGAAGTGAAGCATTGGAATCTAAAACTGGACCCACAGGAGAGGTTCAAATCACAGAAAGTTAGAACGTCAGTCCTCTTGTACTTAAGTCGGCATTGTGCCTTTTGTATTTAATTCGGATGCAATTTCTGTGTTTCATCGTCAATAAGAAGGTCCAAAAGATACAGTAAACCTGAAGTGAAGCATTGGAATCTAAACCTGGACTCACAGGAGAGGTTCAAATCATTGAGAGTTAGAGTGTAAGTCCTCTTGTACTTAAGTCGGTATTGTTCCTTTTGTATTATATTCGGATGCAACTTCTGTGCTTCATCGTCAATAAGAAGGTCTAAAGGATACAGTAAACCTGAAGTGAAGCATTGGAATCTAAAACTGGACTCACAGGAGAAGTTCAAATCATTGATGGTTAGAGTGTCAGTCCTCTTGTACATTAGTCGGCATTGTGCCTTTTATAATAAATTCGGATGTAATTTCTGAGTTTCATCGTCAATAGGCAGCTCCAAGGGATACATTAAACCTGAAGAGAAGAATTGGAATCTAAAACAGGACTCACAGGAGAGGTTCAAATTATTGAAAGTTATAGTGTCAGTCCTCAAGTACTAAGTCGGCATTGTGCCTTTTGTATTAAATTCGGACGCAATTTCTGTGTTTCATCGTCAATAACAAGGTCCAAAGGATACAGTAAACCTGAAGTGAAGCATCGGAATCTGAAACTGGACACACAGGAGAGGTTCAAATCATAGAAAGTTAGAGTGTCAGTCCTCTTGTACTTAAGTCGGCATTACGCCTTTTGTATTAAATTTGATGCAATTTCTGTGTTTCATCGTCAATAAGAAGGTCCAAGGGATACAGTAAACCTGAAGAGAAGCATCGGAATCTAAAACTGGACTCACAGGAGTGGTTCAAATCATAGAAAGTTAAAGTGTAAGTCCTCTTGTACTTAAGTCGGCATTGTGCCTTTTGTATTAAATTCGGATGCAATTTCTGTGTCTCATCGTCAATAATAAGGACCAAGGGATACAGTAAACCTGAAGTGATGCATCGGAATCTAAAACTGGACTCACAGGAGAGGATCAACTCATAGAAAGTTAGAGTGTCCGTCCTCTTGTACTTAAGTCGGCATTGTGACTTTTGTATTAAATTCGGATGCAATTTCTGTGTTTCATCGTCAATAAGATGGTCCAAGGGATACAGTAAACCTGAAGTGAAGCATCGGAATCTAAAACTGGACTCTCAGGAGAGGTTCAAATCATAGAAAGTTAGAGTGTCAGTCCTCTTGTACATAAGTCGGCATTGTGCCTTTTGTATTAAATTCGGATGCAATTTCTGAGTTTCATCGTCAATAGGCAGGTCCAAGGGATACAGTAAACCTGAAGTGAAGCATCGGAATCTAAAACAGGACTCATAGGAGAGGTTCATATCATTGAAATTTAAAGTGTCAGTCCTCTTGTACTAAGTCGGCATTGTGCCTTTTGTATTAAATTCGGATGCAATTTCTGTGTTTCGTCGTCAATAAGAAGGTCCAAGGGATACACTAAACCTGAAGTGAAGCATCGGAATCTAGAACTGGACTCACAGGAGAGGATCAACTGATAGAAAGTTAGAGTGTCAATCCTCTTGTACTTAAGTCGGCATTGTGACTTTTGTATTAAAATCGGATGTAATTTCTGTGTTTCATCGTGAATAAGAAAGTCCAAGGGATACAGTAAACATGAAGTGATGCATCGGAATCTAAAACAGGACTCACAGGAGAGGTTCAAATCATAGAAAGTTAGAGTGTCAGTCCTCTTGTACTTAAGTCGGCATTATGCCTTTTGTATTAAATTTGGATGCAATTTCTGTGTTTCGTCGTCAATAAGAAGGTCCAAGGGAAACAGTAAACCTGAAGTGTAGCATCGGAATCAAAAACTGGTCTCCCAGGAGAGGTTCAAATCATAGAAAGTTAGAGTGTCAATCCTCTTGTACTTAAGTCGGCATTGCGCCTTTTGTATTAAATTCGAATGCAATTTCTGTGTTTCATCGTCAATAAGGAGGTCCTAGGGATACAGTGTTGTGTCGGTAGCTGGGCCGACACTGTGAAGTTGAGATGGCTGAAAAGGCAAGCTAGACTAACGCAGACGGACGTGAAGTACTGGAACAGGATACGTAATTAATGTTAGGAAGAAAAGTACGGAGCAGGTTTAATACTTAACTTTACTTAATCATTGTGGAACATCGATCTTGACGATACACAGGGGACTTTAAGTTCAATCACTGTATGGCTAATGGCGTCTTGCTAGTTCGTAGCCATTAACTTAGCTGATGGCTATTCTGTCTCTCGGCTAATGAGAGAGAAAGGCTTCGTACATCTGGTCGGTAGCTAGGTTCTCGTACAACTGGGGCGAGTGCTCTCTCGTATCACGAGACCTGCCTTGGTGGTGGCGCTAGGTCTGCGATTACACAGTGGCGACACGCGGGTCCGACATGTACTAAATGGACCGCGGCAGATTTTAGCTACCACCTAGCAAGTGTGGTGTCTGGCGGTGACACCACATTCCTCCCCCGCAAATCGGCTAACGGTCGTGTGATAAGGCTTCCGCCCGCCGTGGGGAGGACCACATGTTGACGTATGCGATGAGGTGGGGAGCCTAACAACAGGCGAGGCTGTGCCACCCGCACCCGGCCATTCGGTCCGAGGGGAGCTAGGAAACGCCTGTAAAACTAGTCCAGGGTGCACGTCAACATGCGGTGTATGCGCCCGTAAAGAGACAGGAGGGACCGAAGGATCAACCTCCATTGCGTCGGGGTAGCCGACGCGCGATGACGTCATGTGGTCGGGAGCGGGCGGGAGTTCCATGGCGGAGGACAGCTGGTCACGGGAAGCGATCGGCGGCGCGTGACCCTGGGAGGCGCTTGGCGGCTGCAATGAAGCGTCGAATGCGGGCGGCGCCGGCGGGAGAACAAGCAGCGGCGGCGGTGGCGGCTGTTGCTGCTGCTGCGGCGGCGGGGGCGCGTCGCCATGGGGCAAAATGGAAGGCATCGTCGGGAACACCTGGGGATGAGGCGAGCCAGTAGATGGGTCCCCAGGGCGCTGACCGGACGGCACCGTCGCTGAAAACAGACGGGGAGCGGCAGAACCCGAGCGACGACAGAGGCGCAGCTGATTGAGATGCCGACGCACCTCACCAGAGGCCCCCAAAACCAAATACATCGCGCGGCCGAGGCAGCGAAGAATGCGCCCTGCGAGCCAACGCCGTGAACCTCGATAGTTGCGATAAAATACAACGTCGCCTGGAGCAAAAGCAGGAGTCTGCCGCTGCACAAGAACCTGATGCGGCGGATGCAGCAAAGACATCAAGGTGCGATGAGGACGACCGTGGAGCAACTCAGCCGGCGAGCGACCATCTCGGGGCTGAGAGCGATACGAAGACAAAAAGAGCAACAATGCGTCCTCCCGAGAATGCGACTCTTTCAATTTCAACATCTGTGACTTGAAAGTCCGGACCAATCGTTCAGCGGCACCGTTGGACTGAGGCGAAAACGGCGCGGATGTCAGATGTTTAATACCATTGGCCTGGCAGAATGACTGAAATTCTGCGGACATGAATTGTGGGCCATTGTCGGAAACAATAGTCTGCGGAAGACCTTCAATGCAAAAGATAGCAGACAACGCTTGGATGGTGGCGGAGGACGTCGTGGAAGACATCCGGACAACAAAAGGAAAATTACTGAAGGCGTCGACCAGAACCAACCATCGAGCATTCCAGAATGGACCAGCAAAATCAATGTGCAAGCGTTGCCAAGGGGAAGTGGCTTTTGGCCACGCAAAGACTTTCCGCGGCGGGGCGGACTGTTGTTCGGCACACGCCGGGCACGAAGAACACATATTCGTAATCGCAGCATCGATTCCGAACCAAGTACAGTGCTGACGAGCAAGTTGTTTCGTTCGCACTATACCCCAATGTCCTTGGTGAAGAAGCCGTAAAACAGAGGACTGTAACGAACGTGGGACCACGACTCTGGACTGATCATTATCAGAACGCAACAACAAAACACCACGTCGAACAAAAAGTCTCTCCTTGTGAGCAAAAAATCGGCGAACCAACGGATCCTCGATCCGAGACTTTGACAAAGGCCATTGCGTAGCAACAAAACGTAAAACAGTCGCAAGGACAGGGTCAGCAGCTGTGGCTGTAGCGACACGACGAAAATCAATCGGAAACGACTCGACCACTTCATCGGTTTCCGAAACAATGAACATGCAAGCAAGTTCGGAAGAATCGAATGCTTTATCCTCAGCAACAGGCTAACGGGACAACGCATCGGCGTTTCCGTGCTTAGCAGTGGACCGATACAAGATATCGTAGTGGTACTGCGAGAGGAAAATAGACCAGCGAATGAATTTCTGCGCTGTACGTGGAGGTACAGGCTTGGTCGGATGAAAAAGCGATGTCAAAGGTTTGTGGTCTGTGATGATGGTAAAGTGACGACCATACAAGAAATCATGGAACTTAGTAACACCAAACACGAGAGCCAAAGCTTCTTTCTCTATCTGTGAATAATTTCTTTGCGCAGACGAGAGCAATTTGGACGCAAAGGCAATAGGGCGATCATGGGAGCCAACTTTGTGCGCAAGCACAGCACCGATCCCGAAATCCGAGGCATCTACCATCAACAAAAGGGGTTTCAGGGGATCGAATGGCGTAAGGCACGTATTAGAAAGCAACGCCGATGTCAACTGGCGAAAGGCGCGTTCGCATTCCGTCGTCCAGACGAACGGAACACCTGTACGGCGTACGCGATGAAGCGGAGCTGAAAGAGAAGAGGCATTGCGCACATTCACTCACACCTTGTGATTCTACAGTGTTCAATGTTCTTGCGACCTCCTGACGCAATGCGTGGGGAACATTGCGCGCTCTGAAAAAATTTCGGTTGCGCGTTTACCTTCAGTTCTAAATGTGCTTCATAGTTATTAGCGCAACCTAAGCCCGGTGCAAAAATGTCTGCAAATTCGTCACACAGCCGAGAAACACTGTCTGTAGGCACAGTCTGATTCACTGATAGGACCTGATTTACAATAGACATGTTAAACAACTGAAATAAATCTAGACCAAACAAGTTCACTGCAGAAGAAGAACGAAGAACGTAAAATGACACAAGTTTTGTTTGTCCCTTGTATGTTGCAAGAAGGCTGCACTGTCCTAACACAGCAATTTTCTGTCCGGAATATGTAGTTAGCTTAACATTTGCGGAACGCAACGGAGGTTTGCCCAGTTGTTTGTACGTGTCGTGATTGAGCAATGAAACTGCAGCTCCGGTATCGAGCTGGAATGGTATCACTTTGCCTTCAAAGTCTAAGTCCACAAAAAGTTTATTGTTCTGCTGACGACAAGAGCGACTGTTTTGTGCAATTGGAACAGACACTGGTACAGAATCACTTGCTAATTGACGTGATTTCCGGCGACGTCGACGCACAGTTTTTGTGGGACGAACACAGTTACTGTTAGAGAAAGTGTCACTGGACGAAGTGGAATGAACGACATGAATGTCCATAGGCGAAGGTTCACGAGCCTGAGTGTCCTTGGTTCGATTCCGGCGCGAAGCAAAGGGCCTGGAATGATTGTGATTGTCTGATCTGAGCTTTTTCTGGCAAACACTTTGAACATGTCCTGTCTTATTGCAGAAAAAGCAAATAGCTTGGCGTGACGGGCAATGTTCACGCGAATGTCTAGTAGCACACCGCGGGCACGATTTCACTACATTTGTGGGCTGGCGCGGCACACGTGGCTTAGCGCGCGGCGGCAGCTGTGCGGACGTGCGCGAGGCCCGGTTACCGGGCCGCGCAGCGCGTCCAGCGGGCCGGTTAATGTTACACACGTCTGGCGAAGTTTCAAAAGATTCCTGAGCACAGTCAAGTGTGTCCTGTCTATCCAATATGTCTATCACTTGTTGAAGGGAGGGATTAACTAGTTTCAAAATTTGCTCCCGTATGCGAACATCAGAAACGTTCTGTGCAATTGCATCACGCACCATTGTATCTGAATAAGAAAGACCACAGTCACATTCAAAGGCACAGTCCCTAGTAAGTCCTTGCAATGTTGCTACCCACTCCCTATTAGTTTGACCGGCCGTACGTTTTGTACGAAAGAATGTATACCGTTTGGCAACCACATTAACTGTTTCTTTGAAATAGGCATCTAATGCAGACAAAATTTCCTCGTAGGACAGAGTTGCTACGTCGCGTCGGGGAAACAATTTCACTATCACACGGTATGTGGACACACCGACACAAGAAAGCAAAAACGGCTGCCGCTCTTTACCTTGAATTCTGTAGGCTGCTAGATGAAAGTTGAACTGGCGAGTCCACTCGTGCCAGGTCTCATCGGCTGCCACGTATGGTCGAAAGGGAGGTGCAACAGCGTTTAGTGGCAGCGGTAGCGAAGAAGCGGCGGCGGCCGCATCGGTTTGAATGGTACGTTGACCCTGGACGAGCTGTCCAAGGGCATCCAGTAACGCCTGCGTCTGCTGATTCTGCAAGCGATAAAATTCGGACAGTACATCGGGAGAATGTGGCGAAGCCATGACACAAACGAATTAATACAAACTCTTTCGCTCGTCGCCAATGTTGTGTCGGTAGCTGGGCCGACACTGTGAAGTTGAGATGGCTGAAAAGGCAAGCTAGACTAACGCAGACGGGCGTGAAGTACTGGAACAGGATACGTAATTAATGTTAGGAAGAAAAGTACGGACCAGGTTTAATACTTAACTTTACTTAATCATTGTGGTACATCGATCTTGACGATACACAGGGGACTTTAAGTACAATCACTGTATGGCTAATGGCGTCTTGCTAGTTCGTAGCCATTAACTTAGCTGATGGCTATTCTGTCTCTCGGCTAATGAGAGAGAAAGGCTTCGTACATCTGGTCGGTAGCTAGGTTCTCGTACAACTGGGGCGAGTGCTCTCTCGTATCACGAGACCTGCCTTGGTGGTGGCGCTAGGTCTGCGATTACACAGTGGCGACACGCGGGTCCGACATGTACTAAATGGACCGCGGCCGATTTAAGCTACCACCTAGCAAGTGTGGTGTCTGGCGGTGACACCACATACAGTAAACCTGAAGTGAAGCATCGGAATCCAAAACTGGACTCACAGGAGAGGATCAACTCATAGAACGTTAGAGTGTCAGTCCTCTTGTACTTAAGTCGTCATTGTGACTTTTGTATTAAATTCGGATGCAATTCCTGTGTTTCATCGTCAATAAGAAGGTCCAAGGGATACAGTAAACCTGAAGAGAAGCATCGGAATCTAAAACTGGACTCACAGGAGAGGTTCAAATCATAGAAAGTTAAAGTGTAAGTCCTCTTGTACTTAAGTCGGCATTGTGCCTTTTGTATTAAATTCGGGTGCAACTTCTGTGTTTCATCGTCAATAAGAAGGTCCAAAGGATACAGTAAACCTGAAGTGAAGCATCGGAATCTAAAACTGGACTCACAGGAGAGGATCAACTCATAGAAAGTTAGAGTGTCAGTCCTCTTGTACTTAAGTCGGCACTGTGACTTTTGTATTAAATTCGGATGCAATTTCTGTGTTTCATCGTCAATAAGAAGGTCCAAGGGATACAGTAAACCTGAAGTGAAGCATCGGAATCTAAAACTGGACTCACAGGAGAGGATCAACTCATAGAAAGTTAGAGTGTCAATCCTCTTGTACTTAAGTCGGCATTGTGACTTTTGTATTAAATTGGGATGTAATTTCTGAGTTTCATCGTCAATAAGAAGCTCCAAGGGATACATTAAAGCTGAAGTGAAGCATCGGAATCTAAAACAGGACTCACAGGAGACGTTCAAATCAAAGAAAGTTAAAGTGTCAGTCCTCTTGTACTTAAGTCGGCATTGTGCATTTCGTATTATATTTGGATGCAACTTCTGCGTTTCATCGTCAATAAGAAGGTCCAAAGGATACAGTAAACCTGAAGTGAAGCATTGGAATCTAAAACTGGACTCACAGGAGAGGTTCAAATCATTGAGAGTTAAAGTGTCAGTCCTCTTGTACTAAGTCAGCATTGTGCCTTTTGTATTAAATTCGGATGCAATTTCTGTGTTTCATCGTCAATAAGAAGGTCCAGAGGATACAGTAAACCTGACATGAAGCATCGGAATCTGAAACTGGACTCACAGGAGAGGTTCAAATCATAGAAAGTTAGAGTGTCAGTCCTCATGTACTTAAGTCGGCATTATCCCTTTTGTATTAAATTTGGATGCAATTTCTGTGTTTCGTCGTCAATAAGAAGGTCCAAGGGATACAGTAAACCTGATGTGAAGCATCGGAATCTAAAACTGGACTCACAGGAGAGGTTCAAATCATAGAAAGTTAGAGTGTCAGTCCTCTTGTACTTAAGTCAGCATTGTGCCTTTTGTATTAAATTCGGATGCAATTTCTGTGTTTCATCGTCAATAAGAAGGTCCAAGGGATACAGTAAACCTGAAGTGAAGCATCGGAACCCAAAATTGGACTCACAGGAGAGGTTCAAATCTTAGAAAATTTGAGTGTCAGTCCTCTTGTACTTAAGTCGGCATTGTGCCTTTTGTATTAAATTCGGATGCAATTTCTGTGTCTCATCGTCAATAAGAAGGTCCAAGGGATACAGTAAACCTGAAGTCAAGCATCGGAAACTAAAACTGGACTCACAGGAGAGGATCAACTCATAGAAAGTTAGAGTGTCAGTCCTCTTGTACTTAAGTCGGCATTGTACTTTTGTATTAAATTCGGATGCAATTGCTGTGTTTCATCGTCAATAAGAAGGTTTAAGGGATACAGTAAACCTGAAGTGAAGCTTCGGAATCTAAAACTGGACTCACAGGAGAGGTTCAAATCATAGAAAGTTAGAGTGTCGGTCTTCTTGTATTTAAGCTGGCATTGTGCCTTTTGTATTAAATTCGGATACAATTTCTGTGTTTCATCGTCAGTAAGAAGGTCCAAGGGATACAGAAAACCTGAAGTGAAGCATCGGAATCTAAAACTGGACTCACAGGAGAGGTTCAAATCATAGAAAGTTGGAGTGTCAGTCCTCTTGTACTTAAGTCGGCATTGTGCTTTTTGTATTTAATTCGGATGCAATTTCTGTGTTTCATCGTCAATAAGAAGGTCCAAAGGATACAGTAAACCTGAAGTGAAGCATTGGAATCTAAAACTGGACCCACAGGAGAGGTTCAAATCACAGAAAGTTTGAACGTCAGTCCTCTTGCACTTAAGTCGGCATTGTGCCTTTTGTATTAATTTCGGATGCAATTTCTGTGTTTCATCGTCAATAAGAAGGTCCAAAAGATACAGTAAACCTGAAGTGAAGCATTGGAATCTAAACCTGGACTCACAGGAGAGGTTCAAATCATTGAGAGTTAGAGTGTAAGTCCTCTTGTACTTAAGTCGGTATTGTGCCTTTTGTATTATATTCGGATGCAACTTCTGTGCTTCATCGTCAATAAGAAGGTCTAAAGGATACAGTAAACCTGAAGTGAAGCATTGGAATCTAAAACTGGACTCACAGGAGAAGTTCAAATCATTGATGGTTAGAGTGTCAGTCCTCTTGTACATTAGTCGGCATTGTGCCTTTTGTAATAAATTCGGATGTAATTTCTGAGTTTCATCGTCAATAGGCAGCTCCAAGGGATACATTAAACCTGAAGAGAAGAATTGGAATCTAAAACAGGACTCACAGGAGAGGTTCAAATTATTGAATGTTATAGTGTCAGTCCTCAAGTACTAAGTCGGCATTGTGCATTTTGTATTAAATTCGGACGCAATTTCTGTGTTTCATCGTCAATAACAAGGTCCAAAGGATACAGTAAACCTGAAGTGAAGCATCGGAATCTGAAACTGGACACACAGGAGAGGTTCAAATCATAGAAAGTTAGAGTGTCAGTCCTCTTGTACTTAAGTCGGCATTACGCCTTTTGTATTAAATTTGGATGCAATTTCTGTGTTTCATCGTCAATAAGAAGGTCCAAGGGATACAGTAAACCTGAAGAGAAGCATCGGAATCTGAAACTGGACTCACAGGAGTGGTTCAAATCATAGAAAGTTAAAGTGTAAGTCCTCTTGTACTTAAGTCGGCATTGTGCCTTTTGTATTAAATTCGGATGCAATTTCTGTGTTTCATCGTCAATAAGAAGGTCCAAGGGATACAGTAAACCTGAAGTGAAGCATCGGAACCCAAAATTGGACTCACAGGAGAGGTTCAAATCTTAGAAAATTTGAGTATCAGTCCTCTTGTACTTAAGTCGGCATTGTGCCTTTTGTATTAAATTCGGATGCAATTTCTGTGTCTCATCGTCAATAAGAAGGTCCAAGGGATACAGTAAACCTGAAGTCAAGCATCGGAAACTAAAACTGGACTCACAGGAGAGGATCAACTCATAGAAAGTTAGAGTGTCAGTCCTCTTGTACTTAAGTCGGCATTGTACTTTTGTATTAAATTCGGATGCAATTTCTGTGTTTCATCGTCAATAAGAAGGTTTAAGGGATACAGTAAACCTGAAGTGAAGCTTCGGAATCTAAAACTGGACTCACAGGAGAGGTTCAAATCATAGAAAGTTAGAGTGTCGGTCTTCTTGTATTTAAGCTGGCATTGTGCCTTTTGTATTAAATTCGGATACAATTTCTGTGTTTCATCGTCAGTAAGAAGGTCCAAGGGATACAGAAAACCTGAAGTGAAGCATCGGAATCTAAAACTGGACTCACAGGAGAGGTTCAAATCATAGAAAGTTGGAGTGTCAGTCCTCTTGTACTTAAGTCGGCATTGTGCTTTTTGTATTTAATTCGGATGCAATTTCTGTGTTTCATCGTCAATAAGAAGGTCCAAAGGATACAGTAAACCTGAAGTGAAGCATTGGAATCTAAAACTGGACCCACAGGAGAGGTTCAAATCACAGAAAGTTTGAACGTCAGTCCTCTTGCACTTAAGTCGGCATTGTGCCTTTTGTATTAATTTCGGATGCAATTTCTGTGTTTCATCGTCAATAAGAAGGTCCAAAAGATACAGTAAACCTGAAGTGAAGCATTGGAATCTAAAACAGGACTCACAGGAGAGGTTCAAATCATAGAAAATTTGAGTGTCAGTCCTCTTGTACTTAAGTCAGCATTGTGCCTTTTGTATTAAATTCGGATGCAATTTCTGTGTCTCATCGTCAATAAGAAGGTCAAAGGGATACAGTAAACCTGAAGTGAAGCATCGGAATCTAGAACTGGACTCACAGGAGAGGATCAACTCATAGAACGTTAGAGTGTCAGTCCTCTTGTACTTAAGTCGGCATTGTGACTTTTGTATTAAATTCGGATGCAATTTCTGTATTTCATCGACAATAAGAAGGTCCAAGGGATACAGTACACCAGAGAGAAGCATCGGAAACTAAAACTGGACTCGCAGGAGAGGTTCAAATTATTGATGGTTAGAGTGTCAGTCCTCTTGTACATTAGTCGGCATTGTGCCTTTTGTAATAAATTCGGATGTAATTTCTGAGTTTCATCGTCAATAGGCAGCTCCAAGGGATACATTAAACCTGAAGAGAAGAATTGGAATCTAAAACAGGACTCACAGGAGAGGTTCAAATTATTGAATGTTATAGTGTCAGTCCTCAAGTACTAAGTCGGCATTGTGCCTTTTGTATTAAATTCGGACGCAATTTCTGTGTTTCATCGTCAATAACAAGGTCCAAAGGATACAGTAAACCTGAAGTGAAGCATCGGAATCTGAAACTGGACACACAGGAGAGGTTCAAATCATAGAAAGTTAGAGTGTCAGTCCTCTTGTACTTAAGTCGGCATTACGCCTTTTGTATTAAATTTGGATGCAATTTCTGTGTTTCATCGTCAATAAGAAGGTCCAAGGGATACAGTAAACCTGAAGAGAAGCATCGGAATCTAAAACTGGACTCACAGGAGTGGTTCAAATCATAGAAAGTTAAAGTGTAAGTCCTCTTGTACTTAAGTCGGCATTGTGCCTTTTGTATTAAATTCGGATGCAATTTCTGTGTCTCATCGTCAATAATAAGGACCAAGGGATACAGTAAACCTGAAGTGATGCATCGGAATCTAAAACTGGACTCACAGGAGAGGATCAACTCATAGAAAGTTAGAGTGTCAGTCCTCTTGTACTTAAGTCGGCATTGTGACTTTTGTATTAAATTCGGATGCAATTTCTGTGTTTCATCGTCAATAAGATGGTCCAAGGGATACAGTAAACCTGAAGTGAAGCATCGGAATCTAAAACTGGACTCTCAGGAGAGGTTCAAATCATAGAAAGTTAGAGTGTCAGTCCTCTTGTACATAAGTCGGCATTGTGCCTTTTGTATTAAATTCGGATGCAATTTCTGAGTTTCATCGTCAATAGGCAGGTCCAAGGGATACAGTAAACCTGAAGTGAAGCATCGGAATCTAAAACAGGACTCATAGGAGAGGTTCATATCATTGAAATTTAAAGTGTCAGTCCTCTTGTACTAAGTCGGCATTGTGCCTTTTGTATTAAATTCGGATGCTATTTCTGTGTTCCATTGTCAATAAGAAGGTCCAAAGTATACAGTAAATCTGAAGTGAAGCATCGGAATCTGAAACTGGATTCACAGGAGATGTTCAAATCATAGAAAGGTAGAGCATCAGTCCTCTTGTACTTAAGTCGGCATTGTGCCTTTTGTATTAAATTCGGATGCAATTTCCGTGTTTCATCGTCAATAAGAAGGTCCAAGGGATACAGTAAACCTGAAGTGAAGTATTGGAATCCAAAACTGGACTCACAGGAGAGGTTCAAAGCATAGAAAATTCGAGTGTCAGTCCTCTTGTACTTAAGTCGGCATTGTGCCTTTTGTATTAATTTCAGATGCAATTTCTGTGTCTCATCGTCAATAAGAAGGTCAAAGGGATACAGTAAACCTGAAGTGAAGCATCGGAATCTAGAACTGGACTCACAGGAGAGGATCAACCCATAGAACGTTAGAGTGTCAGTCCTCTTGTACTTAAGTCGGCATTGTGACTTTTGTATTAAATTCGGATGCAATTTCTGTGTTTCATCGTCAATAAGAAGGTCCAAGGGATACAGTAAACCTGAAGTGAAGCATCGGATTCTAAAACTGGACTCACAGGAGAGGTTCAAATCATAGAAAGTTAAAGTGTAAGTCCTCTTGAACTTATGTCGGCATTGTGCCTTTTGTATTAAATTCAGATGCAACTTCTGTGTTTCATCGTCAATAAGAAGGTCCAAAGGATACAGTAAACCTGAAGTGAAGCATCGGAATCTAAATCTGAACCCACAGGAGAGGATCAACTCATAGAAAGTTAGAGTGTCTGTCCTCTTGTACATAAGTCGGCATTGTGACTTTTGTATTAAATTCGGATGCAATTTCTGTGTTTCATCGTCAATAAGAAGGTCCAAGGGATACAGTAAACCTGAAGTGAAGCATCGGAATCTGAAACTGGACTCACAGGAGAGGTTCAAATCATTGAGAATTAGAGTGTCAGTCCTCTTGTACATAAGTCGGCATTGCGCCTTTTGTATTAAATTTGGATGCAATTTCTGAGTTTCATCGTCAATAGGAATTTCCAAGGGATACATTAAACCTGAAGTGAAGCATCGGAATCTAAAACAGGACTCACAGGAGGGGTTCAAATCATTGAAAATTAAAGTGTCAGTCCTCTTGTACTAAGTCGGCATTGTGCCTTTTGTATTAATTTCGGATGCAATTTCTGTGTCTCATCGTCAATAAGGAGGTCAAAGGGATCCAGTAAACCTGAAGTGAAGCATCGGAATCTAAAACTGGACTCACAGGAGAGGATCAAATTATTGAACGTTAGAGTGTCAGTCCTCTTGTACTTAAGTCGGCATTGTGACTTTTGTATTAAATTCGGATGTAATTTCTGTGTTTCATCGTCAATAGGAAGCTCCAAGGGATACATTAAACCTCGAAGTGACGCATCGGAATCTAAAACAGGACTCACAGGAGAGGTTCAAATCATAGAAAATTTGAGTGTCAGTCCTCTTGTACTTAAGTCAGCATTGTGCCTTTTGTATTAAATTCGGATGCAATTTCTGTGTCTCATCGTCAATAAGAAGGTCAAAGGGATACAGTAAACCTGAAGTGAAGCATCGGAATCTAGAACTGGACTCACAGGAGAGGATCAACTCATAGAACGTTAGAGTGTCAGTCCTCTTGTACTTAAGTCGGCATTGTGACTTTTGTATTAAATTCGGATGCAATTTCTGTATTTCATCGACAATAAGAAGGTCCAAGGGATACAGTACACCAGAGAGAAGCATCGGAAACTAAAACTGGACTCGCAGGAGAGGTTCAAATCATAGAAAGTTAAAGTGTAAGTCCTCTTGTACATATGTCGGCATTGTGCCATTTGTATTACATTCGGATGCAACTTCTGTGTTTCATCGTCAATAAGAAGGTCCAAAGGATACAGTAAACCTGAAGTGAAGCATCGGAATCTAAAACTGAACCCACAGGAGAGGATCAACTCATAGAAAGTTAGAGTGTCTGTCCTCTTGTACTTAAGTCGGCATTGTGAATTTTGTATTAAATTCGGATGCAATTTCTGTGTTTCATCGTCAATAAGAAGGTCCAAAGGATACAGTAAACCTGACATGAAGCATCGGAATCTGAAACTGGACTCACAGGAGAGGTTCAAATCATAGAAAGTTAGAGTGTCAGTCCTCATGTACTTAAGTCGGCATTATCCCTTTTGTATTAAATTTGGATGCAATTTCTGTGTTTCGTCGTCAATAAGAAGGTCCAAGGGATACAGTAAACCTGATGTGAAGCATCGGAATCTAAAACTGGACTCACAGGAGAGGTTCAAATCATAGAAAGTTAGAGTGTCAGTCCTCTTGTACTTAAGTCAGCATTGTGCCTTTTGTATTAAATTCGGATGCAATTTCTGTGTTTCATCGTCAATAAGAAAGTCCAAGGGATACAGAAAACCTGAAGTGAAGCATCGGAATCTAAAACTGGACTCACAGGAGAGGTTCAAATCATAGAAAGTTGGAGTGTCAGTCCTCTTGTACTTAAGTCGGCATTGTGCTTTTTGTATTTAATTCGGATGCAATTTCTGTGTTTCATCGTCAATAAGAATGTCCAAGGGATACAGTAAACCTGAAGTCAAGCATCGGAAACTAAAACTGGACTCACAGGAGAGGATCAACTCATAGAAAGTTAGAGTGTCAGTCCTCTTGTACTTAAGTCGGCATTGTACTTTTGTATTAAATTCGGATGCAATTTCTGTGTTTCATCGTCAATAAGAAGGTTTAAGGGATACAGTAAACCTGAAGTGAAGCTTCGGAATCTAAAACTGGACTCACAGGAGAGGTTCAAATCATAGAAAGTTGGAGTGTCGGTCTTCTTGTATTTAAGCTGGCATTGTGCCTTTTGTATTAAATTCGGATACAATTTCTGTGTTTCATCGTCAGTAAGAAGGTCCAAGGGATACAGAAAACCTGAAGTGAAGCATCGGAATCTAAAACTGGACTCACAGGAGAGGTTCAAATCATAGAAAGTTGGAGTGTCAGTCCTCTTGTACTTAAGTCGGCATTGTGCTATTTGTATTTAATTCGGATGCAATTTCTGTGTTTCATCGTCAATAAGAAGGTCCAAAGGATACAGTAAACCTGAAGTGAAGCATTGGAATCTAAAACTGGACCCACAGGAGAGGTTCAAATCACAGAAAGTTTGAACATCAGTCCTCTTGCACTTAAGTCGGCATTGTGCCTTTTGTATTAATTTCGGATGCAATTTCTGTGTTTCATCGTCAATAAGAAGGTCCAAAAGATACAGTAAACCTGAAGTGAAGCATTGGAATCTAAACCTGGACTCACAGGAGAGGTTCAAATCATTGAGAGTTAGAGTGTAAGTCCTCTTGTACTTAAGTCGGTATTGTGCCTTTTGTATTATATTCGGATGCAACTTCTGTGCTTCATCGTCAATAAGAAGGTCTAAAGGATACAGTAAACCTGAAGTGAAGCATTGGAATCTAAAACTGGACTCACAGGAGAAGTTCAAATCATTGATGGTTAGAGTGTCAGTCCTCTTGTACATTAGTCGGCATTGTGCCTTTTGTAATAAATTCGGATGTAATTTCTGAGTTTCATCGTCAATAGGCAGCTCCAAGAGATACATTAAACCTGAAGAGAAGAATTGGAATCTAAAACAGGACTCACAGGAGAGGTTCAAATTATTGAATGTTATAGTGTCAGTCCTCAAGTACTAAGTCGGCATTGTGCCTTTTGTATTAAATTCGGACGCAATTTCTGTGTTTCATCGTCAATACCAAGGTCCAAAGGATACAGTAAACCTGAAGTGAAGCATCGGAATCTGAAACTGGACACACAGGAGAGGTTCAAATCATAGAAAGTTAGAGTGTCAGTCCTCTTGTACTTAAGTCGGCATTACGCCTTTTGTATTAAATTTGGATGCAATTTCTGTGTTTCATCGTCAATAAGAAGGTCCAAGGGATACAGTAAACCTGAAGAGAAGCATCCGAATCTAAAACTGGACTCACAGGAGTGGTTCAAATCATAGAAAGTTAAAGTGTAAGTCCTCTTGTACTTAAGTCGGCATTGTGCCTTTTGTATTAAATTCGGATGCAATTTCTGTGTCTCATCGTCAATAATAAGGACCAAGGGATACAGTAAACCTGAAGTGATGCATCGGAATCTAAAACTGGACTCACAGGAGAGGATCAACTCATAGAAAGTTAGAGTGTCAGTCCTCTTGTACTTAAGTCGGCATTGTGACTTTTGTATTAAATTCGGATGCAATTTCTGTGTTTCATCGTCAATAAGATGGTCCAAGGGATACAGTAAACCTGAAGTGAAGCATCGGAATCTAAAACTGGACTCTCAGGAGAGGTTCAAATCATAGAAAGTTAGAGTGTCAGTCCTCTTGTACATAAGTCGGCATTGTGCCTTTTGTATTAAATTCGGATGCAATTTCTGAGTTTCATCGTCAATAGGCAGGTCCAAGGGATACAGTAAACCTGAAGTGAAGCATCGGAATCTAAAACAGGACTCATAGGAGAGGTTCATATCATTGAAATTTAAAGTGTCAGTCCTCTTGTACTAAGTCGGCATTGTGCCTTTTGTATTAAATTGGGATGCTATTTCTGTGTTCCATTGTCAATAAGAAGGTCCAAAGTATACAGTAAATCTGAAGTGAAGCATCGGAATCTGAAACTGGATTCACAGGAGATGTTCAAATCATAGAAAGGTAGAGCATCAGTCCTCTTGTACTTAAGTCGGCATTGTGCCTTTTGTATTAAATTCGGATGGAATTTCCGTGTTTCATCGTCAATAAGAAGGTCCAAGGGATACAGTAAACCTGAAGTGAAGTATTGGAATCCAAAACTGGACTCACAGGAGAGGTTCAAAGCATAGAAAATTCGAGTGTCAGTCCTCTTGTACTTAAGTCGGCATTGTGCCTTTTGTATTAATTTCAGATGCAATTTCTGTGTCTCATCGTCAATAAGAAGGTCAAAGGGATACAGTAAACCTGAAGTGAAGCATCGGAATCTAGAACTGGACTCACAGGAGAGGATCAACCCATAGAACGTTAGAGTGTCAGTCCTCTTGTACTTAAGTCGGCATTGTGACTTTTGTATTAAATTCGGATGCAATTTCTGTGATTCATCGTCAATAAGAAGGTCCAAGGGATACAGTAAACCTGAAGTGAAGCATCGGATTCTAAAACTGGACTCACAGGAGAGGTTCAAATCATAGAAAGTTAAAGTGTAAGTCCTCTTGAACTTATGTCAGCATTGTGCCATTTGTATTAAATTCAGATGCAACTTCTGTGTTTCATCGTCAATAAGAAGGTCCAAAGGATACAGTAAACCTGAAGTGAAGCATCGGAATCTAAATCTGAACCCACAGGAGAGGATCAACTCATAGAAAGTTAGAGTGTCTGTCCTCTTGTACATAAGTCGGCATTGTGACTTTTGTATTAAATTCGGATGCAATTTCTGTGTTTCATCGTCAATAAGAAGGTCCAAGGGATACAGTAAACCTGAAATGAAGCATCGGAATCTGAAACTGGACTCACAGGAGAGGTTCAAATCATTGAGAATTAGAGTGTCAGTCCTCTTGTACATAAGTCGGCATTGCGCCTTTTGTATTAAATTTGGATGCAATTTCTGAGTTTCATCGTCAATAGGAAGTTCCAAGGGATACATTAAACCTGAAGTGAAGCATCGGAATCTAAAACAGGACTCACAGGAGGGGTTCAAATCATTGAAAATTAAAGTGTCAGTCCTCTTGTACTAAGTCGGCATTGTGCCTTTTGTATTAATTTCGGATGCAATTTCTGTGTCTCATCGTCAATAAGGAGGTCAAAGGGATACAGTAAACCTGAAGTGAAGCATCGGAATCTAAAACTGGACTCACAGGAGAGGATCAAATTATTGAACGTTAGAGTGTCAGTCCTCTTGTACTTAAGTCGGCATTGTGACTTTTGTATTAAATTCGAATGCAATTTCTGTATTTCATCGACAATAAGAAGGTCCAAGGGATACAGTACACCAGAGTGAAGCATCGGAAACTAAAACTGGACTCGCAGGAGAGGTTCAAATCATAGAAAGTTAAAGTGTAAGTCCTCTTGTACATATGTCGGCATTGTGCCATTTGTATTACATTCGGATGCAACTTCTGTGTTTCATCGTCAATAAGAAGGTCAAAGGATACAGTAAACCTGAAGTGAAGCATCGGAATCTAAAACTGAACCCACAGGAGAGGATCAACTCATAGAAAGTTAGAGTGTCTGTCCTCTTGTACTTAAGTCGGCATTGTGAATTTTGTATTAAATTCGGACGCAATTTCTGTGTTTCATCGTCAATAAGAAGGTCCAAGGGATACAGTAAACCTGAAGTGAAGCATCGGAATCTGAAACTGGACTCACGGGAGAGGTTCAAATCATTGAGAATTAGAGTGTCAGTCCTCTTGTACATAAGTCGGCATTGTGCCTTTTGTATTAAATTTGGATGCAATTTCTGAGTTTCATCGTCAATAGGAAGCTCCAAGGGATACAGTAAACCTGAAGTGAAGCATCGGAATCTAAAACTGGACTCACAGGAGAGGTTCAAATCATAGAAAGTTATAGTGTAAGTCCTCTTGTACTTAAGTCGGCATTGTGCCTTTTGTATTAAATTCGGATTCAACGTCTGTGTTTCATCGTCAATAAGAAGGTCCAAAGGATACAGTAAACCTGAAGTGAAGCATCGGAATCTAAAACTGGACTCACAGGAGACGATCAACTCATAGAAAGTTACAGTGTCAGTCCTCTTCTACTTAATTCGGCATTGTGACTTTTGTATTAAATTCGGATGCAATTACTGTGTTTCGTCGTCAATAAGAAGGTCCAAGGGATACAGTAAACCTGAAGTGAAGCATCGGAATCTAAAACTGGACTCACAGGAGAGGATCAACTCATAGAAAGTTAGAGTGTCAATCCTCTTGTACTTAAGTCGGCATTGTGACTTTTGTATTAAAATCGGATGTAATTTCTGTGTTTCATCGTCAATAAGAAGGTCCATGGGATACAGTAAACATGAAGTGAAGCATCGGAATCTAAAACAGGACTCACAGGAGAGGTTCAAATCATAGAAAGTTAGAGTGTCAGTCCTCTTGTACTTAAGTCGGCATTATGCCTTTTGTATTAAATTTGGATGCAATTTCTGTGTTTCGTCGTCAATAAGAAGGTCCAAGGGAAACAGTAAACCTGAAGTGTAGCATCGGAATCAAAAACTGGACTCCCAGGAGAGGTTCAAATCATAGAAAGTTAGAGTGTCAATCCTCTTGTACTTAAGTCGGCATTGCGCCTTTTGTATTAAATTCGGATGCAATTTCTGTGTTTCATCGTCAATAAGGAGGTCCTAGGGGTACAGTGTTGTGTCGGTAGCTGGGCCGACACTGTGAAGTTGAGATGACTGAAAAGGCAAGCTAGACTAACGCAGACGGGCGTGAAGTACTGGAACAGGATACGTAATTAATGTTAGGAAGAAAAGTACAGAGCAGGTTTAATACTTAACTTTACTTAATCATTGTGGTACATCGATTTTGACGATACACAGGAGACTTTAAGTACAATCACTGTATGGCTAATGGCGTCTTGCTAGTTCGTAGCCATTAACTTAGCTGATGGCTATTCTGTCTCTCGGCTAATGAGAGAGAAAGGGTTCGTACATCTGGTCGGTAGCTAGGTTCTCGTACGAGACCTGCCTTGGTGGTGGCGCTAGGTCTGCGATTACACAGTGGCGACACGCGGGTCCGACATGTACTAAATGGACCGCGGCCGATTTAAGCTACTACCTAGCAAGTGAGGTGTCTGGCGGTGACACCACATTGCTCCCCCGCAAATCGGCGAACGGTCGTGTGATAAGGCTTCCGCCCGCCGTGGGGAGGACCACATGTTGACGTATGCGATGAGGTGGGGAACCTAACAACAGGCGAGGCTGTGCCACCCGCACCCGGCCATTCGGTCCGAGGGGAGCTAGGAAACGCCTGAAAAACTAGTCCAGGGTGCACGTCAACATGCGGTGTATGCGCCCGTAAAGAGACAGGAGGGACCGAAGGATCAACCTCCATTGCGTCGGGGTAGCCGACGCGCGATGACGTCATGTGGTCCGGAGCGGGCGGGAGTTCCATGGCGGAGGACAGCTGGTCACGGGAAGCGATCGGCGGCGCGTGACCCTGGGAGGCGCTTGGCGGCTGCAATGAAGCGTCGAATGCGGGCGGCGCCGGCGGGAGAACAAGCAGCGGCGGCGGTGGCGGCTGCTGCTGCTGCTGCGGCGGCGGCGGCGCGTCGCCATGGGGCAAAATGGAAGGCATCGTCGGGAACACCTGGGGATGAGGCGAGCCAGTAGATGGGTCCCCAGGGCGCTGACCGGACGGCACCGTCGCTGAAAACAGACGGGGAGCGGCAGAACCCGAGCGACGACAGAGGCGCAGCTGATTGAGATGCCGACGCACCTCACCAGAGGCCCCCAAAACCAAATACATCGCGCGGCCGAGGCAGCGAAGAATGCGCCCTGCGAGCCAACGCCGTGAACCTCGATAGTTGCGATAAAATACAACGTCGCCTGGAGCAAAAGCAGGAGTCTGCCGCTGCACAAGAACCTGATGCGGCGGATGCAGCAAAGACATCAAGGTGCGATGAGGACGACCGTGGAGCAACTCAGCCGGCGAGCGACCATCTCGGGGCTGAGAGCGATACGAAGACAAAAAGAGCAACAATGCGTCCTCCCGAGAATGCGACTCTTTCAATTTCAACATCTGTGACTTGAATGTCCGGACCAATCGTTCAGCGGCACCGTTGGACTGAGGCGAAAACGGCGCGGATGTCAGATGTTTAATACAATTGGCCTGGCAGAATGACTGAAATTCTGCGGTCATGAATTGTGGGCCATTGTCGGAAACAATAGTCTGCGGAAGACCTTCAATGCAAAAGATAGCAGACAACGCTTGGATGGTGGCGGAGGACGTCGTGGAAGACATCCGGACAACAAAAGGAAAATTACTGAAGGCGTCGACCAGAACCAACCATCGAGCATTCCAGAATGGACCAGCAAAATCAATGTGCAAGCGTTGCCAAGGGGAAGTGGCTTTTGGCCACGCAAAGACTTTCCGCGGCGGGGCGGACTGTTGTTCGGCACACGCCGGGCACGAAGAACACATATTCGTAATCGCGGCATCGATTCCGAACAAAGTACAGTGCTGACGAGCAAGTTGTTTCGTTCGCACTATACCCCAATGTCCTTGGTGAAGAAGCCGTAAAACAGAGGACTGTAACGAACGTGGGACCACGACTCTGGACTGATCATTATCAGAACGCAACAACAAAACACCACGTCGAACAAAAAGTCTCTCCTTGTGAGCAAAAAATCGGCGAACCAACGGATCCTCGATCCCAGACTTTGACAAAGGCCATTGCGTAGCAACAAAACGTAAAACAGTAGCAAGGACAGGGTCAGCAGCTGTGGCTGTAGCGACACGACGAAAATCAATCGGAAACGATTCGACCACTTCATCGGTTTCCGAATCAATGAACATGCAAGCAAGTTCGGAAGAATCGAATGCTTTATCCTCAGCAACAGGCAAACGGGACAACGCATCGGCGTTTCCGTGCTTAGCAGTGGACCGATACAAGATATCGTAGTGGTACTGCGAGAGGAAAATAGACCAGCGAATGAATTTCTGCGCTGTACGTGGAGGTACAGGCTTGGTCGGATGAAAAAGCGATGTCAAAGGTTTGTGGTCTGTGATGATGGTAAAGTGACGACCATACAAGAAATCATGGAACTTAGTAACACCAAACACGAGAGCCAAAGCTTCTTTCTCTATCTGTGAATAATTTCTTTGCGCAGACGAGAGCAATTTGGACGCAAAGGCAATAGGGCGATCATGGGAGCCAACTTTGTGCGCAAGCACAGCACCGATCCCGAAATCCGAGGCATCTACCATCAACAAAAGGGGTTTCAGGGGATCGAATGGCGTAAGGCACGTATTAGAAAGCAACGCCGATGTCAACTGGCGAAAGGCGCGTTCGCATTCCGTCGTCCAGACGAACGGAACACCTGTACGGCGTACGCGATGAAGCGGAGCTGAAAGAGAAGAGGCATTGCGCACATTCACTCACACCTTGTGATTCTACAGTGTTCAATGTTCTTGCGACCTCCTGACGCAATGCGTGGGGAACATTGCACGCTCTGAAAAATTTCGGTTGCGCGTTTACCTTCAGTTCTAAATGTGCTTCATAGTTATTAGCGCAACCTAAGCCCGGTGCAAAAATGTCTGCAAATTCGTCACACAGCCGAGAAACACTGTCTGTAGGCACAGTCTGATTCACTGATAGGACCTGATTTACAATAGACATGTTAAACAACTGAAATAAATCTAGACCAAACAAGTTCACTGCAGAAGAAGAACGAAGAACGTAAAATGACACAAGTTTTGTTTGTCCCTTGTATGTTGCAAGAAGGCTGCACTGTCCTAACACAGCAATTTTCTGTCCGGAATATGTAGTTAGCTTAACATTTGCGGAACGCAACGGAGGTTTGCCCAGTTGTTTGTACGTGTCGTGATTGAGCAATGAAACTGCAGCTCCGGTATCGAGCTGGAATGGTATCACTTTGCCTTCAAAGTCTAAGTCCACAAAAAGTTTATTGTTCTGCTGACGACAAGAGCGACTGTTTTGTGCAATTGGAACAGACACTGGTACAGAATCACTTGCTAACTGACGTGATTTCCGGCGACGTCGACGCACAGTTTTTGTGGGACGAACACAGTTACTGTTAGAGAAAGTGTCACTGGACGAAGTGGAATGAACGACATGAATGTCCATAGGCGAAGGTTCACGAGCCTGAGTGTCCTTGGTTCGATTCCGGCGCGAAGCAAAGGGCCTGGAATGATTGTGATTGTCTGATCTGAGCTTTTTCTGGCAAACACTTTGAACATGTCCTGTCTTATTGCAGAAAAAGCAAATAGCTTGGCGTGACGGGCAATGTTCACGCGAATGTCTAGTAGCACACCGCGGGCACGATTTCACTACATTTGTGGGCTGGCGCGGCACACGTGGCTTAGCGCGCGGCGGCAGCTGTGCGGACGTGCGCGAGGCCCGGTTACCGGGCCGCGCAGCGCGTCCAGCGGGCCGGTTAATGTTACACACGTCTGGCGAAGTTTCAAAAGATTCCTGAGCACAGTCAAGTGTGTCCTGTCTATCCAATATGTCTATCACTTGTTGAAGGGAGGGATTAACTAGTTTCAAAATTTGCTCCCGTATGCGAACATCAGAAACGTTCTGTGCAATTGCATCACGCACCATTGTATCTGAATAAGAAAGACCACAGTCACATTCAAAGGCACAGTCCCTAGTAAGTCCTTGCAATGTTGCTACCCACTCCCTATTAGTTTGACCGGCCGTACGTTTTGTACGAAAGAATGTATACCGTTTGGCAACCACATTAACTGTTTCTTTGAAATAGGCATCTAATGCAGACAAAATTTCCTCGTAGGACAGAGTTGCTACGTCGCGTCGGGGAAACAATTTCACTATCACACGGTATGTGGACACACCGACACAAGAAAGCAAAAACGGCTGCCGCTCTTTACCTTGAATTCTGTAGGCTGCTAGATGAAAGTTGAACTGGCGAGTCCACTCGTGCCAGGTCTCATCGGCTGCCACGTATGGTCGAAAGGGAGGTGCAACAGCGTTTAGTGGCAGCGGTAGCGAAGAAGCGGCGGCGGCCGCATCGGTTTGAATGGTACGTTGACCCTGGACGAGCTGTCCAAGGGCATCCAGTAACGCCTGCGTCTGCTGATTCTGCAAGCGATAAAATTCGGACAGTACATCGGGAGAATGTGGCGAAGCCATGACACAAAGGAATTAATACAAACTCTTTCGCTCGTCGCCAATGTTGTGTCGGTAGCTGGGCCGACACTGTGAAGTTGAGATGGCTGAAAAGGCAAGCTAGACTAACGCAGACGGGCGTGAAGTACTGGAACAGGATACGTAATTAATGTTAGGAAGAAAAGTACGGACCAGGTTTAATACTTAACTTTACTTAATCATTGTGGTACATCGATCTTGACGATACACAGGGGACTTTAAGTACAATCACTGTATGGCTAATGGCGTCTTGCTAGTTCGTAGCCATTAACTTAGCTGATGGCTATTCTGTCTCTCGGCTAATGAGAGAGAAAGGCTTCGTACATCTGGTCGGTAGCTAGGTTCTCGTACAACTGGGGCGAGTGCTCTTTCGTATCACGAGACCTGCCTTGGTGGTGGCGCTAGGTCTGCGATTACACAGTGGCGACACGCGGGTCCGACATGTACTAAATGGACCGCGGCCGATTTAAGCTACCACCTAGCAAGTGTGGTGTCTGGCGGTGACACCACATACAGTAAACCTGAAGTGAAGCATCGGAATCCAAAACTGGACTCACAGGAGAGGATCAACTCATAGAACGTTAGAGTGTCAGTCCTCTTGTACTTAAGTCGGCATTGTGACTTTTGTATTAAATTCGGATGCAATTCCTGTGTTTCATCGTCAATAAGAAGGTCCAAGGGATACAGTAAACCTGAAGAGAAGCATCGGAATCTAAAACTGGACTCACAGGAGAGGTTCAAATCATAGAAAGTTAAAGTGTAAGTCCTCTTGTACTTAAGTCGGCATTGTGCCTTTTGTATTAAATTCGGGTGCAACTTCTGTGTTTCATCGTCAATAAGAAGGTCCAAAGGATACAGTAAACCTGAAGTGAAGCATCGGAATCTAAAACTGGACTCACAGGAGAGGATCAACTCATAGAAAGTTAGAGTGTCAGTCCTCTTGTACTTAAGTCGGCATTGTGACTTTTGTATTAAATTCGGATGCAATTTCTGTGTTTCATCGTCAATAAGAAGGTCAAAGGGATACAGTAAACCTGAAGTGAAGCATCGGAATCTAAAACTGGACTCACAGGAGAGGATCAACTCATAGAAAGTTAGAGTGTCAATCCTCTTGTACTTAAGTCGGCATTGTGACTTTTGTATTAAATTCGGATGTAATTTCTGAGTTTCATCGTCAATAAGAAGCTCCAAGGGATACATTAAACCTGAAGTGAAGCATCGGAATCTAAAACAGGACTCACAGGAGAAGTTCAAATCATAGAAAGTTAATGTGTCAGTCCTCTTGTACTTAAGACGGCATTGTGCATTTTGTATTATATTCGGATGCAACTTCTGTGTTTCATCGTCAATAAGAAGGTCCAAAGGATACACTAAACCTGAAGTGAAGCATTGGAATCTAAAACTGGACTCACAGGAGAGGTTCAAATCATTGAGAGTTAAAGTGTCAGTCCTCTTGTACTAAGCCAGCATTGTGCCTTTTGTATTAAATTCGGATGCAATTTCTGTGTTTCATCGTCAATAAGAAGGTCCAAAGGATACAGTGAACCTGACATGAAGCATCGGAATCTGAAACTGGACTCACAGGAGAGGTTCAAATCATAGAAAGTTAGAGTGTCAGTCCTCATGTACTTAAGTCGGCATTATCCCTTTTGTATTAAATTTGGATGCAATTTCTGTGTTTCGTCGTCAATAAGAAGGTCCAAGGGATACAGTAAACCTTATGTGAAGCATCGGAATCTAAAACTGGACTCACAGGAGAGGTTCAAATCATAGAAAGTTAGAGTGTCGGTCTTCTTGTATTTAAGCTGGCATTGTGCCTTTTGTATTAAATTCGGATACAATTTCTGTGTTTCATCGTCAGTAAGAAGGTCCAAGGGATACAGAAAACCTGAAGTGAAGCATCGGAATCTGAAAATGGACACACAGGAGAGGTTCAAATCATAGAAAATTAGAGTGTCAGTCCTCTTGTACTTAAGTCGGCATTACGCCTTTTGTATTAAATTTGTATGCAATTTCTGTGTTGCGTCGTCAATAAGAAGGGCCAAGGGAAACAGTAAACCTGAAGTGAAGCATCGGAATCTAAAACTGGACTCACAGGAGATGTTCAAATCATAAAAAGTTAGAGTGCCAGTCCTCTTGTACTTAAGTCGGCATTGTGCCTTTTGTATTAAATTCGGATGCAATTTCTGTGTTTCATCGTCAATAAGAAGGTCCAAGGGATACAGTAAACCTGAAGTGAAGCATCGGAATCTAAAACTGGACTCACAGGAGAGGATCATCTCATAGAAAGTTAGAGTGTCAGTCCTACTGTACTTAAGTCGGCATTGTGACTTTTGTATTAAATTCGGATGTAATTTCTGTGTTTAATCGTCAATAAGAAGGTCCAAGGGATACAGTAAACCTGAAGTGAAGCATCGGAATCTAAAACTGGACTCACAGGAGAGCTTCATATCATAGTAAGTTAAAGTGTCAGTCTTCTTGTATTTAATCCGGCATTGTTCCTTTTGTATTAAATTCGGATACAATTTCTGTGTTTCATCGTCAATACGAAGGTCCACGGGATACAGTAAACCTGAAATGAAGCATCGGAATCCAAAACTGGACTCACAGGTGAGGTTCAAATCATAGAAAATTTGAGAGTCTGTCCTCTTGTACTTAAGCGGCATTATGCCTTTTGTATTAAATTCGGATGCAATATCTGTGTCTCATCGTCAATAAGAAGGACCAAGGGATACAGTGAACCTGAAGTGAAGCATCGGAATCCAAAACTGGACTCACAGGAGAGGATCAACTCATAGAACTTTAGAGTGTCAGTCCTCTTGTACTTAAGTCGGCATTGTGAAATTTGTATTAAATTCGGATGCAATTTCCGTGTTTCATCGTCAATAAGAAGGTCCAAGGGGAACAGCAAACCTGAAGTGAAGCATCGGAAACTAAAACAGGACTCACAGGAGAGGTTCAAATCATAGAAAGTTAAAGTGTCCTTCCTCTCATACTTAAGTCGGCATTGTGCCTTTTCTATTAAATTCGGATGCACCTTCTGTGTTTCATCGTCAATAACAAGGTCCAAAGGATACAGTAAACCTGAAGTGAAGCATTGGAATCTAAACCTGGACCCACAGGAGATGTTCAAATCATAGAAAGTTAGAACGTCAGTCCTCTTGTACTTAAGTCGGCATTGTGCCTTTTGTGTTAAATTTGGATGCAATTTCTGTGTTTCATCGTCAATAAGAAGGTCCAAGGGATACAGTAAACCTGAAGTGAAGCATTGGAATCTAAACCTGGACTCACAGGAGAGGTTCAAATCATTGAGAGTTATAGTGTAAGTCCTCTTGTACTTGAGTCGGCATTGTGCCTTTTGTATTATATTCGGATGCAACTTCTGTGCTTCATCGTCAATAAGAAGGTCCAAACGATACAGTAAACCTGAAGTGAAGCATTGGAATCTAAAACTGGACTCAAAGGAGAGGTTCAAATCATTGATAGTTAGAGTGTCAGTCCTCTTGTACATAAGTCGGCATTGTGCCTTTTGTATTAAATTCGGATGTAATTTCTGAGTTTCATCGTCAATAGGAAGCTCCAAGGGATACATTAAACCTGAAGTGAAGAATTGGAATCTAAAACAGGACTCACAGGAGAGGTTCAAATCAATGAATGTTATAGTGTCAGTCCTCTAGTACTAAGTCGGCATTGTGCCTTTTGTATTAAATTCGGATGCAATTTCTGTGTTTCATCGTCAATAAGAAGGTCCAAAGGATACAGTAAACCTGAAGTGAAGCATCGGAATCTGAAACTGGACACACAGGAGAGGTTCAAATCATAGAAAGCTAGAGTGTCAGTCCTCTTGTACTTAAGTCGGCATTACGCCTTTTGTATTAAATTTGGATGCAATTTCTGTGTTTCGTCGTCAATAAGAAGGGCCAAGGGATACAGTAAACCTGAAGTGAAGCATCGGAATCTAAAACTGGACTCACAGGAGATGTTCAAATCATGAAGAGTTAGAGTGTCAGTCCTCTTGTACTTAAGTCGGCATTGTGCGTTTTGTATTAAATTCGGATGCAATTGCTGTGTTTCATCGTCAATAAGAAGGTCCAAGGGATACAGTAAACCTGAAGTGAAGCATCGGAATCTATAACTGGACTCACAGGAGAGGATCAACTCATAGAAAGTTAGAGTGTCAGTCCAATTGTACTTAAGTCGGCATTGTGACTTTTGTATTAAATTCGGATGTAATTTCTGTGTTTAATCGTCAATAAGAAGTTCCAGGGATACAGTAAACCTGAAGTGAAGCATCGGAATGTAAAACAGAACTCACAGGAGAGGTTCAAATCAAAGAAAGTTTGAGTGTCAGTCCTCTTGTACTTAAGTCGGCATTGTGCATTTTGTATTAAATTCGGATGCAATTTCTGTGTTTCGTCGTCAATAAGAAGGGCGAAGGGATACAGTAAACCTGAAGTGGAGCATTGGAATCTAAAACTGCACTCACAGGAGAGGTTCAAATCATAGAAAGTTAGAGTGTCAGTCCTCTTGTACTTAAGTCGGCATTGTGCATTTTGTATTAAATTCGGATGCAATTTCTGTGTTTCATCGTCAATAAGAAGGTCCAAGGGATACAGTAAACCTGAAGTGAAGCATCGGAATCCAAAATTGGACTCACAGGAGAGGTTCAAATCTTAGAAAATTTAAGTGTCAGTCCTCTTGTACTTAAGTCGGCATTGTGCATTTTGTATTAACTTCGGATGCAATTTCTGTGTCTCATCGTCAATAAGAAGGTCCAAGGATACAGTAAACCTGAAGTGAAGCATCGGAATTTAAAACAGGACTCACAGGAGAGGTTCAAATCATTTAAAGTTAAAATAACAGTCCTCTTGTACTAAGTCGGCATTGTGCCTTTTGTATTAAATTCGGATGCAATTTCTGTGTTTCATCGTCAATAAGAACGTCCTAGGGATACAGTAAACCTGAAGATAAGCATCGGAATCCAAAACTGGACTCACAGGAGAGGTTCAAATCTTAGACAATTTGAGATTCAGTCCTGTTGTACTTAAGTCGGCATTGTGCCTTTTGTATTAAATTCGGGTGCAATTTCTGTGTTTCATCGTCAGTAAGAAGGTCCAAGGTATACAATTAACCTGAAGTGAAGCATCGGAATCTAAAACTGGACTCACAGGAGAGGTTCTAATCATTGAGAGTTATAGTGTCTGTCCTCTTGTACATAAGTCGGCATTGTGCCTTTTGTATTAAATTCGGATGTAATTTCTGAGTTTCATCGTTAATAGGAAGCTCCAAGGGATACATTAAACCTGAAGTGAAGCATTGGAATCTAAAACAGGACTCACAGGAGAGGTTCAAATCATTGAAAGTCAAAGTGTCAGTCCTCTTGTACTTAAGTCGGCATTATGCCTTTTGTATTAAATTTGGATGCAATTTCTGTGTTTCGTCGTCAATAAGAAGGGCGAAGTGATACAGTAAAGCTGAAGTGGAGCATTGGAATCTAAAACTGCACTCACAGGAGAGGTTCAAATCATAGAAAGTTAGGGTGTCAGTCCTCTTGTACTTAAGTCGGCATTGTGCCTTTTGTATTAAATTCGGATGCAATTTCTGTGTTTCATCGTCAATAAGAAGGTCCAAGGGATACAGTAAACCTGAAGTGAAGCATCGGAATCCAAAATTGGACTCACAGGAGAGGTTCAAATCTTAGAAAATTTAAGTGTCAGTCCTCTTGTACTTAAGTCGGCATTGTGCATTTTGTATTAAATTCGGATGCAATTTCTGTGTCTCATCGTCAATAAGAAGGTCCAAGGATATAGTAAACCTGAAGTGAAGCATCGGAATTTAAAACAGGACTCACAGGAGAGGTTCAAATCATTTAAAGTTAAAATAACAGTCCTCTTGTACTAAGTCGGCAATGTGCCTTTTGTATTAAATTCGGATGCAATTTCTGTGTTTCATCGTCAATAAGAACGTCCTAGGGATACAGTAAACCTGAAGATAAGCATCGGAATCCAAAACTGGACTCACAGGAGAGGTTCAAATCTTAGAAAATTTGAGAGTCAGTCCTGTTGTACTTAAGTCGGCATTGTGCCTTTTGTATTAAATTCGGGTGCAATTTCTGTGTTTCATCGTCAATAAGAAGGTCCAAGGGAAACAGTAAACCTGAAGTGAAGCATCGGAATTAAAACAGGACTCATAGGATAGGTTCAAATCATAGAAAGTTAAAGTGTCAGTCCTGTTGTACTTAAGTCGGCATTGTGCCTTTTGTATTATATTCGGATGCAACTTCTGTGTATCATCGTCAATAAGAAGGTCCAAAGGATACAGTAAACCTGAAGTGAAGCATTGGAATCTAAAACTGGACTCACAGGAGAGGTTCAGATCATAGAAAGTTAGAACGTCAGTCCTTTAGTACTTAAGTCGGCATTGTGCCTTTTGTATTAAATTCGGATGCAATTTCTGTGTTTCATCGTCAATAAGAATGTCCTAGGGATACAGTAAACCTCAAGTGAAGCATCGGAATCTAAAACTGGATTCACAGGAGAGGTTCAAAACATAGAAAGTTAGAGTGTCAGTCCTCTTGTACTTAAGTCGGCATTGTGCCTTTTGTATTAAATTTGGATGCAATTTCTGTGTTTCGTCGTCAATAAGAAGGTCCAAGGGATGCAGTAAACCTGAAGTGAGCATCGGAATCCAAAACTGGACTCACACGAGAGGTTCAAATCATAGAAAGTTAGAGTGTCAGTCTTCTTGTATTTATGCCGGCAATTTGCCTTTTGTATTAAATTCGGATACAATTTCTGTGTTTCACTGCCAGTAAGAAGGTCCAAGATAAACAATAAACCTGAAGTGAAGCATCGGAATCTAAAACTGGACTCACAGGATAGGAACAACTTATAGAAAGTTAGAGTGTCAGTCCTCTTGTACTTAAGTCGGCATTGTGACTTTTGTATTAAATTCGGATGCAATTTCTGTGATTCATCGTCAATAAGAAGGTCCAAGGGATACAGTAAACCTGAAGTGAAGCATCGGAATCTAAAACTGGACTCACAGGAGAGGTTCACATCATAGAAAGTTAAAGTGTCAGTCTTCTTGTATTTAATCCGGCATTGTTCCTTTTGTATTAAATTCGGATACAATTTCTGTGTTTCATCGTCAATAAGAAGGTCCACGGGATACAGTAAACTTGAAGTGAAGCATCGTAATTCAAAACTGGACTCACAGGAGAGGATCAACTCATAGAAAGTTAGAGTGTCAGTCCTCTTGTACTTAAGTCGGCATTGTGACTTTTGTATTAAATTCGGATGCAATTTCTGTGTCTCATCGTCAATAAGAAGGTCCAAGTGATACAGTAAACCTGAAGTGAAGCATCGGAATCTAAAACAGGACTCAAAGGAGAGGTTGAAACCATTGAAAGTTAAAGTGTCAGTCCTCTTGTACTTAAGTCGGCATTGTGCCTTTTGTATTAAATTTGGATGCAATTTCTGTGTTTCGTCGTCAATAAGAAGGTCCAAGGGATACAGTAAACCTGAAGTGAGCATCGGAACCCAAAACTGGACTCACACGAGAGGTTCAAATCATAGAAAGTTAGAGTGTCAGTCTTCTTGTATTTAAGCCGGCAATTTGCCTTTTGTATTAAATTCGGATACAATTTCTGTGTTTCATTGCCAGTAAGAAGGTCCAAGGTAAACAATAAACCTGAAGTGAAGCATCGGAATCTAAAACTGGACACACAGGAGAGGAACAACTTATAGAAAGTTAGAGTGTCAGTCCTCTTGTACTTATGTCGGCATTGTAACTTTTGTATTAAATTCGGATGCAATTTCTGTGATTCATCGTCAATAAGAAGGTCCAAGGGATACAGTAAACTTGAAGTGAAGCATCGGAATCTAAAACTGGACTCACAGGAGCGGTTCAAATCATAGAAAGTTAAAGTGTCAGTCTTCTTGTATTTAATCCGGCATTGTTCCTTTTGTATTAAATTCGGATACAATTCCTGTGTTTCATCGTCAATAAGAAGGTCCACGGGATACAGTAAACCTGAAGTGAAGCATCGGAATCCAAACTGGACTCACAGGAGAGGATCAACTCATAGATAGTTAGAGTGTCAGTCCTCTTGTACTTAAGTCGGCATTGTGACTTTTGTATTAAATTCGGATGCAATTTCTGTGTCTCATCGTCAATAAGAAGGTCCAAGTGATACAGTAAACCTGAAGTGAAGCATCGGAATCTAAAACAGGACTCAAAGGAGAGGTTAAAATCATTGAAAGATAAAGTGTCAGTCCTCTTGTACTTAAGTTGGCATTGTGTCTTTTGTGTTAAATTCGGATGCAATTTCTGTGTTTCATCGTCAATAAGAAGTTCCTAGGGATACAGTAAACCTGAAGTGAAGCATCGGAATCTAAAACAGGACTCACAGGAGAGGTTCAAATCATAGGAAATTAGAGTGTCAGTCCTCTTGTACTTAAGTCGGCATTATGCCTTTTGTATTAAATTTGGATGCAATTTCTGTGTTTCGTAGTCAATAAGGAGGTCCAAGGGATACAGTAAACCTGAAGTGAAGCATCGGAATCTAAAACTGAACTCACAGGAGAGGTTCAAATCATAGAAAGTTAGAGTGTCAGTCCGCTTGTACTTAAGTCGGCATTGTGCTTTTTGTATTAAATTCGGATGCAATTTCTGTGTTTCAACGTGAAATAAGAAGGTCCTAGGGATACAGTAAACCTGAAGTGAACCATCGGAATCCAAAACTGGACACACAGGAGATGATCAACTCATAGAACTTTAGAGTGTCAGTCCTCTTGTACTTAAGTCGGCATTGTGACTTTTGTATTAAAATCGGATGCAATTTCTGTGTTTCATCGTCAATAAGAAGGTCCAAGGGATACAGTAAACCTGAAGTGAAGCATCTGAATCTAAAACTGGACTCACAGGAGAGGTTCAAATCATAGAAAGTTAAAGTGTAAGTCCCCTTGTACTTAAGTCGGCATTGTGCCTTTTGTATTAAATTCGGATGCAACTTCTGTGTTTCATCGTCAATAAGAAGGTCCCAAGGATACAGTAAACCTGAAGTGAAGCATCGGAATCTAAAACTGGACTCACAGGAGAGGATCAACTCATAGAAATTTAGAGTCTCAGTCCTCTTGTACTTAAGTCGGCAGTGTGCCTTTTGTATTATATTCGGATGCAATTTCTGTGTTTCATCGTCAATAAGAAGGTCCAAGGGATACAGTAAACCTGAAGTGAACGATCGGAATCTAAAACTGGACTCACAGTAGAGGTTCAAATCTTAGAAAAGTTAGAGTGTCAGTCCTCTTGTACTTAAGTCGGCATTGTGCCTTTTGTATTAAATTCGGATGCAATTTATGTGTTTCATCGTCAATAAGATGGTCCAAGGGATACAGTAAACCGGAAGTGAAGCATCGGAATCCAAAATTGGACTCACAGGAGAGGTTCAAGTCTTAGAAATTTGAGTGTCAGTCCTCTCGTACTTAAGTCGGCATTGTGCCTTTTGTATTAAATTCGGATGCAATTTCTGTGTCTCATCGTCAATAAGAAGGTCCAAGGATACAGTAAACCTGAAGTGAAGCATCGGAATCCAAAACTGGACTCACAGGAGAGGATCAACTCATGGAAAGTTAGAGTGTCAGTCCTCTTGTACTTAAGTCGGCATTGTGACTTTTGTATTAAATTCGGATGCAATTTCTGTGTTTCATCGTCAATAAGAAGGTCCAAGGGATACAGTAAACCTGAAGTGAAGCATCGGAATCTAAAACTGGACTCACAGGAGAGGTTCAAATCATAGAAAGTTAGAGTGTCAGTCTTCTTGTATTTAAGCTGGCATTGTGCCTTTTGTATTAAATTTGAATACAATTTCTGTGATTCATCGTCAGTAAGAAGGTCCAAGGGAAACAGTAAACCTGAAGTGAAGCATCGGAATCTAAAACAGGACTCACAGGATAGGTTCAAATCATAGAAAGTTAAAGTGTCAGTCCTGTTGTACTTAAGTCGGCATTGTGCCTTTTGTATTATATTCGGATGCAACTTCTGTGTATCATCGTCAATAAGAAGTCCAAAGGATACAGTAAACCTGAAGTGAAGCATTGGAATCTAAAACTGGACTCACAGGAGAGGTTCAAATCATAGAAAGTTAGAACGTCAGTCCTTTTGTACTTAAGTCGGCATTGTGCCTTCTGTATTAAATCCGGATGCAATTTCTGTGTTTCATCGTCAATAAGAATGTCCTAGGGATACAGTAAACCTGAAGTGAAGCATCGGAATCTAAAACTGGATTCACAGGAGAGGTTCAAAACATAGAAAGTTAGTGTGTCAATCCTCTTGTACTTAAGTCGGCATTGTGCCTTTTGTATTAAATTTGGATGCAATTTCTGTGTTTCGTCGTCAATAAGAAGGTCCAAGGGATGCAGTAAACCTGAAGTGAGCATCGGAATCCAAAACTGGACTCACACGAGAGGTTCAAATCGTAGAAAGTTAGAGTGTCAGTCTTCTTGTATTTAAGCCGGCAATTTGCCTTTTGTATTAAATTCGGACACAATTTCTGTGTTTCACTGCCAGTAAGAAGGTTCAAGGTAAACAATACACCTGAAGTGAAGCATCGGAATCCAAAACTGGACTCACAGGATAGGAACAACTTATAGAAAGTTAGAGTGTCAGTCCTCTTGTACTTAAGTCGGCATTGTGACTTTTGTATTAAATTCGGATGCAATTTCTGTGATTCATCGTCAATAAGAAGGTCCAAGGGATACAGTAAACCTGAAGTGAAGCATCGGAATCTAAAACTGGACTCACAGGAGAGGTTCAAATCATAGAAAGTTAAAGTGTCAGTCTTCTTGTATTTAATCCGGCATTGTTCCTTTTGTATTAAATTCGGATACAATTTCTGTGTTTCATCGTCAATAAGAAGGTCCACGGGATACAGTAAACTTGAAGTGAAGCATCGGAATTCAAAACTGGACTCACAGGAGAGGATCAACTCATAGAAAGTTAGAGTGTCAGTCCTCTTGTACTTAAGTCGGCATTGTGACTTTTGTATTAAATTCGGATGCAATTTCTGTGTCTCATCGTCAATAAGAAGGTCCAAGTGATACAGTAAACCTGAAGTGAAGCATCGGAATCTAAAACAGGACTCAAAGGAGAGGTTGAAATCATTGAAAGTTAAAGTGTCAGTCCTCTTGTACTTAAGTCGGCATTGTGCCTTTTGTATTAAGTTTGGATGCAATTTCTGTCTTTCGTCGTCAATAAGAAGGTCCAAGGGATACAGTAAACCTGAAGTGAGCATCGGAACCCAAAACTGGACTCACACGAGAGGTTCAAATCATAGAAAGTTAGAGTGTCAGTCTTCTTGTATTTAAGCCGGCAATTTGCCTTTTGTATTAAATTCGGATACAATTTCTGTGTTTCATTGCCAGTAAGAAGGTCCAAGGTAAACAATAAACCTGAAGTGAAGCATCGGAATCTAAAACTGGACTCACAGGAGAGGAACAACTTATAGAAAGTTAGAGTGTCAGTCCTCTTGTACTTATGTCGGCATTGTGACTTTTGTATTAAATTCGGATGCAATTTCTGTGATTCATCGTCAATAAGAAGGTCCAAGGGATACAGTAAACCTGAAGTGAAGCATCGGAATCTAAAACTGGACTCACAGGAGAGGTTCAAATCATAGAAAGTTAAAGTGTCAGTCTTCTTGTATTTAATCCGGCATTGTTCCTTTTGTATTAAATTCGGATACAATTTCTGTGTTTCATCGTCAATAAGAAGGTCCACGGGATACAGTAAACCTGAAGTGAAGCATCGGAATCCAAACTGGACTCACAGGAGAGGATCAACTCATAGAAAGTTAGAGTGTCAGTCCTCTTGTACTTAAGTCGGCATTGTGACTTTTGTATTAAATGCGGATGCAATTTCTGTGTCTCATCGTCAATAAGAAGGTCCTAGTGATACAGTAAACCTGAAGTGAAGCATCGGAATCTAAAACTGGACTCAAAGGAGAGATTGAAATCATTGAAAGTTAAAGTGTCAGTCCTCTTGTACTTAAGTCGGCATTATGCCTTTTGTATTAAATTGCGATGCAATTTCTGTGTTTCGTCGTCAATAAGAAGGTCCAAGGGATACAGTAAACCTGAAGTGAAGCATCGGAATCTAAAACTGGACTCACTGGAGAGGTTCAAATCATAGAAAGTTAGAGTGTCAGTCCGCTTGTACTTAAGTCGGCATTGTGCCTTTTGTATTAAATTCGGATGCAATTTCTGTGTTTCAACGTCAAATAAGAAGGTATTAGGGATACAGTAAACCTGAAGTGAAGCATCGGAATCCAAAACTGGACACACAGGAGATGATCAACACATAGAACTTTAGAGTGTCTGTCCTCTTGTACTTAAGTCGGCATTGTGACTTTTGTATTAAAATCGGATGCAATTTCTGTGTTTCATCGTCAATAAGAAGGTCCAAGAGATACAGTAAACCTGAAGTGAAGCATCTGAATCTAAAACTGGACTCACAGGAGAGGTTCATATCATAGAAAGTTAAAGTGTAAGTCCTCTTGTACTTAAGTCGGCATTGTGCCTTTTGTATTAAATTCGGATGCAACTTCTGTGTTTCATCGTCAATAAGAAGGTCCCAAGGATACAGTAAACCTGAAGTGAAGCATCGGAATCTAAAACTGGACTCACAGGAGAGGATCAACTCATAGAAATTTAGAGTGTCAGTCCTCTTGTACTTAAGTCGGCATTGTGCCTTTTGTATTAAATTCGGATGCAATTTCTTTGTTTCATCGTCAATAAGAAGGTCCAAGGGATACAGTAAACCTGAAGTGAAGCATCGGAATCTAAAACAGGACTCACAGGAGAGGTTCAAATCATTGCAAGTTAAAGTGTCAGTCGTCTTGTACTAAGTCGGCATGGTGCCTTTTGTATTAAATTTGGATGCAATTTCTGTGTTTCATCGTCAATAAGAAGGTCCAAAGGATACAGTAAACCTGAAGTGAAGCATCGGAATCTGAAACTGGACTCACTGGAGAGGTTCAAATCATAGAAAGTTAGAGTGTCCGTCCTCTTGTACTTAAGTCGGCATTATGCGTTTTGTATTAAATTTGGATGCAATTTCTGTGTTTCGTCGTCAATAAGAAGGGCCAAGGGATACAGTAAACCTGAAGTGAAGGATCGGAATCTAAAACTGGACTCACAGGAGAGGTTCAAATCATAGAAAAGTTAGAGTGTCAGTCCTCTTGTACTTAAGTCGGCATTGAGCCTTTTGTATTAAATTCGGATGCAATTTCTGTGTTTCATCGTCAATAAGAAGGTCCAAGGGATACAGTAAACCGGAAGTGAAGCATCGGAATCCAAAATTGGACTCACAGGAGAGGTTCAAGTCTTAGAAAATTTGAGTGTCAGTCCTCTCTTACTTAAGTCGGCATTGTGCCTTTTGTATTACATTCGGATGCAATTTCTGTGTCTCATCGTCTATAAGAAGGTCCAAGGATACAGTAAACCTGAAGTGAAGCATCGGAATCCAAAACTGGACTCACAGGAGAGGATCAGCTCATAGAAAGTTAGAGTTTCAGTCCTCTTGTACTTAAGTCGGCATTGTGACTTTTGTATTAAATTCGGATCCAATTTCTGTGTTTCATCGTCAATAAGAAGGTCCAAGGGATACAGTAAACCTGAAGTGAAGCATCGGAATCTTAAACTGGACTCACAGGAGAGGTTCAAATCATAGAAAGTTAGAGTGTCAGTCTTCTTGTATTTAAGCTGGCATTGTGCCTTTTGTATTAAATTTGAATACAATTTCTGTGTTTCATTGTCAGTAAGAAGGTCCAAGGGAAACAGTAAACCTGAAGTGAAGCATCGGAATCTAAAACAGGACTCACAGGATAGGTTGAAATCATAGAAAGTTAAAGTGTCAGTCCTGTTGTACTTAAGTCGGCATTGTGCCTTTTGTATTATATTCGGATGCAACTTCTGTGTATCATCGTTAATAAGAAGGTCCAAAGGATACAGTAAACCTGAAGTGAAACATTGGAATCTAAAACTGGACTCGCAGGAGAGGTTCAAATCATAGAAAGTTAGAACGTCAGTCCTTTTGTACTTAAGTCGGCATTGTGCCTTTTGTATTAAATTCGGATGCAATTTCTGTGTTTCATCGTCAATAAGAATGTCCTAGGGATACAGTAAACCTGAAGTGAAGCATCGGAATCTAAAACTGGATTCACAGGAGAGGTTCAAAACATAGAAAGTTAGAGTGTCAGTCCTCTTGTACTTAAGTCGGCATTGTGCCTTTTGTATTAAATTTGGATGCAATTTCTGTGTTTCGTCGTCAATAAGAAGGTCCAAGGGATAAAGTAAACCTGAAGTGAGCATCGGAATCCAAAACTGGACTCACACGAGAGGTTCAAATCATAGAAAGTTAGAGTGTCAGTCTTCTTGTATTTAAGCCGGCAATTTGCCTTTTGTATTAAATTCGGATACAATTTCTGTGTTTCACTGCCAGTAAGAGGGTCCAAGGTAAACAATAAACCTGAAGTGAAGCATCGGAACCTAAAACTGGACTCACAGGAGAGGAACAACTTATAGAAAGTTAGAGTGTCCGTCCTCTTGTACTTAAGTCGGCTTTGTGACTTTTGTATTAAATTCGGATGCAATTTCTGTGATTCATCGTCAATAAGAAGGTCCAAGGGATACAGTAAACCTGAAGTGAAGCATCGTAATCTAAAACTGGACTCACAGGAGAGGTTCAAATCATAGAAAGTTAAAGTGTCAGTCTTCTTGTATTTAATCCGGCATTGTTCCTTTTGTATTAAATTCGGATACAATTACTGCGTTTCATCGTCAATAAGAAGGTCCACGGGATACAGTAAACCTGAAGTGAAGCATCGGAATCCAAAACTGGACTCACAGGAGAGGATCAACTCATAGAAAGTTAGAGTGTCAGTCCTCTTGTACTTAAGTCGGCATTGTGACTTTTGTATTAAATTCGGATGCAATTTCTGTGTTTCATCGTCAATAAGAAGGTCCAAGTGATACAGTAAACCTGAAGTGAAGCATCGGAATCTAAAACAGGACTCAAAGGAGAGGTTGAAATCATTGAAAGTTAAAGTGTCAGTCCTCTTGTACTTAAGTCGGCATTGTGCCTTTTGTATTAAATTTGGATGCAATTTCTGTGTTTCGTCGTCAATAAGAAGGTCCAAGGGATACAGTAAACCTGAAGTGAGCATCGGAACCCAAAACTGGACTCACACGAGAGGGTCAAATCATAGAAAGTTAGAGTATCAGTCTTCTTGTATTTAAGCCGGCAATTTGCCTTTTGTATTAAATTCGGATACAATTTCTGTGTTTCATTGCCAGTAAGAAGGTCCAAGGTAAACAATAAACCTGAAGTGAAGCATCGGAATCTAAAACTGGACTCACAGGAGAGGAACAACTTATAGAAAGTTAGAGTGTCAGTCCTCTTGTACTTAAGTCGGCATTGTTACTTTTGTATTAAATTCGGATGCAATTTCTGTGATTCATCGTCAATAAGAAGGTCCAAGGGATACAGTAAACCTGAAGTGAAGCATCGGAATCTAAAACTGGACTCACAGGAGAGGTTCAAATCATAGAAAGTTAAAGTGTCAGTCTTCTTGTATTTAATCCGGCATTGTTCCTTTTGTATTAAATTCGGATACAATTTCTGTGTTTCATCGTCAATAAGAAGGTCCACGGGAACAGTAAACCTGAAGTGAAGCATCGGAATCCAAACTGGACTCGCAGGAGAGGATCAATTCATAGAAAGTTAGAGTGTCAGTCCTCTTGTACTTAAGTCGGCATTGTGCCTTTTGTATTAAATTCGGTTGCAACTTCTGTGTTTCATCGTCAATATGAAGGTCCCAAGGATACAGTAAACCTGTAGTGAAGCATCGGAATCTAAAACTGGACTCACAGGAGAGGATCAACTCATAGAAAGTTAGAGTGTCAGTCCTCTTGTACTTAAGTCGGCATTGTGCCTTTTGTATTAAATTCGGATGCAATTTCTGATTTTCATCGTCAATAAGAAGGTCCAAGGGATACGGTAAACCTGAAGTGAAGCATCGGAATCTAAAACTGGACTCACAGGAGAGGATCAACTCATAGAAATTTAGAGTGTCAGTCCTCTTGTACTTAAGTCGGCATTGTGACTTTTGTATTAAGTTTGGATGTAATTTCTGAGTTTCATCGTCAATAGGAAGCTCCAAGGGATACATTAAACCTGAAGTGAAGCATCGGAATCTAAAACAGGACTCACAGTAGAGGTTCAAATCATTGATAGTTAAAGTGTCAGTCCTCTTGTACTAAGTCGGCATTGTGCCTTTTGTATTAAATGTGGATGCAATTTCTGTGTTTCATCGTCAATAAGAAGGTCCAAAGGATACAGTAAACCTGAAGTGAAGCATCGGAATCTGAAACTGGACTCACAGGAGAGGTTCAAATCATAGAAAGTAAGAGTGTCCGTCCTCTTGTACTTAAGTCGGCATTATGCCTTTTGTATTAAATTTGGATGCAATTTCTGTGTTTCGTCGTCAATAAGAAGGGCCAAGGGATACAGTAAACCTGAAGTGAAAGATCGGAATCTAAAACTGGACTCACAGGAGAGGTTCAAATCATAGAAAAGTTAGAGTGTCAGTCCTCTTGTACTTAAGTCGGCATTGTGCCTTTTGTATTAAATTCGGATGCAATTTCTGTGTTTCATCGTCAATAAGAAGGTCCAAGGGATACAGTAAACCTGAAGTGAAGCATCGGAATCCAAAATTGGACCCACAGGAGAGGTTCAAGTCTTACAAAATTTGAGTGTCAGTCCTTTTGTACTTAAGTCGGCATTGTGCCTTTTGTATTAAATTCGGATGCAATTTCTGTGTCTCACTGTCAATAAGAAGGTCCAAGGATACAGTAAACCTGAAGTGAAGCATCGGAATCCAAAACTGGACTCACAGGAGAGGATCAACTCATAGAAAGTTAGAGTGTCAGTCCTCTTGTACTTAAGTCGGCATTGTGACTTTTGTATTAAATTCGGATGCAATTTCTATGTTTCATCGTCAATAAGAAGGTCCAAGGGATACAGTAAACATGAAGTGAAGCATCCGAATCTAAAACTGGACTCACAGGAGAGGTTCAAATCATAGAAACTTAGAGTGTCAGTCCTCTTGTACTTAAGTCGGCATTGTGAATTTTGAACTTAATTCCGATGCAATCTCTGTGTTTCATCGTCAATAAGAAGGTGCAAGGTACACAGTAAACCTGAAGTGAATCATCGGAATCTAAAACTGGACTCACAGGAGAGGTTCAAATCATAGAAAGTGAAAATGTCAGTCCTCTTGTACTTAAACCGCCATTGTGCCTTTGTATTAAATTCGGATGCAATATCTATGTTTCATCGTCAATAAGAAGGTCCAAGGGATACAGTAAACCTGAAGTGAAGCATCGGAATCTAAAAATCGGACTCACGTGAGAGATTCAAATCATAGAAAGTTCGAGTGTCAGTCCTCTTGTACTTAAGTCGGCATTGTGAATTTTGAATGTAATTCCGATGCGATTTCTGTGTTTCATCGTCAATAAGAAGGTCCAAGGGATACAGTAAACCTGAAGTTAAGCATCGGAATCTAAAACTGGACTCACAGGAGTGGTTCAAATCATAGAAAGTGAGAGTGTCAGTCCACTTTTACTTAAGCAGCATTGTGCGTTTCGAATTTAATTCCGATGCAATTTCTATGTTTCATCGTCAATAAGAAGGTCCAAGGGATACAGTTAACCTGAAGTGAAGCATCGGAATCTAAAACTGGACTGACAGGAGAGGTTCAAATCATAGAAAGTGAGAGTGTCAGTCCTCTTGTACTTAAGTCGGCATTGTGCCATTTGTATTTAATTCGGGTGCAATTTCTGTGTTTGATCGTCAATAAGAATGTCCAAGGGATACAGTAAACCTGAAGTGAAGCATCGGAATCTAAAACTGGACTCACAGGATAGGTTCAAATCATAGAAAGTGAGAGTGTCAGTCCTTTTGTACTTAAGTCTGCATTGTGGCATTTGTATTTAATTCGGATGCAATTTCTGTGTTTCATCGTCAATAAGCAGGTCCAAGGGATACAGCAAACCTGAAGTGAAGCATCGGAATCTAAAACTGGACTCGCAGGAGAGGTTCAAATCAGAGAATGTGAGAGTGTCAGTCCTCTTGTACTTAAGTCGGCATTGTGCCATTTGTATTAAATTCGGATGCAATTTCTGTGTTTCATCGTCAATAAGAAGGTCCAAGGGATACAGTAAACCTGAAGTGAAGCATCGGATTCTAAAACTTGACTCACAGGAGATATCTAAATCATAGAAAGTGAGAGTGTCAGTCCTCTTTTACTTAAGTCGGCATTGTGCCTTTTGAATTTAATTCCGATGCATTTTCTGTGTTTCATCGTCAATAAGAAGGTCCAAGGGATACAGCTAACCTGAAGTGAAGCATCGGAATCTAAAAGTGGGCTCGCAGGAGAGGTTCAAATCAGAGAAAGTGAGAGTGTCGGTCCTCTTGTACTTAAGTCGGCATTGTGCCATTTGTATTAAGTTTGGATGCAATTTCTGTGTTTCATCGTCAATAAGAAGGTTGAAGGGATACAGTAAACCTGAATTGAAGCATCGGAATGTAAAACTGGACTCGCAGGAGAGGTTCAATTCATAGGAAGTTAGAGTTTCAGTCCTCTTGTACTTAAGTCGGCGTGGTGCCTTTTGAATTTAATTCCGATGCAACTTCTGTGTTTCATCGTCAATAAGAAGGTGCAAGGTATACAGTAAACCTGAAGTGAAGCATGGGAATCTAAAACTGGACACACACGAGAGGTTCAAATCATAGAAAGTGAGAGTGTCAGTCCTCTTGTACTTAAGCCGCCCTTGTGCTTTTTGTATTAATTTCGGATGCAATTTCTGTGTTTCATCGTCAATATGAAGGTCCAAGGGATACAGTAAACCTGAAGTGAAACATCGGAATCTAAAACTGAACTCACAGGAGAGGTTCATATCATAGAGAGTTAGAGTGTCTCTCCTCTTGTACTTAAGTCGGTATTGTGCCTTTTGTATTACATTCGGATGCTATTTCTGTGTTTCCTCATTAATAAGAAGGTCAAGATATACAGTAAACCTGAAGTGAAGCATCGGAATCTAAAACTGGACTCACAGGAGAGGTTCAAATCATAGAAAGTTTGAGTATCAGTCCTCTTGTACTTAAGTCGGCATTGTGACTTTTGTATTAAAATCGGATGCAATTTCTGTGATTCTTCGTCAATAATAAGGTCCAAGGGATACAGTAAACCTGAAAAGAAGCATTGGAATCTAAAACTGAACTCACAGGAGAGGTTCATATCATAGAAAGTTAGAGTGTCACTCCTCTTGTACTTAAGTCGGTATTGTGAATTTTGTATTAAATTCGGATGCAATTTCTGTGTTTCATTGTCAATAAGAAGGTCCAAGGGTTACAGTAAACCTGAAGTGAAGCATCTGAATCTAGAACTGGACTCACAGGAGAGGTTCAAATCATAGAAAGTGAGAGTGTCAGTAATCTTGTACTTAAGTCGGCATTGTGCCATTTGTATTAACTTCGGATGCAATTTCTGTGTTTCATCGTCAATAAGAAGGTCCAAGGGATACAGTAAACCTGAAGTGAAGCATCGGAATCTAAAACTGAACTCACAGGAGAGGTTCATATCATAGAAAGTTAGAGTGTCAGTCCTCTTGTACTTAAGTCGGCATTGTGCCCTTTGTATTAAATTCGAATGCAAACTCTGTGTTTCATCGTCAATAAGAAGGTCCAAGGGATACAGTAAACCTTAAGTGAAGCATCGGAATTTAAAACTGGACTCTTAGGAGAGGTTCAAATCATAGAAAGTTAGAATGTCAGTCCTCTTGTACTTAAGTCGGCATTGTGCCTTTTGAATTTAATTCCCGATGCTTTTTCTGTGTTTCAATGTCAATAAGAAGGTCCAAGGGATACAGTAAACCTGTAGTGAAGCATCGGAATCTAAAACTGGACTCACAGGAGAGGTTCAAATCATAGAAATTTAGAGTGTCAGTCCTCTTTTACTTATGTCGGCATTGTGTCATTTCTATTAAATTCGGATGCAATTTCTATGTTTCATCGTCACTAAGAAGGTCCAAGGGATACAGTAAACATGAAGTGAAGCATCCGAATCTAAAACTGGACTCACAGGAGGGGTTCAAATCATAGAAAGTTCGAGTGTCAGTCCTCTTGTACTTAAGTCGGCATTGTGAATTTTGAACTTAATTCCGATGCAATCTCAGTGTTTCATCGTCAATAAGAAGGTGCAAGGTATACAGTAAACCTGAAGTGAAGCATCGGATTCTAAAAATGGGCTCACAGGAGAGGTTCAAATCATAGAAAGTGAGAGTGTCAGTCCACTTTTACTTAAGCAGCATTGTGCGTTTCGAATTTACTTCCGATGCAATTTCTATGTTTCATCGTCAATACGAAGGTCCAAGGGATACAGTTAACCTGAAGTGAAGCATCGGAATCTAAAACTGGACTGACAGGAGAGGTTCAAATCATAGAAAGTGAGAGTGTCAGTCCTCTTGTACTTAAGTCGGCTTTGTGCCATTTGTATTTAATTCGGGTGCAATTTCTGTGGTTGATCGTCAATAAGAAGGCCCAAGGGATACAGTAAACCTGAAGCATCGGAATCTAAAACTGGACTCACAGGAAAGGTTCAAATCATAGAAAGTGAGAGTGTCAGTCCTCTTGTACTTAAGTCTGCATTGTGGCATTTGTATTTAATTCGGATGCAATTTCTGTGTTTCATCGTCAATAAGAAGGTCCAAGGGATACAGCAAACCTGAAGTGAAGCATCGGAATCTAAAACTGGACTCGCAGGAGAGGTTCAAATCAGAGAAAGTGAGAGTGTCAGTCCTCTTGTACTTAAGTCGGCATTGTGCCATTTGTATTAAATTCGGATGCAATTTCTGTGTTTCATCGTCAATAAGAAGGTCCAAGGGATACAGTAAACCTGAAGTGAAGCATCGGAATCTAAAACTTGACTCACAGGAGATATCTAAATCATAGAAAGTGAGAGTGTCAGTCCTCTTTTACTTAAGTCGGCATTGTGCCTTTTGAATTTAATTCCGATGCATTTTCTGTGTTTCATCGTCATTAAGAAGGTCCAAGGGATACAGCAAACCTGAAGTGAAGCATCGGAATCTAAAAGTGGACTCGCAGGAGAGGTTCCAATCAGAGAAAGTGAGAGTGTCGGTCCTCTTGTACTTAAGTCGGCATTGTGCCATTTGTATTAAGTTCGGATGCAATTTCTGTGTTTCATCGTCAATAAGAAGGTTGAAGGGATACAGTAGACCTGAATTGAAGCATCGGAATCTAAAACTGGACTCGCAGGAGAGGTTCAACTCATAGGAAGTTAGAGTGTCAGTCCTCTTGTACTTAAGTCGGCGTGGTGCCTTTTGAATTTAATTCCGATGCAACTTCTGTGTTTCATCGTCAATAAGAAGGTGCAAGGTATACAGTAAACCTGAAGTGAAGCATCGGAATCTAAAACTGGACACACACGAGAGGTTCAAATCATAGAAAGTTTGAGTATCAGTCCTCTTGTACTTAAGTCGGCATTGTGACTTTTGTATTAAAATCGGATGCAATTTCTGTGATTCTTCGTCAATAAGAAGGTCCAAGGGATACAGTAAACCTGAAAAGAAGCATTGGAATCTAAAACTGAACTCACAGGAGAGGATCATATCATAGAAAGTTAGAGTGTCACTCCTCTTGTACTTAAGTCGGTATTGTGAATTTTGTATTAAATTCGGATGCAATTTCTGTGTTTCATCGTCAATAAGAAGGTCCAAGGGTTACAGTAAACCTGAAGTGAAGCATCTGAATCTAGAACTGGACTCACAGGAGAGGTTCAAATCATAGAAAGTGAGAGTGTCAGTAATCTTGTACTTAAGTCGGAATTGTGCCATTTGTATTAAATTCGGATGCATTTTCTGTGTTTCATCGTCAATAAGAAGGTCCAAGGGATACAGTAAACCTGAAGTGAAACATCGGAATCTAAAACTGGACTCTTAGGAGAGGTTCAAATCATAGAAAGTTAGAATGTCAGTCCTCTTGTACTTAAGTCGGCATTGTGCCTTTTGAAATTAATTCCCGATGCTTTTTCTGTGTTTCATTGTCAATAAGAAGGTCCAAGGGATACAGTAAACCTGAAGTGAAGCATCGGAATCTAAAACTGGACTCACAGGAGAGTTCAAATCATAGAAATTTAGAGTGTCTGTCCTCTTTTACTTATGTCGGCATTGTGTCATTTGTATTAAATACGTATGCATTTTCTATGTTTCATCGAAAATAAGAAGGTCCAAGGGATACAGTAAACATGAAGTGAAGCATCCGAATCTAAAACTGGACTCACAGGAGAGGTTCAAATCATAGAAAGTGAGAGTATCAGTCCACTTTTACTTAAGCAGCATTATGCGTTTTGAATTTAATTCCGAGGCAATTTCTATGTTTCATCGTCAATAAGAAGGTCCAAGGGATACAGTTAACCTGAAGTGAAGCATCGGAATCTAAAACTGGACTGACAGGAGAGGTTCAAATCATAGAAAGTGAGAGTGTCAGTCCTCTTGTACTTAAGTCGGCATTGTGCCATTTGTATTTAATTCGGGTGCAATTTCTGTGTTTCATCGTCAATAAGAAGGTCCAAGGGATACAGTAAACCTGAAGTCAAGCATCGGAATCTAAAACTGGACTCACAGGAAAGGTTCAAATCATAGAAAGTGAGAGTGTCAGTCCTCTTGTACTTAAGTCTGCATTGTGGCATTTGTATTTAATTCGGATGCAATTTCTGTGTTTCATCGTCGATAAGAAGGTCCAAGGGATACAGCAAACCTGAAGTGAAGCATCGGAATCTAAAACTGGACTCGCGGGAGAGGTTCAAATCAGAGAAAGTGAGAGTGTCAGTCCTCTTGTACTTAAGTCGGCATTGTGCCTTTTGAATTTAATTCCCGATGCTTTTTCTGTGTTTCATTGTCAAAAAGAAGGTCCAAGGGATACAGTAAACCTGAAGTGAAGCATCGGAATCTAAAACTGGACTCACAGGAGAGGTTCAAATCATAGAAATTTAGAGTGTCAGTCCTCTTTTACTTATGTCGGCATTTTGTCATTTGTATTAAATTCGGATGCTATTTCTATGTTTCATCGTCAATAAGAAGATCCAAGGGATACAGTAAACATTTAGTGAAGCATCCGAATCTAAAACTGGACTCACAGGAGAGGTCAAATCATAGAAAGTTAGAGTGTCAGTCCTCTTGTACTTATGTCGGCATTGTGAATTTTGAACTTAATTCCGATGCAATCTCTGTGTTTCATCGTCAATAAGAAGGTGCAAAGTACACAGTAAACATGAAGTGAAGCATCGGAATCTAAAACTGGACTCTCAGGAGAGGTTCAAATCATAGAAAGTGAGAATGTCCGTCCTCTGGTACTTAAACCGCCATTGTGCCTTTGTATTAAATTCGGATGCAATATCTGTGTTTCATCGTCAATAAGAAGGTCCAAGGGATACAGTAAACCTGAAGTGAAGCATCGGAATCTAAAAATTGGACTCACGTGAGAGGTTCAAATCATAGAAAGTTCGAGTGTCAGTCCTCTTGTACTTAAGTCGGCATTGTGAATTTTGAATTTAATTCCGATGCGATTTCTGTGTTTCATCGTCAATAAGAAGGTCCAAGGGATACAGTAAACCTGAAGTTAAGCATCGGAATCGAAAACTGGACTCACAGGAGAGGTTCAAATCATAGAAAGTGAGAGTGTCAGTCCACTTTTACTTAAGCAGCATTGTGCGTTTCGAATTTAATTCCGTTGCAATTTCTATGTTTCATCGTCAATAAGAAGGTCCAAGGGATACAGTTAACCTGAAGTGAAGCATCGGAATCTAAAACTGGACTGACAGGAGAGGTTCAAATCATAGAAAGTGAGAGTGTCAGTCCTCTTGTACTTAAGTCGGCATTGTGCCATTTGTATTTCATTCGGGTGCAATTTCTGTGTTTCATCGTCAATAAGAAGGTCCAAGGGATACAGTAAACCTGAAGTGAAGCATCGGAATCTAAAACTGGACTCACAGGAAAGGTTCAAATCATAGAAAGTGAGAGTGTCAGTCCTCTTGTACTTAAGTCTGCATTGTGGCATTTGTATTTAATTCGGATGCAATTTCTGTGTTTCATCGTCAATAAGAAGGTCCAAGGGATACAGTTAACCTGAAGTGAAGCATCGGAATCTAAAACTGAACTGACAGGAGAGGTTCAAATCATAGAAAGTGAGTGTGTCAGTCCCCTTGTACTTAAGTCTGCATTGTGGCATTTGTACTTAATTCGGATGCAATTTCTGTGTTTCATCGTCAATAAGAAGGTCCAAGGGATACAGTAAACCTGAAGTGAAGCATCGGAATCTAAAACTGGACTCACAGGAGATATCTAAATCATAGAAAGTGAGAGTGTCAGTCCTCTTTTACTTAAGTCGGCATTGTGCCTTTTGAATTTAATTCCGATGCATTTTCTGTGTATCATCGTCAATAAGAAGGTCCAAGGGATACAGCAAACCTGAAGTGAAGCATCGGAATCTAAAAGTGGACTCGCAGGAGAGGTTCAAATCAGAGAAAGTGAGAGTGTCGGTCCTCTTGTACTTAAGTCGGCATTGTGCCATTTGTATTAAGTTCGGATGCAATTTCTGTGTTTCATCGTCCATAAGAAGGTCCAAGGGATACAGTGAACCTGAAGTGAAGCATCGGAATCTAAAACTGGACTCACAGCAGAGGTTCAAATCATAGAATGTTAGTCAGTCCTCTTGTACTTAAGTTGGCATTGTGCCTTTTGTATTAAATTCTGATGCTAACTCAGTGTTTCATCTTCAATAAGAAGGTCGAAGGGATACAGTAAACCTGAATTGAAGCATCGGAATCTAAAACTGGACTCGCAGGAGAGGTTCAATTCATAGGAAGTTAGAGTGTCAGTCCTCTTGTACTTAAGTCGGCGTGGTGCCTTTTGAATTTAATTCCGATGCAACTTCTGTGTTTCATCGTCAATAAGAAGGTGCAAGGTATACAGTAAACCTGAGGTGAAGCATCGGAATCTAAAACTGGACACACACGAGAGGTTCAAATCATAGAAAGTGAGAGTGTCAGTCTTCCTGAACTTAAGCCGCCATTGTGCTTTTTGTATTAATTTCGGATGCATTTTCTGTGTTTCATCGTCAATATGAAGGTCGAAGGGATACAGTAAACCTCAAGTGAAGCATCGGAATCAAAAACCGGAATCACAGGAGAGGTTCAAATCATAGAAAGTTTGAGTGTCAGTCCTGTTGTACTTAGTCGGCATTGTGCCTTTTGAATTTAATTCCGATGCAATTTCTGTGTTTCATCGTCAATAAGATGGTCCAAGGGATACAGTAAACCTGAAGCGAAGCATCGGAATCTGAAACTGGACTCACAGGAGAGGTTCAAACCATAGAAAATGAGAGTGTCAGTCCTCCTTTACTTAAGTCAGAATTGTAACTTTTCAATTTAATTCCGATGCAATTTCTGTGATTCATCGTCAATAAGAAGGTCCAAGGGATACAGTAAACCTGAAGTGAATCATCTGAATCTAAAACTGGACTCAAAGGAGAGGTTCAAATCATAGAAAGTGAGAGTGTCGGTCCTCTTGTACTTAAGTCGGCATTGTGCCATTTGTATTAAATTCGGATGCAATATCTGTGTTTCATCGTCAATAATAACGTCCAAGGGATACAGTAAACCTGAAGTGAAGCATCGTAATCTAAAACTGGACTCACAGGAGAGGTTCAAATCATAGAAAGTGAGAGCATCAGTTCTCTTGTACCTAAGTCGGCATTGTGCCATTTGTGTTAAATTCGGATGCAATTTCTGTGTTTCATCTTCAATAAGAAGGTCCAAGGGATACAGTAAACCTGAAGTGAAGCATCGGAATCTAAATTTGGACTCACAGGAGAGGTTCCAATCATAGAAAGTGAGTGTGTCAGTCCTCTTGTACTTCTGTCGGCTTTGTGCCTTTTGTATTAAATTCGGATGCAATTTCTGTGATTCTTCGTTAATAAGAAGGATTAAGGGATACAGTAAACCTGAAGTGAAGCATCAGAATCTAAAACTGGACTCACAGGAGAGGTTCAAATCATAGAGAGTTAGAGTGTCACTCCTCTTGTACCAAGTCGGTATTGTGCCATTTGTATTAAATTCGAATGCAATTTCTGTGTTTCATCGTCATTAAGAAGGTCAAAGGGATACAGTAAACCTGAAGTGAAGCATCGGAATCTAAAACTGGACTCACAGGAGAGGTTCAAATCATAGAAAGTTAGAGTGTCAGTCGTCTTGTACTTAAGTCGGCATTGTGCCTTTTGAAATTAATTCCGATGCAATTTCTGTGTTTCATCGTCAATAAGAAGGTGCAAGGTATACAGTAAACCTGAAGTGAAGCATCGGAACCTTAAACTGGACTCACAGGAGAGGTTCAAATCATAGAAAGTGAGAGTGTCAGTCCTCTTGTACTTAAGTCGCCTTTGTGCCTTTTGTATTAAATTCGGATGCAGTATCTGTGATTCATCGTCAATAAGAAGGTCCAAGGGTTACAGTAAACCTGAAGTGAAGCATCGGAATCTAAAACTGGGCTCACAGGAGAGGTTCAAATCATAGAAAATTATAGTGTCAGTCCTCTTGTACTTAAGTCGGCATTGTGCCTTTTGTATTAAGTTCGGATGCAAACTCTGTGTTTCATCTTCGATAACAAGGTCCAGGGGATACAGTAAACATGAATTGAAGCATCGGAATCTAAAACTGGACTCACAGAAGAGGATCAAATCATAGAATGTTAGACTGTCAGTCCTCTTGTACTTAAGTCGGCATTGTGATTTTTAAATTTAATTCAGATGCAATTTCTGTGTTTCATCGTCAATAAGAAGGTCCAAGGGATACAGTAAACCTGAAGTGAAGCATCGGAATCTAAAACTGGACTCACAGGAGAGGTTCAAATCATAGAAAGTGAGAGTGTCAGTCCTCTTGTACTTAAGTCGGCATTTAGTCTTTTGTATTAAATTCGGATTCAATTTCTGTGTTTCATCGTCAATAGGAAGGTGCAAGGTATACGGTAATCCTGAAGTGAAGCATCGGAAACTAAAACTGGGCTCACAGGAGGGGTTCAAATCATAGAAAGTTAGAATGTCAGTCTTCTTGTACTTAAGTCGGCATTGTGTCATTTGTATTAAATTGGGGTGCAATTTCTGTGTTTCATCATCAATAAGACGGTCCAAGGGATACAGTAAACCTGAAGTGAAGCATCGGAATCTAAAACTGGACTCACAGGGAAGGTTCAAATCACAGAAAGTGAAAGTGTCAGTCCTCTTGTACTTAAGTCGCCATTGTGGCATTTGTATTAAATTCGGATGCAATTTCTGTGTTTCATCGTTAATAAGAAGGTCCAAGGGAAAGAGCAAACCTGAAGTGAAGCATCGGAATCTAAAACTGGACTCACAGGAAAGGTTCAAATTACAGACAGTGAGAGAATCAGTGCTCTTTTACTTAAGTCGGCATTGTGCGTTTTGAATTTAATTCCGATGCAATTTCTGTGTATCATCGTCAGTAAGTAGGTCCAAGGGATACAGTAAACCTGAAGTGAAGCATCGGAATCTAATACTGGACTCACAGGAGAGGTTCAAATCATAGAATGTGAGAGGGTCAGTCCTCTTGTACTTAAGTCGGCATTGTGCCATTTGTTATAAATTCGGGTGCAATTTCTGTGTTTCATCATCAATAAGAAGGTCCAAGGGATACAGTAAACCTGAAGTGAAGCATCGGAATCAAAAACTGGACTCACAGGAGAGATTCAAATCATAGAAAGTTAGAGTGTCACTCCTCTAGTACTTGAGTCGGTATTGTGCCTTTTGTTGAAATTCGGGTGCAATTTCTGTGTTTCATCGTCAATAAGAAGGTCCAAGGGATACAGTGAACCTAAAGTGAAACATCGGAATCTAAAACTGGACTCACAGGAGAGTTCAAATCATGGAAAGTTACAATGTCAGTCCTCTTGTACTTAAGTCGGCATTGTGCCTTTTGTATTAAATTCGGATTCAATTTCTGTGTTTCATCGTCAATAAGAAGGTGCAAGGTATACAGTAAACCTGAAGTGAAGCATCGGAAACTAAAACTGGACTCACAGGAGAGGTTCAAATCATAGAAAGTGAGAGTGTCAGTACTCTTGTACTTGAGTCGGCATTGTAGCATTTGTATTAAATTCGGATGCAATTTCTGTGTTTCATCGTCAATAAGAAGGTCCAAGCGATACAGTAAACCTGAAGTAGAGCATCGGAATCTAAAACTGGACTCACAGGAGAGGTTCAAATCATAGGAAGTGAGTGTGTCAGTCCTCTTGTACTTAAGTCGGCATTGTGCAATTTGTATTAAATTCGGATCCAATTTCTGTGTTTCATCGTTAATAAGAAGGTCCAAGGGAAAGAGCAAACCTGAAGTGAAGCATCGGAATCTAAAACTGGACTCACAGGAAAGGTTCAAATTATAGACAGTGAGAGAATCAGTGCTCTTTTACTTAAGTCGGCATTGTGCGTTTTGAATTTAATTCCGATGCAATTTCTGTTTATCATCGTCAATAAGAAGGTCCAAGGGATACAGTAAACCTGAAGTGAAGCATCGGAATCTAATACTGGACTCACAGGAGAGGTTCAAATCATAGAAAGTGAGAGGGTCAGTCCTCTTGTACTTTAGTCGGCATTGTGCCATTTGTTATAAATTCGGGAGCAATTTCTGTGTTTCATCATCAATAAGAAGGTCCAAGGGATACAGTAAACCTGAAGTGAAGCATCGGAATCAAAAACTGGACTCACAGGAGAGATTCAAATCATACAAAGTTAGAGTGTCACTCCTCTAGTACTTGAGTCGGTATTGTGCCTTTTGTTGAAATTCGGGTGCAATTTCTGTGTTTCATCGTCAATAAGAAGGTCCAAGTGATACAGTGAACCTAAATGGAAACATCGGAATCTAAAACTGGTCTCACAGGAGAGTTCAAATCATAGAAAGTTACAATGTCAGTCCTCTTGTACTTACGTCGGCATTGTGCCTTTTGTATTAAATTCGGATTCAATTTCTGTGTTTCATCGTCAATAAGAAGGTGCAAGGTATACAGTAAACCTGAAGTGAAGCAACGGAAACTAAAACTGGACTCACAGGAGAGGTTCAAATCATAGAAAGTGAGAGTGTCAGTACTCTTGTACTTGAGTCGGCATTGTAGCATTTGTATTAAATTCGGATGCAATTTCTGTGTTTCATCGTCAATAAGAAGGTCCAAGCGATACAGTAAACCTGAAGTAAAGCATCGGAATCTAAAACTGGACTCACAGGAGAGGTTCAAATCATAGGAAGTGAGTGTGTCAGTCCTCTTGTACTTAAGTCGGCATTGTGCCATTTGTATTAAATTCGGATCCAATCTCTGTGTTTCATCTTCAATAAGAAGGTCCGAGGGATACAGTAAACCTGAAGTGAAGCATCGGAATCTAAAACTGGACTCACAGGAGAGGATCCAATCATAGAAAGTGAGAGTGTCAGTCCCCTTGTACTTAAGTCGGCTTTGTGCCTTTTGTATTAAATTCGGATTCAATTTCTGTGATTCTTCGTTAATAAGAAGGTTTAAGGTATGCAGTAAACCTAAAGTGAAGCATCAGAATCTAAAACTGGACTCACAGGAGAGGTTCAAATCATAGAGAGTTAGAGTGTCACTCCTCTTGAACCGAGTTGGTATTGTGCCATTTGTATTAAATTCGGATGCAACTTCTGTGTTTCATCGTCAATAAGAAGGTCCAAGGGAAAGAGTAAACCTGAAGTGAAGCATCGGAATCTAAAACTGGACTCACAGGAGAGGTTCAAATCATAGACAGTGAGAGTATCAGTCCTCTTTTACTCAAGTCGTCATTGTGCATTTGAATTTAATTCCGATGCAATTTCTGTGTTTCATCGTCAATAAGAACGTGCAAGGTATACAGTAAAACTGAAGTGAAGCATCGGAATCTGTAACTGGACTCACAGGAGAGGTTCAAATCATAGAAAGTGAGAGTGTCAGTCCTCTTGTACTTAAGTCACCATTGTGCCTTTTGTATTAAATTCGGATGCAAACTCTGTGTTTCATCGTCAGTAAGATGGTCCGAGGGATACAGTAAACATGAAGTGAAGCATCGGAATCTTAAACTGGACTCACAGGAGAGGTTCAAATCATAGAAAGTTAGAGTGTCAGTTCTCTTGTACTTAAGTCGGCATTGTGATTTTTGTATTTAATTCCGATGCAATTTCTGTGTTTCTCGTCAATAAGTAGGTCCAAGGGATACAGTAAACCTGAAGTGAAGCATCGGAATCTAAAACTGGACTCACAGGAGCGGTTCGAATCATAGAAAGTGAGAGTGTCAGTCCTCTTTGACTTAAGTCGGCATTATGCCTTTTGAATTTAATTCCGATGCAATTTGTGTGTTTCATCGTCAATAAGATGGTCCAAGGGATACAGTAAACCTGAAGTGAAGCATCGGAATCTAAAACTGGACTCACAGGAGAGGTTCATATCATAGAAAGTGAGAGTGTCAGTCCTCTTTTACCTAAGTCGGCATTGTGCCATTTGTATTAACTTCGCGTGCAATTTCAGTGTTTTATCGTCAATAAGAAGGTCCAAGGGATACAGTAAACCTGAAGTGAAGCATCGGAATCTAAACCTGGACTCACAGGAAAGGTTCAAATCATAGAAAGTGAGAGTGTCAGTCCTCTTGTACTTAAGTCGGCATTGTGGCATTTGTATTAAATTCAGATGCAATTTCTGTGTTTCATCGGCAATAAGAAGGTCCAAGGGATACAGTAAACCTAAAGTGAAGCATCGGAATCTAAAACTGGACTCGAAGGAGAGGTTCAAATCATAGAAAGTTAGAGTGTCACTCCTCTTGTACTTGAGTTCGTATTGTGCCTGTTGTATTAAATTCGGGTGCAATTTCTGTGTTTCATCGTCAATACGAAGCTCCAAGGGATACAGTAAACCTGTAGTGAAGCATCGGAATCTAAAACTGGACTCACAGGAGAGGTTCGAATCATAGAAAGTTAGAATGTCAGTCCTCTTGTGATTTAGTCGTCATTGTGCTTCTTGTATTAAAATCGGATGCAATTTCTGTCTTTCATCGTCAATAAGAAGGAGCAAGGTATACAGTAAACCTGAAGTCAAGCATCGGAATCTAAAACAGGACTCACAGGAGAGGTTCAAATCATAGAAAATGAGAGTGTCAGTCCTTTTGTACTTAAGTCGGCATTGCGACATTTGTGTTAAAATCGCATGCAATTTCTGTGTTTCATCGTCAATAAGCAGGTCCGAGGGATACAGTAAACCTGAAGTGAAGCATCAGAATCTAAAACTGGACTCACAGGAGAGGTTCAAATCATAGAAATTGAGAGTGTCAGTCCTCTTGTACTTAAGTCGGCATTGTGCCCTTTGTATTAAATTCGGATGCAATTTCTGTGTTTCATCTTCAATAAGAAAGTCCAAGGGATACAGTAAACCTGAAGTGAAGCATCGGAATCTAAAACTGGACTCACAGGAGAGGTTCCAATCATAGAAAGTGAGAGTGTCAGTCCTCTTGTACTTAAGTCGGCTTTGTGCCTTTTGTATTAAATTCGGATTCAATTTCTGTGATTCTTCGTTAATAAGAATTTCCAAGGGATACAGTAAACCTGAAGTGAAGCATCCGAATGTAAAACTGGACTCACAGGAGAGGTCCAAATCATAGAAAGTGAGAGCGTCAGTCCTCTTGTACTTAAGTCGCCATTGTGATTTTTGTATTAAATTCGGAAGCAATTTCTGTGTTTAATCGTCAATATGAAGGTCCAAGGGTTACAGTAAACCTTGAAGTGAAGCATCGGATTCTTTAACTGGATTCACAGGAGAGGTTCAAATCATAGAAAGTTAGAGTGACAGTCCTCTTGTACTTAAGTCGGCATTGTACCATTTGTATTAAATTTGGATGCAAACTCTGTGTTTCATCGTTAATAAGAAGGTCCAAGGGATACAGTAAACCTGAAGTGAAGCATCTGAATCTAAAACTGGACTCACAGGAGAGGTTCAAATCATAGAAAGTGAGAGTGTCAGTCCTGTTGTACTTAAGTCGGCATTGTGCCTTTCGAATTTAATTGCGATGCAATTCCTGTGTTTCATCGCCAATAAGAAGAAGCAGGGTATACAGTAAACCTGAAGTGTAGCATCGGAATCTAAAACTGGACTCACAGGAGAGGTTCAAATCATAGAAAGTGAGAGTGTCAGTCCTCTTGTACTTAAGCCGCCATTGTGATTTTTGTATTAAATTCGGATGCAATTTCTGTGTTTAATCGTCAATAAGAAGGTCCAAGGGATACAGTAAACCTGAAGTGAAGCATCGGAAACTTAAACTGGACTCACAGGAGAGGTTTAAATCATAGAAAGTTAGAGTGTCTGTCCTCTTGTACTTAAGTCGGCATTGTAGCTTTTGTATTAAATTCGGTTGCAAACTCTGTGTTTCATCGTCAATAAGAAGGTCCAAGGGATACAGCAAACCTGAAGTGAAACATCGGAATCTAAAACTGGACTCACAGGAGAGGTTCAAATCATAGAAAGTGAGAGTGTCAGTCCTCTTTACTTAAGTCGGCATTGTGCCTTTTGAATTTAATTCCGATGCAATTTCTGTGTTTCATCGTCAATAAGAAGGTGCAAGGTATACAGTAAACCTGATGTGAAGCATCAGAATCTAAAAACGGACTCACAGGAGAGGTTCAAATCATAGAAAGTGAGAGTGTCAGTCCTCTTCTACTTAGGTCGGCATTGTGCCTTTTGAATTTAATTCCAATGCAATTTCTGTGTTTCATCGTCAATAAGAAGGTCCAAGGGATACAGTAATCCGTAAGTGAAGCATCGGAATCTAAAACTGTACTCACAGGAGAGATTCAAATCATAGAAAGTTAGAGTGTCACTCCTCTTGTACTTAAGTCGGTTTTGTGCCTTTTGTATTAAATTCGGATGCAATTTCTGTGTTTCATCGTCAATAGGAAGGTCCAAGGGATACTGTAAACCTTAAGTGAAGCATCGGAATCTAAAACTGGACTTGCAGGAGAGGTTCAAATCATAGAGTGTTAGAGTGTCAGTCCTCTTTTACTTAAGTCGGCATTGTGCCTTTTGTATTAAATTCGGATGCTATTTCTGTGTTTCATCGTCAATAAGAAGGTCCTAGGGATACAGTAAACCTGAAGTAAAGCATCAGAACCTAAAACTGGACTCACAGGAGAGGTTCAAATCATAGAAAGTTAGAGTGTCAGTTCTCTTTTACTTAAGTTGGCATTGTGCCTTTTGTATTAAATTCCGATGCAATTTCTGTGTTTCATCGTCAATCAGAAGGTGCAAGGTATACAGTAAACCTAAAGTGAAGCATCGGAATCTGAAACTGGACTCACAGGAGATGTTCAAATCATAGAAAGAGAGAGTGTCAGTCCTCTTGTACTTAAGTCGCCATTGTGCCTCTTGTATTAAATTCGGATGCAATTTCTGTGTTTCATCGTCAATAAGAATTTCCAAGGGATACAGTAAACCTGAAGTGAAGCATCGGAATCCAAAACTGGACTCACAGGAGAGGTTCAAAAAACTAGAAAGTGAGAGTGTCAGTCCTCTTGTACTTAAGTCGCCATTGTGATTTTTGTATTAAATTCGGAAGCAATTTCTGTGTTTCATCGTCAATAAGAAGGTCCAAGGGTTACAGTAAACCTTGCAGTGAAGCATCGGATTCTTTAACTGGATTCACAGGAGAGGTTAAAGTCATAGAAAGTTAGAGTGACAGTCCTCTTGTACTTAAGTCGGCATTGTACCTTTTGTATTAAATTCGGATGCAAACTCTGTGTTTCATCGTCAATAAGAAGGTCCAAGGGATACAGTAAACCTGAAGTGAAGCATCGGAATCTAAAACTGGACTCACAGGAGAGGTTCGAATCATAGAAAATTAGAATGTCAGTCCTGTTGTACTTTGGTCGGCATTGCGCTTTTTGTTATAAATTCGGATGCAATTTCTGTGTTTCATCGTCAATAAGAAGGTGCAAGGTGTACAGTAAACCTGAAGTCAAGCATCGGAATCTAAAACTGGACTCACAGGAGAGGTTCAAATCATAGAAAGTGAGAGTGTCAGTCCTCTTGTACTTAAGCCGCCATTGTGATATTGTATTAAATTCGGATGCAATTTCTGTGTTTCATCGTCAATAAGAAGGACCAAGGGATACAGTAAACCTGAAGTGAAGCATCGGAATCTTAAACTGGACTCACAGGAGAGGTTTAAATCATAGAAAGTTGGAGTGTCTGTCCTCTTGTACTTAAGTCGGCATTGTACCTTTTGTATTAAATTCGGTTGCAAACTCTGTGTTTCATCGTCAATAAGAAGGTCCAAGTGATACAGCAAACCTGAAGTGAATCATCGGAATCTAAAAGTGGACTCACAGGAGAGGTTCAAATCATAGAAAGTGAGAGTGTCAGTCCTCTTTACTTAAGTCGGCATTCTGCCTTTTGAATTTAATTCCGATGCAATTTCTGTGTTTCATCGTCAATAAGAAGGTGCAAGGTATACAGTAAACCTGAAGTGCAGCATCAGAATCTAAAACCGGACTCACAGGAGAGGTTCAAATCATAGAAAGTGAGAGTGTCAGTCCTCTTCTACTAAGGTCGGCATTGTGCATTTTGAATTTAGTTCCGATGCAATTTCTGTGTTTCATCGTCGATAAGAAGGTCCAAGGATACAGTAAACCTGATGAGAAGCATCGGAATCTAAAACTGTACTCACAGGAGAGATTCAAATCATAGAAAGTTAGAGTGTCACTCCTCTTGTACTTAAGTTGGTATTGTGCCTTTTGTATTAAATTCGGATGCAATTTCTGTGTTTCATCGTCAATAAGAAGGTCCAAGGGATACAGTACATGTTGAGAGAAGCATCGGAATCTAAACCTGGACTCACAGGAAAGGTTCAAATCATAGAAAGAGAGAGTGTCAGTCCTCTTGTACTTAAGTCGCCATTGTGCCTCTTGTATTAAATTCGCATGCAATTTCTGTGTTTCATCGTCAATAAGAATTTCCAAGGGATACAGTAAACCTGAAGTGAAGCATCGGAATCTAAAACTGGACTCACAGGAGAGGTTCAAATCATAGAAAGTGAGAGTGTCAGTCCTCTTGTACTTAAGTCGCCATTGTGATTTTTGTATTAAATTCGGAAGCAATTTCTGTGTTTCATCGTCAATAAGAAGGTCCAAGGGATACAGTAAACCTTGAAGTGAAGCATCGGATCCTTTAACTGGATTCACAGGAGAGGTTCAAATCATAGAAAGTTAGAGTGACAGTCCTCTTGTACTTAAGTCGGCATTGTACCTTTTGTATTAAATTCGGATGCAAACTCTGTGTTTCATCGTCAATAAGAAGGTCCAAGGGATACAATAAACCTGAAGTGAAGCATCGGAATGTAAAACTGGACTCACAGGAGAGGTTCAAATCATAGAAAGTGAGAGTGTCAGTCCTCTTGTACTTAAGTCGGCATTGTGCCTTTTGAATTTAATTCCGATGCTATTTCTGTGTTTCATCGTCAATAAGAAGGTGCAAGGTATACAGTAAACCTGAAGTGAAGCATCAGAATCTAAAAACGGACTCACAGGAGAGGTTCAAATCATAGAAAGTGAGAGTGTCAGTCCTCTTCTACTTAGGTCGGCATTGTGCCTTTTGAATTTAATTCCGATGCAATTTCTGTGTTTCATCGTCAATAAGAAGGTCCAAGGGATACAGTAAACCTGAAGTGAAGCATCGGAATCTAAAACTGTACTCACAGGAGAGATTAAAATCATAGAAAGTTAGAGTGTCACTCCTCTTGTACTTAAGTCGGTCTTGCGCCTTTTGTATTAAATTCGGATGCAATTTCTGTGTTTCATCGTCAATAAGAAGGTCCAAGGGATACTGTAAACCTTAAGTGAAGCATCGGAATCTAAAACTGGACTTGCAGGAGAGGTTCAAATCATAGAGTGTTAGAGTGTCAGTCCTCTTTTACTTAAGTCGGCATTGTGCCTTTTGTATTAAATTCGGATCCAATTCCTGTGTTTCATCGTCAATAAGAAGTTCCAAGGGATACAGTAAACCTGAAGTAAAGCATCAGAATCTAAAACTGGACTCACAGGAGAGGTTCAAATCATAGAAAGTTAGAGTGTCAGTCCTCTTTTACTTAAGTCGGCATTGTGCCTTTTGTATTAAATTCCGATGCAATTTCTGTGTTTCATCGTCAATCAGAAGGTGCAAGGTATACAGTAAACCTAAAGTGAAGCATCGGAATCTGAAACTGGACTCACAGGAGAGGTTCAAATCATAGAAAGAGAGAGTGTCAGTCCTCTTGTACTTAAGTCGCCATTGTGCCTCTTGTATTAAATTCGGATGCAATTTCTGTGTTTCATCGTCAATAAGAATTTCCAAGGGATACAGTAAACCTGAAGTGAAGCATCGGAATCTGAAACTGGACTCACAGGAGAGGATCAAATCATAGAAAGTGAGAGTGTCAGTCCTCTTGTACTTAAGTCGCCATTGTGATTTTTGTATTAAATTCGTAAGCAATTTCTGTGTTTCATCGTCAATAAGAAGGTCCAAGGGTTACAGTAAACCTTGAAGTGAAGCATCGGATTCTTTAACTGGATTCACAGGAGAGGTTCAAGTCATAGAAAGTTAGAGTGACAGTCCTCTTGTACTTAAGTCGGCATTGTACCTTTTGTATTAAATTCGGATGCAAACTCTGTGTTTCATCGTCAATAAGAAGGTCCAAGGGATACAGTAAACCTGAAGTTAAGCATCGGAATCTAAAACTGGACTCGCAGGAGAGGTTCAAATCATAGAATGTTAGAGTGTCACTCCTCTTGTACTTGAGTTGGTATTGTGCCTGTTGTATTAAATTTGGGTGCAATTTCTGTGTTTCATCGTCAATACGAAGCTCCAAGGGATACAGTAAACCTGAAGTGAAGCATCGGAATCTAAAACTGGACTCACAGGAGAGGTTCGAATCATAGAAAATTAGAATGTCAGTCCTGTTGTACTTTAGTCGGCATTGCGCTTTTTGTATTAAATTCGGATGCAATTTCTGTGTTTTATCATCAATAAGAAGGTGCAAGGTATACAGTAAACCTGAAGTCAAGCATCGGAATCTAAAACTGGACTCACAGGAGAGGTTCAAATCATAGAAAATGAGAGTGTCAGTCCTCTTGTACTTAAGTCGGCATTGCGACATTTGTGTTAAATTCGGATGCAATTTCTGTGTTTCATCGTCAATAAGCAGGTCCTAGGGATACAGTAAACCTGAAGTGAAGCATCGGAATCTAAAACTGGACTTACAGGAGAGGTTCAAATCATAGAAAGTGAGAGTGTCAGTCCTCTTGTACTTAAGCCGCCATTGTGATATTGTATTAAATTCGGATGCAATTTCTGTGTTTCATCGTCAATAAGAAGGTCCAAGGGATATAGTAAACCTTGAAGTGAAGCATCGGATCCTTTAACTGGATTCACAGGAAAGGTTCAAATCATAGAAAGTTAGAGTGACAGTCCTCTTGTACTTAAGACGGCATTGTACCTTTTGTATTAAATTCGGATGCAAACTCTGTGTTTCATCGTCAATAAGAAGGTCCAAGGGATACAATAAACCTGAAGTGAAGCATCGGAATGTAAAACTGGACTCACAGGAGAGGTTCAAATCATAGAAAGTGAGAGTGTCAGTCCTCTTGTACTTAAGTCGGCATTGTGCCTTTTGAATTTAATTCCGATGCAATTTCTGTGTTTCATCGTCAATAAGAAGGTGCAAGGTATACAGTAAACTTGAAGTGAAGCATCAGAATCTAAAAACGGACTCACAGGAGAGATTCAAATCATAGAAAGTTAGAGTGGCACTCCTCTTGTACTTAAGTCGGTATTGTGCCTTTTGTATTAAATTCGGATGCAATTTCTGTGTTTCATCGTCAATAAGAAGGTCCAAGGGATACAGTACACCTTAAGTGAAGCATCGGAATCTAAACCTGGACTCACAGGAAAGGTTCAAATCATAGAAAGAGAGAGTGTCAGTCCTCTTGTACATAAGTCGCCATTGTGCCTCTTGTATTAAATTCGGAAGCAATTTCTGTGTTTCATCGTCAATAAGAAGGTCCAAGGGATACAGTAAACCTTGAAGTGAAGCATCGGATTCTTTAACTGGATTCACAGGAGAGGTTCAAATCATAGAAAGTTAGAGTGACAGTCCTCTTGTACTTAAGTCGGCATTGTACCTTTTGTATTAAATTCGGATGCAAACTCTGTGTTTCATCGTCAATAAGAAGGTCCAAGGGATACAATAAACCTGAAGTGAAGCATCGGAATGTAAAACTGGACTCACAGGAGTGGTTCAAATCATAGAAAGTGAGAGTGTCAGTCCTCTTGTACTTAAGTCGGCATTGTGCCTTTTGAATTTAATTGCGATGCAATTCCTGTGTTTCATCGCCAATAAGAAGAAGCAGGGTATACAGTAAACCTGAAGTGAAGCATCAGAATCTAAAACCGGACTCACAGGAGAGGTTCAAATCATAGAAAGTGAGAGTGTCAGTCCTCTTCTACTTTGGTCGGCATTGTGACTTTTGAATTTAATTCCGATGCAATTTCTGTGTTTCATCGTCAATAAGAAGGTCCAAGGGATACAGTAAACCTGAAGTGAAGCATCAGAATCTAAAACTGTACTCACAGGAGAGATTCAAATCATAGAAAGTTATAGTGTCACTCCTCTTGTACTTAAGTCGGTATTGTGCCTTTTGTATTAAATTCGGATGCAATTTCTGTGTTTCATCGTCAATAAAAAGGTCCAAGGGATACAGTAAACCTTAAGTGAAGCATCGGAATCTAAAACTGGACTTGCAGGAGAGGTTCAAATCATAGAGTGTTAGAGTGTCAGTCCTCTTTTACTTAAGTCGGCATTGTGCCTTTTGTATTAAATTCGGATGCAATTTCTGTGTTTCATCGTCAATAAGAAGGTCCAAGGGATACAGTAAACCTGAAGTGAAGCATCAGAATCTAAAACTGGACTCACAGGAGAGGTTCAAATCATAGAAAGTTAGAGTGTCAGTCCTCTTTTACTTAAGTCGACATTGTGCATTTTGTATTAAATTCGGATGCAATTCCTGTGTTTCATCGTCAATAAGAAGGTCCAAGAGATACAGTAAACCTTAAGTGAAGCATCAGAATCTAAAACTGGACTTGCAGGAGTGGTTCAAATCATAGAGTGTTAGAGTGTCAGTCCTCTTTTACTTAAGTCGGCATTGTGCCTTTTGTATTAAATTCGGATGCAATTTCTGTGTTTCATCGTCAATAAGAAGGTCCAAGGGATACAGTAAACCTGAAGCGAAGCATCGGAATCTAAAACTGGACTCACAGGAGAGGTTCAAATCATAGAAAGTGAGAGTGTCAGTCCTCTTGTACTTAAGTCGCCATTGTGATTTTTGTATTGAATTCGGAAGCAATTTCTGTGTTTCATCGTCAATAAGAAGGTCCAAGGGTTACAGTAAACCTTGAAGTGAAGCATCGGATTCCTTAACTGGATTCACAGGAGAGGTTCATATAATAGAAAGTTAGAGTGACAGTATTCTTGTACTTAAGTCGGCATTGTACCTTTTGTATTAAATTCGGAAGCAAACTCTGTGTTTCATCGTCAATAAGAAGGTCCAAGGGTACAGTAAACGTGAAGTGAAGCATCGGAATCTAAAACTGGACTCACAGGAGAGGTTCAAATCATAGAAAGTGAGAGTGTCAGTCCTCTTGTACTAAAGTCGGCATTGTGCCTTTTGAATTTAATTGCGATGCAATTCCTGTGTTTCATCGCCAATAAGAAGAAGCAGGGTATACAGTAAACCTGAAGTGAAGCATCAGAATCTAAAACTGGACTCACGGGAGAGGTTCAAATCATAGAAAATGAGAGTGTCAGTCCTCTTGTACTTAAGTCGGCATTGTGGCATTTGTATTAAATTCAGATGCAATTTCTGTGTTTCATCGTCAATAAGAAGGTCCTAGGGATACAGTAAACCTGAAGTTAAGCATCGGAATCTAAAACAGGACTCGCAGGACAGGTACGAATCATAGAAAATTAGAATGTCAGTCCTCTTGTACTTTAGTCGGCATTGTGCTTTTTGTATTAAATTCGGATGCAATTTCTGTGTTTCATCGTCAATAAGAAGGTGCAAGGTATACAGTAAACCTGATGTAAAGCATCGGTATCTAAAACTGGACTCACAGGAGAGGTTCAAATCATAGAAAGTGAGAGTGTCAGTCCTCCTTACTTAATTCGGCATTGTGCCTTTTGAATTTAATTTCGATGCAATTTCTGTGTTTCATCGTCAATAAGAAGGTGCAAGGTATACAGTAAACCTGAAGTGAAGCATCAGAATCTAAAACCGGACTCACAGGAGAGGTTCAAATCATAGAAAGTGAGAGTGTCACTCCTCTTCTACTTAGGTCGGCATTGTGCCTTTTGAATTTAATTCCGATGCAATTTCTGTGTTTCATCGTCAATAAGAAGGTCCAAGGGATTCAGTAAACCTGAAGTGAAGCATCGGAATCTAAAACTAGACTTGCAGGAGAGGTTCAAATCATAGAGTGTTAGAGTGTCAATCCTCTTTTACTGAAGTCGGCATTGTGCCTATTGTATTAAATTCGGATGCAATTTCTGGGTTTCATCGTCAATAAGAAGGTCCAAGGGATACAGTAAACCTGAAGTGAAGCATCAGAATCTAAAACTGGACTCACAGGAGTTATTCAAATCATAGAAAGTTAGAGTGTCAGTCCTCTTTTACTTAAGTTGGCATTGTGCCTTTTGTATTAAATTCCGATGCAATTTCTGTGTTTCATCGTCAATCAGAAGGTGCAAGGTATACAGTAAACCTAAAGTGAAGCATCGGAATCTGAAACTGGACTCACAGGAGAGGTTCAAATCATAGAAAGAGAGAGTGTCAGTCCTCTTGTACTTAAGTCGCCATTTTGCCTCTTGTATTAAATTCTTATGCAATTTATGTGTTTCATCGTCAATAAGAATTTCCAAGGGATACAGTAAACCTGAAGTGAAGCATCGGAATCTAAAACAGGACTCACAGGAGAGGTTCAAATCATAGAAAGTGAGAGTATCAGTCCTCCTCTACTTAGGTCGGCATTGTGCCTTTTGAATTTAATTCCGATGCAATTTCTGTGTTTCATCGTCAATAAGAAGGTCCAAGGGATACAGTAAACCTGAAGTGAAGCATCGGAATCTAAAACTGTACTCACAGGAGAGATTCAAATCATAGAAAGTTAGAGTGTCACTCCTCTTGTACTTAAGTCGGTATTGTGCCTTTTGTATTAAATTCGGATGCAATTCCTGTGTTTCATCGTCAATAAGAAGGTCCAAGGGATACAGTAAACCTTAAGTGAAGCATCGGAATGTAAAACTGGACTTGCAGGAGTGGTTCAAATCATAGAGTGTTAGAGTGTCAGTCCTCTTTTACTTAAGTCGGCATTGTGCCTTTTGTATTAAATTCCGATGCAGTTTCTGTGTTTCATCGTCAATCAGAAGGTGCAAGGTATACAGTAAACCTAAAGTGAAGCATCAGAATCTGAAACTGGACTCACAGGAGAGGTTCATGTCATAGAAAGAGAGAGTGTCAGTCCTCTTGTACTTAAGTCGCCATTGTGCCTCTTCTATTAAATTCGGATGCAATTTCTGTGTTTCATCGTCAATAAGAATTTCCAAGGGATACAGTAAACCTGAAGTGAAGCATCGGAATCTAAAACTGGACTCACAGGAGAGGTTTAAATCATAGAAAGTGAGAGTGTCAATCCTCTTGTACTTAAGTCGCCATTGTGATTTTTGTATTTCATTCGGAAGCAATTTCTGTGTTTCATCGTCAATAAGAAGGTCCAAGGGATACAGTAAACCTTGAAGTGAAGCATCGGATTCTTTAACTGGATTCACAGGAGAGGTTCAAATCATAGAAAGTTTGAGTGACAGTCCTCTTGTACTTAAGTCGGCATTGTACCTTTTGTATTAAATTCGGATGCAAACTCTGTGTTTCATCGTCAATAAGAAGGTCCAAGGGATACAGTAAACCTGAAGTGAAGCATCGGAATGTAAAACTGGACTCACAGGAGAGGTTCAAATCATAGAAAGTGAGAGTGTCAGTCCTCTTGTACTTAAGTCGGCATTGTGCCTTTTGAATTTAAATGCGATGCAATTCCTGTGTTTCATCGCCAATAAGAAGAAGCAGGGTATACAGTAAACCTGAAGTGAAGCATCGGAATCTAAAACTGGACTCACAGGAGAGGTTCAAATCATAGAAAGTTAAGAGTGTCAGTCCTCTTGTACTTAAGCCGCCATTGAGATTTTTGTATTATATTCGGATGCAATTTCTGTGTTTCATCGTCAATAAGAAGGTCCAAAGGATACAGTAAACCTGAAGTGAAGCATCGGAATCTTAACCTGGACTCACAGGAGAGGTTTAAAACATAGAAAGTTAGAGTGTCTGTCCCCTTGTACTTAAGTCGGCATTGTGCCTATTGTATTAAATTCGGATGCAATTTCTGGGTTTCATCGTCAATAAGAAGGTCCAAGGGATACAGTAAACCTGAAGTGAAGCATCAGAATCTAAAACTGGACTCACAGGAGAGATTCAAATCATAGAAAGTTAGAGTGTCAGTCCTCTTTTACTTAAGTTGGCATTGTGCCTTTTGTATTAAATTCCGATGCAATTTCTGTGTTTCATCGTCAATCAGAAGGTGCAAGGTACACAGTAAACCTAAAGTGAAGCATCGGAATCTGAAACTGGACTCACAGGAGAGGTTCAAATCATAGAAAGAGAGAGTGTCAGTCCTCTTGTACATAAGTCGCCATTGTGATTTTTGTATTAAATTCGGAAGCAATTTCTGTGTTTCATCGTCAATAAGAAGGTCCAAGTGTTACAGTAAACCTTGAAGTGAAGCATCGGATTCTTTAACTGGATTCACAGGAGAGGTTCAAATCATAGAAAGTTAGACTGACAGTCCTCTTGTACTTACGATGGCATTGTACATTTTGTATTAAATTCGGATGCAAACTCTGTGTTTCATCGTCAATAAGAAGGTCCAAGGGATACAGTAAACCTGAAGTGAAGCATCGGAATCTAAAACTGGACTCACAGGAGAGGTTCAAATCATAGAAAGTGGGAGTGTCCGTCCTCTTGTACTTAAGTCGGCTTGTGCTTTTGAATTTAATTGCGATGCAATTTCTGTGTTTCATCGTCAATAAGAAGGTGCAAGGTATACAGTAAACCTGAAGTGAAGCATCAGAATCTAAAACCTGACTCACAGGAGAGGTTCAAATCATAGAAAGTGAGAGTATCAGTCCTCTTCTACTTAGGTCGGCATTGTGCCTTTTGAATTTAATTCCGATGCAATTTCTGTGTTTCATCGTCAATAAGAAGGTCCAAGGGATACAGTAAACCTGAAGTGAAGCATCGGAATCTAAAACTGTACTCACAGGAGAGATTCAAATCATAGAAAGTTAGAGTGTCACTCCTCTTGTACTTAAGTCGGTATCGTGCCTTTTGTATTAAATTCGGATGCAATTCCTGTGTTTCATCATCAATAAGAAGGTCCAAGGGATACAGTAAACCTTAAGTGAAGCATCGGAATCTAAAACTGGACTTGCAGGAGTGGTTCAAATCATAGAGTGTTAGAGTGTCAGTCCTCTTTTACTTAAGTCGGCATTGTGCCTTTTGTATTAAATTCGGATGCAATTTCTGTGTTTCATCGTCAATAAGAAGGTCCAAGGGATACAGTAAACCTGAAGTGAAGCATCAGAATCTAAAACTGGACTCACAGGAGAGGTTCAAATCATAGAAAGTTAGAATGTCAGTCCTCTTTTACTTAAGTTTGCATTGTGCCTTTTGTATTAAATTCCGATGCAATTTCTGTGTTTCATCGTCAATCAGAAGGTGCAAGGTATACAGTAAACCTAAAGTGAAGCATCGTAATTTGAAACTGGACTCACAGGAGAGGTTCAAATCATAGAAAGAGAGAGTGTCAGTCCTCTTGTACTTAAGTCGCCATTGTGCCTCTTCTATTAAATTCGGATGCAATTTCTGTGTTTCATCGTCATTAAGAATTTCCAAGGGATACAGTAAACCTGAAGTGAAGCATCGGAATCTAAAACTGGACTCACAGGAGAAGTTCAAATCATAGAAAGTGAGAGTGTCAATCCTCTTGTACTTAAGTCGCCATTGTGATTTTTGTATTAAATTCGGAAGCAATTTCTGTGTTTCATCGTCAATAAGAAGGTTCAAGGGATACAGTAAACCTTGAAGTGAAGCATCGGATTCTTTAACTGGATTCACAGGAGAGGTTCAAATCATGGAAAGTGAGAGTGTCAGTCCTCTTGTACTTAAGTGGGCATTGTGCCTTTTGAATTTAAATGCGATGCAATTCCTGTGTTTCATCGCCAATAAGAAGAAGCAGGGAATACAGTAAACCTGAAGTGAAGCATCGGAATCTAAAACTGGACTCACAGGAGAGGTTCACATCATAGAAAGTTAAGAGTGTCAGTCCTCTTGTACTTAAGCCGCCATTGAGATTTTTGTATTAAATTCGGATGCAATTTCTGTGTTTCATCGTCAATAACAAGGTCCAAGGGATACAGTAAACCTGAAGTGAAGCATCGGAATCTTAACCTGGACTCACAGGAGAGGTTTAAATCATAGAAAGTTAGAGTGTCTGTCCTCTTGTACTTAAGTCGGCATTGTACCTTTTGTATTAAATTCGGTTGCAAACTCTGTGTTTCATCGTCAATAAGAAGGTCCAAGGGATACAGCAAACCTGAAGTTAAGCATCGGAATCTAAAACTGGACTCGCAGGAGAGGTTCAAATCATAGAAAGTTAGAGTGTCACTCCTCTTGTACTTGAGTTGGTATTGTGCCTGTTGTATTAAATTCGGGTGCAATTTCTGTGTTTCATCGTCAATACGAAGCTCCAAGGGATACAGTAAACCTGAAGTGAAGCATCGGAATCTAAAACTGGACTCACAGGAGAGGTTCGAATCATAGAAAATTAGAATGTCAGTCCTCTTGTACTTTAGTCGGCATTGTGCTTTTTGTATAAAGTTCGGATGCAATTTCTGTGTTTCATCGTCAATAAGAAGGTGCAAGGTATACAGTAAACCTGATGTAAAGCATCGGAATCTAAAACTGTACTCACAGGAGAGGTTCAAATCATAGAAAGTGAGAGTGTCAGTCCTCTTTACTTAAGTCGGCATTGTGCCTTTTGAATTTAATTCCGATGCAATTTCTGTGTTTCATCGTCAATAAGAAGGTGCAAGGTATACAGTAAACCTGATGTAAAGCATCGGAATCTAAAACTGTACTCACAGGAGAGATACAAATCATAGAAAGTTAGAGTGTCACTCCTCTTGTACTTAAGTCGGTATTGTGCCTTTTGTATTAAATTCGGATGCAATTTCTGTGTTTCATCGTCAATAAGAAGGTCCAAGGGATTCAGTAAACCTTAAGTGAAGCATCGGAATCTAAAACTGGACTTGCAGGAGAGGTTCAAATCATAGAGTGTTTGAGTGTCAGTCCTCTTTTACTTAAGTCGGCATTGTGCCTTTTGTATTAAATTCGGATGCAATTTCTGTGTTTCGTCGTCAATAAGAAGGTCCAAGGGATACAGTAAACCTGAAGTGAAGCATCAATATCTAAAACTGGACTCACAGGAGAGATTCAAATCAATGAAAGTTAGAGTGTCAGTCCTCTTTTACTTAAGTCGGCATTGTGCCTTTTGTATTAAATTCCGATGCAATTTCTGTGTTTTTTCGTCAATCAGAAGGTGCAAGGTATACAGTAAACCTAAAGTGAAGCATCGGAATCTGAAACTGGACTCACAGGAGAGGTTCAAATCATAGAAAGAGAGAGTGTCAGTCCTCTTGTACTTAAGTCGCCATTTTGCCTCTTGTATTAAATTCTTATGCAATTTATGTGTTTCATCGTCAATAAGAAGGTCCAAGTGTTACAGTAAACCTTGAAGTGAAGCATCGGATTCTTTAACTGGATTTACAGGAGAGGTTCAAATCATAGAAAGTTAGAGTGACAGTCCTCTTGTACTTACGTCGGCATTGTACCTTTTGTATTAAATTCGGATGCTAACTCTGTGTTTCATCGCCAATAAGAAGAAGCAGGGTATACAGTAAACCTGAAGTGAAGCATCGGAATCTAAAACTGGACTCACGGGAGAGGTTCAAATCATAGAAAATGAGAGGGTCAGTCCTCTTGTACTTAAGTCGGCATTGTGGCATTTGTATTAAATTCAGATGCAATTTCTGTGTTTCATCGTCAATAAGAAGGTCCCAGGGATACAGTAAACCTGAAGTTAAGCATCGGAATCTAAAACTGGACTCGCAGGAGAGGTTCAAATCATAGAAAGTTAGAGTGTCACTTCTCTAGTACTTGAGTTGGTATTGTGCCTGTTGTATTAAATTCGGGTGCAATTTCTGTGTTTCATCGTCAATACGAAGCTCCAAGGGATACAGTAAACCTGAAGGGAAGCATCGGAATCTAAAACTGGACTCACAGGAGAGGTTCGAATCATAAAAAATTAGAATGTCAGTCCTCTTGTACTTTAGTCGGCATTGTGCTTTTTGTATTAAATTCGGATGCAATTTCTGTGTTTCATCGTCAATAAGAAGGAGCAAGGTATACAGTAAACCTGATGTAAAGCATCGGAATCTAAAACTGGACTCACAGGAGAGGTTCAAATCATAGAAAGTGAGAGTGTCAGTCCTCTTTACTTAAGTCGGCATTGTGCCTTTTGAATTTAATTCCGATGCAATTTCTGTGTTTCATCGTCAATAAGAAGGTGCAAGGTATACAGTAAACCTGAGTGAAGTATCAGAATCTAAAACCGGACTCACAGGAGAGGTTCAAATCATAGAAAGTGAGAGTGTCAGTCCTCTTCTACTTAGGTCGGCATTGTGCATTTTGAATTTAATTCCGATGCAATTTCTGTGTTTCATCGTCAATAAGAAGGTCCAAGGGATACAGTAAACCTGAAGTGAAGCATCGGAATCTAAAACTGTACTCACAGGAGAGATTCAAATCATAGAAAGTTAGAGTGTCACTCCTCTTGGACTTAAGTCGGTATTGTGCCTTTTGTATTAAATTCGGATGCAATTTCTGTGTTTCATCGTCAATAAGAAGGTCCAAGGGATACAGTAAACCTTAAGTGAAGCATCGGAATCTAAAACTGGACTTGCAGGAGAGGTTCAAATCATAGAGTGTTAGAGTGTCAGTCCTCTTTTACTTAAGTCGGCATTGTGCCTTTTGTATTAAATTCGGATGCAATTTCTGTGTTTCATCGTCAATAAGAAGGTCCAAGGGATACAGTAAACCTGAAGTGAAGCATCAGAATCTAAAACTGGACTCACAGGAGAGGTTCAAATCATAGAAAGTTAGAGTGTCAGTTCTCTTTTACTTAAGTCGGCATTGTGCCTTTTGTATTAAATTCCGATGCAATTTCTGTGTTTCATCGTCAATCAGAAGGTGCAAGGTATACAGTAAACCTAAAGTGAAGCATCGGAATCTGAAACTGGACTCACAGGAGAGGTTCAAATCATAGAAAGAGAGAGTGTCAGTCCTCTTGTACTTAAGTCGCCATTGTGCCTCTTGTATTAAATTCGGATGCAATTTCTGTGTTTCATCGTCAATAAGAATTTCCAAGGGATACAGTAAACCTGAAGTGAAGCATCGGAATCTAAAACTGGACTCACAGGAGGGGTTCAAATCATTGAAAGTGAGAGTGTCAGTCCTCTTGTACTTAAGTCGCCATTGTGATTTTTGTATTAAATTTGGAAGCAATTTCTGTGTTTCATCGTCAATAAGAAGGTCCAAGGGATACAGTAAACCTTGAAGTGAAGCATCGGATTCTTTAACTGGATTCACAGGAGAGGTTCAAATCATAGAAAGTTAGAGTGACAGTCCTCTTGTACTTAAGTCGGCATTGTACCTTTTGTATTAAATTCGGATGCAAACTCTGTGTTTCATCGTCAATAAGAAGGTCCAAGGGATACAGTAAACCTCAAGTGAAGCATCGGAATGTAAAACTGGACTCACAGGAGAGGTTCAAATCATAGATAGTGAGAGTGTCAGTCCTCTTGTACTTAAGTCGGCATTGTGCCTTTTGAATTTAATTGCGATGCAATTCCCGTGTTTCATCGCCAATAAGAAGAAGCAGGGTATACAATAAACCTGAAGTGAAGCATCGGAATTTAAATCTGGACTCACAGGAGAGGTTCAAATCATAGAAAGTGAGAGTGTCAGTCCTCTTGTACGTAAGCCGCCATTGTGATTTTTGTATTAAATTCGGATGCAATTTCTGTGTTTCATCGTCAATAAGAAGGTCCAAGGGATACAGTAAACCTGAAGTGAAGCATCGGAATCTTAAACTGGACTCACAGGAGAGGTTTAAATCATAGAAAGTTAGAGTGTCTGTCCTCTTGTACTTAAGTCGGCATTGTACCTTTTGTATTAAATTCCGTTGCAAACTCTGTGTTTCATCGTCAATAAGAAGGTCCAAGGGATACAGCAAACCTGAAGTGAAACATCGGAATCTAAAACTGGACTCACAGGAGAGGTTCAAATCATAGAAAGTGAGAGTGTCAGTCCTCTTTACATATGTCGGCATTGTGCCTTTTGAATTTAATTCCGATGCCATTTCTGTGTTTCGTCGTCAATAAGAAGGTGCAAGGTATACAGTAAACCTGAAGTGAAGCATCAGAATCTAAAACCGGACTCAGAGGAGAGGTTCAAATCATAGAAAGTGAGAGTGTCAGTCCTCTTCTACTTAGGTCGGCATTGTGCCTTTTGAATTTAATTCCGATGCAATTTCTGTGTTTCATCGTCAATAAGAAGGTCCAAGGGATACAATAAACCTGAAGTGAAGCATCGGAATCTAAAACTGTACTCACAGGAGAGATTCAAATCATAGAAAGTTAGAGTGTCACTCCTCCTGTACTTAAGTCGGTATTGTGCCTTTTGTATTAAATTCGGATGCAATTTCTGTGTTTCATCGTCAATAAGAAGGTCCAAGGGATACAGTAAACCTTAAGTGAAGCATCGGTATCTAAAACTGGACTTGCAGGAGAGGTTCAAATCATAGAGTGTTAGAGTGTCAGTCCCCTTTTACTTAAGTCGACATTGTGCCTTTTGTATTAAATTCCGATGCAATTTCTGTCTTTCATCGTCAATCAGAAGGTGCAAGGTATACAGTAAACCTAACGTGAAGCATCGGATTTTGAAACTGGACTCACAGGAGAGGTTCAAATCATAGAAAGAGAGAGTGTCAGTCCTCTTGTACTTAAGTCGCCATTGTGCCTCTTGTATTCAATTCGGATGCAATTTCTGTGTTTCATCGTCAATAAGATTTTCCAAGGGATACAGTAAACCTGAAGTGAAGCATCGGAATCTAAAACTGGACTCACAGGAGAGGTTCAAATCATATAAAGTGAGAGTGTCAGTCCTCTTGTACTTAAGTCGCCATTGTGATTTTTGTATTTAATTCGGAAGCAATTTCTGTGTTTCATCGTCAATAAGAAGGTCCAAGGGTTACAGTAAACCTTGAAGTGAAGCATCGGATTCTTTAACTGGATTCACAGGAGAGGTTCAAATCATAGAAAGTTAGAGTGACAGTCCTCTTGTACCTAAGTCGGCATTGTACCTTTTGTATTAAATTCGGATGCAAACTCTGTGTTTCATCGTCAATAAGAAGGTCCAAGGGATACAGTAAACCTGAAGTGAAGCATCGGAATCTAAAACTGGACTCACAGGAGAGGTTCAAATCATAGAAAGTGAGAGTGTCAGTCCTGTTGTACTTAAGTCGGCATTGTGCCTTTTGAATTTAATTGCGATGCAATTCCTGTGTTTCATCGCCAATAAGAAGAAGCAGGGTATACAATAAACCTGAAGTGAAGCATCGGAATCTAAAACTGGACTCACGGGTGAGGTTCAAATCATAGAAAGTTAGATTGTCGCTCCTCTTGTACTTGAGTTGGTATTGTGCCTGTTGTATTAAATTCGGGTGCAATTTCAGTGTTTCATCGTCAATACGAAGCTCCAAGGGATACAGTAAACCTGAAGTGAAGCATCGGAATCTAAAACTGGACTCACAGGAGAGGTTCGAATCATAGAAAATTAGAATGTCAGTCCTCTTGTACTTTAGTCGGCATTGTGCTTTTTGTATTAAATTCGGATGCAATTTCTGTGTTTCATCGTCAATAAGAAGGTGAAAGGTATACAGTAAACCCTGATGTAAAGCATCGGAATCTAAAACTGGACTCACAGGAGAGGTTCAAATCATAGAAAGTGAGAGTGTCAGTCCTCTTTACTTAAGTCGGCATTGTGCCTTTTGAATTTAATTCCGATGCAATTTCAGTGTTTCATCGTCAATAAGAAGGTGCAAGGTATACAGTAAACCTGAAGTGAAGCATCAGAATCTAAAACCGGACTCACAGGAGAGGTTCAAATCATAGAAAGTGAGAGTGTCAGTCATCTTCTACTTAGGTCGGCATTGTGCCTTTTGAATTTAATTCCGATGCAATTTCTGTGTTTCATCGTCAATACCACGGTCCAAGGGATACAGTAAACCTGAAGTGAAGCATCGGAATCTAAAACTGTACTCACAGGAGAGATTTAAATCATAGAAAGTTAGAGTGTCACGCCTCTTGTACTTAAGTCGCTATTGTGCCTTTTGTATTAATTTCGGATGCAATTTCTGTGTTTCATCGTCAATAAGAAGGTCCAAGGGATACAGTAAACCTTAAGTGAAGCATCGGAATCTAAAACTGGACTTGCAGGAGAGGTTCAAATCATAGAGTGTTAGAGTGTCAGTCCTCTTTTACTTAAGTCGGCATTGTGCCTTTTGTATTAAATTCGGATGCAATTTCTGTGTTTCATCGTCAATAAGAAGGTCCAAGGGATACAGTAAACCTGAAGTGAAGCATCAGAATCTAAAACTGGACTCACAGGAGAGGTACAAATCATAGAAAGTTAGAGTGTCAGTCCTCGTTTACTTAAGTCGGCATTGTGCCTTTTGTATTAAATTCCGATGCAATTTCTGTGTTTCATCGTCAATCAGAAGGTGCAAGGTATACAGTAAACCTAAAGTAAAGCATCGGAATCTGAAACTGGACTCACAGGAGAGGTTCAAATCATAGAAAGAGAGAGTGTCAGTCCTCTTGTACTTAAGTCGCCATTGTGCCTCTTGTAATAAATTCGGATGCAATTTCTGTGTTTCGTCGTCAATAAGAATTTCCAAGGGATACAGTAAACCTGAAGTGAAGCATCGGAAACTAAACCTGGACTCACAGGAAAGGTTCAAATCATAGAAAGTGAGAGTGTCAGTCCTCTTGTACTTAAGTCGGCATTGTGGCATTTGTATTAAATTCAGATGCAATTTCTGTGTTTCATCGTCATTAAGAAGGTCCAAGGGATACAGTAAACTTGAAGTGAAGCATCGGAATCTAAAACTGGACTCACGGGAGAGGTTCAAATCATAGAAAGTTAGAGTGTCACTCCTCTTGTACTTGAGTTGGTATTGTGCCTGTAGTATTAAATTCGGGTGCAATTTCTGTGTTTCATCGTCAATACGAAGCTCCAAAGGATACAGTAAACCTGAAGTGAAGCATCGGAAACTAAAACTGGACTCACAGGAGAGGTTCGAATCATAGAAAGTGAGAGTGACAGTCCCCTTGTACTTAAGCAGCCATTGTGATATTGTATTAAATTGCAATGCAATTTCTGTGTTTCATCGTCAATAAGAAGGTCCAAGGGATACAGTAAACCTGAATTGAAGCATCGGAATCTTAAACTGGACTCACAGGAGAGGTTTAAATCATAGAAAGTTAGAGTGTCTGTCCTCTTGTACTTAGGTCGGCATTGTACCTTTTGTATTAAATTCGGTTGCAAACTCTGTGTTTCATCGTCAATAAGAAGGTCCAAATGATACAGCAAACCTGAAGTGAAACATCGGAATCTAAAACTGGACTCACAGGAGAGTTTCAAATCATAGAAAGTGAGAGTGTCAGTCCTCGTTACTTAAGTCGGCATTGTGCCTTTTGAATTTAATTCCGATGCAATTTCGGTGTTTCAACGTCAATAAGAAGGTGCAAGGTATACAGTAAACCTGAAGTGAAGCATCAGAATCTAAAACCGGACTCACAGGAGAGGTTCAAATCATAGAAAGTGAGAGGGTCAGTCCTCTTCTACTTAGGTCGGCATTGTGCCTTTTGAATTTATTTCCGATGCAATTTCTGTGTTTCATCGTCAATAAGAAGGTCCAAGGGATACAGTAAACCTGAAGAGAAGCATCGGAATCTAAAACTGTACTCACAGGAGAGATTGAAATCATAGAAAGTTAGAGTGTCACTCCTCTTGTACTTAAGTCGGTATTGTGCCTTTTGTATTAAATTCGGATGCAATTTCTGTGTTTCATCGTCAATAAGAAGGTCCAAGGGATACAGTAAACCTTAAGTGAAGCATCGGAATCTAAAACTGGACTTGCAGGATTGGTTCAAATCATAGAGTGTTAGAGTGTCAGTCCTCTTTTACTTAAGTCGGCATTGTGCCTTTTGTATTAAATTCGGATGCAATTTCTGTGTTTCATCGTCAATAAGAAGGTCCAAGGGATACAGTAAACCTGAAGTGAAGCATCAGAATCTAAAACTGGACTCACAGGAAGGTTCAAATCATAGAAAGTTAGAGTGTCAGTCCTCTTTTACTTAAGTCGGCATTGTGCCTTTTGTATTAAATTCCGATGCAATTTCTGTGTTTCATCGTCAATCAGAAGGTGCAAGGTATACAGTAAACCTAAAGTGAAGCATCGGAATCTGAAACTGGACTCACAGGAGAGGTTCAAATCATAGAAAGTGAGAGAGTCAGTCCTCTTGTACTTAAGTCGCCATTGTGATTTTTATATTAAATTCGGAAGCAATTTCTGTGTTTCATCGTCAATAAGAATGTCCAAGGGATACAGTAAACCTTGAAGTGAAGCATCGGATTCTTTACCTGGATTCACAGGAGAGGTTCAAATCATAGAAAGTTAGAGTGACAGTCCTCTTTAACTTAAGTCGGCATTGTACCTTTTGTATTAAATTCGGATGCAAACTCTGTGTTTCATCGTCAATGAGAAGGTCCAAGGGATACAGTAAACCTGAAGTGAAGCATCGGAATGTAAAACTGGACTCACAGGAGAGGTTCAAATCATACAAAGTGAGAGTGTCAGTCCTCTTGTACTTAAGTCGGCATTGTGCCTTTTGAATTTAATTGCTATGTAATTCCTGTGTTTCATCGCCAATAAGAAGAAGCAGGGTATACAGTAAACCTGATGTGAAGCATCGGAATCTAAAACTGGACTCACAGGAGAGGTTTGAATCATAGAAAATTAGAATGTCAGTCCTCTTGTACATTAGACGGCATTGTGCTTTTTGTATTAAATTCGGATGCAATTTCTGTGTTTCATCGTCAATAAGAAGGTGCAAGGTATGCAGTAAACCTGATGTAAAGCATCGGAATCAAAAACTGGACTCACAGGAGAGGTTCAAATCATAGAAAGTGAGAGTGTCAGTCCTCTTTACTTAAGTCCGCATTGTGCCTTTTGAATTTAATTCCGATGCAATTTCTGTGTTTCATCGTCAATAAGAAGGTGCAAGGTATACAGTAAACCTGAAGTGTAGCATCAGAATCTAAAACCGGACTCACAGGAGAGATTCAAATCATAGTAAGTTAGAGTGTCACTCCTCTTGTACTTAAGTCGGTATTGTGCCTTTTGTATTAAATTCGGATGCAATTTCTGTGTTTCATCGTCAATAAGAAGGTCCAAGGGATACAGTAAACCTTAAGTGAAGCATCGGAATCTAAAACTGGACTTGCAGGAGAGGTTCAAATCATAGAGTGTTAGAGTGTCAGTCCTCTTTTACTTAAGTCGGCATTGTGCTTTTTGTATTAAATTCGGATGCAATTTCTGTGTTTCGTCGTCAATAAGAAGGTCCAAGGGATACAGTAAACCTGAAGTGAAGCATCAGAATCAAAAACTGGACTCACAGGACAGGTTCAAATCATACAAAGTTAGAGTGTCAGTCCTCTTTTACGTAAGTCGGCATTGTGCCTTTTGTATTAAATTCCGATGCAATTTCTGTGTTTCATCGTCAATCAGAAGGTGCAAGGTATACAGTAAACCTAAAGTGAAGCATCGGAATCTGAAACTGGACTCACAGGAGAGGTTCAAATCATAGAAAGAGAGAGTGTCAGTCCTCTTGTACTTAAGTCGCCATTGTGCCTCTTGTATTAAATTCGGATGCAATTTCTGTGTTTCATCGTCAATAAGAATTTCCAAGGGATACAGTAAACCTGAAGTGAAGCATCGGAATCTGAAACTGGACTCACAGGAGAGGTTCAAATCATAGAAAGTGAGAGTGTCAGTCCTCTTGTACTTAAGTCGCCATTGTGATTTTTGTATTAATTTCGGAAGCAATATCTGTGATTCATCGTCAATAAGAAGGTCCAAGGGATACAGTAAACCTTGAAGTGAAGCATCGGATTCTTTAACTGGACTCACAGGGGAGGTTCAGATCATAGAAAGTTAGACTGACAGTCCTCTTGTACTTAAGTCGGCATTGTACCTTTTGTATTAAATTCGGATGCAAACTCTGTGTTTCATCGTCAATAAGAAGGTCCAAGGGATACAGTAAACCTGAAGTGAAGCATTGGAATCTAAAACTGGAGTCACAGGAGAGGTTCAAATCATAGAGTGTGAGAGTGTCAGTCCTCTTGTACTTAGGTCGGCATTGTGCCTTTTGAATTTAATTGCGATGCAATTCCTGTGTTTCATCGCCTATAAGAAGAAGCAGGGTATACAGTAAACCTGAAGTGAAGCATCGGAATCTAAAACTGGACTCACAGGAGAGGTTCAAATCATAGAAAGTTAGAGTGACAGTCCTCTTGTACTTAAGTCGGCATTGTACCTTTTGTATTAAATTCGGGTGCAATTTCTGTGTTTCATCGTCAATACGAAGCTCCAAGGGATACAGTAAACCTGAGGTGAAGCATCGGAATCTAAAACTGGACTCACAGGAGAGGTTCAAATCATAGAAAGTGAGAGTGTCAGTCCTCTTGTACTTAAGCCGCCATTGTGATTTTTGTATTAAATTCGGATGCAATTTCTGTGTTTCATCGTCAACAAGAAGGTCCAAGGGATACAGTAAACCTGAAGTGAAGCATCGGAATCTTAAACTGGACTCATAGGAGAGGTTTAAATCGTAGAAAGTGAGAGTGTCTGTCCTCTTGTACTTAAGTCGGCATTGTACCTTTTGTATTAAATTCCGTTGCAAACTCTGTGTTTCATTAACAATAAGAAGGTCCAAGGGATACAGCAAACCTGAAGTGAAACATCGGAATCAAAAACTGGACTCACAGGAGCGGTTCAAATCATAGAAAGTGAGAGTGTCAGTCCTCTTTACTTAAGTCGGCATTGTGCCTTTTGAATTCAATTCCGATGCAATTTCTGTGTTTCATCGTCAATAAGAAGGTGCAAGGTATACAGAAAACCTGAAGTGAAGCATCGGAATCTAAAACTGTACTCACAGGAGAGATTCAAATCATAGAAAGTTAGAGTGTCACTCCTCTTGTACTTATGTCGGTATTGTGCCTTTTGTATTAAATTCGGATGCAATTTCTGTGTTTCATCGTCAATAAGAAGGTCCAAGGGATACAGTAAACCTGAAGTGAAGCATCGGAATCTAAAACTGGGCTCACAGGAAAGGTTCAAATCATAGAAAGTGAGAGTGTCAGTCCTCTTGTACTTAAGTCGGCATTGTGCCTTTTGAATTTAATTGCGATGCAATTCCTGTGTTTCATCGCCAATAAGAATTTGCAGGGTATACAGTAAACCTGAAGTGAAGCATCAGAATCTAAAACTGGACTCACAGGAGAGGTTCAAATCATAGAAAGTTAGAGTGTCAGTCCTCTTGCACTTAAGTCGGCATTGTGCCTTTTGTATTAAATTCGGAAGCAAACTCTGTGTTTCATCGTCAATAAGAAGGTCCAAGGGATACAGTAAACCTGAAGTGAAGCATCGGAATCTAAACCTGGACTCGCAGGAGAGGTTCAAATCTTAGAAAACTATAGTGTCAGTCCTCTTGTACTTAAGTCGGCATTATGATTTTTGAATTTAATTCCGATGCAATTTCTGTGTTTCATCGTCAATAAGAAGGTATAAGGGATACAGAAAACCTGAAGTGAAGCATCGGAATCTAAAACTGGACTCACAGGAGAGGTTCAAATCATAGAAAGTGAGAGTGTCAGTTCTCTTTTACTTAAGTCGGCATTGTGAGTTTCCAATTTAATTCCGATGCAATTTCAGTGTTTCATCGTCATTAAGAAGGTCCAAGGGATACAGTAAACCTGAAGTGAAGCATCGGAATCTAAAACTGGACTCACAGGAGAGGTTCAAATCACAGAAAGTGAAAGTGTCAGTCCTCTTGTACTTAAGTCGGCATTGTGCCTTTTGAATTTAATTGCGATGCAATTCCTGTGTTTCATCGCCAATAAGAAGAAGCAGGGTGTACAGTAAACCTGAAGTGAAACATCGGAATCTAAAACTGGACTCACGGGAGAGGTTCAAATCATAGAAAATGAGAGTGTCAGTTCTCTTGTACTTAAGTCGGCATTGTGGCATTTGTTTTAAATTCAGATGCAATTTCTGTGTTTCATCGTCAATAAGAAGGTCCGAGGGATACAGTAAACCTGAAGTGAAGCATCGGAATCTAAAACTGGACTCGCAGGAGTGGTTCAAATCATAGAAAGTTAGAGTGTCACTCCTCTTGTACTTGAGTTGGTATTGTGCCTGTTGTATTAAATTCGGGTGCAATTTCTGTGTTTCATCGTCAAACGAAGCTCCAAGGGATACAGTAAACCTGAAGTGAAGCATCGGAATCTAAAACTGGACTCACAGGAGAGGTTCGAATCATAGAAAATTAGAATGTCAGTCCTCTTGTACTTTAGTCGGCATTGTGCTTTTTGTATTAAATTTGGATGCAATTTCTGTGTTTCATCGTCAATAAGAAGGTGCAAGGTGTACAGTAAACCTGATGTAAAGCTTCGGAATCTAAAACTGGACTCACAGGAGAGGTTCAAATCATAGAAAATGAGAGTGTCCGTCCTCTTATACTTAAGTCGGCATTCCGGCATTTCTATTAAATTCGGATGCAATTTCTGTGTTTCTTCGTCAATAAGCAGGTCCTAGGGATACAGTAAACCTGAAGTGAAGCATCGGAATCTAAAACTGGACTCACAGGAGTGGTTCAAATCATAGGAAGTGAGAGTGTCAGCCCTCTTGTACTTAAGCCGCCATTGTGATTTTTGTATTAAATTGGGATGCAATTACTGTGTTTCATCGTCAATAAGAAGGTCCAAGGGATACAGTAAACCTGAAGTGAAGCATCGGAATCTTAAACTGGACTCACAGGAGAGGTTTAAATCGTAGAAAGTGAGAGTGTCTGTCCTCTTGTACTTAAGTCGGCATTGTACCTTTTGTATTAAATTCGGTTGCAAACTCTGTGTTTCATCGGCAATAAGAAGGTCCAAGGGATACAGCAAACTTGAAGTGAAACATCGGAACTTAAAACTGGACTCACAGGAGCGGTTCAAATCATAGAAAGTGAGAGTGTCAGTCCTCTTTACTTAAGTCGGCATTGTGCCTCTTGAATTTAATTCCGATGCAATTTCTGTGTTTCATCGTCAATAAGAAGGTGCAAGGTATACAGTAAACCTGAAGTGAAGAATCGGAATCTAAAACCGGACTCACAGGAGAGGTTCAAATCATAGAAAGTGAGAGTGTCAGTCCTCTTCTACTTAGGTCGGCATTGTGACTTTTGAAATTAATGCCGATGCAATTTCTGTGTTTCATCGTCAATAAGAAGGTCCAAGGGATACAGTAAACTTGAAGTGAAGCATCGGAATCTAAAACTGTACTCACAGGAAAGATTCAAATCATAGAAAGTTAGAGTGTCACTCCTCTTGTACTTAAGTCGGTATTGTGCCTTTTGTATTAAATTCGGATGCAATTTCTGTGTTTCATCGTCAATAAGAGGGTCCAAGGGATACAGTAAACCTTAAGTGAAGCATCGGAATCTAAAACTGGACTTGCAGGAGAGGTTCAAATCATAGAATGTTAGAGTGTCAGTCCTCTTTTACTATAGTCGGCATTGTGCCTTTTGTATTAAATTCGGATGCAATTTCTGTGTTTCATCGTCAATAAGAAGGTCCAAGGGATACAGTAAACCTGAAGTGAAGCATCAGAATCTAAAACTGGACTCACAGGAGAGGTTCAAATCATAGAAAGTTAGAGTGTCAGTCCTCTTTTACTTAACTCGGCATTGTGCCTTTTGTATTAAATTCCGATGCAATTTCTGTGTGTTTCATCGTCAATCAGAAGGTGCAAGGATAAAGTAAACCTGAAGTGAAACATCGGAATCCGAAACTTGACTCACAGGAGAGGTTCAAATCATTGAAAGAGAGAGTGTCAGTCCTCTTATACTTAAGTCACCATTGTGCCTCTTGTATTAAATTCGGATGCAATTTCTGTGTTTCATCGTCAATAAGACGGTCCAAGGGATACAGTAAACCTGAAGTGAAGCATCGGAATCTAAAACTAGACTCACAGGAGAGGTTCAAATCATAGAAAGTGAGAGTGTCAGTCCTCATGTACTTAAGTCGCCATTGTGAATTTTGTATTACATTCGGAAGCAATTTCTGTGTTTCAGCGTCAATAAGAAGGTCCAAGGGATACAGTAAACTACGAAGTGAAGCATCGGATTCTTTAACTGGACTCACAGGAGCGGTTCAAATCATAGAAAGGGAGAGTGTCAGTCCTCTTGTACTTAAGTCGGCATTGTGCCTTTTGAATTTAATTGCGGTGCAATTCCTGTGTTTCATCGCCAATAAGAATTTGCAGGGTATACAGTAAACCTGGAGTGAAGCATCAGAATCTAAAACTGGACTCACAGGAGAGGTTAAAATCATAGAAAGTTAGAGTGTCAGTCCTCTTGCACTTAAGTCGGCATTGTGCCTTTTGTATTAAATTCGGAAGCAAACTCTGTGTTTCATCGTCAATAAGAAGGTCCAAGGGATACAGTAAACCTGAAGTGAAGCATCGGAATCAAAAACTGGACTCGCAGGAGAGGTTCAAATCATAGAAAACTATAGTGTCAGTCCTCTTGTATTTAAGTCGGCATTGTGATTTTTGAATTTAATTCCGATGCAATTTCTGTGTTTCATCGTCAATAAGAAGGTGCAAGGTGTACAGTAAACCTGATGTAAAGCATCGGAATCTAAAACTGGACTCACACGAGAGGTTCAAATCATAGAAAATGAGAGTGTCCGTCCTCTTATACTTAAGTCGACATTACGGCATTTGTATTAAATTCGGATGCAATTTCTGTGTTTCTTCGTCAATAAGCAGGTCCTAGGGATACAGTAAACCTGAAGTGAAGCATCGGAATCTAAAACTGGACTCACAGGAGAGGTTAAAATCATAGGAAGTGAGAGTGTCAGCCCTCTTGTACTTAAGCCGCCATTGTGATTTTTGTATTAAATTGGGATGCAATTACTGTGTTTCATCGTCAATAAGAAGGTCCAAGGGATACAGTAAACCTGAAGTGAAGCATCGGAATGTTAAACTGGACTCACAGGAGAGTTTTAAATCGTGGAAAGTGAGAGTGTCTGTCCTCTTGTACTTAAGTCGGCATTGTACCTTTTGTATTAAATTCGGTTGCAAACTCTGTGTTTCATCGGCAATAAGAAGGTAAAATGGATACAGCAAACCTGAAGTGAAACAGCGGAACTTAAAACTGGACTCACAGGAGCGGTTCAAATCATAGAAAGTGAGAGTGTCAGTCCTCTTTACTTAAGTCGGCATTGTGCCTTTTGAATTTAATTCCGATGCAATTTCTGTGTTTCATCGTCAATAACAAGGTGCAAGGTATACAGTAAACCTGAAGTGAAGAATCGGAATCTAAAACCGGACTCACAGGAGAGGTTCAAATCATAGAAAGTTAGAGTGTCATACCTCTTCTACTTAGGTCAGCATTGTGACTTTTGAAATTAATTCCGATGCAATTTCTGTGTTTCATCGTCAATAAGAAGGTCCAAGGGATACATAAACCTGAAGTGAAGCATCGGAATCTAAAACTGTACTCACAGGAAAGATTCAAATCATAGAAAGTTAGAGTGTCACTCCTCTTGTACTTAAGTCGGTATTGTGCCTTTTGTATTAAATTCGGATGCAATTTCTGTGTTTCATCGTCAATAAGAAGGTCCAAGGGATACAGTAAACCTTAAGTGAAGCATCGGAATCTAAAACTGGACTTGCAGGAGAGGTTCAAATCATAGAATGTTAGAGTGTCAGTCCTCTTTTCCTATAGTCGGCATTGTGCCTTTTGTATTACATTCGGATGCAATCTCTGTGTTTCATCGTCAATAAGAAGGTCCAAGGGATACAGTAAACCTGAAGTGAAGCATCAGAATCTAAAACTGGACTCACAGGAGAGGTTCAAATCATAGAAAGTTAGAGTGTCAGTCCTCTTTTACTTAACTCGGCATTGTGCCTTTTGTATTAAATTCCGATGCAATTTCTGTGTGTTTCATCGTCAATCAGAAGGTGCAAGGATAAAGTAAACCTGAAGTGAAACATCGGAATCTGAAACTGGACTCACAGGAGAGGTTCAAATCATCGAAAGAGAGAGTGTCAGTCCTCTTATACTTAAGTCGCCATTGTGCCTCTTGTATTAAATTCGGATGCAATTTCTGTGTTTCATCGTCAATAAGAAGGTCCAAGGGATACAGTAAACCTGAAGTGAAGCATCGGAATCTAAAACTAGACTCACAGGAGAGGTTCAAATCATAGAAAGTGAGAGTGTCAGTCCTCATGTACTTAAGTCGCCATTGTGATTTTTGTATTACATTCGGAAGCAATTTCTGTGTTTCATCGTCAATAAGAAGGTCCAAGGGATACAGTAAACTATGAAGTGAAGCATAGGATTCTTTAACTGGACTCACAGGAGCGGTTCAAATCATAGAATGTTAGAGTGACAGTCCTCTTGTACTTAAGTCGGCATTGTACCTTTTGTATTAAATTCGGATGCAAACTCTGTGTTTCGTCGTCAATAAGGAGGTCCAAGGTATACAGTAAACCTGAAGTGAAGCATTGGAATCTAAAACTGGGCTCACAGGAGAGGTTCAAATCATAGAAAGTGAGAGTGTCAGTCCTCTTGTACTTAAGTCGGCATTGTGCCTTTTGAATTTAATTGCGATGCAATTCCTGTGTTTCATCGCCAATAAGAAGATGCAGGGTATACAGTAAACCTGAAGTGAAGCATCGGAATCTAAAACTGGACTCACGGGAGAGGATCAAATCATAGAAAATGAGAGTGTCAGTCCTCTTGTACTTAAGTCGGCATTGTGGCATTTGTATTAAATTCAGATGCAATTTCTGTGTTTCATCGTCAATAAGAAGGTCCAAGGGATACAGTAAACCTGAAGTGAAGCATCAGAATCTAAAACTGGACTCACAGGAGAGCTTCAAATCATAGAAAGTTAGTGTGTCAGTCCTCTTGTACTTAAGTCGGCATTGTGCCTTTTGTATTAAATTCGGAAGCAAACTCTGTGTTTCATCGTCAATAAGAAGGTCCAAGGGATACAGTAAACCTGAAGTGAAGCATCGGAATCTAAAACTGGACTCACAGGAGAGGTTCAAATCATAGAAAATTATAGTGTCAGTCCTCTTGTACTTAAGTCGGCATTGTGATTTTTTAATTTAATTCCGATGCAATATCTGTGTTTCATCGTCAATAAGAAGGTATAAGGGATACAGAAAACCTGAAGTGAAGCATCGGAATCTAAAACTGGACTCACAGGAGAGGTTCAAATCATAGAAAGTGAGAGTGTCAGTCCTCTTTACTTAAGTCCGCTTTGTGCCTTTTGAATTTAATTCCGATGCAATTTCTGTGTTTCATCGTCAATAAGAAGGTGCAAGGTATACAGTAAACCTGAAGTGAAGCATCTGAATCTAAAACCGGACTCACAGGAGAGATTCAAATCATAGAAAGTTAGAGTGTCACTCCTCTTGTACTTAAGTCGGTATTGTGCCTTTTGTATTAAATTCGGATGCAATTTCTGTGTTTCATCGTCAATAAGAAGGTCCAAGGGATACAGTAAACCTTAAGTGAAGCATCGGAATCTAAAACTGGACTTGCAGGAGAGGATCAAATCATAGAGTGTTAGAGTGTCAGTCCTCTTTTACTTAAGTCGGCATTGTGCTTTTTGTATTAAATTCGGATGCAATTTCTGTGTTTCGTCGATAATTAGAAGGTCCAAGGGATACAGTAAACCTGAAGTGAAGCATTGGAATCTAAAACTGGGCTCACAGGAGAGGTTCAAATCATAGAAAGTGAGAGTGTCAGTCCTCTTGTACTTAAGTCGGCATTGTGCCTTTTGAATTTAATTGCGATGCAATTCCTGTGTTTCATCGCCAATAAGAAGATGCAGGGTATACAGTAAACCTGAAGTGAAGCATCAGAATCTAAAACTGGACTCACGGGAGAGGATCAAATCATAGAAAATGAGAGTGTCAGTCCTCTTGTACTTAAGTCGGCATTGTGGCATTTGTATTAAATTCAGATGCAATTTCTGTGTTTCATCGTCAATAAGAAGGTCCAAGGGATACAGTAAACCTGAAGTGAAGCATCAGAATCTAAAACTGGACTCACAGGAGAGCTTCAAATCATAGAAAGTTAGTGTGTCAGTCCTCTTGTACTTAAGTCGGCATTGTGCCTTTTGTATTAAATTCGGAAGCAAACTCTGTGTTTCATCGTCAATAAGAAGGTCCAAGGGATACAGTAAACCTGAAGTGAAGCATCGGAATCTAAAACTGGACTCACAGGAGAGGTTCAAATCATAGAAAATTATAGTGTCAGTCCTCTTGTACTTAAGTCGGCATTGTGATTTTTTAATTTAATTCCGATGCAATATCTGTGTTTCATCGTCAATAAGAAGGTATAAGGGATACAGAAAACCTGAAGTGAAGCATCGGAATCTAAAACTGGACTCACAGGAGAGGTTCAAATCATAGAAAGTGAGAGTGTCAGTCCTCTTTACTTAAGTCCGCTTTGTGCCTTTTGAATTTAATTCCGATGCAATTTCTGTGTTTCATCGTCAATAAGAAGGTGCAAGGTATACAGTAAACCTGAAGTGAAGCATCTGAATCTAAAACCGGACTCACAGGAGAGATTCAAATCATAGAAAGTTAGAGTGTCACTCCTCTTGTACTTAAGTCGGTATTGTGCCTTTTGTATTAAATTCGGATGCAATTTCTGTGTTTCATCGTCAATAAGAAGGTCCAAGGGATACAGTAAACCTTAAGTGAAGCATCGGAATCTAAAACTGGACTTGCAGGAGAGGATCAAATCATAGAGTGTTAGAGTGTCAGTCCTCTTTTACTTAAGTCGGCATTGTGCTTTTTGTATTAAATTCGGATGCAATTTCTGTGTTTCGTCGATAATTAGAAGGTCCAAGGGATACAGTAAACCTGAAGTGAAGCATCAGAATCTAAAACTGGACTCACAGGAGAGGTTCAAATCATAGAAAGTTAGAGTGTCAGTCCTCTTTTACTTAAGTCGGCACTGTGCCTTTTGTATTAATTTCCGATGCAATTTCTGTGTTTCATCGTCAATCAGAAGGTGCAAGGTATACAGTAAACCTAAAGTGAAGCATCGGAATCTGAAACTGGACTCACAGGAGAGGTTCAAATCATAGAAAGAGAGAGTGTCAGTCCTCTTGTACTTAAGTCGCCATTGTGCCTCTTGTATTAAATTCGGATGCAATTTCTGTGTTTCATCGTCTATAAGAATTTCCAAGGGATACAGTAAACCTGAAGTGAAGCATCGGAATCTAAAACTGGACTCACAGGAGAGGTTCAAATCATAGAAAGTGAGAGTGTCAGTCCTCTTGTACTTAAGTCGCCATTGTGATTTTTGTATTAAATTCGGAAGCAAATTTCTGTGTTTCATCGTCAATAAGAAGGTCCAAGGGATACAGTAAACCTTGAAGTGAAGCATCGGATTCTTTAACTGGACTCACAGGAGAGGTTCAAATCATAGAAAGTTAGAGTGACAGTCCTCTTGTACTTAAGTCGGCATTGTACCTTTTGTATTAAATTCGGATGCAAACTCTGTGTTTCATCGTCAATAAGAAGGTCCAAGGGATACAGTAAACCTGAAGTGAAGCATTGGAATCTAAAACTGGAGTCACAGGAGAGGTTCAAATCATAGAGAGTGAGAGTGTCAGTCCTCTTGTACTTAGGTCGGCATTGTGCCTTTTGAATTTAATTGCGATGCAATTCCTGTTTTTCATCGCCAATAAGAAGAAGCAGGGTATACAGTAAACCTGAAGTGAAGCATCGGAATCTAAAACTGGACTCACGGGAGAGGTTCAAATCATAGAAAATGAGAGTGTCAGTCCTCTTGTACTTAAGTCGGCATTGTGGCATTTGTATTAAATTCAGATGCAATTTCTGTGTTTCATCGTCAATAAGAAGGTCCAAGGGATATAGTAAACCTGAAGTGAAGCATCGGAATCTAAAACTGGACTCGCAGGAGAGGTTCAAATCATTGAAAGTTAGAGTGTCACTCCTCTTGTACTTGAGTTGGTATTGTGCCTGTTGTATTAAATTCGGGTGCAATTTCTGTGTTTCATCGTCAATACGAAGCTCCAAGGGATACAGTAAACCTGAAGTGAAGCATCGGAATCTAAAACTGGACTCACAGGAGAGGTTCGAATCATAGAAAATTAGAATGTCAGTCCTCTTGTACTTTAGTCGGCATTGTGCTTTTTGTATTAAATTCGGATGCAATTTCTGTGTTTCATCGTCAATAAGAAGGTGCAATGTATACAGTAAACCTGATGTAAAGCATCGGAATCTAAAACTGGACTCACAGGAGAGGTTCAAATAATAGAAATTGAGAGTGTCAGTCCTCTTGTACTTAAGTCGGCATTGCTGCATTTGTATTAAATTCGGATGCAATTTCTGTGTTTCATCGTCAATAAGCGATAACCAGTTTGGACAGGAAGAGAATAGAAGCTTTCGAAATGTGGTGCTACAGAAGAATGCTAAAGATTAGATGGGTAGATCACATAACTAATGAGGAAGTATTGAATAGGATTGGGGAGAAGAGAAGTTTGTGGCACAACTTGACCAGAAGAAGGGATCGGTTGGTAGGACATGTTCTGAGGCATCAAGGGATCACCAATTTAGTATTGGAGGGCAGCGTGGAGGGTAAAAATCGTAGAGGGAGACCAAGAGATGAATACACTAAGCAGATTCAGAAGGATGTAGGTTGCAGTAGGTACTGGGAGATGAAAAAGCTTGCACAGGATAGAGTAGCATGGAGAGCTGCATCAAACCAGTCTCAGGACTGAAGACCACAACAACAACAACAACAAGCAGGTCCTAGGGATACAGTAAACCTGAAGTGAAGCATCGGAATCTAAAACTGGACTCACAGGAGAGGTTCAAATCATAGAAAGTGAGAGTGTCAGTCCTCTTGTACTTAAGCCGCCATTGTGATTTTTGTATTAAATTCGGATGCAATTTCTGTGTTTCATCGTCAAGAAGAAGGTCCAAGGGATACAGTAAACCTGAAGTGAAGCATCAGAATCTAAAACTGGACTCACAGGAGAGGTTCAAATCATAGAAAGTTAGAGTGTCAGTCCTCTTTTACTTAACACAGCATTGTGCCTTTTGTATTAAATTCTGATGCAATTTCTGTGTGTTTCATCGTCAATCAGAAGGTGCAAGGATAAAGTAAATCTAAAGTGAAACATCGGAATCTGAAACTGGACTCACAGGAGAGGTTCAAATCATTGAAAGAGAGAGTGTTAGTCCTCTTATACTTAAGTCGCCATTGTGCCTCTTGTATTAAATTCGGATGCAATTTCTGTGTTTCATCGTCAATAAGAAGGTCCAAGGGATACAGTAAACCTGAAGTGAATTATCGGAATCTAAAACTAGACTCACAGGAGAGGTTCATATCATAGAAAGTGAGAGTGTCAGTCCTCTTGTACTTATGTCGCCATTGTGATTTTTGTATTACATTCGGAAGCAATTTCTGTGTTTCATCGTCAATAAGAAGGTCCAAGGGATACAGTAAACTATGAAGTGAAGCATCGGATTCTTTAACTGGACTCACAGGAGCGGTTCAAATCATAGACAGTTAGAGTGACAGTAATCTTGTACTTAAGTCGGCATTGTACCTTTTGTATTAAATTCGGATGCAAACTCTGTGTTTCGTCGTCAATAAGGAGGTCCAAGGTATACAGTAAACCTGAAGTGAAGCATCGGAATCTAAAACTGGGCTCACAGGAGAGGTTCAAAACATAGAAAGTGAGAGTGTCAGTCCTCATGTACTTAAGTCGGCATTGTGCCTTTTTAATTTAATTGCGATGCAATTCCTGTGTTTCATCGCCAATAAGAAGGTGCAGGGTATACATTAAACCGGAAGTGAAGCATCAGAATCTAAAACTGGACTCACAGGAGAGCTTCAAATCATAGAAAGTTAGAGTGTCACTCCTCTTGTACTTAAGTCGGCATTGTGCCTTTTGTATTAAATTCGGATGCAATTTCTGTGTTTCATCGTCAATAAGAAGGTCCAAGGGATACAGTAAACCTTGAAGTGAAGCATCGGATTCTTTAACTGGACTCACAGGAGAGGTTCAAATCATAGAAAGTTAGAGTGACAGTCCTCTTGTACTTAAGTCGGCATTGTACCTTTTGTATTAAATTCGGATGCAAACTCTATGTTTCATCGTCAATAAGAAGGTCCAAGGGATACAGTAAACCTGAAGTGAAGCATTGGAATCTAAAACTGGAGTCACAGGAGAGGTTCAAATCATAGAGAGTGAGAGTGTCAGTCCTCTTGTACTTAGGTCGGCATTGTGCCTTTTGAATTTAATTGCGATGCAATTCCTGTGTTTCATCGCCAATAAGAAGAAGCAGGGTATACAGTAAACCTGAAGTGAAGCATCGGAATCTAAAACTGGACTCACGGGAGAGGTTCAAATCATAGAAAATGAGAGTGTCAGTCCTCTTGTACTTAAGTCGGCATTGTGGCATTTGTATTAAATTCAGATGCAATTTCTGTGTTTCATCGTCAATAAGAAGGTCCAAGGGATACAGTAAACCTGAAGTGAAGCATCGGAATCTAAAACTGGACTCGCAGGAGAGATTCAAATCATTGAAAGTTAGAGTGTCACTCCTCTTGTACTTGAGTTGGTATTGTGCCTTTTGTATTAAATTCGGGTGCAATTTCTGTGTTTCATCGTCAATACGAAGCTCCAAGGGATACAGTAAACCTGAAGTGAAGCATCGGAATCTAAAACTGGACTCACAGGAGAGGTTCGAATCATAGAAAATTATAATGTCAGTCCTCTTGTACTTTAGTCGGCATTGTGCTTTTTGTATTAAATTCGGATGCAATTTCTGTGTTTCATCGTCAATAGAAGGTGCAATGTATACAGTAAACCTGATGTAAAGCATCGGAATCTAAAACTGGACTCACAGGAGAGGTTCAAATAATAGAAATTGAGAGTGTCATTCCTCTTGTACTTAAGTCGCCATTGTGATTTTTGTATTACATTCGGAAGCAAATTCTGTGTTTCATCGTCAATAAGTAGGTCCAAGGGATACAGTAAACTATGAAGTGAAGCATCGGATTCTTTAACTGGACTCACAGGAGCGGTTCAAATCATAGACAGTTAGAGTGACAGTCCTCTTGTACTTAAGTCGGCATTGTACCTTTTTATTAAATTCGGATGCAAACTCTGTGTTTCGTCGTCAATAAGGAGGTCCAAGGTATACAGTAAACCTGAAGTGAAGCATCGGAATATAAAACTGGGCTCACAGGAGAGGTTCAAATCATAGAAAGTGAGAGTGTCAGTCCGCTTGTACTTAAGTCGGCATTGTGCCTTTTGAATTTAATTGCGATGCAATTCCTGTGTTTCATCGCCAAAAAGAAGATGCAGGGTATACATTAAACCTGAAGTGAAGCATCAGAATCTAAAACTGGACTCACAGGAGAGCTTCAAATCATAGAAAGTTAGAGTGTCACTCCTCTTGTACTTAAGTCGGCATTGTGCCTTTTGTATTAAATTCGGATGCAATTTCTGTGTTTCATCGTCAATAAGAAGGTGCAAGGTATACAGTAAACCTGAAGTGAAGAATCGGAATCTAAAACCGGACTCGCAGGAGAGGTTCAAATCATAGAAAGTGAGAGTGTCAGTCCTCTTCTACTTAGGTCGGCATTGTGCCTTTTGAAATTAATTCCGATGCAATTTCTGTGTTTCATAGTCAATAAGAAGGTCCAAGGGATACAGTAAACCTGAAGTGAAGCATCGGAGTCTAAAACTGTACTCACAGGAAAGATTCAAATCATAGAATGTTAGAGTGTCACTCCTCTTGTACTTAAGCCGGTATTGTGCCTTTTGTATTAAATTCGGATGCAATTTCTGTGTTTCATCGTCAATAAGAAGGTCCAAGGGATACAGTAAACCTTAAGTGAAGCATCGGAATCTAAAACTGGACTTGCAGGAGAGGTTCAAATCATAGAATGTTGGAGTGTCAGTCCTCTTTTACTGTAGTCGGCATTGTGCCTTTTGTATTAAATTCGGATGCAATTTCTGTGTTTCATCGTCAATAAGAAGGTCCAAGGGATACAGTAAACCTGAAGTGAAGCATCAGAATCTAAAACTGGACTCACAGGAGAGGTTCAAATCATAGAAAGTTAGAGTGTCAGTCCTCTTTTACTTAATTCGGCATTGTGCCTTTTGTATTAAATTCCGATGTAATTTCTTTGTGTTTCATCGTCAATCAGAAGGTGCAAGGTATACAGTAAACCTAAAGTGAAGCATCGGAATCTGAAACTGCACTCACAGGAGAGGTTCAAATCATAGAAAGAGAGAGTGTCAGTCCTCTTGTACTTAAGTCGCCATTGTGCCTCTTGTATTAAATTCGGATGCAATTTCTGTGTTTCATCGTCAATAAGAATTTCCAAGGGATACAGTAAACCTGAAGTGAAGCATCGGAATCCAAAACTGGACTCACAGGAGAGGTTCAAATCATAGAAAGTGAGAGTGTCAGTCCTCTTGTACTTAAGTCGCCATTGTGATTTTTGTATTAAATTCGGAAGCAATTTCTGTGTTTCATCGTCAATAAGAAGGTCCAAGGGATACAGTAAACCTTGAAGTGAAGCATCGGATTCTTTAACTGGACTCACAGGAGAGGTTCAAATCATAGAAAGTGAGGGTGTCAGTCCTCTACTACTTAGGTCGGCATTGTGCCTTTTGAAATTAATTCCGATGCAATTTCTGTGTTTCATCGTCAATAAGAAGGTCTAAGGGATACAGTAAACCTGAAGTGAAGCATCGGAGTCTAAAACTGTACTCACAGGAAAGATTCAAATCATAGAATGTTAGAGTGTCACTCCTCTTGTACTTAAGTCGGTATTGTGCCTTTTGTATTAAATTCGGATGCAATTTCTGTGTTTCATCGTCAATAAGAAGGTCTAAGGGATACAGTAAACCTGAAGTGAAGCATCGGAGTCTAAAACTGTACTCACAGGAAAGATTCAAATCATAGAATGTTAGAGTGTCACTCCTCTTGTACTTAAGTCGGTATTGTGCCTTTTGTATTAAATTCGGATGCAATTTCTGTGTTTCATCGTCAATAAGAAGGTCCAAGGGATACAGTAAACCTTAAGTGAAGCATCGGAATCTAAAACTGGACTTGCAGGAGAGGTTCAAATCATAGAATGTTAGAGTGTCAGTCCTCTTTTACTATAGTCGGCATTGTGCCTTTTGTATTAAATTCGGATGCAATTTCTGTGTTTCATCGTCAATAAGAAGGTCCAAGGGATACAGTAAATCTGAAGTGAAGCATCAGAATCTAAAACTGGACTCACAGGAGAGGTTCAAATCATAGAAAGTTAGAGTGTCAGTCCTCTTTTACTTAACTCGGCATTGTGCCTTTTGTATTAAATTCCGATGCAATTTCTGTGTGTTTCATCGTCAATCAGACGGTGCAAGTATAAAGTAAACCTAAAGTGAAACATCGGAATCTGAAACTGGACTCACAGGAGAGGTGCTGCCATCTATTGAGCTCCCAGAGAACCCAGAGAGCATCCCAGGGTGCCCCAGAGAGCTACAACACCAAGAAGAATCGCTTCTCGGCTTTTGGCAAGATCAATGTGTAGTATTGTGGCCCTTAAAAGGGCCTTTTTTTTGAGAACTGCTTCAATGGTTATACAGAGTACAGTCACCCACAATGCGACAATCTTCCAAAGAGGATGACCCACTAGCCTTCACCCACAAGTGAATATTGCAATCTGAATTTATCTTAACACGTCTACGACAAGTCAAAGATAAACTCCCATGTGGCATAAGGTAGGAACCCTCACCAGAGATAATAACCTCCGATACAGGTATAGTACGGTAAGCTAAGATCTCCCTAGTTTCAAAGGATTCTAAACCAGCTCTCCCTGCACTATTACATGCAACGATAGCAACAGTAATCCACCCATTACCTAAACCTGAAGAAGTAGAACTCTTCATTAAAGAGAAATTAAACCTCGCGCCACAAAACAAAGTAGGTCCATTGATAAGAACAAACCTGAAGTGAAGCATCAGAATCTAAAACTGGACTCACAGGAGAGCTTCAAATGATAGAAAGTTAGAGTGTCAGTCCTCTTGTACTTAAGTCGGCATTGAGCCTTTTGTATTAAATTCGGAAGCAAACTCTGTGTTTCATCGTCAATAAGAAGGTCCAAGGGATACAGTAAACCTGAAGTGAAGCATCGGAATCTAAAACTGGACTTGCGGGAGAGGTTCAAATCATAGAGTGTTAGAGTGTCAGTCCTCTTTTACTTAAGTCGGCATTGTGCTTTTTGCATTAATTTCGGATGAAATTTCTGTGTTTCGTCGCCAATAAGAAGGTCCAAGGGATACAGTAAACCTGAAGTGAAGCATCTGAATCTAAAACTGGACTCACAGGAGAGGTTCAAATCATAGAAAGTTAGGGTGTCAGTCCTCTTTTACTTAAGTCGGCACTGTGCCTTTTGTATTAAATTCCGATGCAATTTCTGTGTTTCATCGTCAATCAGAAGGTGCAAGGTATACAGTAAACCTAAAGTGAAGCATCGGAATCTGAAACTGGACTCACAGGAGAGGTTCAAATCATAGAAAGAGAGAGTGTCAGTCCTCTTGTACTTAAGTCGCCATTGTGCCTCTTGTATTAAATTCGGATGCAATTTCTGTGTTTCATCGTCAATAAGAATTTCCAAGGGATACAGTAAACCAGAAGTGAAACATCGGAATCTAAAACTGGACTCACAGGAGAGGTTCAAATCATAGAAAGTGAGAGTGTCAGTCCTCTTGTACTTAAGTCACCATTGTGATTTTTGTATTAAATTCGGAAGCAATTTCTGTGTTTCATCGTCAATAAGAAGGTCCAAGGGATACAGTAAACCTTGAAGTGAAGCATCCGATTCTTTAACTGGACTCACAGGAGAGGTTCAAATCATAGAAAGTTAGAGTGACAGTCCTCTTGTACTTAAGTCGGCATTGTACCTTTTGTATTAAATTCGGAAGCAAACTCTGTGTTTCATCGTCAATAAGAAGGTCCAAGGGATACAGTAAACCTGAAGTGAAGCATCGGAATCTAAAACTGGACTCGCAGGAGAGGCTAAAATCATTGAAAGTTAGAGTGTCACTCCTCTTGAATTTGAGTTGGTATTGTGCCTGTTGTATTAAATTCGGGTGCAATTTCTGTGTTTCATCGTCAATACGAAGCTCCAAGGGATACAGTAAACCTGAAGTGAAGCATCGGAATCTAAAACTGGACTCACAGGAGAGGTTCGAATCATAGAAACTTAGAATGTCAGTCCTCTTGTACTTAAATCGGCATTGCTGCATTTGTATTAAATTCGGATGCAATTTCTGTGTTTCATCGTCAATAAGCAGGTCCTAGGGATACAGTAAACCTGAAGTGAAGCATCGGAATCTAAAACTGGACTCACAGGAGAGGTTCAAATCATAGAAAGTGAGAGTGTCAGTCCTCTTGTACTTAAGCCGCCATTGTGATTTTTGTATTACTTTCGGATGCAATTTCTGTGTTTCATCGTCAATAAGAAGGTCCAAGGAATACAGTAAACCTGAAGTGAAGCATCGGAATCTTAAACTGGACTCACAGGAGAGGTTTAAATCGTAGAAAGTGAGAGTGTCTGTCCTCTTGTACTTAAGTCGGCATTGTACATTTGTATTAAATTCGGTGGCAAACTCTGTGTTTCATCATCAATAAGTAGGTCCAAGGGATACAGCAAACCTGAAGTGAAACATCGGAATCTAAAACTGGACTCACAGGAGCGGTTCAAATCATAGAAAGTGAGAGTGTCAGTCCTCTTTACTTAAGTCGGCATTGTGCCTTTTGAATTTAATTCCGATGCAATTTCTGTGTTTCATCGTCAATAAGAAGGTGCAAGGGATACAGTAAACCTGAAGTGAAGCATCGGAATCTAAAACTGTACTCACAGGAGAGATTCAAATCATAGAAAGTTAGAGTGTCACTCCTCTTGTACTTATGTCGGTATTGTGCCTTTTGTATTAAATTCGGATGCAATTTCTGTGTTTCATCGTCAATAAGAAGGTCCCAGGGATACAGTAAACCTGAAGTGAAGCATCAGAATCTAAAACTGGACTCACAGGAGAGGTTCAAATCACAGAAAGTGAGAGTGTCAGTCCTCTTGTACTTAAGTCGGCATTGTGCCTTTTGAATTTAATTGCGATGCAATTCCTGTGTTTCATCGCCAATAAGAAGATGCAGGTTATACAGTAAACCTGAAGTGAAGCATCAGAATCTAAAACTGGACTCACAGGAGAGGTTCAAATCATAGAAAGTTAGAGTGTCAGTCCTCTTGCACTTAAGTCGGCATTGTGCCTTTTGTATTAAATTCGGAAGCAAACTCTGTGTTTCATCGTCAATAAGAAGGTCCAAGGGATACAGTAAACCTGAAGTGAAGCATCGGAATCTAAAACTGGACTCACAGGAGAGGTTCAAATCATAGAAAACTATAGTGTCAGTCCTCTTGTACTTAAGTCGGCATTGTGATTTTTGAATTTAATTCCGATGCAATTTCTGTGTTTCATCGACAATAAGAAGGTATAAGGGATACAGAAAACCTGAAGTGAAGCATCGGAATCTAAAACTGACCTCACAGGAGAGGTTCAAATCATAGAAAGTGAGAGTGTCAGTCCTCTTTTACTTAAGTCGGCATTGTGAGTTTCGAATTTAATTCCGATGCAATTTCAGTGTTTCATCGTCAATAAGAAGGTCCAAGGGATACAGTAAACCTGAAGTGAAGCATCGGAATCTAAAACTGGACTCACAGGAGAGGTTCAAATCATAGAAAGTGAAAGTGTCAGTCCTCTTGTACTTAAGTCGGCATTGTGCCTTTTGAATTTAATTGCGATGCAATTCCTGTGGTTCATCGCCAATAAGAAGAAGCAGGGTGTACAGTAAACCTGAAGTGAAGCATCGGAATCTAAAACTGGACTCACGGGAGACGTTCAAATCATAGAAAATGAGAGTGTCAGTTCTCTTGTACTTAAGTCGGCATTGTGGCATTTGTATTAAATTCAGATGCAATTTCTGTGTTTCATCGTCAATAAGAAGGTCCGAGGGATTCAGTAAACCTGAAGTGAAGCATCGGAATCTAAAACTGGACTCGCAGGAGAGGTTCAAATCATAGAAAGTTAGAGTGTCACTCCTCTTGTACTTGAGTTGGTATTGTGCCTGTTGTATTAAGTTTGGGTGCAATTTCTGTGTTTCATCGTCAATACGAAGCTCCAAGGGATACAGTAAACCTGAAGTGAAGCATCGGAACCTAAAACTGGACTCACAGGAGAGGTTCGAATCATAGAAAATTAGAATGTCAGTCCTCTTGTACTTTAGTCGGCATTGTGCTTATTGTATTAAATTCGGATGCAATTTCTGTGTTTCATCGTCAATAAGAAGGTGCAAGGTGTACAGTAAACCTGATGTAAAGCATCGGAATCTAAAACTGGACTCACAGGAGAGGTTCAAATCATAGAAAATGAGAGTGTCTGTCCTCTTATACTTGAGTCGGCATTGCGGCATTTGTATTAAATTCGGATGCAAATTCTGTGTTTCTTCGTCAATAAGCAGGTCCTAGGGATACAGTAAACCTGAAGTGAAGCATCGGAATCTAAAACTGGACTCACAGGAGTGGTTCAAATCATAGGAATTGAGAGTGTCAGTCCTCTTGTACTTAAGCCGCCATTGTGATTTTTGTATTAAATTGGGATGCAATTTCTGTGTTTCATCGTCAATAAGAAGGTCCAAGGGATACAGTAAACCTGAAGTGAAGCATCGGAATCTTAAACTGGACTCACAGGAGAGGTTTAAATCATAGAAAGTGGGAGTGTCTGTCCTCTTGTACTTAAGTTGGCATTGTACCTATTGTATTAAATTCGGTTGCAAGCTCTGTGTTTCATCGTCAATAAGAAGGTCCAAGGGATACAGCAAACCTGAAGTGAAACATCGGAATCTGAAACTGGACTCTCAGGAGCGGTTCAAATCATAGAAAGTGAGAGTGTCAGTCCTCTTTACTTAAGTCGGCATTGTGCCATTTGAATTTAATTCCGATGCAATTTCTGTGTTTCATCGTCAATAAGAAGGTGCAAGGTATACAGTAAACCTGAAGTGAAGAATCGGAATCTAAAACCGGACTCACAGGAGAGGTTCAAATCATAGAAAGTGAGAGTGTCAGTCCTCTTCTACTTAGGTCGCCATTGTGCCTTTTGAAATTAATTCCGATGCAATTTCTGTGTTTCATCGTCAATAAGAAGGTCCAAGGGATACAGTAAACCTGAAGTGAAGCATCGGAATCTAAAACTGTACTCACAGGAAAGATTCAAATCATAGAAAGTTAGAGTGTCACTCCTCTTGTACTTAAGTCGGTATTGTGCCTTTTGTATTAAATTCGGATGCAATTTCTGTGTTTCATCGTCAATAAGAAGGTCCAAGGGATACAGTAAACCTTAAGTGAAGCATCGGAATCTAAAACTGGACTTGCGGGAGAGGTTCAAATCATAGAATGTTAGAGTGCCAGTCCTCTTTCACTGTAGTCGGCATTGTGCCTTTTGTCTTAAATTCGGATGCAATTTCTGTGTTTCATCGTCAATAAGAAGGTCCAAGGGATACAGTAAACCTGAAGTGAAGCATCAGAATCTAAAACTGGACTCACAGGAGAGGTTCAAATCATAGAAAGTTAGAGTGTCAGTCCTCTTTTACTTAACTCGGCATTGTGCCATTTGTATTAAATTCCGATGCAATTTCTGTGTGTTTCATCGTCAATCAGAAGGTGCAAGGTATACAGTGAACCTAAAGTGAAACATCGGAATCTGAAACTGGACTCACAGGAGAGGTTCAAATCATAGAAAGAGAGAGTGTCAGTCCTCTTATACTTAAGTCGCCATTGTGCCTCTTGTATTAAATTCGGATGCAATTTCTGTGTTTCATCGTCAATAAGAAGGTCCAAGGGATACAGTAAACCTGAAGTGAAGCACCGGAATCTAAAACTAGACTCACAGGAGAGGTTCAAATCATAGAAAGTGAGAGTGTCAGTCCTCTTGTACTTAAGTCGCCATTGTGATTTTTGTATTACATTCGGAAGCAATTTCTGTGTTTCATCGTCAATAAGAAGGTCCAAGGGATACAGTAAACTATGAAGTGAAGCATCGGATTCTTTAACTGGACTCACAGGAGCGGTTCAAATCATAGACAGTTAGAGTGACAGTCCTCTTGTACTTAAGTCGGCATTGTACCTATTGTATTAAATTCGGATGCAAACTCTGTGTTTCGTCGTCAATAAGGAGGTCCAAGGTATACAGTAAACCTGAAGTGAAGCATCGGAATCTAAAACTGGGCTCACAGGAGAGGTTCAAATCATAGAAAGTGAGAGTGTCAGTCCTCTTGTACTTAAGTTGGCATTGTGCCTTTTGAATTTAATTGCGATGCAATTCCTGTGTTTCATCGCCAATAAGAAGATGCAGGGTATACATTAAACCTGAAGTGAAGCATCAGAATCTAAAACTGGACTCACAGGAGAGCTTCAAATCATAGAAAGTTAGAGTGTCAGTCCTCTTGTACTTAAGTCGGCATTGTGCTTTTTGTATTAAATTCGGAAGCAAACTCTGTGTTTCATCGTCAATAAGAAGACCCAAGGGATACAGTAAACCTGAAGTGAAGCATCGGAATCTAAAACTGGACTCACAGGAGAGGTTCAAATCATAGAAAATTATAGTGTCAGTCCTCTTGTACTTAAGTCGGCATTGAGATTTTTGAATTTAATTCCGATGCAATATCTGTGTTTCATCGTCAATAAGAAGGTATAAGGGATACAGAAAACCTGAAGTGAAGCATCGGAATCTAAAACTGGACTCACAGGAGAGGTTCAAATCATAGAATGTGAGAGTGTCAGTCCTCTTTTACTTAAGTCGGCATTGTGAGTTTCGAATTTAATTCCGATGCAATTTCAGTGTTTCATCGTCAATAAGAAGGTCCAAGGGATACAGTAAACCTGAAGTGAAGCATCGGAATCTAAAACTGGACTCACAGGAGAGGTTCAAATCATAGAAAGTGAAAGTGTCAGTCCTCTTGTACTTAAGTCGGCATTGTGCCATTTGTATTAAATTCAGGTGCAATGTCACTGTTTCGCCGTCAATAAGAAGGTCCAACGGATACAGTACACCTGAAGTGAAGCATCGGAAGCTAAAACTGGACTCACAGGAAAAGTTCACATCATAGAAAGTGAGAGTGTCAGTCCTCTTGTACTTAAGTCGGCATTGTGGCATTTGTATTAAATTCGCATGCAATTTCTGTGTTTCATCGTCAATAAGAAGGTGCAAGGTATACAGTAAACCTGAACTGAAGCATCCGAATCTAAAACTGGACTCACAGGAGAGGTTCAAATCATAGAAAGTGAGAGTGTTGGTCCTCTTGTACTTAAGTCGCCATTGTGATTTTTGTATTAAATTCGGATGCAATTTCTGTGTTTCATCATCAATAAGAAGGTCCAAGGGATACAGTAAACCTGAAGTGAAGCATCAGAATCTAAAACTGGACTCACAGGAGAGGTTCAAATCATAGAAAGTTAGAGTGTCAGTCCTCTTTTACTTAACTCGGCATTGTGCCTTTTGTATTAAATTCCGATGCAAATTCTGTGTGTTTCATCGTCAATCAGAAGGTGCAAGGTATACAGTAAACCTAAAGTGAAACATCGGAATCTGAAACTGGACTCACAGGAGAGGTTCAAATCATAGAAAGAGAGAGTGTCAGTCCTCTTATACTTAAGTCGCCATTGTGCCTCTTGTATTAAATTCGGATGCAATTTCTGTGTTTCATCGTCAATAAGAAGGTCCAAGGGATACAGTAAACCTGAAGTGAAGCATCGGAATCTAAAACTAGACTCACAGGAGAGGTTCAAATCATAGAAAGTGAGAGTGTCAGTCCTCTTGTACTTAAGTCGCCATTGTGATTTTTGTATTACATTCGGAAGCAATTTCTGTGTTTCATCGTCAATAAGAAGGTCCAAGGGATACAGTAAACTATGAAGTGAAGCATCGGATTCTTTAACTGGACTCACAAGAGCGGTTCAAATCATAGACAGTTAGCGTGACAGTCCTCTTGTACTTAAGTCGGCATTGTACCTATTGTATTAAATTCGGATGCAAACTCTGTGTTTCGTCGTCAATAAGGAGGTCCAAGGTATACAGTAAACCTGAAGTGAAGCATCGGAATCTAAAACTGGGCTCACAGGAGAGGTTCAAATCATAGAAAGTGAGAGTGTCAGTCCTCTTGTACTTAAGTCGGCATTGTGCCTTTTGAATTTAATTGCGATGCAATTCCTGTGTTTCATCGCCAATAAGAAGATGCAGGGTATACATTAAACCTGAAGTGAAGCATCAGAATCTAAAACTGGACTCACAGGAGAGGTTCAAATCATAGAAAGTTAGAATGTCAGTCCTCCTTTACTTTAGTAGGCATTGTGCCTTTTGTATTAAATTCGGATGCAATTTCTGTGTTTCATCGTCAATAAGATGGTGCAAGGTATACAGTAAACCTGAACTGAAGCATCCGAATCTAAAACTGGACTCACAGGAGAGGTTCAAATCATAGAAAGTGAGAGTGTTGGTCCTCTTGTACTTAAGTCGCCATTGTGATTTTTGTATTAAATTCGGATGCAATTTCTGTGTTTCATCGTCAATAAGAAGGTCTAAGGGATACAGTATACCTGAAGTGAAGCATCGGATTCTTAAACTGCACTCACAGGACAGGTTCAAAACATAGAAAGTTAGAGTGTCAGTCCTCTTGTACATAAGTCGGCATTGTACCTTTTGTATTAAATTCGGATGCAAACTCTTTGTTTCATCGTCAGTAAGAAGGTCCAAAGGATACAGCAAACCTGAAGTGAAGCATCGGATTCTAAAAGTGGACACAAAGGTGAGGTTCAAATCATAGAAAGTGAGAGTGTCAGTCCTCTTGTACTTAAGTCGGCATTGTGCCTTTTGAATATAATTCCGATGCAATTTCTGTGTTTCATCGTCAATAAGAAGATGCAGGGTATACATTAAACCTGAAGTGAAGCATCAGAATCTAAAACTGGACTCACAGGAGAGCTTCAAATCATAGAAAGTTAGAGTGTCAGTCCTCTTGTACTTAAGTCGGCATTGTGCTTTTTGTATTAAATTCGGAAGCAAACTCTGTGTTTCATCGTCAATAAGAAGACCCAAGGGATACAGTAAACCTGAAGTGAAGCATCGGAATCTAAAACTGGACTCACAGGAGAGGTTTAAATCGTAGAAAGTGGGAGTGTCTGTCCTCTTGTACTTAAGTTGGCATTGTACCTATTGTATTAAATTCGGTTGCAAGCTCTGTGTTTCATCGTCAATAAGAAGGTCCAAGGGATACAGCAAACCTGAAGTGAAACATCGGAATCTGAAACTGGACTCTCAGGAGCGGTTCAAATCATAGAAAGTGAGAGTGTCAGTCCTCTTTACTTAAGTCGGCATTGTGCCATTTGAATTTAATTCCGATGCAATTTCTGTGTTTCATCGTCAATAAGAAGGTGCAAGGTATACAGTAAACCTGAAGTGAAGAATCGGAATCTAAAACCGGACTCACAGGAGAGGTTCAAATCATAGAAAGTGAGAGTGTCAGTCCTCTTCTACTTAGGTCGCCATTGTGCCTTTTGAAATTAATTCCGATGCAATTTCTGTGTTTCATCGTCAATAAGAAGGTCCAAGGGATACAGTAAACCTGAAGTGAAGCATCGGAATCTAAAACTGTACTCACAGGAAAGATTCAAATCATACAAAGTTAGAGTGTCACTCCTCTTGTACTTAAGTCGGTATTGTGCCTTTTGTATTAAATTCGGATGCAATTTCTGTGTTTCATCGTCAATAAGAAGGTCCAAGGGATACAGTAAACCTTAAGTGAAGCATCGGAATCTAAAACTGGACTTGCGGGAGAGGTTCAAATCATAGAATGTTAGAGTGCCAGTCCTCTTTTACTGTAGTCGGCATTGTGCCTTTTGTCTTAAATTCGGATGCAATTTCTGTGTTTCATCGTCAATAAGAAGGTCCAAGGGATACAGTAAACCTGAAGTGAAGCATCAGAATCTAAAACTGGACTCACAGGAGAGGTTCAAATCATAGAAAGTTAGAGTGTCAGTCCTCTTTTACTTAACTCGGCATTGTGCCTTTTGTATTAAATTCCGATGCAATTTCTGTGTGTTTCATCGTCAATCAGAAGGTGCAAGGTATACAGTGAACCTAAAGTGAAACATCGGAATCTGAAACTGGACTCACAGGAGACGTTCAAATCATAGAAAGAGAGAGTGTCAGTCCTCTTATACTTAAGTCGCCATTGTGCCTCTTGTATTAAATTCGGATGCAATTTCTGTGTTTCATCGTCAATAAGAAGGTCCAAGGGATACAGTAAACCTGAAGTGAAGCACCGGAATCTAAAACTAGACTCACAGGAGAGGTTCAAATCATAGAAAGTGAGAGTGTCAGTCCTCTTGTACCTAAGTCGCCATTGTGATTTTTGTATTACATTCGGAAGCAATTTCTGTGTTTCATCGTCAATAAGAAGGTCCAAGGGATACAGTAAACTATGAAGTGAAGCATCGGATTCTTTAACTTGACTCACAGGAGCGGTTCAAATCATAGACAGTTAGAGTGACAGTCCTCTTGTACTTAAGTCGGCATTGTACCTATTGTATTAAATTCGGATGCAAACTCTGTGTTTCGTCGTCAATAAGGAGGTCCAAGGTATACAGTAAACCTGAAGTGAAGCATCGGAATCTAAAACTGGGCTCACAGGAGAGGTTCAAATCATAGAAAGTGAGAGTGTCAGTCCTCTTGTACTTAAGTTGGCATTGTGCCTTTTGAATTTAATTGCGATGCAATTCCTGTGTTTCATCGCCAATAAGAAGATGCAGGGTATACATTAAACCTGAAGTGAAGCATCAGAATCTAAAACTGGACTCACAGGAGAGCTTCAAATCATAGAAAGTTAGAGTGTCAGTCCTCTTGTACTTAAGTCGGCATTGTGCTTTTTGTATTAAATTCGGAAGCAAACTCTGTGTTTCATCGTCAATAAGAAGACCCAAGGGATACAGTAAACCTGAAGTGAAGCATCGGAATCTAAAACTGGACTCACAGGAGAGGTTCAAATCATAGAAAATTATAGTGTCAGTCCTCTTGTACTTAAGTCGGCATTGAGATTTTTGAATTTAATTCCGATGCAATATCTGTGTTTCATCGTCAATAAGAAGGTATAAGGGATACAGAAAACCTGAAGTGAAGCATCGGAATCTAAAACTGGACTCACAGGAGAGGTTCAAATCATAGAATGTGAGAGTGTCAGTCCTCTTTTACTTAAGTCGGCATTGTGAGTTTCGAATTTAATTCCGATGCAATTTCAGTGTTTCATCGTCAATAAGAAGGTCCAAGGGATACAGTAAACCTGAAGTGAAGCATCGGAATCTAAAACTGGACTCACAGGAGAGGTTCAAATCATAGAAAGTGAAAGTGTCAGTCCTCTTGTACTTAAGTCGCCATTGTGATTTTTGTATTACATTCGGAAGCAATTTCTGTGTTTCATCGTCAATAAGAAGGTCCAAGGGATACAGTAAACTATGAAGTGAAGCATCGGATTCTTTAACTGGACTCACAAGAGCGGTTCAAATCATAGACAGTTAGCGTGACAGTCCTCTTGTACTTAAGTCGGCATTGTACCTATTGTATTAAATTCGGATGCAAACTCTGTGTTTCGTCGTCAATAAGGAGGTCCAAGGTATACAGTAAACCTGAAGTGAAGCATCGGAATCTAAAACTGGGCTCACAGGAGAGGTTCAAATCATAGAAAGTGAGAGTGTCAGTCCTCTTGTACTTAAGTCGGCATTGTGCCTTTTGAATTTAATTGCGATGCAATTCCTGTGTTTCATCGCCAATAAGAAGATGCAGGGTATACATTAAACCTGAAGTGAAGCATCAGAATCTAAAACTGGACTCACAGGAGAGGTTCAAATCATAGAAAGTTAGAATGTCAGTCCTCCTTTACTTTAGTAGGCATTGTGCCTTTTGTATTAAATTCGGATGCAATTTCTGTGTTTCATCGTCAATAAGAAGGTGCAAGGTATACAGTAAACCTGAACTGAAGCATCCGAATCTAAAACTGGACTCACAGGAGAGGTTCAAATCATAGAAAGTGAGAGTGTTGGTCCTCTTGTACTTAAGTCGCCATTGTGATTTTTGTATTAAATTCGGATGCAATTTCTGTGTTTCATCGTCAATAAGAAGGTCTAAGGGATACAGTATACCTGAAGTGAAGCATCGGAATCTTAAACTGCACTCACAGGACAGGTTCAAAACATAGAAAGTTAGAGTGTCAGTCCTCTTGTACATAAGTCGGCATTGTACCTTTTGTATTAAATTCGGATGCAAACTCTTTGTTTCATCGTCAGTAAGAAGGTCCAAAGGATACAGCAAACCTGAAGTGAAGCATCGGATTCTAAAAGTGGACACAAAGGTGAGGTTCAAATCATAGAAAGTGAGAGTGTCAGTCCTCTTGTACTTAAGTCGGCATTGTGCCTTTTGAATATAATTCCGATGCAATTTCTGTGTTTCATCGTCAATAAGAAGGTGCAAGGTATACAGTAAACCTGAAGTGAACCATCGGAATCTAAAACTGGACTCACAGGAGAGGTTCAAATAATAGAAAGTGAGAGTGTCAGTCCTCTTCTACTTAGGTCGGCATTGTGTCTTTTGAATTAAATTCCGATGCAATTTCTGTGTTTCATCGTCAATAAGTAGGTCCAAGGGATACAGTAAACATGAAGAGAAGCATCGGAATCTAAAACTGGACTCACAGGAGAGATTCAAATCATAGAAAGTTAAATTGTCACTCCTCTTGACCATAAGTCGGTATTGTGCCTTTTGTATTAAATTCGGATGCAATTTCTGTGTTTCATCGTCAATAAGAAGGTCCAAGGGATACAGTAAACGTTAAGTGAAGCATCGGAATCTAAAACTGGACTCACTGGACAGGTTCAAATCATAGAAAGTTAGAGTGTCAGTCTTCTTTTACTTACGTCGGCATTGTGCCTTTTGTATTAAATTCCGATGCAATTTCTGTGTTTCATCGTCAATCAGAAGGTGCAAGGTATACAGTAAACCTGAAGTGAAGCATCGGAATCTAAAAGTGGACTCACAGGAGAGGTTCAAATCATAGAAAGTGAGAGTGTCAGTCCTCTTGTACTTAAGTCGGCATTGTGATATTTGTATTAAATTTGGATAAAATTTCTGTGTTTCATCGTCAATCAGATGATCAAAGGTATACAGTAAACCTGAAGTGAAGCATCGGAATCTAAAACTGGACTCACAGGAGAGGTTCAAATCATAGTAAGTTAGAGTGTCACTCCTCTTGTACTTAAGTCGGTATTGTGCCATTTGTAATACATTCGGATGCAATTTCTGTGTTTCGTCGTCAATAAGAAAGTCCAAGGGATACAGTAAACCTGAAGTGAAGCATTGGAATCTAAATATGGACTCACAGGAGAGGTTCAAATCATAGAAAGTTAGAATGTCAGTCCTCTTCTACTTAAGTCGCCATTGTGAATTTTGTATTAAATTCGGATGCAATTACTGTGTTTCATCGTCAATAAGAAGGTCCAAGGGATACAGTAAACCTGTAGTGAAGCATTGGAATCTAAAACTGGACTCACAGGAGAGGTTCAAATCATAGAAAGTAAGAGTGTCAGTCCTCCTGTACTTAAGTCGGCATTGAACCTTTTGTATTAAATTCGGATGCAAACACAGTGTTTCATCGTCAATAAGAAGGTCCAAGTTATACAGTAAACCTGAAGTGAAACTTCGGAATCTAAAACTGGACTCACAGGAGAGGTTCAAATCATAGAAAGTGAGAGTGTCAGTCCTCTTGTACTTAAGTCGGCATTGTGCCTTTTGAATTTAATTCCGATGCAATTTCTGTGTTTCATCGTCAACAAGAAGGTGCAAGGTATACAGTAAACCTGAAGTGAAGCATCGGAATCTGAAACTGGACTTACAGGAGAGGTTCAAATCATTGAAAGTGAGAGTGTCAGTCCTCTTGTACTTAAGTCGCCATTGTGCCTTTTTTATTAAATTCGGATCCAATTTCTGTGTTTCATCGTCAATAAGAAGGTCCAAGGGATACAGTAAACCTGAAGTGAAGCACAGAATCTAAAACTAGACTCACAGGAGAGGTTCAAATCATAGAAAGTTAGAGTGTTTGTCCTCTTGTACTTAAGTCGGCATTGTGCCTTTTGTATTAAATTCCGATGCAATTTCTATGTTTCATCGTCAATAAGAAGGTGCAAGGTATACAGTAAACCTGGAGTGAAGCATCGGAATCTAAAACTGGACTCACAGGAGAGGTTCAAATCGTAGAAAGTTAGAGTGTCAGTACTCTTGTACTTAAGTTGGCATTGAACCTATTGTATTGAATTCAGATGCAAACACTGTGTTTCATCGTCAATAAGAAGGTCCAAGGGATACAGTAAACCTGAAGTGAAGCTTCGGAATCTAAAACCTGACACACAGGAGAGGTTCAAATCACAGAAAGTTAGAGTGTCTGTCCTGTTGTACTTAAGTCGGCATTGTGCCTTTTGTATTAAATTCGGAAGCAATTTCTGTGTTTCATCGTCAATAAGAAGGTCCAAGGGATACAGTAAACCTGAAGTGAAGCATCGGAATCTAAAACTAGACTCACAGGAGAGGTTCAAATCATAGAAAGTTAGAGTGTTTGTCCTCTTTTACTTATGACGGCATTGTGTCTTTTGTATTAAATTCCGATGCAATTTCGATGATCCATCGTCAATAAGAAGGTGCAAGGTATACAGTAAACCTGCTCTGAAGCATCGGAATTTAAAACCGGACTCACAGGAGAGGTTCAAATCATAGAAAGAGAGAGTGTCAGTCTTCTTGTACTTAAGTCGGCATTGTGCCATTTGTATTAAATTCGGATGCAATTCCTGTGTTTCATAGTCAATAAGAAGGTCCAAGGGATACAGGAAACCTGAAGTGAAACATCGGAATCTAAAACTGGACTCACAGGAGAGATTGAAATCATAGAAAGTTAGAGTGTGACACCTCTTGTACTTAAGTCGGTATTGTGCCTTTTGTATTAAATTCGGATGCAATTTCTATGTATTATCGACAATAAGAAGGTCCAAGGTATACCGTAAACCTGAAGTGAAGCATCGGAATCTAAAACTGGACTTGCAGGAGAGGTTCAAATCATAGAAAGTTAGAGTGTCAGTCCTCTTTTACTTAAGTCGGCATTGTGCCTTTTGTATTAAATTCGGATGAAATTACTGTGTTTCATCGTCAATAAGAAGGTCCAAGGGATACAGTTAACCTTAAGTGAAGCATCAGAATCTAAAACTGGACTCACAGGAGAGGTTCAGATCATAGAAAGTGAGTGTGTCAGTCCTCTTGTACTTAAGTCGCCATTACGCCTTTTTTATTAAATTCGGATGTAATTTCTGTGTTTCATCGTCAATAAGAAGGTCCAAGGGATACAGTAAACCTGAAGTTAAGCATCGGATTCTTAAACTGGCCTCACAGGAGAGGTTCGAATCATAGAAAGTTAGAGTGTCAGTCCTGTTGTACTTAAGTCGGCATTGTACCTTTTGTATTTAATTCGGATGCAAACTCTGTGTTTCATCGTCAGTAAGAAGGTCCAAGAGATACAGTAAACCTGAAGTGAAGCATCGGAATCTAAAACTGGAGTCACAGGAGAGGTTCAAATAATAGAAAGTGAGAGTGTCAGTCCTCTTCTACTTAGGTCGGCATTGTGCCTTTCGAATTAAATTCCGATGCAATTTCTGTGTTTCATCGTCAATAAGTAGGTCCAAGGGATACAGTAAACATGAAGTGAAGCATCGGAAACTAAAACTGGACTCACAGGAGAGATTCAAATCATAGAATCTTAAACTGTCACTCCTCTTGTACTTAAGTCTGTATTGTGCCTTTTGTATTAAATTCCGATGCAATTTCTGTGTTTCATCGTCAACAAGAAGGTGCAAGGTATACAGTAAACCTGAAGTGAAGCATCGAAATCTAAAACTGGTCTCACAGGAGAGGTTAAAATCATAGATAGTGAGAGTGTCAGTCCTGTTGTACTTAAGTCGGCATTGTACCTTTTGTATTAAATTCGGATGCAATTCCTGTGTTTCATAGTCAATAAGAAGGTCCGAGGAATACAGGAAACCTGAAGTGAAACATCGGAATCTAAAACTGGACTCACAGGAGAGATTGAAATCATAGAAAGTTAGAGTGTGACACCTCTTGTACTTAAGTCGGTATTGTGCCTTTTGTATTAAATTCGAATGCAATTTCTATGTATTATCGACAATAAGAAGGTCCAAGGTATACAGTAAACCTGAAGTGAAGCATCGGAATCTAAAACTGGACTTGCAGGAGAGGTTCAAAGCATAGAAAGTTAGAGTGTCAGTCCTCTTTTACTTAAGCCGGCAGTGTGCCTTTTGTATTAAATTCGGATGAAATTTCTGTGTTTCATCGTCAATAAGAAGGTCCAAGGGATACAGTAAACCTGAAGTGAAGCATCAGAATCTAAAACTGGACTCACAGGAGAGATTCAGATCATAGAAAGAGAGTGTGTCAGTCCGCTTGTACTTAAGTCGCCATTACGCCTTTTTTATTAAATTCGGATGCAATTTCTGTGTTTAATCGTCAATAAGAAGGTCCAAGGGATACAGTAAACCTGAAGTGAAGCATCGGATTCTTAAACTGGACTCACAGGAGAGGTTCGAATCATAGAAAGTTAGAGTGTCAGTCCTGTTGTACTTAAGTCGGCATTGTACATTTTGTATTTAATTCGGATGCAAACTCTGTGTTTCATCGTCAGTAAGAAGGTCCAAGGGATACAGTAAACCTGAAGTGAAGCATCGGAATCTAAAACTGGAGTCACAGGAGAGGTTCAAATAATGGAAAGTGAGAGTGTCAGTCCTCTTCTACTTAGGTCGGCATTGTGCCTTTTGAATTAAATTCCGATGCAATTTCTGTGTTTCATCGTCAATAAGTAGGTCCAAGGGATACAGTAAACATGAAGTGAAGCATCGGAAACTAATACTGGACTCACAGGAGAGATTCAAATCATAGAATCTTAAACTGTCACTCCTCTTGTACATAAGTCGGTATTGTGCCTTTTGTATTAAATTCGGATGCAATTTCTGTGTTTCATCATCAATAAGAAGGTCCAAGGGATACAGTAAACCTTAAGTGAAGCATCGGAATCTAAAACTGGAATCACTGGAGAGGTTCAAATCATAGAAAGTTAGAGTGTCAGTCCTCTTTTACTTAGGTCGGCAATGTGCCCTTTGTATTAAATTCCGATGCGATTTCTATGTTTCATCGTCAATCAGAAGGTGCAAGGTATACAGTAAACCTGAAGTGAAGCATCGGAATCTAAAACTGGACTCACAGGAGAGGTTCAAATCATAGAAAGTGAGAGTGTCGGTCCTCTTGTACTTACGTCGGCATTGTGCCATTTGTATTAAATTTGGATAAAATTTCTATGTTTCATCGTCAATCAGATGGTCAAAGGTATACAGTAAACCTGAAGTGAAGCATCGGAATCTAAAACTGGACTCACAGGAGAGGTTCAAATCATAGAAAGTTAGAGTGTCACTGCGCTTGTACTTAAGTCGGTATTGTGCCATTTGCATTACATTCGGATGCAATTTCTGTGTTTCATCGTCAATAAGAAAGTCCAAGGGATTCAGTAAACCTGAAGTGAAGCATCGGAATCTAAAACTGGATTCATAGGAGAGGTTCAAATCATAGAAAGTTAGAATGTCAGTCCTCTTGTACTTAAGTCGGCATTGTGCCTTTTGTATTAAATTCGGATGCAATTTCTGTGTTTCATCGTCAATAAGAAGGTGCAAGGTATGCAGTAGACCTAAAGTGAAGCTTCGGAATCTAAAACTGGACTCACAGGAGAGTTTCAAATAATAGAAAGTGAGAGTGTCAGTCCTCTTGTACTTAAGTCGGCATTGTGGCATTTGTATTAAATTCGGATTCAATGTCTGTGTTTCATCGTCAATAAGAAGGTCCAAGGGATACAGTAAACCTGAAGTGATGCATCTGAATCTAACACTGGACTCACAGAAGAGTTTCAAATCATAGAAAGTGAGAGTGTCAGTCCTCTTGTACTTAAGTCGGCATTGTGCCATTTGTATTAAATTTGGATAAAATTTCTGTGTTTCATCGTCAATAAGAAGGTCCAAGGGATACAGTAAACCTGTAATGAAGCAACGGAATCTAAAACTTGACTCACAGGAGAGTTTCAAATCATAGAATATTAGAGTGTCAGCCCGCTTGTACTTAAGTCGTCATTGTACCTTTTGTATTAAATTCGGATGCAAACACTGTGTTTCATCGTCAATAAGAAGGTCCAAGGGATACAGTAAACCTGGAGTGAAGCTTCGGAATCTAAAACTGGACTGACAGGAGAGGTTCAAATCATAGAAAGTGAGAGTGTCAGTCCTCTTGTACTTTTGTCGGCATTGTGCCTTTTGAATTTAATTCCGATGCAATTTCTGTGTTTCGTCGTCAATAAGAAGGTGCAAGGTATACAGTAAACCTGAAGTGAAGCATCGGAATCAGAAACTGGACTCACAGGAAAGGTTCAAATCATAGAAAGAGAGAGTGTCAGTCCTCTTGTACTTAAGTCGGCATTGTGCTAATTGTATTAAATTCGGATGCAATTCCTGTGTTTCATAGTCAATAAGAAGGTCCAAGGGATACAGTAAACCCGAAGTGAAACATCGGAATCTAAAACTGGACTCACAGGAGACATTCAAATCATAGAAAGTTAGAGTGTCACTGCTCTTGTTCTTAAGTCGGTATTGTGCCTTTTGTATTAAATTCGGATGCAATTTCTGTGTTTTATCGTCAATAAGAAGGTCCAAGGTATACAGTAAACCTGAAATGAAGCATCGGAATCTATAACTGGACTTGCAGGAGAGGTTCAAATCATAGAAAATTAGAGTGTCAGTCCTCTTTTACTTAAGTCGGCATTGTGCCTTTTGTATTAAATTCGGATGAAATTTCTGTGTTTCATCGTCAATAACAAGGTCCAAATGTTACACTAAAAATGAAGTGAAGCATCAGAATCTAAAACTGGACTCACAGGAGAGTTTCAAATCATAGAAAGAGAGAGTGTCAGTCCTCTTGTACTTAAGTCGCCATTGTGCCTTTTGTATTAAATTCGGATGCAATTTCTGTGTTTCATCGTCATTAAGAATTTCCATGGGATACAGTAAACCTGAAGTGAAGCTTCGGATTCTTAAACTGGACTCACAGGAGAGGTTCAAATCATAGAAAGTTAGTGTGTCAGTCCTCTTGTACTTAAGTCGGCATTGTACATTTTGTATTAAACTCGGATGCATACTCTGTGTTTCATCGTCAATCAGAAGGTGCAAGGTATACAGTAAACCTGAAGTGAAGCATCGGAATCTAAAACTGAACTCACAGGAGAGGTTCAAATCATAGAAAGTGAGAGTGTCAGTCCTCTTGTACTTAAGGTGGCATTGTGCCATTTGTATTAAATTTGGATAAAGTTTCTGTGTTTCATCGTCAATCAGATGGGCAAAGGTATACAGTAAACCCGAAGTGAAGCATCGGAATCTAAAACTGGATTCACAGGAGAGGTTCATATCATAGAAAGTTAGAGTGTCACTCCTCTAGTACTTAAGTCGGTATTGTACCATTTGTATTACATTCGGATGCAATTTCTGTGTTTCATCGTCAATAAGAAAGTCCAAGGGATACAGTAAACCTGAAGAGAAGCATCGGAATCTAAAACTGGATTCACAGGAGAGGTTCAATTCATAGAAATTTAGAATGTCAGTCCTCTTGTACTTATGTCGGCATTGTGCCTTTTGTATTAAATTCGGATGCAATTTCTGTGTTTCATCGTCAATAAGGAGGTGCAAGGTATACAGTAAACCTAAAGTGAAGCATCGGAATCTAAAACTGGACTCACAGGAGAGGTTCAAATCATAGAAAGTTAGAGTGTCAGTCCTCTTGTACTTAAGTCGGCATTGTGGCATTTGTATTAAATTCGGATACAATTTCTGTGTTTCATTGTCAATGAGAAGGTCCAAGGGATACAGTAAACCTGAAGTGATGCATCGGAATCTAACACTGGACTCACAGAAGAGTTTCAAATCATAGAAAGTGAGAGTGTCAGTCCTCTTGTACTTAAGTCGGCATTGTGATTTTTGTATTAAATTCGGATGCAATTTCTGTGTTTCATCGTCAATAAGAAGGTCCAAGGGATACAGTAAAGCTGTAGTGAAGCATCGGAATCTAAAACTTGACTCACAGGAGAGTTTCAAATCATAGAATGTTAGAGTGTCAGCCCTCTTGTACTTAAGTCGGCATTGAACCTTTTGTATTAAATTCGGATGCAAACACTGTGTTTCATTGTCAATAAGAAGGTCCAAGGGATACAGTAAACCTGAAGTGAAGCTACGGAATCTAAAACTGGACTCACAGGAGAGGTTCAAATCATAGAAAGTGAGAGTGTCAGTCCTCTTGTTCTTAAGTCGGCATTGTGCCTTTTGATTTTAATTCCGATGCAATTTCTGTGTTTCATCGTCTATAAGAAGGTGCAAGGCATACAGTAAACCTGAAGTGAAGCATCGGAATCTGAAACTGGACTCACAGGAAAGGTTCAAATCATTGAAAGTGAGAGTGCCAGTCGTCTTGTACTTAAGTCGGCATTGAGCCTTTTGTATTAAATTCCGATGCAATTTCTATGTTTCATCGTCAATAAGAAGGTGCAAGGTATACAGTAAACCTGGAGTGAAGCATCCGAATGTAAAACCGGACTCACAGGAGAGGTTCAAATCATAGAAAGAGAGAGGGTCAGTCCTCTTGTACTTATGTCGGCATTGTGCTATTTGTATTAAATTCGGATGCAATTCCTGTGTTTCATAGTCAATAAGAAGGTCCAAGGGATACAGTAAACCTGAAGTGAAACATCGGAATCTAAAACTGGACTCACAGGAGAGATTCAAATCATAGAAAGTTAGAGTGTCACTCCTCTTGTACTTACGTCGGTATTGTGCTTTTGTATTAAATTCGGATGCAATTTCTGTGTTTTATCGTCAATAAGAAGGTCCAAGGGATGCAGTAAACCTGAAGTGAAGCATCAGAATCTAAAACTGGACTCACAGGAGAAGTTCAAATCATAGAAAGTGAGAGTGTCAGTCCTCTTGAACTTAAGTCGCCATTGTGCCTTTTGTATTAAATTCGGATGCAATTTCTGTGTTTCATCGTCATCAAGAAGGTCCAAGGGATACAGTAAACCTGAAGTGAAGCATCGGATTCTTAAACTGGACTCACAGGAGAGGTTCAAATCATAGAAAGTTAGTGTGTCAGACCTCTTGTACTTAAGCCGGCATTGTACCTTTTGTATTACATTCGGATGCAAACTCTGTGTTTCATCGTCAATACGAAGGTCCAAGGGATACAGTAAACCTGAAGTGAAGCATCAGAATCCAAAACTGGACTCACAGGAAAGGTTCAAATCATTGAAAGTGAGAGTGTCAGTCCTCTTGTACTTAAGTCGCCATTGTGCCTTTTGTATTAAATTCGGATGAAATTTCTGTGTTTCATCGTCAATAAGAAGGTCCAAGGGATACAGTAAACCTGAAGTGAAGCATCAGATTCTAAAACTGGACTCACAGGAGAGGTTCAAATCATAGAAAGAGAGTGTGTCAGTCCTCTTGTACTTAAGTCGCCATTACGCCTTTTGTATTAAATTCGGATGCAATTTCTGTGTTTCATCGTCAATAAGAAGGTCCAAGGGATACAGTAAACCTGAAGTGAAGCATCGGATTCTTAAACTGGACTCACAGGAGAGGTTCGAATCATAGAAAGTTAGAGTGTCAGTCCTGTTGTACTGAAGTCGGCATTGTACCTTTTGTATTTAATTCGGATGCAAGCTCTGTGTTTCATCGTCAGTTAGAAGGTCCAAGGGATACAGTAAACCTGAAGTGAAGCATCGGAATCTAAAACTGGACTCACAGGAGAGGTTCAAATAATAGAAAGTGAGAGTGTCAGTCCTCTTCAACTTAGGTCGGCATTGTGCCTATCGAATTAAATTCCGATGCAATTTCTGTGTTTCATCGTGAATAAGTAGGTCCAAGGGATACAGTAAACATGAAGTGAAGCATCGGAAACTAAAACTGGACTCACAGGAGAGATTCAAATCATAGAATCTTAAACTGTCACTCCTCTTGTACATAAGTCGGTATTGTGCCTCTTGTATTAAATTCGGATGCAATTTCTGTGTTTCATCATCAATAAGAAGGTCCAAGGGATACAGTAAACCTTAAGTGAAGCATCGGAATCTAAAACTGGAATCACTGGAGAGGTTCAAATCATAGAAAGTTAGAGTGTCAGTCCTCTTTTACTTAGGTCGGCATTGTGCCCTTTGTATTAAATTCCGATGCGATTTCTATGTTTCATCGTCAATCAGAAGGTGCAAGGTATACAGTAAACCTGAAGTGAAGCATCGGAATCTAAAACTGGACTCACAGGAGAGGTTCAAATCATAGAAAGTTAGAGTGTCACTGCTCTTGTACTTAAGTCGGTATTGTGCCATTTGCATTACATTCGGATGCAATTTCTGTGTTTCATCGTCAATATGAAAGTCCAAGGGATACAGTAAACCTGAAGTGAAGCATCGGAATCTAAAACTGCATTCACAGGAGAGGTTCAAATCATAGAAAGTTAGAATGTCAGTCCTCTTGTACTTAAGTCGGCATTGTGCTAATTGTATTAAATTCGGATGCAATTCCTGTGTTTCATAGTCAATAAAAAGGTCCAAGGGATACAGTAAACCCGAAGTGAAACATCGGAATCTAAATCTGGACTCACAGGAGAGATTCAAATCATAGAAAGTTAGAGTGTCACTGCTCTTGTACTTAAGTCGGTATTGTGCCTTTTGTATTAAATTCGGATGCAATTTCTGTGTTTTATCGTCAATAAGAAGGTCCAAGGTATACAGTAAACCTGAAGTGAAGCATCGGAATCTAAAAGTGGACTCACAGGAGAGGTTCAAATCATAGTAAGTTAGAGTGTCACTCCTCTTGTACTTAAGTCGGTATTGTGCCATTTGTATTACATTCGGATGCAATTTCTGTGTTTCGTCGTCAATAAGAAAGTCCAAGGGATACAGTAAACCTGAAGTGAAGCATCGGAATCTAAATATGGACTCACAGGAGAGGTTCAAATCATAGAAAGTTTGAATGTCAGTCCTCTTCTACTTAAGTGGCCATTGTGAATTTTGTATTAAATTCGGATGCAATTTCTGTGTTTCATCGTCAATAAGAAGGTCCAAGGGATACAGTAAACCTGTAGTGAAGCATCGGAATCTAAAACTGGACTCACACGAGAGGTTCAAATCATAGAAAGTAAGAGTGTCAGTCCTCCTGTACTTAAGTCGGCATTGAAACTTTTGTATTAAATTCGGATGCAAACACAGTGTTTCATCGTCAATAAGAAGGTCCAAGGGATACAGTAAACCTGAAGTGAAGCTTCGGAATCTAAAACTGGACTCACAGGAGAGGTTCAAATCATAGAAAGTGAGAGTGTCAGTCCTCTTGTACTTAAGTCGGCATTGTGCCTTTTGAATTTAATTCCGATGCAATTTCTGTGTTTCATCGTCAACAAGAAGGTGCAAGGTATACAGTAAACCTGAAGTGAAGCATCGGAATCTGAAACTGGACTCACAGGAGAGGTTCAAATCATTGAAAGTGAGAGTGTCAGTCCTCTTGTACTTAAGTCGCCATTGTGCCTTTTTTATTAAATTCGGATCCAATTTCTGTGTTTCATCGTCAATAAGAAGTTCCAAGTGATACAGTAAACCTGAAGTGAAGCATCGGAATCTAAAACTGGTCTCACAGGAGAGGTTAAAATCATAGATAGTGAGAGTGTCAGTCCTCTTGTACTTAAGTCGGTATTGTGCCATTTGTATTAAATTCGGGTGCAATTTCTGTGTTTCATCGTTAATAAGAAGGTCCAAGGGATACAGTAAAACTGAAGTGAAGTATCGGAATCTAAAACTGCACTCACAGGAAAGGTTCAAATCATTGAAAGTGATAGTGTCAGTCCTCTTATACTTAAGTCGGCATTACGCCTTTTGTATTAAATTCGGATGCAATTTCTGTGTTTCATCGTCAATAAGAAGGTCCAAGGGATACAGTAAACCTGAAGTGAAGCATCGGATTCTTAAACTGGACTCACAGGAGAGGTTCGAATCATAGAAAGTTAGAGTGTCAGTCCTGTTGTACTTAAGTCGGCATTGTGCCTTTTGTATTAAATTCGGAAGCAATTTCTGTGTTTGATCGTCAATAAGAAGGTCCAAGGGATACAGTAAACCTGAAGTGAAGCATCGGAATCTAAAACTAGACTCACAGGAGAGGTTCAAATCATAGAAAGTTAGAGTGTTTGTCCTCTTTTACTTAAGTCGGCATTGTGTCTTTTGTATTAAATTCCGATGCAATTTCGATGATCCATCGTCAATAAGAAGGTGCAAGGTATACAGTAAACCTGCACTGAAGCATCGGAATTGAAAACCGGACTCACAGGAGAGGTTCAAATCATAGAAAGAGAGAGTGTCAGTCTACTTGTACTTAAGTCGGCATTGTGCCATTTGTATTAAATTCGGATGCAATTCCTGTGTTTCATAGTCAATAAGAAGGTCCAAGGGATACAGGAAACCTGAAGTGAAACATCGGAATATAAAACTGGACTCACAGGAGAGATTGAAATCATAGAAAGTTAGAGTGTGACACCTCTTGTACTTAAGTCGGTATTGTGCCTTTTGTATTAAATTCGGATGCAATTTCTATGTATTATCGACAATAAGAAGGTCCAAGGTATACAGTAAACCTGAAGTGAAGCATCGGAATCTAAAACTGGACTTGCAGGAGAGGTTCAAATCATAGAAAGTTAGAGTGTCAGTCCTCTTTTACTTAAGTCGGCATTGTGCCTTTTGTATTAAATTCGGATGAAATTTCTGTGTTTCATCGTCAATAAGAAGGTCCAAGGGATACAGTAAACCTGAAGTGAAGCATCAGAATCTAAAACTGGACTCACAGGAGAGGTTCAAATCATAGAAAGAGAGTGTGTCAGTCCTCTTGTACTTAAGTCGCCATTACGCCTTTTGTATTAAATTCGGATGCAATTTCTGTGTTTCATCGTCAATAAGAAGGTCCAAGGGATACAGTAAACCTGAAGTGAAGCATCGGATTCTTAAACTGGACTCACAGGAGAGGTTCGAATCATAGAAAATTAGAGTGTCAGTCCTGTTGTACTTAAGTCGGCATTGTACCTTTTGTATTTAATTCGGATGCAAACTCTGTGTTTCATCGTCAGTAAGAAGGTCCAAGGGATACAGTAAACCTGAAGTGAAGCATCGGAATCTAAAACTGGACTCACAGGAGAGGTTCAAATAATAGAAAGTGAGAGTGTCAGTCCTCTTCAACTTACGTCGGCATTGTGCATTTTGAATTAAATTCCGATGCAATTTCTGTGTTTCATCGTCAATAAGTAGGTCCAAGGGATACAGTAAACATGAAGTGAAGCATCGGAAACTAAAACTGGACTCACAGGAGAGATTCAAATCATAGAATCTTAAACTGTCACTCCTCTTGTACATAAGTCGGTATTGTGCCTCTTGTATTAAATTCGGATGCAATTTCTGTGTTTCATCATCAATAAGAAGGTCCAAGGGATACAGTAAACCTTAAGTGAAGCATCGGAATCTAAAACTGGAATCACTGGAGAGGTTCAAATCATAGAAAGTTAGAGTGTCAGTCCTCTTTTACTTAGGTCGGCATTGTGCCCTTTGTATTATATTCCGATGCGATTTCTATGTTTCATCGTCAATCAGAAGGTGCAAGGTATACAGTAAACCTGAAGTGAAGCATCGGAATCTAAAACTGGACTCACAGGAGAGGTTCAAATCATAGAAAGTGAGAGTGTCAGTCCTCTTGTACTTACGTCGGCATTGTGCCATTTGTATTAAATTTTGATAAAATTTCTGTGTTTCATCGTGAATCAGATGGTCAAAGGTATACAGTAAACCAGAAGTGAAGCATCGGAATCTAAAACTGGACTCACAGGAGAGGTTCAAATCATAGAAAGTTAGAGTGTCACTGCTCTTGTACTTAAGTCGGTATTGTGCCATTTGCATTACATTCGGATGCAATTTCTGTGTTTCATCGTCAATAAGAAAGTCCAAGGGATACAGTAAACCTGAAGTGAAGCATCGGAATCTAAAACTGCATTCACAGGAGAGGTTCAAATCATAGAAAGTTAGAATGTAAGTCCTCTTGTACTTAAGTCGGCATTGTGCTGATTGTATTAAATTCGGATGCAATTCCTGTGTTTCGTAGTCAATAAGAAGGTCCAAGGGATACAGTAAACCCGAAGTGAAACATCGGAATCTAAAACTGGACTCACAGGAGAGATTCAAATCATAGAAAGTTAGAGTGTCACTGCTCTTGTACTTAAGTCGGTATTGTGCCTTTTGTATTAAATTCGGATGCAATTTCTGTGTTTTATCGTCAATAAGAAGGTCCAAGGTATACAGTAAACCTGAAGTGAAGCATAGGAATCTAAATGTGGACTCACAGGAGAGGTTCAAATCATAGAAAGTGAGAGTGTCAGTCCTCTTGTACTTAAGTCGGCATTGTGATATTTGTATTAAATTTGGATAAAATTTCTGTGCTTCATCGTCAATCAGATGATCAAAGGTATACAGTAAACCTGAAGTGAAGCATCGGAATCTAAAACTGGACTCACAGGAGAGGTTCAAATCATAGAGAGTGAGAGTGTCACTCCTCTTGTACTTAAGTCGGTATTGTGCCATTTGTATTACATTCGGATGCAATTTCTGTGTTTCGTCGTCAATAAGAAAGTCCAAGGGATACAGTAAACCTGAAGTGAAGCATCGGAATCTAAATATGGACTCACAGGAGAGGTTCAAATCATAGAAAGTTAGAATGTCAGTCCTCTTCTACTTAAGTCGCCATTGTGAATTTTGTATTAAATTCGGATGCAATTTCTGTGTTTCATCGTCAATAAGAAGGTCCAAGGGATACAGTAAACCTGTAGTGAAGCATCGGAATCTAAAACTGGACTCACAGGAGAGGTTCAAATCATAGATAGTAAGAGTGTCAGTCCTCCTGTACTTCAGTCGGCATTGAACCTTTTGTATTAAATTCGGATGCAAACACAGTGTTTCATCGTCAATAAGAAGGTCCAAGGGATACAGTAAACCTGAAGTGAAGCTTCGGAATCTAAAACTGGACTCACAGGAGAGGTTCAAATCATAGAAAGTGAGAGTGTCAGTCCTCTTGTACTTAAGTCGGCATTGTGCCTTTTGAATTTAATTCCGATGCAATTTCTGTGTTTCATCGTCAACAAGAAGGTGCAAGGTATACAGTAAACCTGAAGTGAAGCATCGGAATCTGAAACTGGACTCACAGGAGAGGTTCAAATCATTGAAAGTGAGAGTGTCAGTCCTCTTGTACTTAAGTCGCCATTGTGCCATTTTTATTAAATTCGGATCCAATTTCTGTGTGTCATCGTCAATAAGAAGGTCCAAGTGATACAGTAAACCTGAAGTGAAGCATCGGAATCTAAAACTGGTCTCACAGGAGAGGTTAAAATCATAGATAGTGAGAGTGTCAGTCCTCTTGTACTTAAGTCGGTATTGTGCCATTTGTATTAAATTCGGGTGCAATTTCTGTGTTTCATCGTTAATAAGAAGGTCCAAGGGATACAGTAAAACTGAAGTGAAGCATCGGAATCTAAAATTGCACTCACAGGAAAGGTTCAAATCATCGAAAGTGATAGTGTCAGTCCTCTTATACTTAAGTCGGCATTGTAGCATTTGTATTAAATTCGGATGCAATTTCTGTGTTTCATCGTCAATAAGAAGGTCCAAGGGATATAGTAAACCTGAAGTGAAGCATCGGAATCTAAAACTGGACCCACGGGAGAGATTCAAATCACAGAAAGTTAGAGTGTCTGTCCTGTTGTACTTAAGTCGGCATTGTGCCTTTTGTATTAAATTCGAAAGCAATTTCTGTGTTTCATCGTCAATAAGAATGTCCAAGGCATACAGTAAACCTGAAGTGAAGCATCGGAATCTAAAACTAGACTCACAGGAGGGGTTCAAATCATAGAAAGTTAGAGTGTTGGTCCTCCTTTACTTAAGTCGGCATTGTGTCTTTTGTATTAAATTCCGATGCAATTTCGATGATCCATCGTCAATAAGAAGGTGCAAGGTATACAGTAAACCTGCACTGAAGCATCGGAATTTAAAACCGGACACACAGGAGAGGTTCAAATCATAGAAAGAGAGAGTGTCAGTCTTCTTGTACTTAAGTCGGCATTGTGCCATTTGTATTAAATTCGGATGCAATTCCTGTGTTTCATAGTCAATAAGAAGGTCCAAGAGATACAGGAAACCTGAAGTGAAACATCGGAATCTAAAACTAGACTCACAGGAGAGATTGAAATCATAGAAAGTTAGAGTGTGACACCTCTTGTACTTAAGTCGGTATTGTGCCTTTTGTATTAAATTCGGATGCAATTTCTATGTATTATCGACAATAATAAGGTCCAAGGTATACAGTAAACCTGAAGTGAAGCATCGGAATCTAAAACTGGACTTGCAGGAGAGGTTCAAATCATAGAAAGTTAGAGTGTCAGTCCTCTTTTACTTAAGTCGGCATTGTGCCTTTTGTATTAAATTCGGATGAAATTTCTGTGTTTCATCGTCATTAAGAAGGTCCAAGGGATACAGTTAACCTTAAGTGAAGCATCAGAATCTAAAACTGGACTCACAGGAGAGGTTCAGATCATAGAAAGAGAGTGTGTCAGTCCTCTTGTACTTAAGTCGCCATTACGCCTTTTTTATTAAATTCGGATGTAATTTCTGTGTTTCATCGTCAATAAGAAGGTCCAAGGGATACAGTAAACCTGAAGTGAAGCATCGGATTCTTAAACTGGACTCACAGGAGAGGTTCGAATCATAGAAAGTTAGAGTGTCAGTCCTGTTGTACTTAAGTCGGCATTGTACCTTTTGTATTTAATTCGGATGCAAACTCTGTGTTTCATCGTCAGTAAGAAGGTCCAAGGGATACAGTAAACCTGAAGTGAAGCATTGGAATCTAAAACTGGAGTCACAGGAGAGGTTCAAATAATAGAAAGTGAGAGTGTCAGTCCTCTTCTACTTAGGTCGGCATTGTGCCTTTCGAATTAAATTCCGATGCAATTTCTGTGTTTCATCGTCAATAAGTAGGTCCTAGGGATACAGTAACGAAGAAGTGAAGCATCGGAAACTAAAACTGGACTCACAGGAGAGATTCAAATCATAGAATCTTAAACTGTCACTCCTCTTGTACATAAGTCTGTATTGTGCCTTTTGTATTAAATTCCGATGCAATTTCTGTGTTTCATCGTCAACAAGAAGGTGCAAGGTATACAGTAAACCTGAAGTGAAGCATCGGAATCTAAAACTGGTCTCACAGGAGAGGTTAAAATCATAGATAGTGAGAGTGTCAGTCCTGTTGTACTTAAGTCGGCATTGTACCTTTTGTATTAAATTCGGATGCAATTCCTGTGTTTCATAGTCAATAAGAAGGTCCAAGGAATACAGGAAACCTGAAGTGAAACATCGGAATCTAAAACTGGACTCACAGGAGAGATTGAAATCATAGAAAGTTAGAGTGTGACACCTCTTGTACTGAAGTCGGTTTTGTGCCTTTTGTATTAAATTCGGATGCAATTTCTATGTATTATCGACAATAAGAAAGTCCAAGGTATACAGTAAACCTGAAGTGAAGCATCGGAATCTAAAACTGGACTTGCAGGAGAGGTTCAAATCATAGAAAGTTAGAGTGTCAGTCCTCTTTTACTTAAGTCGGCAGTGTGCCTTTTGTATTAAATTCGGATGAAATTTCTGTGTTTCATCGTCAATAAGAAGGTCCAAGGGATACAGTAAACCTGAAGTGAAGCATCAGAATCTAAAACTGGACTCACAGGAGAGGTTCAGATCATAGAAAGAGAGTGTCAGTCCTGTTGTACTTAAGTCGCCATTACGACTTTTTTATTAAATTCGGATGCAATTTCTGTGTTTAATCGTCAATAAGGAGGTCCAAGGGATACAGTAAACCTGAAGTGAAGCATCGGATTCTTAAACTGGACTCACAGGAGAGGTTCGAATCATAGAAAGTTAGAGTGTCAGTCCTGTTGTACTTAAGTCGGCATTGTACCTTTTGTATTTAATTCGGATGCAAACTCTGTGTTTCATCGTCAGTAAGAAGGTCCAAGGGATACAGTAAACCTGAAGTGAAGCATCGGAATCTAAAACTGGAGTCACAGGAGAGGTTCAAATAATAGAAAGTGAGAGTGTCAGTCCTCTTCTACTTAGGTCGGCATTGTGCCTTTTGAATTAAATTCCGATGCAATTTCTGTGTTTCATCGTCAATAAGTAGGTCCAAGGGATACAGTAAACATGAAGTGAAGCATCGGAAACTAAAACTGGACTCACAGGAGATATTCAAATCATAGAATCTTAAACTGTCACTCCTCTTGTACATAAGTCGGTATTGTGCCTTTAGCATTAAATTCGGATGCAATTTCTGTGTTTCATCATCAATAAGAAGGTCCAAGGGATACAGTAAACCTTAAGTGAAGCATCGGAATCTAAAACTGGAATCACTGGAGGGGTTCAAATCATAGAAAGTTAGAGTGTCAGTCCTCTTTTACTTAGGTCGGCAATGTGCCCTTTGTATTAAATTCCGATGCGATTTCTATGTTTCATCGTCAATCAGAAGGTGCAAGGTATACAGTAAACCTGAAGTGAAGCATCGGAATCTAAAACTGGACTCACAGGAGAGGTTCAAATCATAGAAAGTGAGAGTGTCAGTCCTCTTGTACTTACGTCGGCATTGTGCCATTTGTATTAAATTTGGATAAAATTTCTATGTTTCATCGTCAATCAGATGGTCAAAGGTATACAGTAAACCTGAAGTGAAGCATCGGAATCTAAAACTGGACTCACAGGAGAGGTTCAAATCATAGAAAGTTAGAGTGTCACTGCTCTTGTACTTAAGTCGGTATTGTGCCATTTGCATTACATTCGGATGCAATTTCTGTGTTTCATCGTCAATAAGAAAGTCCAAGGGCTACAGTAAACCTGAAGTGAAGCATCGGAATCTAAAACTGGATTCACAGGAGAGGTTCAAATAATAGAAAGTGAGAGTGTCAGTCCTCTTGTACTTAAGTCGGCATTGTGGCATTTGTATTAAATTCGGATTCAATGTCTGTGTTTCATCGTCAATAAGAAGGTCCAAGGGATACAGTAAACCTGAAGTGATGCATCGGAATCCAACACTGGACTCACAGAAGAGTTTCAAACCATAGAAAGTGAGAGTGTCAGTCCTCTTGTACTTAAGTCGGCATTGTGCCATTTGTATTAAATTTGGATAAAATTTCTGTGTTTCATCGTCAATAAGAAGGACCAAGGGATACAGTAAACCAGTAGTGAAGCATCGGAATCTTAAACTTGACTCACAGGAGAGTTTCAAATCATAGAATGTTAGAGAGTCAGCCCTCTTGTACTTAAGTCGGCATTGTACCTTTTGTATTAAATTCGGATGCAAACACTGTGTTTCATCGTCAATAAGAAGGTCCAATGGATACAGTAAACCTGAAGTGAAACTTCGGAATCTAAAACTGGACTTACAGGAGAGGTTCAAATCATAGAAAGTGAGAGTGTCAGTCCTCTTGTACTTTTGTCGGCATTGTGCCTTTTGAATTTAATTCCGATGCAATTTCTGTGTTTCGTCGTCAATAAGAAGGTGCAAGGTATACAGTAAACCTGAAGTGAAGCATCGGAATCAGAAACTGGACTCACAGGAAAGGTTCAAATCATAGAAAGAGAGAGTGTCAGTCCTCTTGTACTTAAGTCGGCATTGTGCTAATTGTATTAAATTCGGATGCAATTCCTGTGTTTCATAGTCAATAAGAAGGTCCAAGGGATACAGTAAACCCGAAGTGAAACATCGGAATCTAAAACTGGACTCACAGGAGAGATTCAAATCATAGAAAGTTAGAGTGTCACTGCTCTTGTTCTTAAGTCAGTATTGTGCCTTTTGTATTAAATTCGGATGCAATTTCTGTGTTTTATCGTCAATAAGAAGGTCCAAGGTATACAGTAAACCTGAAATGAAGCTTCGGAATCTATAACTGGACTTGCAGGAGAGGTTCAAATCATAGAAAATTAGAGTGTCAGTCCTCTTTTACTTAAGTCGGCATTGTGCCTTTTGTATTAAATTCGGATGAAATTTCTGTGTTTCATCGTCAATAACAAGGTCCAAATGTTACACTAAACCTGAAGTGAAGCATCAGAATGTAAAACTGGACTCACAGGAGAGGTTCAAATCATAGAAAGTGAGAGTGTCAGTCCTCTTGTACTTAAGGTGGCATTGTGCCATTTGTATTAAATTTGGATAAAATTTCTGTGTTTCATCGTCAATCAGATGGTCAAAGGTATACAGTAAACCTGAAGTGAAGAATCGGAATCTAAAACTGGACTCACAGGAGAGGTTCAAATCATAGAAAGTGTGAGTGTCAGTCCTCTTGTACTTAAGTCGGCATTGTGCCATTTGTATTAAATTTGGATAAAATTTCTGTGTTTCATCGTCAATCAGATGGGCAAAGGTATACAGTAAACCTGAAGTGAAGCATCGGAATCTAAAACTGGATTCACAGGAGAGGTTCAAATCATAGAAAGTTAGAGTGTCACTCCTCTTGTACTTAAGTCGGTATTGTGCTATTTGTATTACATTCGGATGCAATTTCTGTGTTTCATCGTCAATAAGAAAGTCCAAGGGATACAGTAAACCTGAAGTGAAGCATCGGAATCTAAAACTGGATTCACAGGAGAGGTTCAATTCATAGAAATTTAGAATGTCACTCCTCTTGTACTTAAGTCGGTATTGTGCTATTTGTATTACATTTGGATACAATTTCTGTGTTTCATCGTCAATGAGAAGGTCCAAGGGATACAGTAAACCTGAAGTGATGCTTCGGAATCTAACACTGGACTCACAGGATGGTTTCAAATCATAGAATGTTAGAGTGTCAGCCCTCTTGTACTTAAGTCGGCATTGAACCTTTTGTATTAAATTCGGATGCAAACACTGTGTTTCATTGTCAATAAGAAGGTCCAAGGGATACAGTAAACCTGAAGTGAAGCTACGGAATCTAAAACTGGACTCACAGGAGAGGTTCAAATCATAGAAAGTGAGAGTGTCAGTCCTCTTGTTCTTAAGTCGGCATTGTGCCTTTTGATTTTAATTCCGATGCAATTCCTGTTTTTCATCGTCAATAAGAAGGTGCAAGGCATACAGTAAACCTGAAGTGAAGCATCGGAATCTGAAACTGGACCCACAGGAAAGGTTCAAATCATTGAAAGTAAGAGTGCCAGTCCTCTTGTACTTAAGTCGGCATTGTGCCTTTTGTATTAAATTCCGATGCAATATCTATGTTTCATCGTCAATAAGAAGGTGCAAGGTATACAGTAAACCTGGAGTGAAGCATCCGAATTTAAAACCGGACTCATAGGAGAGGTTCAAATCATAGAAAGAGAGAGTGTCAGTCCTCTTGTACTTAAGTCGGCATTGTGCCTTTTGTATTAGATTCGGATGCAATTTCTGTGTTTCATCGTCATCAAGAAGGTCCAAGGGATACAGTAAACCTGAAGTGAAGCATCGGATTCTTAAACTGGACTCACAGGAGAGGTTCAAATCATAGAAAGTTAGTGTGTCAGACCTCTTGTACTTAAGTCGGCATTGTACCTTTTGTATTAAATTTGGATGCAAACTCTGGGTTTCATCGTCAATACGAAGGTCCAAGGGATTCAGTAAACCTGAAGTGAAGCATCAGAATCTAAAACTGGACTCACAGGAAAGGTTCAAATCATTGAAAGTGAGAGTGTCAGTCCTCTTGTACTTAAGTCGCCATTGTGCCTTTTGTATTAAATTCGGATGAAATTTCTGTGTTTCATCGTCAATAAGAAGGTCCAAGGGATACAGTAAACCTGAAGTGAAGCATCAGAATCTAAAACTGGACTCACAGGAGAGGTTCAAATCATAGAAAGTGAGTGTGTCAGTCCTCTTGTACTTAAGTCGCCATTATGCCTTTTGTATTAAATTCGGATGCAATTTCTGTGTTTCATCGTCAATAAGAAGGTCCAAGGGATACAGTAAACCTGAAGTGAAGCATCGGATTCTTAAACTGGACTCACAGGAGAGGTTCGAATCATAGAAAGTTAGAGTGTCAGTCCTGTTGTACTTAAGTCGGCATTGTACCTTTTGTATTTAATTCGGATGCAAACTCTGTGTTTCATCGTCAGTAAGAAGGTCCAAGGGATACAGTAAACCTGAAGTGAAGCATCGGAATCTAAAACTGGACTCACAGGAGAGGTTCAAATAATAGAAAGTGAGAGTGTCAGTCCTCTTCAACTTAGGTCGGCATTGTGCCTTTTGAATTAAATTCCGATGCAATTTCTGTGTTTCATCGTCAATAAGTAGGTCCAAGGGATACAGTAAACATCAAGTGAAGCATCGGAAACTAAAACTGGACTCATAGGAGAGATTCAAATCATAGAATCTTAAACTGTCACTCCTCTTGTACATAAGTCGGTATTGTGCCTCTTGTATTAAATTCGGATGCAATTTCTGTGTTTCATCATCAATAAGAAGGTCCAAGGGATACAGTAAACCTTAAGTGAAGCATCGGAATCTAAAACTGGAATCACTGGAGAGGTTCAAATCATAGAAAGTTAGAGTGTCAGTCCTCTTTTACTTAGGTCGGCATTGTGCCCTTTGTATTAAATTCCGATGCGATTTCTATGTTTCATCGTCTATCAGAAGGTGCAAGGTATACAGTAAACCTGAAGTGAAGCATCGGAAACTAAAACTGGACTCACAGGAGAGGTTCAAATCATAGAAAGTGAGAGTGTCAGTCCTCTTGTACTTACGTCGGCATTGTGCCATTTGTATTAAATTTGGATAAAATTTCTGTGTTTCATCGTCAATCAGATGGTCAAAGGTATACAGTAAACCTGAAGTGAAGCATCGGAATCTAAAACTGGACTCACAGGAGAGGTTCAAATCATAGAAAGTTAGAGTGTCACTGCTCTTGTACTTAAGTCGGTATTGTGCCATTTGCATTACATTCGGATGCAATTTCTGTGTTTCATCGTCAATAAGAAAGTCCAAGGGATACAGTAAACCTGAAGTGAAGCATCGGAATCTAAAACTGCATTCACAGGAGAGGTTCAAATCATAGAAAGTTAGAATGTCAGTCCTCTTGTACTTAAGTCGGCATTGTGCTAATTGTATTAAATTCGGATGCAATTCCTGTGTTTCATAGTCAATAAGAAGGTCCAAGGGATACAGTAAACCCGAAGTGAAACATCGGAATCTAAAACTGGACTCACAGGAGAGATTCAAATCATAGAAAGTTAGAGTGTCACTGCTCTTGTACTTAAGTCGGTATTGTGCCTTTTGTATTAAATTCGGATGCAATTTCTGTGTTTTATCGTCAATAAGAAGGTCCAAGGTATACAGTAAACCTGAAGTGAAGCATCGAAATCTATAACTGGACTTGCAGGAGAGGTTCAAATCATAGAAAGTTAGAGTGTCACTCCTCTTGTACTTACGTTGGTATTGCGCTTTTGTATTAAATTCGGATGCAATTTCTGTGTTTTATCGTCAATAAGAAGGTCCAAGGGATACAGTAAACCTGAAGTGAGGCCTCAGAATCTAAAACTGGACTCACAGGAGAAGTTCAAATCATAGAAAGAGAGAGTGTCAGTCCTCTTGAACTTAAGTCGCCATTGTGCCTTTTGTATTAAATTCGAATGCAATTTCTGTGTTTCATCGTCATCAAGAAGGTCCAAGGGATACAGTAAACCTGAAGTGAAGCATCGGATTCTTAAACTGGACTCACAGGAGAGGTTCAAATCATAGAAAGTTAGTGTGTCAGACCTCTTGTACTTAAGTCGGCATTGTACCTTTTGTATTAAATTCGGATGCAAACTCTGTGTTTCATCGTCAATACGAAGGTCCAAGGGATACAGTAAACCTGAAGTGAAGCATCAGAATCTAAAACTGGACTCACAGGAAAGGTTCAAATCATTGAAAGTGAGAGTGTCAGTCCTCTTGTACTTAAGTCGCCATTGTGCCTTTTGTATTAAATTCGGATGAAATTTCTGTGTTTCATCGTCAATAAGAAGGTCCAAGGGATACAGTAAACCTGAAGTGAAGCATCAGAATCTAAAACTGGACTCACAGGAGAGGTTCAAATCATAGAAAGTGAGTGTGTCAGTCCTCTTGTACTTAAGTCGCCATTATGCCTTTTGTATTAAATTCGGATGCAATTTCTGTGTTTCATCGTCAATAAGAAGGTCCAAGGGATACAGTAAACCTGAAGTGAAGCATCGGATTCTTAAACTGGACTCACAGGAGAGGTTCGAATCATAGAAAGTTAGAGTGTCAGTCCTGTTGTACTTAAGTCGGCATTGTACCTTTTGTATTTAATTCGGATGCAAACTCTGTGTTTCATCGTCAGTAAGAAGGTCCAAGGGATACAGTAAACCTGAAGTGAAGCATCGGAATCTAAAACTGGACTCACAGGAGAGGTTCAAATAATAGAAAGTGAGAGTGTCAGTCCTCTTCAACTTAGGTCGGCATTGTGCCTTTTGAATTAAATTCCGATGCAATTTCTGTGTTTCATCGTCAATAAGTAGGTCCAAGGGATACAGTAAACATGAAGTGAAGCATCGGAAACTAAAACTGGACTCACAGGAGAGATTCAAATCATAGAATCTTAAACTGTCACTCCTCTTGTACATAAGTCGGTATTGTGCCTCTTGTATTAAATTCGGATGCAATTTCTGTGTTTCATCATCAATAAGTAGGTCCAAGGGATACAGTAAACCTTAAGTGAGGCATCGGATTCTAAAACTGGAATCACTGGAGAGGTTCTAATCATAGAAAGTTAGAGTGTCAGTCCTCTTTTACTTAGGTCGGCATTGTGCCCTTTGTATTAAATTCCGATGCGATTTCTATGTTTCATCGTCAATCAGAAGGTGCAAGGTATACAGTAAACCTGAAGTGAAGCATCGGAATCTAAAACTGGACTCACAGGAGAGGTTCAAATCATAGAAAGTGAAAGTGTCAGTCCTCTTGTACTTACGTCGGCATTGTGCCATTTGTATTAAATTTGGATAAAATTTCTGTGTTTCATCGTCAATCAGATGGTCAAAGGTATACAGTAAACCTGAAGTGAAGCATCGGAATCTAAAACTGGACTCACAGGAGAGGTTCAAATCATAGAAAGTTAGAGTGTCACTGCTCTTGTACTTAAGTTGGTATTGTGCCATTTGCATTACATTCGGATGCAATTTCTGTGTTTCATCGTCAATAAGAAAGTCCAAGGGATACAGTAAACCTGAAGTGAAGCATCGGAATCTAAAACTGCATTCACAGGAGAGGTTCAAATCATAGAAAGTTAGAATGTCAGTCCTCTTGTACTTAAGTCGGCATTGTGCTAATTGTATTAAATTCGGATGCAATTCCTGTGTTTCATTGTCAATAAGAAGGTCCAAGGGATACAGTAAACCCGAAGTGAAACATCGGAATCTAAAACTGGACTCACAGGAGAGATTCAAATCATAGAAAGTTAGAGTGTCACTGCTCTTGTACTTCAGTCGGTATTGTGCCTTTTGTATTAAATTCGGATGCAATTTCTGTGTTTTATCGTCAATAAGAAGGTCCAAGGTATACAGTAAACCTGAAGTGAAGCATCGAAATCTATAACTGGACTTGCAGGAGAGGTTCAAATCATAGAAAGTTAGAGTGTCACTCCTCTTGTACTTACGTTGGTATTGTGCTTTTGTATTAAATTCGGATGCAATTTCTGTGTTTTATCGTCAATAAGAAGGTCCAAGGGATACAGTAAACCTGAAGTGAAGCCTCAGAATCTAAAACTGGACTCACAGGAGAAGTTCAAATCATAGAAAGAGAGAGTGTCAGTCCTCTTGAACTTAAGTCGCCATTGTGCCTTTTGTATTAAATTCGAATGCAATTTCTGTGTTTCATCGTCATCAAGAAGGTCCAAGGGATACAGTAAACCTGAAGTGAAGCATCGGATTCTTAAACTGGACTCACAGGAGAGGTTCAAATCATAGAAAGTTAGTGTGTCAGACCTCTTGTACTTAAGTCGGCATTGTACCTTTTGTATTAAATTCGGATGCAAACTCTGTGTTTCATCGTCAATACGAAGGTCCAAGGGATACAGTAAACCTGAAGTGAAGCATCAGAATCTAAAACTGGACTCACAGGAAAGGTTCAAATCATTGAAAGTGAGAGTGTCAGTCCTCTTGTACTTAAGTCGCCATTGTGATTTTTGTATTAAATTCGGATGCAATTTCTGTGTTTCATCGTCAATAAGAAGGTCCAAGGGATACAGTAAACCTGTAGTGAAGCATCGGAATCTAAAACTGGACTCACAGGAGAGGTTCAAATCGTAGAAAGTTAGAGTGTCAGTACTCTTGTACTTAAGTTGGCATTGAACCTATTCTATTGAATTCAGATGCAAACACTGTGTTTCATCGTCAATAAGAAGGTACAAGATATACCGTAAACCTGAAGTGAAGCTTCGGAATCTAAAACCTGACACACAGGAGAGGTTCAAATCATAGAAAGTGAGAGTGTCAGTCCTCTTGTACTTAAGTCGGCATTGTGCCTTTTGAATTTAATTCCGATGCTATTTCTGTGTTTCATCGTCAATAATAAGGTGCAAGGTATACAGCAAACCTGAGGTGAAGCATCGGAATCTGAAACTGGACTCACAGGATAGGTTCAAATCATTGAAAGTGAGAGTGTCAGTCCTCTTGTACTTAAGTCGCCATTGTGCCTTTTGTATTAAATTCGGATGAATTTTCTGTGTTTCATCGTCAATAAGAAGGTCCAAGGGATACAGTAAACCTGAAGTGAAGCATCAGAATCTAAAACTGGACTCACAGGAGAGGTTCAAATCATAGAAAGAGAGTGTGTCAGTCCTCTTGTACTTAAGTCGCCATTACGCCTTTTGTATTAAATTCGGATGCAATTTCTGTGTTTCATCGTCAATAAGAAGGTCCAAGGGATACAGTAAACCTGAAGTGAAGCATCGGATTCTTAAACTGGACTCACAGGAGAGGTTCGAATCATAGAAAGTTAGAGTGTCAGTCCTGTTGTACTTAAGTCGGCATTGTACCTTTTGTATTTAATTCGGATGCAAACTCTGTGTTTCATCGTCAGTAAGAAGGTCCAAGGGATACAGTAAACCTGAAGTGAAGCATCGGAATCTAAGACTGGACTCACAGGAGAGGTTCAAATAATAGAAAGTGAGAGTGTCAGTCCTCTTCAACTTAGGTCGGCATTGTGCCTTTTGAATTAAATTCCGATGCAATTTCTGTGTTTCATCGTCAATAAGTAGGTCCAAGGGATACAGTAAACATGAAGTGAAGCATCGGAAACTAAAACTGGACTCACAGGAGAGATTCAAATCATAGAATCTTAAACTGTCACTCCTCTTGTACATAAGTCGGTATTGTGCCTCTTGTATTAAATTCGGATGCAATTTCTGTGTTTCATCATCAATAAGAAGGTCCATGGGATACAGTAAACCTTAAGTGAAGCATCGGAATCTAAAACTGGAATCACTGGAGAGGTTCAAATCATAGAAAGTTAGAGTGTCAGTCCTCTTTTACTTAGGTCGGCATTGTGCCCTTTGTATTAAATTCCGATGCGATTTCTATGTTTCATCGTCAATCAGAAGGTGCAAGGTATACAGTAAACCTGAAGTGAAGCATCGGAATCTAAAACTGGACTCACAGGAGAGGTTCAAATCATAGAAAGTGAGAGTGTCAGTCCTCATGTACTTACGTCGGCATTGTGCCATTTGTATTAAATTTGGATAAAATTTCTGTGTTTCATCGTCAATCAGATGGTCAAAGGTATACAGTAAACCTGAAGTGAAGCATCGGAATCTAAAACTGGACTCACAGGAGAGGTTCAAATCATAGAAAGTTAGAGTGTCACTGCTCTTGTACTTAAGTCGGTATTGTGCCATTTGCATTACACTCGGATGCAATTTCTGTGTTTCATCGTCAATAAGAAAGTCCAAGGGATACAGTAAACCTGTAGTGAAGCATCGGAATCTAAAACTTGACTCACAGGAGAGATTCAAATCATAGAATGTTAGAGTGTCAGCCCTCTTGTACTTATGTCGGCATTGTGCCTTTTGAATTTAATTCCATTGCAATTTCTGTGTTTCGTCGTCAATGAGAAGGTGCAAGGTATACAGTAAACCTGAAGTGAAGCATCGGAATCTGAAACTGGACTCACAGGAAAGGTTCAAATCATTGAAAGTAAGAGTGTCAGTCATCTTGTACTTAAGTCGGCCTTGTGCCTTTTGTATTATATTCCGATGCAATTTCTATGTTTCATCGTCAAAAAGAAGGTGCAAGGTATACAGTAAACCTGGACTGAAGCATCGGAATTTAAAACCTGGACTCACAGGAGAGGTTCATATCATAGAAAGAGAGAGTGTGAGTCCTCTTGTACTTAAGTCGGCATTGTGCTAATTGTATTAAATTCGGATGCAATTCCTGTGTTTCATAGTCAATAAGAAGGTCCAAGGGATACAGTAAACCCGATGTGAAACATCGGAATCTAAAACAGGACTCACAGGAGAGATTCAAATCATAGTAAGTTAGAGTGTCACTGCTCTTGTACTTAAGTCGGTATTGTGCCTTTTGTATTAAATTCGGATGCAATTTCTGTGTTTTATCGTCAATAAGAAGGTCCAAGGTATACAGTAAACCTGAAGTGAAGCATCGGAATCTATAACTGCACTCACAGGAGAGGTTCAAATCATAGAGAGAGTGTCAGTCCTCTTGTACTTAAGTCGCCATTGTGCCTTTTGTATTAAATTCGGATCCAATTTCTGTGTTTCATCGTCATGAAGAAGGTCCAAGGGATATAGTAAACCTGAAGTGAAGCATCGGATTCTTAAACTGGACTCACAGGAGAGGTTCAAATCATAGAAAGTTAGTGTGTCAGTCCTCTTGTACTTAAGTCGGCATTGTACCTTTTGTATTAAATTCGGATGCAAACTCTGTGTTTCATCGTCAATCAGAAGGTGCAAGGTATACAGTAAACCTGAAGTGAAGCATCGGAATCTAAAACTGAACTCACAGGAGAGGTTCAAATCATAGAAAGTGAGAGTGTCAGTCCTGTTGTACTTAAGGTGGCATTGTGCCATTTGTATTAAATTTGGATAAAGTTTCTGTGTTTCATCGTCAATCAGATGGCCAAAGGTATACAGTAATCCTGAAGTGAAGCATCGGAATCTAAAACTTGACTCACAGGAGAGTTTCATATCATAGAATGTTAGAGTGTCAGCCCTCTTGTACTTAAGTCGGCATTGAACCTTTTGTATTAAATTCGGATGCAAACACTATGTTTCATCGTCATTAAGAAGGTCCAAGGGATACAGTAAACCTGAAGTGAGGCATCGGATTCTTAAACTGGACTCACAGGAGAGGTTCAAATCATAGAAAGTTAGTATGTCGGTCCTCTTGTACTTAAATCGGCATTGTACCTTTTGTATTAAATTCGGATGTAAACTCTGTGTTTCATCGTCAGTAAGAAGGTGCTAGGTATACAGTAAACCTGAAGTGAAGCATCGGAATCTGAAACTGGACTCACAGGAAAGGTTCAAATCATTGAAAGTGAGAGTGTCAGTCCTCTTGTACTTAAGTCGCCATTGTGCATTTTGTATTAAATTCGGATCCAATTTCTGTGTTTCATCGTCAATAAGAAGGTCCAAGGGAAACAGTGAACCTGAAGTGAAGCATCGGAATCTAAAACTGGACTCACAGGAGGGGTTCAAATCATAGATAGTGAGAGTGTCAGTCCTCTTGTACTTAAGTCGGTATTGTGCCATTTGTATTAAATTCGTGTGCAATTTCTGTGTTTCATCGTCAATAAGAAGGTCCAAGGGATACAGTAAACCTGAAGTGAAGCATCAGAATCTAAAACTGGACTCACAGGAAGGGTTCAAATCATAGAAAGTGACAGTGTCAGTCCTCTTGTACTTAAGTCGGCATTGTGGCATTTGTATTAAATTCGGATGCAATTTCTGTGTTTCATCGTCAATAAGAAGGTCCAAGGGATATAGTAAACCTGAAGTGAATCATCGGAATCTAAAACTGGACTCACAGGAGAGGTTCAAATCATAGAAAGTTAGAGTGTCAGTCCGCTTGTACTTAAGTCGGCATTGTGCCTTTTGTATTAAATTCGGATGCAATTTCTGTGTTTCATCGTCAATAAGAAGGTCCAAGGGATACAGTAAACCTGAAGTGAAGCATAGAATCTAAAACTAGACTCACAGGAGAGGTTCAAATCATAGAAAGTTAGAGTGTTTGTCCTCTTTTACTTAAGTCGGCATTGTGCCTTTTGTATTAAATTCCGATGCAATTTCTATGTTTCATCGTCAATAAGAAGGTGCAAGGTATACAGTAAACCTGGAGTGAAGCACCGGAATCTAAAACTGGACTCACAGGAGAGGTTCAAATCGTAGAAAGTTAGAGTGTCAGTACTCTTGTACTTAAGTTGGCATTGAACCTATTGTATTGAATTCAGATGCAAACACTGTGTTTCATCGTCAATAAGAAGGTCCAAGGGATACAGTAAACCTGAAGTGAAGCTTCGGAATCTAAAACCTGACACACAGGAGAGGTTCAAATCATAGAAAGTGAGAGTGTCAGTCCTCTTGTACTTAAGTGGCCATTGTGCCTTTTGAATTTAATTCCGATGCAATTTCTGTGTTTCATCGTCAGTAATAAGGTGCAAGGTATACAGTAAACCTGAAGTGAAGCATCGGAATCTGAAACTGGACTCACAGGAAAGGTTCAAATCATTGAAAGTGAGAGTGTCAGTCCTCTTGTACTTAAGTCGCCATTGTGCCTTTTGTATTAAATTCGGATGAAATTTCTGTGTTTCATCGTCAATAAGAAGGTCCAAGGGATACAGTCAACCTGATGTGAAGCATCAGAATCTAAAACTGGACTCACTGGAGAGGTTCAAATCATAGAAACAGACTGTGTCAGTCCTCTTGTACTTAAGTCGCCATTACGCCTTTTGTATTAAATTCGGATGCAATTTCTGTGTTTCATCGTCAATAAGAAGGTCCAAGGGATACAGTAAACCTGAAGTGAAGCATCGGATTCTTAAACTGGACTCACAGGAGAGGTTCGAATCATAGAAAGTTAGAGTGTCAGTCCTGTTGTACTTAAGTCGGCATTGTACCTTTTGTCTTTAATTCGGATGCAATCTCTGTGTTTCATCATCAGTAAGAAGGTCAAAGGGATACAGTAAACCTGAAGTGAAGCATCGGAATCTAAAACTGGACTCACAATAGAGGTTCAAATAATAGAATGTGAGAGTGTCAGTCCTCTTCTACTTAGGTCGGCATTGTGCCTTTTGAATTAAATTCCGATGCAATTTCTGTGTTTCATCATCAATAAGTAGGTCCAAGGGATACAGTAAACATGAAGTGAAGCATCGGAAACTAAAACTTGACTCACAGGAGAGATTCAAATCATAGAATCTTAAACTGTCACTCCTCTTGTACATAAGTCGGTATTGTGCCTCTTGTATTAAATTCGGATGCAATTTCTGTGTTTCATCATCAATAAGAAGGTCCAAGGGGTACAGTAAACCTTAAGTAAAGCATCGGAATCTAAAACTGGAATCACTGGAGAGGTTCAAATCATAGAAAGTTAGAGTGTCAGCCCTCTTGTACTTATGTCGGCATTGTGCCTTTTGAATTTAATTCCGATGCAATTTCTGTGTTTCGTCGTCAATGAGAAGGTGCAAGGTATACAGTAAATCTGAAGTGAAGCATCGGAATCTGAAACTGGACTCACAGGAAAGGGTCAAATCATTGAAAGTAAGAGTGTCAGTCCTCTTGTACTTATGTCGGCATTGTGCCTTTTGTATTATATTCCGATGCAATTTCTATGTTTCATCGTCAATAAGAAGGTGCAAGGTATACAGTAAACCTGGACTGAAGCATCGGAATTTAAAACCGGACTCACAGGAGAGGTTCAAATCATAGAAAGAGAGAGTGTCAGTCCTCTTGTACTTAAGTCGGCATTGTGCTAATTGTATTAAATTCGGATGCAATTCCTGTGTTTCATAGTCAATAAGAAGGTCCAAGGGATACAGTAAACCCGAAGTGAAACATCGGAATCTAAAACTGGACTCACAGGAGAGATTCAAATCATAGAAAGTTGGAGTGTCACTGCTCTTGTACTTAAGTCGGTATTGTGCCTTTTGTATTAAATTCGGGTGCAATTTCTGTGTTTTATCGTCAATAAGAAGGTACAAGGTATACAGTAAACCTGAAGTGAAGCATCGAAATCTATAACTGGACTTGCAGGAGAGGTTCAAATCATAGAAAGTTAGAGTGTCAGTCCTCTTTTACTTAAGTCGGCATTGTGCCTTTTGTATTAAATTCGGATGAAATTTCTGTGTTTCATCGACAATAACAAGGTCCAAATGTTACAGTAAACCTGAAGTGAAGTATCAGAATCTAAAACTGGACTCACAGGAGAGGTTCAAATCATAGAAAGAGAGAGTGTCAGTCCTCTTGTACTTAAGTCGCCATTGTGCCTTTTGTATTAAATTCGGACGTAATTTCTGTGTTTCATCGTCATTAAGAAGGTCCAAGGGATACAGTAAACCTGAAGTGAAGCATCGGATTCTTAAACTGGACTCACAGGAGAGGTTCAAATCATAGAAAGTTAGTGTGTCAGTCCTCTTGTACTTAAGTCGGCATTGTACCTTTTGTATTAAATTCGGTTGCAAACTCTGTGTTTCATCGTCAATCAGAAGGTGCAAGGTATACAGTAAACCTGAAGTGAAGCATCGGAATCTAAAACTGAACTCACACGAGAGGTTCAAATCATAGAAAGTGAGAGTGTCAGTCCTCTTGTACTTAAGGTGGCATTGTGCCATTTGTATTAAATTTGGATAAAATTTCTGTGTTTCATCGTCAATCAGATGGTCAAAGGTATACAGTAAACCTGAAGTGAAGCATCGGAATCTAAAACTTGACTCACAGGAGAGTTTCAAATCATAGAATGTTAGAGTGTCAGCCCTCTTGTACTTAAGTCGGCATTGAACCTTTTGTATTAAATTCGGATGCAAACACTGTGTTTCATCGTCAATAAGAAGGTCCAAGGGATACAGTAAACCTGAAGTAAAGCTACGGAATCTAAAACTGGACTCACAGGAGAGGTTCAAATCATAGAAAGTGAGGGTGTCAGTCCTCTTGTACTTTAGTCGCCATTGTGCCTTTTGTATTAAATTCGGATGCAATTTCTGTGTTTCATAGTCAATAAGAAGGTCCAAGGGATACAGTAAACCTGAAGTGAAGCATCGGATTCGTAAACTGGACTCACAGGAGAGGTTCAAATCATAGAAAGTTAGTGTGTCAGACCTCTTGTACTTAAGTCGGCGTTGTACCTTATGTATTAAATTCGGATGCAAACTCTGTGTTTCATCGTCAATAAGAATGTCCAAGGGATACAGTAAACCTGAAGTGAAGCATCAGAATCTAAAACTGGACTCACAGGAAAGGTTCAAATCATAGAAAATGAGATTGTCAGTCCTCTTGTACTTATGTCGGCATTGTGCTTTTTGTATTAAATTCGGATGCAATTTCAGTGTTTCATCGTCAATCAGACGGTCCAAGGGATACAGTAAACCTGAAGTGAAGCATCAGAATCTAAAACTAGACTCACAGGAGAGGTTCAAATCATAGAAAGTTAGAGTGTTTGTCCTCTTTTACTTAAGTCGGCATTGTGCCTTTTGTATTAAATTCCGATGCAATTTCTCTGTTTCATCGTCAATAAGAAGGTGCCAGGTATACAGTAAACCAGGAGTGAAGCATCGGAATTTAAAACCGGAATCACAGGAGAGGTTCAAATCATAGAAAGAGAGAGTGTCAGTCCTCTTGTACTTAAGTCGGCATTGTGCCTTTTGTATTAAATTCGGATGCAATTCGTGTGTTTCATAGTCAATAAGAAGGTCCAAGGCATACAGTAAACCTGAAGTGAAGCATCGGAATCTAAAACTGGACTCACAGGAGGGGTTCAAATCATAGATAGTGAGAGTGTCAGTCCTTTTGTACTTAAGTTGGTATTGTGCCATTTGTATTAAATTCGGGTGCAATTTCTGTGTTTCATCGTCAATAAGAAGGTCCAAGGGATACAGTAAACCTGAAGTGAAGCATCAGAATCTAAAACTGGACTCACAGGAAGAGTTCAAATCATAGAAAGTGACAGTGTCAGTCCTCTTGTACTTAAGTCGGCATTGTGGCATTTGTATTAAATTCGGATGCAATTTCTGTGTTTCATCGTCAATATGAAGGTCCAAGGGATATAGTAAACCTGAAGTGAATCATCGGAATCTAAAACTAGACTCACAGGAGAGGTTCAAATCATAGAAAGTTAGAGTGTCAGTCCTCTTGTACTTAAGTCGGCATTGTGCCTTTTGTATTAAATTCGGATGCAATTTCTGTGATTCATCGTCAATAAGAAGGTCCAAGGGATACAGTAAACCTGAAGTGAAGCATCAGAATCTAAAACTAGACTCACAGGTGAGATTCAAATCATAGAAAGTTAGAGTGTCACTCCTCTTGTACTTAAGTCGGTATTGTGCCTTTTGTATTAAATTCGAATGCAATTTCTGTGTTTTATCGTCAACAAGAAGGTCCAAGGTATACAGTAAACCTGAAGTGAAGCATCGGAATCTAAAACTGGACTTGCAGGAGAGGTTCAAATCATAGAAAGTTAGAGTGTCAGTCCTCTTTTACTTAAGTCGGCATTGTGCCTTTTGTATTAAATTCGGATGAAATTTCTGTGTTTCATCTTCAAAAAGAAGGTCCAAGGGATACAGTAAATCTGTAGTGAAGCATCAGAATCTAAAAAAGGACTCACAGGAGAGGGTCAAATCATAGACAGAGAGAGTGTCAGTCCTCTTGTAATTAAGTCGCACTTGTGCCTTTTGTATTAAATTCGGATGCAATTTCTGTGTTTCATTGTCATTAAGAAGGTCCAAGGGATACAGTAAACCTGAAGTGAAGCATCGGATTCTTAATCTGGACTCACAGGAGAGGTTCAAATCATACAAAGTTAGTATGTCAGTCCTCTTGTACTTAGGTCGGCATTGTGCCTTTTGAATTTAATTCCGATGCAATTGCTGTGTTTCATCGTCAATAAGAAGGTGCAAGGTATACAGTCAACCTGAAGTGAAGCATCGGAATCTGAAACTGGACTCACTGGAAAGGTTCAAATCATTGAAAGTGAGAGTGTCAGTCCTCTTGTACTTAAGTCGCCATTGTGCCTTTTGTATTAAATTCGGTTCCAATTTCTGTGTTTCATCGTCAATAAGAAGGTCCAAGGGATACAGTAAACCTGAAGTGAAGCATCGGAATCTAAAACTGGACTCACAGTAGGGGTTCAAATCATAGATAGTGAGAGTGTCAGTCCTCTTGTACTTAAGTCGTTATTGTGCCATTTGTATTAAATTCGGGTGCAATTTCTGTGTTTCATCGTCAATAAGAAGGTCCAAGGGATACAGTAAACCTGAAGTGAAGCATCAGAATCTAAAACTGGACTCACAGGAAAGGTTCAAATCATAGAAAGTGACAGTGTCAGTCCTCTTGTACTTAAGTCGGCATTGTGGCATTTGTATTAAATTCGGATGCAATTTCTGTGTTTCATCGTCAATAAGAAGGTCCAAGGGATATACTAAATCTGAAGTGAAGCATCGGTATCTAAAACTGGACTCACGGGAGAGGTTCAAATCATAGAAAGTTAGAGTGTAAGTCCTCTTGTACTTAAGTCGGCATTGTGCCTTTTGTATTAAATTCAGATGCAATTTCTGTGTTTCATCGTCAATAAGAAGGTCCAAGGGATACAGTAAACTTGAAGTGACGCATCAGAATCTAAAACTAGACTCACAGGAGAGGTTCAAATCATAGAAAGTTAGAGTGTTTGTCCTCTTTTACTTAAGTCGGCATGTGCCTTTTGTATTAAATTCCGATGCAATTTCTATGTTTCATCGTCAATAAGAAGGTGCAAGGTATACAGTAAACCTGGAGTGAAGCATCGGAATTTAAAACGGGACTCACAATAGAGGTTCAAATCATTGAAAGAGAGAGTGTCAGTCCTCTTGTACTTAAGTCGGCATTGGGTTATTTGTAATAAATTCGGATGCAATTCCTGTGTTTCATAGTCAATAAGAAGGTCCAAGGGATACAGTAAACCTGAAGTGAAACATCGGAATCTAAAACTGGACTCACAGGAGAGATTCAAATCATAGAAAGTTAGAGTGTCACTCCTCTTGTACTTAAGTCGGCATTGTACCTTTTGTATTAAATTCGGATGCAAACTCTGTGTTTCATCGTCAATAAGAAGATCCAAGGGATACAGTAAACCTAAAGTGAAGCATCGGAATCTAAAACCGGACTCACAGGAGAGGTTCAAATCATAGATAGTGAGAGTGTCAGTCCTCTTGTACTTAAGTCGGCAGTGTGCCTTTTGAATTTAATTCCAATGCAATTTCTGTGTTTCATCGTCAATAAGAAAGTGCAGGGTATACAGTAACCCTGAAGTGAAGCATCGGAATCTAAACCTGGACTCACATTAGAGGTTCAAATCATAGAAAGTTAGAGTGTCAGTCCTCTTGTACTTAAGTCGGCATTGTGCCTTTTGTATTAAATTCGGATGCAAACTCTGTGTTTCATCGTCAATAAGAAGGTCCAAGGGATACAGTAAACCCGAAGTGAAGCATCGGAATCTAAAACTGGACTCACACGAGAGGTTCAAATCATAGAAAGTTATAGTGTCAGTCCTCTTGTTCTTAAGTCGGCATTGTGATTTTTGAATTTAATTCCTGTGCAATTTCTGTGTTTCATTGTCAATAAGTAGGTCCAAGTAATACAGTAAACCTGAAGTTAAGCATCGGAATCTAAAACTGGGCTCACAGGAGAGGTTCAAATCATAGAAAGTGAGAGTGTCAGTCCTCTTTTACTTAAGTCGGCATTGTGAGTTTCGAATTTAATTCCGATGCAATTTCTGTGTTTCATCGTCAATAAGAAGGTCCAAGGGATACAGTAAACCTGAAGTGAAGCATCGGAATCTAAAACTGGACTCCCTGAAGAGGTTCAAATCATAGAAAGTGAGAGTGTCAGTCTTCTTGTACTTATGTCGGCATTCTGCCTTTTGAATTTAATTCCGATGCAATTTCTGTGTTTCATCGTCAATAACAAGGTGCAAGTTATACAGTAAACCTGTAGTGAAGCATCGGATTCTTAAACTGGACTCACAGGTGTGGTTCAAATCATAGAAAGTGAGAGTGTCAGTCTTCTTGTACTTATGTCGGCATTCTGCCTTTTGAATTTAATTCCGATGCAATTTCTGTGTTTCATCGTCAATAACAAGGTGCAAGTTATACAGTAAACCTGTAGTGAAGCATCGGATTCTTAAACTGGACTCACAGGAGTGGTTCAAATCATAGAAAGTTAGTGTGTCAGTCCTCTTGTACTAAAGTCGGCATTGTGCCTTTTGAATTTAATTCCGATGCAATTTCTGTGTTTCATCGTCAATAACAAGGTCCAAGGGATACAGTAAACCTGAAGTGAAGCATCGGAATCTAAAACTGGACTCACAGGAGAAGTTCAAATCATATAAAGTTAGAGTGTCACCCTCGTGTACTTGAGTCTGTATTGTGCCTTTTGTATTAAATTCGGGTGCAATTTCTGTGTAGCATCGTCAATAAGAAGGTCCAACGGATACAGTAACCTGAAGTTAGCATCGGAATCTAGAACTGGACTCTCAGGAGAGATTCAAATCATAGATAGTTAGAATGTCAGTCCTCCTGTACTTTAGTCGGCATTGTGCCTTTTGTATTAAATTCGGATGCAATTTCTGTGTTTCATCGTCAATAAGAAGGTGCAAGGTATACAGTAAACCTGAAGTGAAGCATCGGAATCTAAAACTGGAGTCACAGGAAAGGTTCAAATCATAGAATGTGAGAGTGTCAGTCCTCTTGTAATTAAGTCGGCATTGTGGCATTTGTATTAAATTCGGGTGCAATTTCTGTGTTTCATCGTCAATAGGAAGGTCCAAGGGATACAGTAAACCTGAAGTTAAGCATCGGAATCTAAAACTGGACTCACAGGAGAGGTTCAAATCATAGAAAGTGAGAGTGTCGGTCCTCTTGTACTTAAGTCGGCATTGTACATTTTGTATTAAATTCGGATGCAATCTCTGTGTTTCATCGTCAGTAAGAAGGTCCAAGGGATACAGCAAACCTGAAGTGAAGCATCCGAATCTAATACTGGACCCACAGGAGTGGTTCAAATCATAGAAATTGAGAGTGTCAGTCCTGTAGTTCTTAAGCCGGCATTAAGCCTTTTGAATTAAAATCCGATGCAATTTCTGTGTTTCATCGTCAATAAGAAGGTGCAAGGTATACAGTAAACCTGAAGTGAAGCATCGGAATCTAAAACTGGACTCACAGGAGAGGTTCAAATCATAGAAAGTGAGAGTGTCAGTCCTCTTGTACTTAAGTCGGCATTGTGCCTTTTGTATTAAATTCCGATGCAAACTCTATGTTCATCATCAATAAGAAGGTGCAAGGTATACAGTAAACCTGGAGTGAAGCATCGGAATTTAAAACCGGACTATCAGGAGAGGTTCAAATCATAAAAAGAGAGAGTGTCAGTCCTCTTGTACTTAAGTCGGCATTGTGCCATTTGTATTAATCTCGGATGCAATTCCTGTGTTTCATAGTCAATAAGAAGGTCCAAGGGATACAGTAAACCTGATGTGAAGCATCGGAATCTAAAACTGGTCTCATAGGAGAAGTTCAAATCATAGAATGTGAGAGTGTCTGTCCTCTTGTACTTAAGTCGGCATTGTGCCTTTTGCATTTAATTCCGATGCAATTACTGTGTTTCATCGTCAATAAGAAGGTGCAAGGTATACAGTAAACCTGAAGTGACGCATCGGAATCTGAAACTGGAATGAGAGGAGAGTTTCAAATCATAGAAAGTGAGAGTGTCAGTCCTCTTCTACTTAGGTCGGCATTGTGCCTTTTGAATTAAATTCCGATGCAATTTTTGTGTTTCTTCGTCAATAAGTTGGTCCAAGGGATACAGTAAACATGAAGTGAAGAATCGGAATCTAAAAGTGGACTCACATGAGAGATTCAATTCATAGAAAGTTAAAGTGTCACTCCTCTTGTACTTAAGTCGGTATTGTGCCTTTTGTATTAAATTCGGATGCTATTTCTGTCTTTCATCGTCAATAAGAAGGTCCAAGGGATACAGTAAACCTGAAGTGAAGCATCAGAATCTAAAACTGGACTCACAGGAGAGGTTCAAATCATAGAGAGTGAGAGTGTCAGTCCTCTTGTACTTATGTCGGCATTGTGCCATTTGTATTAAATTCGGATAAAATTTCTGTGTTTCATCGTCAAGAAGATGGTCAAAGGTATACAGTAAACCTGAAGTGAAGCATCGGAATCTAAAACTGGACTCACAGGAGAGGTTCAAATCATAGAAAGTTAGGGTGTCACTCCTCTTGTACTTAAGTCGGTATTGTGCCATTTGTATTACATTCGGATGCAAATTCTGTGTTTCATCGTCAATAAGGAAATCCAAGTGATACAGTAAACCTGAAGTGAAGCATCGGAATCTAAAACTGGACTCACAGGAGAGGTTCAAATCATAGAAAGTTAGAGTGTCACTCCTCTTGTAGTTAAGTCGGTATTGTGCCATTTGTATTACATTCGAATGCAATATCTGTGTTTCATCGTCAATAAGAAAGTCCAAGGGATACAGTAAACCTGAAGTGAAACATCGGAATCTAAAACTGTTCTCACAGGAGAAGTTCAAATCATAGAGAGTGAGAGTGTCAGTCCTCTTGTACTTAAGTCGGCATTGTGCCTTTTGAATTTAATTCCGATGCAATTACTGTGTTTCATCGTCAATAAGAAGGTGCAAGGTATACAGTAAACCTGAAGTGACGCATCGGAATCTGAAACTGGACTCAGAGGAGAGGTTCAAATCATAGAAATTGAGAGTGTCAGTCCTCTTCTACTTAGGTCGGCATTGTGCCTTTTGATTTAAATTCCGATGCAATTTCTGTGTTTCTTCGTCAATAAGTTGGTCCAAGGATACAGTAAACATGAAGTGAAGCATCGGAATCTAAAAGTGGACTCACAGGAGAGATTCAATTCATAGAAAGTTAAAGTGTCACTCCTCTTGTACTTAAGTCGGTATTGTGCCTTTTGTATTAAATTCGGATGCAATTTCTGTCTTTCATCGTCAATAAGAAGGCCCAAGGGATACAGTAAACCTTACGTGAAGCATCGGAATCTAAAACTGGACTCACTGGAGAGGTTCAAATCATAGAAAGTTATAGTGTCAGTCCTCTTTTACTTAGGTCGGCATTGTGCCTTTTGTATAAAATTCGGATGCTATTTCTGTGTTTCATCGTCAATAAGAAGGTGCAAGGTATACAGTAAACCTGAAGTGAAGCTTCGGAATCTGAAACTGAACTCACAGGAGAGGTTCAAAACATAGAAAGTGAGAGTGAGAGCCCTCTTGTACTTAAGTCGGCATTGTGCCTTTTGAATTTTATTCCGATGCAATTTCTGAGTTTCATCGTCATTAAGAAGTTGCAAGGTATACAGTAAACCTGAAGTGAAGCTTCGGAATCTGAAACTGAACTCACAGGAGAGGTTCAAATCAATGAAAGTGAGAGTGTCTGACCTCTTGTACTTAAGTCGCCATTGTGCCTTTTGGATTAAATTCGGATCCAAATTTATGTGTTTCATCGTCAACAAGATGGTCCAAGGGATACAGTCAACCTGAAGTGAAGCATCGGAATCTAAAACTGGACTCACAGGAGAGGTTCAAATCATAGAAGGTGAGAGTGTCAGTCCTCTTGTACTTAAGTCGGCATTGTGCCATTTGTATTAAATTCGAGTGCAATTTCTGTGTTTCATCATCAATAAGAAGGTCCAAGGGATACAGTAAACTTGAAGTGAAGCATCGGAATCCAAAACTGGACTCACTGGAGAGGTTCAAATCATAGAAAGTTATAGTGTCACTCCTCTTGTACTTAAGTCGGTATTGTGCCATTTGTATTACATTCGGATGCAATTTCTGTGTTTCATCGTCAATAAGAAAGTCCAAGGAATACAGTAAACCTGATGTGAAACATCGGAATCTAAAACTGTACTCACAGGAGAAGTTCAAATCATAGAGAGTGAGAGTGTCGGTCCTCTTGTACTTAAGTCGACATTGTGCCATTTGTATAAAATTCGGATGCAATTTCTGTGTTAAATCGTCAATAAGAAGGTCCAAGGGATACAGTAAACTTGAAGTGAAGCATCGGAATCCAAAACTGGACTCACAGGAGAGGTTCAAATCATAGAAAGTTAGAGTGTTTGTCCTCTTTTACTTAAGTCGGCATTGTGCCTTTTGTATTAAATTCCGATGCAATTTCTATGTTCATCTTCAATATGAATGTGCAAGGTATACAGTAAACCTAAAGTGAAGCATCGGAATCTAAAACTGGACTCTTAGGAGAGGTTCAAATCATAGAAAGTGAGAGTGTCAGTCCTCTTGTACTTAAGTCGGCATTGTGTCATTTGTATTAAATTCGGGTGCAATTTCTGTGTTTCATCGTCAATAAGAAGGTCCAAGGGATACAGTAAACCTGAAGTGAAGCATCGGAATCTGAAACTGGACTCACAGCAAAGGTTCAAATCATAGAGAGTGAGAGTGTCCGTCCTCTTGTACTTATGTCGGCATTGTGGCATTTGAATTAAATTCCGTTGCAATTTCTGTGTTTCATCGTCAATTAGAAGGTCCAAGGGATACAATAAACCTGAAGTGAAGCATCGGAATCTAAAACTGGACTCACAGGAGAGGGGCAAATCATAGAAGGTTAGAGTGTCACTGCTCTTGTACTTGAGTCGGTATTGTGCTTTTGTATTAAATTGGGGAGCAATTTCTGTGTTTCATCATCAATAGGATTGTCCAAGTGATACAGTGACCCTGAAGTGAAGCATCGGAATCTAAAACTGAATTCACAGGAGAGGTTCAAATCATAGAAGGTTAGAATGTCAGACCTCTTGTACTTAAGTCGGCACTGTGCCCTTTGTATTGAATTCGGATGGAATTTCTGTGTTTCATCGTCAATAAGAAGGAGCAAGGTATTCAGTAAACCTGAAGTGAAGCATCGGAATCTAAAACTGGACTCACAGGAGAGGTTCAAATCATAGAAAATGAGACTGTTAGTCCTCTTGTACTTAAGTCGGCATTGTGGCATTTGTATTTAATTAGGATGAAATATCTGTGTTTCATCGTCAATAAGAAGGTCCGAAGGATACAGTAAACCTGAAGTGAAGCATCGGAATCTAAAACTGGACTCTCAGGAGAGGTTCAAATCATAGAAAGTGAGAGTGTCACTGCTCTTGTACTTGAGTCGGTATTGTGCTTTTGTATTAAATTGGGGAGCAATTTCTGTGTTTCATCATCAATAAGATTGTCCAAGTGATACAGTGAACCTGAAGTGAAGCATCGGAATCTTATACTGAATTCACAGGAGAGGTTCAAATCATAGAAGGTTAGAATGTCAGACCTCTTGTACTTAAGTCGGGATTGTGCCCTTTGTATTAAATTCGGATGCAATTTCTGTGTTTCATCGTCAATAAGATGGAGCAAGGTATTCAGTTAACCTGAAGTGAAGCATCGGAATCTAAAACTGGACTCACAGGAAAGGTTCAAATCATAGAAAATGAGACTGTTAGTCCTCTTGTACTTAAGTCGGCATTGTGGCATTTGTATTTAATTAGGATGAAATATCTGTGTTTCATCGTCAATAAGAAGGTCCGAGGGATACAGTAAACCTGAAGTGAAGCATCGGAATCTAAAACTGGACTCTCAGGAGAGGTTCAAATCATAGAAAGTGAGAGTGTCAGTCCTCTTGTACTTAAGTCGGCATTGTGTCATTTGTATTAAATTCGGGTGCAATTTCTGTGTTTCATCGTCAATAAGAAGGTCCAAGGGATACAGCAAACCTGAAGTGAAGCATCGGAATCTAAAACTGGACTCACAGCAAAGGTTCGAATCATAGAAAGTGAGAGTGTCCGTCCTCTTGTACTTCTGTCGGCTTTGTGGCATTTGTATTAAATTCGGATGCAATTTCTGTGTTTCATCGTCAATAAGAAGGTCCAAGGGATACATTAAACCTGAAGTGAAGTATCGGAATCTAAAACTGGACTCACAGGGGAGGTGCAAATCATAGAAAGTTAGAGTGTCACTCCTCTTGTACTTGAGTCGGTATTGTGCTTTTGTATTAAATTGGGGAGCAATTTCTGTGTTTCATCGTCAATAAGAATGTCCAAGGGATACAGTAAACCTGAAGTGAAGCATCGGAATCTAAAATTGGATTCATATGAGAGGTTCAAATCATAGAAAGTTAGAATGTCAGTCCTCTTGTACTTAAGTCGGCATTGTGCCTTTTGTATTAAATTCGGATGCAATTTCTGTGTCTCATCGTCAATAAGAAGGAGCAAGGTATACAGTAAACCTGATGTGAAGCATATGAATCTAAAACTGGTCTCACAGGAGAGGTTCAATTTATAGAGAATGACAGTGTCAGTCCTCTTGTACTTAAGTCGGCATTGTGGCATTTGTATTTAATTAGGATGCAATTTCTGTGTTTCATCGTCAATAAGAAGGTCCATGGGATACAGTAAACCTCAAGTGAAGCATCGGAATCTGAAACTGGACTCACAGGAGAGGCTCAATTCATAGAAAGTGAGAGTGTCAGTACTCTTGTACTTTAGTCGCCATTGTGAGTTTTGTATTACATTTGGATGCAATTTCTGTGTTTCATCGTCAATAAGAAGGTCCAAGGGATACAGTATACCTGAAGTGATGCATCGGAATCTTAAATTTGACCCACAGGAGAGGTTCAAATCATAGAAAGTTAGAGTGTCAGTTCTCTTGTACTTAAGTCGGCATTGTACCTTTTGTAGAAAATTCGGATGCAAAATCTGTGTTTCATCGTCAATAAGCAGGTCCAAGGGATACAGTAAACCTGAAGTGAAGCATCGGCATCTAAAACTGGACTCACAGGAGAGGTTCACATCATAGAAAATGAGAGTGTCAGTCCACTTCTACTTAGGTCGGCATTGTGCCTTTTGAATTTCATTCCGATGCATTTTCTGTGTTTCATCGTCAATAAGAAGGTACAAAGGATACAGTAAACCTGAAGTGAAGCATCGGAATCTGAAACTGGATTCACAGGAGAGATTCAAATCATAAAAAGTTAGAGTGTCACTCCTCTTGTACTTAAGTCGTATTGTGACTTTTGTATTAAATTCGGATGCAATTTCTATGTTGCATCGTCAATAAGAAGGTCCAAGGGATACAGTAAACCTTAAGTGAAGCATTGGAATCTAAAACTGGACTCGCAGGAGAGGTTCAAATCATAGAAAGTTAGAGTGTCACTCCTCTTGTACTTAAGTCGGTATTGTGACTTTTGCATTAAATTCGGATGCAATTTCTATGTTGCATCGTCAATAAGAAGGTCCAAGGGATACAGTAAACCTTAAGTGAAGCATTGGAATCTAAAACTGGACTCGCAGGAGAGGTTCAAATCATAGAAAGTGCGAGTGTCAGTCCTCTTGTACTTAAGTCGGCATTGTGCCATTTGTATTAAATTCGGGTGGAATTTCTGTGTTTCATCGTCAATAAGAAGGTCCAAGGGATACAGCAAACCTGAAGTGAAGCATCGGAATCTAAAACTGGACTCACAGGAGAGGTTCAAATCATAGAAAGTGAGAGTGTCCGTCCTCTTGTACTTATGTCGGCTTTGTGGCATTTGTATTAAATTCGGATGCAGCTTCTGTGTTTCATCGTCAATAAGAAGGTCCAAGGGATACAATAAACCTGAAGTGAAGCATCGGAATCTAAAACTGGAGTCACAGGAGAGGTTCAAATCATAGAAAGTTAGAGTGTCACTCCTCTAGGAATTGAGTCGGTATTGTGCTTTTGTATTAAATTGGGGAGCAATTTCTGTGTTTCATCGTCAATAAGAATGTCCAAGGGATACAGTAAACCTGAAGTGAAGCATCGTAGTCTAAAATTGGATTCACATGAGAGATTCAAATCATAGAAAGTTAGAATGTCAGTCCTCTTGTACTTAAGTCGGCATTGTGCCTTTTGTATTAAATTCGGATGCAATTTCTGTGTCTCATCGTCAATATGAAGGAGCAGGGTATACAGTAAACCTGATGTGAAGCATCGGTATCTAAAACTGGTCTCACAGGAGAGGTTCAAATCATAGAAAATGACAGTGTCAGTCCTCTTGTACTTAAGTCGGCATTGTGGCATTTGTATTTAATTAAGATGCAATTTCTGTGTTTCATCGTCAATAAGAAGGTCCATGGGATACAGTAAACCTGAGGTGAAGCATCGGAATGTAAAACTGGACTCACAGGAGAGGTTCAATTCATAGAAAGTGAGAGTGTCAGTACTCTTGTACTTTAGTCGCCATTGTGATTTTTGTATTACATTCGGATGCAATTTCTGTGTTTCATCGTCAATAACAAGGTCCAAGGGATACAGTATACCTGAAGTGATGCATCGGAATCTTAAACTGGACAAACAGGAGAGGTTCAAATCATAGAAAGTTAGAGTGTCAGTTCTCTTGTACTTAAGTCGGCATTGTAGCTTTTCTATAAAATTCGGATGGAAACTCTGTGTTTCATCGTCAATAAGCAGGTCCAAGGGATACAGTAAACCTGAAGTGAAGCATCGGAATCTAAAACTGGACTCACAGGAGAGGTTCACATCATAGAAAGTGAGAGTGTCAGTCCTCTTGTACTTAAGTCGGCATTGTGTCTTTTGAATTTATTTCCGATGCAATTTCTGTGTTTCATCGTCAATAAATAGGTGCAAGGTATACAGTAAACCTGAAGTGAAACATCGGAATCTAAAACTGGACTCACAGAGAAGGTTCAAATCATAGAAAATGAGAATGTCAGTCCACTTCTACTTAGGTCGGCACTGTGCCTTTTGAATTTCATTCCGATGCATTTTCTGTGTTTCATCGTCAATACGAAGGTGCAAAGGATACAGTAAATCTGATGTGAAGCATCGGAATCTGATACTGGACTCACAGGAGAGATGCAAATCATAGAAAGTTAGAGTGTCACTCCTCTTGTACTTAAGTCGGCATTGTGCCTTTTGTATTAAATTCGGATGCAATTTCTGTGTTTCATCGTCAATAAGAAGGTCCAAGGGATACAGTAAACCTTAAGTGAAGCATCGGAATCTAAAACTGGACTCGCAGGAGAGGATCAAATCATAGAATGTTAGAGTGTAAGTCCTCTTCTACTTAGGTCGGCATTGTGCCTTCTGTATTAAATTCGGATGCAATTTCTGTGTATCATCATCAAGAAGAAAGTCCAAGGGATACAGTAAACCTGAAGTGAAGCATCGGAATCTAAAACTGGACTCACAGGACAGGTTCAAATCATAGAAAGTTAGAGTGTTAGTCCTCTTGTACTTAAGTCGGCATTGTGCCTTTTATATTAAATTCGGATGCATACTCTGTGTTTCATCGGCAATAAGAAGGTCCAAGGGATACAGTTAACCTGAAGTGAAGCATCGGAATCTAAAACTGGACTCACAGGAAAGGTTAAAATCATAGAAGGTGAGAGTGTCCGTCCTCTTGTACTTATGTCGGCTTTGTGGCATTTGTATTAAACGCGGATGCAATTTCTGTGTTTCATCGTCAATAAGAAGGTCCAAGGGATACAGTAAACCTTAAGTGAAGCATCGGAATCTAAAACTGGACTCGCAGGAGAGGATCAAATCATAGAATGTTAGAGTGTAAGTCCTCTTCTACTTAGGTCGGCATTGTGCCTTCTGTATTAAATTCGGATGCAATTTCTGTGTATCATCGTCAAGAAGAAAGTCCAAGGGATACAGTAAACCTGAAGTGAAGCATCGGAATCTAAAACTGGACTCACAGGAGAGGTTCAAATCATAGAAAGTTAGAGTGTTAGTCCTCTTGTAGTTAAGTCGGCATTGTGCCTTTTATATTAAATTCGGATGCAAACTCTGTGTTTCATCGGCAATAAGAAGGTCCAAGGGATACAGTAAACCTGAAGTGAAGCATCGGAATCTAAAACTGGACTCACAGGAAAGGTTAAAATCATAGAAAGTGAGAGTGTCCGTCCTCTTGTACTTATGTCGGCTTTGTGGCATTTGTATTAAATTCGGATGCAATTTCTGTGTTTCATCGTCAATAAGAAGGTCCAAGGGATACAATAAACCTGAAGTGAAGCATCGGAATCTAAAACTGGACTCACAGGAGATGTTCAAATCATAGAAAGTTAGAGTGTCACTCCTCTTGTACTTGAGTCGGTATTGTGCTTTTGTATTAAATTGGGGAGCAATTTCTGTGTTTCATCGTGAATAAGAATGTCCAAGGGATATAGTAAACCTGAAGTGAAGCATCGGAATCTAAAATTGTATTCACATGAGAGGTTCAAATCATAGAAAGTTAGATGTCAGTCCTCTTGTACTTAAGTCGGCATTGTGCCTTTTGTATTAAATTCGGATGCAATTTCTGTGTCTCATCGTCAATAAGAAGGAGCAAGGTATACAGTAAACCTGATGTGAAGCATCGGAATCTAAAACTGGTCTCACAGGAGAGGTTCAAATCATAGAAAATGACAGTGCCAGTCCTCTTGTACTTCAGTAAGCATTGTGGCATTTGTATTTAATTAGGATGCAGTTTCTGTGTTTCATCGTCAATAAGAAGGTCCATGGGATACAGTAAACCTGAAGTGAAGCATCGGAATCTAAAACTGGACTCACAGGAGAGGTTCAAATCATATAAAGTTAGAGTGTCACTCCTCTTGTACTTGAGTCTGTATTGTGCCCTTTGTATAAAATTCGGGTGCTATTTCTGTGTTTCATCGTCAATAAGAGGGTCCAAGGGTACAGTAACCTGAAGTTAGCATCGGAATCTAGAACTGGACTCACAGGAGAGGTTCAAATCATAGATAATTAGAATGTCAGTCCTCCTGTACTTTAGTCGGCATTGTGCCTTTTGTATTAAATTCGGATGCAATTTCGGTGTTTCATCGTCAATAAGAAGGTGCAAGGTATACAGTAAACCTGAAGTGAAGCATCGGAATCTAAAACTGGACTCACAGGAGAGGTTCAAATGATAGAAAGTGAAAATGTCAGTCCTCTTGTACTTAAGTCGGCATTGTGGCATTTGTATTAAATTCGGATGCAATTTCAGTGTTTCATCGTCAATAAGAGGGTCCCTGGGATACAGCAAACGTGAAGTGAAGCATTGGAATCTAAAACTGGACTCACAGGAGGGGTTCAAATCATAGAAAGTTAGAGTGTCAGTCCTCTTGTACTTAAGTCGGCATTGTGCCTTTTGTATTAAATTCCGATGCAAACTCTATGTTCATCGTCAATAAGAAGGTGCAAGGTATACAGTAAACCTGGAGTGAAGCATCGGAATTTAAAACCGGACTATCAGGAGAGGTTCAAATCATAGAAAGAGAGAGTGTCAGTCCTCTTGTACTTAAGTCGGCATTTTGCCATTTGTATTAATCTCGGATGCAATTCCTGTGTTTCATAGTCAATATGAAGGTCCAAGGGATAAGTAAACCTGAAGTGAAACATCGGAATCTAAAACTGGACTCACAGGAGAGGTTCAAATCATAGATAGTTAGAGTTTCGCTCCTCTTGTACTTAAGTCGGTATTGTGCCTTTTGTATTAAATTCAGACGCAATTTATGTGTTTTATCGTCAATAAGAAGGTGCAAGGTATACAGTAAACCTGAAGTGACGCATCGGAAAATGAAACTGGACTCAGAGGAGAGGTTCAAATCATAGAAAGTGAGAGTGTCAGTCCTCTTCTACTTAGGTCGGCATTGTGCCTTTTGAATTAAATTCCGATGCAATTTCTGTGTTTCTTCGTCAATAAGTTAGTCCAAGGGATACAGTAAACATGAAGTGAAGCATCGAAATCTAAAAGTGGACTCACAGGAGAGATTCAATTCATAGAAAGTTAAAGTGTCACTCCTCTTGTACTTAAGTCGGTATTGTGCCATTTGTATTACATACGGATGCAATTTCTGTGTTTCATCGTCAATAAGAAAATCCAAGGGATACAGTAAACCTGAAGTGAAGCATCGAAATCTAAAACTGGACTCACAGGAGAGGTTCACATCATAGAAAGTTAGAATGTCAGTCCTCTTGTACTTAAGTCGGCATTGTGCCTTTTGAATTTAATTCCGATGCAATTTCTGTGTTTCATCGTCAATAAAAAGGTCCAAGGGATACAGTAAACCTGAAGTGAAGCATCGGAATCTAAAACTGGTCTCATAGGAGAGGTTCAAATCATAGAAAGTGAGAGTGTCAGTCCTCTTGTACTTAAGTCGTCATTGTGCCTTTTGAATTTAATTCCGATGCAATTACTGTGTTTCATCGTCAATAAGAAGGTGCAAGGTATACAGTATACCCGAAGTGACGCATCAGAATCTAAAACTGGACTCACAGGAGAGGTTCAAATCATAGAAAGTTAGGGTGTCACTCCTCTTGTACTTAAGTCGGTATTGTGCCATTTATGTTACATATGGATGCAATTTCTGTGTTTCATCGTCAATAAGAAAATCCAAGGGATACAGTAAACCTGAAGTGAGCATCGGAATCTAAAACTGGACTCACAGGAGACGTTCAAATCATAGAAACTTAGAATGTCAGTCCTCTTGTACTTAAGTCGGCATTGTGCCATTTGTATTAAATTCGGATAAAATTTCTGTGTTTCATCGTCAAGAAGATGGTCATAGGTATACAGTAAACCTGAAGTGAAGCATCGGAATCTAAAACTGGACTCACAGGAGAGGTTCAAATCATAGAAAGTTAGGGTGTCACTCCTCTTGTACTTAAGTCGGTATTGTGCCATTTGTGTTACATACGGATGCAATTTCTGTGTTTCATCGTCAATAAGAAAATCCAAGGGATACAGTAAACCTGAAGTGAAGCATCGGAATCTAAAACAGGACTCACAGGAGACGTTCAAATCATAGAAAGTTAGAATGTCAGTCCTCTTGTACTTAAGTCGGCATTGTGCATTTTGTATTAATTTCGTATGCAATTTCTGTGTTTCATCGTCAATAAGAAGGTGCAAGGTATACAGTAAACCTAAAGTGAAGCATCGGAATCTAAAACTGGACTCACAGGAGAGGTTCAAAACATAGAATGTGAGAGTGACAGCCCTCTTGTACTTAAGTCGGCTTTGTGCCTTTTGAATTTTATTCCGATGCAATTTCTGTGTTTCATCGTCATTAAGAAGTTGCAAGGTATACAGTAAACCTAAAGTGAAGCTTCGGAATCTGAAACTGGACTCACATGAGAGGTTCAAATCAATGAAAGTGAGAGTGTCAGTCCTCTTGTACTTAAGTCGCCATTGTGCCTTTTGGATCAAATTCGGATCCAAATTTATGTGTTCCATCGTCAATAAGAAGGTCCAAGGGATACAGTACACCTGAAGTGAAGCATCGGAATCTAAAACCGGACTCACAGGAGAGGTTCAAATCATAGAAAGTGAGAGTGTCAGTCCTCTTGAACTTAAGTCGGCATTGTGCCTTTTGTATTAATTTCGGGTGCAATTTCTGTATTTCATTATCAATAAGAAGGTCCAAGGGATACAGTAAACCTGAAGTGAAGCATCATAATCTAAAACTGGACTCACAGGAAAGGTTCAAATCATGGAAAGTGACAGTTTCAGTCCTCTTGTACTTAAGTCGGTATTGTGCCTTTTGTAATAAATTCGGATGCAATTTCTGTCTTTCATCGTCAATAAGAAGGTCAAAGGGATACAGTAAACCTTAAGTGAAGCATCGGAATCTAAAACTGGACTCACAGGAGAGGTTCAAATCATCGAGAGTAAGAGTGTCAGTCCCCTTGTACTTAAGTCGGCATTGTGCCATTTGTATTAAATTCGGATAAAATTTCTGTGTTTCATCGTCAAGAAGATGGTCAAAGGTATACAGTAAACCTGAAGTGAAGCATCGGAATCTAAAACTTGACTCACAGGAGTGGTTCAAATCATAGAAAGTTAGGGTGTCACTCCTCTTGTACTTAAGTCGGTATTGTGTCATTTGTATTACATTCCGATGCAATTTCTGTGTTTCATCGTCAATAAGAAAATCCAAGGGATACAGTAAACCTGAAGTGAAGAATCGGAATCTAAAACTGGACTCACAGGAGAGGTTCAAATCATAGAAAGTTAGAATGTCAGTCCTCTTGTACTTAAGTCGGCATTGTGCCTTTTGTATTAAATTCAGATGCAATTTCTGTGTTTCATCGTCAATAAGAAGGTGCAAGGTATACAGTAAACCTAAAGTGAAGCATCGGAATCTAAAACTGGACTCACAGGAGAGGTTCAAAACATAGAAAGTGAGAGTGACAGCCCTCTTGTACTTAAGTCGGCATTGTGCCTTTTGAATTTTATTCCGATGCAATTTCTGTGTTTCATCGTCATTAAGAAGTTGCAAGGTATACAGTAAACCTGAAGTGAAGCTTCGGAATCTGAAACTGGACTCACAGGAGAGGTTCAAATCAATGAAAGTGAGAGTGTCAGTCCTCTTGTACTTAAGTCGCCATTGTGCCTTTTGGATTAAATTCGGATCCAAATTTATGTGTTTCATCGTCAACAAGAAGGTCCAAGGGATACAGTAAACCTGAAGTGAAGCATCGGAATCTAAAACTGGACTCACAGGAGAGGTTCATATCATAGAAGGTGAGAGTGTCAGTCCTCTTGTACTTAAGTCGGCATTGTGCCATTTGTATTAAATTCGGGTGCAATTTCTGTGTTTCATCATCAATAAGAAGGTCCAAGGGATACAGTAAACCTGAAGTGAAGCATCGGAATCTATAACTGGACTCACAGGAAAGGTTCAAATCATGGAAAGTGACAGTTTCAGTCCTCTTGTAGTTAAGTCGGCATTGTGGCAATTGTATTAAATTTGGATTCAATTTCTGTGTTTCATCGTCAATAAGACGGTCCATGGGATATAGTAAACCTGTAGTGAAGCATCGGAATCTAAAATTGGACTCACAGGAGAGGTTCAAATCATAGAAAGTTAGAGTGTCACTCCTCTTGTACTTAAGTCGGTATTGTGCCATTTGTATTACATTCGGATGCAATTTCTGTGTTTCATCGTTAATAAGAAAGTCCAAGAGATACAGTAAACCTGAAGTGAAACATCGGAATCTAAAAGTGGACTCACAGGAGAGGTTCAAAGCATAGAAAGTGAGAGTGACAGCCCTCTTGTACTTAAGTCGGCATTGTGCCTTTTGAATTTTATTCCGATGCAATTTCTGTGTTTCATCGTCATTAAGAAGTTGCAAGGTATACAGTAAACCTGAAGTGAAGCTTCGGAATCTGAAACTGGACTCACAGGAGAGGTTCAAATCAATGAAAGTGAGAGTGTCAGTCCTCTTGTACTTAAGTCGCCATTGTGCCTTTTGGATTATATTCGGATCCAAATTTATGTGTTTCATCGTCAACAAGAAGGTCCAAGGGATACAGTAAACCTGAAGTGAAGCATCGGAATCTAAAACTGGACTCACAGGAGAGGTTCATATCATAGAAGGTGAGAGTGTCAGTCCTCTTGTACTTAAGTCGCCATTGTGCCTTTTGGATTAAATTCGGATCCAAATTTATGTGTTCCATCGTCAATAAGAAGGTCCAAGGGATACAGTACACCTGAAGTGAAGCATCGGAATCTAAAACCGGACTCACAGGAGAGGTTCAAATCATAGAAAGTGAGAGTGTCAGTCCTCTTGAACTTAAGTCGGCATTGTGCCTTTTGTATTAATTTCGGGTGCAATTTCTGTATTTCATTATCAATAAGAAGGTCCAAGGGATACAGTAAACCTGAAGTGAAGCATCATAATCTAAAACTGGACTCACAGGAAAGGTTCAAATCATGGAAAGTGACAGTTTCAGTCCTCTTGTACTTAAGTCGGTATTGTGCCTTTTGTAATAAATTCGGATGCAATTTCTGTCTTTCATCGTCAATAAGAAGGTCAAAGGGATACAGTAAACCTTAAGTGAAGCATCGGAATCTAAAACTGGACTCACAGGAGAGGTTCAAATCATCGAGAGTGAGAGTGTCAGTCCCCTTGTACTTAAGTCGGCATTGTGCCATTTGTATTAAATTCGGATAAAATTTCTGTGTTTCATCGTCAAGAAGATGGTCAAAGGTATACAGTAAACCTGAAGTGAAGCATCGGAATCTAAAACTTGACTCACAGGAGTGGTTCAAATCATAGAAAGTTAGGGTGTCACTCCTCTTGTACTTAAGTCGGTATTGTGCCATTTGTATTACATTCCGATGCAATTTCTGTGTTTCATCGTCAATAAGAAAATCCAAGGGATACAGTAAACCTGAAGTGAAGAATCGGAATCTAAAACTGGACTCACAGGAGAGGTTCAAATCATAGAAAGTTAGAATGTCAGTCCTCTTGTACTTAAGTCGGCATTGTGCCTTTTGTATTAAATTCAGATGCAATTTCTGTGTTTCATCGTCAATAAGAAGGTGCAAGGTATACAGTAAACCTAAAGTGAAGCATCGGAATCTAAAACTGGACTCACAGGAGAGGTTCAAAACATCGAAAGTGAGAGTGACAGCCCTCTTGTACTTAAGTCGGCATTGTGCCTTTTGAATTTTATTCCGATGCAATTTCTGTGTTTCATCGTCATTAAGAAGTTGCAAGGTATACAGTAAACCTGAAGTGAAGCTTCGGAATCTGAAACTGGACTCACAGGAGAGGTTCAAATCAATGAAAGTGAGAGTGTCAGTCCTCTTGTACTTAAGTCGCCATTGTGCCTTTTGGATTAAATTCGGATCCAAATTTATGTGTTTCATCGTCAACAAGAAGGTCCAAGGGATACAGTAAACCTGAAGTGAAGCATCGGAATCTAAAACTGGACTCACAGGAGAGGTTCATATCATAGAAGGTGAGAGTGTCAGTCCTCTTGTACTTAAGTCGGCATTGTGCCATTTGTATTAAATTCGGGTGCAATTTCTGTGTTTCATCATCAATAAGAAGGTCCAAGGGATACAGTAAACCTGAAGTGAAGCATCGGAATCTATAACTGGACTCACAGGAAAGGTTCAAATCATGGAAAGTGACAGTTTCAGTCCTCTTGTAGTTAAGTCGGCATTGTGGCAATTGTATTAAATTTGGATTCAATTTCTGTGTTTCATCGTCAATAAGACGGTCCATGGGATATAGTAAACCTGTAGTGAAGCATCGGAATCTAAAATTGGACTCACAGGAGAGGTTCAAATCATAGAAAGTTAGAGTGTCACTCCTCTTGTACTTAAGTCGGTATTGTGCCATTTGTATTACATTCGGATGCAATTTCTGTGTTTCATCGTTAATAAGAAAGTCCAAGAGATACAGTAAACCTGAAGTGAAACATCGGAATCTAAAAGTGGACTCACAGGAGAGGTTCAAAGCATAGAAAGTGAGAGTGACAGCCCTCTTGTACTTAAGTCGCATTGTGCCTTTTGAATTTTATTCCGATGCAATTTCTGTGTTTCATCGTCATTAAGAAGTTGCAAGGTATACAGTAAACCTGAAGTGAAGCTTCGGAATCTGAAACTGGACTCACAGGAGAGGTTCAAATCAATGAAAGTGAGAGTGTCAGTCCTCTTGTACTTAAGTCGCCATTGTGCCTTTTGGATTATATTCGGATCCAAATTTATGTGTTTCATCGTCAACAAGAAGGTCCAAGGGATACAGTAAACCTGAAGTGAAGCATCGGAATCTAAAACTGGACTCACAGGAGAGGTTCAAATCATAGAAGATGAGAGTTTCAGTCCTCTTGTACTTAAGTCGGCATTGTGCCATTTGTATTAAATTCGGGTGCAATTTTTGTGTTTCATCATCAATAAGAAGGTCCAAGGGATACAGTAAACCTGAAGTGAAGCTTCGGAATCTATAACTGGACTCACAGGAAAGGTTCAAATCATGGAAAGTGACAGTTTCAGTCCACTTGTAGCTAAGTCGGCATTGTGGCAATTGTATTAAATTTGGATTCAATTTCTGTGTTTCATCGTCAATAAGAAGGTCCATGGGATATAGTAAACCTGAAGTGAAGCATCGGAATCTAAAATTGGACTCACAGGAGAGGTTCAAATTATAGAAAGTTAGAGTGTCAGTCCTCTTGTACTTAAGTCGGCATTGTGCCATTTGTATTAAATTCGGATGCAATTCTTGTGTTTCATAGTCAATAAGAAGGTCCAAGGGAAACAGCAAACCTGAAGTGAAACATCGGAATCTAAAACTGGAATCACAGGAGAGGTTCAAATCATAGAAAGTTAGAGTGTCACTCCTCTTGTACTTAAGTCGGTATTGTGCCTTTTGTATTAAATTCGGATGCAATTTCTGTGATTTATCGTCAATAAGAAGGTCCAAGGGATACAGTAAACCTGAAGTGAAGCATCGGAATCTAAAACCGGACTCACAGGAGCGGTTCAAATCATAGAAAGTTAGAGTGTCAGTCCTCTTGTACTTAAGTCGGCATTGTACCTTTTGTATTAAATTCGGATGCAAACTCTGTGTTTCATCGTCAATAAAAAGGTCCAAGGAAAACAGTGAACCTGAAGTGAAGCATCGGAATCTATAACTGGTCTCACAGGAGAGGTTCAAATCATAGAGAGTGAGAGTGTCAGTCCTCTTGTACTTAAGTCGGCATTGTGCCTTTTGAATTTAATTCCGATGCAATTTCTGTGTTTTTGATCGTCAATAAGAATGTGCAAGGTACACAGTAAACCTGAAGTGACGCATCGGAATCTGAAACTGGAATCACAGGAGAGGTTCAAATCATAGAAAGTGAGAGTGTCAGTCCGCTTGTACTTAAGTCGCCATTGTGAATTTTGTATTAAATTCGGAAGCAATTTCTGTGTTTTATCGTCAAGAAGAAGGTCCAAGGGATACAGTAAACCTGAAGTGAAGCATCGGAATCTAAAACTAGACTCACAGGAGAGGTTCAAATCATAGAAAGTTAGAGTGTCAGTCCTATTGTACTTAAATCGGCATTGTGCCTTTTATATTAAATTCGGATGTAAACTCTGTGTTTCATCGGCAATAAGAAGGTCCAAGGGATACAGTAAACCTGAAGTGAGCATCGGAATCTAAAATTGGACTCACAGGAGAGGTTCAAACCATAGAAAGTGAGAGTGTCAGTCCTGTTTTACTTAAGTCGGCATTGTGCGTTTTGAATTTAATTCCGATGCAATTTCTGTGTTTCATCTTCAATAAGAAGGTCCAAGGGATACAGTAAACCTGAAGTGAAGCATCGTAATCTAAAACAGGACTCTTAGGAGAGGTTCAAATCATAGAAAGTGAGAGTGTCAGTCCTCTTGTACTTAACTCGGCATTGTGTCATTTGTATTAAATTCGGGTGCAATTTCTGTGTTTCATCGTCAATAAGAAGGTCCAAGGGATACAGTAAACCTGAAGTGAAGCATCGGAATCTAAAATTGGACTCACAGGAAAGGTTCAAATCATAGAAAGTGAGAGTGTCCGTCCTCTTGTACTTATGTCGGCATTGTGGCATTTGTATTAAATTCGGATGCAAACTCTGTGTTTCATCGTCAATAAAAAGGTCCAAGGGATACAGTGAACCTGAAGTGAAGCATCGGAATCTACAACTGGTCTCACAGGAGAGGTTCAAATCATAGAAAGTGAGAGTGTCAGTCCTCTTGCACTTAAGTCGGCATTGTGCCTTTTGAATTTAATTCCGATGCTATATTTGTGTTTCATCGTCAATAAGATGGTGCAAGGTATACAGTAAACCTGAAGTGACGCATCGGAATCTGAAACTGGACTCACAGGAGAGGTTCAAATCATAGAAAGTGAGAGTGTCAGTCCTCTTGTACTTAAGTCGCCATTGTGCCTTTTGTATTAAATTCGGATGTAATTTCTGTGTATCATCGTCAAGAAGAAGGTCCAAGGGATACAGTAAACCTGAAGTGAAGCATCGGTATCTAAAACTGGACTCACAGGAGAGGTTCAAATCATAGAAAGTGAGAGTGTTAGTCCTCTTGTACTTAAGTCGGCATTGTGCCTTTTATATTAAATTCGGATGCAAACTCTGTGTATCATCGGCAATAAGAAGGTCCAAGGAATACAGTAAACCTGAAGTGAAGCATCGGAATCTAAAACTGGACTCACAGGAGAGGTTCAAATCATGAAAGTGAGAGTGTCAGTCCTCTTTCACTTAAGTCGGCAATGTGCGTTTTGAATTTAATTCCGATTCAATTTCTGTGTTTCATCTTCAATAAGAAGGTCCAAGGGATACGGTAAACCTGAAGTGAAGCATCGGAATCTAAAATTGGACTCACAGGAAAGGTTCAAATCATAGAAAGTGAGAGTGTCCGTCCTCTTGTACTTATGGTGGCATTGTGGCATTTGTATTAAATTCGGATGCAATTTCTGTGTTTCATCGTCAATTAGAAGGTCCGAGGGATACAATAAACCTGAGGTGAAGCATCGGAATCTAAAACTGGACTCACAGGAGACGTTCAAATCATAGAAAGTTAGAGTGTCACTGCTCTTGTACTTGAGTCGGTATTGTGCTTTTGTATTAAATTGGGGAGCAATTTCTGTGTTTCATCGTCAATAAGAAGGAGCAAGGTATTCAGTAAACCTGAAGTGAAGCATTGGAATCTAAAACTGGACTCACAGGAGAGGTTCAAATCATAGAAAATGAGACTGTTACTCCTCTTGTACTTAAGTCGGCATTGTGGCATTTTTATTTAATTAGGATGAAATATCTGTGTTTCATCGTCAACAAGAAGGTCCGAGGGATACAGTAAACCTGAAGGGAAGCATCGGTTTCTAAAACTGGACTCACAGGAGAGGGTCAAATCATAGAAAGTGAGAGTGTCAGTCCTCTTGTACTTAAGTCGGCATTGTGTCATTTGTATTAAATTCGGGTGCAATTTCTGTGTTTCATCGTCAATAAGAAGGTCCAAGGGATACAGTAAACCTGAAGTGAAGCATCGGAATCTAAAACTGGACTCACAGGAAAGGTTCAAATCATAGAAAGTGAGAGTGTCCGTCCTCTTGTACTTATGTCGGCTTTGTGGCATTTGTATTAAATTCAGATGTAATTTCTGTTTTTCATCGTCAATAAGAAGGTCCAAGGGATACAATAAACCTGAAGTGAAGCATCGGAATCTAAAACTGGACTCACAGGAGAGGTTCAAATCATAGAAAGTGAGAGTGTCAGTCTTCTTGTACTTAAGTCGGCATTGTGTCATTTGTATTATATTCGGGTGCAATTTCTGTGTTTCATCGTCAATAAGAAGGTCCAAGGGATACAGTAAACCTGAAGTGAAGCTTCGGAATCTAAAATTGGACCACAGGAAAGGTTCAAATCATAGAAAGTGAGAGTGTCCGTCCTCTTGTACTTATGTCGGCATTGTGGCATTTGTATTAAATTCGGATGCAATTTCTGTGTTTCATCGTCAATTAGAAGGTCCAAGGGATACAATAAACCTGAGGTGAAGCATCGGAATCTAAAACTGGACTCACAGGAGAGGTTCAAATCATAGAAAGTTAGAGTGTCACAGCTCTTGTACTTGAGTCGGTATTGTGCTTTTGTATTTAATTGGGGAGCAATTTCTGTGTTTCATCGTCAATCAGAATGTCCAAGGGATACAGTGAACCTGAACTGAAGCATCGGAATCTAAAACTGGATTCACAGCAGAGGTTCAAATCATAGAAGGTTAGAATGTCAGACCTCTTGTACTTAAGTCGGCATTGTGCCCTTTGAATAAAATTCGGATGCAATTTCTGTGTTTCATCGTCAACAAGAAGGAGCAAGGTATTCAGTAAACCTGAAGTGAATAATTGGAATCTAAAACTGGACTCTCAGGAGAGGTTCAAATCATAGAAAATGTGACTGTTAGTCCTCTTGTACTTAAGTCGGCATTGTGGCATTTGTATTTAATTAGGATGAAATATCTGTGTTTCATCGTCAATAAGAAGGTCCGAGGGATACAGTAAACCTGAAGTGAAGCATCGGAATCAAAAACTGGACTCTCAGGAGAGGGTCAAATCATAGAAAGTGAGAGTGTCAGTCCTCTTGTACTTAAGTCGGCATTGTGTCATTTGTATTAAATTCGGGTGCAATTTCTGTGTTTCATCGTCAATAAGAAGGTCCAAGGGATACAGTAAACCTGAAGTAGAGCATCGGAATCTAAAACTGGACTCACAGCAAAGGTTCAAATCATAGAAAGTGAGAGTGTCCGTCCTCTTGTACTTATGTCGGCTTTGTTTCATTTGTATTAAATTCAGATGCAATTTCTGTGTTTCATCGTCAATAAGAAGGTCCAAGGGATACAATAAACCTGAAGTGAAGCATCGGAATCTAAAACTGGACTCACAGGAGAGGTTCAAATCATAGAAAGTTAGAGTTTCACTCCTCTTGTACTTGAGTCGGTATTGTGCTATTGTATTAAATTGGGGAGCAATTTCTGTGCTTCATCGTCAATAAGAATGTCCAAGGGATACACTAAACCTGAAGTGAAGCATCGGAATCTAAAATTGGATTCACATGAGAGGTTCAAATCATAGAAAGTTAGAATGTCAGTCCTCTTGTAGTTAAGTCGGCATTGTGCCTTTTGTATTAAATTCGGTAGCAATTTCTGTGTCTCATCGTCAATAAGAAGGAGCAAGGTATACAGTAAACCTTATGTGAGGCATCGGAATCTAAAACTGGACTCACAGGAGAGGTTCAAATCATAGAAAATGACAGTGTCAGTCCTCTTGTACTTAAGTTGGCATTGTGTCATTTGTATTAAATTCGGGTGCAATTTCTGTGTTTCATCGTCAATAAGAAGGTCCAAGGGATACAGTAAACCAGAAGTGAAGTATCGGCATCTAAAACTGGACTCACAGGAAAGGTTCAAATCATAGAAAGTGAGAGTGTCCGTCCTCTTGTACTTATGTCGGCTTTGTGGCATTTGTATTAAATTCGGATGCAATTTCTGTGTTTCATCGTCAATAAGAAGGTCCAAGGGATACAATAAACCTGAAGTGAAGCATCGGAATCTAAAACTGGACTCACAGGAGAGGTTCAAATCATAGAAAGTCAGAGTGTCACTCCTCTTGTACTTGAGTCGGTATTGTGCTTTTGTATTAAATTGGGGAGCAATTTCTGTGTTTCGTCGTCAATAGGAATGTCCAAGGGATACAGTAAACCTGAAGTGAAGCATCGGAATCTAAAATTGGATTCACATGAGAAGTTCAAATCATAGAAAGTTAGAATATCAGTCCTCTTGTACTTAAGTTGGCATTGTGCCTTTTGTATTAAATTCGGATGCAATTTCTGTGTCTCATCGTCAATAAGAAGGAGCAAGGTATACAGTAAACCTGATGCGAAGCATCGGAATCTAAAACTGGTCTCACAGGAGAGGTTCAAATCATAGAAAATGACAGAGTCAGTCCTCTTGTACTTAAGTCGGCATTGTGGCATTTGTATTTAATTAGGATGCAATTTCTGTGTTTCATCGTCAATAAGAAGGTCCATGGGATACAGTAAACCTGAAGTGAAGCATCGGAATCTAAAACTGGACTCACAGGAGAGGTTCAATTCATAGAAAGTGAGAGTGTCAGTACTCTTGTACTTTAGTCGCCATTGTGATTTTTGTATTACATTCGGATGCAATTTCTGTGTTTCATCGTCAAGAAGAAGGTCCAAGGGATACAGTATACCTGAAGAGATGCATCGGAATCTTAAACTGGACTCACAGGAGAGGTTCAAATCATAGAAAGTTAGAGTGTCAGTTCTCTTTTACTTAAGTCGGCATTGTACCTTTTGTATAAAATTCGGATGCAAACTCTGTGTTTCAACGTCAATAAGCAGGTCCAAGGGATTCAGTAAACCTGAAGTGAAGCACCGGAATCTAAAACTGGACTCACAGGAGAGGTTCACATCATAGAGAGTGAGAGTGTCAGTCCACTTGTACTTAAGTCGGCATTGTGTCTTTTGAATTTATTTCCGATGCAATTTCTGTGTTTCATCGTCAATAAGAAGGTGCAAGGTATACAGTAAACCTAAAGTGAAACATCGGAATCTAAAACTGGACTCACAGAGGAGGTTCAAATCATAGAAAATGAGAGTGTCAGTCCACTTCTACTTAGGTCGGCATTGTGCCTTTTGATTTTCATTCCGATGCATTTTCTGTGTTTCATCGTCAATAAGAAGGTGCAAAGGATACAGTAAACCTGAAACGAAGCATCGGAATCTGATACTGGACTCACAGGAGAGATTCAAATCATAGAAAGTTAGAGTGTCACTCCTCTTGTACATAAGTCGGTATTGTGTCTTTGTATTAAATTCGGATGCAACTTCTGTGTTTCATCGTCAATAAGAAGGTCCAAGGGATACAGTAAACCTTAAGTGAAGCATCGGAATCTAAAACTGGACTTGTAGGAGAGGATCAAATCATTGAATGTTAGAGTGTAAGTCCTTTTCTACTTAAGTCGCCATTGTGCCTTTTGTATTAAATTCGGATGCAATTTCTGTGTTTCATCGTCAATAAGAAGGTCCAAGGGATACAGTAAACCTGAAGTGAAGCATCGAAATCTAAAACTGGACTCACAGGAAAGGTTCAAATCATAGAAAGTGAGAGTGTCCGTCCTCTTGTACTTATGTCGGCATTGTGGCATTTGTATTAAATTCCGATGCAAACTCTGTGTTTCATCGTCAATAAGAAGGTGCAAGGTATACAGTAAACCTGAAGTGACGCATCGGAATCTGAAACTGGACTCACAGGAGAGGTTCAAATCATAGAAAGTGAGAGTATCAGTCCTCTTGTACTTAAGTCGCCATTGTGCCTTTTGTATTAAATTCGGATGTAATTTCTGTGTATCATCGTCAAGAAGAAGGTCCAAGGGATACAGTAAGCCTGAAGTGAAGCATCGGAATCTAAAACTGGACTCACAGGAGAGGTTCAAATCATAGAAAGTTAGAGTCTTAGTCCTCTTGTACTTAAGTCGGCATTGTGCCTTTTATATTAAATTCGGATGCAAACTCTGTGTTTCATCGGCAATAAGAAGGTCCAAGGGATACAGTAAACCTGAGGTGAAGCATCGGAATCTAAAACTGGACTCACAGGAGAGGTTCAAATCATAGAAAGTTAGAGTGTCACTGCTCTTGTACTTGAGTCGGTATTGTGCTTTTGTATTTAATTGGGGAGCAATTTCTGTGTTTCATCGTCAATCAGAATGTCCAAGGGATACAGTGAACCTGAACTGAAGCATCGGAATCTAAAACTGGATTCACAGCAGAGGTTCAAATCATAGAAGGTTAGAATGTCAGACCTCTTGTACTTAAGTCGGCATTGTGCCCTTTGAATTAAATTCGGATGCAATTTCTGTGTTTCATCGTCAACAAGAAGGAGCAAGGTATTCAGTAAACCTGTAGTGAATAATTGGAATCTAAAACTGGACTCTCAGGAGAGGTTCAAATCATAGAAAATGAGACTGTTAGTCCTCTTGTACTTAAGTCGGCATTGTGGCATTTGTATTTAATTAGGATGTAATATCTGTGTTTCATCGTCAATAAGAAGGTCCGAGGGATACAGTAAACCTGAAGTGAAGCATCGGAATCAAAAACTGGACTCTCAGGAGAGGGTCAAATCATAGAAAGTGAGAGTGTCAGTCCTCTTGTACTTAAGTCGGCATTGTGTCATTTGTATTTAATTCGGGTGCAATTTCTGTGTTTCATCGTCAATAAGAAGGTCCAAGGGATACAGTAAACCTGAAGTAGAGCATCGGAATCTAAAACTGGACTCACAGCAAAGGTTCAAATCATTGAAAGTGAGAGTGTCCGTCCTCTTGTACTTATGTCGGCTTTGTGGCATTTGTAATAAATTCAGATGCAATTTCTGTGTTTCATCGTCAATAAGAAGGTCCAAGGGATACAATAAACCTGAAGTGAAGCATCGGAATCTAAAACTGGACTCACAGGAGAGGTTCAAATCATAGAAAGTTAGAGTTTCACTCCTCTTGTACTTGAGTCGGTATTGTGCTTTTGTATTAAATTGGGGAGCAATTTCTGTGTTTCATCGTCAATAAGAATGTCCAAGGGAGACAGTAAACCTGAAGTGAAGCATCGGAATCTAAAATTGGATTCACATGAGAGGTTCAAATCATAGAAAGTTAGAATGTCAGTCCTCTTGTACTTAAGTCGGCATTGTGCCTTTTGTATTAAATTCGGATGCAATTTCTGTGTCTCATCGTCAATAAGAAGGAGCAAGGTATACAGTAAACCTTATGTGAAGCATCGGAATCTAAAACTGGTCTCACAGGAGAGGTTCAAATCATAGAAAATGACAGTGTCAGTCCTCTTGTACTTAAGTTGGCATTGTGTCATTTGTATTAAATTCGGGTGCAATTTCTGTGTTTCATCGTCAATAAGAAGGTCCAAGGGATACAGTAAACCAGAAGTGAAGCATCGGCATCTAAAACTGGACTCACAGGAAAGGTTCAAATCATAGAAAGTGAGAGTGTCCGTCCTCTTGTACTTATGTCGGCTTTGTGGCATTTGTATTAAATTCGGATACAATTTCTGTGTTTCATCGTCAATAAGAAGGTCCAAGGGATACAATAAACCTGAAGTGAAGCATCGGAATCTAAAACTGGACTCACAGGAGAGGTTCAAATCATAGAAAGTCAGACTGTCACTCCTCTTGTACTTGAGTCGGTATTGTGCTTTTGTATTAAATTGGGGAGCAATTTCTGTGTTTCGTCGTCAATAGGAATGTCCAAGGGATACAGTAAACCTGAAGTGAAGCATCGGAATCTAAAATTGGATTCACATGAGAAGTTCAAATCATAGAAAGTTAGAATATCAGTCCTCTTGTACTTAAGTCGGCATTGTGCCTTTTGTATTAAATTCGGATGCAATTTCTGTGTCTCATCGTCAATAAGAAGGAGCAAGGTATACAGTAAACCTGATGCGAAGCATCGGAATCTAAAACTGGTCTCACAGGAGAGGTTCAAATCATAGAAAATGACAGAGTCAGTCCTCTTGTACTTAAGTCGGCATTGTGGCATTTGTATTTAATTAGGATGCAATTTCTGTGTTTCATCGTCAATAAGAAGGTCCATGGGATACAGTAAACCTGAAGTGAAGCATCGGAATCTAAAACTGGACTCACAGGAGAGGTTCAATTCATAGAAAGTGAGAGTGTCAGTACTCTTGTACTTTAGTCGCCATTGTGATTTTTGTATTACATTCGGATGCAATTTCTGTGTTTCATCGTCAAGAAGAAGGTCCAAGGGATACAGTATACCTGAAGAGATGCATCGGAATCTTAAACTGGACTCACAGGAGAGGTTCAAATCATAGAAAGTTAGAGTGTCAGTTCTCTTTTACTTAAGTCGGCATTGTACCTTTTGTATAAAATTCGGATGCAAACTCTGTGTTTCAACGTCAATAAGCAGGTCCAAGGGATACAGTAAACCTGAAGTGAAGCACCGGAATCTAAAACTGGACTCACAGGAGAGGTTCACATCATAGAGAGTGAGAGTGTCAGTCCTCTTGTACTTAAGTCGGCATTGTGTCTTTTGAATTTATTTCCGATGCAATTACTGTGTTTCATCGTCAATAAGAAGGTGCAAGGTATACAGTAAACCTAAAGTGAAACATCGGAATCTAAAACTGGACTCACAGAGGAGGTTCAAATCATAGAAAATGAGAGTGTCAGTCCACTTCTACTTAGGTCGGCATTGTGCCTTTTGAATTTCATTCCGATGCATTTTCTGTGTTTCATCGTCAATAAGAAGGTGCAAAGGATACAGTAAACCTGAAGTGAAGCATCGGAATCTGATACTGGACTCACAGGAGAGATTCAAATCATAGAAAGTTAGAGTGGCACTCCTCTTGTACATAAGTCGGTATTGTGTCTTTGTATTAAATTCGGATGCAATTTCTGTGTTTCATCGTCAATAAGAAGGTCCAAGGGATACAGTAAACCTTAAGTGAAGCATCGGAATCTAAAACTGGACTTGCAGGAGAGGATCAAATCATAGAATGTTAGAGTGTAAGTCCTTTTCTACTTAAGTCGCCATTGTGCCTTTTGTATTAAATTCGGATGCAATTTCTGTGTTTCATCGTCAATAAGAAGGTCCAAGGGATACAGTAAACCTGAAGTGAAGCATCGGAATCTAAAACTGGACTCACAGGAAAGGTTCAAATCATAGAAAGTGAGAGTGTCCGTCCTCTTGTACTTATGTCGGCATTGTGGCATTTGTATTAAATTCCGATGCAAACTCTGTGTTTCATCGTCAATAAGAAGGTGCAAGGTATACAGTAAACCTGAAGTGACGCATCGGAATCTGAAACTGGACTCACAGGAGAGGTTCAAATCATAGAAAGTGAGAGTATCAGTCCTCTTGTACTTAAGTCGCCATTGTGCCTTTTGTATTAAATTCGGATGTAATTTCTGTGTATCATCGTCAAGAAGAAGGTCCAAGGGATACAGTAAGCCTGAAGTGAAGCATCGGAATCTAAAACTGGACTCACAGGAGAGGTTCAAATCATAGAAAGTTAGAGTGTTAGTCCTCTTGTACTTAAGTCGGCATTGTGCCTTTTATATTAAATTCGGATGCAAACTCTGTGTTTCATCGGCAATAAGAAGGTCCAAGGGATACAGTAAACCTGAAGTGAAGCATCGGAATCTAAAACTGGACTCACAGGAGAGGTTCAAATCATAGAAAGTGAGAGTGTCAGTCCTCTTTTACTTAAGTCGGCATTGTGCGTTTTGAATTTAATTCCGATATAATTTCTGTGTTTCATCTTCAATAAGAAGGTCCAAGGGATACAGTAAACCCGAAGTGAAGCATCGGAATCTAAAACTGGACTCTTAGGAGAGGGTCAAATCATAGAAAGTGAGAGTGTCAGTCCTCTTGTACTTAAGTCGGCATTGTGTCATTTGTATTAAATTCGGGTGCAATTTCTGTGTTTCATCGTCAATTAGAAGGTCCAAGGGATACAGTAAACCTGAAGTGAAGCATCGGAATCTGAAACTGGACTCACAGGAAAGGTTCAAATCATAGAAAGTTAGAGTGTCCGTCCTCTTGTACTTATGTCGGCATTGTGGCATTTGTATTAAATTCGGATGCAATTTCTGTGTTTCATCGTCAATTAGAAGGTCCAAGGGATACAATAAACCTGAGGTGAAGCATCGGAATCTAAAACTGGACTCACAGGAGAGGTTCAAATCATAGAAAGTTAGAGTGTCACTGCTCTTGTACTTGAGTCGGTATTGTGCTTTTGTATTAAATTGGGGAGCAATTTCTTTGTTTCATCGTCAATAAGAATGTCCAAGGGATACAGTGAACCTGAAGTGAAGCATCGGAAACTAAAACTGGATTCACAGGAGAGGTTCAAATCATAGAAGGTTAGAATGTCAGACCTCTTGTACTTAAGTCGGCATTGTGCCCTTTGTATTAAATTCGGATGCAATTTCTGTGTTTCATCGTCAATAAGAAGGAGCAAGGTATTCAGTAAACCTGAAGTGAAGCATCGGAATCTAAAACTGGACTCACAGGAGAGGTTCAAATCATAGAAAATGAGACTGTTAGTCCTCTTGTACTTAAGTCGGCATTGTGGCATTTGTATTTAATTAGGATGAAATATCTGTGTTTCATCGTCAATAAGAAGGTGCGAGGGATACAGTAAACCTGAAGTGAAGCATCGGAATCTAAAACTGGACTCACAGGAGAGGTTCAAATCATAGAAAATGAGAGTGTTAGTCCTCTTGTACTTAAGTCGGCATTGTGGCATTTGTATTTAATTAGGATGCAATTTCTGTGTTTCATCGTCAATAAGAAGGTCCATGGGATACAGTAAACCTGAAGTGAAGCATCGGAATCTAAAACTGGACTCACAGGAGAGGTTCAATTCATAGTAAGTGAGAGTGTCAGTACTCTTGTACTTTAGTCGCCATTGATTTTTGTATTACATTCGGATGCAATTTCTGTGTTTCATCGTCAATAAGAATGTCCAAGGGATACAGTATACCTGAAGTGATGCATCGGAATCGTAAACTGGACTCACAGGAGAGGTTCAAATCATGGAAAGTTAGAGTGTCAGTTCTCTTGTACTTAAGTCGGCATTGTACCTTTTGCATGAAATTCGGATGCAAACTCTGTGTTTCAACGTCAATAAGCAGGTCCAAGGGATACAGTAAACCTGAAGTGAAGCATCGGAATCTAAAACTGGACTCACAGGAGAGGTTCACATCATAGAAAGTGAGAGTGTCAGTCCTCTTGTACTTAAGTCGGCATTGTGTCTTTTGAATTTATTTCCGATGCAATTTCTGTGTTTCATCGTCAATAAGAAGGTGCAAGGTATACAGTAAACCTGAAGTGAAACATCAGAATCTAAAACTGGACTCACAGAGGAGGTTCAAATCATAGAAAATGAGAGTGTCAGTCCACTTCTACTTAGGTCGGCATTGTGCCTTTTGAATTTAATTCCGATGCATTATCTGTGTTTCATCGTCAATAAGAAGGTGCAAAGGATACAGTAAACCTGAAGTGAAGCATCGGAATCTGATACTGGACTCACAGGAGAGATTCAAATCATAGAAAGTTAGAGTGTCACTCCTCTTGTACTTAAGTCGGTATTGTGACTTTGTATTAAATTCGGATGCAATTTCTGTGTTTCATCGTCAATAAGAAGGTACAAGGGATACAGTAAACCTTAAGTGAAGCATCGGAATCTAAAACTGGACTCGCAGGAAAGGATCAAATCATAGAATGTTAGAGTGTAAGTCCTCTTCTACTTAAGTCGCCATTGTGCCTTTTGTATTAAATTCATTTGCAATTTCTGTGTATCATCGTCAAGAAGAAGGTCCAAGGGATACAGTAAACCTGAAGTGAGGCATCGGAATCTAAAACTGGACTCACAGGAGAGGTTCAAATCATAGAAAGTTAGAGTGTTAGTCCTCTTGTACTTAAGTCGGCATTGTGCCTTTTATATTAAATTCGGATGCAAACTCTGTGTTTCATCGGCAATAAGAAGGTCTAAGGGATACAGTAAATCTGAAGTGAAGCATCGGAATCTAAAACTGGACTCACAGGAGAGGTTCAAATCATAGAAAGTGAGAGTGTCAGTCCTCTTTTACTTAAGTCGGCATTGTGCGTTTTGAATTTAATTCCGATCCAATTTCTGTGTTTCATCTTCAATAAGATGGTCCAAGGGGTAATGTAAACCTGAAGTGAAGCATCGGAATCTAAAACTGGACTATTAGGAGAGGTTCAAATCATAGAAAGTGAGAGTGTCAGTCCTCTTGTACTTAAGTCGGCATTGTTCCATTTGTATTAAATTCGGGTGCAAATTCTGTGTTTCATCGTCAATAAGAATGTCCAAGGGATACAGTAAACCTGAAGTGAAGCATCGGAATCTAAAACTGGACTCACAGGAAAGGTTCAAATCATAGAAAGTGAGAGTGTCCGCCCTCTTGTACTTATGTCGGCATTGTGGCATTTGTATTAAATTCGGATGCAAACTCTGTGTTTCATCGTCAATAAAAAGGTCCAAGGGATCCACAGTGAACCTGAAGTGAAGCATCGGAATCTACAACTGGTCTCACAGGAGAGGTTTAAATCATAGAAAGTGAGAGTGTCAGTCCTCTTGCACTTAAGTCGGCATTGTGCCTTTTGAGTTTAATTCCGATGCAATTTCTGTGTTTCATCGTCAATAAGAAGGTGCAAGGTATACAGTAAACCTGAAGTGACGCATCGGAATCTGAAACTGGACTCACAGGAGAGGTTCAAATCATAGAAAGTGAGAGTGTCAGTCCTCTTGTACTTAAGTCGCCATTGTGCCTTTTGTATTAAATTCGGATGTAATTTCTGTGTATCATCGTCAAGAAGAAGGTCCAAGGGATACAGTAAACCTGAAGTGAAGCATCGGAATCTAAAACTGGACTCACAGGAGATGTTCAAATCATAGAAAGTTAGAGTGTTAGTCCTCTTGTACTTAAGTCGGCATTGTGCCTTTTATATTAAATTCGGATGCAAACTCTGTGTTTCATCGGCAATAAGAAGGTCCAAGGGATACAGTAAACCTGAAGTGAAGCATCGGAATCTAAAACTGGACTCACAGGAGAGGTTCAAATCATAGAAAGTGAGAGTGTCAGTCCTCTTTTACTTAAGTCGGCATTGTGCGTTTTGAATTTAATTCCGATATAATTTCTGTGTTTCATCTTCAATAAGAAGGTCCAAGGGATACAGTAAACCTGAAGTGAAGCATCGGAATCTCAAACTGGACTCTTAGGAGAGGGTCAAATCATAGAAAGTGAGAGTGTCAGTCCTCTTGTACTTAAGTCGGCATTGTGTCATTTGTATTAAATTCGGGTGCAATTTCTGTGTTTCATCGTCAATTAGAAGGGCCAAGGGATACAGTAAACCTGAAGTGAAGCATCGGAATCTGAAACTGGACTCACAGGAAAGGTTCAAATCATAGAAAGTTAGAGTGTCCGTCCTCTTGTACTTATGTCGGCATTGTGGCATTTGTATTAAATTCGGATGCAATTTCTGTGTTTCATCGTCAATAAGAAGGAGCAAGGTATTCAGTAAACCTGAAGTGAAGCATTGGAATCTAAAACTGGACTCACAGGAGAGGTTCAAATCATAGAAAATGGGACTGTTAGTCCTCTTGTACTTAAGTCGGCATTGTGGCATTTGTATTTAATTAGGATGAAATATCTGTGTTTCATCGTCAATAAGAAGGTGCGAGGGATACAGTAAACCTGAAGTGAAGCATCGGAATCTAAAACTGGACTCACAGGAGAGGTTCAAATCATAGAAAATGAGACTGTTAGTCCTCTTGTACTTAAGTCGGCATTGTGGCATTTGTATTTAATTAGGATGCAATTTCTGTGTTTCATCGTCAATAAGAAGGTCCATGGGATACAGTAAACCTGAAGTGAAGCATCGGAATCTAAAACTGGACTCACAGGAGAGGTTCAATTCATAGTAAGTGAGAGTGTCAGTACTCTTGTACTTTAGTCGCCAATGTGAATTTTGTATTACATTCGGATGCAATTTCTGTGTTTCATCGTCAATAAGAATGTCCAAGGGATACAGTATACCTGAAGTGATGCATCGGAATCTTAAACTGGACTCACAGGAGAGGTTCAAATCATAGAAAGTTAGAGTGTCAGTTCTCTTGTACTTAAGTCGGCATTGTAACTTTTGTATAAAATTCGGATGCAAACTCTGTGTTTCATCGTCAATAAGCAGGTCCAAGGGATACAGTAAACCTGAAGTGAAGCATCGGAATCTAAAACTGTACTCACAGGAGAGGTTCACATTATAGAAAGTGAGAGTGTAAGTCCTCTTCTACTTAAGTCGCCATTGTGCCTTTTGTATTAAATTCGGATGCAATTTCTGTGTATCATCGTCAAGAAGAAGGTCCAAGGGATACAGTAAACCTGAAGTGAAGCATCGGAATCTAAAACTGGACTCACAGGAGAGGTTCAAATCATAGAAAGTTAGAGTGTTAGTCCTCTTGTACTTGAGTCGGCATTGTGCCTTTTATATTAAATTCGGATGCAAACTCTGTGTTTCATCGGCAATAAGAAAGTCCGAGGGATACAGTAAACCTGAAGTGAAGCATCGGAATCTAAAACTGGACTCACAGGAGAGGTTCAAATCATAGAAAGTGAGAGTGTCAGTCCTCTTCTACTTGAGACGGCATTGTGCGTTTTGAATTTAATTCCGATTCAATTTCTGTGTTTCATCTTCAATAAGAAGGTCCAAGGGGTACAGTAAACCTGAAGTGAAGCATCGGAATCTAAAACTGGACTCTTAGGAGAGGTTCAAATCATAGAAAGTGAGAGTGTCAGTCCTCTTGTACTTAAGTCGGCATTGTCTCATTTGTATTAAATTCGGGTGCAATTTCTGTGTTTCATCGTCAATAAGAAGGTCCAAGGGATACAGTAAACCTGAAGTGAAGCATCGGAATCTAAAACTGGACTCACAGGAAAGGTTCAAATCATAGAAAGTGAGAGTGTCCGTCCTCTTGTACTTATGTCGGCATTGTGGCATTTGTATTAAATTCGGATGCAAACTCTGTGTTTCATTGTCAATAAAAAGGTCCAAGGGATACAGTGAACCTGAAGTGAAGCATCGGAATCTACAACTGGTCTCACAGGAGAGGTTTAAATCATAGAAAGTGAGAGTGTCAGTCCTCTTGCACTTAAGTCGGCATTGTGCCTTTTCAATTTAATTCCGATGCAATTTCTGTGTTTCATCGTCAATAAGAAGGTGCAAGGTATACAGCAAACCTGAAGTGACGCATCGTAATCTGAAACTGGACTCACAGGAGAGGTTCAAATCATAGAAAGTGAGAGTGTCAGTCCTCTTGTACTTAAGTCGCCATTGTGCCGTTTGTATTAAATTCGGATGTAATTTCTGTGTATCATCGTCAAGAAGAAGGTCCAAGGGATACAGTAAACCTGAAGTGAAGCATCGGAATCTAAAACTGGACTCACAGGAGAGGTTCAAATCATAGAAAGTTAGAGTGTTAGTCCTCTTGTACTTAAGTCGGCATTGTGCCTTTTATATTAAATTCGGATGCAAACTCTGTGTTTCATCGGCAATAAGAAGGTCCAAGGGATACAGTAAACCTGAAGTGAAGCATCGGAATCTAAAACTGGACTCACAGGAGAGGTTCAAATCATAGAAAGTGAGAGTGTCAGTCCCCTTTTACTTAAGTCGGCATTGGGCGTTTTGAATTTCATTCCGATATAATTTCTGTGTTTCATCTTCAATGAGAAGGTCCAAGGGATACAGAAAACCTGAAGTGAAGCATCGGAATCTAAAACTGGACTCTTAGGAGAGGTTCAAATCATAGAAAGTGAGAGTGTCAGTCCTCTTGTACTGAAGTCGGCATTTTGTCATTTGTATTAAATTCGGGTGCAATTTCTGTGTTTCATCGTCAATTAGAAGGTCCAAGGGATACAGTAAACCTGAAGTGAAGCATCGGAATCTAAAACTGGATTCACAGGAGAGGTTCAAATCATAGAAGGTTAGAATGTCAGACCTCTTGTACTTAAGTCGGCATTGTGCCCTTTTGTATTAAATTCGGATGCAATTTCTGTGTTTCATCGTCAATAAGAAGGAGCAAGATATTCAGTAAACCTGAAGTGAAGCATCGGAATCTAAAACTGGACTCACAGGAGAGGTTCAAATCATAGAAAATGAGACTGTTAGTCCTCTTGTACTTAAGTCGGCATTGTGGCATTTGTATTTAATTAGGATGCAATTTCTGTGTTTCATCGTCAATAAGAAGGTCCATGGGATCCAGTAAACCTGAAGTGAAGCATCGGAATCTAAAACTGGACTCACAGGAGAGGTTCAATTCATAGAAAGTGAGAGAGTCAGTACTCTTGTACTTTAGTCGCCATTGTGATTTTTGTATTACATTCGGATGCAATTTCTGTGATTCATCGTCAATAAGAAGGTCCAAGGGATACAGTATACCTGAAGTGATGCATCGGAAACTTAAACTGGACTCACAGGAGAGGTTCAAATCATAGAAAGTTAGTGTGTCAGTTCTCTTGTACTTAAGTCGGCATTGTACCTTTTGTATAAAATTCGGATGCAAACTCTGTGTTTCATCGTTAATAAGCAGGTCCAAGGGATACAGTAAACCTGAAGTGAAGCATCGGAATCTAAAACAGGACTCACAGGAGAGGTTTACATCATAGAAAGTGAGAGTGTCAGTCCTCTTGTACTTAAGTCGGCATTGTGTCTTTTGAATTTATTTCCGATGCAATTTCTGTGTTTCATCGTCAATAAGAAGGTGCAAGGTATACAGTAAACCTGAAGTGAAACATCGGAATCTAAAACTGGACTCACAGAGGAGGTTCAAATCATAGAAAATGAGAGTGTCAGTTCACTTCTGCTTAGGTCGGCATTGTGCCTTTTGAATTTCATTCCGATGCATTTTCTGTGTTTCATCGTCAATAAGAAGGTGCAAAGGATACAGTAAACCTGAAGTGAAGCATCGGAATGTGATAGTGGACTCACAGGAGAAATTCAAATCATAGAAAGTTAGAGTGTCACTCCTCTTGTACTTAAGTCGGTATTGTGACTTTGTATTAAATTCGGATGCAATTTCTGTGTTTCATCGTCAATAAGAAGGTCCAAGGGATACAGTAAACCTTAAGTGAAGTATTGGAATCAAAAACTGGACTCACAGGAAAGGTTCAAATCATAGAATGTTAGAGTGTCAGTCCTCTTCTACTTAAGTCGGCATTGTGCCTTTTGTATTAAATTCGGATGCAATTTCTGTGTTTCATCGTCAATAAGAAGGTCCCAGGAATACAGTAAACCTGAAGTGAAGCATCGGAAACTAAAACTGGACTCACAGGAGAGGTTCAAATCATAGAAAGTTAGAATGTCTGTCCTCTTGTACTTAAGTCGGCATTGTGCCTTTTGTATTAAATTCGGATGCAATTTCTGTGTTTCATCTTCAATAAGAAGGTCCAAGGGATACAGTAAACCTTAAGTAAAGCATCGGAATCTAAAACTGGACTCGCAGGAGAGGATCATATCATAGAATGTTAGAGTGTAAGTCCTCTTCCACTTAAGTCGGCATTGTGCCTTTTGTATTAAATTCGGATGCCATTTCTGTGTTTAATCGTCAATAAGAAGGTCCAAGGGATACAGTAAACCTGAAGTGAAGCATCGGAAACTAAAACTGGACTCACAGGAGAGGTTCAAATCATAGAAAGTGAGAGTGTCAGTCCTCTTGTACTTAAGTCGCCATTGTGCCTTTTGTATTAAATTCGGATGCAATTTCTGTGTATCATCGTCAAGAAGAAGGTCCAAGGGATACAGTAAACCTGAAGTGAAGCATCGGAATCTAAAACTGGACTCACAGGAGAGGTTCAAATCATAGAAAGTTAGAGTGTTAGTCCTCTTGTACTTAAGTCGGCATTGTGTCTTTTATATTAAATTCGGATGCAAACTCGGTGTTTCATCGGCAATAAGAAGGTCCAAGGGATACAGTAAACCTGAAGTGAAGCATCGGAATCTAAAATTGGACTCACAGGAGCGGTTCAAATCATAGAAAGTGAGAGTGTCAGTCCTCTTTTACTTAAGTCGGCATTGTGCGTTTTGAATTTAATTCCGATTTAATTTCTGTGTTTCATCTTCAATAAGAAGGTCCAAGGGATACAGTAAACCTGAAGTGAAGCATCGGAATCTAAAACTGGACTCACAGGAGAGGTTAAAATCATAGAAAGTGAGAGTGTCAGTCCTCTAGTAATTAAGTCGGCATTGTGGCATTTGTATTTAATTAGGATGTAATTTCTGTGTTTCATCGTCAATAAGTAGGTCCAAGGGATACTATAAACCTGTAGTGAAGCATCGGAATCTAGAACTGGACTCACAGGAGAGGTTCAAATCATAGAAAGTTAGAGTGTTAGTCCTCTTTTATTTAAGTCGGTATTGTGGCTTTTGCATTAAATTCCGATGCAATTTCTATGTTTCATCGTCAATAAAAAGGTGCAAGGTATACAGTAAACCTGAAGTGAAGCATCGGATTTTAAAACCGGACTCACAGGAGAGGTTCAAATCATAGAAAGAGAGAGTGTCAGTCCCCTTGTACATAAGTTGGCATTGTGCCATTTGTATTAAATTCGGATGCAATTCCTGTGTTTCATAGTCAATAAGACGGTCCAAGGAATACACTAATCCTGAAGTGAAACATCGGAATATCAAAACTGGACTCACAGGAGAGGTTCAAATCATAGAAAGTAAGAGCGTCAGTCCTCTTGTACTTAAGTCGGCATTGTACCTTTTGTATTAAATTTGGATGCAAACTCTGTGTTTCATTGTCAATAAAAAGGTCCAAGGGATACAGCAAACCTGAAGTGAAGCATCGGGATCTAAAACTGGACACATAGGAGGAGTTCAAATCATAGAAAGTGAGAGTGTCAGTCCTCTTGTAGTTAAGTCGGTATTATGCATCTTGAATTTAATTCCGATGCAATTTCTGTGTTTCATCGTCAATTTGAAGGTGCAAGGTATGCAGTAAACCTGAAGTGAAGCATCGGAATCTGAAACTGGACTCACAGGAGAGGTTCAAATCATAGAAAGTTAGAGTGTCAGTCCTCTTGTACTTAAGTCGGCATTGTGACTTTTGTATTAAATTCGGATGTTACTCTGTGTTTCATCGTCAATTAGAAGGTCCAAGGGATACAGTAAACCTGAAGTGATGCATCGGAATCTGAAACTGGACTCACAGGAGAGGTTCAAATCATAGAAAGTGAGAGTGTCAGTCCTCTTGTACTTAAGTCGGCATTGTGCCATTTGTATTAAATTCGGGTGCAATTTCTGTGTTTCATCGTCAATAAGAAGGTCCAAGGAATACAGTAAACCTGAAGTGAAGCATCGGAATCCAAAACTGGACTCACAGGAGAGGTTCAAATCATTGAAAGTGAGAGTGTCAGTCCTCTTCTACTTAGTTCGGCATTGTGCCTTTTGAATTTAATTCCGATGCAATTTCTGTGTTTCATCGTCAATAAAAAGGTCCAAAGGATACAGTAAACCTGAAATGAAGCATCGGAATCTAAAACTGAACTCACAGGAGAGATTCAAATCATAGAAAGCTAGATTGTCACTCCTCTTGTACTTAAGTCGGTATTGTGCCATTTGTATTAAATTCGGATGCAATTTCTGTGTTTCATCATCAATAAGAAGGTCCAAGGGATACAGTAAACCTGAAGTGAAGCATCGGAATCTAAAACTGGACTCACAGGAGAGGTTCAAATCATAGAAAGTTAGAGTGTCAGTCCTCTTGTACTTAACTCTGCATTGTGCGTTTTGAATTTATTTCCGATGCAAATTCTGTGTTTCATCGTCAATAAGAAGGTCCAAGGGATACAGTAAACCTGAAGTGAAGCATCGGAATCAAAAACTGGACTCACAGGAAAGGTTCAAATCATAGAAAGTGAGAGTGTCAGTCTCTTGTACTTAAGTCGGCATTGTGGCATTTCTATTAAATTCGGATGCAATTTCTGTGTTTCATCGTCAATAAGAAGGTCCAAGGGATACAGTAAACCTGAAGTGAAGCATCGGAATCTAAAACTAGAATCACAGGAGAGGTTCAAATCATAGAAAGTTAGAGTGTCAGTCCTCTTGTACTTAAGTCGGCATTGTGATTTTTGAATTTAATTCTGATGCAATTTCAGTGTTCATCGTCAGTAAGAAGGTCCCAGGGATACAGTAAACCTGGAGTGAAGCATCGGAATCTAAGACTGGACTCACAGGAGAGGTTCAAATCATAGAAAGTGAGAGTGTCAGTCCTCTTGAACTTAAGTCGGCATTGTTGCATTTGTATTAAATTCGGATGAAATTTCTGTGTTTCATCGTCAATAAGAAGGTCCAAGGGATACAGTAAAACTGAAGTGAAGCATCGGAATCTAAAACTGGACTCACAGGAGAGGTTCAAATCATAGAAAGTGAGAGTGTCACTCCTCTTGTACTTGAGTCGGTATTGTGCCTTTTGTATTAAATTCGTATGCAATTTCTGTGTTTCATCGTCAATAAGAAGGTCCAAGGGATACAGTAAACCTTAAGTGAAGCATTCGAATCTAGAACTGGACTCACAGGAGAGGTTCAATTCATAGAAAGTTAGAGTGTTAGTCCTCTTTTATTTAAGTCGGTATTGTGGCTTTTGCATTAGATTCCGATGCAATTTCTATGTTTCATCGTCAATAAGAAGGTGCAAGGTATACAGTAAACCTGAAGTGAAGCATCGGAATTTAAAACCGGACTCACAGGAGAGGTTCAAATCATAGAAAGAGAGAGTGTCAGTCCCCTTGTACTTAAGTTGGCATTGTGCCATTTGTATTAAATTCGGATGCAATTCCTGTGTTTCATAGTCAATATGACGGTCCAAGGAATACAGTAAACCTGAAGTGAATCATCGGAATATAAAACTGGACTCACAGGAGAGGTTCAAATCATAGAAAGTAAGAGCGTCGGTCCTCTTGTACTTAAGTCGGCATTGTACCTTTTGTATTAAATTTGGATGCAAACTCTGTGTTTCATCGTCAATAAAAAGGTCCAAGGGATACAGCAAACCTGAAGTGAAGCATCGGGATCTAAAACTTAACTCATAGGAGGGGTTCAAATCAAAGAAAGTGAGAGTGACAGTCCTCTTGTAGTTAAGTCGGTATTGTGCATTTTGAATTTCATTCCGATGCAATTTCTGTGTTTCATCGTCAATAACAAGGTGCAAGGTATGCAGTAAACCTGAAGTGAAGCATCGGAATCTGAAACTGGACTCACAGGAGAGGTTCACATCGTAGAAAGTGAGAGTGTCAGTAGCCTTGTACTTAATCGCCATTGTGACTTTTGTATTAAATTCGGATGTTACTCTGTGTTTCATCGTCAATTAGAAGGTCCAAGGGATACAGTAAACCTGAAGTGATGCATCGGAATCTGAAACTGGACTCACAGGAGAGGTTCAAATCATAGAAAGTGAGAGAGTCAGTCCTCTTGTAGTTAAGTCGGTATTGTGCATTTTGAATTTAATTCCGATGCAATTTCTGTGTTTCATCGTCAATAAGAAGGAGCAAGGTATGCAGTAAACCTGAAGTGAAGCATCGGAATCTGAAACTGGACTCACAGGAGAGGTTCAAATCATAGAAAATGAGAGTGTCAGTCCTCTTTTACTTAAATCGGTATTGTGCGTTTTGAATTTAATTCCGATGCAAATTCTGTGTTTCATCGTCAATAAGAAGGTCCAAGGGATACAGTAAACCTGAAGTGAAGCATCGGAATCAAAAACTGGACTCACAGGAAAGGTCCAAATCATAGAAAGTGAGAGTGTCAGTCCTCTTGTACTTAAGTCGGAATTGTGGCATTTCTATTAAATTCGGATGCAATTTCTGTGTTTCATCGTCAATAAGAATGTCCAAGGGATACAGTAAACCTGAAGTGAAGCATCGGAATCTAAAACTGGACTCACAGGAGAGGTTCAAACCATAGAAAGTTAGAGTGTCAGTCCTCTTTTACTTAAGTCGGCATTGTGCCTTTTGTATTATATTCCGATGCAATTACTATGTTTCATCGTCAATAAAATGGTGCAAGGTATACAGTAAACCTGAAGTGAAGCATCGGAATCTAAAACTGGACTCACAGGAGAGGTTCAAAACATATAAAGTGAGAGTGTCAGTCCTCTTCTACTTAGGTCGGCATTGTGCCTTTTGAATTTGATTCCGATGCAATTTCTGTGTTCAATCGTCAATAAGAAGGTCCAAAGGATACAGTAAACCTGAAGTGAAGTATCGGAATCAAAAACTGGACTCATAGGAGAGATTCAAATCATAGAAAGTTAGAGTGTCACTCCTCTTGTACTTAAGTCGGCATTGTGACTTTTGTATTAAATTCGGATGCAAACTCTGTGTTTCATCGTCAATTAGAAGGTCCAAGGGATACAGTAAACCTGAAGTGATGCTTCGGAATCTGAAACTGGACTCACAGGAGAGGTTCAAATCATAGAAAGTTAGAATGTCAGTCCTCTTGTACTTAAGTCGGCATTGTGGCTTTTGTATTACATTTCGATGCAATTTCTGTGTTTCATCGTCAATAAGAAGGTCCAAGGGATACAGTAAACCTGAAGTGAAGAATCGGAATCTAAAACTAGACTCACAGGAAAGGTTCAAATCATAGAAAGTTAGAGTGTCAGTCCTCTTGTACTTAAGTCGGCATTGTTGCATTTGTATTACATTCGGATGCAATTTCTGTGTTTCATCGTCAATAAGGAGGTCCAAGGGATACAGTAAACCTGAAGTGAAGCATCGGAATCAAAAACTGGACTCACAGGAAAGGTTCAAATCATAGAAAGTGAGAGTGTCAGTCCTCTTGTACTTAAGTCGGCATTGTGGCATTTGTATTAAATTCGGATGCAATTTCTGTGTTTCATCGTCAATAGGAATGTCCAAGGGATACAATAAACCTGAAGTGAAGCATCGGAATCTAAAACTGGACTCACAGGAGAGGTTCAAATCATAGAAAGTTAGAGTGTCAGTCCTCTTGTACTTAAGTCGGCATTGTGCCTTTTGTATTAAATTCCAATGCAATTACTATGTTTCATCGTCAATAAAAAGGTGCAAGGTATACAGTAAACCTGAAGTGAAGCATCGGAATCTAAAACTGGACTCACAGGAGAGGTTCAAATAATAGAAAGTGAGAGTGTCAGTCCTCTTCTACTTAGGTCGGCATTGTGCCTTTTCAATTTTTTTCCGATGCAATTTCTGTGTTTCATCGTCAATAAGAAGGTCCAAAGGATACAGTAAACCTGAAGTGAAGCATCGGAATCAAAAACAGGACTCACAGGAGATATTCAAATCATAGAAAGTTAGAGTGTCACTCCTCTTGTACTTAAGTCGGTATTGTGCCTTTTGTATTAAATTCGGATGCAATTTCTGTGTTTCATCATCAATAAGAAGGTCCAAGGGATACAATAAACCTGAAGTGAAGGATCGGAATCAAAAACAGGACTCACAGGAGAGATTCAAATCATAGAAAATTAGAGAGTCATTCCTCTTGTACTTAACTCTGCATTGTGATTTTTGTATTTAATTCCGATGCAATTTCTGTTTTTCATCGTCAATAAGAAGGTCCAAGGGTAACAGTAAACCTGGAATGAAGCATTGGAATCTAAGACTGGACTCACCGGAGAGGTTCAAATCATAGAAAATGAGAGTGTCAGTCCTCTTTTACTTAAATCGGCATTGTGCGTTTTGAATTTAATTCCGATGCAAATTCTGTGTTTCATCGTCAATAAGAAAGTCCAAGGGATACAGTAAACCTGAAGTGAGGCATCGGAATCAAAAACTGGACTCACAGGAAAGGTCCAAATCATAGAAAGTGAGAGTGTCAGTCCTCTTGTACTTAAGTCGGAATTGTGGCATTTCTATTACATTCGGATGCAATTTCTGTGTTTCATCGTCAATAAGAATGTCCAAGGGATACAATAAACCTGAAGTGAAGCATCGGAATCTAAAAGTGGACTCACAGGAGAGGTCCAAACCATAGAAAGTTAGAGTGTCAGTCCTCTTTTACTTAAGTCGGCATTGTGCCTTTTGTATTAAATTCCGATGCAATTACTTTGTTTCATCGTCAATAAAAAGGTGCAAGGTATACAGTAAACCTGAAGTGAAGCATCGCAATCTAAAACTGGACTCACAGGAGAGGTTCAAATCATATAAAGTGAGAGTGTCAGTCCTCTTCTACTTAGGTCGTCATTGTGCCTTTTGAATTTGATTCCGATGCAATTTCTGTGTTTCATCGTCAATAAGAAGGTCCAAAGGATACAGTAAACCTGAAGTGAAGCATCGGAATCAAAAACTGAACTCATAGGAGAGATTCAAATCATAGAAAGTTAGAGTGTCACTCCTCTTCTACTTACATCGTCATTGTGACTTTTGTATTAAATTCGGATGCAAACTCTGTGTTTCATCGTCAATTAGAAGGTCCAAGGGATACAGTAAACCTGAAGTGAAGCTTCGGAATCTGAAACTGGACTCACAGGACAGGTTCAAATCATAGAAAGTGAGAGTGTCATTCCTCTTGTACATGAGCCGGTATTGTGTCTTTTGTATTACATTCGGATGCAATTTCTGTGTTTCATCGTCAATATGAAGGTCCAAGGGATACAGTAAACCTTAAGTGAAGCATCGGAATCTAAAACTGGACTCGCAGGAGAGGTTCAAGTCATAGGATGTTAGAGTGTCAGTCCTCTTTTACTTAAGTCGGCATTGTGCCTTTTGTATTAAATTCGGATGCAATTTCTGTGTTTCATCGTCAATAAGAAGGTCCAAGGGATACAGTAAACCTGAAGTGAAGCATCGGAATCCAAAACTGGACTCACAGGAGAGGTTCAAATCATAGAAAGTTAGAATGTCAGTCCTCTTGTACTTAAGTCGGCATTGTGCCTTTCGTTTTTAATTCCGATGCAAATTCTGTGTTTCATCGTCAATAAGGAGGTCCAAGGGATACAGTAAACCTGAAGTGAAGCATCGGAATCAAATACTGGACTCACAGGAAAGGTTCAAAACATAGAAACTGAGAGTGTCAGTCCTCTTGTACTTAAGTCGGCATTGTGGCATTTGTATTAAATACGGATGCGATTTCTGTGTTTTATCGTCAATAAGAAGGTCCAAGGGATACAGTAAACCTGAAGTGAAGCATCGGAATCTAAATCTGACCTCACAGGAGAGGTTCGAATCATAGAAAGTGAGAGAGTCAGCCCTCTTGTACTTAAGTCGGCATTGTGCCATTTGTATTAAATTCTGATGCAATTTCTGTGTTTCAAAGTCAATAAGAAGGTCCAAGGGATGCAGTAAACCTGAGGGGAAGCATCGGAATCTAAAACTGGACTCACAGGAGAGGTTCAAATCATAGAAAGTGAGAGTGTCAGTCCTCTTGTACTTAAGTCGCCATGGTGCCTTTTGTATTAAATTCGGATGCAATTTCTGTGTTTCATCGTGAATAAGAAGGTCCAAGGGATACAGTAAACCTGAAGTAAAGCATCGGAATCCAAAACTGGACTCACAGGACAGGTTCAAATCATAGAAAGTTAGAGTGTCAGTCCTCTTGTACTTAAGTCAGCATTGTGCCTTTTGTATTAAATTCGGATGCAAACTCTGTGTTTCATCGTCAATAAGAAGGTCCAAGGGATACAGGAAACCTGAAGTGAAGCATCGGAATCTAAAACTGGACTCACAGGAGAGGTTGAAATCATAGAAAGTGAGAGGGTCAGTCCTCTTCTACTTAGGTCGGCATTGTGCCTTTTGAATCTGATTCCGATGCAATTTCTGTGTTTCATCGTCAATAAGAAGGTCCAAAGGATACAGTAAACCTGAAGTGAAGCATCTGAATCTAAAACTGGACTCACAGGAGAGGTTCAAATCATAGAAAGTGAGAGTGTCAGTCCTCTTTTACTTAAATCGGCATTGTGCGTTTTGAATTTAATTCCGATGCAAATTCTGTGTTTCATCGTCAATAAGAAAGTCCAAGGGATACAGTAAACCTGAAGTGAGGCATCGGAATCAAAAACTGGACTCACAGGAAAGGTCCAAATCATAGAAAGTGAGAGTGTCAGTCCTCTTGTACTTAAGTCGGAATTGTGGCATTTCTATTACATTCGGATGCAATTTCTGTGTTTCATCGTCAATAAGAATGTCCAAGGGATACAATAAACCTGAAGTGAAGCATCGGAATCTAAAAGTGGACTCACAGGAGAGGTCCAAACCATAGAAAGTTAGAGTGTCAGTCCTCTTTTACTTAAGTCGGCATTGTGCCTTTTGTATTAAATTCCGATGCAATTACTTTGTTTCATCGTCAATAAAAAGGTGCAAGGTATACAGTAAACCTGAAGTGAAGCATCGCAATCTAAAACTGGACTCACAGGAGAGGTTCAAATCATATAAAGTGAGAGTGTCAGTCCTCTTCTACTTAGGTCGTCATTGTGCCTTTTGAATTTGATTCCGATGCAATTTCTGTGTTTCATCGTCAATAAGAAGGTCCAAAGGATACAGTAAACCTGAAGTGAAGCATCGGAATCAAAAACTGAACTCATAGGAGAGATTCAAATCATAGAAAGTTAGAGTGTCACTCCTCTTCTACTTACATCGTCATTGTGACTTTTGTATTAAATTCGGATGCAAACTCTGTGTTTCATCGTCAATTAGAAGGTCCAAGGGATACAGTAAACCTGAAGTGAAGCTTCGGAATCTGAAACTGGACTCACAGGACAGGTTCAAATCATAGAAAGTGAGAGTGTCATTCCTCTTGTACATGAGCCGGTATTGTGTCTTTTGTATTACATTCGGATGCAATTTCTGTGTTTCATCGTCAATATGAAGGTCCAAGGGATACAGTAAACCTTAAGTGAAGCATCGGAATCTAAAACTGGACTCGCAGGAGAGGTTCAAGTCATAGGATGTTAGAGTGTCAGTCCTCTTTTACTTAAGTCGGCATTGTGCCTTTTGTATTAAATTCGGATGCAATTTCTGTGTTTCATCGTCAATAAGAAGGTCCAAGGGATACAGTAAACCTGAAGTGAAGCATCGGAATCCAAAACTGGACTCACAGGAGAGGTTCAAATCATAGAAAGTTAGAATGTCAGTCCTCTTGTACTTAAGTCGGCATTGTGCCTTTCGTTTTTAATTCCGATGCAAATTCTGTGTTTCATCGTCAATAAGGAGGTCCAAGGGATACAGTAAACCTGAAGTGAAGCATCGGAATCAAATACTGGACTCACAGGAAAGGTTCAAAACATAGAAACTGAGAGTGTCAGTCCTCTTGTACTTAAGTCGGCATTGTGGCATTTGTATTAAATACGGATGCGATTTCTGTGTTTTATCGTCAATAAGAAGGTCCAAGGGATACAGTAAACCTGAAGTGAAGCATCGGAATCTAAATCTGACCTCACAGGAGAGGTTCGAATCATAGAAAGTGAGAGAGTCAGCCCTCTTGTACTTAAGTCGGCATTGTGCCATTTGTATTAAATTCTGATGCAATTTCTGTGTTTCAAAGTCAATAAGAAGGTCCAAGGGATGCAGTAAACCTGAGGGGAAGCATCGGAATCTAAAACTGGACTCACAGGAGAGGTTCAAATCATAGAAAGTGAGAGTGTCAGTCCTCTTGTACTTAAGTCGCCATGGTGCCTTTTGTATTAAATTCGGATGCAATTTCTGTGTTTCATCGTGAATAAGAAGGTCCAAGGGATACAGTAAACCTGAAGTAAAGCATCGGAATCCAAAACTGGACTCACAGGACAGGTTCAAATCATAGAAAGTTAGAGTGTCAGTCCTCTTGTACTTAAGTCAGCATTGTGCCTTTTGTATTAAATTCGGATGCAAACTCTGTGTTTCATCGTCAATAAGAAGGTCCAAGGGATACAGGAAACCTGAAGTGAAGCATCGGAATCTAAAACTGGACTCACAGGAGAGGTTGAAATCATAGAAAGTGAGAGGGTCAGTCCTCTTCTACTTAGGTCGGCATTGTGCCTTTTGAATCTGATTCCGATGCAATTTCTGTGTTTCATCGTCAATAAGAAGGTCCAAAGGATACAGTAAACCTGAAGTGAAGCATCTGAATCTAAAACTGGACTCACAGGAGAGGTTCAAATCATAGAAAGTGAGAGTGTCAGTCCTCTTTTACTTAAGTCGGCATTGTGCGTTTTGAATTTAAATCTGATGCAATTTCTGTGTTTCATCGTCAATAAGAAGGCCCAAGGGATACAGTAAACCTGAAGTGAAGCATCGGAATCCAAAACTGGCCTCACAGGAGAGGTTCAAATCATAGAAAGTTAGAATGTCAGTCCTCTTGCACTTAAGTCGGCATTGTGCCTTTCGTTTTTAATTCCGATGCAAATTCTGTGTTTCATCGTCAATAAGGAGGTCCAAGGGATACAGAAAACCTGAAGTGAAGCATCGGAATTAAAAACTGGACTCACAGGAAAGGTTCAAATCATAGAAAGTGAGAGTGTCAGTCCTCTTGTACTTAAGTCGGCATTGTGGCATTTGTATTAAATTCGGATGCAATTTCTGTGTTCCATCGTCAATAAGAATGTCCAAGGGATACAATAAACCTGAAGTGAAGCATCGGAATCTAAAACTGGACTCACTGGAGAGGTTCAAATCATAGAAAGTTAGAGTGTCAGTCCTCTTGTACTTAAGTCGGCATTGTGCCTTTTGTATTAAATTCCGATGCAATTACTATGTTTCATCGTCAATAAAAAGGTGCAAGGTATACAGTAAACCTGAAGTGAAGCATCGGAATCTAAAACTGGACTCACAGGAGAGGTTGAAATCATAGAAAGTGAGAGTGCCAGTCCTCTTCAACTTAGGTCGGCATTGTGCCTTTTGAATTTTTTTCCGCTGCAATTTCTGTGTTTCATCGTCAATAAGAAGGTCCAAAGGATACAGTAAACCTGAAGTGAAGCATCGGAAACAAAAACAGGACTCACAGGAGATATTCAAATCATAGAAAGCTAGAGTGTCACTCCTCTTGTACTTAAGTCGGTATTGTGCCTTTTGTATTAAATTCGGATGCAATTTCTGTGTTCCATCATCAGTAAGAAGGTCCAAGGGGTACAGTAAACCTTAAGTAAAGCATCGGAATCTAAAACTGGACTCACAGGAGAGGTTCAAATCATAGAAAGTTAGAGTGTCAGTCCTCTTTTACTTAAGTCGGCATTGTGCCTTTTGTATTAAATTCCGATGCAATTACTTTGTTTCATCGTCAATAAAAAGGTGCAAGGTGTACAGTAAACCTGAAGTGAAGCATCGCAATCTAAAACTGGACTCACAGGAGAGGTTCAAATCATATAAAGTGAGAGTGTCAGTCCTCTTCTACTTAGGTCGGCATTGTGCCTTTTGAATTTGATTCCGATGCAATTTCTGTGTTTCATCGTCAATAAGAAGGTCCAAAGGATACGGTAAACCTGAAGTGAAGCATCGGAATCTAAAACTGGACTCGCAGGAGAGGTTCAAGTCATGGGATGTTAGAGTGTCAGTCCTCTTTTACTTAAGTCGGCATTGTGCATTTTGTATTAAATGCGGATGCAATTTCTGTGTTTCATCGTCAATAAGAAGGTCCAAGGGATACAGTAAACCTGAAGTGAAGCATCGGAATCCAAAACTGGACTCACAGGAGAGGTTCAAATCATAGAAAGTTAGAATGTCAGTCCTCTTGCACTTAAGTCGGCATTGGGACTTTCGTTTGTAATTCCGATGCAAATTCTGTGTTTCATCGTCAATAAGGAGGTCCAAGGGATACAGTAAACCTGAAGTGAAGCATCGGAATCAAAAACTGGACTCACAGGAAAGGTTCAAATCATAGAAAGTGAGAGTGTCAGTCCTCTTGTACTTAAGTCGGCATTGTGGCATTTGTACTAAATTCGGATGCAATTTCTGTGTTCCATCGTCAATAAGAATGTCCAAGGGATACAATAAACCTGAAGTGAAGCATCGGAATCTAAAACTGGACTCACAGGAGAGGTTCAAATCATAGAAAGTTAGAGTGTCAGTCCTCTTGTACTTAAGTCGGCATTGTGCCTTTTCTATTAAATTCCGATGCAATTACTATGTTTCATCGTCAATAAAAAGGTGCAAGGTATACAGTAAACCTGAAGTGTAGCATCGGAATCTAAAACTGGACTCACAGGAGAGGTTCAAATCATAGAAAGTGAGAGTGTCAGTCCTCTTCTACGTAGTTCGGCATTGTGCCTTTTGAATTTTTTTCCGATGCAATTTCTGTGTTTCATCGTCAATTAGAAGGTCCAAAGGATACAGTAAACCTGAAGTGAAGCATCGGAATCAAAAACAGGACTCACAGGAGATATTCAAATCATAGAATGCTAGAGTGTCACTCCTCTTGTACCTAAGTCGGTATTGTGCCTTTTGTATTAAATTCGGATGCAATTTCTGTGTTCCATCATCAATAAGAAGGTCCAAGGGGTACAGTAAACCTTAAGTAAAGCATCGGAATCTAAAACTGGACTCACAGGAGAGGTTCAAATCATAGAAAGTTTGAGTGTCAGTTCTCTTGTACTTAAGTCGGCATTGTGCCTTTTGTATTAATTTCGGATGCAAACTCTGTGTTTCATCGTCAATAAGAAGGTCCAAGGGATACAGTAAACCTGAAATGAATTATCGGAATCTAAAACTGGACTCACAGGAGAGATTCAAATCATAGAAAATTAGAGTGTCATTCCTCTTGTACTTAACTCTGCATTGTGATTTTTGTATTTAATTCCGATGCAATTTCTGTTTTTCATCGTCAATAAGAAGGTCCAAGGGATACAGTAAACCTGAAATGAAGCATTGGAATCTAAGACTGGACTCACCGGAGAGGTTCAAATCATAGAAAATGAGAGTGTCAGTCCTCTTTTACTTAAATCGGCATTGTGCGTTTTGAATTTAATTCCGATGCAAATTCTGTGTTTCATCGTCATTAAGAAGGTCAGAGGGATACAGTAAACCTGAAGTGAGGCATCGGAATCAAAAACTGGACTCACAGGAAAGGTCCACATCATAGAAAGTGAGAGTGTCAGTCCTCTTGTACTTAAGTCGAAATTGTGGCATTTCTATTAAATTCGGATGCAATTTCTGTGTTTCATCGTCAATAAGAATGTCCAAGGGATACAATAAACCTGAAGTGAAGCATCGGAATCTAAAACTGGACTCACAGGAGAGGTTCAAACCATAGAAAGTTAGAGTGTCAGTCCTCTTTTACTTAAGTCGGCATTGTGCCTTTTGTATTAAATTCGGATGCAATTTCTGTGTTTCATCGTCAATAAGAAGGTCCAAGGGATACAGTAAACCTGAAGTGAAGCATCGGAATCCAAAACTGGACTCACAGGAGAGGTTCAAATCATAGAAAGTTAGAATGTCAGTCCTCTTGCACTTAAGTCGGCATTGTGCCTTTCGTTTTTAATTCCGATGCAAATTCTGTGTTTCATCGTCAATAAGGTGGTCCAAGGGATACAATAAACCTGAAGTGAAGCATCGGAATCAAAAACAGGACTCACAGGAGAGATTCAAATCATAGAAAGTGAGAGTGTCAGTCCTCTTGTACTTAAGTCGCCATGGTGCCTTTTGTATTAAATTCGGATGCAATTTCTGTGTTTCATCGTGAATAAGAAGGTCCAAGGGATACAGTAAACCTGAAGTAAAGCATCGGAATCCAAAACTGGACTCACAGGACAGGTTCAAATCATAGAAAGTTAGAGTGTCAGTCCTCTTGTACTTAAGTCGGCATTGTGCCTTTTGTATTAAATTCGGATGCAAACTCTGTGTTTCATCGTCAATAAGAAGGTCCAAGGGATACAGTAAACCTGAAGTGAAGCATCGGAATCTAAAACCGGACTCACAGGAGAGGTTCAAATTATAGATAGTTAGATTGTCAGTCCTCTTGTACTTAAGTCGGCATTGTGGCATTTGAATTTAATTCCGATGCAATTACTGTGTTTCATCGTCAATAAGAAGGTCAAAGGGATACAGTAAACCTGAAGTGAAGCATCGGAATCAAAAAGTGGACTCACAGGAAAGGTTCAAATCATAGAAAGTGAGAGTGTCAGTCCTCTTGTACTTAAGTCGGCATTGTGGCATTTCTATTAAATTCGGATGCAATTTCTGTGTTTCATCGTCAATAAGAATGTCCAAGGGATACAATAAACCTGAAGTGAAGCATCGGAATCTAAAACTGGACTCACAGGACAGGTTCAAATCATAGAAAGTTAGAGTGTCAGTCTTCTTTTACTTAAGTCGGCATTGTCCCTTTTTTATTAAATTCCGATGCAATTACTATGTTTCATCGTCAATAAAAAGGTGCAAGGTATACAGTAAAGCTGAAGTGAAGCATCGGAATCTAAAACTGGACTCACAGGAGAGGTTGAAATCATAGAAAGTGAGAGTGTCAGTCCTCTTCTACTTAGGTCGACATTGTGCCTTTTGAATCTGATTCCGATGCAATTTCTGTGTTTCATCGTCAATAAGAAGGTCCAAAGGATACAGTAAACCTAAAGTGAAGCATCGGAATCTAAAACTGGACTCACAGGAGAGGTTCAAATCATAGAAAGTGAGAGTGTCAGTCCTCTTTTACTTAAGTCGGCATTGTGCGTTTTGAATTTAAATCTGATGCAATTTCTGTGTTTCATCGTCAATAAGAAGGTCCAAGGGATACAGTAAACCTGAAGTGAAGCATCGGAATCCAAAACTGGACTCACAGGAGAGGTTCAAATCATAGAAAGTTAGAATGTCAGTCCTCTTGCACTTAAGTCGGCATTGTGCCTTACGTTTTTAATTCCGAAGCAAATTCTGTGTTTCATCGTCAATAAGGAGGTCCAAGAGATACAGTAAACCTGAAGTGAAGCATCGGAATTAAAAACTGGACTCACAGGAAAGGCTCAAATCATAGAAAGTGAGAGTGTCAGTCCTCTTGTACTTAAGTCGGCATCGTGGCATTTGTATTAAATTCGGATGCAATTTCTGTGTTCCATCGTCAATAAGAATGTCCAAGGGATACAATAAACCTGAAGTGAAGCATCGGAATCTAAAACTGGACTCACAGGAGAGGTTCAAATCATAGAAAGTTAGAGTGTCAGTCCTCTTGTACTTAAGTCGGCATTGTGCCTTTTGTATTAAATTCCGATGCAATTACTATGTTTCATCGTCAATAAAAAGGTGCAAGGTATACAGTAAACCTGAAGTGAAGCATCGGAATCTAAAACTGGACTCACAGGAGAGGTTCAAATCATAGAAAGTGAGAGTGTCAGTCCTCTTCTACTTAGGTCGGCATTGTGCCTTTTGAATTTTTTTCCGATGCAATTTCTGTGTTTCATCGTCAATAAGAAGGTCCAAAGGATACAGTAAACCTGAAGTGAAGCATCGGAATCAAAAACAGGACTCACAGGAGATATTCAAATCATAGAAAGCTAGAGTGTCACTCCTCTTGTACTTAAGTCGGTATTGTGCCTTTTGTATTAAATTCGGATGCAATTTCTGTGTTCCATCATCAATAAGAAGGTCCAAGGGGTACAGTAAACCTTAAGTAAAGCATCGGAATCTAAAACTGGACTCACAGGAGAGGTTCAAATCATAGAAAGTTAGAGTGTCAGTTCTCTTGTACTTAAGTCGGCATTGTGCCTTTTGTATTACTTTCGGATGCAAACTCTGTGTTTCATCGTCAATAAGAAGGTCCAAGGGATACAGTAAACCTGAAGTGAAGCATCGGTATCTAAAACTGGACTCACAGGAGAGATACAAAACATAGAAAATTTGAGAGTCATTCCTCTTGTACTTAACTCTGCATTGTGATTTTTGTATTTAATTCCGATGCAATTTCTGTTTTTCATCGTCAATAAGAAGGTCCAAGGGATACAGTAAACCTGGAATGTAGCATTGGAATCTAAGACTGGACTCACCGGAGAGGTTCAAATCATAGAAAATGAGAGTGTCAGTCCTCTTTTACTTAAATCGACATTGTGCGTTTTGAATTTAATTCCGATGCAAATTCTGTGTTTCATCGTCAATAAGAAGGTCCAAGGGATACAGTAAACCTGAAGTGAGGCATCGGAATCAAAAACTGGACTCACAGGAAAGGTCCAAGTCATAGAAAGTGAGAGTGTCAGTCCTCTTGTACTTAAGTCGGAATTGTGGCATTTCTATTAAATTCGGAAGCAATTTCTGTGTTTCATCGTCAATAAGAATGTCCAAGTGATACAAGAAACCTGAAGTGAAGCATGGGAATCTAAAACTGGACTCACAGGAGAGGTTCAAACCATAGAAAGTTAGAGTGTCAGTCCTCTTTAACTTAAGTCGGCATTGTGCCTTTTGTATTAAATTCCGATGCAATTACTTTGTTTCATCGTCAATAAAAAGGTGCAAGGTATACAGTAAACCTGAAGTGAAGCATCGCAATCTAAAACTGGACTCACAGGAGAGGTTCAAATCATATAAAGTGAGAGTGTCAGTCCTCTTCTACTTAGGTCGGCATTGTGCCTTTTGAATTTGATTCCGATGCAATTTCTGTGTTTCATCGTCAATAAGAAGGTCCAAAGGATACAGTAAACCTGAAGTGAAGCATCGGAATCTAAAACTGGACTCGCAGGAGAGGTTCAAGTCATAGAAAGTTAGAGTGTCAGTCCTCTTTTACTTAAGTCGGCATTGTGCCTTTTGTATTAAATTCGGATGCAATTTCTGTGTTTCATCGTCAATAAGAAGGTCCAAGGGATACAGTAAACCTGAAGTGAAGCATCGGAATCCAAAACTGGACTCACAGGAGAGGTTCAAATCATAGAAAGTTAGAATGTCAGTCCTCTTGCACTTAAGTCGGCATTGTGCCTTTCGTTTTTAATTCCGGTGCAAATTCTGTGTTTCATCGTCAATAAGGAGGTCCAAGGGATACAGTAAACCTGAAGTGAAGCATCGGAATCAAAAACTGGACTCACAGGAAAGGTTCAAATCATAGAAAGTGAGAGTGTCAGTCCTCTTGTACTTAAGTCGGCATTGTGGCATTTGTATTAAATTCGGATGCAATTTCTGAGTTCCATCGTCAATAAGAATGTCTAAGGGATACAATAAACCTGAAGTGAAGCATCGGAATCTAAAACTGGACTCACAGGAGAGGTTCAAATCATAGAAAGTTAGAGTGTCAGTCCTCTTGTACTTAAGTCGGCATTGTGCCTTTTGTATTAAATTCCGATGCAATTACTATGTTTCATCGTCAATAAAAAGGTGCAAGGTATACAGTAAACCTGAAGTGAAGCATCGGAATCCAAAACTGGACTCACAGGAGAGGTTGAAATCATAGAAAGTGAGAGTGTCAGTCCTCTTCTACTTAGTTCGGCATTGTGCATTTTGAATTTTTTTCCGATGCAATTTCTGTGTTTCATCGCCAATAAGAAGGTCCAAAGGATACAGTAAACCTGAAGTGAAGCATCGGAATCAAAAACAGGACTCACAGGAGATATTCAAATCATAGAAAGCTAGAGTGTCACTCCTCTTGTACTTAAGTCGGTATTGTGCCTTTTGTTTTAAATTCGGATGCAATTTCTGTGTTCCATCATCAATAAGAAGGTCCAAGGGGTACAGTAAACCTTAAGTAAAGCATCGGAATCTAAAACTGGACTCACAGGAGAGGTTCAAATCATAGAATGTTAGAGTGTCAGTTCTCTTGTACTTAAGTCGGCATTGTGCCTTTTGTATTAATTTCGGATGCAAACTCTGTGTTTCATCGTCAACAAGAAGGTCCAAGGGATACAGTAAACCTGAAGTGAAGCATCGGAATCTAAAACTGGACTCACAGGAGAGATTCAAATAATAGAAAATTAGAGAGTCATTCCTCTTGTACTTAACTCTGCATTGTGATTTTTGTATTTAATTCCGATGCAATTTCTGTTTTTCATCGTCAATAAGATGGTCCAAGGGATACAGTAAACCTGGAATGAAGCATTGGAATCTAAGACTGGACTCACCGGAGAGGTTCAAATCATAGAAAATGAGAGTGTCAGTCCTCTTCTACTTAGGTCGGCATTGTGCCTTTTGAATTTGATTCCGATGCAATTTCTGTGTTTCATCGTCAATAAGAAGGTCCAAAGGATACAGTAAACCTGAAGTGAAGCATCGGAATCTAAAAGTGGACTCGCAGGAGAGGTTCAAGTCATTGAAAGTTAGAGTGTCAGTCCTCTTTTACTTAAGTCGGCATTGTGCCTTTTGTATTAAATTCGGATGCAATTTCTGTGTTTCATCGTCAATAAGAAGGTCCAAGGGATACAGTAAACCTGAAGTGAAGCATCGGAATCCAAAACTGGACTCACAGGAGAGGTTCATAACATAGAAAGTTAGAATGTCAGTCCTCTTGCACTTAAGTCGGCATTGTGCTTTTCGTTTTTAATGCCGCTGCAAATTCTGTGTTTCATCGTCAATAAGGAGGTCCAAGGGATACAGTAAACCTGAAGTGAAGCATCGGAATCAAAAACTGGACTCACAGGAAAGGTTCAAATCATAGAAAGTGAGAGTGTCAGTCCTCTTGTACTTAAGTCGGCATTGTGGCATTTGTATTAAATTCGGATGCAATTTCTGTGTTCCATCGCCAATAAGAATGTCCAAGGGATACAATAAACCTGAAGTGAAGCCTCGGAATCTAAAACTGGACTCACAGGAGAGGTTCAAATCATAGAAAGTTAGAGTGTCAGTCCTCTTGTACTTAAGTCGGCATTGTGCCTTTTGTATTAAATTCCGATGCAATTACTATGTTTCATCGTCAATAAAAAGGTGCAAGGTATACAGTAAACCTGAAGTGAAGCATCGGAATCTAAAACTGGACTCACAGGAGATGTTCAAATCATAGAAAGTGAGAGTGTCAGTCCTCTTCTACTTAGGGCGGCATTGTGCCTTTTGAATTTTTTTCCGATGCAATTTCTGTGTTTCATCGTCAATAAGAAGGTCCAAAGGATACAGTAAACCTGAAGTGAAGCATCGGAATCAAAAACAGGACTCACAGGAGATATTCAAATCATAGAATGCTAGAGTGTCACTCCTCTTGTACTTAAGTCGGTATTGCGCCTTTTGTATTAAATTCGGATGCAATTTCTGTGTTCCATCATCAATAAGAAGGTCCAAGGGGTACAGTAAACCTTAAGTAAAGCATCGGAATCTAAAACTGGACTCACAGGAGAGGTTCAAATCATAGAAAGTTAGAGTGTCAGTTCTCTTGTACTTAAGTCGGCATTGTGCCTTTTGTATTAATTTCGGATGCAAACTCTGTGTTTCATCGTCAATAAGAAGGTCCAAGGGATACAGTAAACCTGAAGTGAAGCATCGGAATCAAAAACTGGACTCACAGGAGAGATTCAAATCATAGAAAATTAGAGAGTCATTCCTCTTGTACTTAACTCTGCATTGTGATTTTTGTATTTAATTCCGATGCAATTTCTGTTTTTCATCGTCAATAAGAAGGTCCAAGGGATACAGTAAACCTGGAATGAAGCATTGGAATCTAAGACTGGACTCACCGGAGAGGTTCAAATCATAGAAAATGAGAGTGTCAGTCCTCTTTTACTTAAATCGGCATTGTGCGTTTTGAATTTAATTCCGATGCAAATTCTGTGTTTCATCGTCAATAAGAAGGTCCAAGGGATACAGTAAACCTGAAGTGAGGCATCGGAATCAAAAACTGGACTCACAGGAAAGGTCCAAATCATAGAAAGTGAGAGTGTCAGTCCTCTTGTACTTAAGTCGGAATTGTGGCATTTCTATTAAATTCGGATGCAATATCTGTGTTTCATCGTCAATAAGATTGTCCAAGGGATACAATAAACCTGAAGTGAAGCATCGGAATCTAAAACTGGACTCACAGGAGAGGTTCAAACCATAGAAAGTTAGAGTGTCAGTCCTCTTTTACTTAAGTCGGCATTGCGCCTTTTGTATTAAATTCCGATGCAATTACTTTGTTTCATCGTCAATAAAAAGGTGCAAGGTATACAGTAAACCTGAAGTGAAGCATCGCAATCTAAAACTGGACTCACAGGAGAGGTTCAAATCATATAAAGTGAGAGTGTCAGTCCTCTTCTACTTAGGTCGGCATTGTGCCTTTTGAATTTGATTCCGATGCAATTTCTGTGTTTCATCGTCAATAAGAAGGTCCAAAGGATACAGTAAACCTGAAGTGAAGCATCGGAATCTAAAAGTGGACTCGCAGGAGAGGTTCAAGTCATTGAAAGTTAGAGTGTCAGTCCTCTTTTACTTAAGTCGGCATTGTGCCTTTTGTATTAAATTCGGATGCAATTTCTGTGTTTCATCGTCAATAAGAAGGCCCAAGGGATACAGTAAACCTGAAGTGAAGCATCGGAATCCAAAACTGGACTCACAGGAGAGGTTCAAATCATAGAAAGTTAGAATGTCAGTCCTCTTGCACTTAAGTCGGCATTGTGCTTTTCGTTTTTAATGCCGCTGCAAATTCTGTGTTTCATCGTCAATAAGGAGGTCCAAGGGATACAGTAAACCTGAAGTGAAGCATCGGAATCAAAAACTGGACTCACAGGAAAGGTTCAAATCATAGAAAGTGAGAGTGTCAGTCCTCTTGTACTTAAGTCGGCATTGTGGCATTTGTATTAAATTCGGATGCAATTTCTGTGTTCCATCGCCAATAAGAATGTCCAAGGGATACAATAAACCTGAAGTGAAGCATCGGAATCTAAAACTGGACTCACAGGAGAGGTTCAAATCATAGAAAGTTAGAGTGTCAGTCCTCTTGTACTTAAGTCGGCATTGTGCCTTTTGTATTAAATTCCGATGCAATTACTATGTTTCATCGTCAATAAAAAGGTGCAAGGTATACAGTAAACCTGAAGTGAAGCATCGGAATCTAAAACTGGACTCACAGGAGATGTTCAAATCATAGAAAGTGAGAGTGTCAGTCCTCTTCTACTTAGGGCGGCATTGTGCCTTTTGAATTTTTTTCCGATGCAATTTCTGTGTTTCATCGTCAATAAGAAGGTCCAAAGGATACAGTAAACCTGAAGTGAAGCATCGGAATCAAAAACAGGACTCACAGGAGATATTCAAATCATAGAAAGCTAGAGTGTCACTCCTCTTGTACTTAAGTCGGTATTGCGCCTTTTGTATTAAATTCGGATGCAATTTCTGTGTTCCATCATCAATAAGAAGGTCCAAGGGGTACAGTAAACCTTAAGTAAAGCATCGGAATCTAAAACTGGACTCACAGGAGAGGTTCAAATCATAGAAAGTTAGAGTGTCAGTTCTCTTGTACTTAAGTCGGCATTGTGCCTTTTGTATTAATTTCGGATGCAAACTCTGTGTTTCATCGTCAATAAGAAGGTCCAAGGGATACAGTAAACCTGAAGTGAAGCATCGGAATCAAAAACTGGACTCACAGGAGAGATTCAAATCATAGAAAATTAGAGAGTCATTCCTCTTGTACTTAACTCTGCATTGTGATTTTTGTATTTAATTCCGATGCAATTTCTGTTTTTCATCGTCAATAAGAAGGTCCAAGGGATACAGTAAACCTGGAATGAAGCATTGGAATCTAAGACTGGACTCACCGGAGAGGTTCAAATCATAGAAAATGAGAGTGTCAGTCCTCTTTTACTTAAATCGGCATTGTGCGTTTTGAATTTAATTCCGATGCAAATTCTGTGTTTCATCGTCAATAAGAAGGTCCAAGGGATACAGTAAACCTGAAGTGAGGCATCGGAATCAAAAACTGGACTCACAGGAAAGGTCCAAATTATAGAAAGTGAGAGTGTCAGTCCTCTTGTACTTAAGTCGGAATTGTGGCATTTCTATTAAATTCGGATGCAATTTCTGTGTTTCATCGTCAATATGAAGGTCCAAGGGATACAGTAAACCTTAAGTGAAGCATCGGAATCAAAAACTGGACTCGCAGGAGAGGTTCAAGTCAGAGGATGTTAGAGTGTCAGTCCTCTTCTACTTAAGTCGGCATTGTGCCTTTTGTATTAAATTCGGATGCAATTTCTGTGTTTCATCGTCAATAAGAATGTCCAAGGGATACAATAAACCTGAAGTGAAGCATCGGAATCTAAAACTTGACTCACAGGAGAGGTTCAAATCATAGCAAGCTGGAGTGTCAGTCCTCTTGTACTTAAGTCGGCATTGTGCCTTTTGTATTAAATTCCGATGCAATTACTATGTTTCATCGTCAATAAAAAGGTGCAAGGTATACAGTAAACCTGAAGTGAAGCATCGGAATCTAAAACTGGACTCACAGGAGAGGTTCAAATCATAGAAAGTGAGAGTGTCTGTCCTCTTCTACTTAAGTCGGCATTGTGCCTTTTGAATTTTTTTCCGATGCAATTTCTGTGTTTCATCGTCAATAAAAAGGTCCAAAGGATGCAGTAAACCTGAAGTGAAGCATCGGAATCAAAAACAGGACTCACAGGAGAGATTCAAATCATAGAAAGCTAGAGTGCCACTCCTCTTGTACTTAAGTCGGTATTGTGCCTTTTGTATTAAATTCGGATGCAATTTCTGTGTTTCATCATCAATAAGAAGGTCCAAGGGGTACAGTAAACCTTAAGTAAAGCATCGGAATCTAAAACTGGACTCACAGGAGAGGTTCAAATCATAGAAAGTTAGAGTGTCAGTTCTCTTGTACTTAAGTCGGCATTGTGCCTTTTGTATTAATTTCGGATGCAAACTCTGTGTTTCATCGTCAATAAGAAGGTCCAAGGGATACAGTAAACCTGAAGTGAAGCATCGGAATCTAAAACTGGACTCACAGGAGAGATTCAAATCATAGAAAATTAGAGAGTCATTCCTCTTGTACTTAACTCTGCATTGTGATTTTTGTATTTAATTCCGATGCAATTTCTGTTTTTCATCGTCAATAAGAAGGTCCAAGGGATACAGTAAACCTGGAATGAAGCATTGGAATCTAAGACTGGACTCACCGGAGAGGTTCAAATCATAGAAAATGAGAGTGTCAGTCCTCTTTTACTTAAATCGGCATTGTGCGTTTTGAATTTAATTCCGATGCAAATTCTGTGTTTCATCGTCAATAAGAAGGTCCAAGGGATACAGTAAACCTGAAGTGAGGCATCGGAATCAAAAACTGGACTCACAGGAAAGGTCCAAATTATAGAAAGTGAGAGTGTCAGTCCTCTTGTACTTAAGTCGGAATTGTGGCATTTCTATTAAATTCGGATGCAATTTCTGTGTTTCATCGTCAATAAGAATGTCCAAGGGATACAATAAACCTGAAGTGAAGCATCGGAATCTAAAACTGGACTCACAGGAGAGGTTCAAACCATAGAAAGTTAGACTGTCAGTCCTCTTTTACTTAAGTCGGCATTATGCCTTTTGTATTAAATTCCGATGCAATTACTTTGTTTCATCGTCAATAAAAAGGTGCAAGGTATACAGTAAACCTGAAGTGAAGCATCGCAATCTAAAACTGGACTCACAGGAGAGGTTCCAATCATATAAAGTGAGAGTGTCAGTCCACTTCTACTTAGGTCGGCATTGTGCCTTTTGAATTTGATTCCGATGCAATTTCTGTGTTTCATCGTCAATAAGAAGGTCCAAAGGATACAGTAAACCTGAAGTGAAGCATCGGAATAAAAAACTGGACTCATAGGAGAGATTCAAATCATAGAAAGTTAGAGTGTCACTCCTCTTGTACTTAAGTCGGCATTGTGACTTTTGTATTAAATTCGGATGCAAACTCTGTGTTTCATCGTCAATTAGAAGGTCCAAGGGATACAGTAAACCTGAAGTGATGCTTCGGAATCTGAAACTGGACTCACAGGAGAGGTTCAAATCATAGAAAGTGAGAGTGTCACTCCTCTTGTACATGAGTCGGTATTGTGCCTTTTGTATTACATTCGGATGCAATTTCTGTGTTTCATCGTCAATATGAAGGTCCAAGGGATACAGTAAATCATAAGTGAAGCATCGGAATCTAAAACTGGACTCGCAGGAGAGGTTCAAGTCATAGGATGTTAGAGTGTCAGTCCTCTTTTACTTAAGTCGGCATTGTGCGTTTTGTATTAAATTCGGATGCAATTTCTGTGTTTCATCGTCAATAAGAAGGTCCAAGGGATACAGTAAACCTGAAGTGAAGCATCGGAATCCAAAACTGGACTCACAGGAGAGGTTCAATTCATAGAAAGTTAGAATGTCAGTCCTCTTGTACTTAAGTCGGCATTGTGCCTTTCGTTTTTAATTCCGATGCAAATTCTGTGTTTCATCGTCAATAAGGAGGTCCAAGGGATGCAGTAAACCTGAAGTGAAGCATCGGAATCAAAAACTGGACTCACAGGAAAGGTTCAAATCATAGAAAGTGAGAGTGTCCGTCCTCTTGTACTTAAGTCGGCATTGTGGCATTTGTATTAAATTCGGATGCAATTTCTGTGTTTCATCGTCAATAAGATTGTCCAAGGGATACAATAAACCTGAAGTGAAGCATCGGAATCAAAAACTGGACTCACAGGAGAGGTTCAAATCTTAACAAGTTAGAGAGTCACTCCTCTTGTACTTAAGTCGGCATTGTGCCTTTTGTATTAAATTCCGATGCAATTTCTATGTTTCATCGTCAATAAGAAAGTGCAAGGTATACAGTAAACCTGAATTGAAGCATCGGAATTTAAAACCGGTCTCACAGGAGAGGTTCAAGTCTTAGAAAGTGAGAGTGTCAGTCCTCTTGTACTTAAGTCGGCATTGTGCCATTTGTATTAAATACGGATGCTATTTCTGTGTTTTATCGACAATAAGAAGGTCCAAGGGATACAGTAAACCTGAAGTGAAGCATCGGAATCTAAATCTGACCTCACAGGAGAGGTTCGAATCATAGAAAGTGAGAGTGTCAGCCCTCTTGTACTTAAGTCGGCATTGTGCCATTTGTATTAAATTCTGACGAAATTTCTGTGTTTCAAAGTCAATAAGAAGGTCGAAGGGATGCAGTAAACCTGAGGGGAAGCATCGGAATCTAAAACTGGACTCACTGGAGAGGTTCAAATCATAGAAAGTGAGAGTGTCAGTCCTCTTGTACTTAAGTCGGCATTGAGCCTTTTGTATTAAATTCCGATGCAATTACTATGTTTCATCGTCAATAAAAAGGTGCAAGGTATACAGTAAACCTGAAGTGAAGCATCGGAATCTAAAACTGGACTCACAGGAGAGGTTCAAATCATAGAAAGTGAGAGTGTCAGTCCTCTTCTACTTAGGGCGGCATTGTGCCTTTTGAATTTTTTTCCGATGCAATTTCTGTGTTTCATCGTCAATAAGAAGGTCCAAAGGATACAGTAAACCTGAAGTGAAGCATCGGAATCAAAACCAGGACTCACAGGAGATATTCAAATCATAGAAAGCTAGAGTGTCACTCCTCTTGTACTTAAGTCGGTATTGTGCCTTTTGTATTAAATTCGGATGCAATTTCTGTGTTCCGTCATCAATAAGAAGGTCCAAGGGGTACAGTAAACCTTAAGTAAAGCATCGGAATCTAAAACTGGACTCACAGGAGAGGTTCAAATCATAGAAAGTTAGAGTGTCAGTTCTCTTGTACTTAAGTCGGCATTGTGCCTTTTGTATTAATTTCGGATGCAAACTCTGTGTTTCATCGTCAATAAGAAGGTCCAAGGCATACAGTAAACCTGAAGTGAAGCATCGGAATCAAAAACTGGACTCACAGGAGAGATTCAAATCATAGAAAATTAGAGAGTCATTCCTCTTGTACTTAACTCTGCATTGTGATTTTTGTATTTAATTCCGATGCAATTTCTGTTTTTCATCGTCAATAAGAAGGTCCAAGGGATACAGTAAACCTGGAATGAAGCATTGGAATCCAAGACTGGACTCACCGGAGAGGTTCAAATCATAGAAAATGAGAGTGTCAGTCCTCTTTTACTTAAGTCGGCATTGTGCCTTTTGTATTAAATTCCGATGCAATTACTTTGTTTCATCGTCAATAAAAAGGTGCAAGGTATACAGTAAACCTGAAGTGAAGCATCGCAATCTAAAACTGGACTCACAGGAGAGGTTCAAATCATTTAAAGTGAGAGTGTCAGTCCTCTTCTACTTAGGTCGGCATTGTGCCTTTTGAATTTGATTCCGATGCAATTTCTGTGTTTCATCGTCAATAAGAAGGTCCAAAGGATACAGTAAACCTGAAGTGAAGCATCGGAATAAAAAACTGGACCCATAGGAGAGATTCAAATCATAGAAAGTTAGAGTGTCACTCCTCTTGTACTTAAGTCGGCATTGTGACTTTTGTATTAAATTCGGATGCAAACTCTGTGTTTCATCGTCAATTAGAAGGTCCAAGGGATACAGTAAACCTGAAGTGATGCTTCGGAATCTGAAACTGGACTCACAGGAGAGGTTCAAATCATAGAAAGTGAGAGTGTCACACCTCTTGTACATGAGTCGGTATTGTGCCTTTTGTATTACATTCGGATGCAATTTCTGTGTTTCATCGTCAATATGAAGGTCCAAGGGATACAGTAAACCATAAGTGAAGCATCGGAATCTAAAACTGGACTCGCAGGAGAGGTTCAAGTCATAGGATGTTGGAGTGTCAGTCCTCTTTTACTTAAGTCGGCATTGTGCGTTTTGTATTAAATTCGGATGCAATTTCTGTGTTTCATCTTCAATAAGAAGGTCCAAGGGATACAGTAAACCTGAAGTGAAGCATCGGAATCCAAAACTGGCCTCACAGGAGAGGTTCAAATCATAGAAAGTTAGAATGTCAGTCCTCTTGTACTTAAGTCGGCATTGTGCCTTTCGTTTTTAATTCCGATGCAAATTCTGTGTTTCATCGTCAATAAGGAGGTCCAAGGGATACAGTAAACCTGAAGTGAAGCATCGGAATCAAAAACTGGACTCACAGGAAAGGTTCAAATCATAGAAAGTGAGAGTGTCAGTCCTCTTGTACTTAAGTCGGCATTGTGGCATTTGTATTAAATTCGGATGCAATTTCTGTGTTTCATCGTCAATAAGAATGTCCAAGGGATACAATAAACCTGAAGTGAAGCATCGGAATCTAAAACTGGACTCACAGGAGAGGTTCAAATCTTAGAAAGTTAGAGTGTCACTCCTCTTGTACTTAAGTCGGCATTGTGCCTTTTGTATTAAATTCCGATGCAATTTCTTTGTTTCATCGTCAATAAGAAAGTGCAAGGTATACAGTAAACCTGAATTGAAGCATCGGAATTTAAAACCGGTCTCACAGGAGAGGTTCAAGTCTTAGAAAGTGAGAGTGTCAGTCCTCTTGTACTTAAGTCGGCATTGTGCCATTTGTATTAAATACGGATGCGATTTCTGTGTTTTATCGTCAATAAGAAGGTCCAAGGGATACAGTAAACCTGAAGTGAAGCATCGGAATCTAAATCTGACCTCACAGGAGAGGTTCGAATCATAGAAAGTGAGAGTGTCAGTCCTCTTGTACTTAAGTCGGCATTGTGCCATTTGTATTAAATTCTGATGAAATTTCTGTGTTTCAGAGTCAATAAGAAGGTCGAAGGGATGCAGTAAACCTGAGGGGAAGCATCGGAATCTAAAACTGGACTCACAGGAGAGGTTCAAATCATAGAAAGTGAGAGTGTCAGTCCTCTTGTACTTAAGTCGCCATGGTGCCTTTTGTATTAAATTCGGATGCAATTTCTGTGTTTCATCGTGAATAAGAAGGTCCAAGGGATACTGTAAACCTGAAGTAAAGCATCGGAATCCAAAACTGGACTCACAGGACAGGTTCAAATCATAGAAAGTTAGAGTGTCAGTCCTTTTGTACTTAAGTAGGCATTGTGCCTTTTGTATTAAATTCGGATGCAAACTCTGTGTTTCATCGTCAATAAGAAGGTCCAAGGGATACAGTAAACCTGAAGTGAAGCATCGGAATCTAAAACCGGACTCACAGGAGAGGTTCAAATCATAGAAAGTTAGATTGTCAGTCCTCTTGTACATAAGTCGGCATTGTGGCATTTGAATTTAATTCCGATGCAATTACTGTGTTTCATCGTCAATAAGAAGGTCCAAGGGATACAGTAAACCTGAAGTGAAGCATCGGAATCTAAAACTGGACTCACAGGAGAGGTTCAAATCACAGAAAGTGAGAGTGTCAGTCCTCTTTTACTTAAGTCGGCATTGTGCGTTTTGAATTTAAATCTGATGCAATTTCTGTGTTTCATCGTCAATAAGAAGGTCAAAGGGATACAGTAAACCTGAAGTGAAGCATCGGAATCAAAAAGTGGACTCACAGGAAAGGTTCAAATCATAGAAAGTTAGAGTGTCAGTCCTCTTTTACTTAAGTCGGCATTGTGCCTTTTGTATTAAATTCCGATGCAATTACTATGTTTCATCGTCAATAAAAAGGTGCAAGGTATACAGTAAACCTGAAGTGAAGCATCGGAATCTAAAACTGGACTCACAGGAGAGGTGGAAATCATAGAAAGTGAGAGTGTCAGTCCTCTTCTACTTAGGTCGGCATTGTGCCTTTTGAATCTGATTCCGATGCAATTTCTGTGTTTCATCGTCAATAAGAAGGTCCAAAGGATACAGTAAACCTGAAGTGAAGCATCGGAATCAAAAACTGGACTCAGAGGAGAGATTTAAATGATAGAAAGTTAGAGTATCACTCCTCTTGTACTTAAGTCGGCATTGTGACATTTGTATTAAATTCGGATGCAAACTCTGTGTTTAATCGTCAATTAGAAGGTCCTAGGAATACAGTAAACCTGAAATGATGCTTCGGAATCTGAAACTGGACTCACAGGAGAGGTTCAAATCATAGAAAATTAGAGTGTCAGTCCTCTTTTACTTAAGTCGGCATTGTGCCTTTTGTATTAAATTCAGATGCAATTTCTGTGTTCCATCGTCAATAAGAAGGTGCAAGGTATACAGTAAACCTGAAGTGAAGCATCGGAATCTAGAACTGGACTCACAGGAGAGGTTCAAATCATAGAAAGTTATAGTGTTAGTCCTCTTTTATTTAAGTCGGCATTGTGGCTTTTGCATTAAATTCCGATGCAATTTCTATGTTTCATCGTCAATAAGAAGGTGCAAGCTATACAGTAAACCTGAAGTGAAGCATCGGAATTTAAAACCGGACTCACAGGAGAGGTTCAAATCATAGAAAGAGAGAGTGTCAGTCCTCTTGTACTTAAGTTGGCATTGTGCCATTTGTATTAAATTCGGATGCAATTCCTGTGTTTCATAGTCAATAAGACGGTCCAAGGAATACAGTAAACCTGAAGTGAAACATCGGAATCTAAAACTGGACTCACAGGAGAGGTTCAAATCATAGAAAGTAAGAGCGTCGGTCCTCTTGTACTTAAGTCGGCATTGTACCTTTTGTATTAAATTTGGATGCAAACTCTGTGTTTCATCGTCAATAAAAAGGTCCGAGGGATACAGCAAACCTGAAGTGAAGCATCGGGATCTAAAACTGGACTCATAGGAGAGGTTCAAATCATAGAAAGTGAGAGTGTCAGTACTCTTGTAGTTATGTCGGTATTGTGCATTTTGAATTTAATTCCGATACAATTTCTGTGTTTCATCGTCAATAAGAAGGTGCATGGTATGCAGAAAACCTGAAGTGAAGCATCGTAATCTGAAACTGGACTCACAGGAGAGGTTCACATCATAGAAAGGGAGAGTGTCAGTAGGCTTGTATTTAAGTCGGCATTTTGCCATTTGTATTAAATTCGGGTGCAATTTCTGTGTATCATCGTCAATAAGAAGGTCCAAGGGATACAGTAAACCTGAAGTGAAGCATCGGAATCTAAAACTGGACTCACAGGAGAGGTTCAAATCAAAGACAGTGAGAGTGTCAGTCCTCTTCTACTTAGGTCGGCATTGTGCCTTTTGAATTTAACTCCGATGCAATATCTGTGTTTCATCGTCAATTAGAAGGTCCAAAGGATACAGTAAACCTGAAGTGAAGCATCGGATTCTAAAACTGAACTCACAGGAGAGATTCAAATCATAGAGGGCTAGAGTGTCAGTCCTCTTGTACTTAAGTCGGCATTGTGCGTTTTGTATTAATTTCGGATGCAAACTCTGTGTTTCATCGTCAATAAGAAGGTCCAAGGGATACAGTAAACCTGAAGTGAAGCATCGGAATCTAAAACTGGACTCACAGGATAGGTTCATATCATAGAAAGTTAGAGTGTCATTCCTCTTGTACTTAACCCTGCATTGTGATTTTTGAATTAAATTCCGATGCAATTTCTGTGTTTCATCGTCAATAAGAAGGTCCAAGGGATACAGTAAACCTGGAATGAAGCATTGGAATCTAAGACTGGACTCACAGGAGAGGTTCAAATCATAGAAAATGAGAGTGTCAGTCCTCTTTTACTTAAGTCGGCATTGTGTCTTTTGAATTTAATTCCGATGCAAATTCTGTGTTTCATCGTCAATAAGAAGGTCCAAGGGATACAGTAAACCTGAAGTGAAGCATCGGAATCAAAAACTGGACTCACAGGAAAGGTTCAAATCATAGAAAGTGAGAGTGTCAGTCCTCATGTACTTAAGTCGGCATTGTGGCATTTGTATTAAATTCGGATGCAATTTCTGTGTTTCATCGTCAATAAGAATGTCCAAGGGATACAATAAACCTGAAGTGAAGCATCGGAATCTAAAAATGGACTCACAGGAGAGGTTCAAATCATAGAAAGTTAGAGTGTCAGTCCTCTTGTACTTAGGTCGGCATTGTGCCTTTTGTATTAAATTCCGATGCAATTACTATGTTTCATCGTCAATAAAAAGTTGCAAGGTATACAGTAAACCTGTAGTGAAGCATCGGAATCTAAAACTGGACTCACAGGAGAGGTTCAAATCATAGAAAGTGAGAGTGTCAGTCCTGTTCTACTTAGGTCGGCATTGTGCCTTTTGAATTTAATTCCGATGCTATTTCTGTGTTTCATCGTCAATAAGAAGGTCCAAAGGATACAGTAAACCTGAAGTGAAGCATCGGAATCAAAAACAGGACTCACAGGAGAGATTCAAATCATAGAAAGTTAGAGTGTCAGTCCTCTTTTACTTAAGTCGGCATTGTGCCTTTTGTATTAAATTCCGATGCCATTTCTGTGTTTCATCGTCAATAAGAAAATCCAAGGGATACAGTAAAGCTGAAGTGAAGCATCGGAATCTAAAACTGGACTCACAGGACAGGTTGAAATGACAGAAAGTTAGAGTGTCAGTCCTCTTTTACTTAAATCGGCATTGTGCCTTTTGTATTAAATTCCGATGCAATTTCTATGTTTCATCGTCAATAAGAAAGTGCAAGGTATACAGTAAACCTGAATTGAAGCATCGGAATTTAAAACCGGTCTCACAGGAGAGGTTTAAATCATAGAAAGTGAGAGTGTCAGTCCTCTTGTACTTAAGTCGGCATTGTGCCATTTGTATTACATACGGATGCGATTTCTGTGTTTTATCGTCAATAAGAAGGTCCAAGGGATACAGTAAACCTGAAGTGAAGCATCGGAATCTAAATCTGACCTCACAGGAGAGGTTCGAATCATAGCAAGTTAGAGTGTCAGCCCTCTTGTACTTAAGTCGGCATTGTGCCATTTGTATTAAATTCGGATGCAATTTCTGTGTTTCAAAGTCAATAAGAAGGTCCAAGGGATGCAGTAAACCTGAGGGGAAGCATCGGAATCTAAAACTGGACTCACAGGAGAGGTTCAAATCATAGAAAATGAGAGTGTCAGTCCTCTTGTACTTAAGTCGCGATTGTGCCGTTTGTATTAAATTCGGATGCAATTTCTGTGTTTCATCGTGAATAAGAAGGTCCAAGGGATACAGTAAACCTGAAGTGAAGCATCGGAATCCAAAACTGGATTCACAGGACAGGTTCAAATCATAGAAAGTTAGAGTGTCAGTCCTCTTGTACTTAAGTCGGCATTGGGCCTTTTGTATTGAATTCGGATACAAACTCTGTGTTTCATCGTCAATAAGAATGTCCAAGGGATACAGTAAACCTGAAGTGAAGCATCGGAATCTAAAACTGGACTCACAGGACAGGTTCAAATCATAGAAAGTTAGAGTGCCAGTCCTGTTGTACTTAAGTCGGCATTGTGCGTTTTGAATTTAAATCCGATGCAATTTCTGTGTTTCATCGTCAATAAGAAGGTCCAAGGGATACAGTAAACCTGAAGTGAAGCATCGGAATCTAAAACTGGACTCACAGGAGAAGTTCAAATCATAGAAAGTGAGAGTGTCAGTCCTCTTGTACTTAAGACGGCATTGTGCCTTTTGAATTTAAATCCGATGCAATTTCTGTGTTTAATGATCAATAAGAAGGTGCAAGGTATACAGTAAACCTAGAGTGAAGCATCGGAATCTAAATCTGACCTCACAGGAGAGGTTCGAATCATAGAAAGTGAGAGTGTCTGTCCTCTTGTACTTAATTCGGCATTGTGCCGTTTGTATTAAATTCGAATGAAATTTCAGTGTTTCATCGTCAATAAGAAGGTCCAAGGGATACTGTAAATCTGAAGTGAAGCATCGGAATCTAAAACTGGACGCACAGGAGAGGTTCAAATCATAGAAAGTTAGAGTGTCAGTCCTCTTGTACTTAAGTCGCCATTGTGCCTTTTGTATTAAATTCGGATCCAATTTCTGTGTTTCATCGTCAATAAGAAGGTCCAAGGGATACAGTACACCTGAAGTGAAGCATCGGAATCTAAAACTGGACTCACAGGAGAGGTTCAAATCATAGAAAGTTAGTGTGTCAGTCCTCATGTACTTAAGTCGGCATTGTGCCTTTTGAATTTAATTCCGGTGCTATTTCTGTGTTTCATTGTCAATAAGAAGGTCCAAGGGATACAGTAAACCTGAAGTGAAGCATCGGAATCTAAAAGTGGACTCACAGGAGAGGTTCAAATCATAGAAAGTTAGAATGTCAGTCCTCTTGTACTTAAGTCGACACTGTGCCTTTTGTATTACATTCGGATGCAATTTCCGTGTTTCATCGTCAATAAGAAGGCACAAGGTATATAGTAAACCTGAAGTGAAGCATCGGAATCTTAAACTGGACTCACAGGGGAGGTTCAAATCATAGAAAGCGAGAGTGTCAGTCCTCTTGAACTTAAGACGGCATTGTGGCATTTGAATTTCATTCCGAAGCAATTTCTGTGTTTCATCGTCAATAAGAAGGTCCAAGGGATACAGTAAACCTGAAGTGAAGCATCGGAATCTAAAACTGGACTCACAGGAGAGGTTCAAATCATAGAAAGTGAGAGTGTCAGTCCTCTTTTACTTAAGTCGGCATTGTGCGTTTTGAATTTAAATCCGATGCAATTTCTGTGTTTCATCGTCAATAAGAAGGTCCAAGGGATACAGTAAACCTGAAGTGAAGCATCGGAATCTAAAACTGGACTCACAGGAGAAGTTCAAATCATAGAAAGTGAGAGTGTCAGTCCTCTTGTACTTAAGACGGCATTGTGCCTTTTGAATTTAAATCCGATGCAATTTCTGTGTTTAATCATCAATAAGAAGGTGTAAGGTATACAGTAAACCTGGAGTGAAGCATCGGAATCTAAATCTGACCTCACAGGAGAGGTTCGAATCATAGAAAGTGAGAGTGTCTGTCCTCTTGTACTTAATTCGGCATTGTGCCGTTTGTATTAAATTCGAATGGAATTTCTGTGTTTCATCGTCAATAAGAAGGTCCAAGGGATACTGTAAACCTGAAGTGAAGCATCGGAATCTAAAACTGGACGCACAGGAGAGGTTCAAATCATAGAAAGTTAGAGTGTCAGTCTTCTTGTACTTAAGTCGCCATTGTGCCTTTTGTATTAAATTCGGATCCAATTTCTGTGTTTCATCTTCAATAAGAAGGTCCAAGGGATACAGTACACCTGAAGTGAAGCATCGGAATCTAAAACTGGACTCACAGGAGAGGTTCAAATCATAGAAAGTTAGTGTGTCAGTCCTCTTGTACTTAAGTCGGCATTGTGCGTTTTGAATTTAAATCCGATGCAATTTCTGTGTTTCATCGTCAATAAGAAGGTCCAAGGCATACTGTAAACCTGAAGTGAAGCATCAGAATCTAAAACTGGACGCACAGGAGAGGTTCAAATCATAGAAAGTTAGAGAGTCAGTCCTCTTGTACTTAAGTCGCCATTGTGCCTTTTGTATTAAATTCGGATGCAATATCTGTGTTTCATCCTAAATAAGAAGGTGCAAGGTAAACAGTAAACCTGGAGTGAAGCATCGGAATCTAAATCTGACCTCACAGGAGAGGTTCGAATCATAGAAAGTGAGCGTGTCTGTCCTCTTGTACTTAATTCGGCATTGTGCCGTTTGTATTAAATTCGAATGAAATTTCTGTGTTTCATCGTCAATAAGAAGGTCCAAGGGATACTGTAAACCTGAAGTGAAGCATCGGAATCTAAAACTGGACGCACAGGAGAAGTTCAAATCATAGAAAGTTAGAGTGTCAGTCCTCTTGTACTTAAGTCGCCATTGTGCCTTTTGTATTAAATTCGGATCCAATTTCTGTGTTTCATCGTCAATAAGAAGGACCAAGGGATACAGTACACCTGAAGTGAAGCATCGGAATCTAAAACTGGACTCACAGGAGAGGTTCAAATCATAGAAAGTTAGTGTGTCAGTCCTCTTGTACTTAAGTCGGCATTGTGCCTTTTGAATTTAATTCCGATGCTATTTCTGTGTTTCATTGTCAATAAGAAGGCCCAAGAGATACAGTAAATCTGAAGTGAAGCATCGGAATCTAAAAGTGGACTCACAGGAGAGGTTCAAATCATAGAAAGTTAGAATGTCAGTCCTCTTGTACTTAAGTCGACATTGTGCCTTTTGTATTACATTCGGATGCAATATCCGTGTTTCATCGTCAATAAGAAGGCACAAGGTATATAGTAAACCTGAAGTGAAGCATCGGAATCTTAAACTGGACTCACAGGAGAGGTTCAAATCATAGAAAGCGAGAGTGTCAGTCCTCTTAAACTTAAGACGGCATTGTGGCATTTGAATTTAATTCCGATGCAATTTCATTTCTGTGTTTCATCGTCAATAAGAAGGTCCAAGGGATACAGTAAACCTGAAGTGAAGTATCGGAATCTAAATCTGGACTAACAGGAGAGGTTCAAATCATAGAAAGTGAGAGTGTCAGTCCTCTTTTACTTAAGTCGTCATTGTGCGTTTTTAATTTAAATCCGATGCAATTTCTGTGTTTCATCGTCAATAAGAAGGTCCAAGGGATACAGTAAACCTGAAGTGAAGCATCGAAATTTAAAACTGGACTCACAGGAGAAGTTCAAATCATAGAAAGTGAGAGTGTCAGTCCTCTTGTACTTAAGACGGCATTGTGCCTTTTGAATTTAAATCCGATGCAATTTCTGTGTTTAATCATCAATAAGAAGGTGCAAGGTATACAGTAAACCTGGAGTGAAGCATCGGAATCTAAATCTGACCTCACAGGAGAGGTTCGAATCATAGAAAGTGAGAGTGTCTGTCCTCTTGTACTTAATTCGGCATTGTGCCGTTTGTATTAAATTCGAATGAAATTTCTGTGTTTCATCGTCAATAAGAAGGTCCAAGGGATACTGTAAACCTGAAGTGAAGCATCGGAATCTAAAACTGGACGCACAGGAGAGGTTCAAATCATAGAAAGTTAGAGAGTCAGTCGATTTGTACTTAAGTTGCCATTGTGCCTTTTGTATTAAATTCGGATGCAATTTCTGTGTTTCATCGTCAATAAGAAGGTGCAAGGTATACAGTAAACCTGGAGTGAAGCATCGGAATCTAAATCTGACCTCACAGGAGAGGTTTAAATCATAGAAAGTGAGAGTGTCAGTCCTCTTGTACTTAAGTCGGCATTGTGCCATTTGTATTACATACGGATGCGATTTCTGTGTTTTATCGTCAATAAGAAGGTCCAAGGGATACAGTAAACCTGAAGTGAAGCATCGGAATCTAAATCTGACCTCACAGGAGAGGTTCGAATCATAGCAAGTTAGAGTGTCAGCCCTCTTGTACTTAAGTCGGCATTGTGCCATTTGTATTAAATTCGGATGCAATTTCTGTGTTTCAAAGTCAATAAGAAGTTCCAAGGGATGCAGTAAACCTGAGGGGAAGCATCGGAATCTAAAACTGGACTCACAGGAGAGGTTCAAATCATAGAAAATGAGAGTGTCAGTCCTCTTGTACTTAAATCGCGATTGTGCCGTTTGTATTAAATTCGGATGCAATTTCTGTGTTTCATCGTGAATAAGAAGGTCCAAGGGATACAGTTAACCTGAAGTGAAGCATCGGAATCCAAAACTGGATTCACAGGACAGGTTCAAATGATAGAAAGTTAGAGTGTCAGTCCTCTTGTACTTAAGTCGGCATTGGGCCTTTTGTATTGAATTCGGATACAAACTCTGTGTTTCATCGTCAATAAGAATGTCCAAGGGATACAGTAAACCTGAAGTGAAGCATCGGAATCTAAAACTGGACTCACAGGACAGGTTCAAATCATAGAAAGTTAGAGTGCCAGTCCTGTTGTACTTAAGTCGGCATTGTGCGTTTTGAATTTAAACCCGATGCAATTTCTGTGTTTCATCGTCAATAAGAAGGTCCAAGGGATACAGTAAACCTGAAGTGAAGCATCGGAATCTAAAACTGGACTCACAGGAGAAGTTCAAATCATAGAAAGTGAGAGTGTCAGTCCTCTTGTACTTAAGACGGCATTGTGCCTTTTGAATTTAAATCCGATGCAATTTCTGTGTTTAATGATCAATAAGAAGGTGCAAGGTATACAGTAAACCTAGAGTGAAGCATCGGAATCTAAATCTGACCTCACAGGAGAGGTTCGAATCATAGAAAGTGAGAGTGTCTGTCCTCTTGTACTTAATTCGGCATTGTGCCGTTTGTATTAAATTCGAATGAAATTTCAGTGTTTCATCGTCAATAAGAAGGTCCAAGGGATACTGTAAATCTGAAGTGAAGCATCGGAATCTAAAACTGGACGCACAGGAGAGGTTCAAATCATAGAAAGTTAGAGTGTCAGTCCTCTTGTACTTAAGTCGCCATTGTGCCTTTTGTATTAAATTCGGATCCAATTTCTGTGTTTCATCGTCAATAAGAAGGTCCAAGGGATACAGTACACCTGAAGTGAAGCATCGGAATCTAAAACTGGACTCACAGGAGAGGTTCAAATCATAGAAAGTTAGTGTGTCAGTCCTCTTGTACTTAAGTCGGCATTGTGCCTTTTGAATTTAATTCCGGTGCTATTTCTGTGTTTCATTGTCAATAAGAAGGTCCAAGGGATACAGTAAACCTGAAGTGAAGCATCGGAATCTAAAAGTGGACTCACAGGAGAGGTTCAAATCATAGAAAGTTAGAATGTCAGTCCTCTTGTACTTAAGTCGACACTGTGCCTTTTGTATTACATTCGGATGCAATTTCCGTGTTTCATCGTCAATAAGAAGGCACAAGGTATATAGTAAACCTGAAGTGAAGCATCGGAATCTTAAACTGGACTCACAGGGGAGGTTCAAATCATAGAAAGCGAGAGTGTCAGTCCTCTTGAACTTAAGACGGCATTGTGGCATTTGAATTTCATTCCGAAGCAATTTCTGTGTTTCATCGTCAATAAGAAGGTCCAAGGGATACAGTAAACCTGAAGTGAAGCATCGGAATCTAAAACTGGACTCACAGGAGAGGTTCAAATCATAGAAAGTGAGAGTGTCAGTCCTCTTTTACTTAAGTCGGCATTGTGCGTTTTGAATTTAAATCCGATGCAATTTCTGTGTTTCATCGTCAATAAGAAGGTCCAAGGGATACAGTAAACCTGAAGTGAAGCATTGGAATCTAAAACTGGACTCACAGGAGAAGTTCAAATCATAGAAAGTGAGAGTGTCAGTCCTCTTGTACTTAAGACGGCATTGTGCCTTTTGAATTTAAATCCGATGCAATTTCTGTGTTTAATCATCAATAAGAAGGTGTAAGGTATACAGTAAACCTGGAGTGAAGCATCGGAATCTAAATCTGACCTCACAGGAGAGGTTCGAATCATAGAAAGTGAGAGTGTCTGTCCTCTTGTACTTAATTCGGCATTGTGCCGTTTGTATTAAATTCGAATGGAATTTCTGTGTTTCATCGTCAATAAGAAGGTCCAAGGGATACTGTAAACCTGAAGTGAAGCATCGGAATCTAAAACTGGACGCACAGGAGAGGTTCAAATCATAGAAAGTTAGAGTGTCAGTCTTCTTGTACTTAAGTCGCCATTGTGCCTTTTGTATTAAATTCGGATCCAATTTCTGTGTTTCATCGTCAATAAGAAGGTCCAAGGGATACAGTACACCTGAAGTGAAGCATCGGAATCTAAAACAGGACTCACAGGAGAGGTTCAAATCATAGAAAGTTAGTGTGTCAGTCCTCTTGTACTTAAGTCGGCATTGTGCGTTTTGAATTTAAATCCGATGCAATTTCTGTGTTTCATCGTCAATAAGAAGGTCCAAGGGATACAGTAAACCTGAAGTGAAGCATCGGAATCTAAAACTGGACTCAAAAGAGAAGTTCAAATCATAGAAAGTGAGAGTGTCAGTCCTCTTGTACTTAAGACGGCATTGTGCCTTTTGAATTTAATTCCGATGCAATTTCTGTGTTTAATCATCAATAAGAAGGTGCAAGGTATACAGTAAACCTGGAGTGAAGCATCGGAATCTAAATCTGACCTCACAGGAGAGGTTCGAATCATAGAAAGTGAGAGTGGCTGTCCTCTTGTACTTAATTCGGCATTGTGCCGTTCGTATTAAATTCGAATGAAATTTCTGTGTTTCATCGTCAATAAGAAGGTCCAAGGGATACTGTAAACCTGAAGTGAAGCATCGGAATCTAAAACTGGACGCACAGGAGAGGTTCAAATCATAGAAAGTTAGAGAGTCAGTCCTCTTGTACTTAAGTCGCCATTGTGCCTTTTGTATTAAATTCGGATGCAATATCTGTGTTTCATCGTAAATAAGAAGGTGCAAGGTATACAGTAAACCTGGAGTGAAGCATCGGAATCTAAATCTGACCTCACAGGAGAGGTTCGAATCATAGAAAGTGAGAGTGTCTGTCCTCTTGTACTTAATTCGGCATTGTGCCGTTTGTATTAAATTCGAATGAAATTTCTGTGTTTCATCGTCAATAAGAAGGTCCAAGGGATACTGTAAACCTGAAGTGAAGCATCGGAATCTAAAACTGGACGCACAGGAGAAGTTCAAATCATAGAAAGTTAGAGTGTCAGTCCTCTTGTACTTAAGTCGCCATTGTGCCTTTTGTATTAAATTCGGTTCCAATTTCTGTGTTTCATCGTCAATAAGAAGGTCCAAGGGATACAGTACACCTGAAGTGAAGCATCGGAATCTAAAACTGGACTCACAGGAGAGGTTCAAATCATAGAAAGTTAGTGTGTCAGTCCTCTTGTACTTAAGTCGGCATTGTGCCTTTTGAATTTAATTCCGATGCTATTTCTGTGTTTCATTGTCAATAAGAAGGCCCAAGAGATACAGTAAATCTGAGGTGAAGCATCGGAATCTAAAAGTGGACTCACAGGAGAGGTTCAAATCATAGAAAGTTAGAATGTCAGTCCTCTTGTACTTAAGTCGACATTGTGCCTTTTGTATTACATTCGGATGTAATTTCCGTGTTTCATCGTCAATAAGAAGGCACAAGGTATATAGTAAACCTGAAGTGAAGCATCGGAATCTTAAACTGGACTCACAGGAGAGGTTCAAATCATAGATAGCGAGAGTGTCAGTCCTCTTGAACTTAAGACGGCATTGTGGCATTTGAATTTAATTCCGATGCAATTTCATTTCTGTGTTTCATCGTCAATAAGAAGGTCCAAGGGATACAGTAAACCTGAAGTGAAGTATCGGAATCTAAATCTGGACTAACAGGAGAGGTTCAAATCATAGAAAGTGAGAGTGTCAGTCCTCTTTTACTAAAGTCCGCATTGTGCGTTTTGAATTTAAATCCGATGCAATTTCTGTGTTTCATCGTCAATAAGAAGGTCCAAGGGATACAGTAAACCTGAAGTGAAGCATCGGAATCTAAAACTGGACTCACAGGAGAAGTTCAAATCATAGAAAGTGAGAGTGTCAGTCCTCTTGTACTTAAGACGGCATTGTGCCTTTTGAAATTAAATCCGATGCAATTTCTGTGTTTAATCATCAATAAGAAGGTGCAAGGTATACAGTAAACCTGGAGTGAAGCATCGGAATCTAAATCTGACCTCACAGGAGAGGTTCGAATCATAGAAAGTGAGAGTGTCTGTCCTCTTGTACTTAATTCGGCATTGTGCCGTTTGTATTAAATTCGAATGAAATTTCTGTGTTTCATCGTCAATAAGAAGGTCCAAGGGATACTGTAAACCTGAAGTGAAGCATCGGAATCTAAAACTGGACGCACAGGAGAGGTTCAAATCATAGAAAGTTAGAGTGTCAGTCCTCTTGTACTTACGTCGCCATTGTGCCTTTTGTATTAAATTCGGATCCAATTTCTGTGTTTCATCGTCAATAAGAAGGTCCAAGGGATACAGTACACCTGAAGTGAAGCATCGGAATCTAAAACTGGTCTCACAGGAGAGGTTCAAATCATAGAAAGTTAGTGTGTCAGTCCTCTTGTTCTTAAGTCGGCATTGTGCGTTTTGAATTTAAATCCGATGCAATTTCTGTGTTTCATCGTCAATAAGAAGGTCCAAGGGAGACAGTAAACCTGAAGTGAAGCATCGGAATCTAAATCTGACCTCACAGGAGAGATTCGAATCATAGAAAGTGAGAGTGAATGTCCTCTTGTACTTAATTCGGCATTGTGCCGTTCGTATTATATTCGAATGAAATTTCTGTGTTTCATCGTCAATAAGAAGGTCCAAGGGATACTGTAAACCTGAAGTGAAGCATCGGAATCTAAAACTGGACGCACAGGAGAGGTTCAAATCATAGAAAGTTAGAGAGTCAGTCGATTTGTACTTAAGTCGCCATTGTGCCTTTTGTATTAAATTCGGATGCAATTTCTGTGTTTCATCGTCAATAAGAAGGTGCAAGGTATACAGTAAACCTGGAGTGAAGCATCGGAATCTAAATCTGACCTCACAGGAGAGGTTCGAATCATAGAAAGTGAGAGTGTCTGTCCTCTTGTACTTAATTCGGCATTGTGCCGTTCGTATTAAATTCGAATGAAATTTCTGTGTTTCATCGTCAATAAGAAGGTCCAAGGGATACTGTAACCCTGAAGTGAAACATCGGAATCTAAAACTGGACGCACAGGAGAGGTTCAAATCATAGAAAGTTAGAGAGTCAGTCCTCTTGTACTTAAGTCGCTATTGTGCCTTTTGTATTAAATTCGGATGCAATTTCTGTGTTTCATCGTCAATAAGAAGGTGCAAGGTATACAGTAAACCTGGAGTGAAGCATCGGAATCTAAATCTGACCTCACAGGAGAGGTTCGAATCATAGAAAGTTAGAGAGTCAGTCCTCTTGTACTTAAGTCGCCATTGTGCCTTTTGTATTAAATTCGGATGCAATTTCTGTGTTTCATCGTCAATAAGAAGGTCCAAGGGATACAGTACACCTGAAGTGAAGCATCGGAATCTAAAACTGGACTCACAGGAGAGGTTCAAATCATAGAAAGTTAGTGTGTCAGTCCTCTTGTACTTAAGTCGGCATTGTGCCTTTTGAATTTAATTCCGATGCTATTTATGTGTTTCATTGTCAATAAGAAGGTCCAAGGGATACAGTAAACCTGAAGTGAAGCATCGGAATCTAAAAGTAGACTCACAGGAGAGGTTCAAATCATAGAAAGTTAGTATGTCAGTCCTCTTGTACTTAAGTCGACATTGTGCCTTTTGTATTACATTCGGATGCCATTTCCGTGTTTCATCGTCAATAAGAAGGCACAAGGTATATAGTAAACCTGAAGTGAAGCATCGGAATCTTAAACTGGACTCACAGGAGAGGTTCAAATCATAGAAAGCGAGAGTGTCAGTCCTCTTGTACTTAAGTCGGCATTGTGCCATTTGTATTAAATTCGGATGCAATATCTGTGTTTCATCGTCAATAAGATGGTCCAAGGGATACAGTAAACCTGAAGTGAAGCATCGGAATCTAAAATTGGACTCACAGGAGAGGTTCAAATCATAGAAAGTTCGAGTGTCAGTCCTCTTTTACTTAAGTCAGCATTGTTCCTTTTGAATTTAATTCCGAAGCTATTTCTGTGTTTCATTGTCAATAAGAAGGTCCAAGGGATACAGAAAACCTGAAGTGAAGCATCGGAATCTAAAAGTGGACTCACAGGAGGGGTTCTAATCATAGAAAGTTAGAATGTCATTCCTCTTGTACTTAAGTTGGCATTGTGCCTTTTGTATTACATTCGGATGCAATTTCTGTGTTTCATCGTCAATAAGAAGGTGCAAGGTATACAGTAAAACTGAAGTGAAGCATCGGAATCTAAAACTGGACTCACAGGAGAGGTTCAAATCATAGAAAGTGAGAGTGTTAGTCCTCTTGTACTTAAGTCGCCATTGTGCCTTTTGTATTAAATTCGGATGCAATTTCTGTGTTTCATCGTCAATAAGAAGGTCCAAGGGATACAGTAAAGCTGAAGTGAACCATCGGAATCCAAAACTGGACTCACAGTCGAGGTTTAAATCATAGAAAGTTAGAGTGTCAGTCCTCTTGTATTTAAGTCGGCATTGTGCCTTTTGTATTTAATTCGGATGCAAACTCTGTGTTTCATCGTCAATAAGAAGGTGCAAGGTATACAGTAAACCTGAAGTGAAGCATCGGAATCTAAAACTGGACTCACAGGAGAGGTTCAAATCATAGAAAGTTTGAGTGTCAGCCCTCTTGGACTTAAGTCGGCATTGTGCCATTTGTAATTAATTCGGATGCAATATCTGTGTTTCATCGTGAATAAGAAGGTCCAAGGGATACAGTAAACCTGAAGTGAAGCATCGGAATCCAAAACTGGACTCGCAGGACAGGTTCAAATCATAGAAAGTTAGAGTGTCAGTCCTCTTGTACTTAAGTCGGCAATGTGCCTTTTGTATTAAATTCGGATGCAAACTCTGTGTTTCATCGTCAATAAGAAGGTCCAAGGGATACAGTAAACATCTACATCTACATCTATACTCCGCGAGCCACCTTACGGTGTGTGGCGGAGGGTACTTATTGTACCACTATCTGATCCCCCCTTCCCTGTTCCATTCACGAATTGTGCGTGGGAAGAACGACTGCTTGTAAGTCTCCGTATTTGCTCTAATTTCTCGGATCTTTCCGTTGTGATCATTACGCGAGATATATGTGGGCGGTAGTAATATGTTGCTCATCTCTTCCCGGAATGTGCCCTCTCGTAATTTCGATAATAAACCTCTCCGTATTGCGTAATGCCTTTCTTGAAGTGTCCGCCACTGGAGCTTGTTCAGCATCTCCGTAACGCTCTCGCGCTGACTAAATGTCCCCATAACGAATCGCGCTGCTTTTCGCTGGATCATGTCTATCTCTTCTATTAATCCAACCTGGTAAGGGTCCCATACTGATGAGCAATACTCAAGAATCGGACGAACAAGCGTTTTGTAAGCTACTTCTTTCGTCGATGAGTCACATTTTCTTAGAATTCTTCCTATGAATCTCAACCTGGCGCCTGCTTTTCCCACTATTTGTTTTATGTGATCATTCCACTTCAGATCGCTCCGGATAGTAACTCCTAAGTATTTTACGGTCGTTACCACTTTAAATGATTTACCACCTATGGCATAATCGTACTGGAATGGATTTCTGCCCCTATGTATGCGCATTATATTACATTTATCTACGTTTAGGGAAAGCTGCCAGCTGTCGCACCATGCATTAATCCTCTGCAGGTCCTCCTGGAGTACGTACGAGTCTTCTGATGTTGCTACTTTCTTGTAGACAACCGTGTCATCTGCAAATAGCCTCACGGAGCTACCGATGTTGTCAACTAAGTCATTTATGTATATTGTAAACAATAAAGGTCCTATGACGCTTCCCTGCGGTACTCCCGAAATTACCTCTACATCTGCAGATTTTGAACCGTTAAGAATGACATGTTGTGTTCTTTCTTCAAGGAAATCCTGAATCCAATCACAAACCTGGTCCGATATTCCGTAAGCTCGTATTTTTTTCACTAAACGTAAGTGCGGAACCGTATCAAATGCCTTCCTGAAGTCCAGGAATACGGCATCAATCTGCTCGCCAGTGTCTACGGCACTGTGAATTTCTTGGGCAAATAGGGCGAGCTGAGTTTCACATGATCTCTGTTTGCGGAATCCATGTTGGTTATGATGAAGGAGATTTGTATTATCTAAGAACGTCATAATACGAGAACACAAAACATGTTCCATTATTCTACAACAGATTGCCGTAAGCGAAATAGGCCTATAATTATTCACATCTGATTTATGACCCTTCTTGAAAATGGGAACGACCTGCGCTTTCTTCCAGTCGCTAGGTACTTTACGTTCTTCCAGCGATCTACGATAAATTGCTGATAGAAAGGGGGCAAGTTCTTTAGCATAATCACTGTAGAATCTTAAGGGTATCTCGTCTGGTCCGGATGCTTTTCCGCTACTAAGTGATAGCAGTTGTTTTTCAATTCCGATATCGTTTATTTCACCTGAAGTGAAGCATCGGAATCTAAAACCGGACTCACAGGAGAGGTTCAAATCATAGAAAGTTAGATTGTCAGTCCTCTTGTACTTAAGTCGGCATTGTGGCATTTGAATTTAATTCCGATACAATTTCTGTGTTTCATCGTCAATAAGAAGGTCCAAGGGATACAGTAAACCTGAAGTGAAGCATCGGAATCTAAAACTGGACTCACAGGAGAGGTTCAAATCATAGAAAGTGAGAGTGTCAGTCCTCTTTTACTTAAGTCGGCATTGTGCGTTTTTAATTTAAATCCGATTCAATTTCTGTGTTTCATCGTCAATAAGAAGGTCCAAGGGATACAGTAAACCTGAAGTGAAGCATCGGAATCTAAAACTGGACTCACAGGAGAAGTTCAAATCATAGAAAGTGAGAGTGTCAGTCCTCTTGTACTTAAGACGGCATTGTGCCTTTTGAATTTAATTCCGATGCAATTTCTGTGTTTAATCATCAATAAGAAGGTGCAAGGTATACAGTAAACCTGGAGTGAAGCATCGGAATCTAAATCTGACCTCACAGGAGAGGTTCGAATCATAGAAAGTGAGAGTGTCTGTCCTCTTGTACTTAATTCAGCTTTGTGCCATTTGTATTAAATTCGAATGAAATTTCTGTGTTTAATAGTCAATAAGAAGGTCCAAGGGATACTATAACCTGAAGTGAAGCATCGGAATCTAAAACTGGACTCACAGGAGAGGTTCAAATCATAGAAAGTTTGTGTGTCAGTCCCCTTGTACTTAAGTCGGCATTGTGCCTTTTGAATTTAATTCCGATGCTATTTCTGTGTTTCATTGTCAATAAGAAGGTCCAAGGGATACAGTAAACCTGAAGTGAAGCATCGGAATCTAAAAGTGGACTCACAGGAGAGGTTCAAATCATAGAAAGTTAGAATGTCAGTCCTCTTGTACTTAAGTCGGCATTGTGCCTTTTGTAATACATTCGGATGCAATTTCTGTGTTTCATTGTCAATAAGAAGGCACAAGGTATACAGTAAACCTGAAGTGAAGCATCGGAATCTTAAACTGGACTCACCGGAGAGGTTCAAATCATAGAAAGCGAGAGTGTCAGTCCTCTTGTACTTAAGTCGGCATTGTGCCATTTGTATTAAATTCGGATGCAATATCTGTGTTTCATCGTCAATAAGAAGGTCCAAGGGATACAGTAAACCTGAAGTGAAGCATCGGAATCTAAAACTGGACTCACAGGAGAGGTTCAAATCTTAGAAAGTTCGAGTGTCAGTCCTCTTTTACTTAAGTCAGCATTGTTCCTTTTGAATTTAATTCTGATGCTATTTCTGTGTTTCATTGTCAATAAGAAGGTCCAAGGGATACAGTAAACCTGAAGTGAAGCATCGGAATCTAAAAGTGGACTCACAGGAGGGGTTCTAATCATAGAAAGTTAGAATGTCATTCCTCTTGTACTTAAGTTGGCATTGTGCCTGTTGTATTACATTCGGATGCAATTTCTGTGTTTCATCGTCAATAAGAAGGTGCAAGGTATACAGCAAACCTGAAGTGAAGCATCGGAATCTAAAACTGGACTCACAGGAGTGGTTCAAATCATAGAAAGTGAGAGTGTCAGTCCTCTTGTACTTAAGTCGCCATTATGCCTTTTGTATTAAATTCGGATGCAATTTCTGTGTTTCATCGTCAATAAGAAGGTCCAAGGGATACAGTAAACCTGAAGTGAAGCATCGGAATCCAAAACTGGACTCACAGGAGAGGTTTAAATCATAGAAAGTTAGAGTGTCAGTCCTCTTGTATTTAAGTCAGCATTGTGCCTTTTGTATTACATTCGGATGCAAACTCATTGTTTCATCGTCAATAAGAAGGTGCAAGGTATACAGTAAACCTGAAGTGAAGCATCGGAATCTAAAACTGGACTCACAGGAGAGGTTCAAATCATAGAAAGTGAGAGTGTCAGTCCTCTTGTACTTATGTCGGCATTGTGGCATTTGTATCAAATTCGGATGCATTTTCTGTGTTTCATCGTAAATAAGAAGGTCCAAGGGATACAGTAAACCTGAAGTGAAGCATCGGAATCTAAAACTGGACTCACAGGAGAGGTTCAAATCATAGTAAGTGAGAGTGTCAGTTCTCTTCTACTTAGGTCGGCATTGTGCCTTTTGAATTTAATTCCGATGCAATTTCTGTGTTTCATCGCCAATAGGAAGGTCCAAAGGATACAGTAAAACTGAAGTGAAGCATCGGAATCTAAAACTGGACTCACAGGAAAGGTTTAAATCATAGAAAGTTAGAGTGCCAGTCATCTTGTACTTAAGTCGGCATTGTGATTTTTGAATTTAATTCCGATGAATTTCTGTGTTTCATCGTCAATAAGAAAGTCCAAGCGATTCAGTAAACCTGAAGTGAAGCATCGGAATCTAAAACTGGACTCACAGAAGAAGTTTAAATCATAGAAAGTTAGAGTGCCAGTCATCTTGAACTTAAGTCGGCATTGTGATTTTTGAATTTAATTCCGATGAATTTCTGTGTTTCATCGTCAATAAGAAGGTCCAAGGGCTACAGTAAACCTGGAGTGAAGCATCGCAATCTAAGACTGGACTCACAGGAGCGGTTCAAATCATAGAAAGTGAGAGTGTCAGTCCTCTTTTACTTAAGTCGGCATTGTGCGTATTGAATATAATTCCGATGCAATTGCTGTGTTTCATCGTCAATAAGAAGGTCCAAGGGATACAGTTAACCTGAAGTGAAGCATCGGAAGCTAAATCTGGACTCACAGGAGTGGTTCAAATCATAGAAAGTGAGAGTGTCAGTCCTCTTGTACTTAAGTCGGCATTGTGCCATTTGTATTAAATTCGGGTGCAATTTTTGGGTTTCATCGTCAATAAGAAGGTCCAAGGGGTACAGTAAACCTGAAGTGAAGCATCGGAATCAAAAACTTGACTCACAGGAAAGGTTCAAATCATAGAAAGTGAGAGTGTCAGTCCTCTTGTACTTAAGTCGGCATTGTGGCATTTGTATTAAATTTGGATGCAATTTCTGTGTTTCATCGACAATAAGAAGGTCTAAGGGATACAATAAACCTGAAGTGAAGCACCGGAATCTAAAACTGGACTCACAGGAGAGGTTCAAATCATGGAAAGTTTGAGTGTCACTCCTCATGTACTTGAGTCGGTATTGTGTTTTTTGTATTAAATACGGGTGCAATTTCTGTGTGTCATCGTCAATAAAAAGGTCCAAGGGATACAGTAAACATGAAGTGATGCATCGGACTCTAAAACTTGACTCACAGGAGAGGTTCAAATCATAGAAAGTTAGAATGTCAGTCCTCTTGTACTTAAGTCGGCATTGTGCCTTTTGTATTGAATTCGGATGCAATTTCTGTGTTCATCGTCAATAAGAAGGTGCACGGTATACAGTAATCCTGAAGAGAAGCATCGGAATCTAAAACTGGACTCACAGGAGAGGTTCAAATCATAGAAAGTTAGAGTGTCAGTCCTCTTGTATTTAAGTCGGCATTGTGCCTTTTGTATTAAATTCGGATGCAAACTCTGTGTTTCATCGTCAATAAGAAGGTGCAAGGTATACAGTAAACCTGAAGTGAAGCATCGGAATCTAAAACTGGACTCGCAGGAGAGGTTCAAATCATAGAAAGTGAGAGTGTCAGTCCTCTTGTACTTAAGTCGACATTGTGCCATTTGTATTAAATTCGGATGCAATTTCTGTGTTTCATTGTCAATAAGAAGGTCCAAGGGATACAGTAAACCTGAAGTGAAGCATCGGAATCAAAAACTGGACTCACAGGAGAGGTGCAAATCATAGAGAGGGAGAGTGTCAGTCCTCTTGTACTTTAGTCGCCATTGTGATTTTTGTATTAAATTCGGATCCAATTTCTGTGTTACATCGTCAATAAGAAGGTCCAAAGGATACAGAAAAACCTGAAGTGAAGCATCGGAATCAAAAACTGGACTCACAGGAGAGATTCAAATCATAGAAAGTTAGAGTGTCTCTCCTCTTGTACTTAAGTCCGTATTGTGCCTTTTGTATTAAATTCGGATGCAATTTCTGTGTTTCATCATCAATAAGAAGGTCCAAGGGATACAGTAAACATTAAGTGAAGCATCAGAATCTAAAACTGGACTCGCAGGAGAGGTTCCAATCATAGGATGTCAGAGTGTCAGCCCTCTTGTACTTAAGTCGGCATTGTGCCATTTGAATTTATTTCCGATGCAATTTCTGTGTTTCATCGTCAATAAGAAGGTCCAACGGATATAGTAAACCGGAAGTGAAGCATCGGAATCTAAAACTTGACTCACAGGAAAGGTTCAAATCATAGAAATTTAGAGTGTCAGTCCTCTTGTACCTAAGTCGCCATTGTGATTTTAGTATTAAATTCGGATGCAATTTCTGTGTTTCATCGTCAATAAGAAGGTCCAAGGGATATAGTAAACCTGAAGTGAAGCATCGGAATCAAAAACTGGACTCACAGGAAAGGTTCAAATCATCGAAATTTTGAGTGTCAGTCCTCTTGTACTTTAGTCGGCATTGTGCCTTTTGAATTTAATTCCGATGCAATTTCAGTGGTTCATCGTCAATAAGAAGGTCCAAGGGATACAGTAAACCTGAAGTGAAGCATCGGAATCTAAAACTGGACTCACAGGAGAGGTTCAAATCATAGAAAGTGAGAGTGTCAGTCCTCTTTTACTTAAGTCGGCATTGTGGGTTTTGAATTTGATTCCGAAGCAATTTCTGTGTTTCATCGTCAATAAGAAGGTCCAAGGGATACAGTTAACCAGAAGTGAAGCGTCGGAATCTAAAACTGGACTTACAGGAGAGGTGCAAATCATAGAAAGTGAGAGTGTCAGTCCTCTTGTACTTAAGTCGCCATTGTGATTTTTGTATTAAATTCGGATGCAATTTCTGTGTTTCATCGTCAATAAGAAGGTCCAAGGGATACAGTAAACCTGAAGTGAAGCATACGAATCTAAAACTGGACTCACAGGAGAGGTTCAAATCATAGATAGTTAGAGTGTCAGTCCTCTTGTACTTAAGGCGGCATTGTACCTTTTGTAGTAAATTCGGATGCAATTTCTGTGTTTCATCGTCAGTAAGAAGGTGCAAGGTATACAGTAAACCTGAAGTGAAGCATCGGAATCTAAATCTGACCTCACAGGAGAGATTCGAATCATAGAGAGTGAGAGTGTCAGTCCTCTTGTACTTAAGTCGGCATTGTGCCATTTGTTTTAAATTCGGATGCAATTTCTGTGTTTCATCGTCAATAAGAAGGTCCAAGGGATGCAGTAAACCTGAAGTGACGCATCGGAATCTAAAACTGGACTCACAGGAGAGGTTCAAATCATAGAAAGTGAAAGTGTCAGTCCTCTTGTACTTAAGCCGCCATTGTGCCTTTTGTATTAAATCCGGATGCAATTTCTGTGTTTCATCGTCAATAAGAAGGTCCAAGGGATACAGTAAACCTGAAGTGAAGCATCGGAATCTAAAACTGGACTCACAGGAGGGGTTCAAATCACAGAAAATTAGAGTACCAGTCCTCTTGTACTTAAGTCGGCATTGTGCCCTTTGTATTAAATTCGAATGCAAACTCTGTGTTACATCGTCAATAAGAAGGTCCAAGGAATACAGTAAACCTGAAGTGAAGCATCGGAATCTAAAACTGGACTCACAGGAGAGGTTCAAATCATAGAAAGTTAGAATGTCAGTCCTCTTGTACTTAAGTCGGCATTGTGCCTTTTGCATTCAATTCGGATGCAATTTCTGTGTTAAATCGTCAATAAGAAGCTGCAAGGTATACAGCAAACCTGAAGTGAAGCGTCGGAATCTAAAACTGGACTCACAGGAGAGGTTCAAATCATAGAAATTTAGAGTGTCAGTCCTCTTGTACTTAAGTCGGCATTGTGCCTTTTGAATTTAATTCCGATGCAATTTCTGTGTTTCATCGTCAATAAGAAAGTCCAAGGGATACAGTAAACCTGAAGTGAAGCATCGGAATCTATAACTGGACTCATAGGAGAGGTTCAAATCATAGAAAGTGAGAGTGTCAGTCCTCATGCACTTAAGTCGCCATTGTGCCTTTTGTATTAAATTCGGATGCAATTTCTGTGTTTCCTCGTCAATAAGAAGGTCCAAGGGATACAGTAAACCTGAAGTGAAGCATCGGAATCCAAAACTGGACTCACAGGAGATGTTCAAATCAAAGAAAGTTAGAGTGTCAGTCCTCTTGTACTTAAGTCGGTATTGTGCCTTTTGTATTAAATTCGGATGCAAACTCTGTGTTTCATCGTCAATAAGAAGGTCCAAGGGATACAGTAAACCTGAAGTGAAGCATCGGAATCTAAAACTGGACTCACAGGAGAGTTTCAAATCATAGAAAGATAGAGTGTCAGTCCTCTTGTACTTAAGTCGGCATTGTGCCTTTTGAATTTAATTCCGATGCAATTTCTGTGTTTCATCGTCAGTAAGAAGGTGCAAGGTATACAGTTAACCTGAAGTGAAGCATCGGAATCTAAATCTGACCGCACAGGAGAGATTCGAATCATAGAGAGTGAGAGTGTCAGTCCTCTTGTACTTAAGTCGGCATTGTGCGATTTGTTTTAAATTCGGATGCAATTTCTGTGTTTCATCGTCAATAAGAAGGTCCAAGGGATGCAGTAATCCTGAAGTGACGCATCGGAATCTAAAACTGGACTCACAGGAGAGGTTCAAATCATTGAAAGTGAAAGTGTCAGTCCACTTGTACTTAAGCCGCCATTGTGCCTTTTGTATTAAATCCGGATGCAATTTCTGTATTTCATCGTCAATAAGAAAGTCCAAGGGATAAAGTAAACCTGAAGTGAAGCATCGGAATCTAAAACTGGACTCACAGGAGAGGTTCAAATCACAGAAAGTTAGAGTATCAGTCCTCTTGTACTTAAGTCGGCATTGTGCCCTTTGTATTAAACTCGAATGCAAACTCTGTGTTTCATCGTCAATAAGAAGGTCCAAGGGATACAGTATACCTGAAGTGAAGCATCGGAATCTAAAACTGGACTCACAGGAGAGGTTCAAATCATAGAAAGTTAGAATGTCAGTCCTCTTGTACTTAAGTCGGCATTGTGCCTTTTGAATTTAATTCCGATGCAATTTCTGTGTTTCATCGTCAATAAGAAGGTCCAAGGGATACAGTAAACCTGAAGTGAAGCATCGGAATCTAAAACTGGACTCATAGGAGAGGTTCAAATCATAGAAAGTGAGAGTGTCAGTCCTCATGCACTTAAGTCGCCATTGTGCCTTTTGTATTAAATTCGGATGCAATTTCTGTGTTTCCTCGTCAATAAGAAGGTCCAAGGGATACAGTAAACCTGAAGTGAAGCATCGGAATCCAAAACTGGACTCACAGGAGATGTTCAAATCAAAGAAAGTTAGAGTGTCAGTCCTCTTGTACTTAAGTCGGTATTGTGCCTTTTGTATTAAATTCGGATGCAAACTCTGTGTTTCATCGTCAATAAGAAGGTCCAAGGGATACTGTAAACCTGAAGTGAAGCATCGGAATCTAAAACTGGACTCACAGGAGAGTTTCAAATCATAGAAAGTTAGAGTGTCAGTCCTCTTGTTCTTAAGTCGGCATTGTGCTTTTTGAATTTAATTCCGATGCAATTTCTGTGTTTCATCGTCAATAAGAAGGTCCAAGGGATACAGTAAACCTGAAGTGAAGCATCGGAATCTAAAACTGGACTCACAGGAGAGGTTCAAATCATAGAGAGTGAGAGTGTTAGTCCTCTTTTCTTAAGTCGGCATTGCGCGTTTTGAATTTAATTCCGATGCAATTTCTGTGTTTCATCGTCAATAAGAAGGTCCAAGGGATACTGTAAACCTGAAGTGAAGCATCGGAATCTAAAACAGGACTCACAGGAGTTGTTCTAATCATAGAAAGTGAGAGTGTCAGTCCTCTTGTACTTAAGTCGCCACTGTGATTTTTGTATTAAATTCGAATGCAATTTCTGTGTTTCATCGTCAATTAGAAGGTCCAAGGGATACAGTAAACCTGAAGTGAAGCATAGGAATCTAAAACTGGAATCACAGGAGAGGTTCAAATCATAGAAAGTAAGAGGGTCAGTACTCTTGTACTTAAGACGGCATTGTGCCTTTTGAATTTAATTCCGATGCATTTTCTGAGTTTCATCGTCAATAAGAATGTGCAAGGTATACAGTAAATCTGAAGTGATGCATCGGAATCTAAATCTGACCCACAGGAGAGGTTCGAATCAGAGAAAGTGAGAGTGTCAGTCCTCTTGTACTTATGTCGGTATTGTGCCATTTGTATTAAATTCGGATGCAATTTCTGTGTTTCGTCGTCAATAAGAAGGTCCAAGGGATACAGTAATCCTGAAGTAAAGCATCGTAATCTAAAACTGGACTCACAGGAGAGGTTCAAATCATAGAAAGTGAGAGTGTCAGTCCTCATTTACTTAAGTCGGCATTGTGCGTTTTAAATTTAATTCCGATGCTATATATGTGTTTCATCGTCAATAAGAAGGTCCAAGGGATACAGTAAACCTGAAGTGAAGTACCGGTACCTAGAACTGGACTCACACGAGATGTTCAAATCATAGAAAGTGAGAGTGTCAGTCCTCTTGTACTTAAGCCGCCATTGTGATTTTTGTATTAAATTCGGATGCAATTTCTGTGTTTAATCGTCAATAAGAAGGTCCAAGGGATACAGTAAACCTGAAGTGAAGCATCGGAATCTAGAACTGGACTCAAAGGAGAGGTGCAAATCATAGAAAGTTAGAGTGTCAGTCCTCTTGTACTTAAGTCGGCATTCTAAATTTTGTATTAAATTCGGATGCAAACTCTGTGTTTCATCGTCAATTAGAAGGTCCAAGGGATACAGTAAACCTGAAGTGAAACATGTGGAATGTAGAACTGGACTCACAGGAGAGGTTATAATCATAGAAAGTGAGAGTGTCAGTCCTCTCGTACTTAAGTTGGCATTGTGCCTTTTGAATTTAATTCCGATGCTATTTCTGTGTTTCATCGTCAATAAGAAGCTGCAAGGTATACAGTAAATCTGAAGTGAAGCTTCGGAATATAAAACTGGACTCACAGGAGAGGTTAAAATCGTAGAAAGTGAGAGTGTTAGTCCTCTTCTACTTAGGTCGGCACTGTGCCTTTTGAATGTAATTCCGACGCAATTTCTGTGTTTCATCGTCAATAAGAAGGTCCAAGGGATACAGTAAACCTAACGTGAAGCATCGGTATCTAAAACTGGACTCACAGGAGAGGTTCGAATCATAGATAGTGAGAGTGTCTGTCCTCTTGTACTTATGTCGGAATTGTGCCTCTTGTATTAAATTCGGATGCAATTTCTGTGTTTCATCGTCAATAAGAAGGTCCAAGGGATACTGTAAACCTGAAGTGAAGCATCGGAATCTAAAACTGGACTCACAGGAGAGGTTCAAATCATAGAAAGTGAGAGTGTCAGTCCTCTTGTACTTAAGTCGGCATTGTGCCTTTTGAATTTAATTCCGATGCAATTTCTGTGTTTCATCGTCAATAAGAAGCTGCAAAGTATACAGTAAACCTGAAGTGAAGCATCGGAATCTAAAACTGGACTCACAGGAGAGGTTCAAATCATAGAAAGTGAGAGTGTTAGTCCTCTTCTACTTAGGTCGGCACTGTGCCTTTTGAATTTAGTTCCGATGCAATTTCTGTGTTTCATCGTCAATAAGAACGTCAAAGGGATACAGTAAACGTGAAGTGAAGCATCGGAATCTAGAACTGGACTCACAGGATATGTTCAAATCATAGAAAGTGAGAATGTCAGTCCTTTTGTACTTAAGCCGCCATTGTGATTTTTGTATTAAATTCGGATGCAATTTCTGTGTTTCATCGTCAATAAGAAGGTCCAAGGGATACAGTAAACCTGAAGTGAAGCATCGGAATCTAAAACTGGACTCACAGGAGAGGTTCAAATCATAGAAAGTTAGAGTGTCAGTCCTCTTGTACTAAAGTCTGCATTGTGCCTTTTGAATTTAATTCCGATGCAATATCTGTGTTTCATCGTCAATAAGAAGGTCCAAGGGATACAGTAAACCTGAAGTGAAGCATCGGAATCTAAAACTGGACTCACAGGAGAGGTTCAAATCATAGAAAGTTAGAGTGTCAGTCCTCTTGTACTTAAGTCGGCATTGTGCCTTTTGAATTTAATTCCGATGCAATTTCTGTGTTTCATCGTCAATAAGAAGGTCCAAGGGATACAGTAAACCTGAAGTGAAGCATCGGAATCTAAAACTGGACTCATAGGAGAGGTTCAAATCATAGAAAGTGAGAGTGTCAGTCCTCTTTTGCTTAAGTCGGCATTGCGCGTTTTGAATTTAATTCCGATGCAATTTCTGTGTTTCATCGTCAATAAGAAGGTCCAAGGGATACTGTAAACCTGAAGTGAAGCATCGGAATCTAAAACTGGACTCATAGGAGATGTTCAAATCATAGAAAGTGAGAGTGTGAGTCCTCTTGTACTTAAGTCGCCATTGTGAATTTTGTATTAAATTCGAATGCAATTTCTGTGTTTCATCGTCAATTAGAAGGTCCAAGGGATACAGTAAACCTGAAGTGAAGCATCGGAATCTAAAACTGGAATCACAGGAGAGGTTCAAATCATAGAAAGTGAGAGTGTCAGTCCTCTTGTACTTAAGACGGCATTGTGCCTTTTGAATTTAATTCCGATTCATTTTCTGAGTTTCATCGTCAATAAGTAGGTGCAAGGTATACAGTAAATCTGAAGTGAAGCATCGGAATCTAAATCTGACCCACAGGAGAGGTTCGAATCATAGAAAGTGAGAGTGTCAGTCCTCTTGTACTTATGTCGGCATTGTGCCATTTGTATTAAATTCGTAAGCAAACTCTGTGTTTCATCGTCAATTAGAAGGTCCAAGGGATACAGTAAACCTGAAGTGAAGCATGGGAATGTAAAACTGGACTCACAGGAGAGGTTCAAATCATAGAAAGTGAGAGTGTCAGTCCTCTTGTACTTAAGTCGGCATTGTGCCTTTAGAATTTAATTCCGATGCAATTTCTGTGTTTCATCGTCAATAAGAAGCTGCAAGGTATACAGTAAATCTGAAGTGAAGCTTCGGAATCTAAAACTGGACTCACAGGAGAGGTTCAAATCATAGAAAGTGAGAGTGTTGGTCCTCTTCTACTTAGGTCGGCACTGTGCCTTTTGAATGTAATTCCGACGCAATTTCTGTGTTTCATCGTCAATAAGAAGGTCCAAGGGATACAGTAAACCTGAAGTGAAGCATCGGAATCTAAAACTGGACTCACCGGAGAGGTTCGAATCATAGAAAGTGAGAGTGTCTGTCCTCTTGTACTTATGTCGGGATTGTGCCTTTGGTATTAAATTCGGATGCAATTTCTGTGTTTCATCGTCAATAAGAAGGTCCAAGGGATACAGTAAACCTGAAGTGAAGCATCGGAATCTAAAACTGGATTCGCAGGAGAGGTTCAAATCATAGAATGTTAGAGTGTCAGTCCTCTTTTACTTAAGACGGCATTGTGCCATTTGTATTAATTTTGGATGCGAGTTCTGTGTTTTATCGTCAACAAGAATGTCCAAAGGATACAGTAAACCTGAAGTGAAGCATCGGAATCTAAATCTGACCTCACAGGGGAGGTTCGAATCATAGAAAGTGAGAGTGTCAGTCCTCTTGTACTTAAGTCGGCATTGTGCCATTTGTATTAAATTCGGATGCAATTTCTGTGTTTCATCGTCAATAAGAAGGTCCAAGAGATAGAGTAAACCTGAGGTGAAGCATCGGAATCTAAAACTGGACTCACAGGAGAGGTTCAAATCATAGAAAGTGAGAGTGTCAGTCCTCTTGAACTTAAGTCACCATTGTGAATTATGTATTAATTTCGGATCCAATTTCTGTGTTTCATCGTCAATAAGAAGGTCCAAGGGATACAGTAAATCTGAAGTGAAGCATCGGAATCTAAAACTGGACTCACAGGAGAGGTTCAAATCATAGAAAGTTAGAGTGTCAGTCCTCTTGTACTTAAGTCGGCATTGTGCCTTTTTAATTTAATTCCGATGCTATTTCTGTGTTTCATTGTCAATAAGAAGGTCCAAGGGATACAGTAAACCTGAAGTGAAGCATCGGAATCTAAATCTGACCTCACAGGAGAGGTTCAAATCATAGAAAGTGAGAGTGTCAGTCCTCTTTTACTTAAGTCGGCATTGTGCGTTTTAAATTTAATTCCGATGCAATATCTGTGTTTCATCGTCAATACGAAGGTCCAAGGGATACAGTGAACCTGAGGTGAAGCATCGGAATCTAAAACTGGACTCACAGGAGATGTTCAAATCATAGAAAGTGAGATTGTCGGTCCTCTTGTACTAAAGTCGCCATTGTGATTGTTGTATTAAATTCGGATGCAATTTCTGTGTTTCATCGTCAATAAGAAGGTCCAAGGGATACAGTAAACCTGAAGTGAAGCATCGGAATCTAAAACTGGACTCACAGGAGAGGTGCAAATCATAGCAAGTTAGAGAGTCAGTCCTCTTGTACTTAAGTAGGCATTGTACCTTTTGTATTAAATTCGGATGCAAACTCTGTGTTTCATCGTGAATTAGACGGTCCAAGGGATACAGTAAACCTGAAGTGAAGCATCGGAATGTAAAACTGGACTCACAGGAGAGGTTCAATTCATAGAAAGTGAGAGTGTCAGTCCTCTTGTACTTAAGTCGGCATTGTGCCTTTTGAATTTAATTCCGATGCAATTTCTGTGTTTCATCGTCAATAGGAAGCTGCAAAGTATACAGTACACCTGAAGTGAAGCATCGGAATCTAAAACTGGGCTCACAGGAGAGGTTCAAATCATAGAAAGTGAGAGTGTTAGTCCTTCTCTACTTAGGTCGGCACTGTGCCTTTTGAATTTAGTTCCGATGCAATTTCTGTGTTTCATCGTCAATAAGAACGTCAAAGGGATACAGTAAACCTGAAGTGAAGCATCGGAATCTAGAACTGGACTCACAGGAGATGTTCAAATCATAGAAAGTGAGAATGTCAGTCCTTTTGTACTTAAGCCGACATTGTGATTTTTGTATTAAACTCGGATGCAATTTCTGTGTTTCATCGTCAATAAGAAGGTCCAAGGGATACAGTAAACCTAAAGTGAAGCATCGGAATCTAAAACTGGACTCACAGGAGAGGTTCAAATCATAGAAAGTGAGAGTGTCAGTCCTCTTGTACTTAAGACGGCATTGTGCCTTTTGAATTTAATTCCGATTCATTTTCTGAGTTTCATCGTCAATAAGTAGGTGCAAGGTATACAGTAAATCTGAAGTGAAGCATCGGAATCTAAATCTGACCCACAGGAGAGGTTCGAATCATAGAAAGTGAGAGTGTCAGTCCTCTTGTACTTATGTCGGCATTGTGCCATTTGTATTAAATTCGTATGCAAACTCTGTGTTTCATCGTCAATTAGAAGGTCCAAGGGATACAGTAAACCTGAAGTGAAGCATGGGAATGTAAAACTGGACTCACAGGAGAGGTTCAAATCATAGAAAGTGAGAGTGTCAGTCCTCTTGTACTTAAGTCGGCATTGTGCCTTTAGAATTTAATTCCGATGCAATTTCTGTGTTTCATCGTCAATAAGAAGCTGCAAGGTATACAGTAAATCTGAAGTGAAGCTTCGGAATCTAAAACTGGACTCACAGGAGAGGTTCAAATCATAGAAAGTGAGAGTGTTGGTCCTCTTCTACTTAGGTCGGCACTGTGCCTTTTGAATGTAATTCCGACGCAATTTCTGTGTTTCATCGTCAATAAGAAGGTCCAAGGGATACAGTAAACCTGAAGTGAAGCATCGGAATCTAAAACTGGACTCACCAGAGAGGTTCGAATCATAGAAAGTGAGAGTGTCTGTCCTCTTGTACTTATGTCGGGATTGTGCCTTTGGTATTAAATTCGGATGCAATTTCTGTGTTTCATCGTCAATAAGAAGGTCCAAGGGATACAGTAAACCTGAAGTGAAGCATCGGAATCTAAAACTGGATTCGCAGGAGAGGTTCAAATCATAGAATGTTAGAGTGTCAGTCCTCTTTGACTTAAGACGGCATTGAGCCATTTGTATTAATTTTGGATGCTATTTCTGTGTTTTATCGTCAACAAGAAGGTCCAAAGGATACAGTAAACCTGAAGTGAAGCATCGGAATCTAAATCTGACCTCACAGGGGAGGTTCGAATCATAGAAAGTGAGAGTGTCAGTCCTCTTGTACTTAAGTCGGCATTGTGCCATTTGTATTAAATTCGGATGCAATTTCTGTGTTTCATCGTCAATAAGAAGGTCCAAGAGATAGAGTAAACCTGAGGTGAAGCATCGGAATGTAAAACTGGACTCACAGGAGAGGTTCAAATCATAGAAAGTGAGAGTGTCAGTCCTCTTGTACTTAAGTCGCCATTGTGCCTTTTGTATTAAATTCAGATGCAATTTCTGTGTTTCATCGTCAATCAGAAGGTCCAAGGGATACAGTAAACCTGAAGTAAAGCATCGGAATCTAAAACTGGACTCACAGGAGAGGTTCAAATCATAGAAAGTTAGAGTGGCAGTCCTCTTGTACTTAAGTCGGCATTGTGCCTTCAGAATTTAATTCCGATGCAATATCTTTGTTTCATCGTCAATAAGAAGGTCCAAGGGATACAGTAAACCTGAAGTGAAGCATCGGAATCTAAAACTGGACTCACAGGAGAGGTTCAAATCATAGAAAGTTAGAAGGTCAGTCCTCTTGTACTTAAGTCGACATTGTGCCTTTTCAATTTAATTCCGATGCTATTTCAGTGTTTCATTGTCAAAAAGAAGGTCCAAGGGATACAGTAAACCTGAAGTGAAACATCGGAATCTAAGACTGGACTCACAGGAGAGGTTCAAATCATATAAAGTGAGAGTGTCAGTCCTCTTTTACTTAAGTCGTCATAGTGCGTTTTAAATTTAATTACATTGCAATATCTGTGTTTCATCGTCAATAAGAAGGTCCAAGGGATACAGTAAACCTGAAGTGAAGCAACGCAATCTTAAATTGGACTCACAGGAGATGTTCAAATAATAGAACTTGAGATTGTCGGTCCTCTTGTACTTAAGTCGCCATTGTGATTTTCTGTATTAAATTCGGATGCAATTTCTGTGTTTCATCGCCAATAAGAAGGTCCAAGGGATACAGTAAACCTGAAGTGAAGCATCGGAATGTAAAACTGGACTCACAGGAGAGGTTCAAATCATAGAAAGTGAGTGTGTCAGTCCTCTTGTACTTAAGTCGGCATTGTGCCTTTTGAATTTAATTCCGATGCAATTTCTGTGTTTCATCGTCAATAAGAAGGTGCAAGGTATACAGTAAACCTGAAGTGAAGCATCGGAATCTAAAACTGGACTCACAGGATACGTTCAAATCATAGAAAGTGAGAGTGTTAGTCGTCTTCTACTTAGGTCGGCACTGTGCCTTTTGAATTTAGTTCCGATGCAATTTCTGTGTTTCATCGTCAATAAGAACGTCAAAGGGATACAGTAAACCTGAAGTGAAGCATCGGAATCTAGAACTGGACTCACAGGAGATGTTCAAATCATAGAAAGTGAGAATGTCAGTCCTTTTGTACTTAAGCCGACATTGTGATTTTTGTATTAAACTCGGATGCAATTTCTGTGTTTCATCGTCAATAAGAAGGTCCAAGGGATACAGTAAACCTAAAGTGAAGCATCGGAATCTAAAACTGGACTCACAGGAGAGGTTCAAATCATAGAAAGTGAGAGTGTCAGTCCTCTTGTACTTAAGACGGCATTGTGCCTTTTGAATTTAATTCCGATTCATTTTCTGAGTTTCATCGTCAATAAGTAGGTGCAAGGTATACAGTAAATCTGAAGTGAAGCATCGGAATCTAAATCTGACCCACAGGAGAGGTTCGAATCATAGAAAGTGAGAGTGTCAGTCCTCTTGTACTTATGTCGGCATTGTGCCATTTGTATTAAATTCGTATGCAAACTCTGTGTTTCATCGTCAATTAGAAGGTCCAAGGGATACAGTAAACCTGAAGTGAAGCATGGGAATGTAAAACTGGACTCACAGGAGAGGTTCAAATCATAGAAAGTGAGAGTGTCAGTCCTCTTGTACTTAAGTCGGCATTGTGCCTTTAGAATTTAATTCCGATGCAATTTCTGTGTTTCATCGTCAATAAGAAGCTGCAAGGTATACAGTAAATCTGAAGTGAAGCTTCGGAATCTAAAACTGGACTCACAGGAGAGGTTCAAATCATAGAAAGTGAGAGTGTTGGTCCTCTTCTACTTAGGTCGGCACTGTGCCTTTTGAATGTAATTCCGACGCAATTTCTGTGTTTCATCGTCAATAAGAAGGTCCAAGGGATACAGTAAACCTGAAGTGAAGCATCGGAATCTAAAACTGGACTCACCAGAGAGGTTCGAATCATAGAAAGTGAGAGTGTCTGTCCTCTTGTACTTATGTCGGGATTGTGCCTTTGGTATTAAATTCGGATGCAATTTCTGTGTTTCATCGTCAATAAGAAGGTCCAAGGGATACAGTAAACCTGAAGTGAAGCATCGGAATCTAAAACTGGATTCGCAGGAGAGGTTCAAATCATAGAATGTTAGAGTGTCAGTCCTCTTTGACTTAAGACGGCATTGTGCCATTTGTATTAATTTTGGATGCGATTTCTGTGTTTTATCGTCAACAAGAAGGTCCAAAGGATACAGTAAACCTGAAGTGAAGCATCGGAATCTAAATCTGACCTCACAGGGGAGGTTCGAATCATAGAAAGTGAGAGTGTCAGTCCTCTTGTACTTAAGTCGGCATTGTGCCATTTGTATTAAATTCGGATGCAATTTCTGTGTTTCATCGTCAATAAGAAGGTCCAAGAGATAGAGTAAACCTGAGGTGAAGCATCGGAATGTAAAACTGGACTCACAGGAGAGGTTCAAATCATAGAAAGTGAGAGTGTCAGTCCTCTTGTACTTAAGTCGCCATTGTGCCTTTTGTATAAAATTCAGATGCAATTTCTGTGTTTCATCGTCAATCAGAAGGTCCAAGGGATACAGTAAACCTGAAGTAAAGCATCGGAATCTAAAACTTGACTCACAGGAGAGGTTCAAATCATAGAAAGTTAGAGTGGCAGTCCTCTTGTACTTAAGTCGGCATTGTGCCTTCAGAATTTAATTCCGATGCAATATCTTTGTTTCATCGTCAATAAGAAGGTCCAAGGGATACAGTAAACCTGAAGTGAAGCATCGGAATCTAAAACTGGACTCACAGGAGAGGTTCAAATCATAGAAAGTTAGAAGGTCAGTCCTCTTGTACTTAAGTCGACATTGTGCCTTTTCAATTTAATTCCGATGCTATTTCAGTGTTTCATTGTCAAAAAGAAGGTCCAAGGGATACAGTAAACCTGAAGTGAAACATCGGAATCTAAGACTGGACTCACAGGAGAGGTTCAAATCATATAAAGTGAGAGTGTCAGTCCTCTTTTACTTAAGTCGTCATAGTGCGTTTTAAATTTAATTCCATTGCAATATCTGTGTTTCATCGTTAATAAGAAGGTCCAAGGGATACAGTAAACCTGAAGTGAAGCAACGCAATCTTAAATTGGACTCTCAGGAGATGTTCAAATCATAGAACTTGAGATTGTCGGTCCTCTTGTACTTAAGTCGCCATTGTGATTTTCTGTATTAAATTCGGATGCAATTTCTGTGTTTCATCGCCAATAAGAAGGTCCAAGGGATACAGTAAACCTGAAGTGAAGCATCGGAATGTAAAACTGGACTCACAGGAGAGGTTCAAATCATAGAAAGTGAGTGTGTCAGTCCTCTTGTACTTAAGTCGGCATTGTGCCTTTTGAATTTAATTCCGATGCAATTTCTGTGTTTCATCGTCAATAAGAAGGTGCAAGGTATACAGTAAACCTGAAGTGAAGCATCGGAATCTAAAACTGGACTCACAGGATACGATCAAATCATAGAAAGTGAGAGTGTTAGTCGTCTTCTACTTAGGTCGGCACTCTGCCTTTTGAATTTAATTCCGATGCAATTTCTGTGTTTCATCGTCAATAAGAACGTCCAAGGGATACAGTAAACCTGAAGTGAAGCATCGGAATCTGAAACTGGACTCACAGGAGATGTTCAAATCATAGAAAGTGAGAGTGTCAGTCCTCTTGTACTTAAGTCACCATTGTGACTTTTGTATTAATTTTGGATGCAATTTCTGTGTTTCATCGTCAATAAGAAGGTCCAAGGGATACAGTAAACCTGAAGTGAAGCATCGGAACCTAAAACTGGACTCACAGGAGAGGTTCAAATCATAGCAAGTGAGAGTGTCAGTCCTCTTTTACTTAAGACGGCATTGTGCCATTTGTATTAAATTCGGATGCGATTTCTGTGTTTTATCGTCAACAAGAAGGTCCAAGGGATACAGTAAACCTGAAGTGAAGCATCGGAATCTAAAACTGGACTCAGAGGAGAGGTTCAAATCATATGAGGTGAGACTGTCAGTCCTCTTGTACTTAAGTCACCATTGTGACTTTTGTATTAATTTCGGATGCAATTTCAGTGTTTCATCTCAATAAGAAGGTCCAAGGGATACAGTAAACCTGGTGAAGCATCGGAATCTAAAACTGGACTCACAGGAGAGGTTCAAATCATAGAAAGTTAGAGTGTCTGTCCTCTTGTACATAAGTCGGCATTGTGCCTTTTGTATTAAATTCGGATGCAAACTCTGTGTTTCGTCGTCAATAAGAAGGTCCAAGGGATACAGTAAACCTGAAGTGAAGCATTGGAATCTAAACCTGGACTCACAGGAGAGGTTCAAATCAGAGAAAGTGAGAGTGTCAGTCCTCTTGTACTTAAGTCGGAATTGTGCCTTTTGAATTTAATTCCGATGCAATTTCTGTGTTTCATAGTCAATAAGATGGTGCAAGGTATACAGTAAACCTGAAGTGAAGCATCGGAATCTAAATCTGACCTCACAGGAGAAGTTCGAATCATGGAAAGTGAGAGTGTCAGTCCTTTTGTACTTAAGTCGGCATTGTGCCTTGTGTATTAAATTCGGATGCAATTTCTGTGTTTGTTCGTCAAAAAGAAGGTGCAAGGTATACAGTAAACCTGAAGTGCAGCATCGGAATCCAAAACTGGACACACAGGAGAGGTTCAAACCATAGAAAGTGAGAGTGTCAGTCCTCTTGTACTTAAGTCGACATTGTGCCATTTGTATTAAAATTGGATGCAATTTCTGTGTTTCATCGTCAATAAGAAGGTCCAAGGGATGCAGTAAACCTGGAGTGTAGCATCGGAATCCAAAACTGGACTCACAGGAGAGGTTCAAATCATAGAAAGTTAGAGTGTCACTCCTCTTGTACTTAAGTCGGCATTGTGCCTCTTGTATTAAATTCGGATGCAAACTCTGTGTTTCGTCGTCAATAAGAAGGTCCGAGGGATACAGTACACCTGAAGTGAAGCATCGGAATCTAAAACTGGACTCACAGGAGAGGGTCAAATCATAGAAAGTTAGAGTGTCATTCCTCTTGTACTTAAGTCGGCATTGTGCCATTTGAATTAAATTCCGATGCAATTTCTATGTTTCATCGTCAATAAGAAGCTCCGAGGGATACAGTAAACCTGAAGTGAAGCATCGGAATCGAAAACTAGACTCACAGGAGAGGTTCAAATCATAGAAAGTGAGAGTGTCAGTCCTCTAATACTTAAGTCGGCTTTGTGCCTTTTGTATTAAATTCAGGTGCAAACTCTGTGTTTCATCGTCAATAAGAAGGTGCAAGGTATACAGTAAACCTGAAGTGAAGCATCGGAATCTAAAACTAGACTCACAGGAGAGGTTCAATTCATAGAAAGTGAGAGTGTCAGTCCTCTTGTACTTAAGTCGACATTGTGTCATTTGTATTAAATTCGGATGCAACTTCTGTGTTCCATCGTCAATAACAAGGTCCAAGGGATACAGTAAACCTGAAGTGAAGCATCGGAATCTAAAACTGGACTCACAGGAGAGGTTCAAATCATAGCAAGTGAGAGTGTCAGTCCTCTTGTACTTAAGTCGCCCTTGTGCCTTTTGTATTAAATTCGGATGCAATTTCTGTGTTCCATCGTCAATAAGAAGGTCCAAGGGATACAGTCAATCTGAAGTGAAGCATCGGAATCTGAAACTGGACTCAAAGGAGATGTTCAAATCATAGAAAGTGAGAGTGTCAGTCCTCTTGTCCTTACGTCAGCATTGTACCTTTTGTATTAACTTCGGATGCAAACTCTGTGTTTCATCGTCAATTAGACGGTCCAAGGGATACAGTAAACCTGAAGTGAAGCATCGGAATCTAAAACTGGACTCACAGGAGAGGTTCAAATCATAGAAAGTGAGAGTGTCAGTCCTCTTGTACTTAAGACGGCATTGTGAATTTTGAATTTAATTCCGATGCAATTTCTGTGTTTCATCGTCAATAAGAAGGTGCAAGGTATACAGTAAACCTGAAGTGAAGCATCGGAATCTAAATCTGACCTCACAGGAGAGGTTCGAATCACAGAAAGTCTGAGAGTCAGTCCTCTTGTACTTATGTCGCAATTGTGCCATTTGTATTAAATTCGGATGCAATTTATGTGTTTCGTCGTCAATAACAAGGTCCAAGGGATACAGTAAACCTGAAGTGAAGCATCGGAATCTAAAACTGGACTCACAGGGGAGGTTCAAATCATAGAAAGTGAGAGTGTCAGTCCTCTTTTACTTAAGTCGACATTGTGCCTTTTGTATAAAATTCGGATGCAATTTCTGTTTTCATCGTCAATAAGAGGGTCCAAATGATACAGTATACCTGAACTAAAGCATCGGAATCTAAAACTGGAATCACAGGAGAGGTTCAAATCATAAAAAGTTAGTGTGTCAGTCCTCTTGTACTTAAGTCGGCATTGTGCCTTTTGAATTTAATTCCGATGCTATTTCTGTGTTTCATTGTCAATAAGAAGGTCCAAGGGATACAGTAAACCTGAAGTGAAGCATCGGAACCTAAAACTGGACTCACAGGAGAGATTCAAATCATAGAAAGTGAGAGTGTCAGTCCTCTTTTACTTAAGTCGGCATTGTGCGTTTTAAATTTAATTCCGATGCAATATCTCTGTTTCATTGCCAATAAGAAGGTCCAAGGGATACAGTAAACCTGAAGTGAAGCATCGGGATCTATAACTGGACTCACAGGAGAAATTCAAATCATAGATAGTGAGAGTGTCAGTCCTCTTTTACTTAAGTCGGCATTGTGCCTTTTGAATTTAATTCCGATGCTATTTCTGTGTTTCATTGTCAATAAGAAGGTCCAAGGGATACAGTAAACCTGAAGTGAAGCATCGGAACCTAAAACTGGACTCACAGGAGTGGTTCAAATCATAGAAAGTGAGAGTGTTAGTCCTCTTCTACCTAGGTCGGCACTGTGCTTTTTGAATTTAATTCCGATGCAATATCTGTGTTTCATCGTCAACAAGAACGTCCAAGGGATACAGTAAACCTGAAGTGAAGCATCGGAATCTAAAACTGGACTCACAGGAGAGGTTCGAATCATAGAAAGTGAGAGTGTCAGTCCTCTTGTACTTAAGTCGGCATTGTGCCATTTGCATTAATTCGGATGCAATTTCTGTGTTTCATCGTCAATATGCAGGTCCAAGGGATACAGTAAACCTGAGGTGAAGCATCGGAATCTAAAACTGGACTCACAGGAGAGGTTCAAATCATAGAAAGTGGGAGTGTCAGTCCTCCTGTACTTAAGTCACCATTGTAACTTTTGTATTAATTTCGGATCAATTTCTGTGTTTAGTCGTCAATAAGAAGGTCCAAGGTATACAGTAAACCTGAAGTGAAGCATCGGAATCTAAAACTGGACTCACAGGAGAGGTGCAAATCATAGAAAGTGAGAGTGTCAGTCCTCTTGTACTTAAGTCGCCATTGTGCCTTTTGTATTAAATTCAGATGCAATTTCTGTGTTTCATCGTCAATCAGAAGGTCCAAGGGATACAGTAAACCTGAAGTAAAGCATCGGAATCTAAAACTGGACTCACAGGAGAGGTTCAAATCATTGAAAGTTAGAGTGTCAGTTTTCTTGTACTTAAGTCGGCATTGTGCCTTTTGAATTTAATTCCGATGCTTTTTCTGTGTTTCATTGTCAATAAGAAGGTCCAAGGTATACAGTAAACCTGAAGTGAAACATCGGAATCCAAAACTGGACTCACAGGAGAGGTTCAAGTCATAGAAAGTTAGAATGTCAGTCCTGTTTTACTTAAGTCGGCATTGTGCGTTTTAAATATAATTCCGATGCAATATCTCTGTTTCATTGTCAATAAGAAGGTCCAAGGGATACAGTAAACCTGAAGTGAAGCATCGGAATCTATAACTGGACTCACAGGAGAAATTCAAATCGTAGATAGTGAGAGTGTCAGTCCTCTTTTACTTAAGTCGGCATTGTGCCTTTTGTATTCAATTCGGTTGCAATTTCTGTGTTTCATCGTCAATAAGAAGGTGCAAGGTATACAGTAAACCTGAAGTGAAGCATCGGAATCTAAAACTGGACTCACAGGAGAGAATCAAATCATAGAAACTTAGAGTGTCAGTCCTCTTGTACTTAAGTCGGCATTGTGCCTTTTGTATTAAATTCTGATGTAAACTCTGTGTTTCATCGTCAATAAGAAGAACCAAGTGATATAGTAAACCTGAAGTGAAGCATCGGAATCTAAAACTAGACTCACAGTAGAGGTTCAAGTCATAGAAAGTGAGAGTGTCAGTCCCCTTGTACTTAAGTCGGCATTGTGCCATTTGCATTAATTCGGATGCAATTTCTGTGTTTCATCGTCAATATGCAGGTCCAAGGGATACAGTAAACCTGAGGTGAAGCATCGGAATCTGAAACTGGACTCACAGGAGAGGTTCAAATCATAGAAAGTGGGAGTGTCAGTCCTCTTGTACTTAAGTCACCATTGTGACTTTTGTATTAATTTCGGATGCAATTTCTGTATTTCATCGTCAATAAGAAGGTCCAAGGTATACAGTAAACCTGATGTGAAGCATCGGAATATAAAACTGGACTCACAGGAGAGGTGCAAATCATAGAAAGTGAGAGTGTCAGTCCTCTTGTACTTAAGTCGCCATTGTGCCTTTTGTATTAAATTCAGATGCAATTTCTGTGTTTCATCGTCAATCAGAAGGTCCAAGGGATACAGTAAACCTGAAGTAAAGCATCGGAATCTAAAACTGGACTCACAGGAGAGGTTCAAATCATAGAAAGTTAGAGTGTCAGATTTCTTGTACTTAAGTCGGCATTGTGCCTTTTGAATTTAATTCCGATGCTTTTTCTGTGTTTCATTGTCAATAAGAAGGTCCAAGGGATACAGTAAACCTGAAGTGAAGCATCGGAATCTAAAACTGGACTCATAGGAGAGGTTCAAATCATAGAAAGTTGGAATGTCAGTCCACTTGTATTTAAGTCGGCATTGTGCCTTGTGTATTAAATTCCGATGCAATTTCTGTGTTTGATCGTCAATAAGAAGGTGCAAGGGATACAGAAAACCTGAAGTGAAGCATCGGAATCAAAAACTGGACTCACAGGACAGGTTCAAATCATAGATAGTTAGAGTGTCAGTCCTCTTGTACTTAAGTCGGCATTGTGCCTTTTGTATTAAATTCGGATGCAAACTCTGTGTTTCGTCGTCAATAAGAAGGTCCGAGGGATACAGTAAACCTGAAGGGAAGCATCGGAATCTGAAACTGGACTCACAGGAGAGGGTCAAATCATCTTAAGTGAGAGAGTCAGTCCTCTTTTGCTTAAGTCGGCATTGTGCGTTTTGAATTTAATTCCGATGCAATTTCAGTGTTTCATCGTCAATAAGAAGGTCCAAGGGACACAGTAAACCTGAAGTGAAGCATCGGAATCTAAAACTGGACTCACAGGATATGTTCAAATCATAGAAACTGAGAGTGTCACTCCTCTTGTACTTAAGTCGCCATTGTGATTTTGGTATTAAATTCGGATGCAATTTCTGTGTTTCATCGGTAATAGGAAGGTCCAAGGGATACAGTAAACCTGAAGTGAAGCATCGGAATCTAAAACTGGACTCACAGGAGAGGTTGAAATCATAGAAAGTTAGAGTGTCAGTCCTCTTGTACTTATGTCAGCATTGTACCTTTTGTATTAACTTCGGATGCAAACTCTGTGTTTCATCGTCAATTAGACGGTCCAAGGGACACAGTAAACCTGAAGTGAAGCATCGGAATCTAAAACTGGACTCACAGGAGAGGTTCAAATCATAGAAAGTGAGAGTGTCAGTCCTCTTGTACTTAAGACGGCATTGTGCCTTTTGAATTTAATTCCGATGCAATTTCTGTGTTTCATCGTCAATAAGAAGGTGCAAGGTATACACTAAACCTGAAGTGAAGCATCGGAATCTAAATCTGACCTCACAGGAGAGGTTCGAATCATAGAAAGTGAGAGTGTCAGTCCTCTTGTACTTATGTCGCAATTGTGCAATTTGTATTAAATTCGGATGCAATTTCTGTGTTTCGTCGTCAATAAGAAGGTCCAAGGGATACAGTAAACCTGAAGTGAAGCATCGGAATCTAAAACTGGACTCACAGCAGAGGTTCAAATCATAGAAAGTGAGAGTGTCAGTCCTCTTGTACTTAAGTCGACATTGTGCCTTTTGTATAAAATTCGGATGCAATTTCTGTTTTCATCGTCAATAAGAAGGTCCAAGGGATACAGTAAACCTGAACTAAAGCATCGGAATCTAAAACTGGAATCACAGGAGACGTTCAAATCATAAAAAGTTAGTGTGTCAGTCCTCTTGTACTTAAGTCGGCATTGTGCCTTTTGAATTTAATTCCGATGCTATTTCTGTGTTTCATTGTCAATAAGAAGGTCCAAGGGATACAGTAAACCTGAAGTGAAGCATCGGAACCTAAAACTGGACTCACAGGAGAGATTCAAATCATAGAAAGTGAGAGTGTCAGTCCTCTTTTACTTAAGTCGGCAATGTGCGTTTTAAATTTATTTCCGATGCAATATCTGTGTTTCATTGTCAATAAGAAGGTCCAAGGGATACAGTAAACCTGAAGTGAAGCATCGGAATCTAGAATTGGACTCACAGGAGAAATTCAAATCATAGATAGTGAGAGTGTCAGTCCTCTTTTACTTAAGTCGGCATTGTGCCTTTTGTATTCAATTCGGTTGCAATTTCTGTGTTTCATCGTCAATAAGAAGGTGCAAGGTATACAGTAAAACTGAAGTGAAGCATCGGAATCTAAAACTGGACTCACAGGAGAGAATCAAATCATAGAAACTTAGAGTGTCAGTCCTCTTGTACTTAAGTCGGCATTGTGCCTTTTGTATTAAATTCGGATGCAAACTCTGTGTTTCATCGTCAATAAGAAGAACCAAGTTATACAGTAAACCTGAAGTGAAGCATTGGAATCTAAAACTAGACTCACAGTAGAGGTTCAAATCATAGAAATTGAGAGTGTCAGTCCTCTTGTACTTAAGTCGGCATTGTGCCGTTTGTATTAAATTCGGATACAATTTCTGTGTTTCATCGTCAATAAGAATGTCCAAGGTATACAGTAAACCTGAAGTGAAGCATCGGAATCTAATACTGGACTCACAGGAGAGGTTCAAATCATATAAAGTGAGAGTGTTAGTCCTCTTCTACTTAGGTCGGCACTGTGCCTTATGAATTTAATTCCGATGCAATTTCTGTGTTCATCGTCAATAAGAAGGTCCAAGGGATACCGTAAACCTGAAGTGAAGCATCGGAATCTAAAACTGGACTCACAGGAGAGGTTCAAATCATAGAAAGTGAGAGTGTCAGTCCTCTTGTACTTATGTCGGCATTGTGCCATGTGTATTAAATTCGGATGCAATTTCTGTGTTTCATCGTCAATAAGAAAGTCCAAGAGATACAGTAAACCTGATGTGAAGCATCGGAATCTAAAACTGGACTCACAGGAGAGGTTCAAATCATAGAAAGTGAGAGTGTCAGTCCTCTTGTACTTAAGTCGCGATTGTGATTTTTGTATTAACTTCGGATGCAATTTCTGTGTTTCATCGTCAATAAGAAGGTCCAAGGGATACAGTAACCCTGAAGTGAAGCATCGGAATCTAAAACTGGACTCACAGGAGAGGTTCAAATCATAGAAAGTTAGAGTGTCAGTCTTCTTGTACTTAAATCGGCATTGTGCTTTTTGTATTAAATTCGGATGCAATTTCTGTGTTTCATCGTCAATAAGAAGGTCCAAGGGATACATTAACCCTTAAGTGAAGCATCGGAATCTAAAACTGGACTCGCAGGAGAGGTTCAAATCTTAGAATGTTAGAGTGTCAGTCCTCTTTTACTTAAGACGGCATTGTGCCATTTGTATTAAATTCGGATGCGATTTCTGTGTTTTATCGTCAACAAGAAGGTCCAAGGGATACAGTAAACCAGAAGTGAGGCATCGGAATCTAAAGCTGACCTCACTGGAGAGGTTCGAATCATAGAAAGTGAGAGTGTCAGTCCTCTTGTACTTAAGTCGGCATTGTGCCATTTGTATTAAATTCGGATGCAATTTCTGTGTTTCATCGTCAATAAGAAGGTCCAAGAGATACAGTAAACCTGAGGTGAAGCATCGGAATCTAAAACTGGACTCACAGGAGAGGTTCAAATCTTAGTAAGTGAGAGTGTCAGTCCTCTTGTACTTAAGTCGCGATTGTGATTTTTGTATTAAATACGGATGCAAATTCTGTGTTTCATCGTCAAAAAGAAGGTCCAAGGAATACAGTAAACCTGAAGTGAAGCATCGGAATCTAAAACTGGACTCACAGGAGAGGTTCAAATCATAGAAATGTAGAGTGTCAGTCGTCTTGTACTTAAGTCGGCATTGTAACTTTTGTATTAAATTCGGATGCAAACTCTGTGTTTCATCGTCAATTAGAAGGTCCAAGGGATACAGTAAACCTGAAGTGAAGCATCGGAATCTAAAACTGGACTCACAGGAGAGGTTCAAATCATAGAAAGTGAGAGTGTTAGTCCTCTTCTACTTAGGTCGGCACTGTGCCTTTTGTATTAAATTCGGATGCAAACTCTGTGTTTCATCGTCAATAAGAACGTCCAAGGGATACAGTAAACCGGAAGTGAAGCATCGGAATCTAAAACTGGACTCACAGGAGAGGTTCGAATCATAGAAAGTGAGAGTGTCAGTCCTCTTGTACTTAAGTCGGCATTGTGCCATTTGTATTAAGTCGGATGCAATTTCTGTGTTTCATCGTCAATATGAAGGTCCAAGGGATACAGTAAACCTGAGGTGAAGTATCGGAATCTAAAACTGGACTCACAGGAGAGGTTCAAATCATAGAAAGTGGGAGTGTCAGTCCTCTTGTACTTAAGTCACCATTGTGACTTTTGTATTAATTTCGGATGCAATTTGTGTGTTTCATCGTCAATAAGAATGTCCAAGGTATACAGTAAACCTGAAGTGAAGCATCGGAATCTAAAACTGGACTCACAGGAGAGGTTCAAATCATAGAAAGTTAGAGTGTCATTCCCTTGTACTTAAGTCGGCATTGTGCCTTTTGAATTTAATTCCGATGCTATTTCTGTGTTTCATTGTCAATAAGAAGGTCCAAGGAATACCGTAAACCTCAAGTGAAGCTTCGGAATCTAAAACTGGACTCACAGGAGAGGTTCAAATCATAGAAAGTGAGAGTGTTAGTCCTCTTTTACTTAAGTCGGCATTGTGCATTTTAAATTTAATTCCGATGCAATATCTGTGTTTCATCGTCAATACGAAGGTCCAAGGGATACAGTAAACCTGAAGTGAAGCATCGGAATTTAAAACTGGACTCACAGGAGATGTTCAAATCATAGAAAGTGAGATTGTCAGTCCCCTTGTACTAAAGGCGCCATTGTGATTTTTGTATTAACTTCGGATGCAATTTCTGTGTTTCATCGTCAATAAGAAGGTCCAAGGGATACATTAAACCTTAAGTGATGCATCGGAATCTAAAACTGGACTCGCAGGAGAGGTTGAAATCATAGAATGTTAGAGTGTCAGTCCTCTTTTACTTAAGACGGCATTGTGCCATTTGTATTTAATTCGGATGCGAATTCTGTGTTTTATCGTCAACAAGAAGGTCCAAGGGATACAGTAAACCTGAAGTGAGGCATCGGAATCTAAATCTGACCTCACAGGAGAGGTACGAATCATAGAAAGTGAGAGTGTCAGTCCTCTTGTACTTAAGTCGGCATTGTGCCATTTGTATTAAATTCGGATGCAATTTCTGTGTTTCATCGTCAATAAGAAGGTCCAAGGGATACAGAAAACCTGAAGTGAAGCATCGGAATCTAAAACTGGACTCACAGGAGAGGTTCAAATCATAGAAAGTTAGAGTGTCAGTCCTCTTGTCCTTACGTCAGCATTGTACCTTTTGTATAAAATTCGGATGCAAACTCTGTGTTTCATCGTCAATTAGACGGTCCAAGGGATATAGTAAACCTGAAGTGAAGCATCGGAATCTAAAACTGGACTCACAGGAGAGGTTCAAATCATAGAAAGTGAGAGTGGCAGTCCTCTTGTACTTAAGACGGCATTGTGCCTTTTGAATTTAATTCCGATGCAATTTCTATGTTTCATCGTCAATAAGAAGGTGCAAGGTATACAGTAAACCTGAAGTGAAGCATCAGAATCTAAATCTGACCTCACAGGAGAGGTTCGAATCAAAGAAAGTGAGATTGTCAGTCCTCTTGTACTTAAGTCGGCATTGTGCGTTTTAAATTTAATTCCGATGCTTTATCTGTGTTTCATCGTCAATAAGAAGGTCCAAGGGATACAGTAAACCTGAAGTGAAGCATCGGAATCTAGAACTGGACTCACAGGAGAAATTCAAATCATAGATAGTGAGAGCGTCTGTCCTCTTTTACTTAAGTCGGCATTGTGCCTTTTGTATTAAATTCGGAAGCAATCTCTGTGTTTCATCGTCAATAAGAAGGTGCAAGGTATACAGTAAACCTGAAGTGAAGCATCGGAATCTAAAACTGGACTCACAGGAGAGGTTCAAATCATAGAAACTTAGAGTGTCAGTCCTCTTGTACTTAAGTCGGCATTGTGCCTTTTGTATTAAATTCGGATGCAAAATCTGTGTTTCATCGTCAATAAAAAGAACCAAGGGATACAGTAAACCTGAAGTGAAGCATCGGAATCTAAAACTAGACTCACAGTAGAGGTTCAAGTCATAGAAAGTGAGAGTGTCAGTCCTCTTGTACTTAAGTCGGCATTGTGCCCTTTGTATTACATTCGGATGCAATTTCTGTCTTTCATCGTCAATAAGAAGCTCCAAGGTATACAGTAAACCTGAAGTGAAGCATCGGAATCTAAAACTGGACTCACAGGAGAGGTTCAAATCATAGAAAGTGAGAGTGTTAGTCCTCTTTTACTGAGGTCGGCACTGTGCCTTTTGAAATTAATTCCGATGCAATTTCTGTGTTACATCGTCAATAAGAACGTCCAAGGGATACAGTAAACCTGAAGTGAAGCATCGGAATCTAAAACTAGACTCACAGGAGAGGTTCAAATCATAGAAAGTTAGACTGTCAGTTTTCTTGTACTTAAGTCGGCATTGTGCCTTTTGTATTAAATTCGGATGCAAACTCTTTGTTTCGTCGTCAATAAGAAGGTCCGAGGGATACAGTAAACCTGAAGTGAAGCATCGGAATCTAAAACTGGACTCACAGGAGAGGTTCAAATCATAGAAAGTTAGAGTGTCAGTCCTCTTGCCCTTACGTCAGCATTGTACCTTTTGTATTAAATTCGGATGCAAACTCTGTGTTTCATCGTCAATTAGACGGTCCAAGGGATACAGTAAACCTGAAGTGAAGCATCGGAATCTAAAACTGGACTCACAGCAGAGGTTCAAATCATAGAAAGTGAGAGTGTCAGTCCTCTTGTACTTAAGACGGCATTGTGCCTTTTGAATTTAATTCCGATGCAATTTCTGTTTTCATCGTCAATAAGAAGGTCCAAGGGATACAGTAAACCTGAACTATAGCATCGGAATCTAAAACTGGAATCACGGGAGAGGTTCAAATCATAAAAAGTTAGTGTGTCAGTCCTCTTGTACTTAAGTCGGCATTGTGCCTTTTGAATTTAATTCCGGTGCTATTTCTGTGTTTCGTTGTCAATAAGAAGGTCCAAGGGATACAGTAAACCTGAAGTGAAGCATCGGAACCTAAAACTGGACTCACAGGAGAGATTCAAATCATAGAAAGTGAGAGTGTCAGTCCTCTTTTACTTAAGTCGGCATTGTGCGTTTTAAATTTAATTCCGATGCAATATCTGTGTTTCATCGTCAATAAGAAGGTCCAAGGGATACAGTAAACCTGAAGTGAAGCATCGGAATCTAGAACTGGACTCACAGGAGAAATTCAAATCATAGATAGTGAGAGTGTCAGTCCTGTTTTACTTAAGTCCGCATTGTGCCTTTTGTATAAAATTCGGTTGCAATTTCTGTGTTTCATCGTCAATAAGAAGGTGCAAGGTATACAGTAGACCTGAAGTGAAGCATCGGAATCTAAAACTGGACTCACAGGAGAGGATCAAATCATAGAAACTTAGAGTGTCAGTCCTCTTGTACTTAAGTCGGCATTGTGCCTTTTGTATTAAATTCGCATGCAAACTCTGTGTTTCATCGTCAATAAGAAGAACCAAGTGATACAGTTAACCTGAAAGTGAAGCATCGGAATCTAAAACTGGACTCACAGGAGAGGTTCAAATCATAGAAAGTTAGAGTGTCAGTCCCCGTGTACTTAAGTCGGCATTGTGCCTTTTGAATTTCATTCCGATGCTATTTCTGTGTTTCATTGTCAATAAGAAGGTCCAAGGGATACCGTAAACCTGAAGTGAAGCATCGGAATCTAAATCTGGACTCACAGGAGAGGTTCTAATCATAGAAAGTGAGAGTGTCAGTCCTCTTTTACTTAAGTCGGCATTGTGCATTTTAAAATTAATTCCGATGCAATATCTGTGTTTCATCGTCAATACGAAGGTCCAAGGGATACAGTAAACCTGAAGTGAAGCATCGGAATTTAAAACTGGACTCACAGGAGATGTTCAAATCATAGAAAGTGAGATTGTCAGTCCTCTTGTACTAAAGTCGCCATTGTGATTTTTGTATTAACTTCGGATGCAATTTCTGTGTTTCATCGTCAATAAGAAGGACCAAGGGATACAGTAAACCTGAAGTGAAGCATCGGAATCTAAAACTGGACTCACAGGAGAGGTTCAAATCATAGAAAGTTAGAGTGTCAGTCCTCTTGTACATAAATGGGCATTGTGCCTTTTGTATTAAATTCGGATGATATTTCTGTGTTTCATCGTCAATAAGAAGGTCCAAGGGATACAGTAAACCTTAAGTGAAGCATCGGAATCTAAAACTGGAATCGCAGGAGAGGTTCAAACCATAGAATGTTAGAGCGTCAGTCCTCTTTTACTTAAGATGGCATTGTGCCATTTGTATTAAATTCGGATGCGATTTCTGTGTTTTATCGTCAACAAGAAGGTCCAAGGGATACAGTAAACCTGAAGTGAGGCATCGGAATCTAAATCTGACCTCACAGGAGAGGTTCGAATCATAGAAAGTGAGAGTGTCAGTCCTCTTCTACTTTGGTCGGCACTGTGCCTTTTGAAATTAATTCCGATGCAATCTCTGTGTTTCATCGTCAATAAGAACGTCCAAGGGATACAGTAATCTTGAAGTGAAGCATCGGAATCTAAAACTGGACTCACAGGAGAGGTTCGAATCATAGAAAGTGAGAGTGTCAGTCCTCTTGTACTTAAGTCGGCATTGTGCCATTTGTATTAATTCGGATGCAATTTCTGTGTTTCATCGTCAATAAGAAGGTCCAAGGGATACAGTAAACCTGAGGTGAAGCATCGGAATCTAAAACTGGACTCACAGGAGAGGTTCAAATCATAGAAAGTTAGAGTGTCAGTCCTCTTGTACTTAAGTCGGCATTGTACCTTTTGTATTAAATTCGGATGCAAACTCTGTGTTTCATCGTTAATAAGAAGGTCCAAGGGAAACAGTAAACCTGAAGTGAAGCATCGGAATCTAAAACTGGACTCACAGGAGAGGTGCAAATCATAGAAAGTGAGAGTTTCAGTCATCTTGTACTTAAGTCGCCATTGTGCTTTTTGTATTAAATTCAGATGCAATTTCTGTGTTTCATCGTCAATCAGAAGGTCCAAGGGATACAGTAAACCTGAAGTAAAGCATTGGAATCTAAAACTGGACTCACAGGAGAGGTTCAAATCATAGAAAGTTAGAGTTCCAGTCCTCTTGGACTGAACTCGGCATTGTGCCTTTTGTATTAAATTCGGATGCAAACTCTGTGGTTCATCGTCAATAAGAAGGTCCAAGAGATACAGTAAACCTGAAGTGAAGCATTGGAATCTAAAACTGGACTCAAAGGAGAGGTTCAAATCATAGGAAGTTAGAGTGTCAGTCCCCTTGTACTTAAGTCGGCATTGTGCCTTTTGAATTTAATTCCGATGCTATTTCTGTGTTTCATTGTCAATAAGAAGGTCCAAGGGATACCGTAAACCTGAAGTGAAGCATCGGAATCTAAGACTGGACTCACAGGAGAGGTTCACATCATAGAAAGTGAGAGTGTCAGTCCTCTTTTACTTAAGTTGGCATTGTGCCATTTGTATTAATTCGGATGCAATTTCTGTGTTTCATCGTCAATAAGAAGGTCCAAGGGATACAGTAAACCTGAGGTGAAGCATCGGAATCTAAAACTGGACTCACAGGAGAGGTTCAAAACATAGAAAGTGAGAGTGTCAGTCCTCTTGTAGTTAAGTCACCATTGTGACTTTTGTATTAATTTCGGATGCAATTTCTGTGTTTCATCGTCAATAAGAAGGTCCAAGGGATACAGTAAACCTGAAGTGAAGCATCGGAATCTAAAACTGGACTCACAGGAGAGGTGCAAATCATAGAAAGTGAGAGTGTCAGTCATCTTGTACTTAAGTCACCATTGTGCTTTTTGTATTAAATTCAGATGCAATTTCTGTGTTTCATCGTCAATCAGAAGGTCCAAGGGATACAGTAAACCTGAAGTTAAGCATCGGAATCTAAAACTGGACTCACAGGAGAGGTTCAAATCATAGAAAGTTAGAGTGTCAGTCCCCTTGTACTGAAGTCGGCATTGTGCCTTTTGAATTTAATTGCGATGCTATTTATGTGTTTCATTGTCAATAAGAAGGTCCAAGGGATACCGTAAACCTCAAGTGAAGCATCGGAATCTAAAACTGGACTCACAGGAGAGGTTCAAATCATAGAAAGTTAGAGTGTCAGTCCCCTTGCACTTAAGTCGGCATTGTGCCTTTTGAATTTAATTCCGATGCTATTTCTGTGTTTCATTGTCAATAAGAAGGTCCAAGGGATACTGTAAACCTGAAGTGAAGCATCGGAATCTAAAACTGGACTCACAGGAGAGGTTCAAATCATAGAAAGTTAGAGTGTCAGTCCTCTTGTACTTAAGTCGGCATTGTACCTTTTGTATTAAATTCGGATGAAAACTCGGTGTTTCATCGTCAATTAGAAGGTCCAAGGGATACAGTAAACCTGAAGTGAAGCATCGGAATCTAAAACTGGACTCACAGGAGAGGTTCAAATCATTAAGTCGGAATTGTACCTTTTGAATTTAATTCCGATGCAATTTCTGTGTTTCATCGTCAATAAGAAGGTGCAAGGTATACAGTAAACCTGAAGTGAAGCATCGGAATCTAAATCTGACCTCACAGGAGAGGTTCGAATCATAGAATGTAAGAGTGTCAGTCCTCTTGTACTTAAGTCGGCATTGTGCCATTTGTATTAAATTCGGATGCAATTTCTGTGTTTCGTCGTCAATAAGAAGGTCCAAGGGATACAGTAAACCTGAAGAGTAGCATCGGAATCTAAAACTGGACTCACAGGAGAGATTCAAATCATAGGAAGTGAGAGTGTCAGTCCTATTTTACTTAAGTCGGCATTGTGCGTTTTAAATTTAATTCCGATGCAATATCTGTGTTTCATCGTCAATAAGAAGGTCCAAGGGATAAAGTAAACCTGAAGTGAAGCATCGGAATCTAGAACTGGACTCACAGGAGATGTTCAAATCGTAGAAAGTGAGAGTGTCAGTCCTCTTGTACTAAAGCCGCCATTGTGATTTTTGTGTTATATTCGGATGCAATTTCTGTGTTTCATCGTCAATAAAAAGGTCCAAGGGATACAGTAAACCTGAAGTGAAGCATGGAAATCTAAAACTGGACTCACAGGAGAGGTGCAAATCATAGAAAGTTAGAGTGTCAGTCCTCTTGTACTTAAGTCGGCATTGTACCTTTTGTATTAAATTCGGATGCAAACTCTGTGTTCCATCGTCAATTAGAAGGTCCAAAGGATACAGTAAACCTGAAGTGAAGCATCGGAATGTAAAACTGGACTCAAAGGAGAGGTTCAAATCATAGAAAGTGAGAGTGTCAGTCCTCTTGAACTTAAGTCGGCATTGTACCTTTTGAATTTAATTCCGATTCAATTTCTGTGTTTCATCGTCAATAAGAAGCTGCAAATTATGCAGTAAACCTGAAGTGAAGCATCGGAATGTAAAACTGGACTCACAGTAGAGGTTCAAATCATAGAAGGTGAGAGTGTTAGTCCTCTTCTACTTAGGTCGGCACTGTGCCTTTTGAATTTAATTCCGATGCAATTTCTGTGTTTCATCGTCAATACGAAAGTCCAAGGGATACACTAAACCTGATGTGAAGCATCGGAATCTAAAACTGGACTCACAGGAGAGGTTCGAATCATAGAAAGTGAGAGTGTCAGTCCTCTTGTACTTAAGTCATCATTGTGCCTTTTGTATTAAATACGGATGCAAACTCCGTGTTTCATCGTCAATAAGAAGGTCCAAGGGATACAGTAAACCTGAAGTGAAGCAACGGATCTAAAACTGGACTCACAGGAGAAGTACAAATCACAGAAAGTTAGAGTGTCAGTCCTCTTCTACTTAAGTGGGCATTGTGCCTTTTGAATGTAATTCCGGTGCTATTTCCGTGGTTCATTGTCAATAAGAAGGTTCAAGGGATACAGTAAACCTGAAGCGAAGCATCGGAGTCTAAAACTGGACTCACAGGAGAGGTTCAAATCATAGAAAGTGAGAGTGTCAGTCCTCTTTTACTTAAGTCGGCATTGTGCATTTTAAATTTAATTCCGATGCAATATCTGTGTTTCATCGTCAATATGAAGGTTCAAGGGATACAGTAAACCTGAAGTGAAGCATCGGAATCTAAAACTGGACTCACAGGAGATGTTCAAGTCATTGAAAGTGAGATTGTCAGTCCTCTTGTACTAAAGTCGCCATTGTGAAGTTTGTATTAACTTCGGATGCAATTTCTCTGTTTTATCGTCAACAAGATGGTCCAAGGGATACAGTAAACCTGAAGTGAGGCATCGGAATCTAAATCTGACCTCACAGGAGAGGTTCGAATCATAGAAAGTGAGAGTGTCAGTCCTCTTGTACTTTGGTCGGCATTGTGCCATTTGTATTAAATTCGGATGCAATTTCTGTGTTTCATCGTCAATAAGAAGGTCCAAGAGATACAGTAAACCTGAGGTGAAGCATCGGAATCTAAAACTGGACTCACAGGAGAGGTTCAAATCATAGAAAGTGAGAGTGTCAGTCCTCTTGTACTTAAGTCGCGATTGTGTTTTTTGTATTAAATTCGGATGCAAATTCTGTGTTTCATCGTCAATAAGAAGGTCCAAGGGATACAGTAAACCTGAAGTGAAGCATCGGAATCTTAAACTGGCCTCACAGGAGATGTTCAAATCATAGACAGTTAGAGTGTCAGTCCTCTTGTACTTATGTCGGCATTGTACCTTTTGTATTAAATTCGGATGAAAACTCTGTGTTTCATCGTCAATTAGAAGGTCCAAGGGATACAGTAAACCTGAAGTGAAGCATCGGAATCTAAAACTGGACTCACAGGAGAGGTTCAAATCATAGAAAGTGAGAGTGTCAGTCCTCTTGTACTTTAGTAACCATTGTGACTTTTGTATTAATTTCGGATGCAATTTCTGTGTTTCATCGTCAATAAGAAGGTCCAACGGATACAGTAAACCTGAACTGAAGCATCGGAATCTAAAACTGGACTCACAGGAGAGGTTCAAATCATAGAAAGTGAGAGTGTCAGTCCCCTTGTACATAAGTCGCCATTGTGCCTTTTGTATTAAATTCGGATGCAATAACCGTGTTTCATCGTCAATAAAAAGGTCCAAGGGATACAGTGAACCTGAAGTGAAGCATCGGAATCTAAAACTGGACTCACAAGAGAGGTTCAAATCATAGAAAGTTAGAGTGTCATTCCTCTTGTAATTAAGTCGGCATTGTGCCTTTTGTATTAAATTCGGATGCAAACTCTGTGTTTCATCGTTAATAAGAAGGTCCAAGGGAAACAGTAAACCTGAAGTGAAGCATCGGAATCTAAAACTGGACTCACTTGAGTAGTTCAAATCATAGAAAGTTAGAGTGTCCGTCCTCTTGTACTTAAGTCGGCATTGTGCCTTTTGAATTTAATTCTGATGCAATTTCTGTGTTTCATCGTCAATAAGAAGGTCCAAGGGATACAGTAAACCTAAAGTGAAGCATCGGAATCTAAAACTGGACTCACAGGAGAGGTGCAAATCATAGGAAGTTAGAGTGTCAGTATTCTTGTACTTAAGACGGCATTGTGCCTTATGAATTTAATTCCGATGCAATTTCTGTGATTCATCGTCAATAAGAAGGTGCAAGGTATACAGTAAACCTGAAGTGAAGCATCGGAATCTAAATCTGACCTCACAGGACAGGTTCGAATCATAGAAAGTAAGAGTGTCAGTCCTCTTGTACTTAAGTCGGCATTGTGCCATTTGTATTAAATTCGGATGCAATTTCTGTGTTTCGTCGTCAATAAGAAGGTCCAAGGGATACAGTAAACCTGAAGTGTAGCATCGGAATCTAAAACTGGACTCACAGGAGAGATTCAAATCATAGAAAGTGAGAGTGTCAGTCCTATTTTACTTAAGTCGGCATTGTGCGTTTTAAATTTAATTGCGATGCAATATCTGTGTTTCATCGTCAATAAGAAGGTCCAAGGGATAAAGTAAACCTGAAGTGAAGCATCGGAATCTAGAACTGGACTCACAGGAGATGTTCAAATCATAGAAAGTGAGAGTGTCAGTCCTCTTGTACTAAAGCCGCCATTGTGATTTTTGTTTTATATTCGGATGCAATTTCTGTGTTTCATCGTCAATAAGAAGGTCCAAGGGATACAGTAAACCTGAAGTGAAGCATCGGAATCTAAAACTGGACTCACAGGAGAGGTGCAAATCATAGAAAGTTAGAGTGTCAGTCCTCTTGTACTTAAGTCGGCATTGTACCTTTTGTATTAAATTAGGATGCAAACTCTGTGTTTCATCGTCAATTAGAAGGTCCAAGGGATACAGTAAACCTGAAGTGAAGCATCGGAATCTAAAACTGGACTCAAAGGGGTGGTTCAAATCATAGAAAGTGAGAGTGTCAGTCCTCTTGAACTTAAGTCGGCATTGTACCTTTTGAATTTAATTCCGATTCAATTTCTGTGTTTCATCGTCAATAAGAAGCTGCAAGGTATACAGTAAACCTGAAGTGAAGCATCGGAATCTAAAACTGGACTCACAGGAGAGGTTCAAATCATAGAAGGTGAGAGTGTTAGTCCTCTTCTACTTAGGTCGGCACTGTGCCTTTTGAATTTAATTCCGATGCAATTTCTGTGCTTCATCGTCAATAAGAACGTCCAAGGGATACAGTAAACCTGAAGTGAAGCATCGGAATCTAAAACTGGACTCACAGGAGAGGTTCATATCACTAAGTCGGAATTGTACCTTTTGAATTTAATTCCGATGCAATTTCTGTGTTTCATCGTCAATAAGAAGGTGCAAGGTATACAGTAAACCTGAAGTGAAGCATCGGAATCTAAATCTGACCTCACAGGAGAGGTTCGAATCATAGAAGGTAAGAGTGTCAGTCCTCTTGTACTTAAGTCGGCATTGTGCCATTTGTATTAAATTCGGATGCAATTTCTGTGTTTCGTCGTCAATAAGAAGGTCCAAGGGATACAGTAAACCTGAAGTGTAGCATCGGAATCTAAAACTGGACTCACAGGAGAGATTCAAATCATAGAAAGTGAGAGTGTCAGTCCTATTTTACTTAAGTCGGCATTGTGCGTTTTAAATTTAATTCCGATGCAATATCTGTGTTTCATCGTCAATAAGAAGGTCCAAGGGATAGAGTAAACCTGAAGTGAAGCATCGGAATCTAGAACTGGACTCACAGGAGATGTTCAAATCGTAGAAAGTGAGAGTGTCAGTCCTCTTGTACTAAAGCCGCCATTGTGATTTTTGTGTTATATTCGGATGCAATTTCTGTGTTTCATCGTCAATAAACAGGTCCAAGGGATACAGTAAACCTGAAGTGAAGCATCGAAATCTAAAACTGGACTCACAGGAGAGGTTCAAATCATAGAAGGTGAGAGTGTTAGTCCTCTTCTACTTAGGTCGGCACTGTGCCTTTTGAATTTAATTCCGATGCAATTTCTGTGTTTCATCGTCAACAAGAAAGTCCAAGGGATACACTAAACCTGATGTGAAGCATCGGAATCTAAAACTGGACTCACAGGAGAGGTTCGAATCATAGAAAGTGAGAGTGTCAGTCCTCTTGTACTTAAGTCTTCATTGTGCCTTTTGTATTAAATACGGATGCAAACTCCGTGTTTCATCGTCAATAAGAAGGTCCAAGGGATACAGTAAACCTGAAGTGAAGCAACGGATCTAAAACTGGACTCACAGGAGAAGTACAAATCACAGAAAGTTAGAGTGTCAGTCCTCTTCTACTTAAGTGGGCATTGTGCCTTTTGAATGTAATTCCGGTGCTATTTCTGTGGTTCATTGTCAATAAGAAGGTTCAAGGGATACAGTAAACCTGAAGCGAAGCATCGGAGTCTAAAACTGGACTCACAGGAGAGGTTCAAATCATAGAAAGTGAGAGTGTCAGTCCTCTTTTACTTAAGTCGGCATTGTGCATTTTAAATTTAATTCCGATGCAATATCTGTGTTTCATCGTCAATATGAAGGTTCAAGGGATACAGTAAACCTGAAGTGAAGCATCGGAATCTAAAACTGGACTCACAGGAGATGTTCAAGTCATTGAAAGTGAGATTGTCAGTCCTCTTGTACTAAAGTCGCCATTGTGAAGTTTGTATTAACTTCGGATGCAATTTCTCTGTTTTATCGTCAACAAGATGGTCCAAGGGATACAGTAAACCTGAAGTGAGGCATCGGAATCTAAATCTGACCTCACAGGAGAGGTTCGAATCATAGAAAGTGAGAGTGTCAGTCCTCTTGTACTTTGGTCGGCATTGTGCCATTTGTATTAAATTCGGATGCAATTTCTGTGTTTCATCGTCAATAAGAAGGTCCAAGAGATACAGTAAACCTGAGGTGAAGCATCGGAATCTAAAACTGGACTCACAGGAGAGGTTCAAATCATAGAAAGTGAGAGTGTCAGTCCTCTTGTACTTAAGTCGCGATTGTGTTTTTTGTATTAAATTCGGATGCAAATTCTGTGTTTCATCGTCAATAAGAAGGTCCAAGGGATACAGTAAACCTGAAGTGAAGCATCGGAATCTTAAACTGGACTCACAGGAGAGGTTCAAATCATAGACAGTTAGAGTGTCAGTCCTCTTGTACTTAAGTCGGCATTGTACCTTTTGTATTAAATTCGGATGAAAACTCTGTGTTTCATCGTCAATTAGAAGGTCCAAGGGATACAGTAAACCTGAAGTGAAGCATCGGAATCTAAAACTGGACTCACAGCAGAGGTTCAAATCATAGAAAGTGAGAGTGTCAGTCCTCTTGTACTTTAGTCACCATTGTGACTTTTGTATTAATTTCGGATGCAATTTCTGTGTTTCATCGTCAATAAGAAGGTCCAACGGATACAGTAAACCTGAACTGAAGCATCGGAATCTAAAACTGGACTTACAGGAGAGGTTCAAATCATAGAAAGTGAGAGTGTCAGTCCCCTTGTACTTAAGTCGCCATTGTGCCTTTTGTATTAAATTCGGATGCAATAACCGTGTTTCATCGTCAATAAGAAGGTCCAAGGGATACAGTAAACCTGAAGTGAAGCATCGGAATCTAAAACTGGACTCACAAGAGAGGTTCAAATCATAGAAAGTTAGAGTGTCAGTCCTCTTGTAATTAAGTCGGCATTGTGCCTTTTGTATTAAATTCGGATGCAAACTCTGTGTTTCATCGTCAATAAGAAGGTCCAAGGGAAACAGTAAACCTGAAGTGAAGCATCGGAATCTAAAACTGGACTCACTTGAGTAGTTCAAATCATAGAAAGTTAGTGTGTCCGTCCTCTTGTACTTAAGTCGGCATTGTGCCTTTTGAATTTAATTCTGATGCAATTTCTGTGTTTCATCGTCAATAAGAAGGTCCAAGGGATACAGTAAACCTGAAGTGAAGCATCGGAATCTAAAACTGGACTCACAGGAGAGGTGCAAATCATAGGAAGTTAGAGTGTCAGTATTCTTGTACTTAAGACGGCATTGTGCCTTATGAATTTAATTCCGATGCAATTTCTGTGATTCATCGTCAATAAGAAGGTGCAAGGTATACAGTAAACCTGAAGTGAAGCATCGGAATCTAAATCTGACCTCACAGGACAGGTTCGAATCATAGAAAGTAAGAGTGTCAGTCCTCTTGTACTTAAGTCGGCATTGTGCCATTTGTATTAAATTCGGATGCAATTTCTGTGTTTCGTCGTCAATAAGAAGGTCCAAGGGATACAGTAAACCTGAAGTGTAGCATCGGAATCTAAAACTGGACTCACAGGAGAGTTTCAAATCATAGAAAGTGAGAGTGTCAGTCCTATTTTACTTAAGTCGGCATTGTGCGTTTTAAATTTAATTCCGATGCAATATCTGTGTTTCATCGTCAATAAGAAGGTCCAAGGGATAAAGTAAACCTGAAGTGAAGCATCGGAATCTAGAACTGGACTCACAGGAGATGTTCAAATCATAGAAAGTGAGAGTGTCAGTCCTCTTGTACTAAAGCCGCCATTGTGATTTTTGTTTTATATTCGGATGCAATTTCTGTGTTTCATCGTCAATAAGAAGGTCCAAGGGATACAGTAAACCTGAAGTGAAGCATCGGAATCTAAAACTGGACTCACAGGAGAGGTGCAAATCATAGGAAGTTAGAGTGTCAGTATTCTTGTACTTAAGACGGCATTGTGCCTTATGAATTTAATTCCGATGCAATTTCTGTGATTCATCGTCAATAAGAAGGTGCAAGGTATACAGTAAACCTGAAGTGAAGCATCGGAATCTAAATCTGACCTCACAGGACAGGTTCGAATCATAGAAAGTAAGAGTGTCAGTCCTCTTGTACTTAAGTCGGCATTGTGCCATTTGTATTAAATTCGGATGCAATTTCTGTGTTTCGTCGTCAATAAGAAGGTCCAAGGGATACAGTAAACCTGAAGTGTAGCATCGGAATCTAAAACTGGACTCACAGGAGAGTTTCAAATCATAGAAAGTGAGAGTGTCAGTCCTATTTTACTTAAGTCGGCATTGTGCGTTTTAAATTTAATTCCGATGCAATATCTGTGTTTCATCGTCAATAAGAAGGTCCAAGGGATAAAGTAAACCTGAAGTGAAGCATCGGAATCTAGAACTGGACTCACAGGAGATGTTCAAATCATAGAAAGTGAGAGTGTCAGTCCTCTTGTACTAAAGCCGCCATTGTGATTTTTGTTTTATATTCGGATGCAATTTCTGTGTTTCATCGTCAATAAGAAGGTCCAAGGGATACAGTAAACCTGAAGTGAAGCATCGGAATCTAAAACTGGACTCACAGGAGAGGTGCAAATCATAGAATGTTAGAGTGTCAGTCCTCTTGTACTTAAGTCGGCATTGTACCTTTTGTATTAAATTAGGATGCAAACTCTGTGTTTCATCGTCAATTAGAAGGTCCAAGGGATACAGTAAACCTGAAGTGAAGCATCGGAATGTAAAACTGGACTCAAAGGAGAGGTTCAAATCATAGAAAGTGAGAGTGTCAGTCCTCTTGAACTTAAGTCGGCATTGTACCTTTTGAATTTAATTCCGATTCAATTTCTGTGTTTCATCGTCAATAAGAAGCTCCAAGGTATACAGTAAACCTGAAGTGTAGCATCGGAATCTAAAACTGGACTTACAGGAGAGGTTCAAATCATAGAAGGTGAGAGTGTTAGTCCTCTTCTACTTAGGTCGGCACTGTGCCTTTTGAATTTAATTCTGATGCAATTTCTGTGTTTCATCGTCAATAAGAACGTCCAAGGGATACACTAAACCAGAAGTGAAGCATCGGAATCTAAAACTGGACTCACAGAAGAGGTTCGAATCATAGAAAGTGAGAGTGTCAGTCCTCTTGTACTTATGTCGTCATTGTGCCATTTGTATTAAATTCGGATGCAATTTTTGTGTTTCATCGTCAATAAGAAGGTCCAAAAGATACAGTAAACCTGAGGTGAAGCATCGGAATCTAAAACTGGACTCACAGGAGAGGTTCAAATCATAGAAAGTGAGAGTGTCAGTCCTCTTGTACTTTAGTCACCATTGTGACTTTTGTATTAATTTCGGATGCAATTTCTGTGTTTCATCGTCAATAAGAAGGTCCAACGGATACAGTAAACCTGAACTGAAGCATCGGAAACTAAAACTGGACTCACAGGAGAGGTTCAAATCATAGAAAGTGAGAGTGTCAGTCCTCTTGTACTTAAGTCCGTATTGTGCCTTTTGTATTGAATTCGGATGCAGTTTATGTGTTTAATCTTCAATAAGAAGGTCCAAGGAATACAGTAAACCTGAAGTAAAGCATCGGAATCTAAAACTGGACTAACAGGAGAGGTTCACATCATAGAAAGTTAGAGTGTCAGTCCTCTTGTACTTAAGTCTTCATTGTGCCTTTTGTATTAAATACGGATGCAAACTCTGTGTTTCATCGTCAATAAGAAGGTCCAAGGGATACAGTAAACCTGAAGTGAAGCAACGGAATCTAAAACTGGACTCACAGGAGAAGTACAAATCATAGAAAGTTAGAGTGTCACTCCTCTTGTACTGAAGTGGGCATTGTGCCTTTTGAATTTAATTCCGGTGCTATTTCTGTGGTTCATTGTCAATAAGCAGGTTCAAGGGATACAGTAAACCTGAAGTGAAGCATCGGAATCTAAAACTGGACTCACAGGAGAGGTTCCAATCATAGAAAGTGAGAGTGTCAGTCCTCTTTTACTTAAGTCGGCATTGTGCGTTTTAAATTTAATTCCGATGCAAAATCTGTGTTTCATCGTCAATACGAAGGTCCAAGGGATACAGTAAACCTGAAGTGAAGCATCGGAATCAAAAACTGGACTCACAGGAGATGTTCAAATCATAGAAAGTGAGATTGTCAGTCCTCTTGTACTAAAGTCGCCATTGTGAATTTTGTATTAACTTCGGATGCAATTTCTGTGTTTCATCGTCAATAAGAAGGTCCAAGGGATACAGTAAACCTGAAGTGAAGAATCGGAATCTAAAACTGGACTCACAGGAGAGGTTCATATCACTAAGTCGGAATTGTACCTTTTGAATTTAATTCCGATGCAATTTCTGTGTTTCATCGTCAATAAGAAGGTGCAAGGTATACAGTAAACCTGAAGTGAAGCATCGGAATCTAAATCTGACCTCACAGGAGAGGTTCGAATCATAGAAGGTAAGAGTGTCAGTCCTCTTGTACTTAAGTCGGCATTGTGCCATTTGTATTAAATTCGGATGCAATTTCTGTGTTTCGTCGTCAATAAGAAGGTCCAAGGGATACAGTAAACCTGAAGTGTAGCATCGGAATCTAAAACTGGACTCACAGGAGAGATTCAAATCATAGAAAGTGAGAGTGTCAGTCCTATTTTACTTAAGTCGGCATTGTGCGTTTTAAATTTAATTCCGATGCAATATCTGTGTTTCATCGTCAATAAGAAGGTCCAAGGGATAAAGTAAACCTGAAGTGAAGCATCGGAATCTAGAACTGGACTCACAGGAGATGTTCAAATCGTAGAAAGTGAGAGTGTCAGTCCTCTTGTACTAAAGCCGCCATTGTGATTTTTGTGTTATATTCGGATGCAATTTCTGTGTTTCATCGTCAATAAAAAGGTCCAAGGGATACAGTAAACCTGAAGTGAAGCATCGAAATCTAAAACTGGACTCACAGGAGAGGTTCAAATCATAGAAGGTGAGAGTGTTAGTCCTCTTCTACTTAGGTCGGCACTGTGCCTTTTGAATTTAATTCCGATGCAATTTCTGTGTTTCATCGTCAACAAGAAAGTCCAAGGGATACACTAAACCTGATGTGAAGCATCGGAATCTAAAACTGGACTCACAGGAGAGGTTCGAATCATAGAAAGTGAGAGTGTCAGTCCTCTTGTACTTAAGTCTTCATTGTGCCTTTTGTATTAAATACGGATGCAAACTCTGTGTTTCATCGTCAATAAGAAGGTCCAAGGGATACAGTAAACCTGAAGTGAAGCAACGGATCTAAAACTGGACTCACAGGAGAAGTACAAATCACAGAAAGTTAGAGTGTCAGTCCTCTTCTACTTAAGTGGGCATTGTGCCTTTTGAATGTAATTCCGGTGCTATTTCTGTGGTTCATTGTCAATAAGAAGGTTCAAGGGATACAGTAAACCTGAAGCGAAGCATCGGAGTCTAAAACTGGACTCACAGGAGAGGTTCAAATCATAGAAAGTGAGAGTGTCAGTCCTCTTTTACTTAAGTCGGTATTGTGCATTTTAAATTTAATTCCGATGCAATATCTGTGTTTCATCGTCAATATGAAGGTTCAAGGGATACAGTAAACCTGAAGTGAAGCATCGGAATCTAAAACTGGACTCACAGGAGATGTTCAAGTCATTGAAAGTGAGATTGTCAGTCCTCTTGTACTAAAGTCGCCATTGTGAAGTTTGTATTAACTTCGGATGCAATTTCTCTGTTTTATCGTCAACAAGATGGTCCAAGGGATACAGTAAACCTGAAGTGAGGCATCGGAATCTAAATCTGACCTCACAGGAGAGGTTCGAATCATAGAAAGTGAGAGTGTCAGTCCTCTTGTACTTTGGTCGGCATTGTGCCATTTGTATTAAATTCGGATGCAATTTCTGTGTTTCATCGTCAATAAGAAGGTCCAAGAGATACAGTAAACCTGAGGTGAAGCATCGGAATCTAAAACTGGACTCACAGGAGAGGTTCAAATCATAGAAAGTGAGAGTGTCAGTCCTCTTGTACTTAAGTCGCGATTGTGTTTTTTGTATTAAATTCGGATGCAAATTCTGTGTTTCATCGTCAATAAGAAGGTCCAAGGGATACAGTAAACCTGAAGTGAAGCATCGGAATCTTAAACTGGACTCACAGGAGAGGTTCAAATCATAAACAGTTAGAGTGTCAGTCCTCTTGTACTTAAGTCGGCATTGTACCTTTTGTATTAAATTCGGATGAAAACTCTGTGTTTCATCGTCAATTAGAAGGTCCAAGGGATACAGTAAACCTGAAGTGAAGCATCGGAATCTAAAACTGGACTCACAGGAGAGGTTCAAATCATAGAAAGTGAGAGTGTCAGTCCTCTTGTACTTTAGTCACCATTGTGACTTTTGTATTAATTTCGGATGCAATTTCTGTGTTTCATCGTCAATAAGAAGGTCCAACGGATACAGTAAACCTGAACTGAAGCATCGGAATCTAAAACTGGACTTACAGGAGAGGTTCAAATCATAGAAAGTGAGAGTGTCAGTCCCCTTGTACTTAAGTCGCCATTGTGCCTTTTGTATTAAATTCGGATGCAATAACCGTGTTTCATCGTCAATAAGAAGGTCCAAGGGATACAGTAAACCTGAAGTGAAGCATCGGAATCTAAAACTGGACTCACAAGAGAGGTTCAAATCATAGAAAGTTAGAGTGTCAGTCCTCTTGTAATTAAGTCGGCATTGTGCCTTTTGTATTAAATTCGGATGCAAACTCTGTGTTTCATCGTCAATAAGAAGGTCCAAGGGAAACAGTAAACCTGAAGTGAAGCATCGGAATCTAAAACTGGACTCACTTGAGTAGTTCAAATCATAGAAAGTTAGTGTGTCCGTCCTCTTGTACTTAAGTCGGCATTGTGCCTTTTGAATTTAATTCTGATGCAATTTCTGTGTTTCATCGTCAATAAGAAGGTCCAAGGGATACAGTAAACCTGAAGTGAAGCATCGGAATCTAAAACTGGACTCACAGGAGAGGTGCAAATCATAGGAAGTTAGAGTGTCAGTATTCTTGTACTTAAGACGGCATTGTGCCTTATGAATTTAATTCCGTTGCAATTTCTGTGATTCATCGTCAATAAGAAGGTGCAAGGTATACAGTAAACCTGAAGTGAAGCATCGGAATCTAAATCTGACCTCACAGGACAGGTTCGAATCATAGAAAGTAAGAGTGTCAGTCCTCTTGTACTTAAGTCGGCATTGTGCCATTTGTATTAAATTCGGATGCAATTTCTGTGTTTCGTCGTCAATAAGAAGGTCCAAGGGATACAGTAAACCTGAAGTGTAGCATCGGAATCTAAAACTGGACTCACAGGAGAGTTTCAAATCATAGAAAGTGAGAGTGTCAGTCCTATTTTACTTAAGTCGGCATTGTGCGTTTTAAATTTAATTCCGATGCAATATCTGTGTTTCATCGTCAATAAGAAGGTCCAAGGGATAAAGTAAACCTGAAGTGAAGCATCGGAATCTAGAACTGGACTCACAGGAGATGTTCAAATCATAGAAAGTGAGAGTGTCAGTCCTCTTGTACTAAAGCCGCCATTGTGATTTTTGTTTTATATTCGGATGCAATTTCTGTGTTTCATCGTCAATAAGAAGGTCCAAGGGATACAGTAAACCTGAAGTGAAGCATCGGAATCTAAAACTGGACTCACAGGAGAGGTGCAAATCATAGGAAGTTAGAGTGTCAGTATTCTTGTACTTAAGACGGCATTGTGCCTTATGAATTTAATTCCGATGCAATTTCTGTGATTCATCGTCAATAAGAAGGTGCAAGGTATACAGTAAACCTGAAGTGAAGCATCGGAATCTAAATCTGACCTCACAGGACAGGTTCGAATCATAGAAAGTAAGAGTGTCAGTCCTCTTGTACTTAAGTCGGCATTGTGCCATTTGTATTAAATTCGGATGCAATTTCTGTGTTTCGTCGTCAATAAGAAGGTCCAAGGGATACAGTAAACCTGAAGTGTAGCATCGGAATCTAAAACTGGACTCACAGGAGAGTTTCAAATCATAGAAAGTGAGAGTGTCAGTCCTATTTTACTTAAGTCGGCATTGTGCGTTTTAAATTTAATTCCGATGCAATATCTGTGTTTCATCGTCAATAAGAAGGTCCAAGGGATAAAGTAAACCTGAAGTGAAGCATCGGAATCTAGAACTGGACTCACAGGAGATGTTCAAATCATAGAAAGTGAGAGTGTCAGTCCTCTTGTACTAAAGCCGCCATTGTGATTTTTGTTTTATATTCGGATGCAATTTTTGTGTTTCATCGTCAATAAGAAGGTCCAAGGGATACAGTAAACCTGAAGTGAAGCATCGGAATCTAAAACTGGACTCACAGGAGAGGTGCAAATCATAGAATGTTAGAGTGTCAGTCCTCTTGTACTTAAGTCGGCATTGTACCTTTTGTATTAAATTAGGATGCAAACTCTGTGTTTCATCGTCAATTAGAAGGTCCAAGGGATACAGTAAACCTGAAGTGAAGCATCGGAATGTAAAACTGGACTCAAAGGAGAGGTTCAAATCATAGAAAGTGAGAGTGTCAGTCCTCTTGAACTTAAGTCGGCATTGTACCTTTTGAATTTAATTCCGATTCAATTTCTGTGTTTCATCGTCAATAAGAAGCTGCAAGGTATACAGTAAACCTGAAGTGAAGCATCGGAATCTAAAACTGGACTTACAGGAGAGGTTCAAATCATAGAAGGTGAGAGTGTTAGTCCTCTTCTACTTAGGTCGGCACTGTGCCTTTTGAATTTAATTCTGATGCAATTTCTGTGTTTCATCGTCAATAAGAACGTCCAAGGGATACACTAAACCTGAAGTGAAGCATCGGAATCTAAAACTGGACTCACAGAAGAGGTTCGAATCATAGAAAGTGAGAGTGTCAGTCCTCTTGTACTTATGTCGGCATTGTGCCATTTGTATTAAATTCGGATGCAATTTTTGTGTTTCATCGTCAATAAGAAGGTCCAAAAAATACAGTAAACCTGAGGTGAAGCATCGGAATCTAAAACTGGACTCACAGGAGAGGTTCAAATCATAGAAAGTGAGAGTGTCAGTCCTCTTGTACTTTAGTCACCATTGTGACTTTTGTATTAATTTCGGATGCAATTTCTGTGTTTCATCGTCAATAAGAAGGTCCAACGGATACAGTAAACCTGAACTGAAGCATCGGAAACTAAAACTGGACTCACAGGAGAGGTTCAAATCATAGAAAGTGAGAGTGTCAGTCCTCTTGTACTTAAGTCCGTATTGTGCCTTTTGTATTGAATTCGGATGCAGTTTATGTGTTTAATCTTCAATAAGAAGGTCCAAGGAATACAGTAAACCTGAAGTAAAGCATCGGAATCTAAAACTGGACTAACAGGAGAGGTTCACATCATAGAAAGTTAGAGTGTCAGTCCTCTAGTACTTAAGTCTTCATTGTGCCTTTTGTATTAAATACGGATGCAAACTCTGTGTTTCATCGTCAATAAGAAGGTCCAAGGGATACAGTAAACCTGAAGTGAAGCAACGGAATCTAAAACTGGACTCACAGGAGAAGTACAAATCATAGAAAGTTAGAGTGTCACTCCTCTTGTACTGAAGTGGGCATTGTGCCTTTTGAATTTAATTCCGGTGCTATTTCTGTGGTTCATTGTCAATAAGCAGGTTCAAGGGATACAGTAAACCTGAAGTGAAGCATCGGAATCTAAAACTGGACTCACAGGAGAGGTTCCAATCATAGAAAGTGAGAGTGTCAGTCCTCTTTTACTTAAGTCGGCATTGTGCGTTTTAAATTTAATTCCGATGCAAAATCTGTGTTTCATCGTCAATACGAAGGTCCAAGGGATACAGTAAACCTGAAGTGAAGCATCGGAATCAAAAACTGGACTCACAGGAGATGTTCAAATCATAGAAAGTGAGATTGTCAGTCCTCTTGTACTAAAGTCGCCATTGTGAATTTTGTATTAACTTCGGATGCAATTTCTGTGTTTCATCGTCAATAAGAAGGTCCAAGGGATACAGTAAACCTGAAGTGAAGCATCGGAATCTAAAACTGGACTCACAGGAGAGGTTCAAATCATAGAAAGTTAGAGTGTCAGTTCTCTTGTACTTAAGTCGGCATTGTGCCTTTAGTATTAAATTCGGATGCAATTTCTGTGTATCATCGTCAATAAGAAGGTCCAAGGGATACAGTAAACCTTAAGTGAAGCATCGGAATCTAAAACTGGACTCAGAGGAGAGGTTCAAATCATAGAAAGTGAGAGTGTCAGTCCTCTTGTACTTTAGTCACCATTGTGACTTTTGTATTAATTTCGGATGCAATTTCTGTGTTTCATCGTCAATAAGAAGGTCCAACGGATACAGTAAACCTGAACTGAAGCATCAGAATCTAAAACTGGACTCACAGGATAGGTTCAAATCATAGAAAGTGAGAGAGTCAGTCCCCTTGTACTTAAGTCGCCATTGTGCCTTTTGTATTAAATTCGGAGGCAATAACTGTGTTTCATCGTCAATAAGAAGGTCCAAGGGATACAGTAAACCTGAAGTGAAGCATCGTAATCTAAAACTGGACTCACAAGAGAGGTTCAAATCATAGAAAGTTAGAGTGTCAGTCCTCTTGTAATTAAGTCGGCATTGTGCCTTTTGTATTAAATTCGGATGCAAACTCTGTGTTTCATCGTCAATAAGAAGGTCCAAGGGATACAGTAAACCTGAAGTGAAGCATCGGAATCTAAAACTGGACTCAGAGGAGAGGTGCAAATCATAGAAAGTTAGAGTGTCAGTCCTCTTGTACTTAAGTCGGCATTGTACCTTTTGTATTAAATTAGGATGCAAACTCTGTGTTTCATCGTCAATTAGAAGGTCCAAGGGATACAGTAAACCTGAAGTGAAGCATCGGAATGTAAAACTGGACTCAAAGGAGAGGTTCAAATCATAGAAAGTGAGAGTGTCAGTCCTCTTGAACTTAAGTCGGCATTGTACCTTTTGAATTTAATTCCGATTCAATTTCTGTGTTTCATCGTCAATAAGAAGCTGCAAGGTATACAGTAAACCTGAAGTGAAGCATCGGAATCTAAAACTGGACTCACAGGAGAGGTTCAAATCATAGAAGGTGAGAGTGTTAGTCCTCTTCTACTTAGGTCGGCACTGTGCCTTTTGAATTTAATTCCGATACAATTTCTGTGTTTCATCGTCAATAAGAACGTCCAAGGGATACACTAAACCTGAAGTGAAGCATCGGAATCTAAAACTGGACTCACAGAAGAGGTTCGAATCATAGAAAGTGAGAGTGTCAGTCCTCTTGTACTTATGTCGGCATTGTGCCATTTGTATTAAATTCGGATGCAATTTTTGTGTTTCATCGTCAATAAGAAGGTCCAAAAGATACAGTAAACCTGAGGTGAAGCATCGGAATCTAAAACTGGACTCACAGGAGAGGTTCAAATCATAGAAAGTGAGAGTGTCAGTCCTCTTGTACTTTAGTCACCATTGTGACTTTTGTATTAATTTCGGATGCAATTTCTGTGTTTCATCGTCAATAAGAAGGTCCAACGGATACAGTAAACCTGAACTGAAGCATCGGACACTAAAACTGGACTCACAGGAGAGGTTCAAATCATAGAAAGTGAGAGTGTCAGTCCTCTTGTACTTAAGTCCGTATTGTGCCTTTTGTATTGAATTCGGATGCAGTTTATGTGTTTAATCTTCAATAAGAAGGTCCAAGGAATACAGTAAACCTGAAGTAAAGCATCGGAATCTAAAACTGGACTAACAGGAGAGGTTCACATCATAGAAAGTTAGAGTGTCAGTCCTCTTGTACTTAAGTCTTCATTGTGCCTTTTGTATTAAATACGGATGCAAACTCTGTGTTTCATCGTCAATAAGAAGGTCCAAGGGATACAGTAAACCTGAAGTGAAGCAACGGAATCTAAAACTGGACTCACAGGAGAAGTACAAATCATAGAAAGTTAGAGTGTCACTCCTCTTGTACTGAAGTGGGCATTGTGCCTTTTGAATTTAATTCCGGTGCTATTTCTGTGGTTAATTGTCAATAAGCAGGTTCAAGGGATACAGTAAACCTGAAGTGAAGCATCGGAATCTAAAACTGGACTCACAGGAGAGGTTCCAATCATAGAAAGTGAGAGTGTCAGTCCCCTTTTACTTAAGTCGGCATTGTGCGTTTTAAATTTAATTCCGATGCAAAATCTGTGTTTCATCGTCAATACGAAGGTCCAAGGGATACAGTAAACCTGAAGTGAAGCATCGGAATCAAAAACTGGACTCACAGGAGATGTTCAAATCATAGAAAGTGAGATTGTCAGTCCTCTTGTACTAAAGTCGCCATTGTGAATTTTGTATTAACTTCGGATGCAATTTCTGTGTTTCATCGTCAATAAGAAGGTCCAAGGGATACAGTAAACCTGAAGTGAAGCATCGGAATCTAAAACTGGACTCACAGGAGAGGTTCAAATCATAGAAAGTTAGAGTGTCAGTTCTCTTGTACTTAAGTCGGCAATGTGCCTTTAGTATTAAATTCGGATGCAATTTCTGTGTATCATCGTCAATAAGAAGGTCCAAGGGATACAGTAAACCTTAAGTGAAGCATCGGAATCTAAAACTGGACTCAGAGGAGAGGTTCAAATCATAGAAAGTGAGAGTGTCAGTCCTCTTGTACTTTAGTCACCATTGTGACTTTTGTATTAATTTCGGATGCAATTTCTGTGTTTCATCGTCAATAAGAAGGTCCAACGGATACAGTAAACCTGAACTGAAGCATCAGAATCTAAAACTGGACTCACAGGATAGGTTCAAATCATAGATAATGAGAGAGTCAGTCCCCTTGTACTTAAGTCGCCATTGTGCCATTTGTATTAAATTCGGAGGCAATAACTGTGTTTCATCGTCAATAAGAAGGTCCAAGGGATACAGTAAACCTGAAGTGAAGCATCGGAATCTAAAACTGGACTCACAAGAGAGGTTCAAATCATAGAAAGTTAGAGTGTCAGTCCTCTTGTAATTAAGTCGGCATTGTGCCTTTTGTATTAAATTCGGATGCAAACTCTGTGTTTCATCGTCAATAAGAAGGTCCAAGGGAAACAGTAAACCTGAAGTGAAGCATCGGAATCTAAAACTGGACTCACTTGAGTAGTTCAAATCATAGAAAGTTAGAGTGTAAGTCCTCTTGTACTTAAGTCGGCATTGTGCCTTTTGAATTTAATTCTGATGCAATTTCTGTGTTTCATCGTCAATAAGAAGGTCCAAGGGATACAGTAAACCTGAAGTGAAGCATCGGAATCTAAAACTGGACTCACAGGAGAGGTGCAAATCATAGGAATTTAGAGTGTCAGTATTCTTGTACTTAAGACGGCATTGTGCCTTATGAATTTAATTCCGATGCAATTTCTGTGATTCATCGTCAATAAGAAGGTGCAAGGTATACAGTAAACCTGAAGTGAAGCATCGGAATCTAAAACTGACCTCACAGGACAGGTTCGAATCATAGAATGTAAGAGTGTCAGTCCTCTTGTACTTAAGTCGGCATTGTGTCATTTGAATTAAATTCGGATGCAATTTCTGTGTTTCGTCGTCAATAAGAAGGTCCAAGGGATACAGTAAACCTGAAGTGTTGCATCGGAATCTAAAACTGGACTCACTGGAGAGATTCAAATCATAGAAAGTGAGAGTGTCAGTCCTATTTTACTTAAGTCGGCATTGTGCGTTTTAAATTTAATTCCGATGCAATATCTGTGTTTCATCGTCAATAAGAAGGTCCAAGGGATAAAGAAAACCTGAAGTGAAGCATCGGAATCTAGAACTGGACTCACAGGAGATGTTCAAATCATAGAAGGTGAGAGTGTCAGTCCTCTTGTACTAAAGCCGCCATTGTGATTTTTGTGTTATATTCGGATGCAATTTCTGTGTTTCATCGTCAATAAGAAGGTCCAAGGAATACAGTAAACCTGAAGTAAAGCATCGGAATCTAAAACTGGAATAACAGGAGAGTTTCACATTATAGAAAGTTAGAGTGTCAGTCCTCTTGTACCTAAGTCTTCATTGTGCCTTTTGTATTAAATACGGATGCAAACTCTGTGTTTCATCGTCAATAAGAAGGTCCAAGGGATACAGTAAACCTGAAGTGAAGCATCGGAATCTAAAACTGGACTCACAGGAGAGGTTCAAATCATAGAAAGTTAGAGTGTCAGTCCTCTTGTACTTAAGTCGGCATTGTGCCTTTTGTATTAAATTCGGATGCAATTTCTGTGTTTCATCGTCAATAAGAAGGTCCAAGGGATACAGTAAACCTTAAGTGAAGCATCGGAATCTAAAACTGGACTCACAGGAGAGGTTCAAATCATAGAAAGTGAGAGTGTTAGTCCTCTTGTACTTTAGTCACCATTGTGACTTTTGTATTAATTTCGGATGCAATTTCTGTGTTTCATCGTCAATAAGAAGGTCCAACGGATACAGTAAACCTGAACTGAAGCATCGGAATCTAAAACTGGACTCACAGGATAGGTTCAAATCATAGAAAGTGAGAGAGTCAGTCCCCTTGTACTTAAGTCGCCATTGTGCCTTTTGTATTAAATTCGGAGGCAATAACTGTGTTTCATCGTCAATAAGAAGGTCCAAGGGATACGGTAAACCTGAAGTGAAGCATCGGAATCTAAAACTGGACTCACAAGAGAGGTTCAAATCATAGAAAGTTAGAGTGTCAGTCCTCTTGTACTTAAGTCGGCATTGTGCCTTTTGAATTTAATTCTGATGCCATTTCTGTGTTTCATCGTCAATAAGAAGGTCCAAGGGATACAGTAAACCTGAAGTGAAGCATCGGAATCTAAAACTGGACTCACAGGAGAGGTGCAAATCATAGGAAGTTAGAGTGTCAGTATTCTTGTACTTAAGACGGCATTGTGCCTTATGAATTTAATTCCGATGCAATTTCTGTGATTCATCGTCAATAAGCAGGTTCAAGGGATACAGTAAACCTGAAGTGAAGCATCGGAATCTAATACTGGACTCACAGGAGAGGTTCCAATCATAGAAAGTGAGAGTGTCAGTCCTCTTTTACTTAAGTCGGCATTGTGCGTTTTAAATTTAATTCCGATGCAAAATCTGTGTTTCATCGTCAATACGAAGGTCCAAGGGATACAGTAAACCTGAAGTGAAGCATCGGAATCAAAAACTGGACTCACAGGAGATGTTCAAATCATAGAAAGTGAGATTGTCAGTCCTCTTGTACTAAAGTCGCCATTGTGATTTTTGTATTAACTACGGATGCAATTTCTGTGTTTCATCGTCAATAAGAAGTCCAAGGGATACAGTAAACCTGAAGTGAAGCATCGGAATCTAAAACTGGACTCACAGGAGAGGTTCAAATCATAGAAGGTTAGAGTGTCAGTCCTCTTGTACTTAAGTCGGCATTGTGCCTTTTGTATTAAATTCGGATGCAATTTCTGTGTTTCATCGTCAATAAGAAGGTCCAAGGGATACAGTAAACCTTAAGTGAAGCATCGGAATCTAAAACTGGACTCACAGGAGAGGTTCAAATCATAGAAAGTGAGAGTGTCAGTCCTCTTGTACTTTAGTCACCATTGTGACTTTTGTATTAATTTCGGATGCAATTTCTGTGTTTCATCGTCAATAAGAAGGTCCAAGGGATACAGTAAACCTGAAGTGAAGCATCGGAATCTAAAACTGGACTCACAGGATAGGTTCAAATCATAGAAAGTGAGAGAGTCAGTCCCCTTGTACTTAAGTCGCCATAGTGCCTTTTGTATTATATTCGGAGGCAATAACTGTGTTTCATCGTCAATAAGAAGGTCCAAGGGATACAGTAAACCTGAAGTGAAGCATCGGAATCTAAAACTGGACTCACAAGAGAGGTTCAAATCATAGAAAGTTAGAGTGTCAGTCCTCTTGTACTTAAGTCGGCATTGTGCCTTTTGAATTTAATTCTGATGCCATTTCTGTGTTTCATCGTCAATAAGAAGGTCCAAGGGATACAGTAAACCTGAAGTGAAGCATCGGAATCTAAAACTGGACTCACAGGAGAGGTGCAAATCATAGGAAGTTAGAGTGTCAGTATTCTTGTACTTAAGACGGCATTGTGCCTTATGAATTTAATTCCGATGCAATTTCTGTGTTTCATCGTCAATAATAAGGTCCAACGGATACAGTAAACCTGAACTGAAGCATCGGAATCTAAAACTGGACTCACAGGATAGGTTCAAATCATAGGAAGTTAGAGTGTCAGTATTCTTGTACTTAAGACGGCATTGTGCCTTATGAATTTAATTCCGATGCAATTTCTGTGTTTCATCGTCAATAAGAAGGTCCAACGGATACAGTAAACCTGAACTGAAGCATCGGAATCTAAAACTGGACTCACAGGATAGGTTCAAATCATAGAAAGTGAGAGAGTCAGTCCCCTTGTACTTAAGTCGCCATTGTGCCTTTTGTATTAATTTCGGATGCAATTTCTGTGTTTCATCGTCAATAAGAAGGTGCAAGGTATACAGTAAACCTGAAGTGAAGCATCGGAATCTAAATCTGACCTCACAGGACAGGTTCGAATTATAGAAAGTAAGAGTGTCAGTCCTCTTGTACTTAAGTCGGCATTGTGCCATTTGTATTAAATTCGGATGCAGTTTCTGTGTTTCGTCGTCAATAAGAAGGTCCAAGGGATACAGTAAACCTGAAGTGTAGCATCGGAATCTAAAACTGGACTCACAGGAGAGATTCAAATCATAGAAAGTGAGAGTGTCAGTCCTATTTTACTTAAGTCGGCATTGTGCGTTTTAAATTTAATTCCGATGCAATATCTGTGTTTCATCGTCAATAAGAAGGTCCAAGGTATAAAGTAAACCTGAAGTGAAGCATCGGAATCTAGAACTGGACTCACAGGAGATGTTCAAATCATAGAAAGTGAGAGTGTCAGTCCTCTTGTACTTAAGTCGGCATTGTACCTTTTGTATTAAATTCGGATGCAAACTCTGTGTTTCATCGTCAATTAGAAGGTCCAAGGGATACAGTAAACCTGAAGTGAAGCATCGGAATGTAAAACTGGACTCAAAGGAGAGGTTCAAATCATAGAAAGTGAGAGTGTCAGTCCTCTTGAACTTAAGTCGGCATTGTACCTTTTGAATTTATTTCCGATTCAATTTCTGTGTTTCATCGTCAATAAGAAGCTGCAAGGTATACAGTAAACCTGAAGTGAAGCATCGGAATCTAAAACTGGACTCACAGGAGAGGTTCAAATCATAGAAGGTGAGAGTGTTAGTCCTCTTCTACTTAGGTCGGCACTGTGCCTTTTGAATTTAATTCCGATGCAATTTCTGTGTTTCATCGTCAATAAGAACGTCCAAGGGATACACTAAACCTGAAGTGAAGCATCGGAATCTAAAACTGGACTCACAGAAGAGGTTCGAATCATAGGAAGTGAGAGTGTCAGTCCACTTGTACTTATGTCGGCATTGTGCCATTTGTATTTAATTCGGATGCAATTTTTGTGTGTCATCGTCAATAAGAAGGTCCAAAAGATACAGTAAACCTGAGGTGAAGCATCGGAATCTAAAACTGGACTCACAGGAGAGGTTCAAATCATAGAAAGTGATAGTGTCAGTCCTCTTGTACTTAAGTCCGTATTGTGCCTTTTGTATTAAATTCGGATGCAGTTTATGTGTTTAATCTTCAATAAGAAGGTCCAAGGAATACAGTAAACCTGAAGTAAAGCATCGGAATCTAAAACTGGACTAACAGGAAAGGTTCACATCATAGAAAGTTAGAGTGTCAGTCCTCTTGTATTTACGTCTTCATTGTGCCTTTTCTATTAAATAACGATGCAAACTCTGTGTTTCATCGTCAATAAGAAGGTCCAAGGGATACAGTAAACCTGAAGTGAAGCAACGGAATTTAAAACTGGACTCACAGGAGAAGTACAAATCATAGAAAGTTAGAGTGTCAGTCCTCTTGTACTTGAGTGGGCATTGTGCCTTTTGAATTTAATTCCGGTGCTATTTCTGTGGTTCATTGTCAATAAGCAGGTTCAAGGGATACAGTAAACCTGAAGTGAAGCTTCGGAATCTAAAACTGGACTCACAGGAGAGGTTCCAATCATAGAAAGTGAGAGTATTAGTCCTCTTTTACTTAAGTCGGCATTGTGCGTTTTAAATTTAATTCCGATGCAAAATCTGTGTTTCATCGTCAATACGAAGGTCCAAGGGATACAGTAAACCTGAAGTGAAGCATCGGAATCAAAAACTGGACTCACAGGAGATGTTCAAATCATAGAAAGTGAGATTGTCAGTCCTCTTGTACTAAAGTCGCCATTGTGATTTTTGTATTAACTTCGGATGCAATTTCTGTGTTTCATCGTCAATAAGAAGGTCCAAGGGATACAGTAAACCTGAAGTGAAGCATCGGAATCTAAAACTGGACTCACAGGAGAGGTTCAAATCATAGAAAGTTAGAGTGTCAGTCCTCTTGTACTTAAGTCGGCATTGTGCCTTTTGTATTAAATTCGGATGCAATTTCTGTGTTTCATCGTCAATAAGAAGGTCCAAGGGATACAGTAAACCTTAAGTGAAGCATCGGAATCTAAAACTGGACTCACAGGAGAGGTTCAAATCATAGAAAGTGAGAGTGTCAGTCCTCTTGTACTATAGTCACCATTGTAAATTTGTATTAATTTCGGATGCAATTTCTGTGTTTCATCGTCAATAAGAAGGTCCAACGGATACAGTAAACCTGAACTGAAGCATCGGAATCTAAAACTGGACTCACAGGAGAGGTTCAAATCATAGAAAGTGAGAGTGTTAGTCCTCTTGTACTTAAGTCACCATTGTGACTTTTGTATTAATTTCGGATGCAATTTCTGTGTTTCATCGTCAATAAGAAGGTCCAAGGGATACAGTAAACCTGAAGTGAAGCATCGGAATCTAAAACTGGACTCACAGGAGAGGTTGCAAATCATAGAAAGTGAGATTGTCAGTCCTCTTGTACTAAAGTCGCCATTGTGATTTTTGTATTAACTTCGGATGCAATTTCTCTGTTTTATCGTCAACAAGATGGTCCAAGGGATACAGTAAACCTGAAGTGAGGCATCGGAATCTAAATCTGACCTCACAGGAGAGGTTCGAATAATAGAAAGTGAGAGTGTCAGTCCTCTTGTACTTTGGTCGGCATTGTGCCATTTGTATTAAAATCGGATGCAATTTCTGTGTTTCATCGTCAATAAGAAGGTCCAAGAGATACAGTAAACCTGAGGTGAAGCATCGGAATCTAAGACTGGACTCACAGGAGAGGTTCAAATCATTGATAGTGAGAGTGTCAGTCCTCTTGTACTTAAGTCGGAATTGTACCTTTTGAATTTAATGCCGATGCAATTTCTGTGTTTCATCGTCAATAAGAAGGTGCAAGGTATACAGTAAACCTGAAGTGAAGAATCGGAATCTAAATCTGACCTCACAGGAGAAGGTCGAATCATGGAAAGTGAGAGTGTCAGTGCCCTTGTACTTAAGTCGGCATTGTGCCATTTGTATTAAATTCGGATGCAAATACTGTGTTTCATCGTCAATAAGAAGGTCCACCGGATACAGTAAACCTGAACTGAAGCATCGGAATCTAAAACTGGACTCACAGGAGAGGTTCAAATCATAGAAAGTGAGAGTGTTAGTCCTCTTGTACTTAAGTCACCATTGTGACTTTTGTATTAATTTCGGATGCAATTTCTGTGTTTCATCGTCAATAAGAAGGTCCAAGGGATACAGTAAACCTGAAGTGAAGCATCGGAATCTAAAACTGGACTCACAGGAGAGGTTGCAAATCATAGAAAGTGAGACTGTCAGTCCTCTTGTACTTAAGTCGCCATTGTGCTTTTTGTATTAAATTCAGATGCAATTTCTGTATTTCATCGTCAATCAGAAGGTCCAAGGGATACAGTAAACCTGAAGTAAAGCATCGGAATCTAAAACTGGACTCACAGGAGAGGTTCAAAACATAGAAAGTTAGAATGTCAGTCCTCTTGTACTTAAGTCGGCATTGTGCCTTTTGTATTAAATTCGGATGCAAACTCTGTGTTTCATCGTCAATAAGAAGGTCCAAGGGATACAGTAAACCTGAAGTGAAGCATCGGAATCTAAAACTGGACTCACAGGAGAGGTTCAAATCATAGAAAGTTAGAGTGTCAGTCCCCTTGTACTTATGTCGGCATTATGCCTTTTGAATTTAATACCGATGCTATTTCTGTGTTTCATTGTCAATAAGAAGGTCCAAGGGATACTGTAAACCTGAAGTGAAGCATCGGAATCTAAAACTGGACTCACAGGAGAGGTTCAAATCATAGAAAGTGAGATTGTCAGTCCTCTTACACTAAAGTCGCCATTGTGATTTTTGTATTAACTTCGGATGCAATTTCCCTGTTTTTTCGTCAACAAGATGGTCCAAGGGATACAGTAAACCTGAAGTGAGGCATCGGAATCTAAATCTGACCTCACAGGAGAGGTTCGAATCATAGAAAGTGAGAGTGTCAGTCCTCTTGTACCTTGGTCGGCATTGTGCCATTTGTATTAAAATCGGATGCAATTTCTGTGTTTCATCGTCAATAAGAAGGTCCAAGAGATACAGTAAACCTGAGGTGAAGCATCGGAATCTAAGACTGGACTCACAGGAGAGGTTCAAATCATAGATAGTGAGAGTGTCAGTCCTCTTGTACTTAAGTCGCGATTGTGATTTTTGTATTAAATTCGGATGCAAATTCTGTGTTTCATCGTCAATAAGAAGGTCCAAGGGATGCAGTAAACCTGAAGTGAAGCATCGGAATCTAAAACTGGACTCACAGGAGAGGTTCAAATCATAGAAAGTTAGAGTGTCAGTCCTCTTGTACTTATGTCGGCATTGTACCTTTTGAATTAAATTCGGATGAAAACTCTGTGTTTCATCGTCAATTAGAAGGTCCAAGGGATACAGTAAACCTGAAGTGAAGCATCGGAATCTAAAACTGGACTCACAGGAGACGTTCAAATCATAGAAAGTGAGAGTGTCAGTCCTCTTTTACTTAAGTCGGAATTGTACCTTTTGAATTTAATTCTGATGCAATTTCTGTGTTTCATCGTCAATAAGAAGGTCCAAGGGATACAGTAAACCTGAAGTGAAGCATCGGAATCTAAAACTGGACTCACAGGAGAGGTGCAAATCATAGGAAGTTAGAGTGTCTGTATTCTTGTACTTAAGACGGCATTGTGCCTTATGAATTTAATTCCGATGCAATTTCTGTGATTCATCGTCAATAAGAAGGTGCAAGGTATACAGTAAACCTGAAGTGAAGCATCGGAATCTAAATCTGACCTCACAGGAGAGGTTCGAATCATAGAAAGTAAGAGTGTCAGTCCTCTTGTACTTAAGTCGGCATTGTGCCATTTGTATTAAATTCGGATGCAATTTCTGTGTTTCGTCGTCAATAAGAAGGTCCAAGGGATACAGTAAACCTGAAGTGTACCATCGGAATCTAAAACTGGACTCACAGGAGAGATTCAAATCATAGAAAGTGAGAGTGTCAGTCCTATTTTACTTAAGTCGGCATTGTGCGTTTTAAATTTAATTCCGATGCAATATCTATGTTTCATCGTCAATAAGAAGGTCCAAAGGATAAAGTAAACCTGAAGTGAAGCATCGGAATCTAGAACTGAACTCACAGGAGATGTTCAAATCATAGAAAGTGAGAGTGTCAGTCCTCTTGTACTAAAGCCGCCATTGTGATTTTTGTGTTATATTCGGATGCAATTTCTGTGTTTCATCGTCAATAAAAAGGTCCAAGTGATACAGTAAACCTGAAGTGAAGCATCGGAATCTAAAACTGGACTCACAGGAGAGGTTCAAATCATAGAAGGTGAGAGTGTTAGTCCTCTTCTACTTAGGTCGGCACTGTGCATTTTGAATTTAATTCCGATGCAATTTCTGTGTTTCATCGTCAATAAGAACGTCCAAGGGATACACTAAACCTGATGTGAAGCATCGGAATCTAAAACTCGACTCACAGGAGAGGTCCGAATCATAGAAAGTGAGAGTGTCAGTCCTCTTGTACTTATGTCGGCATTGTGCCATTTGTATTAAATTCGGATGCAATTTTTGTGTTTCATCGTCAATAAGATGGTCCAAAAGATACAGTAAACCTGAGGTGAAGCATCGGAATCTAAAACTGGACTCACAGGAGAGGTTCAAATCATAGAAAGTGAGAGTGTCAGTCCTCCTGTACTTTAGTCACCATTGTGACTTTTGTATTAATTTCGTATGCAATTTCTGTGTTTCATCGTCAATAAGGAGGTCCAACGGATACAGTAAACCTGAACTGAAGCATCGGAATCTAAAACTGGACTCACAGGAGAGGTTCAAATCATAGAAAGTGAGAGTGTCAGTCCTCTTGTACTTAAGTCCGTATTGTGCCTTTTGTATTAAATTCGGATGCAGTTTATGTGTTTAATCTTCAATAAGAAGGTCCAAGGAATACAGTAAAGCTGAAGTAAAGCATCGGAATCTAAAACTGGACTAACAGGAGAGGTTCACATCATAGAAAGTTAGAGTGTCAGTCCTCTTGTACTTAAGTCTTCATTGTGCCTTTTGTATTAAATACGGATGCAAACCCTGTGTTTCATCGTCAATAAGAGGGTCCAAGGGATACAGTAAACCTGAAGTGAAGCAACGGATCTAAAACTGGACTCACAGGAGAAGTACAAATCACAGAAAGTTAAAGTGTCAGTCCTCTTTTACTTAAGTGGGCATTGTGTCTTTTGAATTTAATTCCGGTGCTATTTCTGTGGTTCATTGTCAATAAGAAGGTTCAAGGGATACAGTAAACCTGAAGTGAAGCATCGGAATCTAAAACTGGACTCACAGGAGAGGTTCAAATCATAGAAAGTGAGAGTGTCAGTCCTCTTTTACTTAAGTCGGCATTGTGCATTTTAAATTTAATTCCGATGCAATTTCTGTGTTTCATCGTCAATATGAGGGTCCAAGGGATACAGTAAACCTGAAGTGAAGCATCGGAATCTAAAACTGGACTCACAGGAGATGTTCAAATCACAGAAAGTGAGATTGTGAGTCCTCTTTTACTAAAGTCGCCATTGTGATTTTTGTATTAACTTCGGATGCAATTTCTCTGTTTTATCGTCAACAAGATGGTCCAAGGGATACAGTAAACCTGAAGTGAGGCATCGGAATCTAAATCTGACCTCACAGGAGAGGTTCGAATCATAGAAAGTGAGAATGTCAGTCCTCTTGTACTTTGGTCGGCATTGTGCCATTTGTATTAAATTCGGATGCAATTTCTGTGTTTCATCGTCAATAAGAAGGTCCAAGAGATACAGTAAACCTGAGGTGAAGCATCGGAATCTAAAACTGGACTCACAGGAGAGGTTCAAATCATAGAAAGTGAGAGTGTCAGTCCTCTTGTACTTAAGTCGCGATTGTGTTTTTTGGATTAAATTCGGATGCAAATTCTGTGTTTCATCGTCAATAAGAAGGTCCAAGGGATACAGTAAACCTGAAGTGAAGCATCGGAATCTTAAACTGGACTCACAGGAGAGGTTCAAATCATAGAAAGTTAGAGTGTCAGTCCTCTTGTACTTAAGTCGGCATTGTACCTTTTGTATTAAATTCGGATGAAAACTCTGTGTTTCATCGTCAATTAGAAGGTCCAAGGGATACAGTAAACCTGAAGTGAAGCATCGGAATCTAAAACTGGACTCACAGGAGAGGTTCAAATCATAGAAAGTGAGAGTGTCAGTCCTCTTGTACTTAAGTCGGAATTGTACCTTTTGAATTTAATTCCGATGCAATTTCTGTGTTACATCGTCAATAAGAAGGTGCAAGGTATACAGTAAACCTGAAGTGAAGCATCGGAATCTAAATCTGACCTCACAGGAGAAGTTCGAATCATGGAAACTGAGAGTGTCAGTGCCCTTGTACTTAAGTCGGCATTGTGCCATTTGTATTAAATTCGGATGCAATTTCTGTGTTTCGTCGTCAATAAGAAGGTCCAAGGGATACAGTTAACCTGAAGTGAAGCATCGGAATCTAAAACTGGACTCATAGGATAGGTTCAAATCATAGAAAGTGAGAGAGTCAGTCCCCTTGTACTTAAGTCGCCATTGTGCATTTTGTATTAAATTCGGAGGCAATAACTGTGTTACATCGTCAATAAGAAGGTCCAAGGGATACAGTAAACCTGAAGTGAAGCATCGGAATCTAAAACTGGACTCACAAGAGAGGTTCAAATCATAGAAAGTTAGAGTGTCAGTCCTCTTGTAATTAAGTCGGCATTGTGCCTTTTGTATTAAATTCGGATGCAAACTCTGTGTTTCATCGTCAATAAGAAGGTCCAAGGGAAACAGTAAACCTGAAGTGAAGCATCGGAATCTAAAACTGGACTCACTTGAGTAGTTCAAATCATAGAGAGTTAGAGTGTCAGTCCTCTTGTACTTAAGTCGGCATTGTGCCTTTGGAAATTAATTCTGATGCAATTTCTGTGTTTCATCGTCAATAAGAACGTCCAAGGGATGCAGTAAACCTGAAGTGAAGCATCGGAATCTAAAACTGGACTCACAGGAGAGGTGCAAATCATAGGAAGTTAGAGTGTCAGTATTCTTGTACTTAAGACGGCATTGTGCCTTATGAATTTAATTCCGATGCAATTTCTGTGATTCATCGTCAATAAGAAGGTGCAAGGTATACAGTAAACCTGAAGTGAAGCAACGGAATCTAAAACTGGACTCACAGGAGAGGTGCAAATCATAGAAAGTTAGAGTGTCAGTCCTCTTGTACTTAAGTCAGCGTTGTACCTTTTTTATTAAATTCGGATGCAAACTCTGTGTTTCATCGTCAATTAGAAGGTCCAAGGGATACAGTAAACCTGAAGTGAAGCATCGGAATGTAAAACTAGACTCAAAGGAGAGGTTCAAATCATAGAAAGTGAGAGTGTCAGTCCTCTTGAACTTAAGTCGGCATTGTACCTTTTGAATTTAATTCCGATTCAATTTCTGTGTTTCATCGTCAATAAGAAGCTGCAAGGTATACAGTAAACCTGAAGTGAAGCATCGGAATCTAAAACTGGACTCACAGGAGAGGTTCAAATCATAGAAGGTGAGAGTGCTAGTCCTCTTCTACTTAGGTGGGCACTGTGCCTTTTGAATTTAATTCCGATGCAATTTCTGTGTTTCATCGTCAATAAGAACGTCCAAGGGATACACTAAACCTGAAGTGAAGCATCGGAATCTAAAACTGGACTCACAGGAGAGGTTCGAATCATAGAAAGTGAGAGTGTCAGTCCTCTTGTACTTATTTCGGCATTGTGCCATTTGTATTAAATTCGGATGCAATTTTTGTGTTTCATCGTCAATAAGAAGGTCCAAAAGATACAGTAAACTTGAGGTGAAGCATCGGTATCTAAAACTGAACTCACAGGAGAGGTTCAAATCATAGAAAGTGAGAGTGTCAGTCCTCTTGTACTTTAGTCACCATTGTGACTTTTGTATTAATTTCGGATGCGATTTCTGTGTTTCATCGTCAATAAGAAGGTCCAACGGATACAGTAAACCTGAACTGAAGCATCGGAATCTAAAACTGGACTCACAGGAGAGGTTCAAATCATAGAAAGTGAGAGTGTCAGTCCTCTTGTACTTAAGTCCGTATTGTGCCTTTTGTATTAAATTCGGATGCAGTTTATGTGTTTAATCTTCAATAAGAAGGTCCAAGGAATACAGTACACCTGAAGTAAAGCATCGGTATCTAAAACTGGACTAACAGGAGAGGTTCACATCATAGAAAGTTAGAGTGTCAGTCCTCTTGTACTTAAGTCTTCATTGTGCCTTTTGTATTAAATACGGATGCAAACTCTGTGTTTCATCGTCAATAAGAAGGTCCAAGGGATACAGTAAACCTGAAGTGAAGCAACGGAATCTAAAACTGGACTCACAGGAGAAGTACAAATCATAGAAAGTTAGAGTGTCAGTCCTCTTGTACTTAAGTGGGCATTGTGCCTTTTGAATTTAATTCCGGTGCTATTTCTGTGATTCATTGTCAATAAGAAGGTTCAAGGGATACAGTAAACCTGAAGTGAAGCATCGGAATCTAAAACTGGACTCACAGGAGAGGTTCCAATCATAGAAAGTGAGAGTGTCAGTCCTCTTTTACTTAAGTCGGCATTGTGCGTTTTAAATTTAATTCCGATGCAAAATCTGTGTTTCATCGTCAATACGAAGGTCCAAGGGATACAGTAAACCTGAAGTGAAGCATCGGAATCAAAAACTGGACTCACAGGAGATGTTCAAATCATAGAAAGTGAGATTGTCAGTCCTCTTGTACTAAAGTCGCCATTGTGATTTTTGTATTAACTTCGGATGCAATTTCTGTGTTTCATCGTCAATAAGAAGGTCCAAGGGATACAGTAAACCTGAAGTGAAGTATCGGAATCTAAAACTGGACTCACAGGAGAGGTTCAAATCATAGAAAGTTAGAGTGTCAGTCCTCTTGTACTTAAGTCGGCATTGTGCCTTTTGTATTAAATTCGGATGCAATTTCTGTGTTTCATCGTCAATAAGAAGGTCCAAGGGATACAGTAAACCTTAAGTGAAGCATCGGAATCTAGAACTGGACTCGCAGGAGAGGTTCAAATCATAGATTGTTAGAGTGTCAGTCCTCTTTTACTTAAGACGGCATTGTGCCATTTGTATTAAATTCGGATGCGATTTCTGTGTTTTATCGTCAACAAGAAGGTCCAAGGGATACAGTAAACCTGAAGTGAGGCTTCGGAATCTAAATCTGACCTCACAGGAGAGGTTCGAATCATAGAAAGTGATAGTGTCAGTCCTCTTGTACTTAAGTCGGCATTGAGCCATTTGTATTAAATTCGGATGCAATTTCTGTGTTTCATCGTCAATAAGAAGGTCCAAGAGATACAGTAAACCTGAGGTGAAGCATCGGAATCTAAAACTGGACTCACAGGAGAGGTTCAAATCATAGAAAGTTAGAGTGTCAGTCCTCTTGTCCTTACGTCAGCATTGTACCTTTTGTATTAAATTCGGATGCAAACTCTGTGTTTCATCGTCAATTAGACGGTCCAAGGGATACAGTAAACCTGAAGTGAAGCATCGGAATCTAAAACTGGACTCACAGGACAGGTTCAAATCATAGAAAGTGAGAGTGTCAGTCCTCTTGTACTTAAGACGGCATTGTGCCTTTAGAATTTAATTCCGATGCAATTTCTGTGTTTCATCGTCAATAAGAAGGTGCAAGGTATACAGTAAACCTGAAGTGAAGCATCGGAATCTAAATCTGACCTCACAGGAGAGGTTCGAATCATAGAAAGTGAGAGTGTCAGTCCTCTTGTACTTATGTCGCAATTGTGCCATTTGTATTACATTCGGATGCAATTTCTGTGTTTCGTAGTCAATGAGAAGGTCCAAGGGATACAGTAAACCTGAAGTGAAGCATCGGAATCTAAAACTGGACTCACAGGGGAGGTTCACATCATAGAAAGTGAGAGTGTCAGTTCTCTAGTACTTAAGTCGACATTGTGCCTTTTGTATTAAATACGGATGCAATTACTGTTTTCATCGTCAACAAGAAGGTCCAAGGGATACAGTAAACCTGAAGTAAAGCATCGGAATCTAAAACTGGAATCACAGGAGAGGTTCAAATCATAAAAAGTTAGAGTGTCAGTCCTCTTGTACTTATGTCGGCATTGTGCCTTTTGAATTTAATTCCGATGCTATTTCTGTGTTTCATTGTCAATAAGAAGGTCCAAGGGATACAGTAAACCTGAAGTGAAGCATCGGAATCTAAAACTGGACTCACAGGAGAGGTTCGAATCATAGAAAGTGAGAGTGTCAGTCCTCTTTTACTTAAGTCGGCATTGTGCCTTTTGTATTAAATTCGGATGCAGTTTATGTGTTTAATATTCAATAAGAAGGTCCAAGGAATACAGTAAACCTGAAGTAAAGCATCGGAATCTAAAACTGGACTAACAGGAGAGGTTCAAATCATAGAAAGTGAGAGTGTCAGTCCTCTTGTACTTAAGTCCGTATTGTGCCTTTTGTATTAAATTCGGATGCAGTTTATGTGTTTAATCTTCAATAAGAAGGTCCAAGGAATACAGTAAACCTGAAGTAAAGCATCGGAATCTAAAACTGGACTAACAGGAGAGGTTCACATCATAGAAAGTTAGAGTGTCAGTCCTCTTGTACTTAAGTCTTCATTGTGCCTTTTGTATTAAATACGGATGCAAACCCTGTGTTTCATCGTCAATAAGAAGGTCCAAGGGATACAGTAAACCTGAAGTGAAGCAACGGATCTAAAACTGGACTCACAGGAGAAGTACAAATCACAGAAAGTTAAAGTGTCAGTCCTCTTTTACTTAAGTGGGCATTGTGTCTTTTGAATTTAATTCCGGTGCTATTTCTGTGGTTCATTGTCAATAAGAAGGTTCAAGGGATACAGTAAACCTGAAGTGAAGCATCGGAATCTAAAACTGGACTCACAGGAGAGGTTCAAATCATAGAAAGTGAGAGTGTCAGTCCTCTTTTACTTAAGTCGGCATTGTGCATTTTAAATTTAATTCCGATGCAATATCTGTGTTTCATCGTCAATATGAAGGTCCAAGGGATACAGTAAACCTGAAGTGAAGCATCGGAATCTAAAACTGGACTCACAGGAGATGTTCAAATCACAGAAAGTGAGATTGTGAGTCCTCTTTTACTAAAGTCGCCATTGTGATTTTTGTATTAACTTCGGATGCAATTTCTCTGTTTTATCGTCAACAAGATGGTCCAAGGGATACAGTAAACCTGAAGTGAGGCATCGGAATCTAAATCTGACCTCACAGGAGAGGTTCGAATCATAGAAAGTGAGAATGTCAGTCCTCTTGTACTTTGGTCGGCATTGTGCCATTTGTATTAAATTCGGATGCAATTTCTGTGTTTCGTCGTCAATAAGAAGGTCCAAGGGATACAGTTAACCTGAAGTGAAGCATCGGAATCTAAAACTGGACTCACAGGATAGGTTCAAATCATAGAAAGTGAGAGAGTCAGTCCCCTTGTACTTAAGTCGCCATTGTGCATTTTGTATTAAATTCGGAGGCAATAACTGTGTTACATCGTCAATAAGAAGGTCCAAGGGATACAGTAAACCTGAAGTGAAGCATCGGAATCTAAAACTGGACTCACAAGAGAGGTTCAAATCATAGAAAGTTAGAGTGTCAGTCCTCTTGTAATTAAGTCGGCATTGTGCCTTTTGTATTAAATTCGGATGCAAACTCTGTATTTCATCGTCAATAAGAAGGTCCAAGGGAAACAGTAAACCTGAAGTGAAGCATCGGAATCTAAAACTGGACTCACTTGAGTAGTTCAAATCATAGAGAGTTAGAGTGTCAGTCCTCTTGTACTTAAGTCGGCATTGTGCCTTTGGAAATTAATTCTGATGCAATTTCTGTGTTTCATCGTCAATAAGAACGTCCAAGGGATGCAGTAAACCTGAAGTGAAGCATCGGAATCTAAAACTGGACTCACAGGAGAGGTGCAAATCATAGGAAGTTAGAGTGTCAGTATTCTTGTACTTAAGACGGCATTGTGCCTTATGAATTTAATTCCGATGCAATTTCTGTGATTCATCGTCAATAAGAAGGTGCAAGGTATACAGTAAACCTGAAGTGAAGCATCGGAATCTAAAACTGGACTCACAGGAGAGGTTCGAATCATAGAAAGTGAGAGTGTCAGTCCTCTTTTACTTAAGTCGGCATTGTGCCTTTTGTATTAAATTCGGATGCAGTTTATGTGTTTAATATTCAATAAGAAGGTCCAAGGAATACAGTAAACCTGAAGTAAAGCATCGGAATCTAAAACTGGACTAACAGGAGAGGTTCAAATCATAGAAAGTGAGAGTGTCAGTCCTCTTGTACTTAAGTCCGTATTGTGCCTTTTGTATTAAATTCGGATGCAGTTTATGTGTTTAATCTTCAATAAGAAGGTCCAAGGAATACAGTAAACCTGAAGTAAAGCATCGGAATCTAAAACTGGACTAACAGGAGAGGTTCACATCATAGAAAGTTAGAGTGTCAGTCCTCTTGTACTTAAGTCTTCATTGTGCCTTTTGTATTAAATACGGATGCAAACCCTGTGTTTCATCGTCAATAAGAAGGTCCAAGGGATACAGTAAACCTGAAGTGAAGCAACGGATCTAAAACTGGACTCACAGGAGAAGTACAAATCACAGAAAGTTAAAGTGTCAGTCCTCTTTTACTTAAGTGGGCATTGTGTCTTTTGAATTTAATTCCGGTGCTATTTCTGTGGTTCATTGTCAATAAGAAGGTTCAAGGGATACAGTAAACCTGAAGTGAAGCATCGGAATCTAAAACTGGACTCACAGGAGAGGTTCAAATCATAGAAAGTGAGAGTGTCAGTCCTCTTTTACTTAAGTCGGCATTGTACCTTTTGTATTAAATTCGGATGAAAACTCTGTGTTTCATCGTCAATTAGAAGGTCCAAGGGATACAGTAAACCTGAAGTGAAGCATCGGAATCTAAAACTGGACTCACAGGAGAGGTTCAAATCATAGAAAGTGAGAGTGTCAGTCCTCTTGTACTTAAGTCGGAATTGTACCTTTTGAATTTAATTCCGATGCAATTTCTGTGTTACATCGTCAATAAGAAGGTGCAAGGTATACAGTAAACCTGAAGTGAAGCATCGGAATCTAAATCTGACCTCACAGGAGAAGTTCGAATCATGGAAACTGAGAGTGTCAGTGCCCTTGTACTTAAGTCGGCATTGTGCCATTTGTATTAAATTCGGATGCAATTTCTGTGTTTCGTCGTCAATAAGAAGGTCCAAGGGATACAGTTAACCTGAAGTGAAGCATCGGAATCTAAAACTGGACTCACAGGATAGGTTCAAATCATAGAAAGTGAGAGAGTCAGTCCCCTTGTACTTAAGTCGCCATTGTGCATTTTGTATTAAATTCGGAGGCAATAACTGTGTTACATCGTCAATAAGAAGGTCCAAGGGATACAGTAAACCTGAAGTGAAGCATCGGAATCTAAAACTGGACTCACAAGAGAGGTTCAAATCATAGAAAGTTAGAGTGTCAGTCCTCTTGTAATTAAGTCGGCATTGTGCCTTTTGTATTAAATTCGGATGCAAACTCTGTGTTTCATCGTCAATAAGAAGGTCCAAGGGAAACAGTAAACCTGAAGTGAAGCATCGGAATCTAAAACTGGACTCACTTGAGTAGTTCAAATCATAGAGAGTTAGAGTGTCAGTCCTCTTGTACTTAAGTCGGCATTGTGCCTTTGGAAATTAATTCTGATGCAATTTCTGTGTTTCATCGTCAATAAGAACGTCCAAGGGATGCAGTAAACCTGAAGTGAAGCATCGGAATCTAAAACTGGACTCACAGGAGAGGTGCAAATCATAGGAAGTTAGCGTGTCAGTATTCTTGTACTTAAGACGGCATTGTGCCTTATGAATTTAATTCCGATGCAATTTCTGTGATTCATCGTCAATAAGAAGGTGCAAGGTATACAGTAAACCTGAAGTGAAGCAACGGAATCTAAAACTGGACTCACAGGAGAGGTGCAAATCATAGAAAGTTAGAGTGTCAGTCCTCTTGTACTTAAGTCAGCGTTGTACCTTTTTTATTAAATTCGGATGCAAACTCTGTGTTTCATCGTCAATTAGAAGGTCCAAGGGATACAGTAAACCTGAAGTGAAGCATCGGAATGTAAAACTAGACTCAAAGGAGAGGTTCAAATCATAGAAAGTGAGAGTGTCAGTCCTCTTGAACTTAAGTCGGCATTGTACCTTTTGAATTTAATTCCGATTCAATTTCTGTGTTTCATCGTCAATAAGAAGCTGCAAGGTATACAGTAAACCTGAAGTGAAGCATCGGAATCTAAAACTGGACTCACAGGAGAGGTTCAAATCATAGAAGGTGAGAGTGCTAGTCCTCTTCTACTTAGGTGGGCACTGTGCCTTTTGAATTTAATTCCGATGCAATTTCTGTGTTTCATCGTCAATAAGAACGTCCAAGGGATACACTAAACCTGAAGTGAAGCATCGGAATCTAAAACTGGACTCACAGGAGAGGTTCGAATCATAGAAAGTGAGAGTGTCAGTCCTCTTGTACTTATTTCGGCATTGTGCCATTTGTATTAAATTCGGATGCAATTTTTGTGTTTCATCGTCAATAAGAAGGTCCAAAAGATACAGTAAACTTGAGGTGAAGCATCGGAATCTAAAACTGAACTCACAGGAGAGGTTCAAATCATAGGAAGTGAGAGTGTCAGTCCTCTTGTACTTTAGTCACCATTGTGACTTTTGTATTAATTTCGGATACTATTTCTGTGTTTCATCGTCAATAAGAAGGTCCAACGGATACAGTAAACCTGAACTGAAGCATCGGAATCTAAAACTGGACTCACAGGAGAGGTTCAAATCATAGAAAGTGAGAGTGTCAGTCCTCTTGTACTTAAGTCCGTATTGTGCCTTTTGTATTAAATTCGGATGCAGTTTATGTGTTTAATCTTCAATAAGAAGGTCCAAGGAATACAGTACACCTGAAGTAAAGCATCGGAATCTAAAACTGGACTAACAGGAGAGGTTCACATCATAGAAAGTTAGAGTGTCAGTCCTCTTGTACTTAAGTCTTCATTGTGCCTTTTGTATTAAATACGGATGCAAACTCTGTGTTTCATCGTCAATAAGAAGGTCCAAGGGATACAGTAAACCTGAAGTGAAGCAACGGAATCTAAAACTGGACTCACAGGAGAAGTACAAATCATAGAAAGTTAGAGTGTCAGTCCTCTTGTACTTAAGTGGGCATTGTGCCTTTTGAATTTAATTCCGGTGCTATTTCTGTGATTCATTGTCAATAAGAAGGTTCAAGGGATACAGTAAACCTGAAGTGAAGCATCGGAATCTAAAACTGGACTCACAGGAGAGGTTCCAATCATAGAAAGTGAGAGTGTCAGTCCTCTTTTACTTAAGTCGGCATTGTGCGTTTTAAATTTAATTCCGATGCAAAATCTGTGTTTCATCGTCAATACGAAGGTCCAAGGGATACAGTAAACCTGAAGTGAAGCATCGGAATCAAAAACTGGACTCACAGGAGATGTTCAAATCATAGAAAGTGAGATTGTCAGTCCTCTTGTACTAAAGTCGCCATTGTGATTTTTGTATTAACTTCGGATGCAATTTCTGTGTTTCATCGTCAATAAGAAGGTCCAAGGGATACAGTAAACCTGAAGTGAAGTATCGGAATCTAAAACTGGACTCACAGGAGAGGTTCAAATCATAGAAAGTTAGAGTGTCAGTCCTCTTGTACTTAAGTCGGCATTGTGCCTTTTGTATTAAATTCGGATGCAATTTCTGTGTTTCATCGTCAATAAGAAGGTCCAAGGGATACAGTAAACCTTAAGTGAAGCATCGGAATCTAGAACTGGACTCGCAGGAGAGGTTCAAATCATAGAATGTTAGAGTGTCAGTCCTCTTTTACTTAAGACGGCATTGTGCCATTTGTATTAAATTCGGATGCGATTTCTGTGTTTTATCGTCAACAAGAAGGTCCAAGGGATACAGTAAACCTGAAGTGAGGCTTCGGAATCTAAATCTGACCTCACAGGAGAGGTTCGAATCATAGAAAGTGATAGTGTCAGTCCTCTTGTACTTAAGTCGGCATTGAGCCATTTGTATTAAATTCGGATGCAATTTCTGTGTTTCATCGTCAATAAGAAGGTCCAAGAGATACAGTAAACCTGAGGTGAAGCATCGGAATCTAAAACTGGACTCACAGGAGAGGTTCAAATCATAGAAAGTTAGAGTGTCAGTCCTCTTGTCCTTACGTCAGCATTGTACCTTTTGTATTAAATTCGGATGCAAACTCTGTGTTTCATCGTCAATTAGACGGTCCAAGGGATACAGTAAACCTGAAGTGAAGCATCGGAATCTAAAACTGGACTCACAGGACAGGTTCAAATCATAGAAAGTGAGAGTGTCAGTCCTCTTGTACTTAAGACGGCATTGTGCCTTTAGAATTTAATTCCGATGCAATTTCTGTGTTTCATCGTCAATAAGAAGGTGCAAGGTATACAGTAAACCTGAAGTGAAGCATCGGAATCTAAATCTGACCTCACAGGAGAGGTTCGAATCATAGAAAGTGAGAGTGTCAGTCCTCTTGTACTTATGTCGCAATTGTGCCATTTGTATTACATTCGGATGCAATTTCTGTGTTTCGTAGTCAATGAGAAGGTCCAAGGGATACAGTAAACCTGAAGTGAAGCATCGGAATCTAAAACTGGACTCACAGGGGAGGTTCACATCATAGAAAGTGAGAGTGTCAGTTCTCTAGTACTTAAGTCGACATTGTGCCTTTTGTATTAAATACGGATGCAATTACTGTTTTCATCGTCAACAAGAAGGTCCAAGGGATACAGTAAACCTGAAGTAAAGCATCGGAATCTAAAACTGGAATCACAGGAGAGGTTCAAATCATAAAAAGTTAGAGTGTCAGTCCTCTTGTACTTATGTCGGCATTGTGCCTTATGAATTTAATTCCGATGCTATTTCTGTGTTTCATTGTCAATAAGAAGGTCCAAGGGATACAGTAAACCTGAAGTGAAGCATCGGAATCTAAAACTGGACTCACAGGAGAGGTTCGAATCATAGAAAGTGAGAGTGTCAGTCCTCTTTTACTTAAGTCGGCATTGTGCCTTTTGTATTAAATTCGGATGCAGTTTATGTGTTTAATATTCAATAAGAAGGTCCAAGGAATACAGTAAACCTGAAGTAAAGCATCGGAATCTAAAACTGGACTAACAGGAGAGGTTCACATCATAGAAAGTTAGAGTGTCAGTCCTCTTGTACTTAAGTCTTCATTGTGCCTTTTGTATTAAATACGGATGCAAACTCTGTGTTTCATCGTCAATAAGAAGGTCCAAAAGATACAGTAAACCTGAGGTGAAGCATCGGAATCTAAAACTGGACTCACAGGAGAGGATCAAATCATAGAAAGTGAGAGTGTCAGTCCTCTTGTACTTTAGTCACCATTGTGACTTTTGTATTTATTTCGGATGCAATTTCTGTGTTTCATCGTCAATAAGAAGGTCCAACGGATACAGTAAACCTGAACTGAAGCATCGGAATCTAAAACTGGACTCACAGGAGAGGTTCAAATCATAGAAAGTGAGAGTGTCAGTCCTCTTGTACTTAAGTCCGTATTGTGCCTTTTGTATTAAATTCGGATGCAGTTTATGTGTTTAATCTTCAATAAGAAGGTCCAAGGAATACAGTAAACCTGAAGTAAAGCATCGGAATCTAAAACTGGACTAACAGGAGAGGTTCACATCATAGAAAGTTAGAGTGTCAGTCCTCTTGTACTTAAGTCTTCATTGTGCCTTTTGTATTAAATACGGATGCAAACTCTGTGTTTCATCGTCAATAAGAAGGTCCAAGGGATACAGTAAACCTGAAGTGAAGCAACGGAATCTAGAACTGGACTCACAGGAGAAGTACAAATCATAAAAAGTTAGAGTGTCAGTCCTCTTGTACTTAAGTGGGCATTGTGCCTTTTGAATTTAATTCCGGTGCTATTTCTGTGGTTCATTGTCAATAAGAAGGTTCAAGGGATACAGTAAACCTGAAGTGAAGCATCGGAATCTAAAACTGGACTCACAGGAGAGGTTCCAATCATAGAAAGTGAGAGTGTCAGTCCTCTTTTACTTAAGTCGGCATTGTGCGTTTTAAATTTAATTCCGATGCAAAATCTGTGTTTCATCGTCAATACGAAGGTCCAAGGGATACAGTAAACCTGAAGTGAAGCATCGGAATCAAAAACTGGACTCACAGGAGATGTTCAAATCATAGAAAGTGAGATTGTCAGTCCTCTTGTACTAAAGTCGCCATTGTGATTTTTGTATTAACTTCGGATGCAATTTCTGTGTGTCATCGTCAATAAGAAGGTCCAAGGGATACAGTAAACCTGGAGTGAAGCATCGGAATCTAAAACTGGACTCACAGGAGAGGTTCAAATCATAGAAAGTTAGAGTGTCAGTCCTCTTGTACTTAAGTCGGCATTGTGCCTTTTGTGTTAAATTCGGATGCAATTTCTGTGTATCATCGTCAATAAGAAGGTCCAAGGGATACAGTAAACCTTAAGTGAAGCATCGGAATCTTGAACTGGACTCGCAGGAGAGGTTCAAATCATAGAATGTTAGAGTGTCAGTCCTCTTTTACTTAAGACGGCATTGTGCCATTTGTATTAAATTCGGATGCGATTTCTGTGTTTTATCGTCAACAAGAAGGTCCAAGGGATACAGTAAACCTGAAGTGAGGCATCGGAATCCAAATCTGACCTCACAGGAGAGGTTCGAATCATAGAAAGTGATAGTGTCAGTCCTCTTGTACTTAAGTCGGCATTGAGCCATTTGTATCAAATTCGGATGCAATTTCTATGTTTCATCGTCAATAAGAAGGTCCAAGAGATACAGTAAACCTGAGGTGAAGCATCGGAATCTAAAACTGGACTCACAGGAGAGGTTCAAATCATAGAAAGTGAGAGTGTCAGTCCTCTTGTACTTAAGTCGCGATTGTGATTTTTGTATTAATTTCGGATGCAAATTCTGTGTTTCATCGTCAATAAGAAGGTCCTAGGGATACAGTAAACCTGAAGTGAAGCATCGGAATCCAAAACTGGACTCACAGGAGAGGTTCGAATCATAGAAAGTTAGAGTGTCAGTCCTCTTGTCCTTACGTCACCATTGTACCTTTTGTATTAAATTCGGATGCAAACTCTGTGTTTCATCGTCAATTAGACGGTCCAAGGATACAGTAAACCTGAAGTGAAGCATCGGAATCTGAAACTGGACTCACAGGACAGGTTCAAATCATAGAAAGTGAGAGTGTCAGTCCTCTTGTACTTAAGACGGTATTGTGCCTTTAGAATTTAATTCCGATGCAATTTCTGTGTTCCATCGTCAATAAGAAGGTGCAAGGTATACAGTAAACCTGAAGTGAAGCATCGGAATCTAAATCTGACCTCACAGGAGAGGTTCAAATCATAGAAAGTGAGAGTGTCTGTTCTCTAGTACTTAAGTCGACATTGTGCCTTTTGTATTAAATACGGATGCAATTACTGTTTTCATCGTCAATAAGAAGGTCCAAGGGATACTGTAAACCTGAAGTGAATCATCGGAATCTAAATCTGACCTCACAGGAGAGGTTCAAATCATAGAAAGTGAGAGTGTCAGTCCTCTTTTACTTAAGTCGGCATTGTGCGTTTTAAATTTAATTCCGATGCAATATCTGTGTTTCATCGTCAATACGAAGGTCCAAGGGATACAGTGAACCTGAAGTGAAGCATCGGAATCTAAAACTGGACTCACAGGAGATGTTCAAATCATAGAAAGTGAGATTGTCGGTCCTCTTGTACTAAAGTCGCCATTGTGATTGTTGTATTAAATTCGGATGCAATTTCTGTGTTTCATCGTCAATAAGAAGGTCCAAGGGATACAGTAAACCTGAGGTGAAGCATCGGAAACTAAAACTGGACTCACAGGAGAGGTTCAAATCATAGAAAGTGAGAGTGTCAGTCCTCTTGTACTTAAGTCACCAATGTGACTTTTGTATTAATTTCGGATGCAGTTTCTGTGTTTCATCGTCAAGAAGAAGGTCCAAGGGATACAGTAAACCTGAAGTGAAGCATCGGAATCTAAAACTGGACTCACAGGAGAGGTGCAAATCATAGAAAGTGAGAGTGTCAGTCCTCTTGTACTTAAGTCGCCATTGTGCCTTTTGTATTAAATGCAGATGCAATTTATGTGTTTCATCGTCAATCAGAAGGTCCAAGGGATACAGTAAACCTGAAGTAAAGCATCGGAATCTAAAACTGGACTCACAGGAGAGGTTCAAATCATAGAAAGTAAGAGTGTCAGTCCTCTGGTACTTAAGTCGGCATTGTGCCTTTTGTATTAAATTCGGATGCAAACTCTGTGTTTCATCGTCAATAAGAAGGTCCAAGGGATACAGTAAACCTGAAGTGAAGCATCGGAATCTAAAACTGGACTCACAGGAGAGGTTCAAATCATAGAAACCTAGAGTGCCAGTCCTCTTGTACTTAAGTCGGCATTGTGCCTTTTGTATTAAATTCGGATGCAAACTCTGTGTTTCATCGTCAGTAAGAAGAACCAAGGGATACAGTAAACCTGAAATGAAGCATCAGAATCTAAAACTAGACTAACAGTAGAGGTTCAAATCATAGAAAGTGAGAGTGTCAGTCCTCTTGTACTTAAGTCGGCATTGTGCCGTTTGTTTTAAATTCGGATGCAATTTCTGTGTTTCATCGTCAATAAGAAGGTCCAAGGTATACAGTAAACCTGAAGTGAAGCATCGGAATATAAAACTGGACTCACAGGAGAGGTTCAAATCATAGAAAGTGAGAGAGTCAGTCCTCTTTTACTTAAGTCGGCATTGTGCATTTTAAATTTAATTCCGATGCAATATCTGTGTTTCATTGTCAATACGAAGGTCCAACGGATACAGTAAACCTGAAGTGAGCATCGGAATCTATAACTGGACTCACAGGAGAGGTTCAAATCATAGAAAGTGAGAGTGTCAGTCCTCTTGTACTTAAGTCACCATTGTGACTTTTTTATTATATTCGGATGCAGTTTCTGTGTTTCATCGTCAATAAGAAGGTCCAAGGGATACAGTAAACCTGAAGCGAAGCATCGGAATCTAAAACTGGACTCACAGGAGAGATTCAAATCATAGAAAGTGAGAGTGTCAGTCCTCTTTTACTTAAGTCGGCATTGTGCGTTTTAAATTTAATTCCGATGCAATATCTGTGTTTCATCCTCAATAACAAGGTCCAAGGGATACAGTAAACCTGAAGTGAGGCTTCGAAATCTAGAACTGGACTCACAGGAGAAATTCAAATCATAGATAGTGAGAGTGTCAGTGCTCTTTTACTTAAGTCGGCATTGTGCCTTTTGTATTAAATTCGGTTGCAATTTCTGTGTTTCATCGTCAATAAGAAGGTGCAAGGTATACAGTAAACCTGAAGAGAAGCATCGGAATCTAAAACTGGACTCACAGGACAGGTTCAAATCATAGAAACTTAGAGTGCCAGTCCTCTTGTACTTAAGTCGGCATTGTGCCTTTTGTATTAAATTCGGATGCAAACTCTGTGTTTCATCGTCAGTAAGAAGAACCAAGGGATACAGGAAACCTGAAATGAAGCATCGGAATCTAAAACTAGACTCACAGTAGAGGTTCAAATCATAGATAGTGAGAGTGTCAGTCCTCTTGTACTTAAGTCGGCATTGTGCCGTTTGTTTTAAATTCGGATGCAATTTCTGTGTTTCATCGTCAATAAGAAGGTCCAAGGTATACAGTAAACCTGAAGTGAAGCATCGGAATCTAAAACTGGACTCACAGGAGAGGTTCAAATCATAGAAAGTCAGAGAGTCAGTCCTTTTGTACTTAAGTCACCATTGTGACTTTTGTATTAATTTCGGATGCCATTTTTGTGTTTCATCGTCAATAAGAAGGTCCAAGGGATACAGTAAACCTGAAGTGAAGCATCGGAAACTAAAACTGGACTCACAGGAGAGGTGCAATTCATAGAAAGTGAGAGTGTCAATCCTCTTGTACTTAAGTCGCCATTGTGCCGTTTGATTTAAATTCGGATGCAAACTCTGTGTTTCATCGTCAATAAGAAGGTCCAAGGGATACAGTAAACCTGAAGTGAAGCATCGGAATCTAAAACTGGACTAACAGGAGAGGTTCAAGTCATAGAAAGTTAGAGTGTCAGTCCCCTTGTACTTAAGTAGGCATTGTGCCTTTTGAATTTAATTCCGATGCTATTTCTGTGTTTCATTGTCAATAAGAAGGTCCAAGGGATACCGTAAACCTGAAGTGAAGCATCGGAATATAAAACTGGACTCACAGGAGAGGTTCAAATCATAGAAAGTGAGAGTGTCAGTCCTCTTTTACTTAAGTCGGCATTGTGCATTTTAAATTTAATTCCGATGCAATATCTCTGTTTCATCGTCAATACGAAGGTCCAAGGGATACAGTAAACCTGAAGTGAAGCATCGGAATCTAAAGCTGGACTCACAGGAGATGTTCAAATCATAGAAAGTGGGATTGTCAGTCCTATTGTACTAAAGTCGCCATTGTGTTTTATGTATTAACCTCGGATGCAATTTCTGTGTTTCATCGTCAATAAGAAGGTCCAAGGGATACAGTAAACCTGAAGTGAAGCATCGGAATCTAAAACTGGACTCACAGGAGAGGTTCAAATCATAGAAAGTTAGAGTGTCAGTCCTCTTGTACTTAAGTCGGCATTGTGCCTTTTGTATTAAATTCGGATGCAATTTCTGTGGTTCATCGTCAATAAGAAGGTCCAAGGGATACAGTAAACCTGAAGTGAAGCATCGGAATCTAAAACTGGACTCACAGGAGAGGTTCAAATCATAGAAAGTTAGAGAGTCAGTTCTCTTGTACTTTAGTCGGCATTGTACCTTTTGTATTAAATTCGGATGCAATTTCTGTGTTTCATCGTCAATAAGAAGGTCCAAGGGATACAGTAAACCTTAAGTGAAGCATCGGAATCTAAAACTGGACTCGCAGGAGAGGTTCAAATCATAGAATGTTAGAGTGTCAGTCCTCTTTTACTTAAGACGGCACTGTGCCATTTGTATTAAATTCGGATGCGATTTCTGTGTTTTATCGTCAACAAGAGGGTCCAAGGGATACAGTAAACCTGAAGTGAAGCATCGGAAACTAAAACTGGACTCACAGGAGAGGTGCAATTCATAGAAAGTGAGAGTGTCAATCCTCTTGTCCTTACGTCACCATTGTACCTTTTGTATTAAATTCGGATGCAAACTCTGTGTTTCATCGTCAATTAGACGGTCCAAGGATACAGTAAACCTGAAGTGAAGCATCGGAATCTGAAACTGGACTCACAGGACAGGTTCAAATCATAGAAAGTGAGAGTGTCAGTCCTCTTGTACTTAAGACGGTATTGTGCCTTTAGAATTTAATTCCGATGCAATTTCTGTGTTCCATCGTCAATAAGAAGGTGCAAGGTATACAGTAAACCTGAAGTGAAGCATCGGAATCTAAATCTGACCTCACAGGAGAGGTTCAAATCATAGAAAGTGAGAGTGTCTGTTCTCTAGTACTTAAGTCGACATTGTGCCTTTTGTATTAAATACGGATGCAATTACTGTTTTCATCGTCAATAAGAAGGTCCAAGGGATACTGTAAACCTGAAGTGAATCATCGGAATCTAAATCTGACCTCACAGGAGAGGTTCAAATCATAGAAAGTGAGAGTGTCAGTCCTCTTTTACTTAAGTCGGCATTGTGCGTTTTAAATTTAATTCCGATGCAATATCTGTGTTTCATCGTCAATACGAAGGTCCAAGGGATACAGTGAACCTGAAGTGAAGCATCGGAATCTAAAACTGGACTCACAGGAGATGTTCAAATCATAGAAAGTGAGATTGTCGGTCCTCTTGTACTAAAGTCGCCATTGTGATTGTTGTATTAAATTCGGATGCAATTTCTGTGTTTCATCGTCAATAAGAAGGTCCAAGGGATACAGTAAACCTGAGGTGAAGCATCGGAAACTAAAACTGGACTCACAGGAGAGGTTCAAATCATAGAAAGTGAGAGTGTCAGTCCTCTTGTACTTAAGTCACCAATGTGACTTTTGTATTAATTTCGGATGCAGTTTCTGTGTTTCATCGTCAAGAAGAAGGTCCAAGGGATACAGTAAACCTGAAGTGAAGCATCGGAATCTAAAACTGGACTCACAGGAGAGGTGCAAATCATAGAAAGTGAGAGTGTCAGTCCTCTTGTACTTAAGTCGCCATTGTGCCTTTTGTATTAAATGCAGATGCAATTTATGTGTTTCATCGTCAATCAGAAGGTCCAAGGGATACAGTAAACCTGAAGTAAAGCATCGGAATCTAAAACTGGACTCACAGGAGAGGTTCAAATCATAGAAAGTAAGAGTGTCAGTCCTCTGGTACTTAAGTCGGCATTGTGCCTTTTGTATTAAATTCGGATGCAAACTCTGTGTTTCATCGTCAATAAGAAGGTCCAAGGGATACAGTAAACCTGAAGTGAAGCATCGGAATCTAAAACTGGACTCACAGGAGAGGTTCAAATCATAGAAACCTAGAGTGCCAGTCCTCTTGTACTTAAGTCGGCATTGTGCCTTTTGTATTAAATTCGGATGCAAACTCTGTGTTTCATCGTCAGTAAGAAGAACCAAGGGATACAGTAAACCTGAAATGAAGCATCAGAATCTAAAACTAGACTAACAGTAGAGGTTCAAATCATAGAAAGTGAGAGTGTCAGTCCTCTTGTACTTAAGTCGGCATTGTGCCGTTTGTTTTAAATTCGGATGCAATTTCTGTGTTTCATCGTCAATAAGAAGGTCCAAGGTATACAGTAAACCTGAAGTGAAGCATCGGAATATAAAACTGGACTCACAGGAGAGGTTCAAATCATAGAAAGTGAGAGAGTCAGTCCTCTTTTACTTAAGTCGGCATTGTGCATTTTAAATTTAATTCCGATGCAATATCTGTGTTTCATCGTCAATACGAAGGTCCAACGGATACAGTAAACCTGAAGTGAGCATCGGAATCTATAACTGGACTCACAGGAGAGGTTCAAATCATAGAAAGTGAGAGTGTCAGTCCTCTTGTACTTAAGTCACCATTGTGACTTTTTTATTATATTCGGATGCAGTTTCTGTGTTTCATCGTCAATAAGAAGGTCCAAGGGATACAGTAAACCTGAAGCGAAGCATCGGAATCTAAAACTGGACTCACAGGAGAGATTCAAATCATAGAAAGTGAGAGTGTCAGTCCTCTTTTACTTAAGTCGGCATTGTGCGTTTTAAATTTAATTCCGATGCAATATCTGTGTTTCATCCTCAATAACAAGGTCCAAGGGATACAGTAAACCTGAAGTGAGGCTTCGAAATCTAGAACTGGACTCACAGGAGAAATTCAAATCATAGATAGTGAGAGTGTCAGTGCTCTTTTACTTAAGTCGGCATTGTGCCTTTTGTATTAAATTCGGTTGCAATTTCTGTGTTTCATCGTCAATAAGAAGGTGCAAGGTATACAGTAAACCTGAAGAGAAGCATCGGAATCTAAAACTGGACTCACAGGACAGGTTCAAATCATAGAAACTTAGAGTGCCAGTCCTCTTGTACTTAAGTCGGCATTGTGCCTTTTGTATTAAATTCGGATGCAAACTCTGTGTTTCATCGTCAGTAAGAAGAACCAAGGGATACAGGAAACCTGAAATGAAGCATCGGAATCTAAAACTAGACTCACAGTAGAGGTTCAAATCATAGATAGTGAGAGTGTCAGTCCTCTTGTACTTAAGTCGGCATTGTGCCGTTTGTTTTAAATTCGGATGCAATTTCTGTGTTTCATCGTCAATAAGAAGGTCCAAGGTATACAGTAAACCTGAAGTGAAGCATCGGAATCTAAAACTGGACTCACAGGAGAGGTTCAAATCATAGACAGTCAGAGAGTCAGTCCTTTTGTACTTAAGTCACCATTGTGACTTTTGTATTAATTTCGGATGCCATTTTTGTGTTTCATCGTCAATAAGAAGGTCCAAGGGATACAGTAAACCTGAAGTGAAGCATCGGAAACTAAAACTGGACTCACAGGAGAGGTGCAATTCATAGAAAGTGAGAGTGTCAATCCTCTTGTACTTAAGTCGCCATTGTGCCGTTTGTTTTAAATTCGGATGCAAACTCTGTGTTTCATCGTCAATAAGAAGGTCCAAGGGATACAGTAAACCTGAAGTGAAGCATCGGAATCTAAAACTGGACTAACAGGAGAGGTTCAAGTCATAGAAAGTTAGAGTGTCAGTCCCCTTGTACTTAAGTAGGCATTGTGCCTTTTGAATTTAATTCCGATGCTATTTCTGTGTTTCATTGTCAATAAGAAGGTCCAAGGGATACCGTAAACCTGAAGTGAAGCATCGGAATATAAAACTGGACTCACAGGAGAGGTTCAAATCATAGAAAGTGAGAGTGTCAGTCCTCTTTTACTTAAGTCGGCATTGTGCATTTTAAATTTAATTCCGATGCAATATCTCTGTTTCATCGTCAATACGAAGGTCCAAGGGATACAGTAAACCTGAAGTGAAGCATCGGAATCTAAAGCTGGACTCACAGGAGATGTTCAAATCATAGAAAGTGGGATTGTCAGTCCTATTGTACTAAAGTCGCCATTGTGTTTTATGTATTAACCTCGGATGCAATTTCTGTGTTTCATCGTCAATAAGAAGGTCCAAGGGATACAGTAAACCTGAAGTGAAGCATCGGAATCTAAAACTGGACTCACAGGAGAGGTTCAAATCATAGAAAGTTAGAGTGTCAGTCCTCTTGTACTTAAGTCGGCATTGTGCCTTTTGTATTAAATTCGGATGCAATTTCTGTGTTTCATCGTCAATAAGAAGGTCCAAGGGATACAGTAAACCTGAAGTGAAGCATCGGAATCTAAAACTGGACTCACAGGAGAGGTTCAAATCATAGAAAGTTAGAGAGTCAGTTCTCTTGTACTTTAGTCGGCATTGTACCTTTTGTATTAAATTCGGATGCAATTTCTGTGTTTCATCGTCAATAAGAAGGTCCAAGGGATACAGTAAACCTTAAGTGAAGCATCGGAATCTAAAACTGGACTCGCAGGAGAGGTTCAAATCATAGAATGTTAGAGTGTCAGTCCTCTTTTACTTAAGACGGCACTGTGCCATTTGTATTAAATTCGGATGCGATTTCTGTGTTTTATCGTCAACAAGAGGGTCCAAGGGATACAGTGAACCTGAAGTGAAGCATCGGAATCTAAATCTGACCTAACAGGAGAGGTTCGAATCATAAAAAGTGAGAGTGTCAGTCCTCTTGTACTTAAGTCGGCATTGTGCCATTTGTATTAAATTCGGATGCAATTTCTGTGTTTCATCGTCAATACGAAGGTCCAAGAGATACAGTAAACCTCAGGTGAAGCGTCGGAATCTAAAACTGGACTCACAGGCGAGGTTCAAATCATAGAAAGTGAGAGTGTCAGTCCTCTTGTACTTAAGTCGCGATTGTGATTTTTGTATTTAATTCGGATGCAAATTCTGTGTTTCATCGTCAATAAGAAGGTCCAAGGGATACAGTAAACCTGAAGTGAAGCATCGGAATCTAAAACTGGACTCACAGGAGAGGTTCAAATCATAGAAAGTTGGAGAGTCAGTTCTCTTGTGCTTTAGTCGGCATTGTACCTTTTGTATTAAATTCGGATGCAAACTCTGTGTTTCATCGTCAATTAGAAGGTCCAAGGGACACAGTAACCCTGAAGTGAAGCATCGGAATCTAAAACTGGACTCACAGGAGAGGTTCAAACCATAGAAAGTGAGAGTGTCAGTCCTCTTGTACTTAAGTCGGAATTGTGCCTTTTGAATTTAATTCCGATGCAATTTCTGTGTTTTATTGTCAATAAGAAGGTGCAAGGTATACAGTAAACGTGAAGTGAAGCATCGGAATCTAAATCTGACCTCACAGCAGAAGTTCGAATCATGGAAAGTGAGAGTGTCAGTGCCCTTGTACTTAAGTCGGCAAAGTGCCATTTGTATTAAATTCGGATGCAATTTCTGTGTTTCGTCGTCAATAAGAAGGTACAAGGGATACAGCAAACCTGAAGTGAAGCATCGGAATCTAAAACTGGACTCACAGGAGAGGTTCAAATCATAGAAAGTTAGAGTGTCAGTCCTCTTATAATTAAGTCGGCATTGTGATTTTTGTATTAAATTCGGATGCAAACTCTGTGTTTCATCGTCAATAAGAAGGTCCAAGGGAAACAGTAAACCTGAAGTGAAGCATCGGAATCTAAAACTGGACTCACTTGAGTAGTTCAAATCATTGAAAGTTAGAGTGTCAGTCCTCTTGTACTTAAGTTGTCATTGTGCCTTTTGAATTTAATTCTGATGCAATTTCTGTGTTTCATCGTCAATAAGAAGGTCCAAGGGATATAGTAAACCTGAAGTGAAGCATCGGAATCTAAAACTGGACTCACAGGAGAGGTGCAAATCATAGAAAGTTAGAGTGTCAGTATTCTTCTACTTAAGACGGCATTGTGCCGTCTGAATTTAATTCCGATGCAATTTCTGTGTTTCATCGTCAATAAGAATGTGCAAGATATACAGTAAACCTGAAGTGAAGCATCGGAATCTAAATCTGACCTCACAGGAGAGGTTCGAATCATAGAAAGTAAGAGTGTCAGTCCTCTTGTACTTAAGTCGGCAATGTGCCATTTGTATTAAATTCGGATGCAATTTCTGTGTTTCGTCGTCAATAAGAAGGTCCAAGGGATACAGCAAACCTGAACGGAAGCATCGGAATCTAAAACTGGACTCACAGGAGAGATTCAAATCATAGAAAGTGAGAGTGTCAGTCCTCTTGTACTTAAGTCGGCATTGTGCCTTTTGAATTTAATTCCGGTGCTATTTCTGTGGTTCATTGTCAATAAGAAGGTTCAAGGGATACAGTAAACCTGAAGTGAAGCATCGGAATCTAAAACTGGACTCACAGGAGAGGTTCAAATCATAGAAAGTGAGAGTGTCAGTGCTCTTTTACTTAAGTCGGCATTGTGCGTTTTAAATTTAATTCCGATGCAAAATCTGTGTTTCATCGTCTATAAGAAGGTCCAAGGGATACAGTAAACCTGAAGTGAAGCATCGGAATCTAAAACTGGACTCACAGGAGAGATTCAAATCATAGAAAGTTAGAGTGTCACTCCGCTTGTACTTAAGTCGGTAATGTGCCCTTTGTATTAAATTCGGATGCAATTTCTGTGTTTCATCGTCAATAAGAAGGTCCAAAGGATACAGTAAACCTTAAGTGAAGCATCGGAATCAAAAACTAGACTCGCAGGAGAGGTTCACATCACAGAATGTTAGAGCGTCAGTCCTCTTTTACTTGAGACGGCATTGTGCTATTTGTATTAACTTCAAATGCGATTTCTGTGTTTTATCGTCAGCAAGGAGGTCCAAGGGATACAGTAAACCTGAAGTGAATTATCGGAATCTAAATCTGACCTCACAGGAGAGGTTCGAATCATAAAAAGTGAGAGTGTCAGTCCTCTTGTACTTAAGTCGGCATTGTGCTATTTGTATTAAATTCGGATGAAATTTCTGTGTTTCATCGTCAATAAGAAGGTCCAAGAGATACAGTAAACCTGAGGTCAAGCATCGGAATCTAAAACAGGACTCACAGGAGAGGTTCAAACCATAGAAAATGAGAGTGTCAGTCCTCTTGTACTTAAGTCGCGATTGTGATATTTGTATTTAATTCGGATGCAAATTCTGTGTTTCATCGTCAATAAGAAGATCCAAGGGATACAGTAAACCTGAAGTGAAGCATCGGAATCTAAAACTGGACATACAGGAGAGGTTCAAATCATAGAAAGTTAGAGAGTCAGTCCTCTTGTACTTTAGTCGGCATTGTACCTTTTGTATTAAATTCGGATGCAAACTCTGTGTTTCATCGTCAATTAGAAGGTCAAAGGGACACAGTAAACCTGAAGTGAAGCATCGGAGTCTAAAACTGGACTCACAGGAGACGTTCAAATCATAGAAAGTGAGAGTGTCAGTCCTCTTGTACTTAAGTCGGAATTGTGCCTTTTGAATTTAATTCCGATGCAATATCTGTGTTTCATCGTCAATAAGAAGGTGCAAGGTATACAGTAAACCTGAAGTGAAGCATCGGAATCTAATTCTGACCTCACAGGAGAAGTTCGAATCATGGAAAGTGAGAGTGTCAGTGCCCTTGTACTTTAGTCGGCATCCTGCCATTTGTATTAAATTCGGATGCAATTTCTGTGTTTCATCGTCAATAAGAAGGTCCAAGGGATACAGTAAACCTGAAGTGAAGCATCGGAATCTAAAACTGGACTCACAGGATAGGTTGAAATCATAGAAAGTGAGAGTGTCAGTCCCCTTGTACTTAAGTCGCCATTGTGCCTTTTGTATTAAATTCGGATGCAATTACTGTGTTTCATCGTCAATAAGAAGGTCCAAGGGATACAGTAAACCTGAAGTGAAGCATCGGAATCTAAAACTGGACTCACAGGAGAGGTTCGGATGCAAATTCTGTGTTTTATCGTCAATAAGAAGGTCCAAGGGAAACAGTAAACCTGAAGTGAAGCATCGGAATCTAAAACAGGACTCACTTGAGTAGTTCAAATCATAGGAAGTTAGTGTGTCAGTCCTCTTGTACTTAAGTCGGCATTGTGCCTTTTGAATTTAATTCTGATGCAATTTCTGTGTTTCATCGTCAATAAGAAGGTCCAAGGGATACAGTAAACCTGAAGTGAAGCATCGGAATCTAAATCTGGACTCACAGGAGAGGTGCAAATCATAGAAAGTTAGAGTGTCAGTATTCTTGTACTTAAGACGGCATTGTGCCCTTTGAATTTAATTCTGATGCAATTTCTGTGTTTCATCGTCAATAAGAAGGTGCAAGGTATACAGTAAACCTGAAGTGAAGCATCGGAATCTAAATCTGACCTCACAGGAGAGGTTCGAATCATAGAAAGTAAGAGTGTCAGTCCTCTTGTACTTATGTCGGCATTGTGCCATTTGTATAAAATTCGGATGCAATTTCTGTGTTTCGTCGTCAATAAGAAGGTCCAAGGGATACAGCAAACCTGAAGTGAAGCATCGGAATCTAAAACTGGACTCACAGGAGAGATTCAAATTATAGAAAGTGAGAGTGTCAGTCCTCTTTTACTTAAGTCGGCATTGTGCGTTTTAAATTTAATTCCGATGCAATATCTGTGTTTCATCGTCAATAACAAGGTCCAAGGGATAACGTAAACCTGAAGGGAAGCATCGGAATCTAGAACTGGACTCACAGGAGATGTTCAAATCATAGAAAGTGAGAGTGTCAGTCCTCTTGTACTTAAGCCGCCATTGTGATTTTTGTGATATATTCGGATGCAATTTCTGTGTTTCGTCGTCAATAAGAAGGTCCAAGGGATACAGTAAACCTGAAGTGAAGCATCGGAATCTAAAACTGGACTCACAGGAGAGGTGCAAATCATAGAAAATTAGTGTGTCAGTCCTCTTGTACTTAAGTCGCATTGTACCTTTTGTATTAAATTCGGACGCAAACTCTGTGTTTCATCGTCAATTAGAAGGTCCAAGGGATACAGTAAACGTGAAGTGAAGCATCGGAATGTAAAACTGGACTCACAGGAGAGGTACAAATCATAGAAAGTTAGAGTGTCAGTCCTCTTGTACTTAAGTCGGCATTGTGCCTTTTGAATTTAATTCCGGTGCTATTTCTGTGGTTCATTGTCAATAAGAAGGTTCAAGGGATACAGTAAACCTGAAGTGAAGCATCGGAATCTAAAACTGGACTCACAGGAGAGGTTGAAATCATAGAAAGTGAGAGTGTCAGTCCTCTTTTACTTAAGTCGGCATTGTGCGTTTTAAATTTAATTCCGATGCAAAATCTGTGTTTCATCGTCTATAAGAAGGTCCAAGGGATACAGTAAACCTGAAGTGAAGCATCGGAATCTAAAACTGGACTCACAGGAGAGATTCAAATCATAGAAAGTTAGAGTGTCACTCCGCTTGTACTTAAGTCGGTAATGTGCCTTTTGTATTAAATTCGTATGCAATTTCTGTGTTTCATCGTCAGTAAGAAGGTCCAAGCGATACAGTAAACCTTAAATGAAGCATCGGAATCTAAAACTGGACTCGCAGGAGAGGTTCACATCACAGAATGTTAGAGCGTCAGTCCTCTTTTACTTGAGACGGCATTGTGCTATTTGTAATAATTTCAGATGCGATTTCTGTGTTTTACCGTCAACAAGGAGGTCCAAGGGATACAGTAAACCTGAAGTGAAGCATCGGAATCTAAATCTGACCTCACAGGAGAGGTTCGAATCATAGAAAGTTAGAGTGTCAGTCTTCTTGTACTTAAGTCGGCATTGTGCCTTTTGTATTAAATTCGGATGCAATTTCTGTGTTTCATCGTCAATACGAAGGTCCAACAGATACAGTAAACCTGATGTGAAGCATCGGAATCTAAAACTGGACTCACAGGAGAGGTTCAAATCATAGAAGTTGAGAGTGTCAGTCCTCTTGTACTTAAGTCGGAATTGTGCCTTTTGAATTTAATTCCGATGCAATTTCTGTGTTTCATCGTCAATAAGAAGGTGCAAGGTATACAGTAAACCTGAAGTGAAGCATCGGAATCTAAATCTGACCTCACAGGAGAAGTTCGAATCATGGAAAGTGAGAGTGTCAGTGCCCTTGTACTAAAGTCGGCATTGTGCCATTTGTATTAAATTCGGATGCAATCTCTGTGTTTCATCGTCAATAAGAAGGTTTAAGGGATACACTAAACCTGAAGTGAAGCATCCCAATCTAAAACTGCACTCACAGGATAGGTTCAAATCATTGAAAGTGAGAGTGTCAGTCCCCTGGTACTTAAGTCGCCATTGTGCCTTTTGTATTAAATTCTGATGCAATTTCTGTGTGTCATTGTCAATAAGAAGGTCCAAGGGATACAGTAAACCTGAAGTGAAGCATCGGAATCTAAACCTGGACTCACAGGAGAGGTTCAAATCATGGAAATTTAGAGTGTCAGTCCTCTTGTAATTAAGTCGGCATTGTGCCTTTTGTATTAAATTCGGATGCAAACTCTGTGTTTCATCGTCAACAAGAAGGTCCAAGGGAAACAGTAAACCTGAAGTGATGCATCGGAATCTAAAACTGGACTCACTGGAGAAGTTCAAATCATAGAAAGTTAGAGTGTCAGTCCTCTTGTACTTAAGTCGGCATTGTGCATTTTGAATTTAATTCTGATGCAATTTCTGTGTTTCATCGACAATAAGAAGGTCCAAGGTATACAGTAAACCTGAAGTGAAGCATCGGAATCTAAATCTGACCTCACAGGAGATTTTCGAATCATAGAAAGTGAGAGTGTAAGTCCTCTTGTACTTAAGTCGGCATTGTGCCATTTGTATTAAATTCGGATGCAATTTCTGTGTTTCATCGTCAATAAGAAGGTCCAAAGGATACAGTAAACCTGAAGTGAAGCATCGGAATCTAAAACTGGACTCACAGGGGAGGTCCAAATCATAGAAAGTGAGAGTGTCAGTCCTCTTGTACTTAAGTCGGCATTGTGCCTTTTGAATTCAATTCCGATGCTATTCCTGTGTTTGATTGTCAATAAGAAGGTCCAAGGGATACAGTAAACCTAAAGTGAAGCATCGGAATCTAAAACTGGACTCACAGGAGAGATTCAAATCATAGGAGGTGAGAGTGTCAGACCTCTTTTACTTAAGACGGCATTGTGCGTTTTAAATTTAATTCCGATGCAATATCTGTGTATCATCGTCAATAGGAAGGTCCAAGGGATAAAGTAAACCTGAAGTGAAGCATCAGAATCTAGAACTGGACTCACAGGAGATGTTCAAATCATAGAAAGTGAGAGTGTCAGTCCTCTTGTACTTGAGCCGCCATTGTGATTTTTGTATTAAATTCGGAAGCAATTTCTGTGTTTCATCGTCAATGAGAAGGTCCAAGGGATACAGTAAACATGAAGTGAAGCATCGGAATATAAAACTGGACTCACAGGAGAGGTGCAAATCATAGAAAGTTAGAGTGTCAGTATTCTTGTACTTAAGACGGCATTGTGCCTTTTGAATTTAATTCCGATGCAATTTCTGTGTTTCATCGTCAACACGAAGGTGCAAGGTATACAGTAAACCTTAAGTGAAGCATCGGAATCTAAATCTGACCTCACAGGAGAAGTTCGAATCATGGAAAGTGAGAGTGTCAGTGCCCTTGTACTTAGGTCGGCATTGTGCCATTTGTATTAAATTCGGATGCAATTTCTGTGTTTCATCGTCAATAAGAAGGTCCAAGGGATACAGTAAACCTGAAGTGAAGCATCGGAATCTAAAACTGGACTCACGGGATAGGTTCAAATCATAGAAAGCTAGAGAGTCAGTCCCCTTGTACTTAAGTCGTCATTGTGCCTTTTGTATTAAATTCGGATGCAATTTCTGTGTTTCATCGTCAATAAGAAGGTCCAAGAGATACAGTAAACCTGAAGTGAAGCATCGGATTCTAAAACTGGACTCACAGGAGAGGTTCAAATCATAGAAAGTTAGAGTGTCAGTCCTGTTGTTATTAAGGCGGCATTGTGCCTTTTGTATTAAATTCGGATGCAAACTCTGTGTTTCATCGTCAATAAGAAGGTCCAAGGGAAACAGTAAACCTGAAGTGAAGCATCGGAATCTAAAACTGGACTCACTGGAGAAGTTCAAATCATAGAAAGTTAGAGTGTCAGTCCTCTTTTACTTAGGTCGGCATTGTGGCTTTTGAATTTAATTCTGATGCAATTTCTGTGTTTCATCGACAATAAGAAGGTCCAAGGGATACAGTAAACCTGAAGTGAAGCATCGGAATCTAAAACTGGACTCACAGGAGAGGTTCAAAGAAAAGAAAGTGAGAGTGTCAGTACTCTTTTGCTTAAGTCGGCATTGTGCGTTTTCAATTTAATTCCGATGCAATTTCTGTGTTTCATCGTCAATAAGAAGGTCCAAGGGATACAGTAAACCTGATGTGAAGCATTGGAATCTAAAACTGGACTCACAGGAGAGGTGCAAATCGTAGAAAGTTAGAGTGTCAGTATTCTTGTACTTAAGACGGCATTGTGCCTTTTGAATTTAATTCCGATGCAATATCTGTGTTTCATCGTCAATAAGAAGGTCCAAGGGATACAGTAAACCTGATGTAAAGCATCGGAATCTAAAACTGGACTCACAGGAGAGGTTCAAATCATAGAAAGTTAGAGTGTCAGTCCCCTTGTACTTAAGTCGGCATTGAGCCTTTTGTATTAAATCCGGATGCAAACTCTGTGTTTCATCGTCAATAAGAAGGTCCAAGGGATACAGTAAACCTGAAGTGAAGCATCGGAATCTAAAACTGGACTCACAGGGGAGGTCCAAATCATAGAAAGTGAGAGTGTCAGTCCTCTTGTACTTAAGTCGCCAAATTGCCTTTTGTATTAAATTCTGATGCAATTTCTGTTTTCATCGTCAATAAGAAAGTCCAAGGGATACAGTAAACCTGATGTAAAGCATCGGAATCTAAAACTGGACTCACAGGAGAGGTTCAAATCATAGAAAGTTAGAGTGTCAGTCCTCTTGTACTTAAGTCGGCATTGTGCCTTTTGTATTAAATCCAGATGCAAACTCTGTGTTTCATCGTCAATAAGAAGGTCCAAGGGTACAGTAAACCTGAAGTGAAGCATCGGAATCTAAAACTGGACTCACAGGAGAGGTTCAAATCATAAAAAGTTAGAGTGTCAGTCCTCTTGTACTTGAGTCGGCATTGTGCCTTTTGAATTTAATTCCGATGCTATTTCTGTGTTTCATTGTCAATAGGAAGGTCCAAGGGATACAGTAAACCTGAAGTGAAGCATCGGAATATAAAACTGGACTCACAGGAGAGATTCAAATCATAGACGGTGAAAGTGCCAGTCCTCTTTTACTTAAGTCGGCATTGTGCGTTTTAAATTTAATTCCGATGCAATATCTGTGTTTCATCGTCAATAAGAAGGTCCAAGGGATAAAGTAAAACTGAAGTGAAGCATCGGTATCTAGAACTGGACTCACAGGAGATGTTCAAATCATAGAAAGTGAGAGTGTCAGTCCTCTTGTACTAAAGTCGGCATTGTGCCTTTTAAATTTAATTCCGATTCAATTTCTGTGTTTCATCGTTAATAAGAAGCTGCAAGTTATACAGTAAACCTGAAGTGAAGCATCGGAATCTAAAACTGGACTCACAGGAGAGGTTCACATCATAGAAAGTGAGAGTGGTAGTCCTCATCTACTTAGGTCGGCACTGTGCCTTTTGAATTTAATTCCGATGCAATATCTGTGTTTCATCGTAAATAAGAACGTCCAAGAGATACAGTAAACCTGAAGTGAAGCATCGGAATCTAAAACTGGACTCACAGGAGAGGTTCGAAACATAGAAAGTGAGAGTGTCAGTCCTCTTGTACTTAAGTCGGCATTGTGCCATTTGAATTAAATTCGGATGCAATTTCTGTGTTTCATCGTCAATAAGAATGTCCAAGGGATACAGTAAACCTGAGGTGAAGCATAGGAATCTAAAACTGCACTCACAGGAGAGGTTCAAATCATAGGAAGTGAGAGTGTCAGTCCTCTTGTACTTAAGTCACCATTGTGACTTTTGTATTAATTTCGGATGCAATTTCTGTGTTTCATCGTCAATAAGAAGGTCCAAGGGATACAGTAAACCTGAAGTGAAGCATCGGAATGTAAAACTGGACTCACAGGAGAGGTTCATATCATAGAAAGTGAGAGTGTCAGTCCTCTTGTACTTAAGTCGGCATTGTGCCTTTTGTTTTTAATTCCGATTCAATTTCTGTGTTTCATCGTCAATAAGAAGCTGCAAGGTATACAGTAAACCTGAAGTGAAGCATCGGAATGTAAAACTGGACTCACAGGAGAGGTTCAAATCATAGAAAGTGAGAGTGTCAGTCCTCTTGTACTTAAGTCGCCATTGTGCCTTTTGTATTAAATTCGGATGCAAACTCTGTGTTTCATCGTCAATAAGAAGGTCCAAGGGATACAGTAAACCTGAAGTGAAGCATCGGAATCTAAAACTGGACTCACAGGAGAGGTACAAAAACATAGAAAGTTAGAGTGTCAGTCCTCTTGTACTTAAGTCGGCATTGTGCCTTTTGAATTTAATTCCGGTGCTATTTCTGTGGTTCATTGTCAACAAGAAGGTCCAAGGGATACGGTAAACCTGAAGGTAAGCATCGGAATCTAAAACTGGACTCACAGGAGAGGTTCAAATCATAGAAAGTGAGAGTGTCAGTCCTCTTTTACTTAGGTCGGCATTGTGCGTTTTAATTTTATTCCGATGCAATGTCTGTGTTTCATCGTCTATAAGAAGGTCCAAGGGATACAGTAAACCTGAAGTGAAGCATCGGAATCTAAAACAGGACTCACAGGAGATGTTCAAATCATAGAGAGTGAGTTTGTCGGTCCTCTTGTACTAAAGTCGCATTGTGATTTTTGTATTAAATTCGGATGCAATTTCTGTGTTTCATCGTCAATAAGAAGGTCCAAGGGATACAGTAAACCAGAAGTGAAGCATCGCAATCTAAAACTGTACTCACAGGAGAGGTTCAAATCATAGATAGTGAGAGTGTTAGTCCTCTTGTACTTAAGTCGGCATTGTGCCTTTTGAATTTAATTCCGATGCAATTTCTGTGTTTCATCGTCAGTAAGAAGGTCCAAGGGATACAGTAAACCTGAAGTGAAGCATCGGAATCTAATACTGGACTCACAGCAGAGTTTCAAATCATAGAAAGTGAGATTGTCAGTCCTCTTTTAGTTAAGTCGGCATTGTGCGGATTGAATTTAATTCCGATGCAATTTCTATGTTTCATCGTCAATAAGAAGGTCCAAGGGATACAGTAAACCTGAAGTGAAGCATCGGAATCTAAAACTTGACTCACAGGAGATGTTCAAATCATAGAAATTGAGAGTGTCAGTCCTCTTGTACTTAAGTCGCCATTGTGATTTTTGTATTAAATTCGGATGCAATTTCTGTGTTTCATCGTCAATACGAAGGTCCAAGGGATACAGTAAACCAGAAGTGAAGCATCGGAATTTAAAACTGGACTCACAGGAGAGGTTCAAATCATAGAAAGTTAGAGTGTCAGTCCTCTTGTACTTAAGCCGGCATTGTACCTTTTGTATTAAAACCGGATGCAAACTCTGTGTTTCATCGTCAATTAGAAGGTCCAAGGGTACAGTAAACCTGAAGTGAAGCATCGGAATCTAAATCTGACCTCACAGGAGAAGTTCGAATCATGGAAAGTGAGAGTGTCAGTGCTCTTGTACTCAAGTCGGCATTGTGCCATTTGTATTAAATTCGGATGCAATTTCTGTGTTTCATCGTCAATAAGAAAGTCCAAGGGATACAGTAAATCTGAAGTGAAGCATCGGAATCTAAAACTGGACTCACTGGATAGGTTCAAATCATAGCAACTGAGAGTGTCAGTCCCCTTGTACTTAAGTCGCCATTGTGCCTTTAGTATTAAATTCGTATGCAATTTCTGTGTTTCATCGTCAATAAGAAGGTCCAAGGGATACAGTAAACCTGAAGTGAAGCATCGGAATCTAAAACTGGACTCACTGGAGAGGTTCAAATCATAGACAGTTAGAGTGTCAGTCCTCTTGTACTTAAGTCGGCAATGTGCCTTTTGTATTAAATTCGGATGCAAACTCTGTGTTTCATCGTCAATAAGAAGGTCCTAGGGAAACAGTAAACCTGAAGTGAAGCATCGGAATCTAAAACTGGACTAACTGGAGAGGTTCAAATCATAGAAAGTTAGAGTGTCAGTCCTCGTGTACTTAAGTCGGCATTGTGCCTTTTGAATTTAATTACGATGCAATTTCTGTGTTTCATCGTCAATAAGAAGGTCCAAGGGATACAGTAAACCTGAAGTGAAGCATCGGAATCTAAAACTGGACTCACAGGATATGTTCAAATCATAGAAAGTGAGAGTGTCAGTCCTCTTGTACTTAAGTCGCCATTGTGATTTTTGTATAAAATTCGGATATAATTTCTGTGTTTCATCGTCAGTAAGAAGGTCCAAGGGATACAGTAAACCTGAAGTGAAGCATCGGAATCTAATACTGGACTCACAGCAGAGTTTCAAATCATAGAAAGTGAGAGTGTCAGTCCTCTTTTACTTAAGTCGGCATTGTGCGGTTTGAATTTAATTCCGATGCAATATCTGTGTTTCATCGTCAATAAGAAGGTCCAAGGAATACAGTAAACCCGAAGTGAAGCATCGGAATCTAAAACTTGACTCACAGGAGATGTTCAAGTCATTGAAAGTGAGAGTGTCAGTCCTCTTGTACTTAAGTCGCCATTGTGAATTTTGTATTAAATTCGGATGCAATTTCTGTGTTTCATCGTCAATACGAAGGTCCCAGGTATACAGTAAACCTGAAGGTAAGCATCGGAATCTAAAACTGGACTCACTGGATAGGTTCAAATCATAGAAAGTGAGAGTGTCAGTCCCCTTCTACTTAAGTCGCCATTGTGCCTTATGTATTAAATTCGGATGGAATTTCTGTGTTTCATCGTCAATAAGAAGGTCCAAGGGATACAGTAAACCTAAAGTGATACATCGGAATCTAAAACTGGACTCACTGGAGAGGTTCAAATCATAGACAGTTAGAGTGTCAGTCCTCTTGTACTTAAGTCAGCATTGTGCCTTTTGTATTAAATTCGGATGCAAACTCTGTGTTTCATCGTCAATAACAAAGTCCAAGGGAAACAGTAAACCTGAAGTGAAGCATCGGAATTTAAAACTGGACTCACTGGAGAGGTTCAAATCATAGAAAGTTAGAGTGTCAGTCCTCTTGTACTTAAGTCGGCATTGTGCATTTTGAATTTAATTCCGATGCTATTTCTGTGTTTCATTGTCAATGAGAAGGTCCAAGGGATACAGTAAACCTGAAGTGAAGCATCGGAATCTAGAACTGGACTCACAGGAGATCTTCAAATCATAGAAAGTGAGAGTGTCAGTCCTCTTGTACTTAAGCCGCCATTGTGATTTTTGTATTAAATTCGGATGCAATTTCTGTGTTTCATCGTCAATAAGAAGGTCCAAGGGATACAGTAAACCTGAAGTGAAGCATCGGAATCTAAAACTGGACTCACAGGAGAGGTGCAAATCATAGAAAGTTAGAGTGTCAGTCCTCTTGTACTTAAGTGGGCATTGTACCTTTTGTATTAAATTCGGATGCAAACTCTGTGTTTCATCGTCAATTAGAAGATCCAAGGGATACAGTAAACCTGAAGTGAAGCATCGGAATGTATACCTGGACTCACAGGAGAGGTTCAAATCATAGAAAGTGAGAGTGTCAGTCCTCTTGTACTTAAGTCGGCATTGTGCCTTTTGTATTTAATTCCGGTGCTATATCTGTGGTTCATTGTCAACAAGAAGGTCCAAGGGATACAGTAAACCTGAAGTGAAGCATCGGAATCTAAAACTGGACTCACAGGAGAGGTTCAAATCATAGAAAGTGAGAGTGTCAGTCCTCTTTTACTTAAGTCGGCATTGTGCGTTTTAATTTTATTCCGATGCAATATCTGTGTTTTATCGTCTATAAGAAGGTCCAAGGGATACAGTAAACCTGAAGTGAAGCATCAGAATCTAAAACTGGACTCACAGGAGATGTTCAAATCATAGAAAGTGAGATTGTCGGTCCTCTTGTACTTAAGTCGCCATTGTGATTTTTGTATTAAATTCGGATGCAATTTCTGTGTTTCATCGTCAATACGAAGGTCCCAGGTATACAGTAAACCTGAAGGTAAGCATCGGAATCTAAAACTGGACTCACTGGATAGGTTCAAATCATAGAAAGTGAGAGTGTCAGTCCCCTTGTACTTAAGTCGCCATTGTGCCTTATGTATTAAATTCGGATGGAATTTCTGTGTTTCATCGTCAATAAGAAGGTCCAAGGGATACAGTAAACCTGAAGTGATACATCGGAATCTAAAACTGGACTCACTGGAGAGGTTCAAATCATAGACAGTTAGAGTGTCAGTCCTCTTGTACTTAAGTCAGCATTGTGCCTTTTGTATTAAATTCGGATGCAAACTCTGTGTTTCATCGTCAATAACAAAGTCCAAGGGAAACAGTAAACCTGAAGTGAAGCATCGGAATTTAAAACTGGACTCACTGGAGAGGTTCAAATCATAGAAAGTTAGAGTGTCAGTCCTCTTGTACTTAAGTCGGCATTGTGCATTTTGAATTTAATTCCGATGCTATTTCTGTGTTTCATTGTCAATGAGAAGGTCCAAGGGATACAGTAAACCTGAAGTGAAGCATCGGAATCTAGAACTGGACTCACAGGAGATCTTCAAATCATAGAAAGTGAGAGTGTCAGTCCTCTTGTAATTAAGCCGCCATTGTGATTTTTGTATTAAATTCGGATGCAATTTCTGTGTTTCATCGTCAATAAGAAGGTGCAAGGGATACAGTAAACCTGAAGGTCAGCATCGGAATCTAAAACTGGACTCACAGGAGAGGTTCAAAGCATAGAAAGTGAGAGTGTCAGTCCTCTTGTACCTAAGTCATAATTGTGACTTTTGTATTAATTTCGGATGCAATTTCTGTGTTTCATCGGCAATAAGAAGGTCCAAGGGATACAGTAAACCTGAAGTGAAGCATCGGAATCTAAAACTGGACTCACGGGAGAGGTTCAAATCATAGAAAGTGAGAGTGTCAGTCCTCTTTTACTTAAGTCGGCATTGTGCGGTTTGAATTTAATTCCGATGCAATTTCTATGTTTCATCGTCAATAAGTAGGTCCTAGGGATACAGTAAACCTGAAGTGAAGCATCGGAATCTAAAACTTGACTCACTGGATGGGTTCAAATCATAGAAAGTGGGAGTGTCAGTCCCCTTGTACTTAAGTCGCCATTGTGCCTTTTGTATTAAATTCGGATGCAATTTCTGTGTTTCATCGTCAATAAGAAGGTCTAAGGGATACAGTAAACCTGAAGTGAAGCATCGGAATCTAAATCTGGACTCAAAGGAGAGGTTCAAATCATGGAAAGCTAGAGTGTCAGTCCTCTAGTACTTAAGTCGGCAGTGAGCCTTTTGAATTTAATTCCGATGCAATTTTTGTGTTTCATCGTCAATAAGAAGGTGCAAGGGATACAGTAAACCTGAAGTGAAGCATCGGAATCTAAAACTGGACTTACAGGAGAGGTTCAAATCATAGAAAGTGAGAGTGTTAGTCCTCTTCTACTTAGGTCAGCATTGTGCCTTTTGAATTTAATTCCGATGCAATTTCTGTGTTTCATCGTCTATAAGAACGTCCAAGGGATACGGTAAACCTGAAGTGAAGCATCGGAATCTAAAACTGGATTCACAGGAGTGATTCAAATCATAGAAAGTTAGAGTGTCACTCCTCTTGTACTCATGTCGGTATTGTGCCATTTGTATTAAATTCGGATGCAATTTCTGTGTTTCATCGTCAATAAGAAAGTCCAAGGGATACAGTAAACCTTAAGTGAAGCATCGGAATCTAAAACTGGACTCGCAGGAGAGGTTCAAATCACAGAATGTTAGAGCGTCAGTCCTCTTTTACTTAAGATGGCATTGTGCTATTTGTATTAATTTCGGATGCGATTTCTGTGTTTTATCGTCAACAAGAAGGTCCAAGGGATACAGTAAACCTGAGGTGGAGCATCGGAATCTAAGACTGGACCCACAGGAGAGGTTCAAATCATAGAAAGTGAGAGTGTCAGTCCTCTAGTACTTAAGTCGGCATTGTGCCTTTTGTATTAAATTCGGGTGCAAACTCTGTGTTTCATCGTCAATACAAATGTCCAAGGGATACAGTAAACCTGAAGTGAAGCATCGGAATCTAAAACTGGACTCAAATGAGTGGTTTAAATCATAGAAAGTTAGAGTGTCAGTCCTCTTTTACTTAGGTCGGCATTGTGCGGTTTGAATTTAATTCCGATGCAATTTCTATGTTTCATCGTCAATAAGAATGTCCAAGGGATACAGTAAACCTGAAGTGAAGCATCGGAATCTAAAACTGGACTTACAGGAGATGTTCAAGTCATAGAAAGTGAGAGTGTCAGTCCTCTTGTACTTAAGTCGCCATTGTGATTTTGGTATAAAATTCGGATGTGTTTCATCGTCAATAAGAAGGTCCAAGGTATACAGTAACCTGAAGTGAAGCAATGGAATCTAAAACTGGACTCACAGGAGAGGTTCAAATCATAGAAAGTTAGAGTGTCAGTCCTCTTGCACTTAAGTCGGTATTGTGCCTTTTGAATTTAATTCCGATGCAATTTCTGTTTTTCATCGTCAATAAGAAGGTTCAAGGTATACAGTAAACCTGAAGTGAAGCATCGGAATCTAAATCTGACCTCACAGGAGAAGTTCGAATCATGGAAAGTGAGAGTGTCAGTGCTCTTGTACTTAAGTCGGCATTGTGCCATTTGTATTAAATTCGGATGCAATATCTGTGGTCCAAGGGATACAGTAAACCTGAAGTGAAGCATCGGAATCTAAAACTGGACTCACAGGAGATGTTCAAATCATAGAAAGTGAGAGTGTCAGTCCTCTTGTACTTAAGTCGCCATTGTGATTTTGGTATAAAATCTGGATGTAATTTCTGTGTTTCATCGTCAATAAGAAGGTCCAAGGGATACAGTAAACCTGAAGTGAAGCATCGGAATCTAAAACTTGACTCACAGGAGATGTTCAAGTCATTGAAAGTGAGAGTGTCAGTCCTCTTATAATTAAGTCGGCATTGTACTTTTGTATTAAAACCGGATGCAAACTCTGTGTTTCATCGTCAATTAGAAGGTCCAAGGGTACAGTAAACCGGACGTGAAGCATCGGAATCTAAAACTGGACTTACAGGAGAGGTTCAAATCATAGAAAGTGAGAGTATCAGTCCTCTTGTACTTAAGTCGGAATTCTGCCTTTATAATTTAATTCCGATGCAATTTCTGTTTTTCATCGTCAATAAGAAGGTTCAATGTATACAGTAAACCTGAAGTGAAGCATCGGAATCTAAGTCTGACCTCACAGGAGAAGTTCGAATCATGGAAAGTGAGAGTGTCAGTGCTTTTGTACTTAAGTCGGCATTGTGCCATTTGTATTAAATTCGGATGCAATTTCAGTGTTTCATCGTCAATAAGAAGGTCCAAGGGATACAGTAAACCTGAAGTGAAGCATCGGAATCTAAAACTGGACTCACTGGATAGGTTCAAATCATAGAAAGTGAGAGTGTCAGTCCTCTTGTACTTAAGTCGCCATTGTGCCTTTTGTATTAAATTCGGATGCAATTTCTGTGTTTCATCGTCAATAAGAAGGTCCAAGGGATACAGTAAACCTGAAGTGAAGCATCGGAATCTAAAACTGGACTCACAGGAGAGGTTCAAATCATAGAAAGTTAGAATGTAAGTCCTCTTGTACTTAAGTCGGCATTGTGCCTATTGTATTAAATTCGGATGCAATTTCTGTGTTTCATCGTCAATAAGAAGGTCCAAGGGATACAGTAAACCTGAAGTGAAGCATCGGAATATTCAACTGGACTCAAAGGAGAGGTTCAAATCATAGAAAGTTAGAGTGTCAGTCCTCTAGTACTTAAGTCGGCATTGAGCCTTTATAATTTAATTCCGATGCAATTTTTGTGTTTCATCGTCAATAAGAAGGTGCAAGGTATACAGTAAACCTGAAGTGAAGCATCGGAATCTAAAACTGGACTCACAGGAGTGATTCAAATCATAGAAAGTTAGAGTGTCACTCCTCTTGTACTCATGTCGGTATTGTGCCATTTGTATTAAATTCGGATGCAATTTCTGTGTTTCATCGTCAATAAGAAAGTCCAAGGGGTACAGTAAACCTGAAGTGAGGCATCGGAATCTAAAACTGGAGTCACAGGGAGGTTCAAATCATAGAAAGTTAGAATGTAAGTCCTCTTGTACTTAAGTCGGCATTCTGCCCATTGTATTAAATTCGGATGCAATTTCTGTCTTTCATCGTCAATAAGAGGGTCCAAGGGATACAGTAAACCTTAAGTGAAGCATCGGAATCTAAAACTGGACTCGCAGGAGAGGTTCAAATCACAGAATGTTAGAGCGTCAGTCCTCTTTTACTTAAGACGGCATTGTGCTATTTGTATTTATTTCGGATGCGATTTCTGTGTTTTATCGTCAACAAGAAGGTCCAAGGGATACAGTAAACCTGGAGTGAAGCATCGGAATCTAAAACTGGACTCACAGGAGATGTTCAAATCATAGAAAGTGAGAGTGTCAGTCCTCTTGTACGTAAGTCGGTATTATGATTTTGGTATAAAATTCGGATGTAATTTCTGTGTTTCATCGTCAATAAGAAGGTCCAAGGTATACAGTAACCTGAAGTGAAGCAATGGAATCTAAAACTGGACTCACAGGAGAGGTTCAAATCATAGAAAGTTAGAGTGTCAGTCCTCTTGCACTTAAGTCGGCTTTGTACCTTTTGTATTAAATTCGGATGCAAACTCTGTGTTCATCGTCAATTAGAAGGTCCAAGGGATACAGTTAACCTGAAGTGAAGCATCGGAATCTAAAACTGGACTCACAGGAGAGGTTCAAATCATAGAAAGTGAGAGTGTCAGTCCTCTAGTACTTACGTCGACATTGAGCGTTTTGAATTTAATTCTGATGCAATTTCTGTGTTTCATCGTCAATAAGAATGTGCAAGGTATACAGTAAAACTGAAGTGAAGCATCGGAATCTAAAACTGGACTCACAGGAGATGTTCAAGTCATTCAAAGTGAGAGTGTCAGTCCTCTTATAATTAACTCGGCATTGTACCTTTTGTATTAAAACCGGATGCAAACTCTGTGTTTCATCGTCAATTAGAAGGTCCAAGGGTACAGTAAACATGAAGTGAAGCATCGGAATCTAAAACTGGACTTACAGGAGAGGATCAAATCATAGAAGGTGAGAGTGTCAGTCCTCTTGTACTTAAGTCGGAATTGTGCCTTTATAATTTAATTCCGATGCAATTTCTGTTTTTCATCGTCAATAAGAAGGTTCAAGGTATACAGTAAACCTGAAGTGAAGCATCGGAATCTAAGTCTGACCTCACAGGAGAAGTTCGAATCATGGAAAGTCAGAGTGTCAGTGCTCTTGTACTTAAGTCGGCATTGTGCCATTTGTATTAAATTCGGATGCAATTTCAGTGTTTCATCGTCAATAAGAAGGTCCAAGGGATACAGTAAACCTGAAGTGAAGCATCGGAATCTAAAACTGGTCTCACTGGATAGGTTCAAATCATAGAAAGTGAGAGTGTCAGTCCCCTTGGACTTAAGTCGCCATTGTGCCTTTTGTATTAAATTCGGATGCAATTTCTGTGTTTCATCGTCAATAAGAAGGTGCAAGGGATACAGTAAACCTGAAGTGAAGCATCGGAATCTAAAACTGGACTCAAAGGAGAGGTTCAAATCATAGAAAGTGAGAGTTCAGTCCTCTAGTACTTAAGTCGGCAATGAGTCTTTTGAATTTAATTCCGATGCAATTTCTGTGTTTCATCGTCAATAAGAAGGTGCAAGGTATACAGTAAACCTGAAGTGAAGCATCGGAATCTAAAACTGGACATACAGGAGAGGTTCAAATCATAGAAAGTGAGAGTGTTGGTCCTCTTCTACTTAGGTCGGCATTGTGCCTTTTGAATTTAATTCCGATGCAATTTCTGTTTTTCATCGTCTATAAGAACGTCCAAGGGATAAAGTAAACCTGAAGTGAAGCATCGGAATCTAAAACTGGACTCACAGGAAAGGTTCAAATCATAGAAAGTTAGAATGTAAGTTCTCTTGTACTTAAGTCGGCATTGTGCCTATTGTATTAAATTCGGATGCAATTTCTGTCTTTCATCGTCAATAAGAAGGTCCAAGGGATACAGTAAACCTTAAATGAAGCATCGGAATCTAAAACTGCACTCGCAGGAGAAGTTCAAATCACAGAATATTAGAGCGTCAGTCCTCTTTTACTTAAGACGTCATTGTGCTATTTGTATTAATTTCGGATGCGATTTCTGTGTTTTATCGTCAACAAGAAGGTCCAAGGAATACAGTAAACTTGAGGTGAAGCATCGGAATCTAAGACTGGACTCACAGGAGAGGTTCAAATCATAGAAAGTGAGAGTGTCAGTCCTCTAGTACTTAAGTCGGCATTGTGCCTTTTGTATTAAATTCGGGTGCAAACTCTGTGTTTCATCGTCAATACAAATGTGCAAGGGATACAGTAAACCTGAAGTGAAGCATCGGAATCTAAAACTGGACTCAAATGAGTGGTTTAAATCATAGAAAGTTAGAGTGTCAGTCCTCTTTTACTTATGTCGGCATTGTGCGGTTTGAATTTAATTCGGATGCAATTTCTATGTTTCATCGTCAATAAGAAGGTCCAAGGGATACAGTAAACCTGAAGTGAAGCATCAAATCTAAAACTGGACTAACAGGAGAGGTTCAAATCATAGAAAGTTAGAGTCTCAGTCCTCTTGTACTTACGTCGGTATTGTGAGTTATGTATTAAATTCGGATGCAATTTCTGTGTTTCATCGTCAATAAGACGGACCAAGGGATACAGTAAACCTGAAGTGAAGCATCGGAATCTAAAACTGGACTCACGGGAGAGGTTCAAATCATAGAATGTTAGAGTGTCAGTCCTCTAGTACTTAAGTCGGCATTGTGCCTTTTGTATTAAATTGGTGTGCAAACTCTGTGTTTCATCGTCAATACAAATGTCCAAGGGAAACAGTAAACCTGAAGTGAAGCATCGCAATCTAAAACTGGACTCACAGGAGAGGTTCAAATCATAGAAAGTTAGAGTGTCAGTCCTCTTGCACTTAAGTCGGCATTGTACCTTTTGTATTAAATTCGGATGCAAACTCTGTGTTTCATCGGCAATTAGAAGGTCCAAGGGATACAGTAAACCTGAAGTGAAGCATCGGAATCTAAAACTAGACTCACAGGAGAGGTTCAAATCATAGAAAGTGAGAGTGTCAGTCCTCTAGTACTTAAGTCGGCATTGAGGCCTTTGAATTTAATGCCGATGCAATTTCTGTGTTTCATCGTGAATAAGAAGGTGCAAGGAATACAGTAAACCTGAAGTGAAGCATCGGAAACTAAAACTGGACTTACAGGAGAGGTGCAAATCATAGAAAGTGAGAGTGTTAGTCCTCTTCTACTTAGGTCGGCAATGTGCCTTTTGAATTTAATTCCGATGCAATTTCTGTTTTTCATCGTCTATAAGAACGTCCAACGGATACAGTAAACCTGAAGTGAAGCATCGGAATCTAAAACAGGACACACAGGAGAGATTCAAATCATAGAAATTTAGAGTGTCACTCCTCTTGTACTTAAGTCGGCTTTGTACCTTTTGTATTAAATTCGGATGCAAACTCTGTGTTCATCGTCAATTAGAAGGTCCAAGGGATACAGTTAACCTGAAGTGAAGCATCGGAATCTAAAACTGGACTCACAGGAGAGGTTCAAATCATAGAAAGTGAGAGTGTCAGTCCTCTAGTACTTAAGTCGACATTGAGCGTTTTGAATTTAATTCTGATGCAATTTCTGTGTTTCATCGTCAATAAGAATGTGCAAGGTATACAGTAAACCTGAAGTGAAGCATCGGAATCTAAAACTGGACTTACAGGAGAGGTTCAAATCAAAGAAAGTGAGAGTGTTAGTCCTCTTCTACATAGGTCGGCATTGTGCCTTTTGAATTTAATTCCGATGCAATTTCTGTGTTTCATCGTCTATAAGAACGTCCAAGGGATACAGTAAACCTGAAGTGAAGCATCGGAATCTAAAACTGGACTCACAGGAGAGATTCAAATCATAGAAAGTTAGAGTGTCACTCCTCTTGTACTTACGTCGGTATTGTGAGTTTTGTATTAAATTCGGATGCAATTTCTGTGTTTCATCGTCAATAAGAAGGTCCAAGGGATACAGTAAACCTAAAGTGAAGCATCGGAATCCAAAACTTGACTCACAGGAGATGTTCAAGTCATTCAAAGTGAGAGTGTCAGTCCTCTTATAATTAACTCGGCATTGTACCTTTTGTATTAAAACCGGATGCATACTCTGTGTTTCATCGTCAATTAGAAGGTCCAAGGGTACAGTAAACCTGAAGTGAAGCATCGGAATCTAAAACTGGACTTACAGGAGAGGTTCAAATCATAGAAAGTGAGAGTGTCAGTCCTCTTGTACTTAAGTCGGAATTGTGCCTTTATAATTTAATTCCGATGCAATTTCTGTTTTTCATCGTCAATAAGAAGGTTCAAGGTATACAGTAAACCTGAAGTGAAGCATCGGAATCTAAGTCTGACCTCACAGGAGAAGTTCGAATCATGGAAAGTCAGAGTGTCAGTGCTCTTGTACTTAAGTCGGCATTGTGCCATTTGTATTAAATTCGGATGCAATGTCAGTGTTTCATCGTCAATAAGAAGGTCCAAGGGATACGGTAAACCTGAAGTGAAGCATCGGAATCTAAAACTGGACTCACTGGATAGGTTCAAATCATAGAAAGTGAGAGTGTTAGTCCCCTTGGACTTAAGTCGCCATTGTGCCTTTTGTATTAAATTCGGATGCAATTTCTGTGTTTCATCGTCAATAAGAAGGTGCAAGGGATACAGTAAACCTGAAGTGAAGCATCGGAATCTAAAACTGGACTCAAAGGAGAGGTTCAAATCATAGAAAGTGAGAGTGTCAGTCCTCTAGTACTTAAGTCGGCATTGAGTCTTTTGAATTTAATTCCGATGCAATTTCTGTGTTTCATCGTCAATAAGAAGGTGCAAGGTATACAGTAAACCTGAAGTGAAGCATCGGAATCTAAAACTGGACTTACAGGAGAGGTTCAAATCATAGAAAGTGAGAGTGTTAGTCCTCTTCTACTTAGGTCGGCATTGTGCCTTTTGAATTTAATTCCGATGCAATTTCTGTTTTTCATCGTGTATAAGAACGTCCAAGGGATAAAGTAAACCTGAAGTGAAGCATCGGAATCTAAAACTGGACTCACAGGAGAGGTTCAAATCATAGAAAGTTAGAATTTAAGTTCTCTTGTACTTAAGTCGGCATTGTGCCTATTGTATTAAATTCGGATGCAATTTCTGTCTTTCATCGTCAATAAGAAGGTCCAAGGGATACAGTAAACCTTAAATGAAGCATCGGAATCTAAAACTGCATTCGCAGGAGAAGCTCAAATCACAGAATATTAGAGCGTCAGTCCTCTTTTACTTAAGACGTCATTGTGCTATTTGTATTAATTTCGGATGCGATTTCTGTGTTTTATCGTCAACAAGAAGGTCCAAGGGATACAGTAAACTTGAGGTGAAGCATCGGAATCTAAGACTGGACTCACAGGAGAGGTTCAAATCATAGAATGTTAGAGTGTCAGTCCTCTAGTACTTAAGTCGGCATTGTGCCTTTTGTATTAAATTGGTGTGCAAACTCTGTGTTTCATCGTCAATACAAATGTCCAAGGGAAACAGTAAACCTGAAGTGAAGCATCGGAATCTAAAACTGGACTCAAATGAGTGGTTTAAATCATAGAAAGTTAGAGTGTCAGTCCTCTTTTACTTATGTCGGCATTGTGCGTTTTGAATTTAATTCCGATGCAATTTCTATGTTTCATCGTCAATAAGAAGGTCCAAGGGATACAGTAAACCTGAAGTGAAGCATCAAATCTAAAACTGGACTAACAGGAGAGGTTCAAATCATAGAAAGTTAGAGTGTCAGTCCTCTTGTACTTACGTCGGTATTGTGAGTTATGTATTAAATTCGGATGCAATTTCTGTGTTTCATCGTCAATAAGACGGTCCAAGGGATACAGTAAACCTGAAGTGAAGCATCGGAATCTAAAACTGGACTCACGGGAGAGGTTCAAATCATAGAATGTTAGAGTGTCAGTCCTCTAGTACTTAAGTCGGCATTGTGCCTTTTGTATTAAATTGGTGTGCAAACTCTGTGTTTCATCGTCAATACAAATGTCCAAGGGAAACAGTAAACCTGAAGTGAAGCATCGCAATCTAAAACTGGACTCACAGGAGAGGTTCAAATCATAGAAAGTTAGAGTGTCAGTCCTCTTGCACTTAAGTCGGCATTGTACCTTTTGTATTAAATTCGGATGCAAACTCTGTGTTTCATCGGCAATTAGAAGGTCCAAGGGATACAGTAAACCTGAAGTGAAGCATCGGAATCTAAAACTAGACTCACAGGAGAGGTTCAAATCATAGAAAGTGAGAGTGTCAGTCCTCTAGTACTTAAGTCGGCATTGAGGCCTTTGAATTTAATGCCGATGCAATTTCTGTGTTTCATCGTGAATAAGAAGGTGCAAGGAAAACAGTAAACCTGAAGTGAAGCATCGGAATCTAAAACTGGACTTAAAGGAGAGGTTCAAATCATAGAAAGTGAGAGTGTTAGTCCTCTTCTACTTAGGTCGGCATTGTGCCTTTTGAATTTAATTCCGATGCAATTTCTGTTTTTCATCGTCTATAAGAACGTCCAACGGATACAGTAAACCTGAAGTGAAGCATCGGAATCTAAAACTGGACTCACAGGAGAGATTCAAATCATAGAAATTTAGAGTGTCACTCCTCTTGTACTTACGTCGGTATTGTGAGTTTTGTATTAAATTCGGATGCAATTTCTGTGTTTCATCGTCAATAAGAAGGCCCAAGGTATACAGTATACCTGAAGTGAAGCATCGGAATCTAATACTGGATTCACAGGAGAGGTTCAAATCATAGAAAGTTAGAGTGTCACTCCTCTTGTACTCAAGTCGGTATTGTGCCATTTGTATTAAATTCGGATGCAATTCCTGTGTTTCATAGTCAATAAGAAGGTCCAAGGGATGCACTAAACCTGAAGTGAAACATCGGAATCTAAAACTGGACTCACAGGAGAGGTTCAAATCATAGAAAGTTAGAGTGTAACTCCTCTTGTACTTAAGTCGGTATTGTGCGTTTTGTATTAAATTTGGATGCAGTTTCTGTGTTTTATCGTCAATAAGATGGTCCAAGGGATACAGTAAACCTGAAGTGAAGCATCGGAATCTAAAACTGACTTCACAGGAGAGGTTCAAATCATAGAAAGTGAGAGTGTCAGTCCTATTGTACTTAAGTCGGCATTGTGCCATTTGTATTAATTTCGGATGCAATTTCTGTGTTTCATCGTCAATAAGAGGGTCCAAGGGATACAGTAAACCTGAAGTGAAGCATCGGAATCTAAAACTTTACTCACAGGAGAGGTTCAAATCATAGAAAGTGAGAGTTCAGTCCTCTTTTACTTAAGTGGGCATTGTGCGTTTTAAATTTAATTCCGATGCAATTTCTGTGTTTCATCGTCAATAAGAAGGTCCAAGGGATACAGTAAACCTGAAGTGAAGCATCAAATCTAAAACTGGACTAACAGGAGAGGTTCAAATCATAGAAAGTTAGAGTGTCAGTCCTCTTGTACTTAAGTCGGCATTGTGCCTTTTGTATTGAGTTCGGATGCAAACTCTGTGTTACATCGTCAATAAGAAGGTCCAACGGAAACAGTAAACCTGAAGTGAAGCATCGGAATCTAAAACTGAACTCACTGGAGAGGTTCAAATCATAGAAAGTTAGAGTGTCAGTCCTCTTGTACTTAAATCGGCATTGTGCCATTTGAATTTAATTACAATCCAATTTCTGTGTTTCATCGTCAATAAGAATGTCCAAGGGATACAGTGAACCTGAGGTGAAGCATCGGAATCTAAAACTGGACTCACAGGAGAGGTTCAAAACAAAGAAAGTGAGAGCGTCAGTCCTCTTTCACTTAAGTCGGCATTGTGTGGTTTGAATTTAATTCCGATGCAATTTCTGTGTTTCATCGTCAATAAGAAGGTCCAAGGGATACAGTAAACCTGAAGTGAAGCATCGGAATCTAAATCTGGACTCACAGGAGATGTTCAAATCATAGGAAGTTAGAGTGTCACTCCTCTTGTACATAAATCGGTATTGTGAGTTTTGCATTAAATTCGGATGCCATTTCTGTGTTTCATCGTCAATAAGAAGGTCCAAGGTATACAGTAAACCTGAAGTGAAGCATCGGAATCTATAACTGGACTCACAGGAGACGTTCAAATCATAGAAAGTTAGAGTGTCACTCCTCTTGTACTCAAGTCGGTATTGTGCCATTTGTATTAAATTCGGATGCAATTTCTGTGTTTCATCGTCAATAAGAAAGTCCAAGGGGTACAGTAAACCTGAAGTGATGCATCGGAATCTAAAACTGGACTCACAGGAGAGGTTCAAATCATAGAACGTTAGAATGTAAGTCCTCTTGTACTCAAGTCGGCATTGTGCCTTTTGTATTAAATTCGGATGCAATTTCTGTGTTTCATCGTCAATAAGAAAGTGCAAGGTATGCAGTAAACCTGAAGTGAAGCATCGGAATCCAAAACTGGACTCACAGGAGAGGTTCAAATCATAGAAAGTGAGAGTGTCAGTCCTCTTGTACTTAAGTCGACATTGTGCCATTTGTATTAAATTCGGATGCAATATCTGTGTTTCATCGTCAATAAGAAGGTCCAAGGGATACAGTAAACCTGAAGTGAAGCATCGGAATCCAAAACTGGACTCACAGGAGAGGTTCAAATCATAGTAAGTTAGAGTGTCAGTCCTCTTTTACTTAAGTCGGCATTGTGCGTTTTGAATTTAATTCCGATGCAATTTCTGTGTTTCATCGTCAATAAGAAGGTCCAAGGGATACATTAAACCTGAAGTGAAGCTTCGGAATCTAAAACTGGACTCACAAGAGAGGTTCAAATCATAGAAAATGAGAGTGTCAGTCCTCTTGTACTTAAGTCGGCATTGTGCCTTTTGAATTTAATTCCGATGCAATTTCTGTGTTTCATCGTCAATAAGAAGGTGCAAGGTATACAGTAAACCTGAAGTGTAGCATCATAATCTAAAACTGGACTTACAGGAGAGGTTCAAATCATAGAAAGTGAGAGTGTTAGTCCTCTTCTACTTAGGTCGGCATTGTGCCTTTTTAATTTAATTCCGATGCAATTTATGTGTTTCATCGTCTATAAGAACGTCCAAGGGATACAGTAAACCGGAAGTGAAGCATCGGAATCTAAAACTAGACCCACAGGAGATATTCAAATCATAGAAAGTTAGAGTGTCACTTCTCTTGTACTTAAGTCGGTATTGTGAATTTTGGATTAAATTCGGGTGCAATTTCTGTGTTTCATCTTCAATAAGAAGGTCCAAGGGATACAGTAAACCTTAAGTGAAGCATCGGAATCTAAAACTGGACTCGCAGGAGAGGTTCAAATATAGAATGTTAGAGTGGCAGTCCTCTTTTACTTAAGACGGCATTGTGCCATTTGTATTAAATTCGGATGCAAATTTCTGTGTTTCATCGTCAATAAGAAGGTCCAAGGGATACAGTAAACCCGAAGTGAAGCATCAGAATCTAAAACTGGACTCACAGGAGAGGTTCAAATCATAGAAAAATAGACGGTCTGTCCTCTTTTACTTAAGTCGGCATTGTGCCTTATGTATTAAATTCCGATGCAATTTCTGTGTTACATCGTCAATCAGAAGGTGCAAGGTATACAGTAAACCCGAAGTGGAGCATCGGAATCTAAAACTGGACTCACAGGAGAAGTTGAAATCATAGAAAGTGAGAGTGTCAGTCCTCTTGTACGTAAGTCGACTTTGTGCCACTTGTATTAAATTCCGATGCAATTTCTATGTTTCATCGTCAATAAGAAGGTGCAAGGTATACAGTAAACCTGAAGTGAAGCATCGGAATTTAAAACTGGACTCACCGGAGAGGTTCATATCATAGAAAGTGAGAGTGTCAGTCCTCTTGTACTGAAGTCGGCATTGTGCCATTTGTATTACATTCAGATGCAATTGCTGTGTCTCATAATCAACAAGAAGGTCCAAGGGATACACTAAACCTGAAGTGAAACATCGGAATCTAAAACTGGACTCACAGGAGAGGTTCAAATCATAGAAAGTGAGAGTGTCAGTCCGCTTCTACTTATGTCGGCATTGTACATTTTGAATTTAATTCCGATGCGATTACTGTGTTTTATCGTCAATAAGAAGGTCCAAGGGATACGGTAAACCTGAAGTGAAGCATCGGAATCTAAAACTGACCTCACAGGAGAGGTTCGAATCATAGAAAGTGAGAGTGTCAGCCCTCTTGTACTTAAGTCGGCATTGTGCCGTTTGTATTAAATTCGGATGCATTTTCTGTGTTTCATCGTCAATAAGAAAGTGCAAGGTATTCAGTAAACCTGAAGTGAAGCATCGGAATCAAAAACTGGACTCACAGGAGAGATTCAAATCATAGAAAGTTAGATTGTCACTCCTCTTGTACTTAAATCGGTATTGTGAGTTTTGCATTAAATTCGGATGCAATTTCTGTGTTTCATCGTCAATAAGAAAGTCCAAGGTATACAGTAAACCTGAAGTGAAGCATCGGAATCTAAAACTGGACTCACAGGAGAGGTTCAAATCATAGAAAGTTAGAGTGTCACTCCTCTTGTTCTCAAGTCGGTATTGTGACATTTGTATTAAATTGGGATGCAATTTCTGTGTTTCATCGTCAATAAGAAAGTGCAAGGTATTCAGTAAACCTGAAGTGAAGCATCGGAATCCAAAACTGGACACACAGGAGAGGTTCAAATCATAGAAAGTGAGAGTGTCAGTCCATTTGTACTTAAGTCGACATTGAGCCATTTGTATTAAATTCGGATGCAATTTCTGTGTTTCATCGTCAATAACAAGGTCCAATGGATACAGTAAACCTGAAGTGAAGCATCGGAATCCAAAACTGGACTCACAGGAGAGGTTGAAATAATAGTAAGTTAGTGTGTCAGTCCTCTTTTACTTAAGTCGGCATTGTGCGTTTTGAATTTAATTCCGATGCAATTTCTGTGTTTCATCGTCAATAGGAAGGTCCAAGGAATACATTAAACCTGAAATGAAGCATCGGAATCTAAAACTAGACTCACAGGAGAGGTTCAAATTATAGAAAGTGAGAGTGTCAGTCCTCTTGTACTTAAGTCGCCATTGTGATTTTTGTATTAAATTCGGATACAATTTCTGTATTTCATCGTCAATAAGAAGGTCCAAGGGATACAGTGAACCTGAAGTGAAGCATCGGAATCTAAAACTGGACTCACAGGAGGGGTACAAATAATAGAAAGTTAGAGTGTCAGTCCTCTTGTACTTCAGTCGGCATTGTACCTTTTGTATTAAATTCGGATGCAAACTCTGTGTTTCATCGTCATTTAGAAGGTCTAAGGGATACAGTAAACCTGAAGTGAAGCATCCGAATCTAAAACTGGACTCACAGGAGAGGTTCAAATCATAGAAAGTGAGAGTGTCAGTCCTCTTGTACTTAAGTCGGCATTGTGCCTTTTGAATTTAATTCCGATGCAATTTCTGTGTTTCATTGTCAATAAGAGGGTGCAAGGTATACAGTAAACCTGAAGTGAAGCATCGGAATCTGAAACTGGACTTACAGGAGAGGTTCAAATCATAGAAAGTGAGAGTGTTAGTCCTGTTCTACTTAGGTCGGCATTGTGCCTTTTTAATTCAATTCCGATGAAATTTATGTGTGTCATCGTCAATACCAACGTCCAAGGGATACAGTAAACCGGAAGTGAAGCATCGGAATCTAAAACTGGACCCACAGGAGAGATTCAAATCTTAGAAACATAGAGTGTCACTCCTCTTGTACTTAAGTCGGTTTTGTGAATTTTGGATTAAATTCGGATGCAATTTTTGTGTTTCATCGTCAATAAGAAGGTCCAAGGGATACAGTAAACCTTAAGTGAAGCATCGGAATCTAAAACTGGACTCGCAGGAGGGGTTCAAATCAAAGAATGTTAGAGTGGAAGTCCTCTTTTACTTAAGACGGCATTGTGCCATTTGTATTAAATTCGGATGCAAATTTCTGTGTTTCATCGGCAATAAGAAGGTCCAAGGGATACAGTAAACCTGAAGTGAAGCATCAGAATCTAAAACTGGACTCACAGGGGAGGTTCAAATCATAGAATGTTAGAGTGCCAGTCCTCTTGCACTTAAGTCGGCATTGAACCTTTTGTTTTAAATTCGGATGCAAACTCTGTGTTTCATCGTCAATTAGATGGTCCAAGGGATACAGTAAACCTGAAGTGAAGCATCGGAATCTAAAACTGTACTCACAGGAGAGGGTCAAATCATAGAAAGTGAGAGTGTTAGTCCTCCTCTACTTAGGTCGGCATTGTGCCTTTTGAATTTAATTCCGATGCAATTTCTGTGTTTCATCGTCAATAAGAACGTCCAAGGAATACAGTAAACCTGAAGTGAAGCATCGGAATCAAAAACTGGACTCACAAGAGAGATACAAATCATAGAAAGTTAGAGTGTCACTCCTCTTGTACTTAAATCGGTATTGTGAGTTTTGCATTAAATTCGGATACAATTTCTGTGTTTCATCGTCAATAAGAAAGTCCAAGGGGTACAGTAAACCTGAAGTGAAGCATCGGAATCTAAAACTGGACTCACAGGAGAGGTTCAAATCATAGTAAGTTAGAATGTAAGTCCTCTTGTACTTAAGTTGGCATTGTGCCTTTTGTATTAAATTCGGATGCAATTTCTGTGTTTCATCGTCAATAAGAAAGTGCAAGGTATACAGTAAACCTGAAGTGAAGCATCGGAATCCAAAACTGGACTCACAGGAGAGGTTCAAATCATAGAAAGTGAGAGTGTCAGTCCTCTTGTACTTAAGTCGACATTGTGCCATTTGTATTAAATTCGGATGCAATTTCAGTGTTTCATCGTCAATAAGAAGGTCCAAGGGATACAGTAAACCTGAAGTGAAGCATCGGAATCCAAAACTGGACTCACAGGAGAGGTTCAAATCATAGAAACTTAGAGTGTCAGTGCTCTTGTACTTCAGTCGGCATTGTACATTTTGTATTAAATTCGGATGCAAACTCTGTGTTTCATCGTCAATTAGAAGGTCTAAGGGATACAGTAAACCTGAAGTGAAGCATCGGAATCTAAAACTGGACTCACAGGAGAGGTTCATTTCATAGAAAGTGAGAGTGTCAGTCCTCTTGTACTTAAGTCGGCATTGTGCCTTTTGAATTTAATTCCGATGCAATTTCTGTGTTTCATCGTCAATAAGAAGGTGCAACGTATACAGTAAACCTGAAGTGAAGCATCGGAATCTAAAACTGGACTTACTGGAGAGGTTCAAATCATAGAAGGTGAGAGTGTTAGTCCTCTTCTACTTAGGTCTGCATTATGCCTTTTTAATTCAATTCCGATGCAATTTATGTGTTTCATCGTCAATAAGAACGTCCAAGGGATACAGTAAACCGGAAGTGAAGCATCGGAATCTAAAACTGGACCCACAGGAGAGATTCAAATCGTAGAAAGTTAGAGTGTCACTCCTCTTGTACTTAAGTCGGTATTGTGAATTTTGGATTAAATTCGGATGCAATTTCTGTGTTTCATCGTCAATAAGAAGGTGCAAGGTATACAGTAAACCCGAAGTGGAGCATCGGAATCTAAAACTGGACTCACAGGAGAGGTTCAAATAATAGAAAGTTAGAGTGTCAGTCCTCTTGTACTTCAGTCGGCTTTGTACCATTTGTATTAAATTCGGATGCAAACTCTGTGTTTCATCGTCATTTAGAAGGTCTAAGGGATACAGTAAACCTGAAGTGAAGCATCGGAATCTAAAACTGGACTCACAGGAGAGGTTCAAATCATAGAAAGTGAGAGTGTCAGCCCTCTAGTACTTAAGTCAGCATTGTGCCTTTTGAATTTAATTCCGATGGAATTTCTGTGTTTCATCGTCAATCAGAAGGTGCAAGGTATACAGTAAACCCGAAGTGGAGCATCGGAATCTAAAACTGGACTCACAGGAGAGGTTCAAATCATAGACAGTGAGAGTGTCAGTCCTCTTGTACTTAAGTCGGCATTGTGCCTTTTGAATTTAATTCCGATGCAATTTCTGTGTTTCATCGTCAATAAGAAGGTGCAAGGTATACAGTAAACCTGAAGTGAAGCATCGGAATCTAAAACTGGACTTACAGGAGAGGTTCAAATCATTGAAAGTGAGAGTGTTAGTCCTCTTCTACTTAGGTCGGCATTGTGCCTTTTAAATTTAATTCCGATGCAATTTATGTGTTTCGTCGTCAATAAGAACGTCCAAGGGATACAGTAAACCGGAAGTGAAGCATCGGAATCTAAAACTGGACCCACAGGAGAGATTCAAATCATAGAAAGTTAGAGTGTCACTCCTCTGGTACTTAAGTCGGTATTGTGAATTTTGGTTTAAATTCGGATGCAATTTCTGTGTTTCATCGTCAATAAGAAGGTCCAAGGGATACAGTAAACCTTAAGTGAAGCATCGGAATCTAAAACTGGACTCGCAGGAGAGGTTCAAATCATAGAATGTTAGAGTGGCAGTCCTCTTTTACTTAAGACGGCATTGTGCCATTTGTATTAAATTCGGATGCAAATTTCTGTGTTTCATCGTCAATAAGAAGGTCCAAGGGATACAGTAAACCCAAAGTGAAGCATCAGAATCTAAAACTGGACTCAAAGGAGAGGTTCAAATGATAGAAAGTTAGAGTGTCAGTCCTCTTGTACTTCAGTCGGCATTGTACCTTTTGTATTAAATTCGGATGCAAACTCTGTGTTTCATCGTCATTTAGAAGGTCTAAGGGATACAGTAAACCTGAAGTGAAGCATCCGAATCTAAAACTGGACTCACAGGAGAGGTTCAAATCATAGAAAGTGAGAGTGTCAGTCCTGTTCTACTTAGGTCGGCATTGTGCCTTTTTAATTCAATTCCGATGCAATTTATGTGTTTCATCGTCGATACGAACGTCCAAGGGATACAGTAAACCGGAAGTGAAGCATCGGAATCTAAAACTGGACCCACAGGAGAGATTCAAATCTTAGAAACATAGAGTGTCACTCCTCTTGTACTTAAGTCGGTATTGTGAATTTTGGATTAAATTCGGATGCAATTTCTGTGTTTCATCGTCAATAAGAAGGTCCAAGGAATACAGTAAACCTTAAGTGAAGCATCGGAATCTAAAACTGGACTCGCAGGAGGGGTTCAAATCATAGAATGTTAGAGTGGAAGTCCTCTTTTAATTAAGACTGCATTGTGCCATTTGTATTAAATTCGGATGCAAATTTCTGTGTTTCATCGGCAATAAGAAGGTCCAAGGGATACAGTAAACCTGAAGTGAAGCATCAGAATCTAAAACTGGACTCACAGGGGAGGTTCAAATCATAGAATGTTAGAGTGCCAGTCCTCTTGCACTTAAGTCGGCATTGAACCTTTTGTATTAAATTCGAATGCAAACTCTGTGTTTCATCGTCAATTAGAAGGTCCAAGGGATACAGTAAACCTGAAGTGAAGCATCGGAATCTAAAACTGGACTCACAGGAGAGGTTCAAATCATAGAAAGTGAGAGTGTTAGTCCTCCTCTACTTAGGTCGGCATTGTGCCTTTTGAATTTAATTCCGATGCAATTTCTGTGTTTCATCGTCAATAAGAACGTCCAAGGAATACAGTAAACCTGAAGTGAAGCATCGGAATCAAAAACTGGACTCACAGGAGAGATTCAAATCATAGAAAGTTAGAGTGTCACTCCTCTTGTACTTAAATCGGTATTGTGAGTTTTGCATTAAATTCGGATGCAATTTCTGTGTTTCATCGTCAATAAGAAGGTCCAAGGGATACAGTAAACCTGAAGTGAAGCATCGGAATCCAAAACTGGACTCACAGGAGAGGTTCAAATCATAGTAAGTTAGAGTGTCAGTCCTCTTTTACTTAAGTCGGCATTGTGCGTTTTGAATTTAATTCCGATGCAATTTCTGTGTTTCATCGTCAATAAGAAGGTCCAAGGGATACATTACACCTGAAGTGAAGCATCGGAATCTAAAACTGGACTCACAGTAGAGGTTCAAATCATAGAAAGTGAGAGTGTCAGTCCTCTTGTACTTAAGTCGCCATTGTGATTTTTGTATTAAATTCGGATGCAAATTTCTGTGTTTCAGCGGCAAAAAGAAGGTCCAAGGGATACAGTAAACCTGAAGTGAAGCATCAGAATCTAAAACTGGACTCACAGGAGAGGTTCAAATCATAGAAAGTTAGACGGTCTGTCCTCTTTTACTTAAGTCGGCATTGTGCCTTTTGTATTAAATTCCGATGCAATTTCTGTGTTTCATCGTCAATCTGAAGGTGCAAGGTATACAGTAAACCCGAAGTGGAGCATCGGAATCAAAAACTGGACTCACAGGAGAGGTTCAAATCATAGAAAGTTAGAGTGTCAGTGCTCTTGTACTTCAGTCGGCATTGTACATTTTGTATTAAATTCGGATGCAAACTCTGTGTTTCATCGTCAATTAGAAGGTCTAAGGGATACAGTAAACCTGAAGTGAAGCATCGGAATCTAAAACTGGACTCACAAGAGAGGTTCAAATCATAGAAAGTGAGAGTGTCAGTCCTCTTGTACTTAAGTCGGCATTGTGCCTTTAGAATTTAATTCCGATGCAATTTCTGTGTTTCATCGTCAATAAGAAGGTGCAACGTATACAGTAAACCTGAAGTGAAGCATCGGAATCTAAAACTGGACTTACAGGAGAGGTTCAAATCATAGAAAGTGAGAGTGTTAGTCCTCTTCTACTTAGGTCTGCATTGTGCCTTTTTAATTCAATTCCGATGCAATTTATGTGTTTCATCGTCAATAAGAACGTCCAAGGGATACAGTAAACCGGAAGTGAAGCATCGGAATCTAAAACTGGACCCACAGGAGAGATTCAAATCATAGAAAGTGAGAGTGTCACTCCTCTTGTACTTAAGTCGGTATTGTGAATTTTGGATTAAATTCGGATGCAATTTCTGTGTTTCATCGTCAATAAGAAGGTGCAAGGTATACAGTAAACCCGAAGTGGAGCATCGGAATCTAAAACTGGACTCACAGGAGAGGTTCAAATAATAGAAAGTTAGAGTGTCAGTCCTCTTGTACTACAGTCGGCATTGTACCTTTTGTATTAAATTCGGATGCAAACTCTGTGTTTCATCGTCATTTAGAAGGTCTAAGGGATACAGTAAACCTGAAGTGAAGCATCGGAATCTAAAACTGGACTCACAGGAGAGGTTCAAATCATAGAAAGTGAGAGTGTCAGTCCTCTTGTACTTAAGTCAGCATTGTGCCTTTTGAATTTAATTCCGATGCAATTTCTGTGTTTCATCGTCAATCAGAAGGTGCAAGGTATACAGTAAAACCGAAGTGGAGCATCGGAATCTAAAACTGGACTCACAGGAGAGGTTCAAATCATAGAAAGTGAGAGTGTCAGTCCTCTTGTATTTAAGTCGGCATTGTGCCTTTTGAATTTAATTCCGATGCAATTTCTGTGTTTCAACGTCAATAAGAAGGTGCAAGGTATACAGTAAACCTGAAGTGAAGCATGGGAATCTAAAACTGGACTTACAGGAGAGGTTCAAATCATTGAAAGTGAGAGTGTTAGTCCTCTTCTACTTAGGTCGGCATTGTGCCTTTTTAATTTAATTCCGATGCAATTTATGTGTATCATCGTCAATAAGAACGTCCAAGGGATACAGTAAACCGGAAGTGAAGCATCGGAATCTAAAACTGGACCCACAGGAGAGATTCAAATCATAGAAAGTTAGAGTGTCACTCCTCTTGTACTTAAGTCGGTATTGTGAATTTTGGATTAAATTCGTATGCAATTTCTGTGTTTCATCGTCAATAAGAAGGTCCAAGGGATACAGTAAACCTTAAGTGAAGCATCGGAATCTAAAACTGGACTCGCAGGAGAGGTTCAAATCATAGAATGTTAGAGTGGCAGTCCTCTTTTACTTAAGACGGCATTGTGCCATATGTATTAAATTCGGATGCAAATTTCTGTGTTTCATCGTCAATAAGAAGGTCCAAGGAATACAGTAAACCCGAAGTGAAGCATCAGAATCTAAAACTGGACTCAAAGGAGAGGTTCAAATAATAGAAAGTTAGAGTGTCAGTCCTCTTGTACTTCAGTCGGCATTGTACCTTTTGTATTAAATTCGGATGCAAACTCTGTGTTTCATCGTCATTTAGTAGGTGTAAGGGATAAAGTAAACCTGAAGTGAAGCATCCGAATCTAAAACTGGACTCACAGGAGAGGTTCAAATCATAGAAAGTGAGAGTGTCAGTCCTCTTGTACTTAAGTCGGCATTGTGCATTTTGAATTTAATTCCGATGCAATTTCTGTGTTTCATTGTCAATAAGAGGGTGCAAGGTATACAGTAAACCTGAAGTGAAGCATCGGAATCTAAAACTGGACTTACAGGAGAGGTTCAAATCATAGAAAGTGAGAGTGTTAGTCCTGTTCTACTTAGGTCGGCATTGTGCCTTTTTAATTCAGTTCCGATGCAATTTATGTGTTTCATCGTCAATACGAACGTCCAAGGGATACAGTAAACCGGAAGTGAAGCATCGGAATCTAAAACTGGACCCACAGGAGAGATTCAAATCTTAGAAACATAGAGTGTCACTCCTCTTGTACTTAAGTCGGTATTGTGAATTTTGGATTAAATTCGGATGCAATTTCTGTGTTTCATCGTCAATAAGAAGGTCCAAGGGATACAGTAAACCTTAAGTGAAGCATCGGAATCTAAAACTGGACTCGCAGGAGGGGTTCAAATCATAGAATGTTAGAGTGGAAGTCCTCTTTTACTTAAGACGGCATTGTGCCATTTGTATTAAATTCGGATGCAAATTTCTGTGTTTCATCGGCAATAAGAAGGTCCAAGGGATACAGTAAACCTGAAGTGAAGCATCGGAATCTAAAACTGGACTCACAGGAGAGGTTCAAATCATAGAAAGTGAGAGTGTTAGTCCTCCTCTACTTAGGTCGGCATTGTGCCTTTTGAATTTAATTCCGATGCAATTTCTGTGTTTCATCGTCAATAAGAACGTCCAAGGAATACAGTAAACCTGAAGTGAAGCATCGGAATCAAAAACTGGACTCACAGGAGAGATTCAAATCATAGAAAGTTAGAGTGTCACTCCTCTTGTACTTAAATCGGTATTGTGAGTTTTGCATTAAATTCGGATGCAATTTCTGTGTTTCATCGTCAATAAGAAGGTCCAAGGGATACAGTAAACCTGAAGTGAAGCATCGGAATCTAAAACTGGACTCACAGGAGAGATTCAAATAATAGAAAGTTAGAGTGTCAGTCCTCTTGTACTTAAGTCGGCATTGTGCCTTTTGAATTTAATTCCGATGCAATTTCTGTGTTTCATTGTCAATAAGAGGGTGCAAGGTATACAGTAAACCTGAAGTGATGCATCGGAATCTAAAACTGGACTTACAGGAGGGGTTCAAATCATAGAAAGTGAGAGTGTTAGTCCTCTTCTACTTAGGTCGGCATTGTGCCTTTTTAATTTAATTCCGATGCAATTTATGTGTTTCATCGTCAATACGAACGTCCAAGGGATACAGTAAACCGGAAGTGAAGCATCGGAATCTAAAACTGGACCCACAGGAGAGATTCAAATCATAGAAACTTAGAGTGTCACTCCTCTTGTACTTAAGTCGGTGTAGTGAATTTTGGATTAAATTCGGATGCAATTTCTGTGTTTCATCGTCAATAAGAGGGTCCCAGGGATACAGTAAACCTTAAGTGAAGCATCGGAATCTAAAACTGGACTCGCAGGAGGGGTTCAAATCATAGAATGTTAGAGTGGAAGACCTCTTTTACTTAAGACGGCATTGTGCCATTTGTATTAAATTCGGATGCAAATTTCTGTGTTTCAGCGGCAAAAAGAAGGTCCAAGGGATACAGTAAACCTGAAGTGAAGCATCAGAATCTAAAACTGGACTCACAGGAGAGGTTCAAATCATAGAAAGTTAGACGGTCTGTCCTCTTTTACTTAAGTCGGCATTGTGCCTTTTGTATTAAATTCCGATGCAATTTCTGTGCTTCATCGTCAATCAGAAGGTGCAAGGTATACAGTAAACCCGAAGTGGAGCATCGGAATCTAAAACTGGACTCACAGGAGAGGTTCAAATCATAGAAAGTTAGAGTGTCAGTGCTCTTGTACTTCAGTCGGCATTGTACATTTTGTATTAAATTCGGATGCAAACTCTGTGTTTCATCGTCAATTAGAAGGTCTAAGGGATACAGTAAACCTGAAGTGAAGCATCGGAATCTAAAACTGGACTCACAGGAGAGGTTCAAATCATAGAAAGTGAGAGTGTCAGTCCTCTTGTACTTAAGTCGGCATTGTGCCTTTTGAATTTAATTCCGATGCAATTTCTGTGTTTCATCGTCAATAAGAAGGTGCAACGTATACAGTAAACCTGAAGTGAAGCATCGGAATCTAAAACTGGACTTACAGGAGAGGTTCAAATCATAGAAAGTGAGAGTGTTAGTCCTCTTCTACTTAGGTCGGCATTGTGCCTTTTTAATTCAATTCCGATGCAATTTATGTGTTTCATCGTCAATAAGAACGTCCAATTGATACTGTAAACCGGAAGTCAGCATCGGAATCTAAAACTGGATCCACAGGAAAGATTCATATCGTAGAAAGTTAGAGTGTCACTCCTCTTGTACTTAAGTCGGTATTGTGAATTTTGGATTAAATTCGGATGCAATATCTGTGTTTCATCGTCAATAAGAAGGTGCAAGGTATACAGTAAACCCGAAGTGGAGCATCGGAATCTAAAACTGGACTCACAGGAGAGGTTCAAATAATAGAAAGTTAGAGTGTCAGTCCTCTTGTACTTCAGGCGGCATTGTACCTATTGTATTAAATTCGGATGCAAACTCTGTGTTTCATCGTCATTTAGAAGGTCTAAGGGATTCAGTAAACCTGAAGTGAAGCATCGGAATCTAAAACTGGACCCACAGGAGAGGTTCAAATCATAGAAAGTGAGAGTGTCAGTCCTCTTGTACTTAAGTCAGAATTGTGCCTTTTGAATTTAATTCCGATGCAATTTCTGTGTTTCATCGTCATACAGAAGGTGCAAGGTATACAGTAAACACGAAGTGGAGCATCGGAATCTAAAACTGGGCTCACAGGAGAGGTTCAAATCATAGAAAGTGAGAGTGTCAGTCCTCTTGTACTTAAGTCGGCATTGTGCCTTTTGAATTTAATTCCGATGCAATTTCGGTGGTTCATCGTCAACAAGAAAGTCTAAGGGATACAGTAAACCTGAAGTGAAGCATCAGACTCTAAAACTAGACTCACAGGAGAGGTTCATATCATAGAAAGTGAGAGTGTCAGTCCTCTTGTACTTAAGGCGCCATTGTGATTTTTGTATTAAATTCGGATGTAATTTCTGTGTTTCATCGTCAATAAGAAGGTCCAATATATACAGTAACCTGAAGTGAAGCAAAGGAATCTAAAACTGAACTCACAGGAGAGGTTCAAATCATAATATGTTAGAGTGTCAGTCCTCTTGCACTTAAGTCGGCATTGAACCTTTTGTATTAAATTCGGATGCAAACTCTGTGTTTCATCGTCAATTAGAAGGTCCAAGGGATACAGTAAACCTGAAGTGAAGCATCGGAATCTAAATCTGACCTCACAGGAGAGGTTCAAATCATAGAAAGTTAGAGTGACACTCCTCTTGTACTCAAGTCGGTATTGTGCCATTTGTATTAAATTCGGATGCAATTTCTGTGTTTCATCGTCAATAAGAAAGTCCAAGGGGTACAGTAAACCTGAAGTGAAGCATCGGAATCTAAAACTGGACTCACAGGAGAGGTTCATATCATAGAAAGTTAGAATGTAAGTCCTCTTGTACTTAAGTTGGGATTGTGCCTTTTGTATTAAATTCGGATGCAATTTCTGTGTTTCATCGTCAATAAGAATGTGCAAGGTATACAGTAAACCTGAAGTAAAGCATCGGAATCCAAAACTGGACTCACAGGAGAGGTTCAAATCATAGAAAGTGAGAGTGTCAGTCCTCTTGTACTTAAGTCAACATTGTGCCATTTGTATTAAATTCGGATGCAATTTCTGTGTTTCATCGTCAATAAGAAGGTCCAAGGGATACATTAAACCTGAAGTGAAGCATCGGAATCTAAAACTGGACTCACAGGAGAGGTTCAAATCATAGAAAGTGAGAGTGTCAGTCCTCTTGTACTTAAGTCGCCCGTGTGATTTTTGTATTAAATTCGAATGCAATTTCTGTGTTTCATCGTCAATAAGAAGGTCCAAGGCATACAGTAAACCTGAAGTGAAGCATCGGAATCTAAAACTGGACTCACAGGAGAGGTTCAAAATATAGAAAGTTAGAGTGTCAGTGCTCTTGTACTTCAGTCGGCATTGTACCTTTTGTATTAAATTTGGATGCAAACTCTGTGTTTCATCGTCAATTAGAAGGTCTAAGGGATACAGTAAACCTAAAGTGAAGCATCGGAATCTAAAACTGGACTCACAGGAGAGGTTCAAATCATAGAAAGTGAGAGTGTCAGTCCTCTAGTACTTAAGTCGGCATTGTGCCTTTTGAATTTAATTCCGATGCAATTTCTGTGTTTCATCGTCAATAAGAAGGTGCAAGGTATACAGTAAACCTGAAGTGAAGCATCGGAATCTAAAACTCTACTTACAGGAGAGGTTCAAATCATTGAAAGTGAGAGTGTTAGTCCTCTTCTACTTAGGTCGGCATTGTGCCTTTTTAATTTAATTCCGATGCAATTTATGTGTTTCATCGTCAATAAGAACGTCCAAGGGATACAGTAAACCGGAAGTGAAGCATCGGAATCTAAAACTGGACCCACAGGAGTGATTCAAATCATAGAAAGTTAGAGTGTTACTCCTCTTGTACTTAAGTCGGTATTGTGAATTTTGGATTAAATTCGGATGCAATTTCTGTGTTTCATCGTCAATAAGAAGGTCCAAGGGATACAGTAAACCTTAAGTGAAGCATCGGAATCTAAAACTGGACTCGCAGCAGAGGTTCAAATCATAGAATGTTAGAGTGGCAGTCCTCTTTTACTTAAGACGGCATTGTGCCATTTGTAGTAAATTCGGATGCAAATTTCTGTGTTTTAACGTCAATAAGAAGTTCCAAGGAATACAGTAAACCCGAAGTGAAGCATCAGAATCTAAAACTGGACTCACAGTAGAGGTTCAAATCATAGAAAGTTAGACGGTCGGTCCTCTTTTACTTAAGTCGATATTGTGCCTTTTGTATTAAATTCCGATGCAATTTCTACCTTTCATCGACAATCAGAAGGTGCAAGGTATACAGTAAACCCGAAGTGGAGCATCGGAATCTAAAACTGGACTCACAGGAGAGGTTCAAATCATAGAAAGTGAGAGTGTCGGTCCTCTTGTACTTAAGTCGACATTGAGCCATTTGTATTAAATTCCGATGCAATTTCTATGTTTCATCGTCAATAAGAAGGTGCAAGGTATACAGTAAACCTGAAGTGAAGCATCGGAATTTAAAACTGGACTCACAGGAGAGGTTCAAATCATAGAAAAAGAGAGTGTCAGTCCTCTTGTACTTAAGTCGGCATTGTGCCATTTGTATTACATTCAGATGCAATTCCTGTGTCTCATAATCAACAAGAAGGTCAAAGGGATACACTAAACCTGAAGTGAAACATCGGAATCTAAAACTGGACTCACAGGAGAGGTTTAAATCATAGAAAGTTAGAGTGTCAGTCCTCTTCTACTTAGATCGGCATTGTACATTTTGAATTTAATTCCGATGCGATTACTGTGTTTTATCGTCAATAAGAAGGTCCAAGGGATACGGTAAACCTGAAGTGAAGCATCGGAATCTAAAACTGACTTCACAGGAGAGGTTCGAATCACAGAAAGTGAGAGTGGCAGCCCTCTTGTACTTAAGTCGGCATTGTGCCGTTTGTATTAAATTCGGATGCATTATCTGTGTTTCATCGTCAATAAGAAGGTCCAAGGGATACAGTCAACCTGAAGTGAATCATCGGAATCCAAAACTGGACTCACAGGAGAGGTTCAAATCATAGAAAGTGAGAGTGTCAGTCCTCTTGTACTTAAGTCGACATTGTGCCATTTGTATTAAATTCGAATGCAATTTCTGTGTTTCATCGTCAATAAGAAGGTCCAAGGGATACAGTAAACCTGAAGAGAAGCATCGGAATCCAAAACTGGACTCACAGGAGAGGTTCAAATCATAGTAAGTTAGAGTGTCAGTCCTCTTTTACTTAAGTCGGCATTGTGAGTTTTGAATTTAATTCCGATGCAATTTCTGTGTTTCAACGTCAATAAGAACGTCCAAGGAATACAGTAAACCTGAAGTGAAGCATCGGAAACAAAAACTGGACTCACAGGAGAGATTCAAATCATAGAAAGTTAGAGTGTCACTTCTCTTGTACTTAAATCGCTATTGTGAGTTTTGCATTACATTCGGATGCAATTTCTGTGTTTCATCGTCAATAAGAAGGTCTAAGGGATACAGTAAACCTGAGGTGAAGCATCGGAATCTAAAACTGGACTCACAGGAGAGGTTCAAATCATAGAAAGTGAGAGTGTCAGTCCTCTTGTCCTTATGTCGGCATTGTGCCTTTTGAATTTAATTCCGATGCAATTTCTGTGTTTCATTGTCAGTAATAAGGTGCAAGGTAAACGGTAAACCTGAAGTGAAGCATCGGAATCTGAAACTGGACTTACAGGAGAAGTTCAAATCATAGAAAGTGAGAGTGTTAGTCCTCTTCTACTTAGGTCGGCATTGTGCCTTTTTAATTTAATTCCGATGCAATTTATGTGTTTCATCGTCAATAAGAACGTCCAAGGGATACAGTAAACCGGAAGTGAAGCATCGGAATCTAAAACTGGACCCACAGGAGAGATTCAAATCATAGAAAGTTAGAGTGTCACTCCTCTTGTACTTAAGTCGGTATTGTGAATTTTGGATTAAATTCGGATGCAATTTCTGTGTTTCATCGTCAATAAGAAGGTCCAAGGGATACAGTAAACCTTAAGTGAAGCATCGGAATCTAAAACTGGACTCGCAGGAGGGGTTCAAATCATAGAATGTTAGAGTGGCAGTCCTCTTTTACTTAAGACGGCATTGTGCCATGTGTAGTAAATTCGGATGCAAATTTCTGTGTTTTATCGTCAATAAGAAGTTCCAAGGAATACAGTAAACCCGAAGTGAAGCATCAGAATCTAAAACTGGACTCACAGTAGAGGTTCAAATCATAGAAAGTTAGACGGTCGGTCCTCTTTTACTTAAGTCGATATTGTGCCTTTTGTATTAAATTCCGATGCAATTTCTACCTTTCATCGACAATCAGAAGGTGCAAGGTATACAGTAAACCCGAAGTGGAGCATCGGAATCTAAAACTGGACTCACAGGAGAGGTTCAAATCATAGAAAGTGAGAGTGTCAGTCCTCTTGTACTTAAGTCGACATTGAGCCATTTGTATTAAATTCCGATGCAATTTCTATGTTTCATCGTCAATAAGAAGGTGCAAGGTATACAGTAAACCTGAAGTGAAGCATCGGAATTTAAAACTTGACTCACAGGAGAGGTTCAAATCATAGAAAAAGAGAGTGTCAGTCCTCTTGTACATAAGTCGGCATTGTGCCATTTGTATTACATTCAGATGCAATTCCTGTGTCTCATAATCAACAAGAAGGTCCAAGGGATACACTAAACCTGAAGTGAAACATCGGAATCTAAAACTGGACTCACAGGAGAGGTTTAAATCATAGAAAGTTAGAGTGTCAGTCCTCTTCTACTTAGATCGGCATTGTACATTTTGAATTTAATTCCGATGCGATTACTGTGTTTTATCGTCAATAAGAAGGTCCAAGGGATACGGTAAACCTGAAGTGAAGCATCGGAATCTAAAACTGACTTCACAGGAGAGGTTCGAATCACTGAAAGTGAGAGTGGCAGCCCTCTTGTACTTAAGTCGGCATTGTGCCGTTTGTATTAAATTCGGATGCATTTTCTGTGTTTCATCGTCAATAAGAAGGTCCAAGGGATACAGTCAACCTGAAGTGAATCATCGGAATCCAAAACTGGACTCACAGGAGAGGTTCAAATCATAGAAAGTGAGAGTGTCAGTCCTCTTGTACTTAAGTCGACATTGTGCCTTTTAATTTAATTCCGATGCAATTTATGTGTTTCATCGTCAATAAGAACGTCCAAGGGATACAGTAAACCGGAAGTGAAGCATCGGAATCTAAAACTGGACCCACAGGAGAGATTCAAATCATAGAAAGTTAGAGAGTCACTCCTCTTGTACTTAAGTCGCCATTGTGATTTTTTTATTAGATTCGGATGCAATTTCTGTGTTTCATCGTCAATAAGAAGGTCCAAAGGATACAGTAAACCTGAAGTGAAGCATCGGAATCTAAAATTGGACTCATAGGAGAAGTTCAAATAATAGAAAGTTAGAGTGTCAGTCCTCTTGTACTTCAGTCGGCGTTGTACCTTTTGTATTAAATTCGGATGCAAACTCTGTGTTTCATCGTCATTTAGAAGGTCCAAGGGATACAGTAAACCTGAAGTGAAGCATCGGAATCTAAAACTGGACTCACAGGAGAGGTTCAAATCATAGAAAGTGAGAGTGTCAGTCCTATTGTACTTAAGTCGGCATTGTGCATTTTGAATTTAATTCCGATGCAATTTCTGTGTTTCATCGTCAATAAGAAGGTGCAAGGTATACAGTAAACCTGAAGTGAAGCATCGGAATCTAAAACTGGACTTACAGGAGAGGTTCAAATCATAGAAAGTGAGAGTGTTAGTCCTCTTCTACTTAGCTCGGCATTGTGCCTTTTTAATTTAATTCCGATGCAATTTATGTGTATCATCGTCTATAAGAACGTCCAAGGGATACAGTAAACCTGTAGTGAAGCATCAGAATCTAAAACTGGACTCACAGGAGAGGTTCAAATCATAGAAAGTTAGACGGTCTGTCCTCTTTTACTTAAGTCGGCATTGTGCCTTTTGTATAAAATTCCGATGCAATTTCTATGCTTCATCGTCAATCAGAAGGTGCAAGGTATACAGTAAACCCGAAGTGGAGCATCGGAATCTAAAACTGGACTCACAGGAGAGGTTCAAATCATAGAAAGTTAGAATGTCAGTGCTCTTGTACTTCAGTCGGTATTGTACCTTTTGTATTAAATTCGGAGCAAACTCTGTGTTTCATCGTCAATTAGAAGGTCTAAGGGATACAGTAAAACTGAAGTGAAGCATCGGAATCTAAAACCGGACTCACAGGAGAGGTTCAAGTCATAGAAGGTGAGAGTGTCAGTCCTCTTGTACTTATGTCGGCATTGTGCCTTTTGAATTTAATTCCGATGCAATTTCTGTGTTTCATCGTCAATAAGAAGGTGCAAAGCATACAGTAAACCTGATGTGAAGCATCGGAATCTAAAACTGGACTTACAGGAGAGGTTCAAATCATTGAAAGTGAGAGTGTTAGTCCTCTTCTGCTTAGGTCGGCATTGTGCCTTTTTAATTTATTTCCGATGCAATTTATGTATTTCATCGTCAATAAGAACGTCCAAGGGATACAGTAAACCGGAAGTGAAGCATCGGAATCTAAAACTGGACCCACAGGAGAGTTTCAAATCATAGAAAGTTAGAGTGTCACTCCTCTTGTACTTAAGTCGGTATTGTGCCATTTGTATTAAATTCGGATGCAATTTCTGTGTCTCATCGTAAATAAGAAGGTGCAAGGTATACAGTAAACCTGAAGTGAAGCATCGGAATCTAAAACTGGACTCACAGGAGGGGTTCAAATCATAGAAAGTGAGAGTGTCAGTCCTCTTCAACTTAGGTCGGAATTGTGCCTTTTGTATTAAATTCCGATGCAATTTCTGTGTTTCATCGTCAATCAGAAGGTGCAAGGTATAAAGTAAACCCGAAGTGGAGCATCGGAATCTAAAACTGGACTCACAGGAGAGGTTCAAATCATAGAAAGTGGGAGTGTCAGTCCTCTTGTACTAAAGTCGACATTGTGCGATTTGTATTAAATTCCGATGCAATTTCTATGTTTCATCGTCAATAAGAAGGTGCAAGGTATACAGTAAAACTGAAGTGAAGCATCGGAATTTAAAACTGGACTCACAGGAGCGGTTCAAATCGAAGAAAGTGAGAGTGTCAGTCCTCTTGTACTTAAGTCGGTATTGTGCCATTTGTATTAAATTCGGATGCAATTTCTGTGTCTCATCGTAAATAAGAAGGTCCAAGGGATACAGTAAACCTTAAGTGAAGCATCGGAATCTAAAACTGGACTCACAGGAGAGGTTCACATCATAGAAAGTGAGAGTGTTAGTCCTCTTCTACTTAGGACGGCATTGTGCCTTTTTAATTTAATTCCGATGCAATTTATGTGTTTCATCGTCAATAAGAACGTCCAAGGGATACAGTAAACCTGAAGTGAAGCATCGGAATCTAAAACTGGAACCACAGGAGAGATTCAAATCATAGAAAGTTAGAGTGTCACTCCGCTTGTACTTAAGTCGGTATTGTGAATTTTGGATTAAATTCGGATGCAATTTCTGTGTTTCATCGTCAATAAGAAGGTCCAAGGGATACAGTAAACCTTAAGTGAAGCATCGGAATCTAAAACTGGACTCGCAGGAGGGGTTCAAATCATAGAATGTTAGAGTGGCAGTCCTCTTTTACTTAAGACGGCATTGTGCCATGTGTAGTAAATTCGGATGCAAATTTCTGTGTTTTATCGTCAATAAGAAGTTCCAAGGAATACAGTAAACCCGAAGTGAAGCATCAGAATCTAAAACTGGACTCACAGTAGAGGTTCAAATCATAGAAAGTTAGACGGTCGGTCCTCTTTTACTTAAGTCGATATTGTGCCTTTTGTATTAAATTCCGATGCAATTTCTACCTTTCATCGACAATCAGAAGGTGCAAGGTATACAGTAAACCCGAAGTGGAGCATCGGAATCTAAAACTGGACTCACAGGAGAGGTTCAAATCATAGAAAGTGAGAGTGTCAGTCCTCTTGTACTTAAGTCGACATTGAGCCATTTGTATTAAATTCCGATGCAATTTCTATGTTTCATCGTCAATAAGAAGGTGCAAGGTATACAGTAAACCTGAAGTGAAGCATCGGAATTTAAAACTTGACTCACAGGAGAGGTTCAAATCATAGAAAAAGAGAGTGTCAGTCCTCTTGTACTTAAGTCGGCATTGTGCCATTTGTATTACATTCAGATGCAATTCCTGTGTCTCATAATCAACAAGAAGGTCCAAGGGATACACTAAACCTGAAGTGAAACATCGGAATCTAAAACTGGACTCACAGGAGAGGTTTAAATCATAGAGAGTTAGAGTGTCAGTCCTCTTCTACTTAGATCGGCATTGTACATTTTGAATTTAATTCCGATGCGATTACTGTGTTTTATCGTCAATAAGAAGGTCCAAGGGATACGGTAAACCTGAAGTGAAGCATCGGAATCTAAAACTGACTTCACAGGAGAGGTTCGAATCACTGAAAGTGAGAGTGGCAGCCCTCTTGTACTTAAGTCGGCATTGTGCCGTTTGTATTAAATTCGGATGCATTTTCTGTGTTTCATCGTCAATAAGAAGGTCCAAGGGATACAGTCAACCTGAAGTGAATCATCGGAATCCAAAACTGGACTCACAGGAGAGGTTCAAATCATAGAAAGTGAGAGTGTCAGTCCTCTTGTACTTAAGTCGACATTGTGCCTTTTAATTTAATTCCGATGCAATTTATGTGTTTCATCGTCAATAAGAACGTCCAAGGGATACAGTAAACCGGAAGTGAAGCATCGGAATCTAAAACTGGACCCACAGGAGAGATTCAAATCATAGAAAGTTAGAGAGTCACTCCTCTTGTACTTAAGTCGCCATTGTGATTTTTTTATTAGATTCGGATGCAATTTCTCTGTTTCATCGTCAATAAGAAGGTCCAAAGGATACAGTAAACCTGAAGTGAAGCATCGGAATCTAAAATTGGACTCATAGGAGAAGTTCAAATAATAGAAAGTTAGAGTGTCAGTCCTCTTGTACTTCAGTCGGCGTTGTACCTTTTGTATTAAATTCGGATGCAAACTCTGTGTTTCATCGTCATTTAGAAGGTCCAAGGGATACAGTAAACCTGAAGTGAAGCATCGGAATCTAAAACTGGACTCACAGGAGAGGTTCAAATCATAGAAAGTGAGAGTGTCAGTCCTATTGTACTTAAGTCGGCATTGTGCATTTTGAATTTAATTCCGATGCAATTTCTGTGTTTCATCGTCAATAAGAAGGTGCAAGGTATACAGTAAACCTGAAGTGAAGCATCGGAATCTAAAACTGGACTTACAGGAGAGGTTCAAATCATAGAAAGTGAGAGTGTTAGTCCTCTTCTACTTAGCTCGGCATTGTGCCTTTTTAATTTAATTCCGATGCAATTTATGTGTATCATCGTCTATAAGAACGTCCAAGGGATACAGTAAACCTGTAGTGAAGCATCAGAATCTAAAACTGGACTCACAGGAGAGGTTCAAATCATAGAAAGTTAGACGGTCTGTCCTCTTTTACTTAAGTCGGCATTGTGCCTTTTGTATAAAATTCCGATGCAATTTCTATGCTTCATCGTCAATCAGAAGGTGCAAGGTATACAGTAAACCCGAAGTGGAGCATCGGAATCTAAAACTGGACTCACAGGAGAGGTTCAAATCATAGAAAGTTAGAATGTCAGTGCTCTTGTACTTCAGTCGGTATTGTACCTTTTGTATTAAATTCGGAGCAAACTCTGTGTTTCATCGTCAATTAGAAGGTCTAAGGGATACAGTAAAACTGAAGTGAAGCATCGGAATCTAAAACCGGACTCACAGGAGAGGTTCAAGTCATAGAAGGTGAGAGTGTCAGTCCTCTTGTACTTATGTCGGCATTGTGCCTTTTGAATTTAATTCCGATGCAATTTCTGTGTTTCATCGTCAATAAGAAGGTGCAAAGCATACAGTAAACCTGATGTGAAGCATCGGAATCTAAAACTGGACTTACAGGAGAGGTTCAAATCATTGAAAGTGAGAGTGTTAGTCCTCTTCTGCTTAGGTCGGCATTGTGCCTTTTTAATTTATTTCCGATCCAATTTATGTATTTCATCGTCAATAAGAACGTCCAAGGGATACAGTAAACCGGAAGTGAAGCATCGGAATCTAAAACTGGACCCACAGGAGAGTTTCAAATCATAGAAAGTTAGAGTGTCACTCCTCTTGTACTTAAGTCGGTATTGTGCCATTTGTATTAAATTCGGATGCAATTCCTGTGTCTCATCGTAAATAAGAAGGTGCAAGGTATACAGTAAACCTGAAGTGAAGCATCGGAATCTAAAACTGGACTCACAGGAGGGGTTCAAATCATAGAAAGTGAGAGTGTCAGTCCTCTTCAACTTAGGTCGGAATTGTGCCTTTTGTATTAAATTCCGATGCAATTTCTGTGTTTCATCGTCAATCAGAAGGTGCAAGGTATAAAGTAAACCCGAAGTGGAGCATCGGAATCTAAAACTGGACTCACAGGAGAGGTTCAAATCATAGAAAGTGGGAGTGTCAGTCCTCTTGTACTAAAGTCGACATTGTGCGATTTGTATTAAATTCCGATGCAATTTCTATGTTTCATCGTCAATAAGAAGGTGCAAGGTATACAGTAAAACTGAAGTGAAGCATCGGAATTTAAAACTGGACTCACAGGAGCGGTTCAAATCGAAGAAAGTGAGAGTGTCAGTCCTCTTGTACTTAAGTCGGTATTGTGCCATTTGTATTAAATTCGGATGCAATTTCTGTGTCTCATCGTAAATAAGAAGGTCCAAGGGATACAGTAAACCTTAAGTGAAGCATCGGAATCTAAAACTGGACTCACAGGAGAGGTTCACATCATAGAAAGTGAGAGTGTTAGTCCTCTTCTACTTAGGACGGCATTGTGCCTTTTTAATTTAATTCCGATGCAATTTATGTGTTTCATCGTCAATAAGAACGTCCAAGGGATACAGTAAACCTGAAGTGAAGCATCGGAATCTAAAACTGGAACCACAGGAGAGATTCAAATCATAGAAAGTTAGAGTGTCACTCCGCTTGTACTTAAGTCGGTATTGTGAATTTTGGATTAAATTCGGATGCAATTTCTGTGTTTCATCGTCAATAAGAAGGTCCAAGGGATACAGTAAACCTTAAGTGAAGCATCGGAATCTAAAACTGGTCTCGCAGGAGGGGTTCAAATCATAGAATGTTAGAGTGGAAGTCCTCTTTTACTTAAGACGGCATTCTGCCATTTGTATTAAATTCGGATGCAAATTTCTGTGTTTCTTCGTCAATAAGAAGGTCCAAGGGATACAGTAAACCTGAGGTGAAGCATCAGAATCTAAAACTGGACTCACAGGTGAGGTTCAAATCATAGAAAGTTAGACGGTCTGTCCTCTTTTACTTCAGTCGGCATTGTGCCTTTTGTATTAAATTCCGATGCAATTTCTGTGTTTCATCGTCAATCAGAAGGTGCAAGGTATACAGTAAACCCGAAGTGGAGCATCGGAATCTAAAACTGGACTCACAGGAGAGGTTCAAATCATAGAAAGTTAGAGTGTCAGTGCTCTTGTACTTCTGTCGGCATTGTACCTTTTGTATTAAATTTGGATGCAAACTCTGTGTTTCATCGTCAATTAGAAGGTCTAAGGGATACAGTAAACCTGAAGTGAAGCATCGGAATCTAAAACTGGACTCACAGGAGAGATTCAAATCATAGATAGTGAGAGTGACACTCTTCTTGTACTTAAGTCGCCATTGTGATTTTTGTATTATATTCGGATGCAATTTCTGTGTTTCATCGTCAATAAGAAAGTGCAAGGTATACAGTAAACCTGAAGTGAGGCATCGGAATCCAAAACTGGACTCACAGGAGAGGTTCAAATCATAGAAAGTGAGAGTGTCAGTCCTCTTGTACATAAGTCGACACTGTGCCATTTGTATTAAATTCGGATGCAATTTCTGTGTTTCATCGTCAATAAGAAGGTCCAAGGGATACAGTAAACCTGAAGTGAAGCATCGGAATCCAAAACTGGACTCACAGGAGAGGTTCAAATCATAGTAAGTTAGAGTGTGAGTCCTGTTTTACTTAAGTCGGCATTGTGCGTTTTCAATTTAATTCCGATGCAATTTCTGTGTTTCATCGTCAATAAGAATGTCCAAGGGATACATTAAACCTGAAGTGAAGCATCGGAATCTAAAACTGGACTCACAGGAGAGTTTCAAATCATAGATAGTGAGAGTGACAGTCCTCTTGTACTTAAGTCGCCATTGTGATTTTTGTATTAAATTCGGATGCAATTTCTGTGTTTCATCGTCAATAAGAAGGTCCAAGGGATACAGTAAACCGGAAGTGAAGCATCGGAATCTAAAACTGGACTCACAGGAGAGGTTCAAATAATAGAAAGTTAGAGTGTCAGGCCTCTTGTACTTCAGTCGGCATTGTACCTTTTGTATTAAATTCGGATGCAAACTCTGTGTTTCATCGTCATTTAGAAGGTCTAAGGGATACAGTAAACCTGAAGTGAAGCATCGGAATCTAAAACTGGACTCACAGGAGAGGTTCAAATCATTGAAAGTGAGAGTGTCAGTCCTCTTGTACTTAAGTCGGCATTGTGCCTTTTGAATTTAATTCCGATGCAATTTCTGTGTTTCATTGTCAACAAGAATGTGCAAGGTATACAGTAAACCTGAAGTGAAGCATCGGAATCTAAAACTGGACTTACAGGAGAGGTTCAAATCATAGAAAGTGAGAGTGTTAGTCCTCTTCTACTTAGGTCGGCATTGTGCCTTTTTAATTTAATTCCGATGCAATTTATGTGTTTCATCGTCAATAAGAACGTCCAAGGGATACAGTAAACCGGAAACGAAGCATCGGAATCTAAAACTGGACCCACAGGAGAGATTCAAATCATAGAAAGTTAGAATGTCAGTGCTCTTGTACTTCAGTCGGCATTGTACCTTTTGTATTAAATTCGGATACAAACTCTGTGTTTCATCGTCAATTAGAAGGTCTAAGGGATACAGTAAACCTGAAGTGAAGCATCGGAATCTAAAACTGGACTCGCAGGAGAGGTTCAAATCATAGAATGTTAGAGTGGCAGTCCTCTTTTACTTAAGACGGCATTGTGCCATTTGCATTAAATTCGGATGCAAATTTCTGTGTTTCATCGACAATAAGAAGGTCCAAGGGATACAGTAAACCCGAAGTGAAGCATCAGAATCTAAAACTGGACTCACAGGAGAGGTTCAAATCATAGAAAGTTAGACGGTCTGTCCTCTTTTACTTAAGTCGGCATTGTGCCTTTTGTATTAAATTCCGATGCAATTTCTACCTTTCATCGTCAATCAGAAGGTGCAAGGTATACAGTAAACCCGAAGTGGAGCATCGGAATCTAAAACTTTACTCACAGGAGAGGTTCAAATCATAGAAAGTGAGAGTGTCAGTCCTCTTGTACTTAAGTCGACATTGTGCCATTTGTATTAAATTCCGATGCAAGTTCTATGTTTCATCGTCAATAAGAAGGTGCAAGGTATACAGTAAACCTGAAGTGAAGCATCGCAATTTAAAACTGGACTCACAGGAGAGGTTCAAATCATAGAAAAAGAGAGTGTCAGTCCTCTTGTACTTAAGTCGGCATTGTGCCGTTTGTATTAAATTCGGATGCATTTTCTGTATTTCATCGTCAATAAGAAGGTCCAAGGGATACAGTCAACCTGAAGTGAAGCAGCGGAATCTAAAACTGGACTCACAGGAGAGGTTCAAATCATAGAAAGTGAGAGTGTCAGTTCTCTTGTACTTAAGTCGGCATTGTGCCATTTGTATTAAATTCGGATGCATTTTCTGTGTTTTATCGTCTATAAGAAGGTCCAAGGGATACAGTCAACCTGAAGTGAAGCATTGGAATCTAAATCAGACCTCACAGGAGAGGTTCAAATCATAGAAAGTTAGAGTGTCAGTCCTCTTGTACTTAAGTCGGCATTGTGCCTTTTGAATTTAATTCCGATGCAATTTCGGTGGTTCATCGTCAACAAGAAAGTCCAAGGGATACAGTAAACCTGAAGTGAAGCATTGGAATCTAAAACTAGACTCAAAGGAGAGGTTCTTATCATAGAAAGTGAGAGTGTCAGTCCTCTTGTACTTAAGGCGCCATTGTGATTTTTGTATTAAATTCGGATGTAATTTCTGTGTTTCATCGTCAATAAGAAGGTCCAAGGTATACAGTAACCTGAAGTGAAGCAAAGGAATCTAAAACTGGACTCATAGGAGAGGTTCAAATGATAGAATGTTAGAGTGTCAGTCCTCTTGCACTTAAGTCGGCATTGAAACTTTTGTACTAAATTCGGATGCAAACTCTGTGTTTCATCGTCAATTAGAGGGTCCAAGGGATACAGTAAACCTGAAGTGAAGCATCGGAATCTAAAACTGGACTCACAGGAGAGGTTCAAATCATAGAAAGTGAGAGTGTTAGTTCTCCTCTACTTAGGTCGGCATTGTGCCTTTTGAATTTAATTCCGATGCAATTTCTGTGTTTCATCGTCAATAAGAACGTCCAAAGAATACAGTAAACTTGAAGTGAAGCATCGGAATCAAAAACTGGACTCACAGGAGAGATTCAAATCATACAAAGTTAGAGTGTCACTCCTCTTGTACTTAAATCGGTATTGTGAGTTTTGCATTAAATTCGGATGCAATTTCTGTGTTACATCGTCAATAAGAAGGTCCAAGGTATACAGTAAACCTGAAGTGAAGCATCGGAATCTAAAACTCGACTCACAGGAGAGGTTCAAATCATAGAAAGTTAGAGTGTCACTCCTCTTGTACTCAAGTCGGTATTGTGCCATTTGTATTAAATTCGGATGCAATTTCTGTGTTTCATCGTCAATAAGAAAGTCCAAGGGGTACAGTAAACCTGAAGTGAAGCATCGGAATCTAAAACTGTACTCACAGGAGAGGTTCAAATCATAGAAAGTTAGAATGTAAGTCCTCATGTACTTAAGTTGGCACTGTGCCTTTTGTATTAAATTCGGATGCAATTTCTGTGTTTCATGGTCAATAAGAAATTGCAGGGTATACAGTAAACCTGAAGTGAAGCATCGGAATCTAAAACTGGACTCACAGGAGAGGTTCAAATCATAGAAAGTGAGAGTGTCAGTCCTCTTGTACTTAAGTCGACATTGTGCCATTTGTATTAAATTTGGATGCAATTTCTGTGTTTCATCGTCAATAAGAAGGTCCAAGGGATACAGTAAACCTGAAGTGAAGCATCGGAATCCAAAACTAGACTCACAGGAGAGGTTCAAATCATAGTAAGTTAGAGTGTCAGTCTTCTTTTACTTAAGTCGGAATTGTGCGTTTTGAATTTAATTCCGATGCAATTTCTGTGTTTCAACGTCAATAAGAACGTCCAAGGAATACAGTAAAACTGAAGTGAAGCATCGGAATCAAAAACAGGACTCACAGGAGAGATTCAAATCATAGAAAGTTAGAGTGTCACTTCTCTTGTACTTAAATCGGTATTGTGAGTTTTGCATTAAATTCGGATGCAATTTCTGTGTTTCATCGTCAATAAGAAGGTCCAAGGTATACAGTAAACCTGAAGTGAAGCATCGGAATCTAAAACTGGACTCACAGGAGATGTTCAAATAATAGAAAGTTAGAGTGTCAGTCCTCTTGTACTTCAGTCGGCATTGTACCTTTTGTATTAAATTCGGATGGAAACTCTGTGTTTCATCGTCATTTAGAAGGTCTAAGGGATACAGTAAACCTGAGGTGAAGCATCGGAATCTAAAACTGGACTCACAGGAGAGGTTCAAATCATAGAAAGTGAGAGTGTCAGTCCTCTTGTACTTAAGTCGGCATTGTGCCTTTTGAATTTAATTCCGATGCAATTTTTGTGTTTCATTGTCATTAATAAGGTGCAAGGTATACGGTAAACCTGAAGTGAAGCATCGGAATCTGAAACTGGACTTACAGGAGAAGTTCAAATCATAGAATGTGAGAGTGTTAGTCCTCTTCTACTTAGGTCGGCATTGGGCCTTTTTAATTGAATTCCGATGCCATTTATGTGTTTCATCGTCAATAAGAACGTCCAAGGGATACAGTAAACCGGAAGTGAAGCATCGGAAACTAAAACTGGACCCACAGGAGAGATTCAAATCATAGAAAGTTAGAGTGTCACTCCTCTTGTACTTAAGTCGGTATTGTGAATTTTGGATTAAATTCGGATGCAATTTCTGTGTTTCATCGTCAATAAGAAGGTCCAAGGTATACAGTAAACCTGAAGTGAAGCATCGGAATCTAAAACTGGACTCACAGGAGAGGTTCAAATCATAGAAAGTGAGAGTGTCAGTCCTCTTGTACTTAAGTCGACATTGTGCCATTTGTATTAAATTTGGATGCAATTTTCTGTGTTTCATCGTCAATAAGAAGGTCCAAGGAATACAGTAAACCTGAAGTGAAGCATCGGAATCCAAAACTGGACTCACAGGAGAGGTTCAAATCATAGTAAGTTAGAGTGTCAGTCCTCTTTTACTTAAGTCGGAATTGTGCGTTTTGAATTTAATTCCGATGCAATTTCTGTGTTTCAACGTCAATAAGAACGTCCAAGGAATACAGTAAACCTGAAGTGAAGCATCGGAATCAAAAACAGGACTCACAGAAGAGATTCAAATCATTGAAAGTTAGAGTGTCACTTCTCTAGTACTTAAATCGGTATTGTGAGTTTTGCATTAAATTCGGATGCAATTTCTGTGTTTCATCGTCAATAAGAAGGTCCAAGGTATACAGTAAACCTGAAGTGAAGCATCGGAATCTAAAACTGGACTCACAGGAGATGTTCAAATAATAGAAAGTTAGAGTGTCAGTCCTCTTGTACTTCAGTCGGCATTGTACCTTTTGTATTAAATTCGGATGCAAACTCTGTGTTTCATCGTCATTTAGAAGGTCTAAGGGATACAGTAAACCTGAGGTGAAGCATCGGAATCTAAAACTGGACTCACAGGAGAGGTTCAAATCATAGAAAGTGAGAGTGTCAGTCCTCTTGTACTTAAGTCGGCATTGTGCCTTTTGAATTTAATTCCGATGCAATTTCTGTGTTTCATTGTCAGTAATAAGGTGCAAGGTATACGGTAAACCTGAAGTGAAGCATCGGAATCTGAAACTGGACTTACAGGAGAAGTTCAAATCATAGAATGTGAGAGTGTTAGTCCTCTTCTACTTAGGTCGGCATTGTGCCTTTTTAATTTAATTCCGATGCAATTTATGTGTTTCATCGTCAATAAGAACGTCCAAGGGATACAGTAAACCGGAAGTGAAGCATCGGAATCTAAAACAGGACCCACAGGAGAGATTCAAATCATAGAAAGTTAGAGAGTCACTCCTCTTGTACTTAAGTCGCCATTGTGATTTTTGTATTAAATTCGGATGCAATTTCTGTGTTTCATCGTCAATAAGAAGGTCCAAGGGATACAGTAAACCTGAAGTGAAGCATCGGAATCTAAAATTGGACTCACAGGAGAGGTTCAAATAATAGAAAGTTAGAGTGTCAGTCCTCTTGTACTTCAGTCGGCGTTGTACCTTTTGTATTAAATTCGGATGCAAACTTTGTGTTTCATCGTCATTTAGAAGGTCTAAGGGATACAGTAAACCTGAAGTGAACCATCGGAATCTAAAACTGGACTCACAGGAGAGGTTCAAATCATAGAAAGTGAGAGTGTCAGTCCTCTTGTACTTAAGTCGGCATTGTGCATTTTGAATTTAATTCCGATGCAATTTCTGTGTTCCATCGTCAATAAGAAGGTGCAAGGTATACAGTAAACCTGAAGTGAAGCATCGGAATCTAAAACTGGACTCACAGGAGAGGTTCACATCATAGAAAGTGAGAGTGTTAGTCCTCTTCTACTTAGGTCGGCATTGTGCCTTTTTAATTTAATTCCGATTCAATTTATGTGCTTCATCGTCAATAAGAACGTCCAAGGGATACAGTAAACCTGAAGTGAAGCATCAGAATCTAAAACTGGACTCACAGGAGAGGTTCAAATCATAGAAAGTTAGACGGTCTGTCCTCTTTTACTTAAGTCGGCATTGTGCCTTTTGTATTAAATTCCGATGCAATTTCTATGCTTCATCGTCAATCAGAAGGTGCAAGGTATACAGTAAACCCAAAGTGGAGCATCGGAATCTAAAGCTGGACTCACAGGAGAGGTTCAAATCATAGGAAGTTAGAATGTCAGTGCTCTTGTACTTCAGTCGGCATTGTACCTTTTGTATTAAATTCGGATGCAAACTCTGTGTTTCATCGTCAATTAGAAGGTCTAAGGGATACAGTAAACCTGAAGTGAAGCATCGGAATCTAAAACTGGACTCACAGGAGAGGTTCAAATCATAGAAAGTGAGAGTGTCAGTCCTCTTGTACTTATGTCGGCATTGTGCCTTTTGAATTTAATTCCGATGCAATTTCTGTGTTTCATCGTCAATAAGAAGGTGCAAAGTATACAGTAAACCCGAAGTGAAGCATCGGAATCTAAAACTGGACTTACAGGAGAGGTTCAAATCATTGAAAGTGAGAGTGTTAGTCCTCTTCTGCTTAGGTCGGCATTGTGCCTTTTTAATTTAATTCCGATGCAATTTATGTGTTTCATCGTCAATAAGAACGTCCAAGGGATACAGTAAACCGGAAGTGAAGCATCGGAATCCAAAACTGGACCCACAGGACAGATTCAAATCATAGAAAGTTAGAGTGTCACTCCTCTTGTACTTAAGTCGGTATTGTGCCTCTTGTATTAAATTCGGATGCAATATCTGTGTCTCATCGTAAATAAGAAGGTCCAAGGTATACAGTAAACCTGAAGTGAAGCATCGGAATCTAAAACTGGACTCACAGGAGGGGTTTAAATCATAGAAAGTGAGAGTGTCAGTCCTCTTCTACTTAGGTCGGAATTGTGCCTTTTTAATTTCATTCCGATGCAATTTCTGTGTTTCATCGTCAATCAGAAGGTGCAAGGTATACAGTAAACCCGAAGTGGAGCATCGGAATCTAAAACTGGACTCACAGGAGAGGTTCAAATCATAGAAAGTGAGAGTGTCAGTCCTCTTGTACTTAAGTCGACATTGTGCGATTTGTATTAAATTCCGATGCAATTTCTATGTTTCATCGTCAATAAGAAGGTGCAAGGTATACAGTAAACCTGAAGTGAAGCATCGGAATTTAAAACTGGGCTCACAGGAGCGGATCAAATCGTAGAAAGTGAGAGTGTCAGTCCTCTTGTACTTAAGTCGGCATTGTGCCATTTGTATTACATTCGGATGCAATTCCTGTGTCTCATAATCAATAAGATGGTCCAAGGGATACACTAAACCTGAAGTGAAACATCGGAATCTAAAACTATACTCACAGGAGAGGTTCAAATCATAGACAGTTAGAGTGTCACTCCTCTTGTACTGAAGTCGGTATTGTGCCTTTTGTATTAAATTCGGATGCAATTTCTGTGTTTTATCGTCAATAAGAAGGTCCAAGGGATACAGTAAACCTGAAGTGAAGCATCGGAATCTAAAACTGACGTCACAGGAGTGGCTCGAATAATAGAAAGTGAGAGTGTCGGTCCTCTTGTACTTAAGTCGGTATTGTGCCATTTGTATTAAATTCGGATGCAATTTCTGTGTCTCATCGTAAATAAGAAGGTCCAAGGGATACAGTAAACCTTAAGTGAAGCATCGGAATCTAAAACTGGACTCACAGGAGAGGTTCAAATCATAGAAAGTGAGAGTGTCAGTATTCTTGTACTTAAGTCGGCATTGTGCCTTTTGAATTTAATTCCGATGCAATTTCTGTGTTTCATTGTCAATAAGAAGGTGCAAGGTATACAGTAAACCTGAAGTGAAGCATCGGAATCTAAAACTGGACTTACAGGAGAGGTTCAAATCATAGAAAGTGAGAGTGTTAGTCCTCTTCTACGTAGGTCGGCATTGTGCCTTTTTAATTTAATTCCGATGCAAACTCTGTGTTTCATCGTCATTTAGAAGGTCTAAGGGATACAGTAAACCTGAAGTGAAGCATCGGAATCTAAAACTGGACTCACAGGAGAGGTTCAAATCATAGAAAGTGAGAGTGTCAGTCCTCTTGTACTTAAGTCCGCATTGTGCATTTTGAATTTAATTCCGATGCAATTTCTGTGTTCCATCGTCAATAAGAAGGTGCAAGGTATACAGTAAACCTGAAGTGAAGCATCGGAATCTAAAACTGGACTTACAGGAGAGGTTCAAATCATAGAAAGTGAGAGTGTTAGTCCTCTTCTACTTAGGTCGGCATTGTGCCTTTTTAATTTAATTCCGATGCAATTTATGTGTTTCATCGTCAATAAGAACGTCCAAGGAATACAGTAAACCTGAAGTGAAGCATCAGAATCTAAAACTGGACTCGCAGGAGAGGTTCAAATCATAGAAAGTTAGACGGTCTGTCCTCTTTTACTTAAGTCGGCATTGTGCCTTTTGTATTAAATTCCGATGCAATTTCTATGCTTCATCGTCAATCAGAAGGTGCAAGGTATACAGTAAACCCAAAGTGGAGCATCGGAATCTAAAACTGGACTCACAGGAGAGGTTCAAATCATAGAAAGTTAGAATGTCAGTGCTCTTGTACTTCAGTCGGCATTGTACCTTTTGTATTAAATTCAGATGCAAACTCTGTGTTTCATCGTCAATTAGAAGGTCTAAGGGATACAGTAAACCTGAAGTGAAGCATCGGAATCTAAAACTGGACTCACAGGAGAGGTTCAAATCATAGAAAGTGAGAGTGTCAGTCCTCTTGTACTTATGTCGGCATTGTGCCTTTTGAATTTAATTCCGATGCAATTTCTGTGTTTTATCGTCAATAAGAAGGTGCAAAGTATACAGTAAACCCGAAGTGAAGCATCGGAATCTAAAACTGGACTTACAGGAGAGGTTCAAATCATAGAAAGTGAGAGTGTCAGTCCTCTTGTACTTAAGTCGACATTGTGTGATCTGTATTAAATTCCGATGCAATTTCTATGTTTCATCGTCAATAAGAAGGTGCAAGGTATACAGTAAACCGTAAGTGAAGCATCGGAATCTAAAACTGACGTCACAGGAGTTACTCGAATAATAGAAAGTGAGAGTGTCAGTCCTCTTGTACTTAAGTCGGTATTGTGCCATTTGTATTAAATTCGGATGCAATTTCTGTGTCTCATCGTAAATAAGAAGGTCCAAGGGATACAGTAAACCTTAAGTGAAGCATCGGAATCTAAAACTGGACTCACAGGAGAGGTTCAAATCATAGAAAGTGAGAGTGTCAGTCCTCTTGTACTTAAGTCGGCATTGTGCCTTTTGAATTTAATTCCGATGCAATTTCTGTGTTTCATTGTCAATAAGAAGGTGCAAGGTATACAGTAAACCTGAAGTGAAGCATCGGAATCTAAAACTGGACTTACAGGAGAGGTTCAAATCATAGAAAGTGAGAGTGTTAGTCCTCTTCTACTTAGGTCGGCATTGTGCCTTTTTAATTTAATTCCGATGCAATGTATGTGTTTCATCGTCAATAAGAACGTCCAAGGGATACAGTAAACCGGAAGTGAAGCATCGGAATCTAAAACTGGACCCACAGGAGAGATTCAAATCATAGAAAGTTAGAGTGTCACTCCTCTTGTACTTAAGTCGGTATTGTGAATTTTGGATTAAATTCGGATGCAATTTCTGTGTTTCATCGTCAATAAGAAAGTCCAAGGGATACAGTAAACCTTAAGTGAAGCATCGGAATCTAAAAACTGGACTCGCAGGAGGGGTTCAAATCATAGAATGTTAGAGTGGAAGTCCTCTTTTACTTCAGACGGCATTGTGCCATTTGTATTAAATTCGGATGAAAATTTCTGTGTTTCATCGTCAATAAGAAGGTCCAAGGGATACAGTAAACCTGAGGTGAAGCATCCGAATCTAAAACTGGACTCACAGGAGAGGTTCAAATCATAGAAAGTCTGACGGTCTGTCCTCTTTTTCTTAAGTCGGTATTGTGCCTTTTGTATTTAATTCCGATGCAATTTCTGTGTTTCATCGTCAATCAGAAGGTGCAAGGTATACAGTAAACCCGAAGAGGAGCATCGGAATCTAAAACTGGACTCACAGGAGAGGTTCAAATCATAGAAAGTTAGAGTGTCAGTGCTCTTGTACTTCAGTCGGCATTGTACCTTTTGTATTAAATTTGGATGCAAACTCTGTGTTTCATCGTCAATTAGAAGGTCTAAGGGATACAGTAAACCTGAAGTGAAGCATCGGAATCTAAAACTGGACTCACAGGAGAGGATCCAATCATAGAAAGTGAGAGTGTCAGTCCTCTCGTACTTATGTCGGCATTGTGCCTTTCGAATTTAATTCCGATGCAATTTCTGTGTTTCATCGTCAATAAGAAGGTGCAAGGTATACAGTAAACCTGAAGTGAAGCATCGGAATCTAAAACTGGACTTACAGGAGAGGTTCAAATCATAGAAAGTGAGAGTGTTAGTTCTCCTCTACTTAGGTCGGCATTGCGCCTTTTTAATTTAATTCCGGTGCAATTTATGTGTTTCATCGTCAATAAGAACGTCCAAGGGATACAGTTAACGGGAAGTGAAGCATCGGAATCTAAAACTGGACCCACAGGAGAGATTCAAATCATAAAAAGTTAGAGTGTCACTCTTCATGTACTTAAGTCGCCATTGTGATTTTTGTATTATATTCGGATGCAATTTCTGTGTTTCATCGTCAATAAGAAAGTGCAAGGTATACAGTAAACCTGAAGTGAAGCATCGGAATCCAAAACTGGACTCACAGTAGAGGTTCAAATCATAGAAAGTGAGAGTGTCAATCCTCTTGTACTTAAGTCGCCATTGTGATTTTTGTATTAAATTCGGATGCAATTTCTGTGTTTCATCGTCAATAAGAAGGTCCAAGGGATACAGTAAACCGGAAGTGAAGCATCGGAATCTAAAACTGGACTCACAGGAGAGGTTCAAATAATAGAAAGTTAGAGTGTCAGTCCTCTTCTACTTCAGTCGGCATTGTACCTTTTGTATTAAATTCGGATGCAAACTGTGTTTCATCGTCATTTAGAAGGTCTAAGGGATACAGTAAACCTGAAGTGAAGCATCGGAATCTAAAACAGGACTCACAGGAGAGGTTCAAATCATAGAATGTTAGAATGTCAGTGCTCTTGTACTTCAGTCGGCATTGTACCTTTTGGATTAAATTCGGATGCAATTCCTGTGTTTCATCGTCAATAAGAAGGTCCAAGGGATACAGGAAACCTTAAGTGAAGCATCGGAATCTAAAACTGGACTCGCAGGAGAGGTTCAAATCATAGAATGTTAGAGTGGCAGTCCTCTTTTACTTAAGACGGCATTGTGCCATTTGTATTAAATTCGGATGCAAATTTCTGTGTTTCATCGTCAATAAGAAGGTCCAAGGGATGCAGTAAACCTGAAGTGAAGCTTCGGAATCTAAAACTGGACTCACACGAGAGGTTCAAATCATAGAAAGTTAGAATGTAAGTCCTCATGTACTTAAGTTGGCACTGTGCCTTTTGTATTAAATTCGGATGCAATTTCTGTGTTTCATCGTCAATAAGAAAATGCAAGGTATACATTAAACCTGAAGTGAAGCATCGGAATCCAAAACTGGACTCACAGGAGAGGTTCAAATCATAGAAAGTGAGAATGTCAGTCCTCTTGTACTTAAGTCGACATTGTGCCATTTGTATTAAATTCGGATGCAATTTCTGTGTTTCATCGTCAATAAGAAGGTCCAAGGGATGCAGTAAACCTGAAGTGAAGCATCGGAATCCAAAACTGGACTCACAGGAGAGGTTCAAATCATAGTAAGTTAGAGTGTCAGACCTCTTTTACTTAAGTCGGCATTGTGCGTTTTGAATTTAATTCCGGTGCAATTTCTGTGTTTCATCGTCAATAAGAACGTCCAAGGAATACAGTAAACCTGAAGTGAAGCATCGGAATCAAAATCTGGACTCACAGGAGAGATTCAAATCATAGAAAGTGAGAGTGTTAGTCCTCTTGTACTTAGGATGGCATTGTGCCTTTTTAATTTAATTCCGATGCAATTTATGTGTTTCATCGTCAATAAGAACGTCCAAGGGATACAGTAAACCGGAAGTGAAGCATCGGAATCTAAAACTGGACCCACAGGAGAGATTCAAATCATAGAAAGTTAGAGTGTCACTCCTCTTGTACTTAAGTCGCCATTGTGATTTTTGTATTAAATTCGGATGCAATTTCTGTGTTTCATCGTCAACAAGAAGGTCCAAGGGATACAGTAAACCTGAAGTGAAGCTTCGGAATCTAAAACTGGACTCACACGAGAGGTTCAAATAATAGAAAGTTAGAGTGTCAGTCGTCTTGTACTTCAGTCGGCATTGTACCTGTTGTATTAAATTCGGATGCAAACTCTGTGTTTCATCGACATTTTGAAGGTCTAACGGGTACAGTAAACCTGAAGTGAAGCATCGGAATCTAAAACTGGACTCACAGGAGAGGTTCAAATCATAGAAAGTGAGAGTGTCAGTCCTCTTGTACTGAAGTCGGCATTGTGCATTTTGAATTTAATTCCGATGAAATTTCTGTGTTTCATCGTCAATAAGAAGGTGCAAGGTATACTGTAAACCTGAAGTGAAGCATCGGAATCTAAAACTGGACTTACAGGAGAGGTTCCAATCATAGAGAGTGTCAGTCCTCTTCTACTTAGGTCGGATTGTTCCTTTTTAATTTAATTCCGATGCCATTTATGTGTTTCATCGTCAATAAGAACGTCCAAGGGATACAGTAAACCTGAAGTGAAGCATCAGAATCTAAAACTGGACTCACAGGAGAATTTCAAATCATAGAATGTTAGACGGTCTGTCCTCTTTTACTTAAGTCGGCATTGTGCCTTTTGTATTAAATTCCGATGCAATTTCTATGCTTCATCGTCAATCAGAAGGTGCAAGGTATACAGTAAACCCGAAGTGGAGCATCGGAATCTAAAACTGGACTCACAGGAGAGGTTCAAATCATAGAAAGTTAGAATGTTAGTGCTCTTGTACTTCAGTCGGCATTGTACCTTTTGTATTAAATTCGGATGCAAACTCTGTGTTTCATCGTCAATTTGAAGGTCTAAGGGATACAGAATACCTGAAGTGAAGCATCGGAATCTAAAACTGGACTCACAGGAGAGGTTCAAATCATAGAAAGTGTGAGTGTCATTCCTCTTGTACTTATGTCGGCATTGTGCCTTTTGAATTTAATTCAGATGCAATTTCTGTGTTTCATCGTCAATAAGAAGGTGCAAGGTATACAGTAAACCTGAAGTGAAGCATCGGAATCTAAAACTGGACTTACAGGAGAGGTTCAAATCATTGAAAGTGAGAGTGTTAGTCCTCTTCTGCTTGGGTCGGCATTGTGCCTTTTTAATTTAATTCCGATGCAATTTATGTGTTTCATCGTCAATAAGAACGTCCAAGGGATACAGTAAACCGGAAGTGAAGCATTGGAATCTAAAACTGGATCCACAGGAGAGATTCAAATCATAGAAAGTTAGAGTGTCACTCCTCTTGTACTTAAGTCGGTATTGCGCCATTTGTATTAAATTCGGATGCAATTTCTGTGTCTCATCGTAAATAAGAAGGTCCAAGGTATACAGTAAACCTGAAGTGAAGCATCGGAATCTAAAACTGGACTCACAGGAGAGGTTCGAATCATAGAAAGTGAGAGTGTCAGTCCTCTTCTACTTAAGTCGGAATTGTGCCTTTTGTATTAAATTCCGATGCAATTTCTATGTTTCATCGTCAATCAGAAGGTGCAAGGTATACAGTAAACCCGAAGTGGAGCATCGGAATCTAAAACTGGACTCACAGAGGAGGTTCAAATCATAGAAAGTGAGAGTGTCAGTCCTCTTGTACTTAAGTCGACATTGTGCGATTTGTATTAAATTCCGATGCAATTTCTATGTTTCATCGTCAATAAGAAGGTGCAAGGTATACAGTAAACCTGAAGTGAAGCATCGGAATTTAAAACTGGACTCACAGGAGCGGTTCAAATCATAGAAAGTGAGAGTGTCAGTCCTCTTATACTTAAGTCGGCATTGTGCCATTTGTATTACATTCGGATGCAATTCCTGTGTCTCATAATCAATAAGATGGTCCAAGGGATACACTAAACCTGAAGTGAAACATCGGAATCTAAAACTGGACTCACAGGAGAGGTTCAAATCATAGAAAGTTAGAGTGTCACTCCTCTTGTACTGAAGTCGGTGTTGTGCCTTTTGTATTAAATTCGAATGCAATTTCTGTGTTTTATCGTCAATAAGAAGGTCCAAGGGATACAGTAAACCTGAATTGAAGCATCGGAATCTAAAACTGACATCACAGGAGTGGCTCGAATAATAGAAAGTGAGAGTGTCAGTCCTCTTGTACTTAAGTCGGTATTGTGCCATTTGTATTAAATTCGGATGCAATTTCTGTGTCTCATCGTAAATAAGAAGGTCCAAGGTATACAGTAAACCTGAAGTGAAGCATCGGAAACTAAACCTGGACTCACAGGAGAGGTTCAAATCATAGAAAGTTAGAGTGTCAGTCCGCTTGTACTTAAGTCGGCATTGTACCTTTTGTATTAAATTCGGATGCAAACTCTGTGTTTCATCGTCAATTGGAAGGTCCAAGGGATACAATAAACCTGAAGTGAAACATCGGAATCTAAAACTGGACTCACAGGAGAGATTCAAATCATAGAAAGTTAGAGTGTCCCTCCTCTTGTATTTAAGTCGGTATTGTGCCTTTTGTATTAAATTCGGATGCAATTTCTGTATTTCATCGTCAATAAGAAGGTCCAAGGGATACAGTAAACCTGAAGTGAAGCATCGGAATCTAAAACTGGACTCACAGGAGAGGTTCAAATCATAGAAAGTGAGAGTGTCAGTCCACTTCTACTTTGATCGGCATTGTACATTTTGAATTTAATTCCGATGCGATTACTGTGTTTTATCGTCAATAAGAAGGTCCAAGGGATACAGTAAACCTGAAGTGAAGCATCGGAATCTAAAACTGACCTCACAGGAGATATTCGAATCATAGAAAGTGAGAGTGTCAGTCCTCTTGTACTTAAGTCGGCATTGTGCCTTTTGAATTTAATTCCGATGCAATTTCGGTGGTTCATCGTCAACACGAAAGTCCAAGGGATACATTAAAACTGAAGTGAAGCATCGGAATCTAAAACTAGACTCACAGGAGAGGTTCATATCATAGAAAGTGAGAGTGTCAGTCCGTTTGTACTTAGGTCGGCATTGTGCCTTTTGAATTTAATTCCGATGCAATTTCTGTGTTTCATCGTCAATAAGAACGTCCAAGGGATACAGTAAACCTGAAGTAAAGCATCGGAATCTAAAACTGGACTCACAGAAGAGGTTCAAATCATAGAGAGTGAGAGTGTTAGTCCTCTTCTACTTAGGTCGGCATTGTGCCTTTTGAATTTAATTCCGATGCAATGTCTGTGTTTCATCGCCAATAAGAACGTCCAAGGGATACAGTAAACCAGAAGTGAAGCATCGAAATCTAAAACTGTACTCTCAGGAAAGGTTCAAATCATAGAAAGTTAGAATGTCAGTCACCTTGTACTTAAGTCGGCATTGTGCCTTTTGTATTAAATTCGGATACAATTTCTGTGTTTCATCGTCAATAAGAAGGTGCAAGGTATACAGAAAACCTGAAGTGAAGCATCGGAATCTAAAACTGGACTCACAGGAGAGGTACAAATCATAGAAAGTGAGAGTGTCAGTCCTCTTCTACTTAGGTCGGCATTGTACATTTTGAATTTAATTCCGATGGGATTTCTGTGTTTTATCGTCAATACGAAGGTCCAAGGGATACGGTAAACCTGAAGTGAAGCATCGGAATCTAAAACTGATCTCACAGGAGAGGTTCGATTCATAGAAAGTGTGAGTGTCAGCCCTCTTGTACTTAAGTCTGCATTGTGCCGTTTGTATTAAATTGGGATGCATTTTCTGCGTTTCATCGTCAATAAGAAGGTCCAAGGGATACAGTCAACCAGAAGTGAAGCATCGGAATCTAAAACTGGACTCACAGGAGAGGTTCAAATCATAGAAAGTTAGAATGTCAGTCCTCTTGTACTTAGGTCGGCATTGTGCCTTTTGTATTAATTTCGGATGCAAATTCTGTGTTTTATCGTCTATAAGAAGGTCCAAGGGATACAGTAAACCGGAAGTGAAGCGTCGGAATCTAAATCTGACCTCACAGGAGAGGTTCAAATCATAGAAAGTTAGAGTATCAGTCCTCTTGTACTTAAGTTGGCATTGTGCTTTTTCAATTTAATTTCGATGTAATTTCCGTGGTTCATCGTCAATAAGAAGGTCCAAGGGATACAGTAAACCTGAAGTGAAGCTTCGGAATCTAAACCTGGACTCACAGGAGAGGTTCAAATCATAGAAAGTTAGAGTGTCAGTCCTCTTGTACTTAGGTCGGCATTGTGCCTTTTGAATTTAATTCCGATGCAATTTCTGTGTTTCATCGTCAATAAGAGGGTGCAAGGTATACAGTAAACCTGAAATAAAGCATCGGAATCTAAAACTGGACTCACAGAAGAGGTTCAAATCATAGAAAGTGAGAGTGTCAAACCTCTTCTACTTAGGTCGGCATTGTGCCTTTTGAATTTAATTCCGATGCAATGTCCGTGTTTCGTCGCCAATAAGAACGTCCAAGGGATACAGTAAACCTGAAGTGAAGCATCGGAATCTAAAACTGGACTCACAGGAGAGATTCAAATCATAGAAAGTTAGAGTGTCACTCCTCTTGTCCTTAAGTCGGTATTGTGCTTTTTGTATTAAATTCGTATGCAATTTCTGTGTTTTATCGTCAATAAGAAGGTCGAAGGGATACAGTTAACCTGAAGTGAAGCATCAGAATCTTAAACTGGACTCACAGGAGAGGGTCAAATCATAGAAAGTTAGTGGGTCGGTACTCTTTTACTTAAGTCGGCATTGTGCCTTTTGTATTAAATTCCGATGCAATATCTGTGTTTCATCGTCAATCAGAAGTTGCAAAGTATACAGTAAACACGAAGTGAAGCATCGGAATCTAAAACTGGACTCACAGGAGGGATTCAAATCATAGAAAGTGAGAGTGTCAGTCCTCTTGTACTTAAGTCGGCATTGTGCCATTTGTATTAAATTGGGATGCAATTTTTGTGTTTCATCGTCAGTAAGAAGGTCCAAGATATACAGTAAACCTGAAGTGAAGCATCGGAATCTAAAACTGGACTCACAGGAGAGGTTCAAATCATAGAAAGTTAGAGTGTCACTCCTCTTGTACTTAAGTCGGTATTGTGCCATTTGTATTAATCTCGGATGCAATTTTTGTGTTTCATCGACATTAAGAAAGTCCAAGTGATACAGTAAACCAGAAGTGAAGCATCGGAATCTAAAACTGGACTCTCAGGAGAGGTTCAAATATTAGAAAGTTAGAATGTCAGTCCTCTTGTACTTAAGTCGGCATTGTGCCTTTTGTATTAAATTCGGAAACAATTTCTGTGTTTCATCGTCAATAAGAAGGTGCAGGGTATACAGGAAACCTGAAGTGAAGCATCGGAATCTACAACTGGACTCACAGGAGAGGTACAAATCATAGAAAGTGAGAGTGTCAGTCCTCTTCTACTTAGGTCGGCATTAAACATTTTGAATTTAATTCCGATGCGATTTCTGTGTTTTATCGTCAATAAGAAGGTCCAAGGGATACGGTAAACCTGAAGTGAAGCATCGGAATCTAATACGGATCTCACAGGAGAGGTTCAAATCATAGAAAGTGAGAGTGTCAGTCCTCTTGTACTTTACTCGCCATTGTGATCTTTGTATTAAATTCGGATGCAGTATCTGTGTTTCATCGTCAATAAGAAGGTCCAAGGGATACAGTAAACCTGAAGTGAAGCATCGGAAACTAAACCTGGACTCACAGGAGAGGTTCGAATCATAGAAAGTGAGAGTGTCAGTCCTCTTCTACTTAAGTCGGAATTGTGCCTTTTGTATTAAATTCCGATGCAATTTCTATGTTTCATCGTCAATCAGAAGGTGAAAGGTATACAGTAAACACGAAGTGGAGCATCGGAATCTAAAACTGGACTCACAGAGGAGGTTCAAATCATAGAAAGTGAGAGTGTCAGTCCTCTTGTACTTAAGTCGACATTGTGCGATTTGTATTAAATTCCGATGCAATTTCTATGTTTCATTGTCAATAAGAAGGTGCAAGGTATACAGTAAACCTGAAGTGAAGCATCGGAATTTAAAACTGGACTCACAGGAGCGGTTCAAATCATAGAAAGTGAGAGTGTCAGTCCTCTTATACTTAAGTCGGCATTGTGCCATTTGTATTACATTCGGAGGCAATTCCTGTGTCTCATAATCAATAAGATGGTCCAAGGGATACACTAAACCTGAAGTGAAACATCGGAATCTAAAACTGGACTCACAGGAGAGGTTCAAATCATAGAAAGTTAGAGTGTCACTCCTCTTGTACTGAAGTCGGTGTTGTGCCTTTTGTATTAAATTCGGATGCAATATCTGTGTTTTATCGTCAATAAGAAGGTCCAAGGGATACAGTAAACCTGAAGTGAAGCATCGGAATCTAAAACTGACATCACAGGAGTGGCTCGAATAATAGAAAGTGAGAGTGTCAGTCCTCTTGTACTTAAGTCGGTATTGTGCCATTTGTATTAAATTCGGATGCAATTTCTGTGTCTCATCGTAAATAAGAAGGTCCAAGGTATACAGTAAACCTGAAGTGAAGCATCGGAAACTAAACCTGGACTCACAGGAGAGGTTCAAATCATAGAAAGTTAGAGTGTCAGTCCGCTTGTACTTAAGTCGGCATTGTACCTTTTGTATTAAATTCGGATGCAAACTCTGTGTTTCATCGTCAATTGGAAGGTCCAAGGGATACAATAAACCTGAAGTGAAACATCGGAATCTAAAACTGGACTCACAGGAGAGATTCAAATCATAGAAAGTTAGAGTGTCCCTCCTCTTGTATTTAAGTCGGTATTGTGCCTTTTGTATTAAATTCGGATGCAATTTCTGTATTTCATCGTCAATAAGAAGGTCCAAGGGATACAGTAAACCTGAAGTGAAGCATCGGAATCTAAAACTGGACTCACAGGAGAGGTTCAAATCATAGAAAGTGAGAGTGTCAGTCCTCTTGTACTTAAGTCGGCATTGTGCCTTTTGAATTTAATTCCGATGCAATTTCGGTGGTTCTTCGTCAACAAGAAAGTCCAAGGGATACATTAAAACTGAAGTGAAGCATCGGAATCTAAAACTAGACTCACAGGAGAGGTTCATATCATAGAAAGTGAGAGTGTCAGTCCGCTTGTACTTAGGTCGGCATTGTGCCTTTTGAATTTAATTCCGATGCAATTTCTGTGTTTCATCGTCAATAAGAACGTCCAAGGGATACAGTAAACCTGAAGTAAAGCATCGGAATCTAAAACTGGACTCACAGAAGAGGATCAAATCATAGAGAGTGAGAGTGTTAGTCCTCTTCTACTTAGGTCGGCATTGTGCCTTTTGAATTTAATTCCGATGCAATGTCTGTGTTTCATCGCCAATAAGAACGTCCAAGGGATACAGTAAACCAGAAGTGAAGCATCGGCATCTAAAACTGTACTCTCAGGAAAGGTTCAAATCATAGAAAGTTAGAATGTCAGTCACCTTGTACTTAAGTCGGCATTGTGCCTTTTGTATTAAATTCGGATACAATTTCTGTGTTTCATCGTCAATAAGAAGGTGCAAGGTATACAGAAAACCTGAAGTGAAGCATCGGAATCTAAAACTGGACTCACAGGAGAGGTACAAATCATAGAAAGTGAGAGTGTCAGTCCTCTTCTACTTAGGTCGGCATTGTACATTTTGAATTTAATTCCGATGGGATTTCTGTGTTTTATCGTCAATACGAAGGTCCAAGGGATACGGTAAACCTGAAGTGAAGCATCGGAATCTAAAACTGATCTCACAGGAGAGGTTCGATTCATAGAAAGTGTGAGTGTCAGCCCTCTTGTACTTAAGTCTGCATTGTGCCGTTTGTATTAAATTGGGATGCATTTTCTGCGTTTCATCGTCAATAAGAAGGTCCAAGGGATACAGTCAACCAGAAGTGAAGCATCGGAATCTAAAACTGGACTCACAGATGAGGTTCAAATCATAGAAAGTGAGAGTGTCAAACCTCTTCTACTTAGGTCGGCATTGTGCCTTTTGAATTTAATTCCGATGCAATGTCCGTGTTTCGTCGCCAATAAGAACGTCCAAGGGATACAGTAAACCTGAAGTGAAGCATCGGAATCTAAAACTGGACTCACAGGAGAGATTCAAATCATAGAAAGTTAGAGTGTCACTCCTCTTGTCCTTAAGTCGGTATTGTGCTTTTTGTATTAAATTCGGATGCAATTTCTGTGTTTTATCGTCAATAAGAAGGTCGAAGGGATACAGTTAACCTGAAGTGAAGCATCAGAATCTTAAACTGGACTCACAGGAGAGGGTCAAATCATAGAAAGTTAGAGGGTCGGTACTCTTTTACTTAAGTCGGCATTGTGCCTTTTGTATTAAATTCCGATGCAATATCTGTGTTTCATCGTCAATCAGAAGTTGCAAAGTATACAGTAAACACGAAGTGAAGCATCGGAATCTAAAACTGGACTCACAGGAGGGATTCAAATCATAGAAAGTGAGAGTGTCAGTCCTCTTGTACTTAAGTCGGCATTGTGCCATTTGTATTAAATTGGGATGCAATTTCTGTGTTTCATCGTCAGTAAGAAGGTCCAAGATATACAGTAAACCTGAAGTGAAGCATCGGAATCTAAAACTGGACTCACAGGAGAGGTTCAAATCATAGAAAGTTAGAGTGTCACTCCTCTTGTACTTAAGTCGGTATTGTGCCATTTGTATTAATCTCGGATGCAATTTTTGTGTTTCATCGACATTAAGAAAGTCCAAGTGATACAGTAAACCAGAAGTGAAGCATCGGAATCTAAAACTGGACTCTCAGGAGAGGTTCAAATCATAGAAAGTTAGAATGTCAGTCCTCTTGTACTTAAGTCGGCATTGTGCCTTTTGTATTAAATTCGGAAACAATTTCTGTGTTTCATCGTCAATAAGAAGGTGCAAGGTATACAGGAAACCTGAAGTGAAGCATCGGAATCTAAAACTGGACTCACAGGAGAGGTACAAATCATAGAAAGTGAGGGTGTCAGTCCTCTTCTACTTAGGTCGGCATTAAACATTTTGAATTTAATTCCGATGCGATATCTGTGTTTTATCGTCAATAAGAAGGTCCAAGGGATACGGTAAACCTGAAGTGAAGCATCGGAATCTAAAACGGATCTCACAGGAGAGGTTCAAATCATAGAAAGTGAGAGTGTCAGTCCTCTTGTACTTTACTCGCCATTGTGATCTTTGTATTAAATTCGGATGCAGTATCTGTGTTTCATTGTCAATAAGAAGGTCCAAGGGATACAGTAAACCTGAAGTGAAGCATCGGAAACTAAACCTGGACTCACAGGAGAGGTTCAAATCATAGAAAGTTAGAATGTCAGTCCCCTTGTACTTAAGTCGGCATTGTACTTTTGTATTAAATTCGGATGCAAACTCTGTGTTTCATCGTTAATTAGAAGGTCCAAGGTATACAGTAAACCTGAAGTGACGTATCGGAACCTAAAACTGGACTCACAGGAGAGGTTCAAATCATAGAAAGTGAGAGTGTCAGTCCTGTTGTACTTAGGTCGGCATTGTGCCTTTTGAATTTATTTCCGATGCAATTTCTGTGTTTCATCGTCAATAAGAAGGTGCAAGGTATACAGTAAACCTGAAGTGAAGCATCGGAATCTAAAACTGGACTCACAGAAGAGGTCTAAATCATAGAAAGTGAGAGTGTTAGTCCTCTTCTACTTAGGTCGGCATTGTGCCTTTTGAATTTAATTCCGATGCAATGTCTGCGTTTCATCGCCAATAAGAACGTCCAAGGGATACGGTAAACCTGAAGTGAAGCATGGGAATCTAAAACTGAACTCGCAATAGAGGTTCAAATCATAGAATGTTAGAGTGTCAGTCCTCTTTTACTTAAGTCGGCATTGTGCCTTTTGTATTAAATTCGGATGCAATTTCTGTGTTTCATCGTCAATAAGAAGGTCGAAGGGATACAGTAAACCTAAAGTGAAGCATCAGAATCTAAAACTGGACTCACAGGAGAGGTTCAAATCATAGAAAGTTAGCGGGTCGGTCCTCTTTTACTTAATTCGGCATTGTGCATTTGTATTAAATTCCGATGCAATTTCTGAGATTCATCGTCAATCAGAAGTTGAAAGGTATACAGTAGCCCCAAAGTGAAACATCGGAATCTAAAACTGGACTCACAGGAGGGATTCAAATCTTAGAAAGTGGGAGTGACAGTCCTCTTGTACTTAAGTCGGTATTGTGCCTTTTGTATTAAATTCGGATGCAATTTCTGTGTTTCATCGTCAGTAAGAAGGTCCAAGATATACAGTAAACCTGAAGTGAAGCATCGGAATCTAAAACTGGACTTACAGGAGAGGTTCAAATCATAGAAAGTTATAGTGTCACTCCTCTTGTACTTAAGTCGGTATTGTGCCATTTGTATTAAACTCGGATGCAATTTCTGTGTTTCATCGACAATAAGAAATTCCAAGGGATACAGTTAACCAGAAGTGAAGCATCGGAATCTAAAACTGGACTCTCAGGAGAGGTTCAAATCATAGAAAGCTAGAATGTCAGTCCTCTTGTACTTAAGTCGGCATTGTGAATTTTGTATTAAATTCGGATACATTTTCTGTGTTTCATCGTCAATAAGAAGGTGCAAGGTTTACAGGAAACCTGAAGTGAAGCATCGGAATCTAAAACTGGACTCACAGGAGAGGTACAAATCATAGAAAGTGAGAGTGTCAGTCCTCTTCTACTTAGGTCGGCATTGTACATTTTGAATTTAATTCCGATGCGATTTCTTTGTTTTATCGTTAATAAGAAAGTCCAAGGGATACGGTAAACCTGAAGTGAAGCATCGGAATCTAAAACTGATCTCACAGGAGAGGTTCGAATCATAGAAAGTGAGAGTGTCAGCCCTCTTGTACTTAAGTCTGCATTGTGCCGTTTGTATTAAATTCGGATGCATTTTCTGTGTTTCATCGTCAATAAGAAGGTCCAACGAATACAGTCAACCTGAAGTGAAGCATCGGAATCTAAAACTGGACTCACAGGAGAGGTTGAAATCATAGAAAGTGAAAGTGTCAGTCCTCTTGTACTTAAGTCGGCATTGTGCCATTTGTATTAAATTAGGATGCAATTTCTGTGTTTTATCGTCTATAAGAAGGTCCAATGGATACAGTAAAACTGGACTCACAGGAGAGGTTGAAATCATAGAAAGTGAAAGTGTCAGTCCTCTTGTACTTAAGTCGGCATTGTGCCATTTGTATTAAATTAGGATGCAATTTCTGTGTTTTATCGTCTATAAGAAGGTCCAATGGATACAGTAAACCTGAAGTGAAGCATCGGAATCTAAATCTGACCTCACAGGAGAGGTTCAAATCATAGAAAGTTAGAGTGTCATCCTGTTGTACTTAAGTCGGCATTGTGCCATTTGTATTAAATTCAGATGCAATTTCTGTATTTTATCGTCTATAAGAAGGTCCAAGGGATACAGTAAACCTGAAGTGAAGCATCGGAATCTAAATCTGACTCCACAGGAGAGGGTCAAATCATAGAAAGTTAGAGTGTCAGTCCTCTTGTACTTAAGTCGGCATTGTACTTTTGTATTACATTCTGATGCAAACTCTGTGTTTCATCGTCAATTAGAAGGTCCAAGGAATACAGTAAACCTGAAGTGAAGCATCGGAATCAAAAACTGGACTCACAGGAGAGGTTCAAATCATAGAAAGTGAGAGGGTCAGTCCTCTTGTACTTACGTCGGCATTGTGCCCTTTGAATTTATTTCCGATGCAATTTCTGTGTTTCATCGTCAATAAGAAGGTGCAAGGTATACAGTAAACCTAAAGTGAAGCTTCGGAATCTAAAACTGGACTCACAGAAGAGGTCCAAATCATAGAAAGTGAGAGTGTTAGTCCTTTTCTACTTAGGTCGGCATTGTGCATTTTGAATTTAATTCCGATGCAATTTCTGTGTTTCATCGTCAGTAAGATGGTCCAAGATATACAGTAAACCTGAAGTGAAGCATCGGAATCTAAAACTGGACTCACTGGAGAGGTTAATACCATAGAAAGTGAGAGTGTCAGTCCTCTTCTACTTAGGTCGGCATTGTACATTTTGAATTTAATTCCGATTCGATTTCTTTGTTTTATCGTCAATAAGAAGGTCCAAGGGATACGGTAAACCTGAAGTGAAGCATCGGAATCTTAAACTGATCTCACAGGAGAAGTTCGAATCATAGAAAGTGAGAGTGTCAGCCCTCTTGTACTTAAGTCTGCATTGTGCCGTTTGTATTAAATTCGGATGCATTTTCTGTGTTTCATCGTCAATAAGAAGGTCCAAGGGATACAGTAAACCTGAAGTGAAGCATCGGAATCTAAACCTGGACTCACAGGAGAGGTTCAAATCATAGAAAGTGAGAGTGTTAGTCCTCTTCCACTTAGGTCGGTATTGTGCCTTTTGAATTTAATTCCGATGCAATGTCTGTGTTTCATCGCCAATAAGAACGTCCAAGGGATACAGTAAACCTGAAATGAGCATCGGAATCTAAAACTGGACTCACATGAGAGATTCAAATCATAGTAAGTTAGAGTGTCACTCCTCTTGTACTTAAGTCGGCATAGTGATTTTTGTATTAAATTCGGATGCAAACTCTGTGTTTTATCGTCAATAAGAAGGTCCAAGGGATACAGTAAACATTAAGTGAAGCATCGGAATCTAAAACTGGACTCGCAATGGAGGTTCAAATCACAGAATGTTAGAGTGTCAGTCCTCTTTTACTTAAGTCGGCATTGTGCCTTTTGTATTAAATTCGGATGCAATTTCTGTGTTTCATCGTCAATAAGAAGGTCGAAGGGATACAGTAAACCTTATGTGAAGCATCATAATATAAAACTGGACTCACAGGAGAGGTTCAAATCATAGAAAGTTAGAGGGTCGGTCCTCTTTTACTTAAGTCGGCATTGTGCCTTTTGAATTTAATTCCAATACAATTTCCGTGGTTCATCGTCAACAAGAAAGTCCAAGGGATACAGTAAACCTGAAGTGAAGCATCAGAATCTAAAACTGGACTCACAGAAGAAGTCCAAATCATAGAAAGTGAGAGTGTTAGTCCTCTTCTACTTAGGTCGGCATTGTGCCTTTTGAATTTAATTCCGATGCAATGTCTGCGTTTCATCGCCAATAAGAACGTCCAAGGGATACAGTAAACCTGAAGTGAAGCATCGGAATCTAAAACTGGACTCACAGGAGAGATTCAAATCATAGTAACTTAGAGTGTCACTCCTCTTGTACTTAAGTCGGTATTGTGCCTTTTGTATTAAATTCGGATGCAATTTCTGTGTTTCATCGTCAATAAGAAGGTCGAAGGGATACAGTAAACCTGAAGTGAAGCATCAAAATCTAAAACTGGACTCACAGGAGAGATTCAAATCATAGTAAGTTAGAGTGTCACTCCTCTTGTACTTAAGTCGGTATTGTGCCATTTGTATTAAACTCGGATGCAATTTCTGTGTTTCATCGACAATAAGAAATTCCAAGGGATACAGTTAACCAGAAGTGAAGCATCGGAATCTAAAACTGGACTCTCAGGAGAGGTTCAAATCATAGAAAGCTAGAATGTCAGTCCTCATGTACTTAAGTCGGCATTGTGCATTTTGTATTAAATTCGGATACAATTTCTGTGTTTCATCGTCAATAAGAAGGTGCAAGGTTTACAGGAAACCTGAAGTGAAGCATCGGAATCTAAAACTGGACTCACAGGAGAGGTACAAATCATAGAAAGTGAGAGTGTCAGTCCTCTTCTACTTAGGTCGGCATTGTACATTTTGAATTTAATTCCGATGCGATTTCTTTGTTTTATCGTTAATAAGAAAGTCCAAGGGATACGGTAAACCTGAAGTGAAGCATCGGAATCTAAAACTGATCTCACAGGAGAGGTTCGAATCATAGAAAGTGAGAGTGTCAGCCCTCTTGTACTTAAGTCTGCATTGTGCCGTTTGTATTAAATTCGGATGCATTTTCTGTGTTTCATCGTCAATAAGAAGGTCCAACGAATACAGTCAACCTGAAGTGAAGCATCGGAATCTAAAACTGGACTCACAGGAGAGGTTCTAATCATAGAAAGTGAAAGTGTCAGTCCTCTTGTACTTAAGTCGGCATTGTGCCATTTGTATTAAATTAGGATGCAATTTCTGTGTTTTATCGTCTATAAGAAGGTCCAAGGGATACAGTAAACCTGAAGTGAAGCATCGGAATCTAAATCTGACCTCACAGGAGAGGTTCAAATCCTAGAAAGTTATAGTGTCACTCCTGTTGTACTTAAGTCGGCATTGTGCCATTTGTATTAAATTCGGATGCAATTTCTGTGTTTTATCGTCTATAAGAAGGTCCAAGGGATACAGTAAACCTGAAGTGAAGCATCGGAATCTAAATCTGACCTCACAGGAGAGGGTCAAATCATAGAAAGTTAGAGTGTCAGTCCTCTTGTACTTAAGTCGGCATTCTACTTTTGTATTAAATTCTGATGCAAACTCTGTGTTTCATCGTCAATTAGAAGGTCCAAGGGATACAGTAAACCTGAAGTGAAGCATCGGAATCAAAAACTGGACTCACAGGAGAGGTTCAAATCATAGAAAGTGAGAGTGTCAGTCCTCTTGTACTTACGTCGACATTGTGCCCTTTGTATTTATTTCCGATGCAATTTCTGTGTTTCATCGTCAATAAGAAGGTGCAAGGTATACAGTAAACCTGAAGTGAAGCATCGGAATCTAAAACTGGACTCACAGAAGAGGTCCAAATCATAGAAAGTGAGAGTGTTAGTCATTTTCTACTTTGGTCGGCATTGTGCATTTTGAATTTAATTCCGATGCAATTTCTGTGTTTCATCGTCAGTAAGATGGTCCAAGATATACAGTAAACCTGAAGTGAAGCATCGGAATCTAAAACTGGACTCACTGGAGAGGTACAAACCATAGAAAGTGAGAGTGTCAGTCCTCTTCTACTTAGGTCGGCATTGTACATTTTGAATTTAATTCCGATGCGAATTCTTTGTTTTATCGTCAATAAGAAGGTCCAAGGGATACGGTAAACCTGAAGTGAAGCATCGGAATCTAAAACTGATCTCACAGGAGAGGTTCGAATCATAGAAAGTGAGAGTGTCAGCCCTCTTGTACTTAAGTCTGCATTGTGCCGTTTGTATTAAATTCGGATGCATTTTCTGTGTTTCATCGTCAATAAGAAGGTCCAACGAATACAGTCCACCTGAAGTGAAGCAATGGAATCTAAAACTGGACTCACAGGAGAGGTTCAAATCACAGAAAGTGAGAGTGTCAGTCCTCTTGTACTTAAGTCGCCATTGTGATTTTTGTATTAGATTCGGATGCAATATCTGTGTTTCATCGTCAATAAGATGGTCCAAGGGATACAGTAAACCTGAAGTGAAGCATCGGAATCTAAACCTGGACTCACAGGAGAGGTTCAAATCATAGAAAGTGAGAGTGTTAGTCCTCTTCCACTTAGGTCGGTATTGTGCCTTTTGAATTTAATTCCGATGCAATGTCTGTGTTTCATCGCCAATAAGAACGTCAAGGGATACAGTAAACCTGAAATGAAGCATCGGAATCTAAAACTGGACTCACATGAGAGATTCAAATCATAGTAAGTTAGAGTGTCACTCCTCTTGTACTTAAGTCGGCATAGTGATTTTTGTATTAAATTCGGATGCAAACTCTGTGTTTTATCGTCAATAAGAAGGTCCAAGGGATACAGTAAACATTAAGTGAAGCATCGGAATCTAAAACTGGACTCGCAATGGAGGTTCAAATCACAGAATGTTAGAGTGTCAGTCCTCTTTTACTTAAGTCGGCATTGTGCCTTTTGTATTAAATTCGGATGCAATTTCTGTGTTTCATCGTCAATAAGAAGGTCCAAGGGGTACAGTAAACCTGAAGTGAAGCATCGGAATCTAAAACTGGACTCACAGGAGAGATTCAAATCATAGTAAGTTACAGTGTCACTCCTCTTGTACTTAAGTCGGTATTGTGCCTTTTGTATTAAATTCGGATGCAATTTCGGTGTTTCATCGTCAATAAGAAGGGCTAAGGTAAACAGTAAACCTTAAGTGAAGCATGGGAATCTAAAACTGAACTCGCAATAGAGGTTCAAATCATAGAATGTTAGAGTGTCAGTCCTCTTTTACTTAAGTCGGCACTGTGCCTTTTGTATTAAATTCGGATGCAATTTCTGTGTTTCATCGTCAATAAGAAGGTCGAAGGGATACAGTAAACCTGAAGTGAAGCATCAAAATCTAAAACTGGACTCACAGGAGAGATTCAAATCATAGAAAGTTAGAGGGTCGGTCCTCTTTTACTTAAGTCGGCATTGTGCATTTGTATTAAATTCCGATGCTATTTCTGAGATTCATCGTCAATCAGAAGTTGAAAGGTATACAGTAGCCCCGAAGTGAAACATCAGAATCTAAAACTGGACTCACAGGAGGGATTCAAATCTTAGAAAGTGGGAGTGACAGTCCTCTTGTACTTAAGTCGGTATTGTGCCTTTTGTATTAAATTCGGATGCAATTTCTGTGTTTCATCGTCAGTATGAAGGTCCAATATATACAGTAAACCTGAAGTGAAGCATCGGAATCTAAAACTGGACTCACAGGAGACGTTCAAATCATAGAAAGTTAGAGTGTCACTCCTCTTGTACTTAAGTCGGTATTGTGCCATTTGTATTAAACTCGGATGCAATTTCTGTGTTTCATCGACAATAAGAAATTCCAAGGGATACAGTTAACCAGAAGTGAAGCATCGGAATCTAAAACTGGACTCTCAGGAGAGGTTCAAATCATAGAAAGCTAGAATGTCAGTCCTCTTGTACTTAAGTCGGCATTGTGCCTTTTGTATTAAATTCGGATACAATTTCTGTGTTTCATCGTCAATAAGAAGGTGCAAGGTTTACAGGAAACCTGAAGTGAAGCATCGGAATCTAAAACTGGACTCACAGGAGAGGTACAAATCATAGAAAGTGAGAGTGTCAATCCTCTTCTACTTAGGTCGGCATTGTACATTTTGAATTTAATTCCGATGCGATTTCTTTGTTTTATCGTTAATAAGAAAGTCCAAGGGATACAGTAAACCTGAAGTGAAGCATCGGAATCTAAATCTGACCTCACAGGAGAGGTTCAAATCATAGAAAGTTAGAGTGTCAGTCCTCTTGTACTTAAGTCGGCATTGTACTTTTGTATTAAATTCTGATGCAAACTCTGTGTTTCATCGTCAATTAGAAGGTCCAAGGGATACAGTAAACCTGAAGTGAAGCATCGGAATCAAAAACTGGACTCACAGGAGAGGTTCAAATCATAGGAAGTGAGAGTGTCAGTCCCCTTGTACTTACGTCGGCATTGTGCCCTTTGAATTTATTTCCGATGCAATTTCTGTGTTTCATCGTCAATAAGAAGGTGCAAGGTATACAGTAAACCTGAAGTGAAGCATCGGAATCTAAAACTGGACTCACAGAAGAGGTCCAAATCATAGAAAGTGAGAGTGTTAGTCCTTTTCTACTTAGGTCGGCATTGTGCATTTTGAATTTAATTCCGATGCAATTTCTGTGTTTCATCGTCAGTAAGATGGTCCAAGATATACAGTAAACCTGAAGTGAAGCATCGGAATCTAAAACTGGACTCACTGGAGAGGTACAAACCATAGAAAGTGAGAGTGTCAGTCCTCTTCTACTTAGGTCGGCATTGTACATTTTGAATTTAATTCCGATGCGATTTCTTTGTTTTATCGTCATTAAGAAGGTCCAAGGGATACGGTAAACCTGAAGTGAAGCATCGGAATCTAAAACTGATCTCACAGGACAGGTTCGAATCATAGAAAGTGAGAGTGTCAGCCCTCTTGTACTTAAGTGTGCATTGTGCCGTTTGTATTAAATTCGGATGCATTTTCTGTGTTTCATCGTCAATAAGAAGGTCCAACGAATACAGTCAACCTGAAGTGAAGCATTGGAATCTAAAACTGGACTCACAGGAGAGGTTCAAATCACAGAAAGTGAGAGTGTCAGTCCTCTTGTACTTAAGTCGCCATTGTGAATTTTGTTTTAAAATTCGGATGCAATATCTGTGTTTCATCGTCAATAAGAAGGTCCAAGGGATACAGTAAACCTGAAGTGAAGCATCGGAATCTAAACCTGGACTCACAGGAGAGGTTCAAATCATAGAAAGTGAGAGTGTTAGTCCTCTTCTACTTAGGTCGGTATTGTGCCTTTTGAATTTAATTCCGATGCAATGTCTGTGTTTCATCGCCAATAAGAACGTCCAAGGGATACAGTAAACCTGAAATGAAACATCGGAATCTAAAACTGGACTCACATGAGAGATTCAAATCATAGTAAGTTAGAGTGTCACTCCTCTTGTACTTAAGTCGGCATAGTGATTTTTATATTAAATTCGGATGCAAAATCTGTGTTTTATCGTCAATAAGAAGGTCCAAGGGATACAGTAAACATTAAGTGAAACATCGGAATCTAAAACTGGACTCGCAATGGAGGTTCAAATCACAGAATGTTAGAGTGTCAGTCCTCTTTTACTTAAGTCGGCATTGTGCCTTTTGTATTAAATTCGGATGCAATTTCTGTGTTTCATCGTCAATAAGAAGGTCGAAGGGATACAGTAAACCTGAAGTGAAGCATCATAATATAAAACTGGACTCACAGGAGTGGTTCAAATCATTGAAAGTGAGAGTGTCAGTCCTCTTGTACTTAAGTCGCCATTGTGATTTTTGTATTAAATTCGGATGCAATATCTGTGTGTCATCGTCAATAAGAAGGTCCAAGGGATACAGTAAACCTGAAGTGAAGCATCGGAATCTAAACCTGGACTCACAGGAGAGGTTCAAATCATAGAAAGTGAGAGTGTTAGTCCTCTTCCACTTAGGTCGGTATTGTGCCTTTTGAATTTAATTCCGATGCAATGTCTGTGTTTCATCGCCAATAAGAACGTCCAAGGGATACAGTAAACCTGAAATGAAGCATCGGAATCTAAAACTGGACTCACATGAGAGATTCAAATCATAGTAAGTTAGAGTGTCACTCCTCTTGTACTTAAGTCGGCATAGTGATTTTTGTATTAAATTCGGATGCAAACTCTGTGTTTTATCGTCAATAAGAAGGTCCAAGGGATACAGTAAACATTAAGTGAAGCATCGGAATCTAAAACTGGACTCGCAATGGAGGTTCAAATCACAGAATGTTAGAGTGTCAGTCCTCTTTTACTTAAGTCGGCATTGTGCCTTTTGTATTAAATTCGGATGCAATTTCTGTGTTTCATCGTCAATAAGAAGGTCGAAGGGATACAGTAAACCTTATGTGAAGCATCATAATATAAAACTGGACTCACAGTAGAGGTTCAAATCATAGAAAGTTAGAGGGTCGGTCCTTTTTTACTTAAGTCGGCATTGTGCCTTTTGAATTTAATTCCGATACAATTTCCGTGGTTCATCGTCAACAAGAAAGTCCAAGGGATACAGTAAACCTGAAGTGAAGCATCAGAATCTAAAACTGGACTCACAGAAGAGGTCCAAATCATAGAAAGTGAGAGTGTTAGTCCTCTTCTACTTAGGTCGGCATTGTGCCTTTTGAATTTAATTCCGATGCAATGTCTGCGTTTCATCGCCAATAAGAACGTCCAAGGGATACAGTAAACCTGAAGTGAAGCATCGGAATCTAAAACTGGACTCACAGGAGAGATTCAAATCATAGTAAGTTACAGTGTCACTCCTCTTGTACTTAAGTCGGTATTGTGCCTTTTGTATTAAATTCGGATGCAATTTCGGTGTTTCATCGTCAATAAGAAGGGCTAAGGTAAACAGTAAACCTTAAGTGAAGCATGGGAAACTAAAACTGAACTCGCAATAGAGGTTCAAATCATAGAATGTTAGAGTGTCAGTCCTCTTTTACTTAAGTCGGCATTGTGCCTTTTGTATTAAATTCGGATGCAATTTCTGTGTTTCATCGTCAATAAGAAGGTCGAAGGGATACAGGAAACCTGAAGTGAAGCATCAAAATCTAAAACTGGACTCACAGGAGAGGTTCACATCATAGAAAGTTAGAGGGTCGGTCCTCTTTTACTTAAGTCGGCATTGTGCATTTGTATTAAATTCCGATGCTATTTCTGAGATTCATCGTCAATCAGAAGTTGAAAGGTATACAGTAGCCCCGAAGTGAAACATCAGAATCTAAAACTGGACTCACAGGAGGGATTCAAATCTTAGAAAGTGGGAGTGACAGTCCTCTTGTACTTAAGTCGGTATTGTGCCTTTTGTATTAAATTCGGATGCAATTTCTGTGTTTCATCGTCAGTAAGAAGGTCCAAGATATACAGTAAACCTGAAGTGAAGCATCGGAATCTAAAACTGGACTCACAGGAGACGTTCAAATCATAGAAAGTTAGAGTGTCACTCCTCTTGTACTTAAGTCGGTATTGTGCCATTTGTATTAAACTCGGATGCAATTTCTGTGTTTCATCGACAATAAGAAATTCCAAGGGATAAAGTTAACCAGAAGTGAAGCATCGGAATCTAGAACTGGACTCTCAGGAGAGGTTCAAATCATAGAAAGCTAGAATGTCAGTCCTCTTGTACTTAAGTCGGCATTGTTCCTTTTGTATTAAATTCGGATACAATTTCTGTGTTTCATCGTCAATAAGAAGGTGCAAGGTTTACAGGAAACCTGAAGTGAAGCATCGGAATCTAAAACTGGACTCACAGGAGAGGTACAAATCATAGAAAGTGAGAGTGTCAATCCTCTTCTACTTAGGTCGGCATTGTACATTTTGAATTTAATTCCGATGCGATTTCTTTGTTTTATCGTTAATAAGAAAGTCCAAGGGATACAGTAAACCTGAAGTGAAGCATCGGAATCTAAATCTGACCTCACAGGAGAGGTTCAAATCATAGAAAGTTAGAGTGTCAGTCCTCTTGTACTTAAGTCGGCATTGTACTTTTGTATTAAATTCTGATGCAAACTCTGTGTTTCATCGTCAATTAGAAGGTCCAAGGGATACAGTAAACCTGAAGTGAAACATCGGAATCAAAAACTGGACTCACAGGAGAGGTTCAAATCATAGGAAGTGAGAGTGTCAGTCCCCTTGTACTTACGTCGGCATTGTGCCCTTTGAATTTATTTCCGATGCAATTTCTGTGTTTCATCGTCAATAAGAAGGTGCAAGGTATACAGTAAACCTGAAGTGAAGCATCGGAATCTAAAACTGGACTCACAGAAGAGGTCCAAATCATAGAAAGTGAGAGTGTTAGTCCTTTTCTACTTAGGTCGGCATTGTGCATTTTGAATTTAATTCCGATGCAATTTCTGTGTTTCATCGTCAGTAAGATGGTCCAAGATATACAGTAAACCTGAAGTGAAGCATCGGAATCTAAAACTGGACTCACTGGAGAGGTACAAACCATAGAAAGTGAGAGTGTCAGTCCTCTTCTACTTAGGTCGGCATTGTACATTTTGAATTTAATTCCGATGCGATTTCTTTGTTTTATCGTCATTAAGAAGGTCCAAGGGATACGGTAAACCTGAAGTGAAGCATCGGAATCTAAAACTGATCTCACAGGAGAGGTTCAAATCACAGAAAGTGAGAGTGTCAGTCCTCTTGTACTTAAGTCGCCATTGTGAATTTTGTTTTAAAATTCGGATGCAATATCTGTGTTTCATCGTCAATAAGAAGGTCCAAGGGATACAGTAAACCTGAAGTGAAGCATCGGAATCTAAACCTGGACTCACAGGAGAGGTTCAAATCATAGAAAGTGAGAGTGTTAGTCCCCTTCTACTTAGGTCGGTATTGTGCCTTTTGAATTTAATTCCGATGCAATGTCTGTGTTTCATCGCCAATAAGAACGTCCAAGGGATACAGTAAACCTGAAATGAAACATCGGAATCTAAAACTGGACTCACATGAGAGATTCAAATCATAGTAAGTTAGAGTGTCACTCCTCTTGTACTTAAGTCGGCATAGTGATTTTTATATTAAATTCGGATGCAAAATCTGTGTTTTATCGTCAATAAGAAGGTCCAAGGGATACAGTAAACATTAAGTGAAACATCGGAATCTAAAACTGGACTCGCAATGGAGGTTCAAATCACAGAATGTTAGAGTGTCAGTCCTCTTTTACTTAAGTCGGCATTGTGCCTTTTGTATTAAATTCGGATGCAATTTCTGTGTTTCATCGTCAATAAGAAGGTCGAAGGGATACAGTAAACCTGAAGTGAAGCATCATAATATAAAACTGGACTCACAGGAGTGGTTCAAATCATAGAAAGTGAGAGTGTCAGTCCTCTTGTACTTAAGTCGCCATTGTGATTTTTGTATTAAATTCGGATGCAATATCTGTGTGTCATCGTCAATAAGAAGGTCCAAGGGATACAGTTAACCTGAAGTGAAGCATCGGAAACTAAACCCGGACTCACAGGAGAGGTTCAAATCATAGAAAGTTAGAATGTCAGTCCTCTTGTACTTAAGTCGGCATTGTACTTTTGTATTAAATTCGGATGCAAACTCTGTGTTTCATCGTCAATTAGAAGGTCCAAGGGATACGGTAAACCTGAAGTGAAGCATCGGAATCTAAAACTGATCTCACAGGAGAGGTTCGAATCATAGAAAGTGAGAGTGTCAGCCCTCTTGTACATAAGTCTGCATTGTGCCGTTTGTATTAAATTCGGATGCATTTTCTGTGTTTCATCGTCAATAAGAAGGTCCAACGAATACAGTCAACCTGAAGTGAAGCATCGGAATCTAAAACTGGACTCACAGGAGAGGTTCAAATCATAGAAAGTGAAAGTGTCAGTTCTCTTGTACTTAAGTCGGCATTGTGCCTTTTCTATTAAATTAGGATGCAATTTCTGTGTTTTATCGTCTATAAGAAGGTCCAAGGGATACAGTAAACCTGAAGTGAAGCATCGGAATCTAAATCTGACCTCACAGGAGAGGTTCAAATCATAGTAAGTTAGAGTGTCAGTCCTCTTGTACTTTAGTCGGCATTGTGCCTTTTGAATTTAATTCCGATGCAATTTCGGTGGTTCATCGTCAACAAGAAAGTCCAAGGGATACAGTAAACCTGAAGTGAAGCATCGGAATCTAAAACTGGACTCTCAGGAGAGGTTCAAGTCATAGATAGTTAGAATGTCAGTCCTCTTGTACTTAAGTCGGCATTGTGCTATTTGTATTAAATTCGGATGCAATATCTGTGTTTTATCGTCTATAAGAAGGTACAAGGGATACAGTAAACCTGAAGTGAAGCATCGGAATCTAAATCTGACCTCACAGGAGAGGTTCAAATCATAGAAAGTTAGATTATCAGTCCTCTTGTACTTCAGTCGGCATTGTGCTTTCTCAATTTAATTTCGATGCAATTTCTGTGGTTCATCGTCAATAAGAAGGTCCAAGGGATACAGTAAACCTGAAGTGAAGCATCGGAAACTAAGACTGGACCCACAGGCGAGGTTCAAATCATAGAAAGTGAGAGTGTCAGTCCTCTTGTACTTAAGTCGCCATTGTGATTTTTGTATTAAATTCGGAAGCAATATATGTGTTTCATCGTCAATAAGAAGGTCCAAGGGATACAGTAAACCTGAAGTGAAGCATCGGAATCTAAACCTGGACTCACAGGAGAGGTTCAAATCATAGAAAGTTAGAGTGTCAGTCCTGTTGTACTTAAGTCGGCATTGTACTTTTGTATTAAATTCTGATGCAAACTCTGTGTTTCATCGTCAATTAGAAGGTCCAAGGGATACAGTAAACCTGAAATGAAGCATCGGAATCTAAAACTGGACCCACAGGAGAGGTTCAAATCATAGAAAGTGAGAGTGTCAGTCCTCTTGTACTTACGTCGGCATTGTGCCCTTTGAATTTATTTCCGATGCAATTTCTGTGTTTCATCGTCAATAAGAAGGTGCAAGGTATACAGTAAACCTGAAGTGAAGCATCGGAATCTAAAACTGGACTCACAGAAGAGGTTCAAATCATAGAAAGTGAGAGTGTTAGTCCTCTTCTACTTAGGTCGGTATTGTGCCTTTTGAATTTAATTCCGATGCAATGTCTGTTTTTCATCGCCAATAAGAACGTCCAAGGGATACAGTAAACCTGAAGTGAAGCATCGGAATCTAAAACTGGACTCACAGGAGAGGTTCAAATCATAGAAAGTGAGAGTGTCAGTCCTCTTGTACTTACGTCGGCATTGTGCCCTTTGAATTTATTTCCGATGCAATTTCTGTGTTTCATCGTCAATAAGAAGGTCGAAGGGATACACTAAACCTGAAGTGAAGCATCATAATATAAAACTGGACTCACAAGAGAGGTTCAAATCATAGAAAGTTAGAGGGTCGGTCCTCTTTTACTTAAGTCGGCATTGTGCCTTTTGAATTTAATTCCGATACAATTTCCGTGTTTCATCGTCAACAAGAAAGGCCAAGGGATACAGTAAACCTGAAGTGAAGCATCGGAATCTAAAACTGGACTCTCAGGAGAGGTTCAAATCATAGAAAGTTAGAATGTCAGTCCTCTTGTACTTAAGTCGGCATTGTGCCATTTGTATTAAATTCGGATGCAATTTCTGTGTTTTATCGTCTATAAGAAGGTCCAAGGGATACAGTAAACCTGAAGTGAAGCATCGGAATCTAAATCTGACCTCACAGGAGAGGTTCAAATCATAGAAAGATAGAGTATCAGTCCTCTTGTACTTAAGTCGGCATTGTACTTTTGTGGCGTGCACACGGGTGTTTTTTAGGTTAGAGGGACCCCCCCTTGGGCGAAACGATAAAATACCTGACGGCTTACCAGAGAGGACATTATCATCGTTGATAAAGAATGTCCGTCCCCAGAGACCAAAAACAGGAAAAGTTAACGTAATATTGGTAAACTGCAGGAGTATCCAGGGCAAGGTTCCTGAATTAGTATCTCTTATTGAAGGAAATAGTGCGCATATAGTATTAGGAACGGAAAGTTGGTTAAAACCGGAAGTGAACAGTAACGAAATCCTAGACACAGAATGGAATATATACCGCAAGGATAGGATAATCGCCAATGGCGGAGGAGTATTTATAGCAGTAAAGAATTCAATAATATCCAGTGAAGTTATTAGCGAATGCGAATGTGAAATAATCTGGGTTAAGTTAAGTATCAAAGGTGGGTCAGATATGATAGTCGGATGCTTCTATAGACCACCTGCATCAGCAACCGTAGTAGTTGAGCGCCTCAGAGAGAACCTGCAGAACGTCGTGAAGAAGTTTCGTGATCATACTATTGTAATAGGGGGAGACTTCAATCTACAAGGTATAGAATGGGATAGTCACACAATCAGAACTGGAGCCTGGGACAGAGACTCTTGTGACATTATCCTGACTGCCTTGTCCGAGAATTACTTCGAGCAGATAGTTAGAGAACCAACTCGTGAAGCTAACGTTTTAGACCTCATAGCAATAAATAGACCGGAACTTTTCGACTCCGTGAATGTAGAAGAGGGTATCAGTGATCATAAGTCAGTGGTTGCATCAATGACTACAAGTGTAATAAGAAATGCCAAGAAAGGAAGGAAAATATATTTGCTTAACAAGAGTGATAGGGCACAAATCGCAGAATATCTGAGTGACCACCATCAAACGTTCATTTCTGAGGAAGAGGATGTGGAACAAAAATGGAAAAAATTCAGAAACATCGTCCAGTACGCCTTAGATAAGTTCGTACCGACTAAGGTCCAAAGCGAGGGGAAAGATCCACCGTGGTATAACAATCATGTACGAAAGGTACTACGGAAACAAAGAAAGCTTCATCATAGGTTTAAGAGTAGTCGAATCATAGCTGATAAGGAAAAGCTGAACGAAGCGAAAAAGAGCGTAAAGAGAGCAATGAGAGAAGCATTCAACGAATTCGAACATAAAACATTGGCAAACAATCTAAACAAGAACCCTAAAAAGTTTTGGTCATACGTAAAATCGGTAAGCGGATCTAAATCCCCTATTCAGTCACTCGTTGACCACGATGGAACCGAAACAGAGGACGACCGAAGAAAGGCAGAAATACTGAATTCAGTGTTCCGAAACTGTTTCACTGCGGAAAATCGTAACACGGTCCCTGACTTCAGCCGTCGCACGGACGCCAAAATGGAAAATATTGAAATAAACGATATCGGAATTGAAAAACAACTGCTATCACTTAGTAGCGGAAAAGCATCCGGACCAGACGAGATACCCTTAAGATTCTACAGTGATTATGCTAAAGAACTTGCCCCCTTTCTATCAGCAATTTATCGTAGATCGCTGGAAGAACGTAAAGTACCTAGCGACTGGAAGAAAGCGCAGGTCGTTCCCATTTTCAAGAAGGGTCATAAATCAGATGCGAATAATTATAGGCCTATTACGCTTACGTCAATCTGTTGTAGAATAATGCAACATGTTTTGTGTTCTCGTATTATGACGTTCTTAGATAATACAAATCTCCTTCATCATAACCAACACGGATTCCGCAAACAGAGATCATGTGAAACTCAGCTCGCCCTATTTGCCCAAGAAATTCACAGTGCCGTAGACACTGGCGAGCAGATTGATGCCGTATTCCTGGACTTCAGGAAGGCATTTGATACGGTTCCGCACTTACGTTTAGTGAAAAAAATACGAGCTTACGGAATATCGGTTTGTGATTGGATTCAGGATTTCCTAGAAGAAAGAACACAACATGTCATTCTAAACGGTTCAAAATCTGCAGATGTAGAGGTAATTTCGGGAGTACCGCAGGGAAGCGTGATAGGACCTTTATTGTTTACAATATACATAAATGACTTAGTTGACAACATCGGTAGCTCCGTGAGGCTATTTGCAGATGACACGGTTGTCTACAAGAAAGTAGCAACATCAGAAGACTCGTACGTACTCCAGGAGGACCTGCAGAGGATTAATGCATGGTGCGACAGCTGGCAGCTTTCCCTAAACGTAGATAAATGTAATATAATGCGCATACATAGGGGCAGAAATCCATTCCAGTACGATTATGCCATAGGTGGTAAATCATTGGAAGCGGTAACGACCGTAAAATACTTAGGAGTTACTATCCGGAGCGATCTGAAGTGGAATGATCACATAAAACAAATAGTGGGAAAAGCAGGCGCCAGGTTGAGATTCATAGGAAGAATTCTAAGAAAATGTGACTCATCGACGAAAGAAGTAGCTTACAAAACGCTTGTTCGTCCGATTCTTGAGTATTGCTCATCAGTATGGGACCCTTACCAGGTTGGATTAATAGAAGAGATAGACAGGATCCAGCGAAAAGCAGCGCGATTCGTCATGGGGACATTTAGTCAGCGCGAGAGCGTTACGGAGATGCTGAACAAGCTCCAGTGGCGGACACTTCAAGAAAGGCGTTACGCAATACGGAGAGGTTTATTATCGAAATTACGAGAGAGCACATTCCGGGAAGAGATGGGCAACATATTACTACCGCCCACATATATCTCGCGCAATGATCACAACGAAAAGATCCGAGAAATTGGAGCAAATACGGAGACTTACAAGCAGTCGTTCTTTCCACGCACAAATCGTGAATGGAACAGGGAAGGGGGGATCAGATAGTGGTACAATAAGTACCCTCCGCCACACACCGGAAGGTGGCTCGCGGAGTATAGATGTAGATGTAGATGTATTAAATTCGGATGCAAACTCTGTGTTTCATCGTCAATAAGAAGGTCCAAGGGATACAGTAAACCTGAAGTGAAGCATCGGAATCTAAAACTGGACTCACAGGAGAGGTTCAAATCATAGAAAGTTAGAGTGTCAGTCCTGTTGTACTTAAGTCGGCATTGTACTTTTGTATTAAATTCTGATGCAAACTCTGTGTTTCATCGTCAATTAGAAGGTCCAAGGGATACAGTAAACCTGAAATGAAGCATCGGAATCTAAAACTGGACTCACAGGAGAGGTTCAAATCATAGAAAGTGAGAGTGTCAGTCCTCTTGTACTTACGTCGGCATTGTGCCCTTTGAATTTATTTCCGATGCAATTTCTGTGTTTCATCGTCAATAAGAAGGTGCAAGGTATACAGTAAACCTGAAGTGAAGCATCGGAATCTAAAACTGGAATCACAGAAGAGGTCCAAATCATAGAAAGTGAGAGTGTTAGTCCTCTTCTACTTAGGTCGGCATTGTGCCTTTTGAATTTAATTCCGATGCAATGTCTGTGTTTCATCGCCTATAAGAACGTCCAAGGTATACAGTAAACCTGAAGTGAAGCATCGGAATCTAAAACTGGACTCACAGGAGAGATTCAAATCATAGTAAGTTAGAGTGTCACTCCTCTTGTACTTAAGTCGGTATTGTGCCTTTTGTATTAAATTCGGATGCAATTTCGGTGTTTCATCGTCAATAAGAAGGTCCAAGGGATACAGTAAACCTTAAGCGAAGCATGGGAATCTAAAACTGAACTCACAATAGAGGTTCAAATCATAGAATGTTGGAGTGTCAGTCCTCTTTTACTTAGGTCGGCATTGTGCCTTTTGTATTAAATTCGGATGCAATTTCTGTGTTTCATTGTCAATAAGAAGGTCGAAGGGATACAGTAAACCTGAAGTGAAGCATCAGAATCTAAAACTGGGCTCACAGGAGAGTTTCAAATTATAGAAAGTTAGATGGTCGGTCCTGTTTTACTTAAGTCGGCATTGTGCCTTTTGTATTATATTCCGATGCAATTTCTGTGTTTCATCGTCAATCAGAAGTTGAAAGGTATACAGTAGACTGGAAGTGAAACATCGGAATCTAAAACTGGACTCACAGGAGGGATTCAAATCATAGAAAGTGAGAGTGTCAGTCCACTTGTACTTAAGTCGGTATTGTGCCTTTTGTATTAAACTCGGATGCAATTTCTGTGTTTCATCGACAATAAAAAAGTCCTAAAGATACAGTAAACCAGAAGTGAAGCATCGGAATCTAAAACTGGACTCTCAGGAGAGGTTCAAATCATAGAAAGTTAGAATGTCAGTCCTCTTGTACTTAAGTCGGCATGTGCCTTTTTTATTAAATTCGGATACAATTTCTGTGTTTCATCGTCAATAAGAACGTGCAAGGTATACAGGAAACCTGAAGTGAAGCATCGGAATCTAAAACTGGACTCACAGGAGAGGTACAAATCATAGAAAGTGAGAGTGTCAATAATCTTCTACTTAGGTCGGCATTGTACATTTTGAATTTAAATCTGATGCGATTTCGTTGTTTTATCGTCAATAAGAAGGTCCAAGGGGTACGGTAAACCTGAAGTGAAGCATCGGAATCTAAAACTGATTTCACAGGAGAGGTTCGAATCTTAGAAAGTGACAGTGTCAGCCCTCTTTTACTTAAGTCTGCATTGTGCCGTTTGTATTTAATTCGGATGCATTTTCTGTGTTTCATAGTCAATTAGAAGGTCCAACGCATACAGTCAACCTGAAGTTAAGCATCGGAATCTAAAACTGGACTCACAGGAGAGGTTCAAATCATAGAAGTGAGAGTGTCAGTCCTATTGTACTTATGTCGTCATTGTGCCATTTGTATTAAATTAGGATGAAATTTCTGTGTTTTATCGTCTATAAGAAGGTCCAAGGGATACAGTAAACCTGAAGTGAAGCATCGGAATCTAAATCTGACCTCACAGGAGAGGTTCAAATCATAGAAAGTTAGAGTGTCAGTCCTCTTGTACTTAAGTCGGCATTGTGCCTTTTGAATTTAATTCCGATGTAATTTCGCTGGTTCATCGTCAACAAGAAAGTCCAAGGGTTACAGTAAACCTGAAGTGAAGCATCGGAATCTAAAACTGGACTCTCAGGAGAGGTTCAAGTCATAGAAAGTTAGAATGGCAGTCCTCTTGTACTTAAGTCGGCATTGTGCCATTTGTATTAAATTCGGATGCAATTTCTGTGTTTTATCGTCTATAAGAAGGTCCAAGGGATACAGTAAACCTGAAGTGAAGCATCGGAATCTAAATCTGACCTCCCAGGAGAGGTTCAAATCATAGAAAGTTAGAGTATCAGTCCTCTTGTACTTAAGTCGGCATTGTGCTTTTTCAATTTAATTTCGATGCAATTTCTGTGGTTCATCGTTAATAAGAAGGTCCAAGGGATACAGTAAACCTGAAGTGAAGTATCGGAAACTAAAACTGGACTCACAGGAGAGGTTCAAATCATAGAAAGTGAGAGTGTCAGTCCTCTTGTACTTAAGTCGCCATTGTGATTTTTGTATTAAATTCGGATGCAATATCTGTGATTCATTGTCAATAAGAAGGTCGAAGGGATACAGTAAACCTGAAGTGAAGCATCGGAATCTAAACCTGGACTCACAGGAGAGGTTCAAATCATAGAAAGTTAGAGGGTCAGTCCTCTTGTACTTAAGTCGTCATTGATTTTTAGTATCAAATTCTGATGCAAACTCTGTGTTTCATCGTCAATTAGAAGGTCCAAGGGATACAGTAAACCGGAAGTGAAGCATCGGAATCTAAAGCTGGACTCACAGGAGAGGTTCAAATCATAGAAAGTGAGAGTGTCAGTCCTCTTGTACTTACGTCGGCATTGTGCCTTTTGAATTTATTTCCGATGCAATTTCTGTGTTTCATCGTCAATAGGAAGGTGCAAGGTATACAGTAAACCTGAAGTGAAGCATCGGAATCTAATCCTGGACTCACAGAAGAGTTTCAAATCATAGAAAGTGAGAGTGTTAGTCCTCTTCTACTTAGGTCGGTATTGTGCCTTTTGAATTTAATTCCGATGCAATGTCTGTGTTTCATCGCCAATAAGAACGTCCAAGGGATACAGTAAACCTGAAGTGAAGCATCGGAATCTAAAACTGGACTCACAGGAGAGATTCAAATCATAGTAAGTTAGAGTGTCACTCCTCTTGAACTTAAGTCGGCATTGTGATTTTTGTATTAAATTCGGATCCAAACTATGTGTTTCATCGTCAATAAGAAGGTCCAAGGGATACAGTAAACCTTAAGTGAAGCATCGGAATCTATAAATGGACTCGCAATGGAGGTTCAAATGATAGAATGTTAGAGTGTCAGTCCTCTTTTACTTAAGTTGTCATTGTGCCTTTTGTATTAAATTCGGATGCAATTTCTGTGTTTCATCGTCAATAAGAAGGTCGCAGGGATACAGTAAACCTGAAGTGAAGCATCATAATATAAAACTGGACTCACAGGAGAGGTTCAAATCATAGAAAGTTAGAGGGTCGGTCCTCTTTTACTTAGGGCGGTATTGTGCCTTTTGAATTTAATTCCGATGCAATGTCTGTGTTTCATCGCCAATAAGAACGTCCAAGGGATACAGTAAACCTGAAGTGAAGCATCGGAATCTAAAACTGGACTCACAGGAGAGATTCAAATCATAGTAAGTTAGAGTGTCACTCCTCTTGTACTTAAGTCGGCATTGTGATTTTTGTATTAAAATCGGATGCAAACTCTGTGTTTCATCGTCAATTTGAAGGTCCAAGGGATACAGTAAACCTTAAGTGAAGCATCGGAATCTAAAACTGGACTCGCAATGGAGGTTCAAATCATAGAATGTTAGAGTGTCAGTCCTCTTTTACTTAAGTCGGCATTGTGCCTTTTGTATTAAATTCGGATGCAGTTTCTGTGTTTCATCGTCAATAAGAAGGTCGAAGGGATATAGTAAACCTGAAGTGAAGCATCATAATATAAAACTGGACTCACAGGAGAGGTTGAAGTCATAGAAAGTTAGAATGGCAGTCCTCTTGTACTTAAGTCGGCATTGTGCCATTTGTATTAAATTCGGATGCAATTTCTGTGTTTTATCGTCTATAAGAAGGTCCAAGGGATACAGTAAACCTGAAGTGAAGCATCGGAATCTAAATCTGACCTCCCAGGAGAGGTTCAAATCATAGAAAGTTAGAGTATCAGTCCTCTTGTACTTAAGTCGGCATTGTGCTTTTTCAATTTAATTTCGATGCAATTTCTGTGGTTCATCGTTAATAAGAAGGTCCAAGGGATACAGTAAACCTGAAGTGAAGTATCGGAAACTAAAACTGGACTCACAGGAGAGGTTCAAATCATAGAAAGTGAGAGTGTCAGTCCTCTTTTACTTAGGTCGGCATTGTGCCTTTTGTATTAAATTCGGATGCAATTTCTGTGTTTCATTGTCAATAAGAAGGTCGAAGGGATACAGTAAACCTGAAGTGAAGCATCAGAATCTAAAACTGGGCTCACAGGAGAGTTTCAAATTATAGAAAGTTAGATGGTCGGTCCTGGTTTACTTAAGTCGGCATTGTGCCTTTTGTATTATATTCCGATGCAATTTCTGTGTTTCATCGTCAATCAGAAGTTGAAAGGTATACAGTAGACTGGAAGTGAAACATCGGAATCTAAAACTGGACTCACAGGAGGGATTCAAATCATAGAAAGTGAGAGTGTCAGTCCACTTGTACTTAAGTCGGTATTGTGCCTTTTGTATTAAACTCGGATGCAATTTCTGTGTTTCATCGACAATAAGAAAGTCCTAAAGATACAGTAAACCAGAAGTGAAGCATCGGAATCTAAAACTGGACTCTCAGGAGAGGTTCAAATCATAGAAAGTTAGAATGTCAGTCCTCTTGTACTTAAGTCGGCATGTGCCTTTTTTATTAAATTCGGATACAATTTCTGTGTTTCATCGTCAATAAGAACGTGCAAGGTATACAGGAAACCTGAAGTGAAGCATCGGAATCTAAAACTGGACTCACAGGAGAGGTACAAATCATAGAAAGTGAGAGTGTCAATAATCTTCTACTTAGGTCGGCATTGTACATTTTGAATTTAAATCTGATGCGATTTCGTTGTTTTATCGTCAATAAGAAGGTCCAAGGGGTACGGTAAACCTGAAGTGAAGCATCGGAATCTAAAACTGATTTCACAGGAGAGGTTCGAATCTTAGAAAGTGACAGTGTCATCCCTCTTTTACTTAAGTCTGCATTGTGCCGTTTGTATTTAATTCGGATGCATTTTCTGTGTTTCATCGTCAATTAGAAGGTCCAACGCATACAGTCAACCTGAAGTTAAGCATCGGAATCTAAAACTGGACTCACAGGAGAGGTTCAAATCATAGAAGTGAGAGTGTCAGTCCTATTGTACTTATGTCGTCATTGTGCCATTTGTATTAAATTAGGATGAAATTTCTGTGCTTTATCGTCTATAAGAAGGTCCAAGGGATACAGTAAACCTGAAGTGAAGCATCGGAATCTAAATCTGACCTCACAGGAGAGGTTCAAATCATAGAAAGTTAGAGTGTCAGTCCTCTTGTACTTAAGTCGGCATTGTGCCTTTTGAATTTAATTCCGATGTAATTTCGGTGGTTCATCGTCAACAAGAAAGTCCAAGGGTTACAGTAAACCTGAAGTGAAGCATCGGAATCTAAAACTGGACTCACAGGAGAGATTCAAATCATAGTAAGTTAGAGTGTCACTCCTCTTGAACTTAAGTCGGCATTGTGATTTTTGTATTAAATTCGGATCCAAACTATGTGTTTCATCGTCAATAAGAAGGTCCAAGGGATACAGTAAACCTTAAGTGAAGCATCGGAATCTATAAATGGACTCGCAATGGAGGTTCAAATGATAGAATGTTAGAGTGTCAGTCCTCTTTTACTTAAGTTGTCATTGTGCCTTTTGTATTAAATTCGGATGCAATTTCTGTGTTTCATCGTCAATAAGAAGGTCGCAGGGATACAGTAAACCTGAAGTGAAGCATCATAATATAAAACTGGACTCACAGGAGAGGTTCAAATCATAGAAAGTTAGAGGGTCGGTCCTCTTTTACTTAGGGCGGTATTGTGCCTTTTGAATTTAATTCCGATGCAATGTCTGTGTTTCATCGCCAATAAGAACGTCCAAGGGATACAGTAAACCTGAAGTGAAGCATCGGAATCTAAAACTGGACTCACAGGAGAGATTCAAATCATAGTAAGTTAGAGTGTCACTCCTCTTGTACTTAAGTCGGCATTGTGATTTTTGTATTAAAATCGGATGCAAACTCTGTGTTTCATCGTCAATTTGAAGGTCCAAGGGATACAGTAAACCTTAAGTGAAGCATCGGAATCTAAAACTGGACTCGCAATGGAGGTTCAAATCATAGAATGTTAGAGTGTCAGTCCTCTTTTACTTAAGTCGGCATTGTGCCTTTTGTATTAAATTCGGATGCAGTTTCTGTGTTTCATCGTCAATAAGAAGGTCGAAGGGATATAGTAAACCTGAAGTGAAGCATCATAATATAAAACTGGACTCACAGGAGAGGTTGAAGTCATAGAAAGTTAGAATGGCAGTCCTCTTGTACTTAAGTCGGCATTGTGCCATTTGTATTAAATTCGGATGCAATTTCTGTGTTTTATCGTCTATAAGAAGGTCCAAGGGATACAGTAAACCTGAAGTGAAGCATCGGAATCTAAATCTGACCTCCCAGGAGAGGTTCAAATCATAGAAAGTTAGAGTATCAGTCCTCTTGTACTTAAGTCGGCATTGTGCTTTTTCAATTTAATTTCGATGCAATTTCTGTGGTTCATCGTTAATAAGAAGGTCCAAGGGATACAGTAAACCTGAAGTGAAGTATCGGAAACTAAAACTGGACTCACAGGAGAGGTTCAAATCATAGAAAGTGAGAGTGTCAGTCCTCTTTTACTTAGGTCGGCATTGTGCCTTTTGTATTAAATTCGGATGCAATTTCTGTGTTTCATTGTCAATAAGAAGGTCGAAGGGATACAGTAAACCTGAAGTGAAGCATCAGAATCTAAAACTGGGCTCACAGGAGAGTTTCAAATTATAGAAAGTTAGATGGTCGGTCCTGGTTTACTTAAGTCGGCATTGTGCCTTTTGTATTATATTCCGATGCAATTTCTGTGTTTCATCGTCAATCAGAAGTTGAAAGGTATACAGTAGACTGGAAGTGAAACATCGGAATCTAAAACTGGACTCACAGGAGGGATTCAAATCATAGAAAGTGAGAGTGTCAGTCCACTTGTACTTAAGTCGGTATTGTGCCTTTTGTATTAAACTCGGATGCAATTTCTGTGTTTCATCGACAATAAGAAAGTCCTAAAGATACAGTAAACCAGAAGTGAAGCATCGGAATCTAAAACTGGACTCTCAGGAGAGGTTCAAATCATAGAAAGTTAGAATGTCAGTCCTCTTGTACTTAAGTCGGCATGTGCCTTTTTTATTAAATTCGGATACAATTTCTGTGTTTCATCGTCAATAAGAACGTGCAAGGTATACAGGAAACCTGAAGTGAAGCATCGGAATCTAAAACTGGACTCACAGGAGAGGTACAAATCATAGAAAGTGAGAGTGTCAATAATCTTCTACTTAGGTCGGCATTGTACATTTTGAATTTAAATCTGATGCGATTTCGTTGTTTTATCGTCAATAAGAAGGTCCAAGGGGTACGGTAAACCTGAAGTGAAGCATCGGAATCTAAAACTGATTTCACAGGAGAGGTTCGAATCTTAGAAAGTGACAGTGTCATCCCTCTTTTACTTAAGTCTGCATTGTGCCGTTTGTATTTAATTCGGATGCATTTTCTGTGTTTCATCGTCAATTAGAAGGTCCAACGCATACAGTCAACCTGAAGTTAAGCATCGGAATCTAAAACTGGACTCACAGGAGAGGTTCAAATCATAGAAGTGAGAGTGTCAGTCCTATTGTACTTATGTCGTCATTGTGCCATTTGTATTAAATTAGGATGAAATTTCTGTGCTTTATCGTCTATAAGAAGGTCCAAGGGATACAGTAAACCTGAAGTGAAGCATCGGAATCTAAATCTGACCTCACAGGAGAGGTTCAAATCATAGAAAGTTAGAGTGTCAGTCCTCTTGTACTTAAGTCGGCATTGTGCCTTTTGAATTTAATTCCGATGTAATTTCGGTGGTTCATCGTCAACAAGAAAGTCCAAGGGTTACAGTAAACCTGAAGTGAAGCATCGGAATCTAAAACTGGACTCTCAGGAGAGGTTCAAGTCATAGAAAGTTAGAATGGCAGTCCTCTTGTACTTAAGTCGGCATTGTGCCATTTGTATTAAATTCGGATGCAATTTCTGTGTTTTATCGTCTATAAGAAGGTCCAAGGGATACAGTAAACCTGAAGTGAAGCATCGGAATCTAAATCTGACCTCCCAGGAGAGGTTCAAATCATAGAAAGTTAGAGTATCAGTCCTCTTGTACTTAAGTCGGCATTGTGCTTTTTCAATTTAATTTCGATGCAATTTCTGTGGTTCATCGTTAATAAGAAGGTCCAAGGGATACAGTAAACCTGAAGTGAAGTATCGGAAACTAAAACTGGACTCACAGGAGAGGTTCAAATCATAGAAAGTGAGAGTGTCAGTCCTCTTGTACTTAAGTCGCCATTGTGATTTTTGTATTAAATTCGGATGCAATATCTGTGATTCATTGTCAATAAGAAGGTCGAAGGGATACAGTAAACCTGAAGTGAAGCATCGGAATCTAAACCTGGACTCACAGGAGAGGTTCAAATCATAGAAAGTTAGAGGGTCAGTCCTCTTGTACTTAAGTCGTCATTGATTTTTAGTATCAAATTCTGATGCAAACTCTGTGTTTCATCGTCAATTAGAAGGTCCAAGGGATACAGTAAACCGGAAGTGAAGCATCGGAATCTAAAGCTGGACTCACAGGAGAGGTTCAAATCATAGAAAGTGAGAGTGTCAGTCCTCTTGTACTTACGTCGGCATTGTGCCTTTTGAATTTATTTCCGATGCAATTTCTGTGTTTCATCGTCAATAAGAAGGTGCAAGGTATACAGTAAACCTGAAGTGAAGCATCGGAATCTAATCCTGGACTCACAGAAGAGTTTCAAATCATAGAAAGTGAGAGTGTTAGTCCTCTTCTACTTAGGTCGGTATTGTGCCTTTTGAATTTAATTCCGATGCAATGTCTGTGTTTCATCGCCAATAAGAACGTCCAAGGGATACAGTAAACCTGAAGTGAAGCATCGGAATCTAAAACTGGACTCACAGGAGAGATTCAAATCATAGTAAGTTAGAGTGTCACTCCTCTTGAACTTAAGTCGGCATTGTGATTTTTGTATTAAATTCGGATCCAAACTATGTGTTTCATCGTCAATAAGAAGGTCCAAGGGATACAGTAAACCTTAAGTGAAGCATCGGAATCTATAAATGGACTCGCAATGGAGGTTCAAATGATAGAATGTTAGAGTGTCAGTCCTCTTTTACTTAAGTTGTCATTGTGCCTTTTGTATTAAATTCGGATGCAATTTCTGTGTTTCATCGTCAATAAGAAGGTCGCAGGGATACAGTAAACCTGAAGTGAAGCATCATAATATAAAACTGGACTCACAGGAGAGGTTCAAATCATAGAAAGTTAGAGGGTCGGTCCTCTTTTACTTAGGGCGGTATTGTGCCTTTTGAATTTAATTCCGATGCAATGTCTGTGTTTCATCGCCAATAAGAACGTCCAAGGGATACAGTAAACCTGAAGTGAAGCATCGGAATCTAAAACTGGACTCACAGGAGAGATTCAAATCATAGTAAGTTAGAGTGTCACTCCTCTTGTACTTAAGTCGGCATTGTGATTTTTTTATTAAAATCGGATGCAAACTCTGTGTTTCATCGTCAATTTGAAGGTCCAAGGGATACAGTAAACCTTAAGTGAAGCATCGGAATCTAAAACTGGACTCGCAATGGAGGTTCAAATCATAGAATGTTAGAGTGTCAGTCCTCTTTTACTTAAGTCGGCATTGTGCCTTTTGTATTAAATTCGGATGCAGTTTCTGTGTTTCATCGTCAATAAGAAGGTCGAAGGGATATAGTAAACCTGAAGTGAAGCATCATAATATAAAACTGGACTCACAGGAGAGGTTGAAGTCATAGAAAGTTAGAATGGCAGTCCTCTTGTACTTAAGTCGGCATTGTGCCATTTGTATTAAATTCGGATGCAATTTCTGTGTTTTATCGTCTATAAGAAGGTCCAAGGGATACTGTAAACCTGAAGTGAAGCATCGGAATCTAAATCTGACCTCCCAGGAGAGGTTCAAATCATAGAAAGTTAGAGTATCAGTCCTCTTGTACTTAAGTCGGCATTGTGCTTTTTCAATTTAATTTCGATGCAATTTCTGTGGTTCATCGTTAATAAGAATGTCCAAGGGATACAGTAAACCTGAAGTGAAGTATCGGAAACTAAAACTGGACTCACAGGAGAGGTTCAAATCATAGAAAGTGAGAGTGTCAGTCCTCTTGTACTTAAGTCGCCATTGTGATTTTTGTATTAAATTCGGATGCAATATCTGTGATTCATTGTCAATAAGAAGGTCGAAGGGATACAGTAAACCTGAAGTGAAGCATCGGAATCTAAACCTGGACTCACAGGAGAGGTTCAAATCATAGAAAGTTAGAGGGTCAGTCCTCTTGTACTTAAGTCGTCATTGATTTTTAGTATCAAATTCTGATGCAAACTCTGTGTTTCATCGTCAATTAGAAGGTCCAAGGGATACAGTAAACCTAAAGTGAAGCATCGGAATCTAAAGCTGGACTCACAGGAGAGGTTCAAATCATAGAAAGTGAGAGTGTCAGTCCTCTTGTACTTACGTCGGCATTGTGCCTTTTGAATTTATTTCCGATGCAATTTCTGTGTTTCATCGTCAATAAGAAGGTGCAAGGTATACAGTAAACCTGAAGTGAAGCATCGGAATCTAATCCTGGACTCACAGAAGAGTTTCAAATCATAGAAAGTGAGAGTGTTAGTCCTCTTCTACTTAGGTCGGTATTGTGCCTTTTGAATTTAATTCCGATGCAATGTCTGTGTTTCATCGCCAATAAGAACGTCCAAGGGATACAGTAAACCTGAAGTGAAGCATCGGAATCTAAAACTGGACTCACAGGAGAGATTCAAATCATAGTAAGTTAGAGTGTCACTCCTCTTGTACTTAAGTCGGCATTGTGATTTTTGTATTAAATTCGGATGCAAACTATGTGTTTCATCGTCAATAAGAAGGTCCAAGGGATACAGTAAACCTTAAGTGAAGCATCGGAATCTATAAATGGACTCGCAATGGAGGTTCAAATGATAGAATGTTAGAGTGTCAGTCCTCTTTTACTTAAGTTGGCATTGTGCCTTTTGTATTAAATTCGGATGCAATTTCTGTGTTTCATCGTCAATAAGAATGTCGCAGGGATACAGTAAACCTGAAGTGAAGCATCATAATATAAAACTGGACTCACAGGAGAGGTTCAAATCATAGAAAGTTAGAGGGTCGGTCCTCTTTTACTTAGGGCGGTATTGTGCCTTTTGAATTTAATTCCGATGCAATGTCTGTGTTTCATCGCCAATAAGAACGTCCAAGGGATACAGTAAACCTGAAGTGAAGCATCGGAATCTAAAACTGGACTCACAGGAGAGATTCAAATCATAGTAAGTTAGAGTGTCACTCCTCTTGTACTTAAGTCGGCATTGTGATTTTTGTATTAAAATCGGATGCAAACTCTGTGTTTCATCGTCAATTTGAAGGTCCAAGGGATACAGTAAACCTTAAGTGAAGCATCGGAATCTAAAACTGGACTCGCAATGGAGGTTCAAATCATAGAATGTTAGAGTGTCAGTCCTCTTTTACTTAAGTCGGCATTGTGCCTTTTGTATTAAATTCGGATGCAGTTTCTGTGTTTCATCGTCAATAAGAAGGTCGAAGGGATATAGTAAACCTGAAGTGAAGCATCATAATATAAAACTGGACTCACAGGAGAGGTTGAAGTCATAGAAAGTTAGAGGGTCGGTCCTCTTTTACTTAAGTCGGCATTGTGCCTTTTGTATTAAATTCCGATGCAATTTCTGTCTTTCATCGTCAATCAGAAGTTGCAAGGTATACAGTAAACCCGAAGTGAAGCATCGGAATCTAAAACTGGACTCACAGGAGAGGTACAAATCATAGAAAGTGAGAGTGTCAGTCCTCTTGTACTTAAGTCGACATTGTGCCATTTGTATTAAATTCGGATGCAATTTCTGTCTTTCATCTTCAGCAAGAATGTCCAAGAAATGCAGTAAACCTGAAGTGAAGCATCGGAATCTAAAACTGGACTCACAGGAGAGGTTCAAATCATAGAAAGTTAGAGTGTCACTCCTCTCGTACTTACGTCGGTATTGTGCCATTTGTATTAAACTCGGATGCAATTTCTGTGTTTCATCGACAATAAGAAAGTCCAAGGGATACAGTAAACCTGAAGTGAAGCATCGGAATCTAAAACTGGACTCTCAGGAGAGGTTCAAATCATAGAAAGTTAGAATGTCAGTCCTCTTGTACTTAAGTCGGCAATGTGCCTTTTGTATTAAATTCGGATACAATTTCTGTGTTTCATCGTCAATAAGAAGGTGTAAGGTATTCAGGAAACCTGAAGTGAAGCATCGGAATCTAAAACAGGACTCACAGGAGAGGTTCAAATCATAGAAAGTTAGAGTGTGAGTCCTCTTGTACATAAGTCTGCATTGTGCTGTTTGTATTAAATTCGGATGCATTTTCTGTGTTTCATCGTCAATAAGAAGGTCCAAGGGATACAGTCAACCTGAAGTGAAGCATCGGAATCTAAAACTGGACTCACAGGAGAGGTTTAAATCATAGAAAATGAGGCTGTCAGTCCTCTTGTACTTAAGTCGCCATTGTGATCTTTGTATTAAATTCGGATGCAATATCTGTGTTTCATCGTCAATAAGAAGGTCCAAGGGATACAGTAAACCTGAAGTGAAGCATCGGAATCTAAACCTGGACTCATAGGAGAGGTTCAGATCATAGAAAGTTAGAGTGTCGGTCCTCTTGTACTGAAGTCGGCATTGTAATTTGGATTAAATTCGGTTGCCAACTCTGTATTTCATCGTCAATTAGAAGGTCCAAGGGATACAGTAAATCTGAAGTGAAACATAGGAATCGAAAACTGGACTCACATGAGAGGTTCAAATCATAGAAAGTGAGAGTGTCAGTCCTCTTGTACTTAGGTCGGCATTGTGCCTTTTGAATTTAATTCCGATGCAATTTCTGTGTTTCATCGTCAATAAGAAGGTGCAAGGTATACAGTGAACCTGAAGTGTAGCATCGGAATCTAAAACTGGACTCACAGAAGAGGTTCAAATCATAGAAAGTGACAGTGTTAGTCCTCTTCTACTTAGGTCGGCATTGTGCCTTTTGAATTTAATTCCGATGTAATGTTTGTGTTTCATCGCCAATAAGAACGTCCAAGGAATACAGTAAACCTGAAGTGAAGCATCGGAATGTAAAACTGGACTCACAGGAGAGATTCAAATCATAGAAAGTTAGAGTGTCACTCCTCTTGTACTTAAGTCGGTATTGTGCCTTATGTATTAAATTCGGATGCAATTTCGGTGTTTCATCGTCAATAAGAAGGTCCAAGGCATATAGTAAACCTTAAGTGAAGCATCGGAATCTAAAACTGGACTCGCAATAGAGGTTCAAATCATAGAATGTTAGAGTGTCAGTTCTCTTTTACTTAAGTCGGCATTGTGCCTTTTGTATTAAATTCGGATGCAATTTCTGTGTTTCATCGTCAATAAGAAGGTTGAAGGGATACAGTAAACCTCAAGTGAAGCATCAGAATCTAAAACTGGACTCACAGGCGGGATTCAAATCATAGAAAGTGAGAGTGTCAGTCCTCTTGTACTTAAGTCGGCATTGTGCCATTTGTATTAATTTCGGATGCAATTTCTGGGTTTCATCGTCAGTATGAAGGTCCACAATATACAGTAAACCTGAAGTGAAGCATCGGAATCTAATCCTGGACTCACAGAAGAGTTTCAAATCATAGAAAGTGAGAGTGTTAGTGTTCTTCTACTTAGGTCGGTATTGTGCCTTTTGAATTTAATTCCGATGCAATGTCTGTGTTTCATCGCCAATAAGAACGTCCAAGGGATACAGTAAACCTGAAGTGAAGCATCGGAATCTAAAACTGGACTCACAGGAGAGATTCAAATCATAGTAAGTTAGAGTGTCACTCCTCTTGTACTTAAGTCGGCATTGTGATTTTTGTATTAAATTCGGATGCAAACTATGTGTTTCATCGTCAATAAGAAGGTCCAAGGGATACAGTAAACCTTAAGTGAAGCATCGGAATCTAAAACTGGACTCGCAATGGAGGTTCAAATCATAGAATGTTAGAGTGTCAGTCCTCTTTTACTTAAGTCGGCATTGTGCCTTTTGTATTAAATTCCGATGCAATTTCTGTCTTTCATCGTCAATAAGAAGGTCGAAGGGATACAGTAAACCTGAAGTGAAGCATCAGAATCTAAAACTGGGCTCACAGGAGAGTTTCAAATTATAGAAAGTTTGATGGTCGGTCCTGTTTTACTTAAGTCGGCATTGTGCCTTTTGTATTATATTCCGATGCAATTTCTGAGTTTCATCGTCAATCAGAAGTTGAAAGGTATACAGTAGACCGGAAGTGAAACATCGGAATCTAAAACTGGACTCACAGGAGGGATTCAAATCATAGAAAGTGAGAGTGTCAGTCCTCTTGTACTTAAGTCGGTATTGTGCCTTTTGTATTAAACTCGGATGCAATTTCTGTGTTTCATCGACAATAAGAAAGTCCTAAAGATACAGTAATCCAGAAGTGAAGCATCGGAATCTAAAACTGGACTCTCAGGAGAGGTTCAAATGATAGAAAGTTAGAATGTCAGTCCTCTTGTACTTAAGTCGGCATGTGCCTTTTGTATTAAATTCGGATACAATTTCTGTGTTTCATCGTCAATAAGAAGGTGCAAGGTATACAGGAAACCTGAAGTGAAGCATCGGAATCTAAAACTGGACTCACAGGAGAGGTACAAATCATAGAAAGTGAGAGTGTCAGTAATCTTCTACTTAGGTCGGCATTGTACATTTTGAATTTAATTCTGATGCGATTTCGTTGTTTTATCGTCAATAAGAAGGTCCAAGGGATACGGTAAACCTGAAGTGAAGCATCGGAATCTAAAACTGATCTCACAGGAGAGGTTCGAATCTTAGAATGTGACAGTGTCAGCCTTCTTTTACTTAAGTCTGCATTGTGCCGTTTGTATTTAATTCGGATGCATTTTCTGTGTTTCATCGTCAATTAGAAGGTCCAACGCATACAGTCAACCTGAAGTTAAGCATCGGAATCTAAAACTGGACTCACAGGAGAGGTTCAAATCATAGAAGTGAGAGTGTCAGTCCTATTGTACTTAAGTCGTCATTGTGCCATTTGTATTAAATTAGGATGAAATTTCTGTGTTTTATCGTCTATAAGAAGGTCCAAGGGATACAGTAAACCTGAAGTGAAGCATCGGAATCTAAATCTGACCTCACAGGAGAGGTTCAAATCATAGAAAGTTAGAGTGTCAGTCCTCTTGTACTTAAGTCGGCATTGTGCCTTTTGAATTTAATTCCGATGTAATTTCGGTGGTTCATCGTCAACAAGAAAGTCCAAGGGTTACAGTAAACCTGACGTGAAGCATCGGAATCTAAAACTGGACTCTCAGGAGAGGTTCAAGTCATAGAAAGTTAGAATGTCAGTCCTCTTGTACTTAAGTCGGCATTGTGCCATTTGTATTAAATTCGGATGCAATTTCTGTGTTATATCGTCTATAAGAAGGTCCAAGGGATACAGTAAACCTGAAGTGAAGCATCGGAATCTAAATCTGACCTCCCAGGAGAGGTTCAAATCATAGAAAGTTAGAGTATCAGTCCTCTTGTACTTAAGTCGGCATTGTGCTTTTTCAATTTAATTTCGATGCAATTTCTGTGGTTCATCGTTAATAAGAAGGTCCAAGGGATACAGTAAACCTGAAGTGAAGTATCGGAAACTAAAACTGAACTCACAGGAGAGGTTCAAATCATAGAAAGTGAGAGTGTCAGTCCTCTTGTACTTAAGTCGCCATTGTGATTTTTGTATTAAATTCGGATGCAATATCTGTGATTCATTGTCAATAAGAAGGTCGAAGGGATACAGTAAACCTGAAGTGAAGCATCGGAATCTAAACCTGGACTCACAGGAGAGGTTCAAATCATAGAAAGTTAGAGTGTCAGTCCTCTAGTACTTAAGTCGTCATTGTTTTTTAGTATCAAATTCTGATGCAAACTCTGTGTTTCATCGTCAATTAGAAGGTCCAAGGGATACAGTAAACCTGAAGTGAAGCATCGGACCCTAAAGCTGGACTCACAGGAGAGGTTCAAATCATAGAAAGTGAGAGTGTTAGTCCTCTTCTACTTAGGTCGGTATTGTGCCTTTTGAATTTAATTCCGATGCAATGTCTGTGTTTCATCGCCAATAAGAACGTCCAAGGGATACAGTAAACCTGAAGTGAAGCATCGGAATCTAAAACTGGACTCACAGGAGAGATTCAAATCATAGTAAGTTAGAGTGTCACTCCTCTTGTACTTACGTCAGCATTGTGCCTTTTGAATTTATTTTCGACGCAATTTCTGTGTTTAATCGTCAATAAGAAGGTGCAAGGTATACAGTAAACCTGCAGTGAAGCATCGGAATCTAAATCTGACCTCACAGGAGAGTTTCAAATCATAGAAAGTGAGAGTGTTAGTCCTCTTCTACTTAGGTCGGTATTGTGCATTTTGAATTTAATTCCGATGCAATGTCTGTGTTTCATCGCCAATAAGAACGTCCAAGGGATACAGTAAACCTGAAGTGAAGCATCGGAATCTAAAACTGGACTCACAGGAGAGATTCAAATCATAGTAAGTTAGAGTGTCACTCCTCTTGTACTTAAGTCGGCATTGTGATTTTTGTATTAAATTCGGATGCAAACTATGTGTTTCATCGTCAATAAGAAGGTCCAAGGGATACAGTAAACCTTAAGTGAAGCATCGGAATCTAAAACTGGACTCGCAATGGAGGTTCAAATGATAGAATGTTAGAGTGTCAGTCCTCTTTTACTTAAGTTGGCATTGTGCCTTTTGTATTAAATTCGGATGCAATTTCTGTGTTTCATCGTCAATAAGAAGGTCGCAGGGATACAGTAAACCTGAAGTGAAGCATCATAATATAAAACTGGACTCACAGGAGAGGTTCAAATCATAGAAAGTTAGAGGGTCGGTCCTCTTTTACTTAGGGCGGTATTGTGCCTTTTGAATTTAATTCCGATGTAATGTCTGTGTTTCATCGCCAATAAGAACGTCCAAGGGATACAGTAAACCTGAAGTGAAGCATCGGAATCTAAAACTGGACTCACAGGAGAGATTCAAATCATAGTAAGTTAGAGTGTCACTCCTCTTGTACTTAAGTCGGCATTGTGATTTTTGTATTAAAATCGGATGCAAACTCTGTGTTTCATCGTCAATATGAAGGTCCAAGGGATAGAGTAAACCTTAAGTGAAGCATCGGAATCTAAAACTGGACTCGCAATGGAGGTTCAAATCATAGAATGTTAGAGTGTCAGTCCTCTTTTACTTAAGTCGGCATTGTGCCTTTTGTATTAAATTCGGATGCAGTTTCTGTGTTTCATCGTCAATAAGAAGGTCGAAGGGATATAGTAAACCTGAAGTGAAGCATCATAATATAAAACTGGACTCACAGGAGAGGTTGAAGTCATAGAAAGTTAGAGGGTCGGTCCTCTTTTACTTAAGTCGGCATTGTGCCTTTTGTATTATATTCCGATGCAATTTCTGTCTTTCATCGTCAATCAGAAGTTGCAAGGTATACAGTAAACCCGAAGTGAAGCATCGGAATCTAAAACTGGACTCACAGGAGAGGTACAAATCATAGAAAGTGAGAGTGTCAGTCCTCTTGTACTTAAGTCGACATTGTGCCATTTGTATTAAATTCGGATGCAATTTCTGTGTTTCATCTTCAGTAAGAATGTCCAAGATATGCAGTAAACCTGAAGTGAAGCTTCGGAATCTAAAACTGGACTCACAGGAGAGGTTCAAATCATAGAAAGTTAGAGTGTCACTCCTCTCGTACTTACGTCGTTATTATGCCATTTGTATTAAACTCGGATGCAATTTCTGTGTTTCATCGACAATAAGAAAGTCCAAGGGATACAGTAAACCTGAAGTGAAGCATCGGAATCTAAAACAGGACTCACAGGAGAGGTTCAAATCATAGAAAATTAGAGTGTGAGTCCTCTTGTACATAAGTCTGCATTGTGCCGTTTGTATTAAATTCGGATGCATTTTCTGTGTTTCATCGTCAATAAGAAGGTCCAAGGGATACAGTCAAAATGAAGTGAAGCATCGGAATCTAAAACTGGTCTCACAGGAGAGGTTCAAATCATAGAAAATGAAGGTGTCAGTCCTCTTGTACTTAAGTCGCCATTGTGATTTTTGTATTAAATTCAAATGCAATATCTGTGTTTCATCGTCAATAAGAAGGTCCAAGGGATACAGTAAACCTGAAGTGAAGCATCGGAATCTAAACCTGGACTCATAGAAGAGGTTCAGATCATAGAAAGTTAGAGTGTCGGTCCTCTTGTACTGAAGTCGGCATTGTACTTTTGTATTAAATTCGGTTGCAAACTCTGTATTTCATCGTCAATTAGAAGGTCCAAGGGATACAGTAAATCTGAAGTGAAGCATAGGAATCGAAAACTGGACTCACATGAGAGGTTCAAATCATAGAAAGTGAGAGTGTCAGTCCTCTTGTACTTAGGTCGGCATTGTGCCTTTTGAATTTAATTCCGATGCAATTTCTGTGTTTCATCGTCAATAAGAAGGTGCAAGGTATACAGTGAACCTGAAGTGTAGCATCGGAATCTAAAACTGGACTCACAGAAGAGGTTCAAATCATAGAAAGTGACAGTGTTAGTCCTCTTCTACTTAGGTCGGCATTGTGCCTTTTGAATTTAATTCCGATGTAATGTTTGTGTTTCATCGCCAATAAGAACGTCCAAGGAATACAGTAAACCTGAAGTGAAGCATCGGAATGTAAAACTGGACTCACAGGAGAGATTCAAATCACGGATGCAATTTCGGTGTTTCATCGTCAATAAGAAGGTCCAAGGCATATAGTAAACCTTAAGTGAAGCATCGGAATCTAAAACTGGACTCGCAATAGAGGTTCAAATCATAGAATGTTAGAGTGTCAGTTCTCTTTTACTTAAGTCGGCATGGTGCCTTTTGTATTAAATTCGGATGCAATTTCTGTGTTTCATCGTCAATAAGAAGGTTGAAGGGATACAGTAAACCTCAAGTGAAGCATCAGAATCTAAAACTGGACTCACAGGAGAAGTTCAAATCATAGAAAGTATGAGGGTCGGTCCTCTTTAACTTAAGTCGGCATTGTGCCTTTTGTATTAAATTCCGATGCAATTTCTGTGTTTCATCGTCAATCAGAAGTTGCAAGGTATACAGTAAACCCGATGTGAAGCATCGGAATCTAAAACTGGACTCACAGGCGGGATTCAAATCATAGAAAGTGAGAGTGTCAGTCCTCTTGTACTTAAGTCGGCATTGTGCCATTTGTATTAATTTCGGATGCAATTTCTGGGTTTCATCGTCAGTAAGAAGGTCCAAAATATACAGTAAACCTGAAGTGAAGCATCGGAATCTAATGCTGGACTCACAGAAGAGTTTCAAATCATAGAAAGTGAGAGTGTTAGTGTTCTTCTACTTAGGTCGGTATTGTGCCTTTTGAATTTAATTCCGATGCAATGTCTGTGTTTCATCGCCAATAAGAACGTCCAAGGGATACAGTAAACCTGAAGTGAAGCATCGGAATCTAAAACTGGACTCACAGGAGAGATTCAAATCATAGTACGTTAGAGTGTCACTCCTCTTGTACTTAAGTCGGCATTGTGATTTTTGTATTAAATTCGGATGCAAACTATGTGTTTCATCGTCAATAAGAAGGTCCAAGGGATACAGTAAACCTTAAGTGAGGCATCGGAATCTAAAACTGGACTCGCAATGGAGGTTCAAATCATAGAATGTTAGAGTGTCAGTCCTCTTTTACTTAAGTCGGCATTGTGCCTTTTGTATTAAATTCCGATGCAATTTCTGTCTTTCATCGTCAATCAGAAGTTGCAAGGTATACAGTAAACCCGAAGTGAAGCATCGGAATCTAAAACTGGACTCACAGGAGAGGTACAAATCATAGAAAGTGAGAGTGTCAGTCCTCTTGTACTTAAGTCGACATTGTGCCCTTTGTATTAAATTCGGATGCAATTTCTGTGTTTCATCGTCAGTAAGAATGTCCAAGATATGCAGTAAACCTGAAGTGAAGCATCGGAATCTAAAACTGGACTCACAGGAGAGGTTCTAATCATAGAAAGTTAGAGTGTCACTCCTCGCACTTACGTCGGTATTGTGCCATTTGTATTAAACTCGGATGCAATTTCTGTGTTTCATCGACAATAAGAAAGTCCAAGGGATACAGTAAACCTGAAGTGAAGCATCGGAATCTAAAACTGGGCTCTCAGGAGAGGTTCAAATCATAGAAAGTTAGAATGTCAGTCCTCTTGTACTTAAGTCGGCAATGTGCCTTTTGTATTAAATTCGGATACAATTTCTGTGTTTCATCGTCAATAAGAAGGTGCAAGGTATACAGGAAACCTGAAGTGAAGCATCGGAATCTAAAACTGGACTCACAGGATGGATACAAATCATAGAAAGTGAGAGTGTCAGTCCTCTTGTACTTAAGTCGCCATTGTGCCATTTGTATTAAATTCGAATGCAATTTCTGTGTATCATCGTTAATAAAAGGGTCCAAGGGATACAGTATACCTGAAGTGAAGCATCGGAATCTAAAACAGGACTCACAGGAGAGGTTCAAATCATAGAAAGTTAGAGTGTGAGTCCTCTTGTACATAAGTCTGCATTGTGCCGTTTGTATTAAATTCGGATGCATTTTCTGTGTTTCATCGTCAATAAGAAGGTCCAAGGGATACAGTCAACCTGAAGTGAAGCATCGGAATCTAAAACTGGACTCACAGGAGAGGTTCAAATCATAGAAAATGAGGGTGTCAGTCCTCTTGTACTTAAGTCGCCATTGTGATTTTTGTATTAAATTCGGATATAATATCTGTGTTTCATCGTCAATAAGAAGGTCCAAGGGATACAGTAAACCTGAATTGAAGCATCGGAATCTAAACCTGGACTCACAGGAGAGGTTCAGATCATAGAAAGTTAGAGTGTCGGTCCTCTTGTACTGAAGTCGGCATTGTACTTTTGTATTAAATTCGGTTGCAAACTCTGTGTTTCATCGTCAATTAGAAGGTCCAAGGGATACAGTAAGTCTGAAGTGAAGCATAGGAATCGAAAACTGGACTCACAGGAGAGGTTCAAATCGTAGAAAGTGAGAGTGTCAGTCCTCTTGTACTTAGGTCGGCATTGTGCCTTTTGAATTCAATTCCGATGCAATTTCTGTGTTTCATCGTCAATAAGAAGGTGCAAGGTATACAGTGAACCTGAAGTGTAGCATCGGAATCTAAAACTGGACTCACAGAAGAGGTTCAAATCATAGAAAGTGACAGTGTTAGTCCTCTTCTACTTAGGTCGGCATTGTGCATTTTGAATTTAATTCCGATGTAATGTTTGTGTTTCATCGCCAATAAGAACGCCCAAGGGATACAGTATACCTGAAGTGAAGCATCGGAATGTAAAACTGGACTCACAGGAGAGATTCAAATCATAGAAAGTGAGAGTGTCAGTATTCTTTTACTTAAGTCGGCATTGTGCCTTTTGTATTAAATTCGGATGCAATTTCTGTGTTTCATCGTCAATAAGAAGTTTGAAGGGATACAGTAAACCTCAAGTGAAGCATCAGAATCTAAAACTGGACTCACAGGAGAGGTTCAAATCATAGAAAATATGAGGGTCGGTCCTCTTTAACTTAAGTCGGCATTTTGCTTTTTTTTTAAATTCCGATGCAATTTCTGTGTTTCATCGTCAATCAGAAGTTGCAAGGTATACAGTAAACCCGAAGTGAAGCATCGGAATCTAAAACTGGACTCACAGGCGGGATTCAAATCATAGAAAGTGAGAGTGTCAGTCCTCTTGTACTTAAGTCGGCATTGTGCCATTTGTATTAATTTCGGATGCAATTTCTGAGTTTCATCGTCAGTAAGAAGGTCCAAAATATACAGTAAAACTGAAGTGAAGCATCGGAATCCAAAACTGGACTCACAGGAGAGGTTCATAATCATAGAAAGTTACAGTGTCACTCCTCTTGTACTTACGTCGGTATTGTGCCTTTTGTATTAAACTCGGATGCAATTTCTGTGTTTCATTGACAATAAGAAAGTCCAAGGGATACAGTAAACCAGAAGTGAAGCATCGGAATCTATAACTGGACTCACAGGAGAGGTACAAATCATAGAAAGCGAGAGTGTCAATCCTCTTGTACTTAAGTCGACATTGTGCCATTTGTATTAAAATCGATGCAATTTCTGTGTTTCATCGTTAATAAGAAGCTCCAAGTGATACAGTATACCAGAAGTGAAGAATCGGAATCTAAAACTGGACTCACAGGAGAGGTTCAAATCGTAGAAAGTTAGAGTGTCAGACCTCTTTTACTTACGTCGGCATTGTGGCTTTTGTATTAAATTCCGATGCATTTTCTATGTTTCATCGTCAATAAGAAGGTGCAAGGTATACAGTAAACCTGAAGTGATGCATCGGTATTTAAAACTGGACTCACAGGAGAGGTTTAAATCATAGAAAGTTAGAGTGTCCGTCCTCTTGTACTTAAGTCGACATTGTGCCATTTGTATTAAATTGGGATGCAATTCCTGTGTTTCATAGTCGTTAAGAAGGTCCAAGGGATACACTAAACCTGAAGTGATACATCGGAATTTAAAACTGGACTCACAGGAGAGGTTCAAATCATAGAAAGTTAGAGTGTCACTCCTCTTGTACTTAAGTCGGTATTGTGCCTTTTGTATAAAATTCGGATGCAATTTCTGTGTTTCATCGTCAATAAGAAGGTCCAAGGGACACAGTAAACCTGAAGTGAAGCATCGGAATCTAGAACTGGACTCACAGGAGAGGTTCAAATCATAGAAAGTTAGAGTGGGTTTCCTCTTGTACTTACGTCGGCATTGTGCCTTTTGTATTAAATTCCGATGCAAACTCTGTGTTTCATCGTCAATAAGAAGGTCCAAGGGATACAGTAAACCTGAAGTGAAGCATTGGAATCTAAAACTGGACCTACAGGAGAGGTTGAAATCATAGAAGGTTAGAGTGTCAGTCCTGTTGTACTTAAGTCGGCATTGTGCCTTTTGAATTTTATTCCGATGCAATTTCTGTGTTTCATCGTCAATAAGAAGGTCCAAGGTATACAGTAAACCTGAATTGAAGCATCGTAATCTAAAACTGGACTCACAGGAGAGGTTCCAATCATAGAAAGTGAGAGTGTCTGTCCTCTTTTATTTAAGTAGGCATTGAGCCTTTTGAATTTAATTCCGATTCAATTTCTGTGTTTCATCGTCAATAAGAAGGTGCAAGGTATTCAGTAACCCTGAAGTGTAGCATCGGAATCTAAAACTGGACTCACAGGAGAGGTTCAAATCATAGAAAGTATGAGGGTCGGTCCTCTTTAACTTAAGTCGGCATTGTGCCTTTTGTATTAAATTCCGATGCAATTTCTGTGTTTCATCGTCAATCAGAAGTTGCAAGGTATACAGTAAACCCGATGTGAAGCATCGGAATCTAAAACTGGACTCACAGGCGGGATTCAAATCATAGAAAGTGAGAGTGTCAGTCCTCTTGTACTTAAGTCGGCATTGTGCCATTTGTATTAATTTCGGATGCAATTTCTGGGTTTCATCGTCAGTAAGAGGGTCCAAAATATACAGTAAACCTGAAGTGAAGCATCGGAATCTAATCCTGGACTCACAGAAGAGTTTCAAATCATAGAAAGTGAGAGTATTAGTGTTCTTCTACTTAGGTCGGTATTGTGCCTTTTGAATTTAATTCCGATGCAATGTCTGTGTTTCATCGCCAATAAGAACGTCCAAGGGATACAGTAAACCTGAAGTGAAGCATCGGAATCTAAAACTGGACTCACAGGAGAGATTCAAATCATAGTACGTTAGAGTGTCACTCCTCTTGTACTTAAGTCGGCATTGTGATTTTTGTATTAAATTCGGATGCAAACTATGTGTTTCATCGTCAATAAGAAGGTCCAAGGGATACAGTAAACCTTAAGTGAAGCATCGGAATCTAAAACTGGACTCGCAATGGAGGTTCAAATCATAGAATGTTAGAGTGTCAGTCCTCTTTTACTTAAGTCGGCATTGTGCCTTTTGTATTAAATTCCGATGCAATTTCTGTCTTTCATCGTCAATCAGAAGTTGCAAGGTATACAGTAAACCCGAAGTGAAGCATCGGAATCTAAAACTGGACTCACAGGAGAGGTACAAATCATAGAAAGTGAGAGTGTCAGTCCTCTTGTACTTAAGTCGACATTGTGCCCTTTGTATTAAATTCGGATGCAATTTCTGTGTTTCATCGTCAGTAAGAATGTCCAAGATATGCAGTAAACCTGAAGTGAAGCATCGGAATCTAAAACTGGACTCTCAGGAGAGGTTCAAATCATAGAAAGTTAGAATGTCAGTCCTCTTGTACTTAAGTCGGCAATGTGCCTTTTGTATTAAATTCGGATACAATTTCTGTGTTTCATCGTCAATAAGAAGGTGCAAGGTATACAGGAAACCTGAAGTGAAGCATCGGAATCTAAAACTGGACTCACAGGATGGATACAAATCATAGAAAGTGAGAGTGTCAGTCCTCTTGTACTTAAGTCGCCATTGTGCCATTTGTATTAAATTCGAATGCAATTTCTGTGTATCATCGTTAATAAGAAGGTCCAAGGGATACAGTATACCTGAAGTGAAGCATCGGAATCTAAAACAGGACTCACAGGAGAGGTTCAAATCATAGAAAGTTAGAGTGTGAGTCCTCTTGTACATAAGTCTGCATTGTGCCGTTTGTATTAAATTCGGATGCATTTTCTGTGTTTCATCGTCAATAAGAAGGTCCAAGGGATACAGTCAACCTGAAGTGAAGCATCGGAATCTAAAACTGGACTCACAGGAGAGGTTCAAATCATAGAAAATGAGGGTGTCAGTCCTCTTGTACTTAAGTCGCCATTGTGATTTTTGTATTAAATTCGGATGCAATAACTGTGTTTCATCGTCAATAAGAAGGTCCAAGGGATACAGTAAACCTGAAGTGAAGCATCGGAATCTAAACCTGGACTCACAGGAGAGGTTCAGATCATAGAAAGTTAGAGTGTCGGTCCTCTTGTACTGAAGTCGGCATTGTACTTTTGTATTAAATTCGGTTGCAAACTCTGTGTTTCATCGTCAATTAGACGGTCCAAGGGATACAGTAAGTCTGAAGTGAAGCATAGGAATCGAAAACTGGACTCACAGAAGAGGTTCAAATCATAGAAAGTGACAGTGTTAGTCCTCTTCTACTTAGGTCGGCATTGTGCCTTTTGAATTTAATTCCGATGTAATGTTTGTGTTTCATCGCCAATAAGAACGCCCAAGGGATACAGTATACCTGAAGTGAAGCATCGGAATGTAAAACTGGACTCACAGGAGAGATTCAAATCATAGAAAGTGAGAGTGTCAGTCCTCTTTTACTTAAGTCGGCATTGGGCCTTTTGTATTAAATTCGGATGCAATTTCTGTGTTTCATCGTCAATAAGAAGGTTGAAGGGATACAGTAAACCTCAAGTGAAGCATCAGAATCTAAAACTGGACTCACAGGAGAGGTTCAAATCATAGAAAGTATGAGGGTCGGTCCTCTTTAACTTAAGTCGGCATTGTGCCTTTTGTATTAAATTCCGATGCAATTTCTGTGTTTCATCGTCAATCAGAAGTTGCAAGGTATACAGTAAACCCGAAGTGAAGCATCGGAATCTAAAACTGGACTCACAGGCGGGATTCAAATCATAGAAAGTGAGAGTGTCAGTCCTCTTGTACTTAAGTCGGCATTGTGCCATTTGTATTAATTTCGGATGCAATTTCTGGGATTCATCGTCAGTAAGAAGGTCCAAAATATACAGTAAAACTGAAGTGAAGCATCGGAATCCAAAACTGGACTCACAGGAGAGGTTCATAATCATAGAAAGTTACAGTGTCACTCCTCTTGTACTTACGTCGGTATTGTGCCTTTTGTATTAAACTCGGATGCAATTTCTGTGTTTCATTGACAATAAGAAAGTCCAAGGGATACAGTAAACCAGAAGTGAAGCATCGGAATCTATAACTGGACTCACAGGAGAGGTACAAATCATAGAAAGCGAGAGTGTCAGTCCTCTTGTACTTAAGTCGACATTGTGCCATTTGTATTAAATTCGATGCAATTTCTGTGTTTCATCGTTAATAAGAAGCTCCAAGTGATACAGTATACCAGAAGTGAAGAATTGGAATCTAAAACTGGACTCACAGGAGAGGTTCAAATCGTAGAAAGTTAGAGTGTCAGACCTCTTTTACTTACGTCGGCATTGTGGCTTTTGTATTAAATTCCGATGCAATTTCTATGTTTCATCGTCAATAAGAAGGTGCAAGGTATACAGTAAACCTGAAGTGATGCATCGGTATTTAAAACTGGACTCACAGGAGAGGTTTAAATCATAGAAAGTTAGAGTGTCCGTCCTCTTGTACTTAAGTCGACATTGTGCCATTTGTATTAAATTCGGATGCAATTCCTGTGTTTCATAGTCGTTAAGAAGGTCCAAGAAATACACTAAACCTGAAGTGAAACATCGGAATTTAAAACTGGACTCACAGGAGAGGTTCAAATCATAGAAAGTTAGAGTGTCACTCCTCTAGTACTTAAGTCGGTATTGTTCCTTTTGTATAAAATTCGGATGCAATTTCTGTGTTTCATCGTCAATAAGAAGGTCCAAGGGACACAGTAAACCTGAAGTGAAGCATCGGAATCTAGAACTGGACTCAAATGAGAGGTTCAAATCATAGAAAGTTAGAGTGTGTTTTCTCTTGTACTTACGTCGGCATTGTGCCTTTTGTATTAAATTCCGATGCAAACTCTGTGTTTCATCGTCAATAAGAAGGTCCAAGGGATACAGTAAACCTGAAGTGAAGCATTGGAATCTAAAACTGGACCTACAGGAGAGGTTGAAATCATAGAAGGTTAGAGTGTCAGTCCTTTTGTACTTAAGTCGGCATTGTGCCTTTTGAATTTTATTCCGATGCAATTTCTGTGTTTCATCGTCAATAAGAAGGTCCAAGGTATACAGTAAACCTGAATTGAAGCATCGTAATCTAAAACTGGACTCACAGGAGAGGTTCCAATCATAGAAAGTGAGAGTGTCTGTCCTCTTTTATTTAAGTAGGCATTGAGCCTTTTGAATTTAATTCCGATTCAATTTCTGTGTTTCATCGTCAATAAGAAGGTGCAAGGTATACAGTAACCCTGAAGTGTAGCATCGGAATCTAAAACTGGACTTACAGGATAGGTTCAAATCATAGAATGTGAGAGTGTCAGTCCTCTTGTACTTAAGTCGGCATTGTGCCTTTTGTATTAAATTCGTATGCAATTTCTGTGTTTCATCGACAATAAGAAAGTCCAAGGGATACAGTAAACCAAAAGTGAAGCATCGGAATCTAAGACAGGACTCTCAGGAGAGGTTCAAATCATAGAAAGTTAGAATGTCAGTCCTCTTGTACTTAAGTCGGCATTGAGCCTTTTGTATTAAATTCGGATACAATTTCTGTGTTTCATCGTCAATAAGAAGGTTCAAGGTATACAGTAAACCTGAAGTGAAGAATCGGTATTTAAAACTGGACTCACAGGAGAGCTTAAAATCATAGAATGTTAGAGTGTCAGTCGTCTTGTACTTAAGTCGGCATTGTGCCATTTGTATTAAATTCGGATGCAATTTCTGTGTTTCATCGTTAATAAGAAGGTCCAAGGGATACAGTATACCTGAAGTGAAGCATCGGAATCTATAACTGGACTCACAGGAGACGTTCAGATCATAGAAAGTTAGAGTGTCAGGCCTCTTTTACTTACGTCGGCATTGTGGCTTTTGTATTAAATTCCGATGCAATTTCTGTGTTTCAATGTCAATAAGAAGGTCCAAGATATACAGTAAACCTGAAGTGAAGCATCGGAATCTAAAACTGGACTCACAGGAGAGGGTCAAATCATAGAAAGTGAGAGTGTCTGTCCTCTTTTACTTAAGTAGGCATTGTGCTTCTTGAATTTAATTCCGATGCAATTTCTGTGTTTCATCGTCAATAAGAAGGTCCAAGGGATACACTAAACCTGAAGTGAAGCATCGGAATCTAAAACTGGACTCACAGGAGAGGTTCAAATCATAGAAAGTTAGAGTGTCTGTCCTCTTGTACTTACGTCGGCATTGTGCCTTTTGTACTAAATTCGGATGCAAACTCTGTGTTTCATCGTCAATAAGAAGGTCCAAGGGATACAGTAAACCTGAAGTGAAGCATCGGAATCTAAAACTGGACCTACAGGAGAGCTTGAAATCATACAAGTTTAGAGTGTCAGTCCTGTTGTACTTAAGTTGCATTGTGTCTTTTGAATTTAATTCCGATTCAATTTCTGTGTTTCATCGTCAATAAGAAGGTCCAAGGGATACAGTAAACCTGAAGTGAAGCATTGGAATCAAAAACTGGACTCACAGGAGAGGTTCAAATCATAGAAAGTGAGAGTGTCAGTCCTCTTTTACTTAAGTAGGCATTGTGCCTTTTGAATTTAATTCCAAAGCAATTTCTGTGTTTCATCGTCAATAAGAAGGTGCAAGGTATACAGTAACCCTGAAGTGAAGCATCGAAAACTAAAACTGGACTTACAGGAGAGGTTCAAATCATAGAAAGTGAGAGTGTCAGTCCTCTTGTACTTAAGTCGGCATTGTGCCTTTTGTATTAAATTCGGATGCAATTTCTGTGTTTCATCGACAATAACAAGGTCCAAGGGATACAGTAAACCTGAAGTGAAGCATCAGAATCTAAAACTGGACTCACAGGAGAGGTTCAAATCATAGAAAGTTAGAGGGTGTGTCCTCTTTTACTTAAGTCGGCATTGTGCCTTTTGTATTAAATTCCGATGCAAATTCTGTGTTACATCGTCAATCAGAAGGTGCAAGTTATACAGAAAACCCGAAGTGAAGCTTCGGAATCTAAAGCTGGACTCACAGGAGGGATTCAAATCATAGAAAGTGAGAGTGTCAGTCCTCTTGTACTTAAGTCGGCATTGTGCCATTTGTATTAAATTCGGATGCAATTTCTGTGTTTCAATGTCAATAAGAAGGTCCAAGATATACAGTAAACCTGAAATGAAGCATCGAAAACTAAAACTGGACTTACAGGAGAGGTTCAAATCATAGAAAGTGAGAGTGTCACTCCTATTGTACTTAAGTCGGTATTGTGCCTTTTGTATAAAATTCGGATGCAATTTCTGTGTTTCATGGTCAGTAAGAAGGTCCAAGGGACACAGTAAACCTGAAGTGAAGCATCGGAATCTAAAACTGGACTCACAGGAGAGGTTCAAATTATAGAAAGTTAGAGTGTCTGTCCTCTTGTACTTACGTCGGCATTGTGCCTTTTGTATTAAATTCGGATGCAAACTCTGTGTTTCATCGTCAATAAGAAGGTCCAAGGGATACAGTAAACCTGAAGTGAAGCATCGGAATCTAAAACTGGACCTACAGGAGAGGTTGAAATCATAGAAGGTTAGAGTGTCAGTCCTGTTATACTTAAGTCGGCATTGTGCCTTTTGAATTTTATTCCGATGCAATTTCTGTGTTTCATCGTCAATAAGAAGGTCCAAGGTATACAGTAAACCTGAATTGAAGCATCGTAATCTAAAACTGGACTCACAGGAAAGGTTCCAATCATAGAAAGTGAGAGTGTCTGTCCTCTTTTATTTAAGTAGGCATTGAGCCTTTTGAATTTAATTCCGATTCAATTTCTGTGTTTCATCGTCAATAAGAAGGTGCAAGGTATACAGTAACCCTGAAGTGTAGCATCGGAATCTAAAACTGGACTTACAGGAGAGGTTCAAATCATAGAAAGTGAGAGTGTCAGTCCTCTTGTACTTAAGTCGGCATTGTGCCTTTTGTATTAAATTCGTATGCAATTTCTGTGTTTCATCGACAATAAGAAAGTCCAAGGGATACAGTAAACCAGAAGTGAAGCATCGGAATCTAAAACTGGACTCTCAGGAGAGGTTCAAATCATAGAAAGTTAGAATGTCAGTCCTCTTGTACTTAAGTCGGCATTGAGCCTTTTGTATTAAATTCGGATACAATTTCTGTGTTTCATCGTCAATAAGAAGGTTCAAGGTATACAGGAAACCTGAAGTGAAGCATCGGAATCTCAAACTGGACTCACAGGAGACGTACAAATCATAGAAAGTGAGAGTGTCAGTCCTCTTGCACTTAAGTCGACATTGTGCCATTTGAATTAAATTCGGATGCAATATCTGTGTTTCATCGTTAATAAGAAGTTCTAAGGGATACAGTATACCTGAAGTGAAGCATCGGAATCTAAAACTGGACTCACAGGAGAGGTTCAAATCATAGAAAGTTAGAGTGTCACTCCTTTTGTACTTTAATCGGTATTGTGCCATTTGTATTAAACTCGGATGCAATTTCTGTGTTTCATCGACAATAAGAAAGTCCAAGGGATACAGTAATCCAGAAGTGAAGCATCGGAATCTAAAACTGGATTCTCAGGAGAGGTTCAAATCATAGAAAGTTAGAATGTCAGTCCTCTTGCACTTAAGTCGGCATTGTGCCTTTTGTATTAAATTCGGATACAATTTCTGTGTTTCATCGTCAATAAGAAGGTGCAAGGTATACAGGAAACCTGAAGTGAAGCATCGGAATCTAAAATGGGACTCACAGGAGAGGTACAAATCATAGAAAGTGAGAGTGTCAGTCCTCTTGTACTTAAGTCTGCATTGTGCCTTCTGTATTAAATTCGGATGCAATTTCTGTGTTTCATCGACAATAAGAGTGTCCTAGGGATACAGTAAACCTGAAGTGAAGCATCAGAATCTAAAACTGGACTCACAGGAGAGGTTCAAATCATAGAAAGTTAGGGGGTCTGTCCTCTTTTACTAAAGTCGGCATTGTGCCTTTTGTATTAAATTCCGATGCAATTTCTGTGTTACATCGTCAATCAGAAGGTGCAAGTTATACAGAAAACCCGAAGTGAAGCTTCGGAATCTAAAACTGGACTCACAGGAGGGATTCAAATCATAGAAAGTGAGAGTGTCAGTCCTCTTGTACTAAAGTCGGCATTGTGCCATTTGTATTAAATTCGGATGCAATTTCTGTGTTTCATTGTCAATAAGAAGGTCGAAGATATACAGTAAACCTGAAGTGAAGCATCGGAATCTAAAACTGGACTCACAGGAGAGGTTCAAATCATAGAAAGTTAGAATGTCAGTCCTCTTGTACTTAACTCGGCATTGTGCATTTTATATTAAATTCGGATACAATTTCTGTGTTTCATCGTCAATAAGAAGATTCAAGGTATACAGGAAACCTGAAGTGAAGCATCGGAATCTAAAACTGGCTTTACATGAGAGTTAAAAATCATAGAAAGTGAGAGTGTCAGTCCTCTTGTACTTAAGTCGACATTGTGCCATTTGTATTAAATTCGGATGCAATTTCTGTGTTTCATCATTAATAAGAAGGTCCAAGGGATACGATATACCTGAAGTGAAGCATCGGAATCTAAAACTGGACTCACAGGAGAGGTTCAAATCATAGAAAGTGAGAGTGTCAGTCCTCTTGCACTTAAGTCGGCATTGTGCCATTTGTATTAAATTCGGATGCAATTTCTGTGTTTCATCGTCAATAAGAAGGTCCAAGGGATACAGTAAACCTTAAGTGAAGCATCAGAATCTAAAACTGGACTCACAGGAGAGGTTCAATTCATAGAGAGTTAGAGTGTCACTCCTCTTGTACTTAAGTCGGTATTGTGTCTTTAGTATTAAATTCGGATGCAATTTCTGTGTTTCATCGTCAATAAGAAGGTCCAAGGGATACAGTAAACCTGAAGTGAAGCATCGGAATCTAAAACTGGACTCACAGGAGAGGTTCAAATCATAGAAAGTTAGAGTGTCTGTCCTCTTGTACTTACGTCGGCATTGTGCCTTTTGTATTAAATTCGGATGCAAACTCTGTGTTTCATCGTCAATAAGAAGGTCCAAGGGATACAGTAAACCTGAAGTGAAGCATCGGAATCTAAAACTGGACCTACAGGAGAGGTTGAAATCAGAGAATGTTAGAGTGTCAGTCCTGTTGTACTTAGGTCGGCATTGTGCCTTTTGAATTTAATTCCGATGCAATTTCTGTGTTTTATCGTCAATAAGAAGGTCCAAGGGATACAGTAAACCTGAAGTGAAGCATCGGAATCTAAAACTGGACTCACAGGAGAGGTTCAAATCATAGAAAGTTAGAGTGTCTGTCCCCTTTCACTTAAGTAGGCATTGTGCCTTTTGAATTGAATTCCGATGCAATTTCTGTGTTTCTTCGTCAATAAGAAGGTGCAAAGTATACAGTAACCCCAAAGTGAAACATCGGAATCTAAAACTGGACTTACAGGAGGGGTTCAAACCATACAAAGTGAGAGTGTCAGTCCTCTTTTACTTAAGTCGGCATTGTGCCTTTTGTATTAAATTCGGATGCAATGTCTGTGTTTCATCGTCAATAAAAAGTCCAAGGGATACAGTAAACCTGAAGTGAAGCATCAGTATTTAAAACTGGACTCACAGGAGAGGTTCAAATTATAGAAAGTTAGAGTGTCAGTCCTCTTGTACTTAAGTCGGCATTGTGCCATTTGTATTAAATTCGGATGCAATTTCTGTGTTTCATAGTCAATAAGAATATCCAAGGGATACACTAAACCTGAAGTGAAACATCGGAATCTAAAACTGGGCTCACAGGAGAGGTTCAAATCATAGAAAGTTAGAGTGTCACTCCTCGTGTACTTAAGTCGGTATTGTGCCATTTGTATGAAACTCGGATGCAATTTCCGTGTTTCATCGACAATAAGAAGGTCCAAACCTGAAGTGAACCTGAAGTGAAGCATCAGAATCTAAAACTGGACTCACAGGAGAGGTTCAAATCATAGAAAGTTAGAGGGTCTGTCCTCTTTTACTTAAGTCGGCATTGTGTCTTTTGTATTAAATTCCGATGCAATTTCTGTGTTACATCGTCAATCAGAAGGTGCAAGTTATACAGAAAACCCGAAGTGAAGCTTCGGAATCTAAAACTGGACTCACAGGAGGGATTCAAATCATAGAAAGTGAGAGTGTCAGTCCTCTTGTACTTAAGTTGGCATTGTGCCATTTGTATTAAATTCGGATGCAATTTCTGTGTTTCATCGTCAATAAGAAGGTCCAACATATACAGTAAACCTGAAGTGAAGCATCGGAAACTAAAACTGGACTCACAGGAGAGGTTCAAATCATAGGAAGTTAGAATGTCAGTCCTCTTGTACTTAAGTCGGCATTGTGCATTTTATATTAAATTCGGTTACAATTTCTGTGTTTCATCGTCAATAAGAAGGTGCAAGGTATACAGGAAACCTGAAGTGAAGCATCGGAATCTAAAACTGGACTCACAGGAGAGGTTCAAATCATAGTAAGTTAGAGTGTCAGTCCCCTTGTACTTAAGCCGGCATTGTGCCATTTGTATTAAATTCGGATGCTATTCCTGTGTTTCATAGGCAATAAGAAGGTCCAAGGGATACACTAAACCTGAAGTGAAACATCGGAATCTAAAACTGGACTCACAGGAGAGGTTCAAATCATATAAAGTTAGAGTGTCACTCCTCTTGTACTTAAGTCGGTATTGTGCCTTTTGTATTAAATTCGGATGCAATTTCTTTGTTTTATCGTCAATAAGAGGGACCAAATGATACAGTGAACCTAAAGTGAAGCATCGTAATCTAAAACTGACCTTACAGGAGAGGTTCAAATCATAGAAAGTGAGAGTGTCAGTCCTCTTGTACTTAAGTCGGCATTGTGCCATTTGTATTATATTCGGATGCAATTTATGTGTTTCATCGTCAATAAGAAGGTCCAAGGGATACAGTAAACCTAAAGTGAAGCATCGGAATCTAAAACTGGACTCACAGGAGAGGTTCAAATCATAGAAAGTGAGAGTGTCAGTCCCCTTGTACTTAAGTCGGCATTGTGCCATTTGTATTAATTTCGGATGCAATTTCTGTGATTCATCGTCACTAAGAAGGTCCAAGGGATACAGTAAACCTTAAGTGAAGCATCAGAATCTAAAACTGGACTCACAGGAGAGGTTCAAATCATAGAGAGTTAGAGTGTCACTCCTCTTGTACTTAAGTGGGTATTGTGCCTTTAGTATTAAATTCGGACGCCATTTCTGTGTTTAATCGTCAATAAGAAGGTCCAAGGGATACAGTAAACCTGAAGTGAAGCATCGGAATCTAAAACTGGACTCACAGGAGAGGTTCAAATCATAGAAAGTTAGAGAGTCTGTCCTCTTGTACTTACGTCGGCATTGTGCCTTTTGTATTAAATTCGGATGCAAACTCTGTGTTTCATCGTCAATAAGAAGGTCCAAGGGATACAGTAAACCTGAAGTGAAGCATCGGAATCTAAAACTGGACCTACAGGAAAGGTTGAAATCAGAGAATGTTAGACTGTCAGTCCTGTTGTACTTAAGTCGGCTTTGTGCCTTTTGAATTTAATTCCGATGCAATTTCTGTGTTTCATCGTCAATAAGAAGGTCCAAGGGATACAGTAAACCTGAAGTGAAGCATCGGAATCTAAAACTGGACTCACAGGAGAGGTTCAAATCATAGAAAGTTAGAGTGTCTGTCCCCTTTCACTTAAGTAGGCATTGTGCCTTTTAAATTGAATTCCGATGCAATTTCTGTGTTTCATCGTCAATAAGAAGGTGCAAAGTATACAGTAACCCCGAAGTGAAACATCGGAATCTAAAACTGGACTTACAGGAGAGGTTCAAACCATACAAAGTGAGAGTGTCAGTCCTCTTGTACTTAAGTCGGCATTGTGCCTTTTGTATTAAATTCGGATGCAATGTCTGTGTTTCATCGTCTATAAAAAGTCCAATCGATACAGTAAACCTGAAGTGAAGCATCAGAATCTAAAACTGGTCTCACAGGAGGGGTTCAAATCACAGAAAGTTAGAGGGTCTGTCCTCTTTTACTTAATTCGGCATTGTGCCTTTTGTATCAAATTCCGATGCAATTTCTGTGTTACATCGTCAATCAGAAGGTGCAAGTCATACAGAAAACCCGAAGTGAAGCTTCGGAATCTAAAACTGGACTCACAGGAGGGATTCAAATCATAGAAAGTGAGAGTGTCAGTCCTCTTGTACTTAAGTCGGCATTGTGCCATTTGTATTAAATTCGGATGAAATTTCTGTGTTTCAATGTCAATAAGAAGGTCCAAGATATACAGTAAACCTGAAATGAAGCAACGAAAACTAAAACTGGGCTAACAGGAGAGGTTCAAATCATAGAAAGTTAGAATGTCAGTCCTCTTGTACTTAAGTCGGCATTGAGCCTTTTGTATTAAATTCGGATACAATTTCTGTGTTTCATCGTCAATAAGGAGGTTCAAGGTATACAGGAAACCTGAAGTGAAGCATCGGAATCTCAAACTGGACTCACAGGTGACGTACAAATCATAGAAAGTGAGAGTGTCAGTCCTCTTGTACTTAAGTCGACATTGTGCCATTTGAATTAAATTCGGATGCAATATCTGTGTTTCATCGTTAATAAGAAGTTCTAAGGGATACAGTATACCTGAAGTGAAGCATCGGAATCTAAAACTGGACTCACAGGAGAGGTTCAAATCATAGAAAGTTAGAGTGTCACTCCTTTTGTACTTAAATCGGTATTGTGCCATTTGTATTAAACTCGGATGCAATTTCTGTGTTTCATCGACAAATAAGAAAGTCCAAGGGATACAGTAATCCAGAAGTGAAGCATCGGAATCTAAAACTGGACTCTCAGGAGAGGTTCAAATCATAGAAAGTTAGAATGTCAGTCCTCTTGTACTTAAGTCGGCATTGTGCCTTTTGTATTAAATTCGGATACAATTTCTGTGTTTCATCGTCAATAAGAAGGTGCAAGGTATACAGGAAACCTGAAGTGAAGCATCGGAATCTAAAACTGGACTCACAGGAGAGGTACAAATCTTAGAAAGTGAGAGTGTCAGTCCTCTTGTACTTAAGTCGACATTGTGCCATTTGAATTAAATTCGGATGCAATTTCTGTGTTTCATCGTTAATAAGAAGGTCCAAGGGATACAGTATACCTGAAGTGAAGCATCGAAATCTAAAACTATACTCACAGGAGAGGTTCAAATCATAGAAAGTTAGAGTGTCAGGCCTTTTTTACTTGCGTCGGCATTGTGGCTTTTGTATTAAATTCCGATGCAATTTCTATGTTTCATCGTCAATAAGAAGGTGCAAGGTATACAGTAAACCTGAAGTGAAGAATCGGTATTTAAAACTGGACTCACAGGAGAGCTTAAAATCATAGAATGTTAGAGTGTCAGTCCTCTTGTACTTAAGTCGGCATTGTGCCATTTGTATTAAATTCGGATGCAATTTCTGTGTTTCATCGTTAATAAGAAGGTCCAAGAGATACAGTATACCTGAAGTGAAGCATCAGAATCTATAACTGGACTCACAGGAGACGTTCAAATCATAGAAAGTTAGAGTGTCAGGCCTCTTTTACTTACGTCGGCATTGTGGTTTTTGTATTAAATTCAGATGCAATTTCTGTGTTTCAATGTCAATAAGTATGTCCAAGATATACAGTAAACCTGAAGTGAAGCATCGGAATCTAAAACTGGACTCACAGGAGAGGTTCAAATCATTGAAAGTGAGAGTGTCTGTCCTCTTTTACTTAAGTAGGCATTGTGCCTCTTGAATTTAATTCCGATGCAATTTCTGTGATTCATCGTCAATGAGAAGGTCCAAGGGATACACTAAACCTGAAGTGAAGCATCGGAATCTGAAACTGGACTCACAGGAGAGGTTCAAATCATAGAAAGTTAGAGTGTCTGTCCTCTTGTACTTACGTCGGCATTGTGCCTTTTGTACTAAATTCGGATGCAAACTCTGTGTTTCATCGTCAATAAGAAGGTCCAAGGGATACAGTAAACCTGAAGTGAAGCATCGAAATCTAAAACTGGACCTACAGGAGAGGTTGAAATCATAGAAGTTTAGAGTGTCAGTCTTCCAAGGTATACAGTAACCCTGAAGTGAAGCATCGAAAACTAAAACTGGACTTACAGGAGAGGTTCAAATCATAGAAAGTTAGAGTGTCTGTCCTCTTGTACTTACGTCGGCATTGTGCCTTTTGTATTAAATTCGGATGCAAACTCTGTGTTTCATTGTCAATAAGAAGGTCCAAGGGATACAGTAAACCTGAAGTGAAGCATCGGAATCTAAAACTGGACCTACAGGAGAGGTTGAAATCAGAGAATGTTAGACTGTCAGTCCTGTTGTACTTAAGTCGGCATTGTGCCTTTTGAATTTAATTCCGATGCAATTTCTGTGTTTCATCGTCAATAAGAAGGTCCAAGGGATACAGTAAACCTGAAGTGAAGCATCGGAATCTAAAACTGGACTCACAGGAGAGGTTCAAATCATAGAAAGTTAGAGTGTCTGTCCCCTTTCACTTAAGTAGGCATTGTGCCTTTTGAATTGAATTCCGATGCAATTTCTGTGTTTCATCGTCAATAAGAAGGTGCAAAGTATACAGTAACCCCGAAGTGAAACATCGGAATCTAAAACTGGACATACAGGAGAGGTTCAAACCATACAAAGTGAGAGTGTCAGTCCTCTTGTACTTAAGTCGGCATTGTGCCTTTTGTATTAAATTCGGATGCAATGTCTGTGTTTCATCGTCTATAAAAAGTCCAAGGGATACAGTAAACCTGAAGTGAAGCATCAGAATCTAAAACTGGTCTCACAGGAGGGGTTCAAATCATAGAAAGTTAGAGGGTCTGTCCTCTTTTACTTAAGTCGGCATTGTGCCTTTTGTATCAAATTCCGATGCAATTTCTGTGTTACATCGTCAATCAGAAGGTGCAAGTCATACAGAAAACCCGAAGTGAAGCTTCGGAATCTAAAACTGGACTCACAGGAGGGATTCAAATCATAGAAAGTGAGAGTGTCAGTCCTCTTGTACTTAAGTCGGCATTGTGCCATTTGTATTAAATTCGGATGCAATTTCTGTGTTTCAATGTCAATAAGAAGGTCCAAGATATACAGTAAACCTGAAATGAAGCATCGAAAACTAAAACTGGGCTAACAGGAGAGGTTCAAATCATTGAAAGTGAGAGTGTCACTCCTCTTGTACTTAAGTCGGTATTGTGCCTTTTGTATAAAATTCGGATGCAATTTCTGTGTTTCATCGTCAATAAGAAGGTCCAAGGGACACAGTAAACCTGAAGTGAAGCATCGGAATCTAAAACTGGACTCACAGTTGAGGTTCAAATCACAGAAAGTTACAGTGTCTGTCCTCTTGTACTTACGTCGGCATTGTGCCTTTTGTATTAAATTCGGATGCAAACTCTGTGTTTCATCGTCAATAAGAAGGTCCAAGGGATACAGAAAACCTGAAGTGAAGCATCGGAATCTAAAACTGGACCTACAGGAGAGGTTGAAATCATAGAAGGTTAGAGTGTCAGTCCTGTTATACTTAAGTCGGCATTGTGCCTTTTGAATTTTATTCCGATGCAATTTCTGTGTTTCATCGTCAATAAGAAGGTGCAAGGTATACAGTAACCCTGAAGTGTAGCATCGGAATCTAAAACTGGACTTACAGGAGAGGTTCAAATCATAGAATGTGAGGGTGTCAGTCCTCTTGTACTTAAGTCGACATTGTGCCATTTGAATTAAATTCGGATGCAATTTCTATGTTTCATCGTTAATAAGAAGGTCCAAGGGATACAGTATACCTGAAGTGAAGCATCGAAATCTAAAACTATACTCACAGGAGAGGTTCAAATCATAGAAAGTTAGAGTGTCAGGCCTTTTTTACTTGCGTCGGCATTGTGGCTTTTGTATTAAATTCCGATGCAATTTCTATGTTTCATCGTCAATAAGAAGGTGCAAGGTATACAGTAAACCTGAAGTGAAGAATCGGTATTTAAAACTGGACTCACAGGAGAGCTTAAAATCATAGAATGTTAGAGTGTCAGTCCTCTTGTACTTAAGTCGGCATTGTGCCATTTGTATTAAATTCGGATGCAATTTCTGTGTTTCATCGTTAATAAGAAGGTCCAAGAGATACAGTATACCTGAAGTGAAGCATCAGAATCTATAACTGGACTCACAGGAGACGTTCAAATCATAGAAAGTTAGAGTGTCAGGCCTCTTTTACTTACGTCGGCATTGTGGTTTTTGTATTAAATTCCGATGCAATTTCTGTGTTTCAATGTCAATAAGTATGTCCAAGATATACAGTAAACCTGAAGTGAAGCATCGGAATCTAAAACTGGACTCACAGGAGAGGTTCAAATCATTGAAAGTGAGAGTGTCTGTCCTCTTTTACTTAAGTAGGCATTGTGCCTCTTGAATTTAATTCCGATGCAATTTCTGTGTTTCATCGTCAATAAGAAGGTCCAAGGGATACACTAAACCTGAAGTGAAGCATCGGAATCTGAAACTGGACTCACAGGAGAGGTTCAAATCATAGAAAGTTAGAGTGTCTGTCCTCTTGTACATACGTCGGCATTGTGCCTTTTGTACTAAATTCGGATGCAAACTCTGTGTTTCATCGTCAATAAGAAGGTCCAAGGGATACAGTAAACCTGAAGTGAAGCATCGAAATCTAAAACTGGACCTACAGGAGAGGTTGAAATCATAGAAGTTTAGAGTGTCAGTCTTCCAAGGTATACAGTAACCCTGAAGTGAAGCATCGAAAACTAAAACTGGACTTACAGGAGAGGTTCAAATCATAGAAAGTTAGAGTGTCTGTCCTCTTGTACTTACGTCGGCATTGTGCCTTTTGTATTAAATTCGGATGCAAACTCTGTGTTTCATTGTCAATAAGAAGGTCCAAGGGATACAGTAAACCTGAAGTGAAGCATCGGAATCTAAAACTGGACCTACAGGAGAGGTTGAAATCAGAGAATGTTAGACTGTCAGTCCTGTTGTACTTAAGTCGGCATTGTGCCTTTTGAATTTAATTCCGATGCAATTTCTGTGTTTCATCGTCAATAAGAAGGTCCAAGGGATACAGTAAACCTGAAGTGAAGCATCGGAATCTAAAACTGGACTCACAGGAGAGGTTCAAATCATAGAAAGTTAGAGTGTCTGTCCCCTTTCACTTAAGTAGGCATTGTGCCTTTTGAATTGAATTCCGATGCAATTTCTGTGTTTCATCGTCAATAAGAAGGTGCAAAGTATACAGTAACCCCGAAGTGAAACATCGGAATCTAAAACTGGACTTACAGGAGAGGTTCAAACCATACAAAGTGAGAGTGTCAGTCCTCTTGTACTTAAGTCGGCATTGTGCCTTTTGTATTAAATTCGGATGCAATGTCTGTGTTTCATCGTCTATAAAAAGTCCAAGGGATACAGTAAACCTGAAGTGAAGCATCAGAATCTAAAACTGGTCTCACAGGAGGGGTTCAAATCATAGAAAGTTAGAGGGTCTGTCCTCTTTTACTTAAGTCGGCATTGTGCCTTTTGTATCAAATTCCGATGCAATTTCTGTGTTACATCGTCAATCAGAAGGTGCAAGTCATACAGAAAACCCGAAGTGAAGCTTCGGAATCTAAAACTGGACTCACAGGAGGGATTCAAATCATAGAAAATGACAGTGTCAGTCCTCTTGTACTTAAGTCGGCATTGTGCCATTTGTATTAAATTCGGATGCAATTTCTGTGTTTCAATGTCAATAAGAAGGTCCAAGATATACAGTAAACCTGAAATGAAGCATCGAAAACTAAAACTGGGCTAACAGGAGAGGTTCAAATCATTGAAAGTGAGAGTGTCACTCCTCTTGTACTTAAGTCGGTATTGTGCCTTTTGTATAAAATTCGGATGCAATTTCTGTGTTTCATCGTCAATAAGAAGGTCCAAGGGACACAGTAAACCTGAAGTGAAGCATCGGAATCTAAAACTGGACTCACAGTTGAGGTTCAAATCACAGAAAGTTACAGTGTCTGTCCTCTTGTACTTACGTCGGCATTGTGCCTTTTGTATTAAATTCGGATGCAAACTCTGTGTTTCATCGTCAATAAGAAGGTCCAAGGGAAACAGAAAACCTGAAGTGAAGCATCGGAATCTAAAACAGGACCTACAGGAGAGGTTGAAATCATAGAAGGTTAGAGTGTCAGTCCTGTTATACTTAAGTCGGCATTGTGCCTTTTGAATTTTATTCCGATGCAATTTCTGTGTTTCATCGTCAATAAGAAGGTGCAAGGTATACAGTAACCCTGAAGTGTAGCATCGGAATTTAAAACTGGACTTACAGGAGAGGTTCAAATCATAGAATGTGAGAGTGTCAGTCCTCTTGTACTTAAGTCGGCATTGTGCCTTTTGTATTAAATTCGTATGCAATTTCTGTGTTTCATCGACAATAAGAAAGTCCAAGGGATACAGTAAACCAGAAGTGAAGCATCGGAATCTAAAACTGGACTCTCAGGAGAGGTTCAAATCATAGAAAGTTAGAATGTCAGTCCTCTTGTACTTAAGTCGGCATTGAGCCTTTTGTATTAAATTCGGATACAATTTCTGTGTTTCATCGTCACTAAGAAGGTTCAAGGTATACAGGAAACCTGAAGTGAAGCATCGGAATCCCAAACTGGACTCACAGGTGACGTACAAATCATAGAAAGTGAGAGTGTCAGTCCTCTTGTACTTAAGTCGACATTGTGCCATTTGAATTAAATTCGGATGCAATATCTGTGTTTCATCGTTAATAAGAAGTTCTAAGGGATACAGTATACCTGAAGTGAAGCATCGGAATCTAAAACTGGACTCACAGGAGAGGTTCAAATCATAGAAAGTTAGAGTGTCACTCCTTTTGTACTTAAATCGGTATTGTGCCATTTGTATTAAACTCGGATGCAATTTCTGTGTTTCATCGACAATAAGAAAGTCCAAGGGATACAGTAATCCAGAAGTGAAGCATCGGAATCTAAAACTGGACTCTCAGGAGAGGTTCAAATCATAGAAAGTTAGAATGTCAGTCCTCTTGTACTTAAGTCGGCATTGTGCCTTTTGTATTAAATTCGGATACAATTTCTGTGTTTCATCGTCAATAAGAAGGTGCAAGGTATACAGGAAACCTGAAGTGAAGCATCGGAATCTAAAACTGGACTCACAGGAGAGGTTCAAATCATAGAAAGTTAGGGGGTCTGTCCTCTTTTACTAAAGTCGGCATTGTGCCTATTGTATTAAATCCCGATGCAATTTCTGTGTTACATCGTCAATCAGAAGGTGCAAGTTATACAGAAAACCCGAAGTGAAGCTTCGGAATCTAAAACTGGACTCACAGGAGGGATTCAAATCATAGAAAGTGAGAGTGTCAGTCCTCTTGTACTTATGTCGGCACTGTGCCATTTGTATTAAATTCCGATGCAATTTCTGTGTTTCAATGTCAATAAGAAGGTCCAAGATATACAGTAAACCTGAAGTGAAGCATCGAAAATCAAAACTGGACTTACAGGAGAGGTTCAAATCATAGAAAGTGAGAGTGTCACTCCTCTTGTACTTAAGTCGGTATTGTGCCTTTTGTATAAAATTCGGATGCAATTTCTGTGTTTCATCGTCAATAAGAAGGTCCAAGGGACACAGTAAACCTGAAGTGAAGCATCGGAATCTAAAACTGGACTCACAGGAGAGGTTCAAATCATAGAAAGTTAGAGTGTCTGTCCTCTTGTACTTACGTCGGCATTGTGCCTTTTGTATTAAATTCGGATGCAAACTCTGTGTTTCATCGTCAATAAGAAGGTCCAAGGGATACAGTAAACCTGAAGTGAAGCATCGGAATCTAAAACTGGACCTACAGGAGAGGTTGAAATCATAGAAGGTTAGAGTGTCAGTCCTGTTGTACTTAAGTCGGCATTGTGCCTTTTGAATTTTATTCCGATGCAATTTCTGTGTTTCATCGTGAATAAGACGGTCCAAGGTATACAGTAAACCTGAATTGAAGCATCGTAATCTAAAAATGGACTCACAGGAGAGGTTCCAAACATAGAAAGTGAGAGTGTCTGTCCTCTTTTATTTAAGTAGGCATTGAGCCTTTTGAATTTAATTCCGATTCAATTTCTGTGTTTCATCGTCAATAAGAAGGTGCAAGGTATACAGTAACCCTGAAGTGCAGCATCGGAATCTAAAACTGGACTTACAGGAGAGGTTCAAATCATAGAAAGTGAGAGTGTCAGTCCTCTAGTACTTAAGTCGGCATTGTGCCTTTTGTATTAAATTCGTATGCAATATCTGTGTTTCATCGACAATAAGAAAGTCCAAGGGATACAGAAAACCAGAAGTGAAGCATCGGAATCTAATACTGGACTCTCAGGAGAGGTTCAAATAATAGAAAGTTAGAATGTCAGTCCTCTTGTACTTAAGTCGGCATTGTGCCTTTTGTATTAAATTCGGATACAATTTCTGTGTTTCATCGTCAATAAGAAGGTTCAAGGTATACAGGAAACCTGAAGTGAAGCATCGGAATCTAAAACTGGACTCACAGGAGAGGTTCAAATCATAGAAAGTTAGAGTGTCACTCCTTTTGTACTTAAATCGGTATTGTGCCATTTGTATTAAACTCGGATGCAATTTCTGTGTTTCATCGACAATGAGAAAGTCCAAGGGATACAGTAATCCAGAAGTGAAGAATCGGTATTTAAAACTGGACTCACAGGAGAGCTTAAAATCATAGAATGTTAGAGTGTCAGTCCTCTTGTACTTAAGTCGGCATTGTGCCTTTTGTACTAAATTCGGATGCAAACTCTGTGTTTCATCGTCAATAAGACGGTCCAAGGGATACAGTAAACCTGAAGTGAGGCATCGGAATCTAAAACTGGACCTACAGGAGAGGTTGAAATCATAGAAGTTTAAAGTGTCAGTACTGTTGTACTTAAGTCGGCATTGTGTCTTTTGAGTTTAATTCCGATGCAATTTCTGTGTTTCATCGTCTATAAGAAGGTCCAAGGGATACAGTAAACCTGAAGTGAAGCATTGGAATCTAAAACTGGACTCACAGGAGAGGTTCAAATCATAGTAAGTGAGAGTGTCAGTCCTCTTTTACTTAAGTAGGCATTGTGCCTTTTTAATTTAATTCCAAACCAATTTCTGTGTTTCATCGTCAATAAGAAGGTGCAAGGTTTACAGTAACCCTGAAGTGAAGCATCGAAAACTAAAACTGGACTTACAGGAGAGGTTCAAATCATAGAAAGTGAGAGTGTCAGTCCTTTTGTACTTAAGTCGGCATTGTGCCTCTTGTATTAAATTCGGATGCAATTTCTGTGTTTCATCGACAGTAAGAAGGTCCAAGGGATACAGTAAACCTGAAGTGAAGCATCAGAATCTAAAACTGGACTCACAGGAGAGGTTCAAATCATAGAAAGTTAGAGGGTCTGTCCTCTTTTACTTAAGTCGGCATTGTGCCTTTTGTATTAAATTCCGATGCAATTACTGTGTTACATCGTCAATCAGAAGGTGTAAGTTATACAGAAAACCCGAAGTGAAGCTTCGGAATCTAAAACTGGACTCACAGGAGGAATTCAAATCATAGAAAGTGAGAGTGTCAGTCCTCTTTTACTTAAGTCGGCATTGTGCCATTTGTATTAAATTCGGATGCAATTTCTCTGTTTCATTGTCAATAAGAAGGTCCAAGATATACAGTAAACCTGAAGTGAAGCATCGGAATCTAAAACTGGACTCACAGGAGAGGTTCAAATCATAGAAAGTTAGAATGTCAGTCCTCTTGTACTTAACTCGGCATTGTGCATTTTATATTAAATTCGGATACAATTTCTGTGTTTCATCGTCAATAAGAAGGTTCAAGGTATACAAGAAACCTGAAGTGAAACATCGGATTCTAAAACTGGACTCACATGAGAGGTACAAATCATAGAAAGTTAGAGTGTCAGCCCTCTTGTACTTAAGTCGGCATTGTGCCATTTGTATTAAATTCGGATGCAATTTCTGTGTTTCATAGTCAATAAGAATATCCAAGGGATACACTAAACCTGAAGTGAAACATCGGAATCTAAAACTGGGCTCACAGGAGAGGTTCAAATCATAGAAAGTTAGAGTGTCACTCCTCGTGTACTTAAGTCGGTATTGTGCCATTTGTATGAAACTCGGATGCAATTTCCGTGTTTCATCGACAATAAGAATGTCCAAACCTGAAGTGAACCTGAAGTGAAGCATCAGAATCTAAAACTGGACTCACAGGAGAGGTTCAAATCATAGAAAGTTAGAGGGTCTGTCCTCTTTGACTTAAGTCGGCATTGTGCCTTTTGTATTAAATTCCGATGCAATTTCTGTGTTACATCGTCAATCAGAAGGTGCAAGTTATACAGAAAACCCGAAGTGAAGCTTCGGAATCTAAAACTGGACTCACAGGAGGGATTCAAATCATAGAAAGTGAGAATGTCAGTCCTCTTGTACTTAAGTTGGCATTGTGCCATTTGTATTAAATTCGGATGCTATTTCTGTGTTTCATAGTCAATAAGAAGGTCCAAGGGATACAGTAAACCTGAAGTGAAGCATCGGAATCTAAAACTGGACCTACAGGAGAGGTTGAAATCAGAGAATGTTAGAGTGTCAGTCCTGTTGTACTTAAGTCGGCATTGTGCCTTTTGAATTTAATTCCGATGCAATTTCTGTGTTTCATCGTCAATAAGAAGGTCCAAGGGATACAGTAAACCTGAAGTGAAGCATAGGAATCTAAAACTGGACTCACAGGAGAGGTTCAAATCATAGAAAGTTAGAGTGTCTGTCCCCTTTCACTTAAGTAGGCATTGTGCCTTTTGAATTGAATTCCGATGCAATTTCTGTGTTTCATCGTCAATAAGAAGGTGCAAAGTATACAGTAAACCCGAAGTGAAACATCGGAATCTAAAACTGGACTTACAGGACAGGTTCAAACCATACAAAGTGAGAGTGTCAGTCCTCTTGTACTTAAGTCGGCATTGTGCCTTTTGTATTAAATTCGGATGCAATGTCTGTGTTTCATCGTCAATAAAAAGTCCAAGGGATACAGTAAACCTGAAGTGAAGCATCAGAATCTAAAACTGGTCTCACAGGAGGGGTTCAAATCATAGAAAGTTAGAGGGTCTGTCCTCTTTTACTTAAGTCGGCATTGTGCCTTTTGTATTAAACTCCGATGAAATTTCTGTGTTTCATCGTCAATCAGAAGGTGCAAGTTATACAGAAAACCGAAGTGAAGCATCGGAATCTAAAACTGGACTCACAGGAGGGATTCACATCATAGAAAGTGAGAGTGTCAGTCCTCTTGTACTTAAGTAGGCATTGTGCCATTTGTATTAAATTCGGATGCAATTTCTGGGTTTCATCGTCAATAAAAAGGTCCAAGATATACAGTAAACCTGAAGTGAAGCATCGGAATCTAAAACTGGACTCACAGGAGAGGTTCAAATCATAGAAAGTTAGAGTGTCAGGCCACTTTTACTTACGTCGGCTTTGTGGCTTTTGTATTAAATTCCGATGCAATTTCAATGTTTCATCGTCAATAAGAAGGTGCAAGGTATACAGTAAACCTGAAGTGAAGCATCGGTATTTAAAACTGGACTCACAGGAGAGGTTCAAATTATAGAAAGTTAGAGTGTCAGTTCTCTTGTACTTAAGTCGGCATTTTGCCATTTGTATTAAATTCGGATGCAATTTCTGTGTTTCATAGTCAATAAGAAGGTCCAAGGGATACACTAAACCTGAAGTGAAACATCGGAATCTAAAACTGGGCTCACAGGAGAGGTTCAAAACATAGAAAGTTAGAGTGTCACTCCTCGTGTTCTTAAGTCGGTATTGTGCCATTTGTATGAAACTCGGATGCAATTTCCGTGTTTCATCGACAATAAGAAGGTCCAAGGGAAACAGTAAACCTGAAGTGAAGCATCAGAATCTAGAACTGGACTCAAGGGAGAGGTTCAAATAATAGAAAGTTAGAGGCTCTGTCCTCTTTTACTTAAGTCGGCATTGTGCCTTTTGTATTAAATTCCGATGCAATTTCTGTGTTACATCGTCAATCAGAAGGTGCAAGTTATACAGAAAACCCGAAGTGAAGCTTCGGAATCTAAAACTGGACTCCCAGGAGGGATTCAAATCATAGAAAGTGAGAGTGTCAGTCCTCTTGTACTTAAGTTGGCATTGTGCCATTTGTATTAAATTCGGATGCAATTTTTGTGTTTCATCGTCAATAAGAAGGTCCAACATATACAGTAAACCTGAAGTGAAGCATCTGAATCTAAAACTCGACTCACAGGAGAGGTTCAAATCATAGAAAGTTAGAATGTCAGTCCTCTTGTACTTAAGTCGGCATTGTGCATTTTATATTAAATTCGGATACAATTTCTGTGTTTCATCGTAAATAAGAAGGTGCAAGGTATACAGGAAACCTGAAGTGAAGCATCGGAATCTAAAACTGGACTCACAGGAGAGGTTCAAATCATAGTAAGTTAGAGTGTCAGTCCTCTTGTACTTAAGTCGGCATTGTGCCATTTGTATTAAATTCGGATGCAATTCCTGTGTTTCATAGTCAATAAGAAGGTCCAAGGGATACACTAAACCTGAAGTGAAACATCGGAATCTAAAACTGGACTCACAGAAGAGGTTCAAATCATATAAAGTTAGAGTGTCACTCCTCTTGTACTTAAGTCGGTATTGTGCCTTTTGTATTAAATTCGGATGCAATTTCTGTGTTTTATCGTCAATAAGAGGTACCAAATGATACAGTGAACCTAAAGTGAAGCATCGGAATCTAAAACTGACCTTACAGGAGAGGTTCGAATCATAGAAAGTGAGAGTGTCAGTCCTCTTGTACTTAAGTCGACATTGTGCGATTTGTATTAAATTCGGAAGCAATTTCTGTGTTTCATCCTCAATAAGAGTGTCCAAGGGGTAAAGTAAACCTGAAGTGAAGCATCGGAATCTAAAACTGGACTCACAGGAGAGGTTCAAATCATAGAAAGTGAGAGTGTCAGTCCTCTTGTACTTAAGTCGGCATTGTGCCATTTGTATTATATTCGGATGCAATTTATGTGTTTCATCGTCAATAAGAAGGTCCAAGGGATACAGTAAACCTAAAGTGGAGCATCGGAATCTAAAACTGGACTCACAGGAGAGGTTCAAATCAAAGAAAGTGAGAGTGTCAGTCCTCTTGTACTTAAGTCGGCATTGTGCCATTTGTATTAAATTCGGATGCAATTTCTGTGATTCATCGTCAATAAGAAGGTCCAAGGGATACAGTAAACCTTAAGTGAAGCATCAGAATCTAAAACTGGACTCACAGGAGAGGTTCAAATCATAGAGAGTTAGAGTGTCACTCCTCTTGTACTTAAGTCGGTATTGTGCCTTTAGTATTAAATTCGGATGCCATTTCTGTGTTTAACCGTCAATAAGAAGGTCCAAGGGATACAGTAAACCTGAAGTGAAGCATCAGAATCTAAAACTGGACTCACAGGAGAGGTTGAAATCATAGAAAGTTAGAGTGTCTGTCGTCTTGTACTTACGTCGGCATTGTGCCTTTTGTATTAAATTCGGATGCAAACTCTGTGTTTCATCGTCAATAAGAAGGTCCAAGGGATACAGTAAATCTGAAGTGAAGCATCGGAATCAAAATCTGGACCTACAGGAGAGGTTGAAATAATAGAATGTTAGAGTGTCAGTCCTGTTGTACTTAAGTCGGCATTGTGCCTTTTGAATTTAATTCCGATGCAATTTCTGTGTTTCATCGTCAATATGAAGGTTCAAGGGATACAGTAAACCTGAAGTGAAGCATCGGAATCTAAAACTGGACTCACAGGAGAGGTTCAAATCATAGAAAGTGAGAGTGTCTGTCCCGTTTTACTTAAGTAGGCATTGTGCCTTTTGAATTTAATTCCGATGCAATTTCTGTGTTTCATCGTCAATAAGAAGGTGCAAGGTATACAGTAACCCTGAAGTGAAGCATCGGAATCTAAAACTGAACTTACACGAGAGGTTCAAACCATACAAAGTGAGAGTGTCTGTCCTCTTGTACTTAGGTCGGCATTGTGGCTTTTGTATTAAATTCGGATGCAATGTCGGTGTTTCATCGTCAATAAAAAGTTCAAGGGATACAGTAAACCTGAAGTGAAGCATCAGAATCTAAAACTGGTCTCACAGGAGAGGTTCAAATCATAGAAAGTTAGAGGGTCTGTCCTCTTTTACTTAAGTCGGCATTGTGCCTTTTGTATTAAACTCCGATGAAATTTCTGTGTTTCATCGTCAATCAGAAGGTGCAAGTTATACAGAAAACCGAAGTGAAGCATCGGAATCTAAAACTGGACTCACAGGAGGGATTCAAATCATAGAAAGTGAGAGTGTCAGTCCTCTTGTACTTAAGTAGGCATTGTGCCATTTGTATTAAATTCGGATGCAATTTCTGTGTTTCATCGTCAATAAAAAGGTCCAAGATATACAGTAAACCTGAAGTGAAGCATCGGAATCTAAAACTGGACTCACAGGAGAGGTTCAAATCATAGAAAGTTAGAGTGTCAGGCCTCTTTTACTTACGTCGGCATTGTGGCTTTTGTATTAAATTCCGATGCAATTTCTATGTTTCATCGTCAATAAGAAGGTGCAAGGTATACAGTAAACCTGAAGTGAAGGCTCGGTATTTAAAACTGGACTCACAGGAGAGGTTCAAATTATAGAAAATTAGAGTGTCAGTCCTCTTGTACTTAAGTCGGTATTGTGCCATTTGTATTAAACTCGGATGCAATTTCTGTGTTTCATCGACAATAAGAAAGTCCAAGGGATACAGTAAACCAAAAGTGAAGCATCGGAATCTAAAACTGGACTCTCAGGAGAGGTTCAAATCATAGAAAGTTAGAATGTCAGTCCTCTTGTACTTAAGTCGGCATTGAGCCTTTTCTATTAAATTCGGATACAATTTTTGTGTTTCATCGTCAATAAGAAGGTGCAAGGTATACAGGAAACCTGAAGTGAAGCATCGGAATCTAAAACTGGACTCACAGGAGAGGTACAAATCATAGAATGTGAGAGTGTCAGTCCTCTTGTTTTTAAGTCGACATTGTGCCATTTGTATTAAATTCGGATGCAATTTCTGTGTTTCATCGTTAATAAGAAGGTCCAAGGGATACAGTATACCTGAAGTGAAGCATCGGAGTCTAATACTGGACTCACAGGAGAGGGTCAAATCATAGAAAGTTAGAGTGTCAGTCCTCTTGTACTTAAGTCGGTATTGTGCCATTTATATTAAACTCGGATGCAATTTCTGTGTTTCATAGTCTATAAGAAGGTCCAAGGGATACACTAAACCTGAAGTGAAACATCGGTATCTAAAACTGGACTCACAGGAGAGATTCAAATCATAGAAAGTTAGAGTGTCACTCCTCTTGTACTTAAGTCGGTATTGTGCCATTTGTATTAAACTCAGATGCAATTTCTGTGTTTCATCGACAATAAGAATGTCCAAGGCATACAGTAAACCAGAAGTGAAGCATCGCAATCTAAAACTGGACTCACAGGAGAGGTACAAATCATAGAAAGTGAGAGTGTCAGTCCTCTTGTACTTAAGTCGTAATTGTGCCATTTGTATTAAATTCGGACGCAATTTCTGTGTTTCATCGTTAATGAGAAGGTCCAAGGGATACAGTATACCAGAAGTGAAGCATCGGAATCTAAAACTGGACTCACAAGAGAGGTTCAAATCTTAGAAAGTTAGAGTGTCAGGCCTCTTTTACTTACGTCGCCATTGTGGCTTTTGTATTAAATTCCGATGCAATTTCTATGTTTCATCGTCAATAAGAAGGTGCAAGGTATACAGTAAACCTGAAGTGAAGCATCAGAATCTAAAACTGGACTCACAGGACAGGTTCAAATCATAGAAAGTGAGAGTGTCTGTCCTCTTTTACTTAAGTAGGCATTGTGCCTTTTGAGTTTAATTCCGATGCAATTTCTGTGTTTCATCGTCAATAAGAAGTTCCAAGGGATACACTAAACCTGAAGTGAAGCATCGGAATCTAAAACTGGACTCACAGGAGAGGTTCAAATCATAGAAAGTTAGAGTGTCTGTCCTCTTGTACTTACGTCGGCATTGTGCCTTTTGTATTAGTTTCGGATGCAAACTCTGTGTTTCATCGTCAATAAGAAGGTCCAAGGGAAACAGTAAACCTGAAGTGAAGCACCGTAATCTAAAACTGGACCTACAGGAGAGGTTGAAATCATAGAATGTTAGAGTGTCAGTCCTGTTGTACTTAAGTCGGCATTGTGCCTTTTGAATTTAATTCCGATGCAATTTCTGTGTTTCATCGTCAATAAGAAGGTCCAAGGGATACAGTAAACCTGAAGTGAAGCATCGGAATCTAAAACTGGACTCACAGGAGAGGTTCAAATCATAGAAAGTGAGAGTGTCTGTCCCGTTTTACTTAAGTATGCATTGTGCCTTTTGAATTTAATTCCGATGCAATTTCTGTGTTTCATCGTCAATAAGAAGGTGCAAGGTATACAGTAACCCTGAAGTGAAGCATCGGAATCTAAAACTGCACTTACAGGAGAGGTTCAAACCATACAAAGTGAGAGTGTCAGTCCTCTTGTACTTAAGTAGGTATTGTGCCATTTGTATTAAATTCGGATGCAATTTCTGTGTTTCATCGTCAATAAAAAGGTCCAAGATATACAGTAAACCTGAAGTGAAGCATCGGAATCTAAAACTGGACTCACAGGAGAGGTTCAAATCATAGAAAGTTAGAGTGTCAGGCCTCTTTTACTTACGTCGGCATTGTGGCTTTTGTATTAAATTCCGATGCAATTTCTATGTCTCATCGTCAATAAGAAGGTGCAAGGTATACAGTAAACCTGAAGTGAAGCATCTGTATTTAAAACTGGACTCACAGGAGAGGTTCACATCATAGAAAGTTAGAGTGTCTGTCCTCTTGTACTTACGTCGGCATTGTGCCTTTTGTATTAGTTTCGGATGCAAACTCTGTGTTTCATCGTCAATAAGAAGGTGCAAGGTATACAGTAAACCTGAAGTGAAGCATCGGAATCTGAAACTGGACTCACAGGACAGGTTCAAATCATAGAAAGTGAGAGTGTCTGTCCTCTTTTACTTAAGTAGGCATTGTGCCTTTTGAGTTTAATTCCGATGCAATTTCTGTGTTTCATCGTCAATAAGAAGTTCCAAGGGATACACTAAACCTGAAGTGAAGCATCGGAATCTAAAACTGGACTCACAGGAGAGGTTCAAAACATAGAAAGTTAGAGTGACTGTCCTCTTGTACTTACGTCGGCATTGTGCCTTTTGTATTAGTTTCGGAAGCAAACTCTGTGTTTCATCGTCAATAAGAAGGTCCAAGGGAAACAGTAAAACTGAAGTGAAGCATCGGAATCTAAAACTGGACCTACGAGAGAGGTTGATATCATAGAAGGTTAGAGTGTCAGTCCTGTTGTACTTAAGTCGGCATTGTGCCTTTTGAATTTAATTCCGATGCCATTTCTGTGTTTCATCGTCAATAAGAAAGTCCAAGGGATACAGTAAACCTGAAGTGAAGCATTGGAATCTAAAACTGGACTCACAGGAGAGGTTCAAATCATAGAAAGTGAGAGTGTCTGTCCTCTTGCACTTAAGTAGGCATTGTGCTTTTGAATTTAATTCCGATGCAATAAATGTGTTTCATCGTCAATAAGAAGGTGCAAGGTATACAGTAACCCTGAAGTGAAGCATTAGAATCTAAAACTGGACTCACAGGAGAGGTTCAAATCATAGAAAGTTAGAGGGTCTGTCCTCTTTTACTTAAGTCGGCATTGTGCCATCTGTATTAAATTCGGATGCAATTTCTGTGTTTCATCGTCAATAAGAAGGTCCAAGATATAAAGTAAACCTGAAGTGAAGCATCGGAATCTAAAACTGGACTTACAGGAGAGGTTCAAATCATAGAAAGTTAGAATGTCAGTCCTCTTGTACTTAAGTCGGTATTGTGCCTTTTGTATTAAATTCGGATGCAATTTCTGTGTTTTATCGTCAATAAGAGGGACCAAATGATACAGTGAACCTAAAGTGAAGCATCGGAATCTAAAACTGACCTCACAGGAGAGGTTCGAATCATAGCAAGTGAGAGTGTCAGACCTCTTGTACTTAAGTCGGCATTGTGCGATTTGTATTAAATTCGGAAGCAATTTCTGTGTTTCATACTCAACAAGAGTGTCCAAGGGGTAAAGTAAACCTGAAGTGAAGCATCGGAATCTAAAACTGGACTCACAGGAGAGGTTCAAATCATAGAAAGTGAGAGTGTCAGTCCTCTTGTACTTAAGTCGGCATTGTGCCATTTGTATTATATTCAGATGCTATTTATTTGTTTCATCGTCAATAGGAAGGTCCAAGGGATACAGAAAACCTAAAGTGAAGCATCGGAATCTAAAACTGGACTCACAGGAGAGGTTCAAATCATAGAAAGTGAGAGTGTCAGTCCTCTTGTACTTAAGTCGGCATTGTGCCATTTGTATTAAATTCGGATGCAATTTCTGTGATTCATCGTCAATAAGAAGGTCCAAGGGATACAGTAAACCTTAAGTGAAGCATCAGAATCTAAAACTGGACTCACAGGAGAGGTTCAAATCATAGAGAGTTAGAGTGTCACTCCTCTTGTACTTATGTCGGTATTGTGCCTTTAGTATTAAATTCGGATGCCATTTCTGTGTTTAATCGTCAATAAGAAGGTCCAAGGGATACAGTAAACCTGAAGTGAAGCATCGGAATCTAAAACTGGACTCTCAGGAGAGGTTCAAATCATAGAAAGTTAGAGTGTCTGTCCTCTTGTACTTACGTCGGCATTGTGCCTTTTGTATTAAATTGGGATGCAAACTCTGTGTTTCATCGTCAATAAGAAGGTCCAAGGGATACAGTAAACCTGAAGTGAAGCATCGAAATCTAAAACTGGACCTACAGGAGAGGTTGAAATCATAGAAGGTTAGAGTGTCAGTCCTGTTGTACTTAAGTCGGCATTGTGCCTTTTGAATTTAATTCCGATGCAATTTCTGTGTTTCATCTTCAATAAGAAGGTCCAAGGGATACAGTAAACCTGAAGTGAAGCATCGGAATCCAAAACTGGACTCACAGGAGAAGTTCAAATCATAGAAAGTGAGAGTGTCTGTCCTCTTTTACTTAAGTAGGCATTGTGCCTTTTGAATTTAATTCCGATGCAATTTCTGTGATTCATCGTCAATAAGAAGGTGCAAGGTATACAGTTACCCTGACGTGAAGCATCAGAATCAAAAACTGGACTTACAGGAGAGGTTCAAACCATACAAAGTGAGAGTGTCAGTCCTCTTGTACTTAAGTCGGCATTGTGCCTTTTGTTTTAAATTCGGATGCAATGTCTGTGTTTCATCTTCAATAAAAAGTCCAAGGGATACAGTAAACCTGAAGTGAAGCATCCGAATCTAAAACTGGCCTCACAGGAGAGGTTCAAATCGTAGAAAGTTAGAGGGTCTGTCCTCTTTTACTTAAGTCGGCATTGTGCCTTTTGTATTAAATTCCGATGCAATTTCTGTGTTTCATCGTCAATCAGAAGGTGCAAGTTATACAGAAAACCCGAGGTGAAGCATCGGAATCCTCACAGGAGTGATTCAAATCATAGAAAGTGAGTGTGTCAGTCCTCTTGTACTTAAGAAGGCACTGTGCCATTTCTATTAAATTCGGATGCAATTTCTGTGTTTTATCGTCAATAAAAAGGTCCAAGATATACAGTAAACCTGAAGTGAAGCATCGGAATCTAAAACTGGACTCAAAGGAGAGGTTCAAATCATAGAAAGTTAGTGTGTCACTCCTCCAGTACTTACGTCGGCATTGTGCCTTTTGTATTAATTTCGGATGCAAACTCTGTCTTTCATCGTCAATAAGAAGGTCCAAGGGATACAGTAAACCTGAAGTGAAGCATCGGAATCTAAAACTGGACCTACAGCAGAGGTTGAAATCATAGAAGGTTAGAGTGTCAGTTCTGTTGTACTTAAGTCGGCATTGGGCCTTTTGAATTTAATTCCGATGCAATTTCAGTGTTTCATCGTCAATAAGAAGGTCCAAGGGATACAGTAAACCTAAAGTGGAGCATCGGAATCTAAAACTGGACTCACAGGAGAGGTTCAAATCAAAGAAAGTGAGAGTGTCAGTCCTCTTGTACTTAAGTCGGCATTGTGCCATTTGTATTAAATTCGGTTGCAATTTCTGTGATTCATCGTCAATAAGAAGGTCCAAGGGATACAGTAAACCTTATGTGAAGCATCAGAATCTAAGACTGGACTCACAGGAGAAGTTCAAATCATAGAGAGTTAGAGTGTCACTCCTCTTGTACTTAAGTCGGTATTGTGCCTTTAGTATTAAATTCGGATGCCATTTCTGTGTTTAACCGTCAATAAGAAGGTCCAAGGGATACAGTAAACCTGAAGTGAAGCATCGGAATCTAAATCTGGACCTACAGGAGAGGTTGAAATAATAGAATGTTAGAGTGTCAGTCCTGTTGTACTTAAGTCGGCATTGTGCCTTTTGAATGTAATTCCGATGCAATTTCTGTGTTTCATCGTCAATAAGAAGGTCCAAGGGATACAGTAAACCTGAAGTGAAGCATCGGAATCTAAAACTGAACTCACAGGAGAGGTTCTAATCATAGAAAGTTAGAGTGTCAGGCCTCTTTTACTTACGTCGGCATTGTGGCTTTTGTATTAAATTCCGATGCAATTTCTATGTTTCATCGTCAATAAGAAGGTGCAAGGTATACAGTAAACCTGAAGTGAAGGCTCGGTATTTAAAACTGGACTCACAGGAGAGGTTCAAATTATAGAAAATTAGAGTGTCAGTCCTCTTGTACTTAAGTCGGTATTGTGCCATTTGTATTAAACTCGGATGCAATTTCTGTGTTTCATCGACAATAAGAAAGTCCAAGGGATACAGTAAACCAAAAGTGAAGCATCGGAATCTAAAACTGGACTCTCAGGAGAGGTTCAAATCATAGATAGTTAGAATGTCAGTCCTCTTGTACTTAAGTCGGCATTGAGCCTTTTCTATTAAATTCGGATACAATTTTTGTGTTTCATCGTCAATAAGAAGGTGCAAGGTATACAGGAAACCTGAAGTGAAGCATCGGAATCTAAAACTGGACTCACAGGAGAGGTACAAATCATAGAATGTGAGAGTGTCAGTCCTCTTGTTTTTAAGTCGACATTGTGCCATTTGTATTAAATTCGGATGCAATTTCTGTGTTTCATCGTTAATAAGAAGGTCCAAGGGATACAGTATACCTGAAGTGAAGCATCGGAGTCTAAAACTGGACTCACAGGAGAGGGTCAAATCATAGAAAGTTAGAGTGTCAGTCCTCTTGTACTTAAGTCGGTATTGTGCCATTTATATTAAACTCGGATGCAATTTCTGTGTTTCATAGTCTATAAGAAGGTCCAAGGGATACACTAAACCTGAAGTGAAACATCGGTATCTAAAACTGGACTCACAGGAGAGATTCAAATCATAGAAAGTTAGAGTGTCACTCCTCTTGTACCTAAGTCGGTATTGTGCCATTTGTATTAAACTCAGATGCAATTTCTGTGTTTCATCGACAATAAGAATGTCCAAGGCATACAGTAAACCAGAAGTGAAGCATCGCAATCTAAAACTGGACTCACAGGAGAGGTACAAATCATAGAAAGTGAGAGTGTCAGTCCTCTTGTACTTAAGTCGTAATTGTGCCATTTGTATTAAATTCGGACGCAATTTCTGTGTTTCATCGTTAATGAGAAGGTCCAAGGGATACAGTATACCAGAAGTGAAGCATCGGAATCTAAAACTGGACTCACAAGAGAGGTTCAAATCTTAGAAAGTTAGAGTGTCAGGCCTCTTTTACTTACGTCGCCATTGTGGCTTTTGTATTAAATTCCGATGCAATTTCTATGTTTCATCGTCAATAAGAAGGTGCAAGGTATACAGTAAACCTGAAGTGAAGCATCGGAATCTAAAACTGGACTCACAGGACAGGTTCAAATCATAGAAAGTGAGAGTGTCTGTCCTCTTTTACTTAAGTAGGCATTGTGCCTTTTGAGTTTAATTCCGATGCAATTTCTGTGTTTCATCGTCAATAAGAAGTTCCAAGGGATACACTAAACCTGAAGTGAAGCATCGGAATCTAAAACTGGACTCACAGGAGAGGTTCAAATCATAGAAAGTTAGAGTGTCTGTCCTCTTGTACTTACGTCGGCATTGTGCCTTTTGTATTAGTTTCGGATGCAAACTCTGTGTTTCATCGTCAATAAGAAGGTCCAAGGGAAACAGTAAACCTGAAGTGAAGCACCGTAATCTAAAACTGGACCTACAGGAGAGGTTGAAATCATAGAATGTTAGAGTGTCAGTCCTGTTGTACTTAAGTCGGCATTGTGCCTTTTGGATTTAATTCCGATGCAATTTCTGTGTTTCATCGTCAATAAGAAGGTCCAAGGGATACAGTAAACCTGAAGTGAAGCATCGGAATCTAAAACTGGACTCACAGGAGAGGTTCAAATCATAGAAAGTGAGAGTGTCTGTCCCGTTTTACTTAAGTAGGCATTGTGCCTTTTGAATTTAATTCCGATGCAATTTCTGTGTTTCATCGTCAATAAGAAGGTGCAAGGTATACAGTAACCCTGAAGTGAAGCATCGGAATCTAAAACTGCACTTACAGGAGAGGTTCAAACCATACAAAGTGAGAGTGTCAGTCCTCTTGTACTTAAGTAGGCATTGTGCCATTTGTATTAAATTCGGATGCAATTTCTGTGTTTCATCGTCAATAAAAAGGTCCAAGATATACAGTAAACCTGAAGTGAAGCATCGGAATCTAAAACTGGGCTCACAGGAGAGGTTCAAATCATAGAAAGTTAGAGTGTCAGGCCTCTTTTACTTACGTCGGCATTGTGGCTTTTGTATTAAATTCCGATGCAATTTCTATGTTTCATCGTCAATAAGAAGGTGCAAGGTATACAGTAAACCTGAAGTGAAGCATCTGTATTTAAAACTGGACTCACAGGAGAGGTTCAAATCATAGAAAGTTAGAGTGTCTGTCCTCTTGTACTTACGTCGGCATTGTGCCTTTTGTATTAGTTTCGGATGCAAACTCTGTGTTTCATCGTCAATAAGAAGGTGCAAGGTATACAGTAACCCTGAAGTGAAGCATTAGAATCTAAAACTGGAGTCACAGGAGAGGTTCAAATCATAGAAAGTTAGAGGGTCTGTCCTCTTTTACTTAAGTCGGCATTGTGCCATCTGTATTAAATTCGGATGCAATTTCTGTGTTTCATCGTCAATAAGAAGGTCCAAGATATAAAGTAAACCTGAAGTGAAGCATCGGAATCTAAAACTGGACTCACAGGAGAGGTTCAAATCATAGAAAGTTAGAATGTCAGTCCTCTTGTACTTAAGTCAGCATTGTGCCTTTTGTATTAAATTCGGATACAATTTCTGTTTTTCATCGTGAATAAGAAGGTGCAAGGTACACAGGAATCCTGAAGTGAAGCATCGGAATCTAAAACTGGACTCACAGGAGATGTACAAATCATAGAAAGTGAGAGTGTCAGTCCTCTTGTACTTAAGTCGACATTGTGCCATTTGTATTAAATTCGGATGCAATTTCCGTGTTTCATCGTTAATAAGAAGGTCCAAGGGATACAGTATACCTGAAGTGAAGCATCGGAATCTAAAACTGGACTCACAGAAGAGGTTCAAATCATATAAAGTTAGAGTGTCACTCCTGTTGTACTTAAGTCGGTATTGTGCCTTTTGTATTAAATTCGGATGCAATTTCTGTGTTTTATCGTCAATAAGAGGGACCAAATGATACAGTGAACCTAAAGTGAAGCATCGGAATCTAAAACTGACCTCACAGGAGAGGTTCGAATCATAGAAAGTGAGAGTGTCAGACCTCTTGTACTTAAGTCGGCATTGTGCGATTTGTATTAAATTCGGAAGCAATTTCTGTGTTTCATACTCAACAAGAGTGTCCAAGGGGTAAAGTAAACCTGAAGTGAAGCATCGGAATCTAAAACTGGACTCACAGGAGAGGTTCAAATCATAGAAAGTGAGAGTGTCAGTCCTCTTGTACTTAAGTCGGCATTGTGTCATTTGTATTATATTCAGATGCTATTTATATGTTTCATCGTCAATAGGAAGGTCCAAGGGATACAGAAAACCTAAAGTGAAGCATCGGAATCTAAAACTGGACTCACAGGAGGGATTCAAATCATAGAAAGTGAGAGTGTCAGTCCTCTTGTACTTAAGTAGGCATTGTGCCATTTGTATTAAGTTCGGATGCAATTTCTGTGTTTCATCGTCAATAAAAAGGTCCAAGATATACAGTAAACCTGAAGTGAAGCATCGGAATCTAAATCTGGACTCACAGGAGAGGTTCAAATCATAGAAAGTTAGAGTGTCAGGCCTCTTTTACTTACGTCGGCATTGTGGCTTTTGTATTAAATTCCGATGCAATTTCTATGTTTCATCGTCAATAAGAAGGTGCAAGGTATACAGTAAACCTGAAGTGAAGCATCTGTATTTAAAACTGGACTCACAGGAGAGGTTCAAATCATAGAAAGTTAGAGTGTCTGTCCTCTTGTACTTACGTCGGCATTGTGCCTTTTGTATTAGTTTCGGATGCAAACTCTGTGTTTCATCGTCAATAAGAAGGTGCAAGGTATACAGTAAACCTGAAGTGAAGCATCGGAATCTGAAACTGGACTCACAGGACAGGTTCAAATCATAGAAAGTGAGAGTGTCTGTCCTCTTTTACTTAAGTAGGCATTGTGCCTTTTGAGTTTAATTCCGATGCAATTTCTGTGTTTCATCGTCAATAAGAAGTTCCAAGGGATACACTAAACCTGAAGTGAAGCATCGGAATCTAAAACTGGACTCACAGGAGAGGTTCAAATCATAGAAAGTTAGAGTGACTGTCCTCTTGTACTTACGTCGGCATTGTGCCTTTTGTATTAGTTTCGGAAGCAAACTCTGTGTTTCATCGTCAATAAGAAGGTCCAAGGGAAACAGTAAAACTGAAGTGAAGCATCGGAATCAAAAACTGGACCTACAGGAGAGGTTGATATCATAGAAGGTTAGAGTGTCAGTCCTGTTGTACTTAAGTCGGCGTTGTGCCTTTTGAATTTAATTCCGATGCCATTTCTGTGTTTCATCGTCAATAAGAAAGTCCAAGGGATACAGTAAACCTGAAGTGAAGCATTGGAATCTAAAACTGGACTCACAGGAGTGGTTCAAATCATAGAAAGTGAGAGTGTCTGTCCTCTTGCACTTAAGTAGGCGTTGTGCTTTTGAATTTAATTCCGATGCAATAAATGTGTTTCATCGTCAATAAGAAGGTGCAAGGTATACAGTAACCCTGAAGTGAAGCATTAGAATCTAAAACTGGACTCACAGGAGAGGTTGAAATCATAGAAAGTTAGAGGGTCTGTCCTCTTTTACTTAAGTCGGCATTGTGCCATCTGTATTAAATTCGGATGCAATTTCTGTGTTTCATCGTCAATAAGAAGGTCCAAGATATAAAGTAAACCTGAAGTGAAGCATCGGAATCTAAAACTGGACTCACAGGAGAGGTTCAAATCATAGAAAGTTAGAATATCAGTCCTCTTGTACTTAAGTCAGCATTGTGCCTTTTGTATTAAATTCGGATACAATTTCTGTTTTTCATCGTCAATAAGAAGGTGCAAGGTACACAGGAATCCTGAAGTGAAGCATCGGAATCTAAAACTGGACTCACAGGAGATGTACAAATCATAGAAAGTGAGAGTGTCAGTCCTCTTGTACTTAAGTCGACATTGTGCCATTTGTATTAAATTCGGATGCAATTTCCGTGTTTCATCGTTAATAAGAAGGTCCAAGGGATACAGTATACCTGAAGTGAAGCATCGGAATCTAAAAATGGACTCACAGAAGAGGTTCATATCATATAAAGTTAGAGTGTCACTCCTGTTGTACTTAAGTCGGTATTGTGCCTTTTGTATTAAATTCGGATGCAATTTCTGTGTTTTATCGTCAATAAGAGGGACCAAATGATACAGTGAACCTAAAGTGAAGCATCGGAATCTAAAACTGACCTCACAGGAGAGGTTCGAATCATAGAAAGTGAGAGTGTCAGACCTCTTGTACTTAAGTCGGCATTGTGCGATTTGTATTAAATTCGGAAGCAATTTCTGTGTTTCATACTCAACAAGAGTGTCCAAGGGGTAAAGTAAACCTGAAGTGAAGCATCGGAATCTAAAACTGGACTCACAGGAGAGGTTCAAATCATAGAAAGTGAGACTGTCAGTCTTCTTGTACTTAAGTCGGCATTGTGCCATTTGTATTATATTCAGATGCTATTTATATGTTTCATCGTCAATAGGAAGGTCCAAGGGATACAGAAAACCTGAAGTGAAGCATCGGAATCTAAAACTGGACTCACAGGAGAGGTTCAAATCATAGAAAGTGAGAGTGTCAGTCCTCTTGTACTTAAGTCGGCATTGTGCCATTTGTATTAAATTCGGATGCAATTTCTGTGATTCATCGTCAATAAGAAGGTCCAAGGGATACAGTAAACCTTAAGTGAAGCATCAGAATCTAAAACTGGACTCACAGGAGAGGTTCAAATCATAGAGAGTTAGAGTGTCACTCCTCTTGTACTTATGTCGGTATTGTGCCTTTAGTATTAAATTCGGATGCCATTTCTGTGTTTAATCGTCAATAAGAAGGTCGAAGGGATACAGTAAACCTGAAGTGAAGCATCGGAATCTAAAACTGGACTCTCAGGAGAGGTTCAAATCATAGAAAGTTAGAGTGTCTGTCCTCTTGTACTTACGTCGGCATTGTGCCTTTTGTATTAAATTGGGATGCAAACTCTGTGTTTCATCGTCAATAAGAAGGTCCAAGGGATACAGTAAACCTGAAGTGAAGCATCGAAATCTAAAACTGGACCTACAGGAGAGGTTGAAATCATAGAAGGTTAGAGTGTCAGTCCTGTTGTACTTAAGTCGGCATTGTGCCTTTTGAATTTAATTCCGATGCAATTTCTGTGTTTCATCTTCAATAAGAAGGTCCAAGGGATACAGTAAACCTGAAGTGAAGCATCGGAATCCAAAACTGGACTCACAGGAGAAGTTCAAATCATAGAAAGTGAGAGTGTCTGTCCTCTTTTACTTATGTAGGCATTGTGCCTTTTGAATTTAATTCCGATGCAATTTCTGTGATTCATCGTCAATAAGAAGGTGCAAGGTATACAGTTACCCTGACGTGAAGCATCGGAATCTAAAACTGGACTTACAGGAGAGGTTCAAACCATACAAAGTGAGAGTGTCAGTCCTCTTGTACTTAAGTCGGCATTGTGCCTTTTGTTTTAAATTCGGATGCAATGTCTGTGTTTCATCTTCAATAAAAAGTCCAAGGGATACAGTAAACCTGAAGTGAAGCATCCGAATCTAAAACTGGCCTCACAGGAGAGGTTCAAATCGTAGAAAGTTAGAGGGTCTGTCCTCTTTTACTTAAGTCGGCATTGTGCCTTTTGTATTAAATTCCGATGCAATTTCTGTGTTTCATCGTCAATCAGAAGGTGCAAGTTATACAGAAAACCCGAGGTGAAGCATCGGAATCTAAAACTGGACTCACAGGAGTGATTCAAATCATAGAAAGTGAGTGTGTCAGTCCTCTTGTACTTAAGAAGGCACTGTGCCATTTCTATTAAATTCGGATGCAATTTCTGTGTTTCATCGTCAATAAAAAGGTCCAAGATATACAGTAAACCTGAAGTGAAGCATCGGAATCTAAAACTGGACTCAAAGGAGAGGTTCAAATCATAGAAAGTTAGTGTGTCACTCCTCCAGTACTTACGTCGGCATTGTGCCTTTTGTATTAATTACGGATGCAAACTCTGTCTTTCATCGTCAATAAGAAGGTCCAAGGGATACAGTAAACCTGAAGTGAAGCATCGGAATCTAAAACTGGACCTACAGCAGAGGTTGAAATCATAGAAGGTTAGAGTGTCAGTTCTGTTGTACTTAAGTCGGCATTGGGCCTTTTGAATTTAATTCCGATGCAATTTCAGTGTTTCATCGTCAGTAAGAAGGTCCAAGGGATACAGTAAACCTAAAGTGGAGCATCGGAATCTAAAACTGGACTCACAGGAGAGGTTCAAATCAAAGAAAGTGAGAGTGTCAGTCCTCTTGTACTTAAGTCGGCATTGTGCCATTTGTATTAAATTCGGATGCAATTTCTGTGATTCATCGTCAATAAGAAGGTCCAAGGGATACAGTAAACCTTATGTGAAGCATCAGAATCTAAGACTGGACTCACAGGAGAAGTTCAAATCATAGAGAGTTAGAGTGTCACTCCTCTTGTACTTAAGTCGGTATTGTGCCTTTAGTATTAAATTCGGATGCCATTTCTGTGTTTAACCGTCAATAAGAAGGTCCAAGGGATACAGTAAACCTGAAGTGAAGCATCGGAATCTAAATCTGGACCTACAGGAGAGGTTGAAATAATAGAATGTTAGAGTGTCAGTCCTGTTGTACTTAAGTCGGCATTGTGCCTTTTGAATGTAATTCCGTTGCAATTTCTGTGTTTCATCGTCAATAAGAAGGTCCAAGGGATACAGTAAACCTGAAGTGAAGCATCGGAATCTAAAACTGGACTCACAGGAGAGGTTCAAATCATAGAAAGTGAGAGTGTCTGTCCCGTTTTACTTAAGTAGGCAGTTGTGCCTTTTGAATTTAATTCCGATGCAATTTCTGTGTTTCATCGTCAATAAGAAGGTGCAAGGTATACAGTAACCCTGAAGTGAAGCATCGGAATCTAAAACTGCACTTACACGAGAGGTTCAAACCATACAAAGTGAGAGTGTCTGTCCTCTTGTACTTAGGTCGGCATTGTGGCTTTTGTATTAAATTCGGATGCAATGTCGGTGTTTCATCGTCAATAAAAAGTCCAAGGGATACAGTAAACCTGATGTGAAGCATCAGAATCTAAAACTGGTCTCACAGGAGAGGTTCAAATCATAGAAAGTTAGAGGGTCTGTCCTCTTTTACTTAAGTCGGCATTGTGCCTTTTGTATTAAACTCCGATGAAATTTCTGTGTTTCATCGTCAATCAGAAGGTGCAAGTTATACAGAAAACCGAAGTGAAGCATCGGAATCTAAAACTGGACTCACAGGAGGGATTCAATTCATAGAAAGTGAGAGTGTCAGTCCTCTTGTACTTAAGTAGGCATTGTGCCATTTGTATTAAATTCGGATGCAATTTCTGTGTTTCATCGTCAATAAAAAGGTCCAAGATATACAGTAGACCTGAAGTGAAGCATCGGAATCTAAAACTGGACTCACAGGAGAGGTTCAAATCATAGAAAGTTAGAGTGTCAGGCCTCTTTTACTTACGTCGGCATTGTGGCTTTTGTATTAAATTCCGATGCAATTTCTATGTTTCATCGTCAATAAGAAGGTGCAAGGTATACAGTAAACCTGAAGTGAAGGCTCGGTATTTAAAACTGGACTCACAGGAGAGGTTCAAATTATAGAAAATTAGAGTGTCAGTCCTCTTGTACTTAAGTCGGTATTGTGCCATTTGTATTAAACTCGGATGCAATTTCTGTGTTTCATCGACAATAAGAAAGTCCAAGGGATACAGTAAACCAAAAGTGAAGCATCGGAATCTAAAACTGGACTCTCAGGAGAGGTTCAAATCATAGAAAGTTAGAATGTCAGTCCTCTTGTACTTAAGTCGGCATTGAGCCTTTTCTATTAAATTCGGATACAATTTTTGTGTTTCATCGTCAATAAGAAGGTGCAAGGTATACAGGAAACCTGAAGTGAAGCATCGGAATCTAAAACTGGACTCACAGGAGAGGTACAAATCATAGAATGTGAGAGTGTCAGTCCTCTTGTTTTTAAGTCGACATTGTGCCATTTGTATTAAATTCGGATGCAATTTCTGTGTTTCATCGTTAATAAGAAGGTCCAAGGGATACAGTATACCTGAAGTGAAGCATCGGAGTCTAAAACTGGACTCACAGGAGAGGGTCAAATCATAGAAAGTTAGAGTGTCAGTCCTCTTGTACTTAAGTCGGTATTGTGCCATTTATATTAAACTCGGATGCAATTTCTATGTTTCATAGTCTATAAGAAGGTCCAAGGGATACACTAAACCTGAAGTGAAACATCGGTATCTAAAACTGGACTCACAGGAGAGATTCAAATCATAGAAAGTTAGAGTGTCACTCCTCTTGTACTTAAGTCGGTATTGTGCCATTTGTATTAAACTCAGATGCAATTTCTGTGTTTCATCGACAATAAGAAAGTCCAAGGCATACAGTAAACCAGAAGTGAAGCATCGCAATCTAAAACTGGACTCACAGGAGAGGTACAAATCATAGAAAGTGAGAGTGTCAGTCCTCTTGTACTTAAGTCGTAATTGTGCCATTTGTATTAAATTCGGACGCAATTTCTGTGTTTCATCGTTAATGAGAAGGTCCAAGGGATACAGTATACCAGAAGTGAAGCATCGGAATCTAAAACTGGACTCACAAGAGAGGTTCAAATCATAGAAAGTTAGAGTGTCAGGCCTCTTTTACTTACGTCGCCATTGTGGCTTTTGTATTAAATTCCGATGCAATTTCTATGTTTCATCGTCAATAAGAAGGTGCAAGGTATACAGTAAACCTGAAGTGAAGCATCGGAATCTAAAACTGGACTCACAGGACAGGTTCAAATCATAGAAAGTGAGAGTGTCTGTCCTCTTTTACTTAAGTAGGCATTGTGCCTTTTGAGTTTAATTCCGATGCAATTTCTGTGTTTCATCGTCAATAAGAAGTTCCAAGGGATACACTAAACCTGAAGTGAAGCATCGGAATCTAAAACTGGACTCACAGGAGAGGTTCAAATCATAGAAAGTTAGAGTGTCTGTCCTCTTGTACTTACGTCGGCATTGTGCCTTTTGTATTAGTTTCGGATGCAAACTCTGTGTTTCATCGTCAATAAGAAGGTCCAAGGGAAACAGTAAACCTGAAGTGAAGCACCGTAATCTAAAACTGGACCTACAGGAGAGGTTGAAATCATTGAATGTTAGAGTGTCAGTCCTGTTGTACTTAAGTCGGCATTGTGCCTTTTGAATTTAATTCCGATGCAATTTCTGTGTTTCATCGTCAATAAGAAGGTCCAAGGGATACAGTAAACCTGAAGTGAAGCATCGGAATCTAAAACTGGACTCACAGGAGAGGTTCAAATCATAGAAAGTTAGAGTGACTGTCCTCTTGTACTTACGTCGGCATTGTGCCTTTTGTATTAGTTTCGGAAGCAAACTCTGTGTTTCATCGTCAATAAGAAGGTCCAAGGGAAACAGTAAAACTGAAGTGAAGCATCGGAATCAAAAACTGGACCTACAGGAGAGGTTGATATCATAGAAGGTTAGAGTGTCAGTCCTGTTGTACTTAAGTCGGCATTGTGCCTTTTGAATTTAATTCCGATGCCATTTCTGTGTTTCATCGTCAATAAGAAAGTCCAAGGGATACAGTAAACCTGAAGTGAAGCATTGGAATCTAAAACTGGACTCACAGGAGAGGTTCAAATCATAGAAAGTGAGAGTGTCTGTCCTCTTGCACTTAAGTAGGCATTGTGCTTTTGAATTTAATTCCGATGCAATAAATGTGTTTCATCGTCAATAAGAAGGTGCAAGGTATACAGTAACCCTGAAGTGAAGCATTAGAATCTAAAACTGGACTCACAGGAGAGGTTGAAATCATAGAAAGTTAGAGGGTCTGTCCTCTTTTACTTAAGTCGGCATTGTGCCATCTGTATTAAATTCGGATGCAATTTCTGTGTTTCATCGTCAATAAGAAGGTCCAAGATATAAAGTAAACCTGAAGTGAAGCATCGGAATCTAAAACTGGACTCACAGGAGAGGTTCAAATCATAGAAAGTTAGAATGTCAGTCCTCTTGTACTTAAGTCAGCATTGTGCCTTTTGTATTAAATTCGGATACAATTTCTGTTTTTCATCGTCAATAAGAAGGTGCAAGGTACACAGGAATCCTGAAGTGAAGCATCGGAATCTAAAACTGGACTCACAGGAGATGTACAAATCATAGAAAGTGAGAGTGTCAGTCCTCTTGTACTTAAGTCGACATTGTGCCATTTGTATTAAATTCGGATGCAATTTCCGTGTTTCATCGTTAATAAGAAGGTCCAAGGGATACAGTATACCTGAAGTGAAGCATCGGAATCTAAAAATGGACTCACAGAAGAGGTTCATATCATATAAAGTTAGAGTGTCACTCCTGTTGTACTTAAGTCGGTATTGTGCCTTTTGTACTAAATTCGGATGCAATTTCTGTGTTTTATCGTCAATAAGAGGGACCAAATGATACAGTGAACCTAAAGTGAAGCATCGGAATCTAAAACTGACCTCACAGGAGAGGTTCGAATCATAGAAAGTGAGAGTGTCAGACCTCTTGTACTTAAGTCGGCATTGTGCGATTTGTATTAAATTCGGAAGCAATTTCTGTGTTTCATACTCAACAAGAGTGTCCAAGGGGTAAAGTAAACCTGGAGTGAAGCATCGGAATCTAAAACTGGACTCACAGGAGAGGTTCAAATCATAGAAAGTGAGAGTGTCAGTCTTCTTGTACTTAAGTCGGCATTGTGCCATTTGTATTATATTCAGATGCTATTTATATGTTTCATCGTCAATAGGAAGGTCCAAGGGATACAGAAAACCTGAAGTGAAGCATCGGAATCTAAAACTGGACTCACAGGAGAGGTTCAAATCATAGAAAGTGAGAGTGTCAGTCCTCTTGTACTTAAGTCGGCATTGTGCCATTTGTATTAAATTCGGATGCAATTTCTGTGATTCATCGTCAATAAGAAGGTCCAAGGGATACAGTAAACCTTAAGTGAAGCATCAGAATCTAAAACTGGACTCACAGGAGAGGTTCAAATCATAGATAGTTAGAGTGTCACTCCTCTTGTACTTATGTCGGTATTGTGCCTTTAGTATTAAATTCGGATGCCATTTCTGTGTTTAATCGTCAATAAGAAGGTCGAAGGGATACAGTAAACCTGAAGTGAAGCATCGGAATCTAAAACTGGACTCTCAGGAGAGGTTCAAATCATAGAAAGTTAGAGTGTCTGTCCTCTTGTACTTACGTCGGCATTGTGCCTTTTGTATTAAATTGGGATGCAAACTCTGCGTTTCATCGTCAATAAGAAGGTCCAAGGGATACAGTAAACCTGAAGTGAAGCATCGAAATCTAAAACTGGACCTACAGGAGAGGTTGAAATCATAGAAGGTTAGAGTGTCAGTCCTGTTGTACTTAAGTCGGCATTGTGCCTTTTGAATTTAATTCCGATGCAATTTCTGTGTTTCATCTTCAATAAGAAGGTCCAAGGGATACAGTAAACCTGAAGTGAAGCATCGGAATCCAAAACTGGACTCACAGGAGAAGTTCAAATCATAGAAAGTGAGAGTGTCTGTCCTCTTTTACTTAAGTAGGCATTGTGCCTTTTGAATTTAATTCCGATGCAATTTCTGTGATTCATCGTCAATAAGAAGGTGCAAGGTATACAGTTACCCTGACGTGAAGCATCGGAATCTAAAACTGGACTTACAGGAGAGGTTCAAACCATACAAAGTGAGAGTGTCAGTCCTCTTGTACTTAAGTCGGCATTGTGCCTTTTGTTTTAAATTCGGATGCAATGTCTGTGTTTCATCTTCAATAAAAAGTCCAAGGGATACAGTAAACCTGAAGTGAAGCATCCGAATCTAAAACTGGCCTCACAGGAGAGGTTCAAATCGTAGAAAGTTAGAGGGTCTGTCCTCTTTTACTTAAGTCGGCATTGTGCCTTTTGTATTAAATTCCGATGCAATTTCTGTGTTTCATCGTCAATCAGAAGGTGCAAGTTATACAGAAAACCCGAGGTGAAGCATCGGAATCTAAAACTGGACTCACAGGAGTGATTCAAATCATAGAAAGTGAGTGTGTCAGTCCTCTTGTACTTAAGAAGGCACTGTGCCATTTCTATTAAATTCGGATGCAATTTCTGTGTTTCATCGTCAATAAAAAGGTCCAAGATATACAGTAAACCTGAAGTGAAGCATCGGAATCTAAAACTGGACTCAAAGGAGAGGTTCAAATCATAGAAAGTTAGTGTGTCACTCCTCCAGTACTTACGTCGGCATTGTGCCTTTTGTATTAATTTCGGATGCAAACTCTGTCTTTCATCGTCAATAAGAAGGTCCAAGGGATACAGTAAACCTGAAGTGAAGCATCGGAATCTAAAACTGGACCTACAGCAGAGGTTGAAATCATAGAAGGTTAGAGTGTCAGTTCTGTTGTACTTAAGTCGGCATTGGGCCTTTTGAATTTAATTCCGATGCAATTTCAGTGTTTCATCGTCAATAAGAAGGTCCAAGGGATACAGTAAACCTAAAGTGGAGCATCGGAATCTAAAACTGGACTCACAGGAGAGGTTCAAATCAAAGAAAGTGAGAGTGTCAGTCCTCTTGTACTTAAGTCGGCATTGTGCCATTTGTATTAAATTCGGATGCAATTTCTGTGATTCATCGTCAATAAGAAGGTCCAAGGGATACAGTAAACCTTATGTGAAGCATCAGAATCTAAGACTGGACTCACAGGAGAAGTTCAAATCATAGAGAGTTAGAGTGTCACTCCTCTTGTACTTAAGTCGGTATTGTGCCTTTAGTATTAAATTCGGATGCCATTTCTGTGTTTAACCGTCAATAAGAAGGTCCAAGGGATACAGTAAACCTGAAGTGAAGCATCGGAATCTAAATCTGGACCTACAGGAGAGGTTGAAATAATAGAATGTTAGAGTGTCAGTCCTGTTGTACTTAAGTCGGCATTGTGCCTTTTGAATGTAATTCCGTTGCAATTTCTGTGTTTCATCGTCAATAAGAAGGTCCAAGGGATACAGTAAACCTGAAGTGAAGCATCGGAATCTAAAACTGGACTCACAGGAGAGGTTCAAATCATAGAAAGTGAGAGTGTCTGTCCCGTTTTACTTAAGTAGGCAGTTGTGCCTTTTGAATTTAATTCCGATGCAATTTCTGTGTTTCATCGTCAATAAGAAGGTGCAAGGTATACAGTAACCCTGAAGTGAAGCATCGGAATCTAAAACTGCACTTACACAAGAGGTTCAAACCATACAAAGTGAGAGTGTCTGTCCTCTTGTACTTAGGTCGGCATTGTGGCTTTTGTATTAAATTCGGATGCAATGTCGGTGTTTCATCGTCAATAAAAAGTCCAAGGGATACAGTAAACCTGATGTGAAGCATCAGAATCTAAAACTGGTCTCACAGGAGAGGTTCAAATCATAGAAAGTTAGAGGGTCTGTCCTCTTTTACTTAAGTCGGCATTGTGCCTTTTGTATTAAACTCCGATGAAATTTCTGTGTTTCATCGTCAATCAGAAGGTGCAAGTTATACAGAAAACCGAAGTGAAGCATCGGAATCTAAAACTGGACTCACAGGAGGGATTCAATTCATAGAAAGTGAGAGTGTCAGTCCTCTTGTACTTAAGTAGGCATTGTGCCATTTGTATTAAATTCGGATGCAATTTCTGTGTTTCATCGTCAATAAAAAGGTCCAAGATATACAGTAGACCTGAAGTGAAGCATCGGAATCCAAAACTGGACTCACAGGAGAGGTTCAAATCATAGAAAGTTAGAGTGTCAGGCCTCTTTTACTTACGTCGGCATTGTGGCTTTTGTATTAAATTCCGATGCAATTTCTATGTTTCATCGTCAATAAGAAGGTGCAAGGTATACAGTAAACCTGAAGTGAAGGCTCGGTATTTAAAAGTGGACTCACAGGAGAGGTTCAAATTATAGAAAATTAGAGTGTCAGTCCTCTTGTACTTAAGTCGGTATTGTGCCATTTGTATTAAACTCGGATGCAATTTCTGTGTTTCATCGACAATAAGAAAGTCCAAGGGATACAGTAAACCAAAAGTGAAGCATCGGAATCTAAAACTGGACTCTCAGGAGAGGTTCAAATCATAGAAAGTTAGAATGTCAGTCCTCTTGTACTTAAGTCGGCATTGAGCCTTTTCTATTAAATTCGGATACAATTTTTGTGTTTCATCGTCAATAAGAAGGTGCAAGGTATACAGGAAACCTGAAGTGAAGCATCGGAATCTAAAACTGGACTCACAGGAGAGGTACAAATCATAGAATGTGAGAGTGTCAGTCCTCTTGTTTTTAAGTCGACATTGTGCCATTTGTATTAAATTCGGATGCAATTTCTGTGTTTCATCGTTAATAAGAAGGTCCAAGGGATACAGTATACCTGAAGTGAAGCATCGGAGTCTAAAACTGGGCTCACAGGAGAGGGTCAAATCATAGAAAGTTAGAGTGTCAGTCCTCTTGTACTTAAGTCGGTATTGTGCCATTTATATTAAACTCGGATGCAATTTCTATGTTTCATAGTCTATAAGAAGGTCCAAGGGATACACTAAACCTGAAGTGAAACATCGGTATCTAAAACTGGACTCACAGGAGAGATTCAAATCATAGAAAGTTAGAGTGTCACTCCTCTTGTACTTAAGTCGGTATTGTGCCATTTGTATTAAACTCAGATGCAATTTCTGTGTTTCATCGACAATAAGAAAGTCCAAGGCATACAGTAAACCAGAAGTGAAGCATCGCAATCTAAAACTGGACTCACAGGAGAGGTACAAATCATAGAAAGTGAGAGTGTCAGTCCTCTTGTACTTAAGTCGTAATTGTGCCATTTGTATTAAATTCGGACGCAATTTCTGTGTTTCATCGTTAATGAGAAGGTCCAAGGGATACAGTATACCAGAAGTGAAGCATCGGAATCTAAAACTGGACTCACAAGAGAGGTTCAAATCATAGAAAGTTAGAGTGTCAGGCCTCTTTTACTTACGTCGCCATTGTGGCTTTTGTATTAAATTCCGATGCAATTTCTATGTTTCATCGTCAATAAGAAGGTGCAAGGTATACAGTAAACCTGAAGTGAAGCATCGGAATCTGAAACTGGACTCACAGGACAGGTTCAAATCATAGAAAGTGAGAGTGTCTGTCCTCTTTTACTTAAGTAGGCATTGTGCCTTTTGAGTTTAATTCCGATGCAATTTCTGTGTTTCATCGTCAATAAGAAGTTCCAAGGGATACACTAAACCTGAAGTGAAGCATCGGAATCTAAAACTGGACTCACAGGAGAGGTTCAAATCATAGAAAGTTAGAGTGACTGTCCTCTTGTACTTACGTCGGCATTGTGCCTTTTGTATTAGTTTCGGATGCAAACTCTGTGTTTCATCGTCAATAAGAAGGTCCAAGGGAAACAGTAAAACTGAAGTGAAGCATCGGAATCTAAAACTGGACCTACAGGAGAGGTTGAAATCATAGAAGGTTAGAGTGTCAGTCCTGTTGTACTTAAGTCGGCATTGTGCCTTTTGAATTTAATTCCGATGCAATTTCTGTGTATCATCGTCAATAAGAAAGTCCAAGGGATACAGTTAACCTGAAGTGAAGCATTGGAATCTAAAACTGGACTCACAGGAGAGGTTCAAATCATAGAAAGTGAGAGTGTCTGTCCTCTTGCACTTAAGTAGGCATTGTGCTTTTGAATTTAATTCCGATGCAATAAATGTGTTTCATCGTCAATAAGAAGGTGCAAGGTTTACAGTAACCCTGAAGTGAAGCATCGAAAACTAAAACTGGACTTACAGGAGAGGTTCAAATCATAGAAAGTGAGAGTGTCAGTCCTCTTGTACTTAAGTCGACATTGTGCCATTTGTATTAAATTCGGATGCAATTTCCGTGTTTCATCGTTAATAAGAAGGTCCAAGGGATACAGTATACCTGAAGTGAAGCATCGGAATCTAAAACTGGACTCACAGGAGAGGTTCAAATCACAGAAAGTTAGAGTGTCCGGCCTCTTTTACTTACGTCCGTATTGTGGCTTTTGTATTAAATTCCGATGCAATTTATATGTTTCATCGTCAATAAGAAGGTGCAAGGTATACAGTAAACCTGAAGTGAAGTATCGGTATTTAAAACTGGACTCACAGGAGAGGTTCAAATCATAGAAAGTTAGAGTGTCAGTCCTCTTGTACTTAAGTCGGCATTGTGCCATTTGTATTAAATTCGGATGCAATTCCTGTGTTTCATAGTCAATAAGATGGTCCAAGGGATACACTAAACCTGAAGTGAAACATCGGAATCTAAAACTGGACTCACAGAAGAGGTTCAAATCATATAAAGTTAGAGTGTCACTCATGTTGTACTTAAGTCGGTATTGTGCCTTTTGTATTAAATTCGGATGCAATTTCTGTGTTTTATCGTCAATAAGAGGGACCAAATGATACAGTGAACCTAAAGTGAAGCATCGGAATCTAAAACTGACCTCACAGGAGAGGTTCGAATCATAGAAAGTGAGAGTGTCAGACCTCTTGTACTTAAGTCGGCATTGTGCGATTTGTATTAAATTCGGAAGCAATTTCTGTGTTTCATACTCAACAAGAGTGTCCAAGGGGTAAAGTAAACCTGAAGTGAAGCATCGGAATCTAAAACTGGACTCACAGGAGAGGTTCAAATCATAGAATGTGAGAGTGTCAGTCCTCTTGTACTTAAGTCGGCATTGTGCCATTTGTATTATATTCGGATGCAATTTATGTGTTTCATCGTCAATAGGAAGGTCCAAGGGATACAGAAAACTTAAAGTGAAGCATCGGAATCTAAAACTGGACTCACAGGAGAGGTTCAAATCATAGAAAGTGAGAGTGTCAGTCCTCTTGTACTTAAGTCGGCATTGTGCCATTTGTATTAAATTCGGATGCAATTTCTGTGATTCATCGTCAATAAGAAGGTCCAAGGGATACAGTAAACCTTAAGTGAAGCATCAGAATCTAAAACTGGACTCACAGGAGAGGTTCAAATCATAGAGAGTTAGAGTGTCACTCCTCTTGTACTTATGTCGGTATTGTGCCTTTAGTATTAAATTCGGATGCCATTTCTGTGTTTAATCGTCAATAAGAAGGTCCAAGGGATACAGTAAACCTTAAGTGAAGCATCGGAATCTAAAACTGGACTCTCAGGAGAGGTTCAAATCATAGAAAGTTAGAGTGTCTGTCCTCTTGTACTTATGTCGGTATTGTGCCTTTAGTATTAAATTCGGATGCCATTTCTGTGTTTAATCGTCAATAAGAAGGTCCAAGGGATACAGTAAACCTTAAGTGAAGCATCGGAATCTAAAACTGGACTCTCAGGAGAGGTTCAAATCATAGAAAGTTAGAGTGTCTGTCCTCTTGTACTTACGTCGGCATTGTGCCTTTTGTATTAAATTGGGATGCAAACTCTGTGTTTCATCGTCAATAAGAAGGTCCAAGGGATACAGTAATCCTGAAGTGAAGCATCGAAATCTAAAACTGGACGTACAGGAGAGGTTGAAATCATAGAATGTTAGAGTGTCAGTCCTGTTGTACTTAAGTCGGCATTGTGCCTTTTGAATTTAATTCCGATGCAATTTCTGTGTTTCATCGTCAATAAGAAGGTCCAAGGGATACAGTAAACCTGAAGTGAAGCATCGGAATCCAAAACTGGACTCACAGGAGAAGTTCAAATCATAGAAAGTGAGAATGTCTGTCCTCTTTTACTTAAGTAGGCATTGTGCCTTTTGAATTTAATTCCGATGCAATTTCTGTGATTCATCGTCAATAAGAAGGTGCAAGGTATACAGTTACCCTGACGTGAAGCATCGGAATCTAAAACTGGACTTACAGGAGAGGTTCAAACCATACAAAGTGAGAGTGTCAGTCCTCTTGTACTTAAGTCGGCATTGTGCCTTTTGTTTTAAATTCGGATGCAATGTCTGTGTTTCATCTTCAATAAAAAGTCCAAGGGATACAGTAAACCTGAAGTGAAGCATCCGAATCTAAAACTGGCCTCACAGGAGAGGTTCAAATCGTAGAAAGTTAGAGGGTCTGTCCACTTTTACTTAAGTCGGCATTGTGCCTTTTGTATTAAATTCCGATGCAATTTCTGTGTTTCATCGTCAATCAGAAGGTGCAAGTTATACAGAAAACCCGAGGTGAAGCATCGGAATCTAAAACTGGACTCACAGGAGTGATTCAAATCATAGAAAGTGAGTGTGTCAGTCCTCTTGTACTTAAGTAGGCACTGTGCCATTTCTATTAAATTCGGATGCAATTTCTGTGTTTCATCGTCAATAAAAAGGTCCAAGATATACAGTAAACCTGAAGTGAAGCATCGGAATCTAAAACTGGACTCAAAGGAGAGGTTCAAATCATAGAAAGTTAGTGTGTCACTCCTCCAGTACTTACGTCGGCATTGTGCCTTTTGTATTAATTTCGGATGCAAACTCTGTCTTTCATCGTCAATAAGAAGGTCCAAGGGAAACAGTAAACCTGAAGTGAAGCATCGGAATCTAAAACTGGACCTACAGCAGAGGTTGAAATCATAGAAGGTTAGAGTGTCAGTTCTGTTGTACTTAAGTCGGCATTGTGCCTTTTGAATTTAATTCCGATGCAATTTCAGTGTTTCATCGTCAATAAGAAGGTCCAAGGGATACAGTAAACCTGAAGTGAAGCATCGGAATCTAAAACTGGACTCACAGGAGCGGTTCAAATCATAGAAAGTGAGAGTGTCTGTCCTCTTGCACTTAAGTAGGCATTGTGCTTTTGAATTTAATTCCGATGCAATATCTGTGTTTCATCGTCAATAAGAAGGTGCAAGGTATACAGTAACCCTGAAGTGAAGCATCGAAAACTAAAATTGGACTCACAGGAGAGGTTCAAATCATAGAAAGTTAGAGGGTCTGTCCTCTTTTACTTAAGTCGGCATTGTGCATTTTGAATTTAATTCCGATGCAATTTCTGTGTTTCATCGTCAATAAGAAGGTGCAAGGTATACAGTAACCCTGAAGTGAAGCATCGGAATCTAAAACTGGACTTACAGGAGGGGTTCAAACCATACAAAGTGAGAGTGTCAGTCCTCTTTTACTTATGTCGGCATTGTGCCTTTTGTATTAAATTCGGATGCAATGTCTGTGTTTCATCGTCAATAAGATGGTGCAAGGTATACAGTAAACCTGAAGTGAAGCATCGGTATTTAAAACTGGACTCACAGGAGAGGTTCAAATCATAGAAAGTTAGAGTGTCAGTCCTCTTGTACTTAAGTCGGCATTGTGCCATTTGTATTTAATTCGGATGCAATTCCTGTGTTTCATAGTCAATAAGAAGGTCCAAGGGATACACTAAACCTGAAGTGAAACATCGGAATCTAAAACTGGACTCACAGGAGAGATTCAAATCATAGAAAGTTAGAACGTCAGTCCTCTTGTACTTAAGTCGGTATTGTGCCTTTTGTATTAAATTCGGATGCAATTTCTGTGTTTTATCGTCAATAAGAGGGACCAAATGATACAGTGAACCTAAAGTGAAGCATCGGAATCTAAAACTGACCTCACAGGAGAGGTTCGAATTATAGAAAGTGAGAGTGTCAGTCCTCTTGTACTTAAGTCGGCATTGTACGATTTGTATTAAATTCGGAAGCAATTTCTGTGTTTCTACTCAACAAGAGTGGCCAAGGGGTAAAGTAAACCTGAAGTGAAGCATCGGAATCTAAAACTGGACTCACAGGAGAGGTTCAAATCATAGAAAGTGAGAATGTCAGCCCTCTTGTACTTAAGTCGGCATTGTGCCATTTGTATTAAATTGGGATGCAAACTCTGTGTTTCATCGTCAATAAGAAGGTCCAAGGGGTAAAGTAAACCTGAAGTGAAGCATCGGAATCTAAAACTGGACTCACAGGAGAGGTTCAAATCATAGAAAGTGAGAGTGTCAGCCCTCTTGTACTTAAGTCGGCATTGTGCCTTTTGTATTAAATTCCGATGCAATTTCTGTGTTTCATCGTCAATCAGAAGGTGCAAGTTATACAGAAAACCCGAGGTGAAGCATCGGAATCTAAAACTGGACTCACAGGAGTGATTCAAATCATAGAAAGTGAGTGTGTCAGTCCTCTTGTACTTAAGTAGGCACTGTGCCATTTCTATTAAATTCGGATGCAATTTCTGTGTTTCATCGTCAATAAAAAGGTCCAAGATATCCAGTAAACCTGAAGTGAAGCATCGGAATCTAAAACTGGACTCACAGGAGAGGTTCAAATCATAGAAAGTTAGTGTGTCACTCCTCCAGTACTTACGTCGGCATTGTGCCTTTTGTATTAATTTCGAATGCAAACTCTGTGTTTCATGGTCAATAAGAAGGTGCAAGGTATACAGTAAACCTGAAGTGAAGCATCGGAATCTAAAACTGGAACTACAGGAGAGGTTGAAATAATAGAAGGTTAGAGTGTCAGTCCTGTTGTACTTAAGTCGGCATTGTGCCTTTTGAATTTAATTCCGATTCAATATCAGTGTTTCATCGTCAATAAGAAGGTCCAAGGGATACAGTAAACCTGAAGTGAAGCATCGGAATCTAAAACTGGACTCACAGGAGCGGTTCAAATCATAGAATGTGAGAGTGTCTGTCCTCTTGCACTTAAGTAGGCATTGTGCTTTTGAATTTAATTCCGATGCAATATCTGTGTTTCATCGTCAATAAGAAGGTGCAAGGTTTACAGTAACCCTGAAGTGAAGCATCGGAACCTAAAATTGGACTTACAGGAGAGGTTCAAATCATAGAAAGTGAGAGTGTCAGTCCACTTGTACTTAAGACGGCATTGTGCCTTTTGTATTAAATTCGTATGCAATTTCTTTGTTTCATCGTCAATAAGAAGGTCCAAGGGATACAGTAAACCTGAAGTGAAGCATCAGAATCTAAAACTGGACTCACAGGAGAGGTTCAAATCATAGAAAGTTAGAGGGTCTGTCCTATTTTACTTAAGTCGGCATTGTGCCTTTTGAAATTAATTCCGATGCAATATCTGTGTTTCATCGTCAATAAGAAGGTGCAAGGTATACAGTAACCCTGAAGAGAAGCATCGGAATCTAAAACTGGACTTACAGGAGAGGTTCAAACCATACAAAGTGAGAGTGTCAGTCCTCTTGTACTTATGTCGGCATTGTGCCTTTTGTATTAAATTCGGATGCAATGTCTGTGTTTCATCGTCAATAAGAAGGTGCAAGGTATACAGTAAACCTGAAGTGAAACATCGGTATTTAAAACTGGACTCACAGGAGAGGTTCAAATCATAGAAAGTTAGAGTGTCACTCCTCTTGTACTTACGTCGGCATTGTGCCATTTGTATTAAATTCGGATGCAATTCCTGTGTTTCATAGTCAATAAGAAGGTCCAAGGGATACACTAAACCTGAAGTGAAACATCGGAATCTAAAACTGGACTCACAGGAGAGGTTCAAATCATAGAAAGTTAGAACGTCAGTCCTCTTGTACTTAAGTCGGCATTGTGCCTTTTGTATTAAATTCGGATACAATTTCTGTTTTTCATCGTCAATAAGAAGGAACAAGGTATACAGGAAACCTGAAGTGAAGCATCGGAATCTAAAACTGGACTCACAGGAGAGGTACAAATCATAGAAAGTGAGAGTGTCAGTCCTCTTGTACTTAAGTCGACATTGTGCCATTTGTATTAAATTCGGATGAAATTTCTGTGTTTCATCGTTAATAAGAAGGTCCAAAGGATACAGTATACCTGAAGTGAAGCATCGGAATCTAAAACTGGACTCACAGGAGAGGTTCAAATCATAGAAAGTTAGAGTGTCAGGCCGCTTTTACTTACGTCGGCATTGTGGCTTTTGTATTAAATTCCGATGCAATTTCTATGTTTCATCGTCAATAAGAAGGTGCAAGGTATACAGTAAACCTGAAGTGAAGCATCGGTATTTAAAACTGGACTCACAGGAGAGGTTCAAATCATAGAAAGTTAGAGTGTCAGTCCACTTGTACTTAAGACGGCATTGTGAAATTTGTATCACATTCGGATGCAATTCCTGTGTTTCATAGTCAATAAGAAGGTCCAAGGGAACAGTAAACCTTAAGTGAAGCATCATAATCTAAAACTGGACTCACAGGAGAGGTTCAAATCAAAGAGAGTTAGAGTGTCACTCCTCTTGTACTTAAGTCGGTATTGTTCCTTTAGTATTAAATTCGGATGCAATTTCTGTGTTTCATCGTCAATAAGAAGGTGCAAGGGATACAGTAAACCTGAATTGAAGCATCGGAATCTAAAACTGGACTCACAGGAGAGGTTCAAATCATAGAAAGTTAGAGTGTCTGTCCTCTTGTACTTACGTCGGCATTGTGCCTTTTGTATTAAATTGGGATGCAAACTCTGTGTTTCATCGACAATAAGAAGGTCCAAGGGATACAGTAAACCTGAAGTGAAGCATCGGAATCTAAAACTGGCCCTACAGAGGAGGTTGAAATCATAGAAGGTTAGAGTGTCAGTCCTGTTGTACTTAAGTCGGCATTGTGCCTTTTGAATTTAATTCCGATGCAATTTCTGTGTTTCATCGTCAATAAGAAGGTCCAAGGGATACAGTAAACCTGAAGTGAAGCATCGGAATCTAAAACTGGACTCACAGGAGAGGTTCAAATCATAGAAAGTGAAAGTGTCTGTCCTCTTTTACTTAAGTAGGCATTGTGCCTTTTGAATTTAATTCCGATGCAATTTCTGTGTTTCATCGTCAATAAGTAGGTGCAAGGTATACAGTAACCGTGAAGTGAAGCATCGGAATCTAAAACTGGACTTACAGGAGAGGTTCAAACCATACAAAGTGAGAGTGTCAGTCCTCTTGTACTTATGTCGGCATTGTGCCTTTTGTATTAAATTCGGATGCAATGTCTGTGTTTCATCGTCAATAAAAAGTCCAAGGGATACAGTAAACCTGAAGTGAAGCATCAGATTCTAAAACTGGTCTCACAGGAGAGGTTCAAATCATAGAAAGTTAGAGGGTCTGTCCTCTTTTACTTAAGTCGGCTTTGTGCCTTTTGTATTAAATTCCGATGCAATTTCTGTGTTTCATCGTCAATCAGAAGGTGCAAGTTATACAGAAAACCCGAGGTGAAGCATCGGAATCTAAAACTGGACTCACAGGAGGGATTCAAATCATAGAAAGTGAGAGTTTCAGTCCTCTTGTACTTAAGTAGGCATTGTGCCATTTGTATTAAATTCGGATGCAATTTCTGTGTTTCATCGTCAATAAAAAGGTCCAAGATATACAGTAAACCTGAAGTGAAGCATCGGAATCTAAAACTGGACTCACAGGAGAGGTTCAAATCATAGAAAGTTAGTGTGTCACTCCTCCTGTACTTAAGTCGGTATTGTGCCATTTGTAATAAACTCGGATGCAATTTCTGTGTTTCATCGTCAATAAGAAAGTCCAAGGGATACAGTAAACCAGAAGTGAAGCATCGGAATCTAAAACTGGACTCTCTGGAGAGGTTCAAATCATATATAGTTAGAATGTCAGTCCTCTTGTACTTAAGTCGGCATTGTGCCTTTTGCATTAAATTCGGATACAATTTCTGTGTTTCATCGTCATTAAGATGGTCCTAGGGATAAAGTAAATCTGAAGTGAAGCATCGGAATCTAAAAGTGGACTCACAGGAGAGGTTCAAATCATAGAAAGTTTGAGTGTCAGTCCTCTTGTGCTTAAGTCGGCATTGTGCCTTTTGAATTTAATTCCGATGTAATTCCTGTGTTTCATTGTCAATAAGAAGGTGCAAGGTATACAGTAAACCTGAAGTGAAGCATCGGAATCTGAATCTGGACACACAGGAGAGGTTCAAATTATAGAAAGAGAGAGTGTCAGTCCTCTTGTACTTAAGTCGCCATTGTGCCTTTTGTATTAAATTCGGATGCAATTTCTGTGTTTCATCGTCAATAAGAAGGTCCAAGGGATACAGTAAACCTGAAGTGAAGCATCGGAATCTAAAACTGGACTCACAGGAGCGGTTCAAATCATTGAAAGTTAGAGTGTCAGTCCTCTTGTACTTAAGTCGGCATTGTGCCTTTTATATTAAATTCGAATGCAAACTCTGTGTTTCATCGTCAATAAGAAGGTCCAAGGGATACAGTAAACACGAAGTGAAGCATCTGAATCTGAAACTGGACTCACAGGAGAGGTTCAAATTATAGAAAATGAGAGTGTCAGTCCTCTTGTACTTAAGTCGGCAATATGGCATTTGTATTAAATTCGGATGCAATTTCTGTGTTTCATCGTCAATAAGAAGGTCCTAAGGATACAGTAAACCTTAAGTGAAACATCGGAATCTAAAACTGGACTCACAGGAGAGGTTCAAATCATAGGATGTTAGAGTGTCACTCCTCTTGTACTTAAGTCGGTATTATGCCTTTTGTATTAAATTCGGATGCAATTTCTATGTTTTATCGTCAATAAGAAGGTCCAAGGGATACATTAAACCTGAAGTGAAGCATCGGAATCTAAAACTGACGTCACAGGAGAGGTTCGAATCTAAGAAAGTCAGAGTGTCCGTCCTCTTGTACTTAAGTCGGCATTGTGCCATTTGTATTAACTTTGGATGCAATTTCTGTGTTTCATCGTCAATAAGAAGGTCCAAGGGATACAGTAAACCTGAAGTGAAACATCTGAATCTAAAACTGGACTCACAGGAGAGGTTCAAATCATAGAAAGTGAGAGTGTCAGTCCTCTTGCACTTAAGTAGGCATTGTGCGCTTGAATTTAATTCCGATGCAATCAATGTGTTTCATCGTCAATAAGAAGGTGCAAGGTATACAGTAACCCTGAAGTGAAGCATTAGAATCTAAAACTGGACTCACAGGAGAGGTTCAAATCATAGAAAGTTAGAGGGTCTGTCCTCTTTTACTTAAGTCGGCATTGTGCCATCTGTATTAAATTCGGATGCAATTTCTGTGTTTCATCGTCAATAAGAAGGTCCAAGATATAAAGTAAACCTGAAGTGAAGCATCGGAATCTAAAACTGGACTCACAGGAGAGGTTCAAATCATAGAAAGTTAGAATGTCAGTCCTCTTGTACTTAAGTCAGCATTGTGCCTTTTGTATTAAATTCGGATACAATTTCTGTTTTTCATCGTCAATAAGAAGGTGCAAGGTACACAGGAATCCTGAAGTGAAGCATCGGAATCTAAAACTGGACTCACAGGAGATGTACAAATCATAGAAAGTGAGAGTGTCAGTCCTCTTGTACTTAAGTCGACATTGTGCCATTTGTATTAAATTCGGATGCAATTTCCGTGTTTCATCGTTAATAAGAAGGTCCAAGGGATACAGTATACCTGAAGTGAAGCATCGGAATCTAAAACTGGACTCACAGGAGAGGTTCAAATCACAGAAAGTTAGAGTGTCAGGCCTCTTTTACTTACGTCGGCATTGTGGCTTTTGTATTAAATTCCGATGCAATTTATATGTTTCATCGTCAATAAGAAGGTGCAAGGTATACAGTAAACCTGAAGTGAAGCATCGGTATTTAAAACTGGACTCACAGGAGAGGTTCAAATCATAGAAAGTTAGAGTGTCAGTCCTCTTGTACTTAAGTCGGCATTGTGCCATTTGTATTAAATTCGGATGCAATTCCTGTGTTTCATAGTCAATAAGAAGGTCCAAGGGATACACTAAACCTGAAGTGAAACATCGGAATCTAAAACTGGACTCACAGAAGAGGTTCAAATCATATAAAGTTAGAGTGTCACTCCTGTTGTACTTAAGTCGGTATTGTGCCTTTTGTATTAAATTCGGATGCAATTTCTGTGTTTTATCGTCAATAAGAGGAACCAAATGATACAGTGAACCTAAAGTGAAGCATCGGAATCTAAAACTGACCTCACAGGAGAGGTTCGAATCATAGAAAGTGAGAGTGTCAGTCCTCTTGTACTTAAGTCGGCATTGTGCGATTTGTATTAAATTCGGAAGCAATTTCTGTGTTTCATACTCAACAAGAGTGTCCAAGGGGTAAAGTAAACCTGAAGTGAAGCATCGGAATCTAAAACTGGACTCACAGGAGAGGTTCAAATCATAGAAAGTGAGAGTGTCTGTCCTCTTGTACTTACGTCGGCATTGTGCCTTTTGTATTAAATTGGGGTGCAAACTCTGTGTTTCATCGTCAATAAGAAGGTCCAAGGGATACAGTAAACCTGAAGTGAAGCATCGAAATCTAAAACTGGACCTACAGGAGAGGTTGAAATCATAGAAGGTTAGAGTGTCAGTCCTGTTGTACTTAAGTCGGCATTGTGCCTTTTGAATTTAATTCCGATGCAATTTCTGTGTTTCATCGTCAATAAGAAGGTCCAAGGGATACAGTATACCTAAAGTGAAGCATCGGAATCCAAAACTGGACTCACAGGAGAAGTTCAAATCATAGCAAGTGCGAGTGTCTGTCCTCTTTTACTTATGTAGGCATTGTGCCTTTTGAATTTAATTCCGATGCAATTTCTGTGATTCATCGTCAATAAGAAGGTGCAAGGTATACAGTTACCCTGACGTGAAGCATCGGAATCTAAAACTGGACTTACAGGAGAGGTTCAAACCATACAAAGTGAGAGTGTCAGTCCTCTTGTACTTAAGTCGGCATTGTGCCTTTTGTTTTAAATTCGGATGCAATGTCTGTGTTTCATCTTCAATAAAAAGTCCAAGGGATACAGTAAACCTGAAGTGAAGCATCGGAATCTTAAACTGGACTCACAGGAGAGGTTCAAATCATAGAAAGTGAGAGTGTCTCTCCTCTTTTACTTAAGTTAGCATTGTGCCTTTTGAATTTAATTCCGATGCAATTTCTGTGTTTCATCGTCAATAAGAAGGTGCAAGGTATACAGTTACCATGACGTGAAGCATCGGAATCTAAAACTGGACTTACAGGAGAGGTTCAAACCATACAAAGTGAGAGTGTCAGTCCTCTTGTACTTATGTCGGCATTGTGCCTTTTGTATTAAATTCGGATGCAATGTCTGTGTTTCATCGTCAATAAAAAGTCCAAGGGATACAGTAAACCTGAAGTGAAGCATCAGATTCTAAAACTGGTCTCACAGGAGAGGTTCAAATCATAGAAAGTTAGAGGGTCTGTCCTCTTTTACTTAATTCGGCATTGTGCCATTTGTATTAAATTCCGATGCAATTTCTGTGTTTCATCGTCAATCAGAAGGTGCAAGTTATAAAGAAAACCCGAGGTGAAGCATCGGAATCTAAAACTGGACTCACAGGAGGGATTCAAATCATAGAAAGTGAGAGTGTCAGTCCTCTTGTACTTAAGTAGGCATTGTGCCATTTGTATTAAATTCGGATGCAATTTCTGTGTTTCATCGTCAATAAAAAGGTCCAAGATATACAGGAAACCTGAAGAGAAGCATCGGAATCTAAAACTGGACTCACAGGAGAGGTTCAAATCATAGAAAGTTAGTGTGTCACTCCTCTTGTACTTAAGTCGGTATTGTGCCATTTGTAATAAACTCGGATGCAATTTCTGTGTTTCATCGTCAATAAGAAAGTCCAAGGGATACAGTAAACCAGAAGTGAAGCATCGGAATCTAAAACTGGACTCTCTGGAGAGGTTCAAATCATATATAGTTAGAATGTCAGTCCTCTTGTACTTAAGTCGGCATTGTGCCTTTTGCATTAAATTCGGATACAATTTCTGTGTTTCATCGTCATTAAGATGGTCCAAGGGATAAAGTAAATCTGAAGTGAAGCGTCGGAATCTAAAAGTGGACTCACAGGAGAGGTTCAAATCATAGAAAGTGAGAGTGTCTGTCCTCTTGTACTTAAGTCGGCATTGTGCCTTTTGTATTAAGTTCCGATGCAATTTCTGTGTTTCATCGTCAATAAGAAGGCCCAAGGGATACAGTAAACCTTAAGTGAATTATCGGAATCTAAAACTGGACTCACAGGAGAGGTTCAAATCATAGAAAGTGAGAGTGTCAGTCCTCTTGTACTTAAGTCGGCATTGTGCCATTTGTATTAAATTCGGATGCAATTTCTGTGTCTCATCGTCAATAAGATTGTCCAAGGGATACAGTAAACCTGAAGAGAAGCATCAGAATCTAATACTGGACTCACAGGAGAGGTTCATACCATGGAGAGTTATAGTGTCACTCCTCTTGTACTTAAGTCGATATTGTGCCTTTTGTATTAAATTCGGATGCAATTTCTGTGTTTCATCGTCAATAAGAAGGTCCAAGGGATACAGTAAAACTGAAGTGAAGCATCGGAATCTAAAACTGGACTCACAGGAGAGGTTCAAATCATAGAAAGTTAGAGTGTCAGTCCTCTTGTGCTTAAGTCGGCATTGTGCCTTTTGAATTTAATTCCGATGAAATTCCTGTGTTTCATCGTCAATAAGAAGGTGCAAGGTATACAGTAAACCTGAAGTGAAGCATCGGAATCTGAATCTGGACACACAGGAGAGGTTCAAATTATAGAAAGAGAGAGTGTCAGTCCTCTTGTACTTAAGTCGCCATTGTGCCTTTTGTATTAAATGCGGATGCAATTTCTGTGTTTCATCGTCAATAAGAAGGTCCAAGGGATACAGTAAAAGTTAATGAAGCATCGGAATCTAAAACTGGACTCACAGGAGCGGTTCAAATCATTGAAAGTTAGAGTGTCAGTCCTCTTGTACTTAAGTCGGCATTGTGCCTTTTATATTAAATTCGAATGCAAACTCTGTGTTTCATCGTCAATAAGAAGGCCCAAGGAATACAGTAAACACGAAGTGAAGCATCTGAATCTGAAACTGGACTCACAGGAGAGGTTCAAATCATAGGATGTTAGAGTGTCACTCCTCTTGTACTTAAGTCGGTATTGTGCCTTTTGTATTAAATTCGGATGCAATTTCTATGCTTTATCGTCAATAAGAAGGTCCAAGGGATACAGTAAACCTGAAGTAAAGCATCGGAATCTAAAACTGACGTCACAGGAGAGGTTCGAATCTCAGAAAGTCAGAGTTTCCGTCCTCTTGTACTTAAGTCGGCATTGTGCCATTTGTATTAATTTTGGATGCAATTTCTGTGTTTCATCGTCAATAAGAAGGTCCAAGGGATACAGTAAACCTGAAGTGAAGCATCTGAATCTAAAACTGGACTCACAGGAGAGGTTCAAATCATAGAAAGTGAGAGTGTCAGTCCCCTTGTACTTAAGTCGGCATTGTGCCTTTTGTATTAAATTCGGATGCAATTTCTGTGTTTCATCGTCCACAAGAAGGTCCAAGGGATACAGTAAACCTGAAGTGAAGCATCGGAATCTAAAACTGGACTCACAGGAGAGGTTCCAATCATAGAAAGTGAGAGTGTCAGTCCTCTTGTACTTAAGTCGGCATTGTGCATTTTGTGTTAAATTCGGATGCAATTTCTGTGTTTCATCGTCAATAAGAAGGTCCAAGGGATTCAGTAAACCTGAAGTGAAGCATCGGAATCTAAAACTGGACTCACAGGTGAGGTTCAAATCATTGAAAGTGAGAGTGTCAGTCCTCTTGTACTTAAGTCGGCATTGTGGCATTTGTATTAAATTCGGATGCTTTCTCTGTGTTTCATCGTCAATGAGAAAGTCCAATGGATACAGTAAACCTTAAGTGAAGCATCGGAATCTAATACTGGACTCACAGGGGAGGTTCAAATCATAGAAAGTGAGAGTGTCAGTCCTCTTGTACTTAAGTCGGCATTGTGCCATTTGTATTAAATTCGGATGCCTTTTCTGTGTTAGAATGTCAGTCCTCTCGTACTTCAGTCGGCATTGTGCCTTTTGTATTAAATTCGGATGCAATTTCTGTGTTTCATCGTCAATAGGAAGGTGCAAGGTATACAGTAAACCTGAAGTGCAGCATCAGAATCTCAAACTGGCCTCACAGGAGAGGTTCAAATCATAGAAAGTGAGAGTGTCAGTCCTCTTGTACTTAAGTCGGCATTGTGCCCTTTGTATTAAATTTGGATGCAATTTCTGTGTTTAATCGTCAATAAGAAAGTCCAAGAGATACAGTAAACCTGAAGTGAAGCATCGGAATCTAAAACTGGACTCACAGGAGAGGTTCATATCATTGAAAGTTAGAGTGTTAGTCCTCTGTTATGTAAGTCGGCATTGTGCCTCTTGTATTAAATTCGGATGCAATTTCTGTGTTTCATCGTCGATAAGAAGGTGCAAGGTATACAGTAACCCTGAAGTGAAGCATCGGAACCTAAAACTGGACTTTCAGGAGAGGTTGAAATCATAGAAAGTGAGAGTGTCAGTCCTCTTGTACTTAAGTCGGCATTGTGGCATTTGTATTAAATTCGGATGCAATTTCTGTGTTTCATCGTCAATAAGAAGGTCCAAGGGATACAGTAAACCTGAAGTGAAGCATCGGAATCTAAAACAGGACTCACAGGAGAGGTTCAAATCATAGAAAGTGAAAGTGTCAGTCCTCTTCTACTTAAGTCGGCATTGTGCCTTTATATTAAATTCGGATGCAATTACTTGTGTTTCATCGTCAATAAGAAGTTCCAAGCGATACAGTAAACCTGAAGTGAAGCATCAGAATCTAAAACTGGACTCACAGGAGAGGTTCAAATCATAGAAAGTTAGAGTGTCAGTCCTCTTTTACTTAAGTCGGCATTGTGCCTTTTGTATTACATTCCGATACAATTTCTGTGTTTCATCGTCAATAAGAAGGTTCAAGGTGTACAGTAAACCTGAAGTGAAGCATCGGAATCTAAAACTGGACTCACAGGAGAGGTTCAAATCATAGAAAGTGAGAGTGTCAGTCCTCTTGTACTTAAGTCGGCATTGTGCCATTTGTATTAAATTCGGATGCAATTTCTGTGTTTCATCCTCAATATGAAGGTCCAAGGGATACAGTAAACCTGAAGTGAAGCATCGGAATCTAAATCTAGACTCACAGGAGGGGTTCAAATCATAGGAAGTTAGAGTGTCGTTCCTCTTGTTCTTAAGTCGGCATTGTTCCACTTGTATTAAATTCTGATGCAATTTCTGTGTTTCATCGTCAATAAGAAAGTCAAAGTGATACAGTAAACCTGAAGCGAAGCATCGGAATCTAAAACTGGACTCACAGGAGAGGTTCAAATCATAGAAAGTTAGAATGTCAGTCCTCTTGTACTTATGTCGGCATTGTGCCTTTTGTATTAAATTCGGATGCAATTTCTGTGTTTCATCGTCAATAAGAAGGTGCAAGGTATACAGTAAACCTGACGTGATGCATCAGAATCTAAAACTGGACTCACAGGAGTGGTTCAAATCATAGAAAGTGAGAGCGTCAGTCCTCTTGTACTTAAGTCGACATTGTGCCATTTCTATTAAATTCGGATGCAGTTTCTGTGTTTCATCGTCAATAAGAAGGTCCAAGGGATACAGTAAATCTGAAGTGAAGCATCGGAATCTAAAACTGGACTCACAGGAGAGGTTTAAATCATAGAAAGTTAGAGTTTCACTCCTCCTGTACTTAAGTCGGCATTGTGCCTTTTGTATTAAATTCGGATGCAATTTCTGTGTTTCATCGTCAGTAAGAATGTCCAAGGGATACAGTAAACCTTAAGTTAAGCAACGGAATCTAAAACTCTACTCGCAGGAGAGGTTCAAATCATAGAATGTTAAAGTGCCAGTCCTCTTTTACTTAAGTCGGCATTGTGCCTTTTGTATTAAATTCGGATGCAATTACTGTGTTTCATCGTCAATCAGAAGGTGCAAGGTATACATTAAACCTGAAGTGAAGCATCGGAATCTAATACTGGACTCACAGGAGAGGTTCAAATCATAGAAAGTGAGAGTTTCAGTCCTCTTGTACTTAAGTCGGCATTGTGCCATTTGTATTAAATTCGGATGCAATTTCTGTGTTTCATCCTCAATATGAAGGTCCAAGGGATACAGTAAATCTGAAGTGAAGCATCGGAATCTAAAACTGGACTCACAGGAGAGGTCTAAATCATAGAAAGTTAGAGTTTCACTCCTCTTGTACTTAAGTCGGCATTGTTCCATTTGTATTAAATTCGGATGCAATTTCTGTGTTTCATCGCCAATAAGAAAGTCAAAGTGATACAGTAAACCTGAAGCGAAGCATCGGAATCAAAAACTGGACTCACAGGAGAGGTTCAAATCATAGAAAGTTAGAATGTCAGTCCTCTTGTACTTATGTCGGCATTGTGCCTTTTCCATTAAATTCGGATGCAATTTCTGTGTTTCATCGCCAATAAGAAGGTGCAAGTTACACAGTAAACCTGAAGTGATGCATCAGAATCTAAAACTGGACTCACAGGAGTGGTTCAAATCATAAAAAGTGAGAGTGTCAGTCCTCTTGTACTTAAGTCGACATTGTGCCATTTGTATTAAATTCGGATGCAATTTCTGTGTTTCGTCGTCAATAAGAAAGTCCAAGGGATACAGTAAATCTGAAGTGAAGCATCGGAATCTAAAACTGGACTCACAGGAGAGGTTCAAATCATAGAAAGTTAGAGTCTCACTCCTCCTGTACTTAAATTGGTATTGTGCCCTTTGTATTAAATTCGGATGCAATTTCTGTGTTTCATAGTCAATAAGAAAGTCCAAGAGATACAGTAAACCTGAAGTGAAGCATCGGAATCTAAAACTGGACTCACAGGAGAGGTTCATATCATTGAAAGTTAGAGTGTTAGTCCTCTGTTACCTAAGTCGGCATTGTGCCTCTTGTATTAAATTCGGATGCAATTTCGGTGTTTCATCGTCAATAAGAAGGTGCAAGGTATACAGTACCCCTGAAGTGAAGCATCGGAACCTAAAACTGGACTAACAGGAGAGGTTGATATCATAGAAAGTGAGAGTGTCAGTCCTCTTGTACTTAAGTCGGCATTGTGGCATTTGTATTAAATTCGGATGCAATTTCTGTGTTTCATCGTCAATAAGAAGGTCCAAGGGATACAGTAAACCTGAAGTGAAGCATCGGAATCTAAAACTGGACTCACAGGAGAGGTTCAAATCATAGAAAGTTAGAGTCTCACTCCTCCTGTACTTAAATTGGTATTGTGCCCTTTGTATTAAATTCGGATGCAATTTCTGTGTTTCATAGTCAATAAGAAAGTCCAAGAGATACAGTAAACCTGAAGTGAAGCATCGGAATCTAAAACTGGACTCACAGGAGAGGTTCATATCATTGAAAGTTAGAGTGTTAGTCCTCTGTTACCTAAGTCGGCATTGTGACTCTTGTATTAAATTCGGATGCAATTTCGGTGTTTCATCGTCAATAAGTAGGTGCAAGGTATACAGTACCCCTGAAGTGAAGCATCGGAACCTAAAACTGGACTTACAGGAGAGAATGAAATCATTGAAAGTGAGAGTGTCAGTCCTCTTGTACTTAAGTCGGCATTGTGGCATTTGTATTAAATTCGGATGCAATTTCTGTGTTTCATCGTCAATAAGAAGGTCCAAGGGATACAGTAAACCTGAAGTGAAGCATCGGAATCTAAAACAGGACTCACAGGAGAGGTTCAAATCATAGAAAGTGAAAGTGTCAGTCCTCTTCTACTTAAGTCGGCATTGTGCCTTTGTATTAAATTCGGATGCAATTACTTGTGTTTCATCGTCAATAAGAAGTTCCAAGCGATACAGTAAACCTGAAGTGAAGCATCAGAATCTAAGACTGGACTCACAGGAGAGGTTCAAATCATAGAAAGTTAGAGTGTCAGTCCTCTTTAACTTAAGTCGGCATTGTGCCTTTTGTATTACATTCCGATGCAATTTCTGTGTTTCATCGTCAATCAGAAGGTGCAAGTTATAAAGAAAACCCGAGGTGAAGCATCGGAATCTAAAACTGGACTCACAGGAGGGATTCAAATCATAGAAAGTGAGAGTGTCAGTCCTCTTGTACTTAAGTAGGCATTGTGCCATTTGTATTAAATTCGGATGCAATTTCTGTGTTTCATCGTCAATAAAAAGGTCCAAGATATACAGGAAACCTGAAGAGAAGCATCGGAATCTAAAACTGGACTCACAGGAGAGGTTCAAATCATAGAAAGTTAGTGTGTCACTCCTCTTGTACTTAAGTCGGTATTGTGCCATTTGTAATAAACTCGAATGCAATTTCTGTGTTTCATCGTCAATAAGAAAGTCCAAGGGATACAGTAAACCAGAAGTGAAGCATCGGAATCTAAAACTGGACTCTCTGGAGAGGTTCAAATCATATATAGTTAGAATGTCAGTCCTCTTGTACTTAAGTCGGCATTGTGCCTTTTGCATTAAATTCGGATACAATTTCTGTGTTTCATCGTCATTAAGATGGTCCAAGGGATAAAGTAAATCTGAAGTGAAGCGTCGGAATCTAAAAGTGGACTCACAGGAGAGGTTCAAATCATAGAAAGTGAGAGTGTCTGTCCTCTTGTACTTAAGTCGGCATTGTGCCTTTTGTATTAAGTTCCGATGCAATTTCTGTGTTTCATCGTCAATAAGAAGGCCCAAGGGATACAGTAAACCTTAAGTGAATTATCGGAATCTAAAACTGGACTCACAGGAGAGGTTCAAATCATAGAATGTGAGAGTGTCAGTCCTCTTGTACTTAAGTCGGCATTGTGCCATTTGTATTAAATTCGGATGCAATTTCTGTGTCTCATCGTCAATAAGATTGTCCAAGGGATACAGTAAACCTGAAGAGAAGCATCAGAATCTAATACTGGACTCACAGGAGAGGTTCATACCATGGAGAGTTATAGTGTCACTCCTCTTGTACTTAAGTCGATATTGTGCCTTTTGTATTAAATTCGGATGCAATTTCTGTGTTTCATCGTCAATAAGAAGGTCCAAGGGATACAGTAAAACTGAAGTGAAGCATCGGAATCTAAAACTGGACTCACAGGAGAGGTTCAAATCATAGAAAGTTAGAGTGTCAGTCCTCTTGTGCTTAAGTCGGCATTGTGCCTTTTGAATTTAATTCCGATGAAATTCCTGTGTTTCATCGTCAATAAGAAGGTGCAAGGTATACAGTAAACCTGAAGTGAAGCATCGGAATCTGAATCTGGACACACAGGAGAGGTTCAAATTATAGAAAGAGAGAGTGTCAGTCCTCTTGTACTTAAGTCGCCATTGTGCCTTTTGTATTAAATGCGGATGCAATTTCTGTGTTTCATCGTCAATAAGAAGGTCCAAGGGATACGGTAAAAGTTAATGAAGCATCGGAATCTAAAACTGGACTCACAGGAGCGGTTCAAATCATTGAAAGTTAGAGTGTCAGTCCTCTTGTACTTAAGTCGGCATTGTGCCTTTTATATTAAATTCGAATGCAAACTCTGTGTTTCATCGTCAATAAGAAGGCCCAAGGAATACAGTAAACACGAAGTGAAGCATCTGAATCTGAAACTGGACTCACAGGAGAGGTTCAAATCATAGGATGTTAGAGTGTCACTCCTCTTGTACTTAAGTCGGTATTGTGCCTTTTGTATTAAATTCGGATGCAATTTCTATGCTTTATCGTCAATAGGAAGGTCCAAGGGATACAGTAAACCTGAAGTGAAGCATCGGAATCTAAAACTGACGTCACAGGAGAGGTTCGAATCTCAGAAAGTCAGAGTTTCCGTCCTCTTGTACTTAAGTCGGCATTGTGCCATTTGTATTAATTTTGGATGCAATTTCTGTGTTTCATCGTCAATAAGAAGGTCCAAGGGATACAGTAAACCTGAAGTGAAGCATCTGAATCTAAAACTGGACTCACAGGAGATGTTCAAATCACAGAAAGTGAGAGTGTCAGTCCCCTTGTACTTAAGTCGGCATTGTGCCTTTTGTATTAAATTCGGATGCAATTTCTGTGTTTCATCGTCCATAAGAAGGTCCAAGGGATACAGTAAACCTGAAGTGAAGCATCGGAATCTAAAACTGGACTCACAGGAGAGGTTCCAATCATAGAAAGTGAGAGTGTCAGTCCTCTTGTACTTAAGTCGGCATTGTGCCTTTTGTGTTAAATTCGGATGCAATTTCTGTGTTTCATCGTCAATAAGAAGGTCCAAGGGATTCAGTAAACCTGAAGTGAAGCATCGGAATCTAAAACTGGACTCACAGGTGAGGTTCAAATCATTGAAAGTGAGAGTGTCAGTCCTCTTTTACTTAAGTCGGCATTGTGGCATTTGTATTAAATTCGGATGCTTTCTCTGTGTTTCATCGTCAATGAGAAAGTCCAATGGATACAGTAAACCTTAAGTGAAGCATCGGAATCTAATACTGGACTCACAGGGGAGGTTCAAATCATAGAAAGTGAGAGTGTCAGTCCTCTTGTACTTAAGTCGGCATTGTGCCATTTGTATTAAATTCGGATGCCTTTTCTGTGTTAGAATGTCAGTCCTCTCGTACTTCAGTCGGCATTGTGCCTTTTGTATTAAATTCGGATGCAATTTCTGTGTTTCATCGTCAATAGGAAGGTGCAAGGTATACAGTAAACCTGAAGTGCAGCATCAGAATCTCAAACTGGCCTCACAGGAGAGGTTCAAATCATAGAAAGTGAGAGTGTCAGTCCTCTTGTACTTAAGTCGGCATTGTGCCCTTTGTATTAAATTTGGATGCAATTTCTGTGTTTAATCGTCAATAAGAAAGTCCAAGAGATACAGTAAACCTGAAGTGAAGCATCGGAATCTAAAACTGGACTCACAGGAGAGGTTCATATCATTGAAAGTTAGAGTGTTAGTCCTCTGTTATGTAAGTCGGCATTGTGCCTCTTGTATTAAATTCGGATGCAATTTCTGTGTTTCATCGTCGATAAGAAGGTGCAAGGTATACAGTAACCCTGAAGTGAAGCATCGGAACCTAAAACTGGACTTTCAGGAGAAGTTGAAATCATAGAAAGTGAGAGTGTCAGTCCTCTTGTACTTAAGTCGGCATTGTGGCATTTGTATTAAATTCGGATGCAATTTCTGTGTTTCATCGTCAATAAGAAGGTCCAAGGGATACAGTAAACCTGAAGTGAAGCATCGGAATCTAAAACAGGACTCACAGGAGAGGTTCAAATCATAGAAAGTGAAAGTGTCAGTCCTCTTCTACTTAAGTCGGCATTGTGCCTTTATATTAAATTCGGATGCAATTACTTGTGTTTCATCGTCAATAAGAAGTTCCAAGCGATACAGTAAACCTGAAGTGAAGCATCAGAATCTAAAACTGGACTCACAGGAGAGGTTCAAATCATAGAAAGTTAGAGTGTCAGTCCTCTTTTACTTAAGTCGGCATTGTGCCTTTTGTATTACATTCCGATACAATTTCTGTGTTTCATCGTCAATAAGAAGGTTCAAGGTGTACATGTAAACCTGAAGTGAAGCATCGGAATCTAAAACTGGACTCACAGGAGAGGTTCAAATCATAGAAAGTGAGAGTGTCAGTCCTCTTGTACTTAAGTCGGCATTGTGCCATTTGTATTAAATTCGGATGCAATTTCTGTGTTTCATCCTCAATATGAAGGTCCAAGGGATACAGTAAACCTGAAGTGAAGCATCGGAATCTAAATCTAGACTCACAGGAGGGGTTCAAATCATAGGAAGTTAGAGTGTCGTTCCTCTTGTTCTTAAGTCGGCATTGTTCCACTTGTATTAAATTCTGATGCAATTTCTGTGTTTCATCGTCAATAAGAAAGTCAAAGTGATACAGTAAACCTGAAGCGAAGCATCGGAATCTAAAACTGGACTCACAGGAGAGGTTCAAATCATAGAAAGTTAGAATGTCAGTCCTCTTGTACTTATGTCGGCATTGTGCCTTTTGTATTAAATTCGGATGCAATTTCTGTGTTTCATCGTCAATAAGAAGGTGCAAGGTATACAGTAAACCTGACGTGATGCATCAGAATCTAAAACTGGACTCACAGGAGTGGTTCAAATCATAGAAAGTGAGAGCGTCAGTCCTCTTGTACTTAAGTCGACATTGTGCCATTTCTATTAAATTCGGATGCAGTTTCTGTGTTTCATCGTCAATAAGAAGGTCCAAGGGATACAGTAAATCTGAAGTGAAGCATCGGAATCTAAAACTGGACTCACAGGAGAGGTTTAAATCATAGAAAGTTAGAGTTTCACTCCTCCTGTACTTAAGTCGGCATTGTGCCTTTTGTATTAAATTCGGATGCAATTTCTGTGTTTCATCGTCAGTAAGAAGGTCCAAGGGATACAGTAAACCTTAAGTTAAGCAACGGAATCTAAAACTCTACTCGCAGGAGAGGTTCAAATCATAGAATGTTAAAGTGCCAGTCCTCTTTTACTTAAGTCGGCATTGTGCCTTTTGTATTAAATTCGGATGCAATTACTGTGTTTCATCGTCAATCAGAAGGTGCAAGGTATACAGTAAACCTGAAGTGAAGCATCGGAATCTAATACTGGACTCACAGGAGAGGTTCAAATCATAGAAAGTGAGAGTGTCAGTCCTCTTGTACTTAAGTCGGCATTGTGCCATTTGTATTAAATTCGGATGCAATTTCTGTGTTTCATCCTCAATATGAAGGTCCAAGGGATACAGTAAATCTGAAGTGAAGCATCGGAATCTAAAACTGGACTCACAGGAGGGGTTTAAATCATAGAAAGTTAGAGTTTCACTCCTCTTGTACTTAAGTCGGCATTGTTCCATTTGTATTAAATTCGGATGCTATTTCTGTGTTTCGTCGCCAATAAGAAAGTCAAAGTGATACAGTAAACCTGAAGCGAAGCATCGGAATCAAAAACTGGACTCACAGGAGAGGTTCAAATCATAGAAAGTTAGAATGTCAGTCCTCTTGTACTTATGTCGGCATTGTGCCTTTTCTATTAAATTCGGATGCAATTTCTGTGTTTCATCGCCAATAAGAAGGTGCAAGGTACACAGTAAACCTGAAGTGATGCATCAGAATCTAAAACTGGACTCACAGGAGTGGTTCAAATCATAGAAAGTGAGAGTGTCAGTCCTCTTGTACTTAAGTCGACATTGTGCCATTTGTATTAAATTCGGATGCAATTTCTGTGTTTCGTCGTCAATAAGAAAGTCCAAGGGATACAGTAAATCTGAAGTGAAGCATCGGAATCTAAAACTGGACTCACAGGAGAGGTTCAAATCATAGAAAGTTAGAGTCTCACTCCTCCTGTACTTAAATTGGTATTGTGCCCTTTGTATTAAATTCGGATGCAATTTCTGTGTTTCATAGTCAATAAGAAAGTCCAAGAGATACAGTAAACCTGAAGAGAAGCATCGGAATCTAAAACTGGACTCACAGGAGAGGTTCATATCATTGAAAGTTAGAGTGTTAGTCCTCTGTTACCTAAGTCGGCATTGTGCCTCTTGTATTAAATTCGGATGCAATTTCGGTGTTTCATCGTCAATAAGAAGGTGCAAGGTATACAGTACCCCTGAAGTGAAGCATCGGAACCTAAAACTGGACTAACAGGAGAGGTTGATATCATAGAAAGTGAGAGTGTCAGTCCTCTTGTACTTAAGTCGGCATTGTGGCATTTGTATTAAATTCGGATGCAATTTCTGTGTTTCATCGTCAATAAGAAGGTCCAAGGGATACAGTAAACCTGAAGTGAAGCATCGGAATCTAAAACTGGACTCACAGGAGAGGTTCAAATCATAGAAAGTTAGAGTCTCACTCCTCCTGTACTTAAATTGGTATTGTGCCCTTTGTATTAAATTCGGATGCAATTTCTGTGTTTCATAGTCAATAAGAAAGTCCAAGAGATACAGTAAACCTGAAGTGAAGCATCGGAATCTAAAACTGGACTCACAGGAGAGGTTCATATCATTGAAAATTAGAGTGTTATTCCTCTGTTACCTAAGTCGGCATTGTGACTCTTGTATTAAATTCGGATGCAATTTCGGTGTTTCATCGTCAATAAGTAGGTGCAAGGTATACAGTACCCCTGAAGTGAAGCATCGGAACCTAAAACTGGACTTACAGGAGAGGTTGAAATCATTGAAAGTGAGAGTGTCAGTCCTCTTGTACTTAAGTCGGCATTGTGGCATTTGTATTAAATTCGGATGCAATTTCTGTGTTTCATCGTCAATAAGAAGGTCCAAGGGATACAGTAAACCTGAAGTGAAGCATCGGAATCTAAAACAGGACTCACAGGAGAGGTTCAAATCATAGAAAGTGAAAGTGTCAGTCCTCTTCTACTTAAGTCGGCATTGTGCCTTTGTATTAAATTCGGATGCAATTACTTGTGTTTCATCGTCAATAAGAAGTTCCAAGCGATACAGTAAACCTGAAGTGAAGCATCAGAATCTAAGACTGGACTCACAGGAGAGGTTCAAATCATAGAAAGTTAGAGTGTCAGTCCTCTTTAACTTAAGTCGGCATTGTGCCTTTTGTATTACATACCGATGCAATTTCTGTGTTTCATCGTCAATAAGAAGGTGCAAGGTATACAGTAAACCTGAAGTGAAGCATCGGAATCTAAAACTGGACTCACAGGAGAGGTTCAAATCATAGAAAGTGAGAGCGTCAGTCCTCTTGTACTTAAGTCGGCATTGTGCCATTTGTATTAAATTCGGATGCAATTTCTGTGTTTCATCCTCAATATGAAGGTCCAAGGGATATAGTAAACCTGAAGTGAAGCATCGGAATCTAAATCTAGACTCACAGGAGGGGTTCAAATCATAGGAAGTTAGAGTGTCACTCTTCTTGTTCTTAAGTCTGCATTGTTCTATTTGTATTAAATTCGGATGCAATTTCTGTGTTTCATCGTCAATAAGAAAGTCAAAGTGTTACAGTAAACCTGAAGCGAAGCATCGGAATCTAAAACTGGACTCACAGGAGAGGTTCAAATCATAGAAAGTTAGAATGTCAGTCCTCTTGTACTTATGTCGGCATTGGGCCTTTTGTATTAAATTCGGATGCAATTTCTGTGTTTCATCGTCTATAGGAAGGTGCAAGGTATACCATAAACCGGAAGTGATGCATCAGAATCTAAAACTGGACTCACAGGAGTGGTTCAAATCATAGAAAGTGAGAGTGTCAGTCCTCTTGTACTTAAGTCGACATTTTGCCATTTCTATTAAATTCGGATGCAGTTTCTGTGTTTCATCGTCAATAGAAGGTCCAAGGGATACTGTAAATCTGAAGTGAAGCATCGGAATCTAAAACTGGACTCACAGGAGAGGTTTAAATCATAGAAAGTTAGAGTTTCACTCCTCCTGTACTTAAGTCGGCATTGTGCCTTTTGTATTAAATTCGGATGCAATTTCTGTGTTTCATCGTCAATAAGAAGGTCCAAGGGATACAGTAAACCTTAAGTTAAGCAACGGAATCTAAAACTCTACTCGCAGGAGAGGTTCAAATCATAGAATGTTAGAGTGCCAGTCCTCTTTTACTTAAGTCGGCATTGTGCCTTTTGTATTAAATTCGGATCCAATATCTGTATTTCATCGTCAATAAGAAGGTCGAAGAGATACAGTAAACCTGATGTGAAGTATCGGAATCAAAAACTGGACTCATAGGAGAGCTTCAAATCATAGAAAGTGAGAGTGTCAGTCCTCTTGTACTTAGGTCGGCATTGTGCCATTTGTATTAAAATTCGGATGCAATTTCTGTGTTTCATCGTCAATAAGAAGGTCCAAGGGATACAGTAAACCTGAAGTGAAGCATCGGAATCTAAAACTGGTCTCACAGGAGAGGTTCAAATCATAGAAAGTTAGAGTGTCACTCCTCTTGCACTTAAGTCGGTATTGTGCCTTTTGTATTAAATTCAGATGCAATTTCTGTGTTTCATCGTCAATAAGAAAGTACAAGGGATACAGTAAACCTGAAGTGAAGCATCGGAATCTAAAACTGGACTCACAGGAGAGGTTCAAATCATAGAAGGTTAGAATGTCAGTCCTCTTGTACTTCAGTCGGCATTGTGCCTTTTGTATTAAATTCGGATGCAATTTCTGTAATTCATCGTCAATAAGAAGGTGCAAGGTATACAGTGAACCTGAAGTGAAGGATCGGAATCTAAAACAGGCCGCACAGGAGAGGTTCAAATCATAGAAAGTGAGAGTGTCAGTCCTCTTGTACTTAAGTCGGCATTGTGCCCTTTGTATTAAATTTGGATGCAATTTCTGTGTTTAATCGTCAATAAGAAAGTCCAAGAGATACAGTAAACCTGAAGTGAAGCATCGGAATCTAAAACTGGACTCACAGGAGAGGTTCATATCATTGAAAGTTAGAGTGTTAGTCCTCTTTTACGTAAGTCGGCATTGTGCCTTTTGTATTAAATTCGGATGCAATTTCTGTGTTTCATCGTCAATAAGAAGGTGCAAGGTATACAGTAACCCTGAAGTGAAGCATCGGGACCTAAAACTGGAATTACAGGAGAGGTTGAAATCATAGAAAGTGAGAGTGTCAGTCCTCTTGTACTTAAGTCGGCATTGTGGCATTTGTATTAAATTCGGATGCAATTTCTGTGTATCATCGTCAATAAGAAGGTCCAAGAGATACAGTAAACCTGAAGTGAAGCATCGGAATCTAAAACTGGACTCACAGGAGAGGTTCAAATCATAGAAAGTGAGAGTGTCAGTCCTCTTTTACTTAAGTCGGCATTGTGCCTTTTGTATTAAATTCGTATGCAATTACTGTGTTTCATCGTCAATAAGATGTTCCAAGTGATACAGTAAACCTGAAGTGAAGCATCAGAATCTAAAACTGGACTCACAGGAGAGGTTCAAATCATAGAAAGTTAGAGTGTCAGTCCTCTTTTACTTAAGTCGGCATTGTGCCTTTTGTATTACATTCCGATGCAATTTCTGTGTTTCATCGTCAATAAGAAGGTGCAAGGTATACAGTAAACCTGAAGTGAAGCATCGGATTCTAAAATTGGACTCACAGGAGAGGTTCAAATCATAGAAAGTGAGAGTGTCAGTCTTCTTGTACTTAAGTCGGCATTGTGCCATTTGTATTAAATTCGGATGCAATTTCTGTGTTTCATCCTCAATATGAAGGTCCAAGGGATACAGTAAACCTGGAGTGAAGCGTCGGAATCTAAATCTAGACTCACAGGAGGGGTTCAAATCATAGAAAGTTAGAGTGTCACTCCTCTTGTACTTAAGTCGGCATTGTTCCATTTGTATTAAATTCGGATGCAATTTCTGAGTTTCATCGTCAATAAGAAAGTCAAAGTGATACAGTAAAACTGAAGCGAAGCATCGGAATCTAAAACTGGACTCACAGGAGAGGTTCAAATCATAGAAAGTTAGAAAATCAGTCCTCTTGTACTTATGTCGGCATTGTGCCTTTTCTATTAAATTCGGATGCAATTTCTGTGTTTCATCGCCAATAAGAAGGTGCAAGGTACACAGTAAACCTGAAGTGATGCATCAGAATCTAAAACTGGACTCACAGGAGTGGTTCAAATCATAGAAAGTGAGAGTGTCAGTCCTCTTGTACTTAAGTCGACATTATGCCATTTGTATTAAATTCGGATGCAATTTCTGTGTTTCATCGTCAATAAGAAGGTCCAAGGGATACAGTAAATCTGAAGTGAAGCATCGGAATCTAAAACTGGACTCACAGGACAGGTTCAAATCATAGAAAGTTAGAGTTTCACTCCTCCTGTACTTAAATTGGAATTGTGCCCTTTGTATTAAATTCGGATGCAAATTCTGTGTTTCATAGTCAATAAGAAGGTCCAAATGATACAGTAAACCTGAAGTGAAGCATCGGAATTTAAAACTGGGCTCACAGGAGAGGTTCGAATCATAGAAAATTAGTGTGTCAGTCCTCTTGTACCTAAGTCGGAATTGTGCCTTTTGAATTTAATTCCGATGCAATTTCTGTGTTTCATCGTCAATAAGAAGGTGCAAGGTATACAGTAAACCTGAAGTGAAGCATCGGAATCTAAAACTGGTCTCACAGGAGAGGTTCAAATCATAGAATGTTAGAGTGTCACTCCCCTTGCACTTAAGTCGGTATTGTGCCTTTAGTATTAAACTCAGATGCAATTTCTGTGTTTCATCGCCAATAAGAAAGTACAAGGGATACAGTAAACCTGAAGGGAAGCATCGGAATCTAAAACTGGACTCACAGGGGAGGTTCTAATCATAGAAAGTTAGAATGTCAGTCCTCTTGTACTTCAGTCGGCATTGTGCCTTTTGTATTAAATTTGGATGCAATTTCTGTGTTTCATCGTCAACAAGAAAGTCCTAGGGATACAGTAAACCTGAAGTGAAGCATCGGAATCTAAAACTGGACTCACAGGAGAGGTTCATATCATAGAAAGTTAGAGTGTCAGTCCTCTTTTACTTTAGTCGGCATTGTGCCTTTTGTATTAAATTCCGAAGCAATTTCTGTGTTGTATTGTCAATAATAAGGTGCAAGGTATACAGTAAACCTGAAGTGAAGCATCGGAATCTAAAACTGGTCTCACAGGAGCGGTTCAAATCATAGAAAGTTAGAGTGTCACTCCCCTCCCCTGAAGTCGGCATTGTGCCTTTGGAATTAATTTGAGATGCAATTTCTGTGTTTCATCGTCAATAAGAAGGTGCCAGGTATACAGTAAACCTGAAGTGATGCATGGGAATCTAAAACTGGACTCACAGAAGAGGTTCGAATCATAGAAAGTTAGAGTGTCAGTCCTCTTGCACTTATGTCGACATAGTGCCATTTGTATTACATTCGGATGCAATTTCTGTGTTTCAACGTCAATAAGAAGGTCCAAGGGATACAGTAAACCTTAAGTTAAGCAACGGAATCTAAAACTCTACTCGCAGGAGAGGTTCAAATCATAGAATGTTAGAGTGCCAGTCCTCTTTTACTTAAGTCGGCATTGTGCCTTTTGTATTAAATTCGGATCCAATATCTGTATTTCATCGTCAATAAGAAGGTCGAAGAGATACAGTAAACCTGATGTGAAGTATCGGAATCAAAAACTGGACTCATAGGAGAGCTTCAAATCATAGAAAGTGAGAGTGTCAGTCCTCTTGTACTTAGGTCGGCATTGTGCCATTTGTATTAAAATTCGGATGCAATTTCTGTGTTTCATCGTCAATAAGAAGGTCCAAGGGATACAGTAAACCTGAAGTGAAGCATCGGAATCTAAAACTGGTCTCACAGGAGAGGTTCAAATCATAGAAAGTTAGAGTGTCACTCCTCTTGCACTTAAGTCGGTATTGTGCCTTTTGTATTAAATTCAGATGCAATTTCTGTGTTTCATCGTCAATAAGAAAGTACAAGGGATACAGTAAACCTGAAGTGAAGCATCGGAATCTAAAACTGGACTCACAGGAGAGGTTCAAATCATAGAAGGTTAGAATGTCAGTCCTCTTGTACTTCAGTCGGCATTGTGCCTTTTGTATTAAATTCGGATGCAATTTCTGTAATTCATCGTCAATAAGAAGGTGCAAGGTATACAGTGAACCTGAAGTGAAGGATCGGAATCTAAAACAGGCCGCACAGGAGAGGTTCAAATCATAGAAAGTGAGAGTGTCAGTCCTCTTGTACTTAAGTCGGCATTGTGCCCTTTGTATTAAATTTGGATGCAATTTCTGTGTTTAATCGTCAATAAGAAAGTCCAAGAGATACAGTAAACCTGAAGTGAAGCATCGGAATCTAAAACTGGACTCACAGGAGAGGTTCATATCATTGAAAGTTAGAGTGTTAGTCCTCTTTTACGTAAGTCGGCATTGTGCCTTTTGTATTAAATTCGGATGCAATTTCTGTGTTTCATCGTCAATAAGAAGGTGCAAGGTATACAGTAACCCTGAAGTGAAGCATCGGGACCTAAAACTGGAATTACAGGAGAGGTTGAAATCATAGAAAGTGAGAGTGTCAGTCCTCTTGTACTTAAGTCGGCATTGTGGCATTTGTATTAAATTCGGATGCAATTTCTGTGTATCATCGTCAATAAGAAGGTCCAAGAGATACAGTAAACCTGAAGTGAAGCATCGGAATCTAAAACTGGACTCACAGGAGAGGTTCAAATCATAGAAAGTGAGAGTGTCAGTCCTCTTTTACTTAAGTCGGCATTGTGCCTTTTGTATTAAATTCGTATGCAATTACTGTGTTTCATCGTCAATAAGATGTTCCAAGTGATACAGTAAACCTGAAGTGAAGCATCAGAATCTAAAACTGGACTCACAGGAGAGGTTCAAATCATAGAAAGTTAGAGTGTCAGTCCTCTTTTACTTAAGTCGGCATTGTGCCTTTTGTATTACATTCCGATGCAATTTCTGTGTTTCATCGTCAATAAGAAGGTGCAAGGTATACAGTAAACCTGAAGTGAAGCATCGGATTCTAAAATTGGACTCACAGGAGAGGTTCAAATCATAGAAAGTGAGAGTGTCAGTCTTCTTGTACTTAAGTCGGCATTGTGCCATTTGTATTAAATTCGGATGCAATTTCTGTGTTTCATCCTCAATATGAAGGTCCAAGGGATACAGTAAACCTGGAGTGAAGCGTCGGAATCTAAATCTAGACTCACAGGAGGGGTTCAAATCATAGAAAGTTAGAGTGTCACTCCTCTTGTACTTAAGTCGGCATTGTTCCATTTGTATTAAATTCGGATGCAATTTCTGAGTTTCATCGTCAATAAGAAAGTCAAAGTGATACAGTAAAACTGAAGCGAAGCATCGGAATCTAAAACTGGACTCACAGGAGAGGTTCAAATCATAGAAAGTTAGAAAATCAGTCCTCTTGTACTTATGTCGGCATTGTGCCTTTTCTATTAAATTCGGATGCAATTTCTGTGTTTCATCGCCAATAAGAAGGTGCAAGGTACACAGTAAACCTGAAGTGATGCATCAGAATCTAAAACTGGACTCACAGGAGTGGTTCAAATCATAGAAAGTGAGAGTGTCAGTCCTCTTGTACTTAAGTCGACATTATGCCATTTGTATTAAATTCGGATGCAATTTCTGTGTTTCATCGTCAATAAGAAGGTCCAAGGGATACAGTAAATCTGAAGTGAAGCATCGGAATCTAAAACTGGACTCACAGGACAGGTTCAAATCATAGAAAGTTAGAGTTTCACTCCTCCTGTACTTAAATTGGAATTGTGCCCTTTGTATTAAATTCGGATGCAAATTCTGTGTTTCATAGTCAATAAGAAGGTCCAAATGATACAGTAATCCTGAAGTGAAGCATCGGAATTTAAAACTGGGCTCACAGGAGAGGTTCGAATCATAGAAAATTAGTGTGTCAGTCCTCTTGTACCTAAGTCGGAATTGTGCCTTTTGAATTTAATTCCGATGCAATTTCTGTGTTTCATCGTCAATAAGAAGGTGCAAGGTATACAGTAAACCTGAAGTGAAGCATCGGAATCTAAAACTGGTCTCACAGGAGAGGTTCAAATCATAGAATGTTAGAGTGTCACTCCCCTTGCACTTAAGTCGGTATTGTGCCTTTAGTATTAAACTCAGATGCAATTTCTGTGTTTCATCGCCAATAAGAAAGCACAAGGGATACAGTAAACCTGAAGGGAAGCATCGGAATCTAAAACTGGACTCACAGGGGAGGTTCTAATCATAGAAAGTTAGAATGTCAGTCCTCTTGTACTTCAGTCGGCATTGTGCCTTTTGTATTAAATTTGGATGCAATTTCTGTGTTTCATCGTCAACAAGAAAGTCCTAGGGATACAGTAAACCTGAAGTGAAGCATCGGAATCTAAAACTGGACTCACAGGAGAGGTTCATATCATAGAAAGTTAGAGTGTCAGTCCTCTTTTACTTTAGTCGGCATTGTGCCTTTTGTATTAAATTCCGAAGCAATTTCTGTGTTATATTGTCAATAATAAGGTGCAAGGTATACAGTAAACCTGAAGTGAAGCATCGGAATCTAAAACTGGTCTCACAGGAGCGGTTCAAATCATAGAAAGTTAGAGTGTCACTCCCCTCCCCTGAAGTCGGCATTGTGCCTTTGGAATTAATTTGAGATGCAATTTCTGTGTTTCATCGTCAATAAGAAGGTGCCAGGTATACAGTAAACCTGAAGTGATGCATGGGAATCTAAAACTGGACTCACAGAAGAGGTTCGAATCATAGAAAGTTAGAGTGTCAGTCCTCTTGCACTTATGTCGACATAGTGCCATTTGTATTACATTCGGATGCAATTTCTGTGTTTCATCGTCAATAAGAAGGTCCAAGGGATACAGTAAATCTGAAGTGAAACATCGGGATCTAAAACTGGACTCACAGGAGAGGTTCAAATCATAGAAAGTTAGAGTTTCACTCCCCCTGTACTTAAGTCGGTATTGTGCCCTTTGTATTAAATTCCGATGCAATTTCTGTGTTTCATCGTCAATAAGAAGGTCCAAATGATACAGTAAACCTGAAGTGAAGCATCGGAATTTAAAACTGGACTCACAGGAGAGGTTCGAATGATAGAAAGTTAGAATGTCAGTCCTCTTGCACTTAAGACGGCATTGTGCCTTTTGAATTTAATTCCGATGCAATTTCTGTGTTTTATCGTCAATAAGAAGGTGCAAGTTATACAGTAAACCTGAAGTGAAGCATCGGAATCTAAAACTGGTATCACAGGAGAGGTTCAAATCATAGAAAGTGAGAGTGTCAGTCCTCCTGTACTTAAGTCGGCATTGTGCCTTTTATATTAAATTTGGATGCAATTTCTGTGTTTCATCGTCAATAAGAAAGTCCTAGGGATACAGTAAACCTGAAGTGAAGCATCGGAATCTAAAACTGGACTCACAGGAGAGGTTCATATCATAGAAAGTTAGAGTATCAGTTCTCTTTTACTTGAGTCGGCATTGTGCCTTTTGTATTAAATTCCGATGCAATTTTTGTGTTATATTGTCAATAATAATGTGCAAGGTATACAGTTAACCTGAAGTGAAGCATCGGAATCTAAAACTGGACTCACAGGAGAGGTTCAAATCATAGAAAATGAGAGTGTCAGTCATCTTGTACTTAAGTCGGCATTGTGCCATTTGTATTAAATTCGGATGCAATTTCTGTGTTTCATCGTCAATATGAAGGTCCAAGGTATACAGTAAACCAGAAGTGAAGCATCGTAATCTAAAACTGGACTCAGAGGAGAGGTTCAAATCGTAGAAAGTTAGAGTGTCACTCCTCTTGTACTTAAGTCGGTATTGTGCCATTTGTATTAAATTCCGATGCAATTTCTGTGTTTCATCGTCAATAAGAAAGTCAAAGTGATGCAGTAAACCTGAAGTGATGCATCGGAATCTAAAACTGGACTCACAGGAGAGGTTCAAATCATAGAAAGATAGATTGTGAGCCCTCTTGTACTTATGTCGGCATTGTGCCTTTGGAATTAAATTGGGATGCAATTTCTGTGTTTCATCGTCAATTAGAAGGTGAAAGGTATACAGTAAACCTGAAGTGATGCATGGGAATCTAAAACTGGACTCACAGGAGTGGTTCAAATCATAGAAAGTGAGAGTGTCAGTCCTCTTGTACTTAAGTCGACATTGTGCCATTTGTATTAAATTCGGATGCAATTTCTGTGTTTCATCGTCAATAAGAAGATCCAATGGATACAGTAAATCTGAAGTGTAGCATCGGAATCTTAAACTGGACTCACAGGAGAGATTCAAATCATACAAAATTAGAGTTTCACTCCCCCTGTACTTAAGTCGGTATTGTGCCCTCTGTATTAAATTCGGTTGCAATTTCTGTGTTTCATCGTCAATAAGAAGGTCCCAGGGAAACAGTAAACCTGAAGTGAAGCATCGGAATCTAAAACTGGACTCACAAGAGAGGTTCAAATCATAGAATGTTAGGGTGTCACTCCTCTTGTGCTTAAGTCGGTCTTGTGCCTTTTGTATTAAATTCGGATGCAATTTCTGTGTTTCATCTTCAATAAGAAGGTCCAAGGGATACAGTAAACCTTAAGTGAAGCATCGGAATCTAAAACTGGACTCGCAGGAGAGGTGCAAATCATAGAATGTTAGAGTGTCCGTCCTCTTTTACTAAAGTCGCCATTGTGGCTTTTGTATTATATTCGAATGCAATTTCTGTGTTTCATCGTCAATAAGAAAGTCCAAGGGATACTGTGATCCTGAAGTGAAGCATCGGAATCGAAAACTGGACTCACAGGAGAGGTTCAAATCATAGAAAGTGAGAGTGTGAATCCTTTTTTACTTCAGTCGGCATTGTGCCTTCTGTATTAAATTCGGATGCAATTTCTGTGTTTCATCGTCAATAAGAAGGTGCAAGGGATACAGTAAACCTGAAGTGAAGCATCGGAATGTAAAACTGGACTCACAGGAGAGGTTCAAATCATAGAAATTGAGAGTGTCAGTCGTCTTGTACTTAAGTCGGAATTGTGCCCTTTATATTAAATTCGGATGCAATTTCTGTGTTTCATCGTCAATAAGAAGGTCCAACGGATACAGTAAACCTGAAGTGAAGCATCGGAATCTAAAACTGGACTCGCAGGAGAGGTTCAGATCATTGAATGTTAGAGTGTCACTCCTCTTGTGCTCAAGTCGGTATTGTGCCTTTTGTATTAAATTCGGATGCAATTTCTGTGTTTCATCATCAATAAGAAGGTCCAAGGGATACAGTAAACCTTAAGTGAAGCATCGGAATCTAAAACTGGACTCACAGGAGAGATTAGAATCATAGAAAGTTAGAGTGTCAGTCCTCTTGCACTTAAGTCGGCATTGTGCCTTTTGAATTTAATTCCGATGCAATTTCTGTGTTTCATCGTCAATAAGAAGGTGCAAGGTATACAGTAAACCTGAAGTGAAGCATCGGAATCTAAAACTGGACTCACGGGAGAGGTTCAAATCATAGAAAGTGAGAGTATCAGTCCTATTGTACTTAAGTCGGCATTGTGCCATTTGTATTAAAATCGGATGCAATTTCTGTGTTTCATCGTCAATAAGAAGGTCCAAGGGATACAGTAAACCTGAAGTGAAGCAATGGAATCTAAAACTGGACTCACAGGAGAGGTTCAAATCATAGAAATTTAGAGTTTCACTTCTCCTGTACTTAAGTCGGTATTGTGCCCTTTGTATTAAATTCGGATCCTATTTCTGTGTTTCATCGTCAATAAGAAGGTCCAATAGATACAGTAAACCTGAAGATAAGCATCGGAATCTATAACTGGGCTCCCTGGAGAGGTTCAAATCATAGAATGTTAGAGTGTCAGTCCTCTTTTACTTAAGTCGGCATTGTGGCTTTTGTATTATATTCGAATGCAATTTCTGTGTTTCATCGTCAATAAGAAAGTCCAAGGGATACAGTGAACCTGAAGTGAAGCATCGGAATCGAAAACTGGACTCACAGGAGAGGTTCAAATCATAGAAAGTGAGAGTGTTAGTCCTCTTGTATTTAAGTCGGCATTGTGCCATTTATATTGAATTCGGATGCAATTTCTGTGTTTCATCGTCAATAAGAAGGTCCAAGGGATACAGTAAACCCTCTGTGAAGCATCGGAATCTAAAACTGGACTCACAGGAGAGGTTCGAATCATAGAAAGTTAGAGTGTCAATTCTATGGCACTTAAGTCGGCATTCTGCCTTTTGAATTTATTTCCGATGCCATTTCTGTGTTTCATCGTCAATAAGAAGGTGCAAGGTATACAGTAAACCCGAAGTGAAGCATCGGAATCTAAAACTGGACTCACAGGAGAGGTTCATTTCATAGAGAGTTAGAGTTCACTCCCCCTGTACTTAAGTCGTTATTATGCTCTTTGTATTAAATTCGGATGCAAATTCTGTGTTTCATCGTCAATAAGAAGGTCCAAGGGAAACAGTAAACCTGAAGTGAATCATCGGAATCTAAAACTGGTCTCACAGGAGAGGTTCAAATCATAGAAAGTGAGAGTGTCAGTCCTCTTGTACTTAAGTCGGCATTGCGCCATTTATATTAAATTCGGATGCAATTTCTGTGTTTCATCGTCAATAAGAAGGTCCAAAGGATACAGTAAACCTGAAGTGAAGCATCGGAATCTAAAACTGGACGCACACTAGAGGTTCAAATCATAGAATGTTAGAGTGTCACTCCTGTTGTACTTAAGTCGGTATTGTGCCTTTTGTATTAAATTCGGATGCAATTTCTGTGTTTCATCGTCAATAAGAAGGTCCCAGGGATACAGTAAACCTTAATGGAAGCATCGGAATCTGAAACTGGACTCTCAGGAGAGGTTCAAATCATAGAATGTTAGAGTGTCAGTCCTCTTGTACTTAAGTCGGCATTGTGCTATTTATACTAAATTCGGATGCAATTTCTGTGTTTCATCGTCAAGAAGAAGGTCCAAGGGATACAGTAAACCTGAAGTGAAGCATCGGAATCTAAAACTTGACTCACAGGAGAGATTCAAATCATTGAATGTTAGAGTTTCACTCCGCTTGTGCTTAAGTCGGTATTGTGCCCTTTGTATTAAATTCGGATGCTAATTGTGTGTTTCATCGTCAATGAGAAGGTCCAAGGGATACAGTAAACCTGAAGTGAAGATTCGGAATCTAAAACTGGACTCACAGGAGAGGTTCAAATCATAGAAAGTGAGAGTGTCAGTCCTCTTGTACTTAAGTCGGCATTGCGCCATTTATATTAAATTCGGACGCAATTTCTGTGTTTCATCGTCAATAAGAAGGTCCCAGAGATACAGTAAACCTGAAGTGCAGCATCGGAATCTAAAACTGGACTCTCAGGAGAGGTTCAAATCATAGAATGTTAGAGTGTCAGTCCTCCTGTACTTAAGTCGGTATTGTGCCCTTTGTATTAAATTCGGATGCAAATTCTGTGTTTCATCGTCAATAAGAAGGTCCAAGGGATACAGTAAACCTGAAGTGAAGCATCGGAATCTAAAACTGGACTCACAGGAGAGGTTCAAATCATAGAAAGTGGGAGTGTCACTCCTCTTGTACTTAAGTCGGTAATGTGCCTTATGTCTTGAAATCGGATGCAATTTCTGTGTTTCATCGTCAATAAGAAGGTCCACGGGATACAGTAAACCTTAAGTGAAGCATCGGAATCTAAAACTGGACTCTCAGAAGAGGTTCAAATCATAGAATGTTAGAGTGTCAGTCCCCTTTTACTTAAGTCGGCATTGTGCCTTTTTTATTAATTCCGATTGCAATTTCTATGTGTCATCGTCATTACGAAGGTGCAAGGTATACAGTAAACCTGAAGTGAAGCATCGGAATCTAATACTGGACTCACAGGAGAGGTTCAAGTCATAGAAAGTGAGAGTGTAGGTCCTCTTGTACTTAAGTCGACATTGAGCCATTTGTATTAAATTCGGATGCAATTTCTGTGTTTCATCGTCAATAAGAAGGTCCAAGTGATACAGTAAATCTGAAGTGAAGCATCGGAATCTAAAACTGGACTCACAGGAGAGGTTCAAAACATAGAAAGTGAGAGTGTCAGTCCTCTTGTACTTAAGTCGGCATTGTACCTTTTGTTTTAAATTCGGATGCAATTACTGTGTTTCATCATCAAGAAGAAGGTCCAAGGGATACAGTAAACCTGAAATGAAGCATCGGAATCTCAAACTGGACTCACAGGAGAGGTTCAAATCAAAAAAAGTTAGAGTGTCAGTCCTCTTTTACTTAAGCCGGCATTTTGACTTTTGAATTTAATTCCGATTCAATTTCTGCCTTTCATCGTCAAAAAGAATGTCCAAGGTATATTGTAAACCTGAAGTGAAGCATCGGAATCTATAACTTGACTCACAGGAGAGGTTCAGATCATAGAAAGTGAGAGTGTCAGTCCTCTTTTACTTAAGCCGGCATTTTGCCTTTTGAATTTAATTCCGATTCAATTTCTGTCTTTCATCGTCAAAAGGAATGTCCAAGGGATACAGTAAACCTGAAGGGAAGCATCGGAATCTGAAACTGGACTCACAGGGGAGGTTCACATCATAGACAGTGAGAGTGTCAGTCCTCTTGTACTTAAGTCGGCATTATGCCATTTGTATTAAATTCGGAAGCAATATCTGTGTTTCATCGTCAACTAGAAGGTCCTAGGGATGCAGTAAACCTAAAGTGAAGCATCGGAATCTAAAACTGGACTCACAGGAGAGATTCAAATCATAGAAGGTTAGAGTGTCACTCCTCTTGTACTTAAGTCCGCATTGTGCCTTTTGAATTTAATTCCGATGCTATTTCTGTGTTTCATTGTCAATAAGAAGGTGCAAGGTATGCAGTAAACCTGAAGTGAAGCATCGGAATCTAAAACTGGACACACAGGCGAGGTTCAAATCATAGAAAGTGAGAGTGTCAGTCCTCTTTTACTTAAGCAGGCATTTTGCCTTTTGAATTTAATTCCGATTCAATTTCTGTCTTTCATCGTCAAAAAGAATGTCCAAGAGATACAGTAAACCTGAAATGAAGCATCGGAATCTAAAACTGGACTCAGAGGAGAGGTTCAAATCGTAGAAAGTTAGAGTGTCACTCCTCTTGTACTTAAGTCGGTATTGTGCCATTTGTATTAAATTCCGATGCAATTTCTGTGTTTCATCGTCAATAAGAAAGTCAAAGTGATGCAGTAAACCTGAAGTGATGCATCGGAATCTAAAACTGGACTCACAGGAGAGGTTCAAATCATAGAAAGATAGATTGTGAGCCCTCTTGTACTTATGTCGGCATTGTGCCTTTGGAATTAAATTGGGATGCAATTTCTGTGTTTCATCGTCAATTAGAAGGTGAAAGGTATACAGTAAACCTGAAGTGATGCATGGGAATCTAAAACTGGACTCACAGGAGTGGTTCAAATCATAGAAAGTGAGAGTGTCAGTCCTCTTGTACTTAAGTCGACATTGTGCCATTTGTATTAAATTCGGATGCAATTTCTGTGTTTCATCGTCAATAAGAAGATCCAATGGATACAGTAAATCTGAAGTGTAGCATCGGAATCTTAAACTGGACTCACAGGAGAGATTCAAATCATACAAAATTAGAGTTTCACTCCCCCTGTACTTAAGTCGGTATTGTGCCCTCTGTATTAAATTCGGTTGCAATTTCTGTGTTTCATCGTCAATAAGAAGGTCCCAGGGAAACAGTAAACCTGAAGTGAAGCATCGGAATCTAAAACTGGACTCACAAGAGAGGTTCAAATCATAGAATGTTAGGGTGTCACTCCTCTTGTGCTTAAGTCGGTCTTGTGCCTTTTGTATTAAATTCGGATGCAATTTCTGTGTTTCATCTTCAATAAGAAGGTCCAAGGGATACAGTAAACCTTAAGTGAAGCATCGGAATCTAAAACTGAACTCGCAGGAGAGGTGCAAATCATAGAATGTTAGAGTGTCCGTCCTCTTTTACTAAAGTCGCCATTGTGGCTTTTGTATTATATTCGAATGCAATTTCTGTGTTTCATCGTCAATAAGAAAGTCCAAGGGATACTGTGATCCTGAAGTGAAGCATCGGAATCGAAAACTGGACTCACAGGAGAGGTTCAAATCATAGAAAGTGAGAGTGTGAATCCTTTTTTACTTCAGTCGGCATTGTGCCTTCTGTATTAAATTCGGATGCAATTTCTGTGTTTCATCGTCAATAAGAAGGTGCAAGGGATACAGTAAACCTGAAGTGAAGCATCGGAATGTAAAACTGGACTCACAGGAGAGGTTCAAATCATAGAAATTGAGAGTGTCAGTCGTCTTGTACTTAAGTCGGAATTGTGCCCTTTATATTAAACTCGGATGCAATTTCTGTGTTTCATCGTCAATAAGAAGGTCCAACGGATACAGTAAACCTGAAGTGAAGCATCGGAATCTAAAACTGGACTCGCAGGAGAGGTTCAGATCATTGAATGTTAGAGTGTCACTCCTCTTGTGCTCAAGTCGGTATTGTGCCTTTTGTATTAAATTCGGATGCAATTTCTGTGTTTCATCATCAATAAGAAGGTCCAAGGGATACAGTAAACCTTAAGTGAAGCATCGGAATCTAAAACTGGACTCACAGGAGAGATTAGAATCATAGAAAGTTAGAGTGTCAGTCCTCTTGCACTTAAGTCGGCATTGTGCCTTTTGAATTTAATTCCGATGCAATTTCTGTGTTTCATCGTCAATAAGAAGGTGCAAGGTATACAGTAAACCTGAAGTGAAGCATCGGAATCTAAAACTGGACTCACGGGAGAGGTTCAAATCATAGAAAGTGAGAGTATCAGTCCTATTGTACTTAAGTCGGCATTGTGCCATTTGTATTAAAATCGGATGCAATTTCTGTGTTTCATCGTCAATAAGAAGGTCCAAGGGATACAGTAAACCTGAAGTGAAGCAATGGAATCTAAAACTGGACTCACAGGAGAGGTTCAAATCATAGAAATTTAGAGTTTCACTTCTCCTGTACTTAAGTCGGTATTGTGCCCTTTGTATTAAATTCGGATCCTATTTCTGTGTTTCATCGTCAATAAGAAGGTCCAATAGATACAGTAAACCTGAAGATAAGCATCGGAATCTATAACTGGGCTCCCTGGAGAGGTTCAAATCATAGAATGTTAGAGTGTCAGTCCTCTTTTACTTAAGTCGGCATTGTGGCTTTTGTATTATATTCGAATGCAATTTCTGTGTTTCATCGTCAATAAGAAAGTCCAAGGGATACAGTGAACCTGAAGTGAAGCATCGGAATCGAAAACTGGACTCACAGGAGAGGTTCAAATCATAGAAAGTGAGAGTGTTAGTCCTCTTGTATTTAAGTCGGCATTGTGCCATTTATATTAAATTCGGATGCAATTTCTGTGTTTCATCGTCAATAAGAAGGTCCAAGGGATACAGTAAACCCTCTGTGAAGCATCGGAATCTAAAACTGGACTCACAGGAGAGGTTCGAATCATAGAAAGTTAGAGTGTCAATTCTATGGCACTTAAGTCGGCATTGTGCCTTTTGAATTTATTTCCGATGCCATTTCTGTGTTTCATCGTCAATAAGAAGGTGCAAGGTATACAGTAAACCCGAAGTGAAGCATCGGAATCTAAAACTGGACTCACAGGAGAGGTTCATTTCATAGAGAGTTAGAGTTCACTCCCCCTGTACTTAAGTCGTTATTATGCTCTTTGTATTAAATTCGGATGCAAATTCTGTGTTTCATCGTCAATAAGAAGGTCCAAGGGAAATAGTAAACCTGAAGTGAATCATCGGAATCTAAAACTGGTCTCACAGGAGAGGTTCAAATCATAGAAAGTGAGAGTGTCAGTCCTCTTGTACTTAAGTCGGCATTGCGCCATTTATATTAAATTCGGATGCAATTTCTGTGTTTCATCGTCAATAAGAAGGTCCAAAGGATACAGTAAACCTGAAGTGAAGCATCGGAATCTAAAACTGGACGCACACTAGAGGTTCAAATCATAGAATGTTAGAGTGTCACTCCTGTTGTACTTAAGTCGGTATTGTGCCTTTTGTATTAAATTCGGATGCAATTTCTGTGTTTCATCGTCAATAAGAAGGTCCCAGGGATACAGTAAACCTTAATGGAAGCATCGGAATCTGAAACTGGACTCTCAGGAGAGGTTCAAATCATAGAATGTTAGAGTGTCAGTCCTCTTGTACTTAAGTCGGCATTGTGCTATTTATACTAAATTCGGATGCAATTTCTGTGTTTCATCGTCAAGAAGAAGGTCCAAGGGATACAGTAAACCTGAAGTGAAGCATCGGAATCTAAAACTTGACTCACAGGAGAGATTCAAATCATTGAATGTTAGAGTTTCACTCCGCTTGTGCTTAAGTCGGTATTGTGCCCTTTGTATTAAATTCGGATGCTAATTGTGTGTTTCATCGTCAATGAGAAGGTCCAAGGGATACAGTAAACCTGAAGTGAAGATTCGGAATCTAAAACTGGACTCACAGGAGAGGTTCAAATCATAGAAAGTGAGAGTGTCAGTCCTCTTGTACTTAAGTCGGCATTGCGCCATTTATATTAAATTCGGACGCAATTTCTGTGTTTCATCGTCAATAAGAAGGTCCCAGAGATACAGTAAACCTGAAGTGCAGCATCGGAATCTAAAACTGGACTCTCAGGAGAGGTTCAAATCATAGAATGTTAGAGTGTCAGTCCTCCTGTACTTAAGTCGGTATTGTGCCCTTTGTATTAAATTCGGATGCAAATTCTGTGTTTCATCGTCAATAAGAAGGTCCAAGGGATACAGTAAACCTGAAGTGAAGCATCGGAATCTAAAACTGGACTCACAGGAGAGGTTCAAATCATAGAAAGTGGGAGTGTCACTCCTCTTGTACTTAAGTCGGTATTGTGCCTTATGTCTTGAAATCGGATGCAATTTCTGTGTTTCATCGTCAATAAGAAGGTCCACGGGATACAGTAAACCTTAAGTGAAGCATCGGAATCTAAAACTGGACTCTCAGAAGAGGTTCAAATCATAGAATGTTAGAGTGTCAGTCCCCTTTTACTTAAGTCGGCATTGTGCCTTTTTTATTAATTCCGATTGCAATTTCTATGTGTCATCGTCATTACGAAGGTGCAAGGTATACAGTAAACCTGAAGTGAAGCATCGGAATCTAATACTGGACTCACAGGAGAGGTTCAAGTCATAGAAAGTGAGAGTGTAGGTCCTCTTGTACTTAAGTCGACATTGAGCCATATGTATTAAATTCGGATGCAATTTCTGTGTTTCATCGTCAATAAGAAGGTCCAAGTGATACAGTAAATCTGAAGTGAAGCATCGGAATCTAAAACTGGACTCACAGGAGAGGTTCAAAACATAGAAAGTGAGAGTGTCAGTCCTCTTGTACTTAAGTCGGCATTGTACCTTTTGTTTTAAATTCGGATGCAATTACTGTGTTTCATCATCAAGAAGAAGGTCCAAGGGATACAGTAAACCTGAAATGAAGCATCGGAATCTCAAACTGGACTCACAGGAGAGGTTCAAATCAAAAAAAGTTAGAGTGTCAGTCCTCTTTTACTTAAGCCGGCATTTTGACTTTTGAATTTAATTCCGATTCAATTTCTGCCTTTCATCGTCAAAAAGAATGTCCAGGGTATATTGTAAACCTGAAGTGAAGCATCGGAATCTATAACTTGACTCACAGGAGAGGTTCAGATCATAGAAAGTGAGAGTGTCAGTCCTCTTTTACTTAAGCCGGCATTTTGCCTTTTGAATTTAATTCCGATTCAATTTCTGTCTTTCATCGTCAAAAGGAATGTCCAAGGGATACAGTAAACCTGAAGGGAAGCATCGGAATCTGAAACTGGACTCACAGGGGAGGTTCACATCATAGACAGTGAGAGTGTCAGTCCTCTTGTACTTAAGTCGGCATTATGCCATTTGTATTAAATTCGGAAGCAATATCTGTGTTTCATCGTCAACTAGAAGGTCCTAGGGATGCAGTAAACCTAAAGTGAAGCATCGGAATCTAAAACTGGACTCACAGGAGAGATTCAAATCATAGAAGGTTAGAGTGTCACTCCTCTTGTACTTAAGTCCGCATTGTGCCTTTTGAATTTAATTCCGATGCTATTTCTGTGTTTCATTGTCAATAAGAAGGTGCAAGGTATGCAGTAAACCTGAAGTGGAGCATCGGAATCTAAAACTGGACACACAGGCGAGGTTCAAATCATAGAAAGTGAGAGTGTCAGTCCTCTTTTACTTAAGCAGGCATTTTGCCTTTTGAATTTAATTCCGATTCAATTTCTGTCTTTCATCGTCAAAAAGAATGTCCAAGAGATACAGTAAACCTGAAATGAAGCATCGGAATCTAAAACTGGACTCACAGGAGAGGTTCAAATCATAGAAAGTGAGAGTGTCAGTCCTCTTGTACTAAAGTCGGCATTATGCCATTTGTTTTAAATTAGGAAGCAATATCTGTGTTCCATCGTCAATAAGAAGGTCCAAGGGATGCAGTAAACCTAAAGTGAAGCATCGGAATCTAAAACTGGTCTCACAGGAGAGATTCAAATCATAGAAGGTTAGAGTGTCACTCCTCTTGTACTTAAGTCGGTATTGTGCCTTTTGTATTAAATTCGGATGCAATTTCTGTGTTTCTTCGTCAATAAGAAGGTCCGAGGGATACAGTAAACCTTAAGTGAAGCATCTGAATCTAATACTGGACTCGCAGGAGAGGTTCAAATCATAGAATGTTAGAGTGTCAGTCCTCTTTTACTTAAGTCGGCATTGAGCCTTTTGTATTAAATTCGGATGCAATTTCTGTGTTTCATCGTCAATAATAAAGTGCAAGGTATACAGTAAACCTGAAGTGAAGCATCGGAATCTAATACTGGACTCACAGGAGAGGTTCAAATCATAGAAAGTAAGAGTGTCAGTCTTCTTGTACTTAAGTCGGCATTTTGATAATTGTATTAAATTCGGATGCAATTTCTGTGTTTCATCGTCAATAAGAAGGTCCAAGGGATGCAGTAAACCTGAAGTGAAGCATCGGAATCTAAAACTGGACTCACAGGAGAGGTTCGAATCATAGAAAGTTAGAGTGTCAGTCATCTTGCTCTTAAGTCGGCATTGTGCCTTTTGAATTTAATTCCGATGCAATTTCTGTGTTTCATCGTCAATAAGAAGGTGCAAGGTATACAGTAAACCTGAAGTGAAGCATCGGAATCTAAAACTGGACTCACAGGAGAGGTTCAAATCATAGAAAGTGAGAGTGTCAGTCCTTTTTTACTTCAGTCGGCATTGTGCCTTCTGTATTACATTCGGATGCAATTTCTGTGTCTCATCGTCAATACGAAGGTCCAAGGGATTCAGTAAATCTGGAGTGAAGCATCGGAATCTAAAACTGGACTCACAGGAGAGGTTCAAATCATAGAAAGTGAGAGTGTCAGTCCTCTCGTACTTAAGTCGGCATTGTGCCTTTTGTATTAAATTCGGATGCAATTTCTGTGTCTCATCGTCAATAAGAAGGTCCAAGCGATACAGTTAACCAGAAGAGAAGCATCGGAATCTAAAACTGGACTCACAGGAGAGGTTCAAATCATAGAAAGTTAGAGTGTCACTCCTCCTGCACTTAAATCGGTATTGTGCCCTTTGTATTAAATTCGGATGCAATTTATGTGTTTCATCGTCAATAAGAAGGTCCAAGGGATACAGCAAACCTGAAGTGAAGCATCGGAATCTAAAACTGGACTCACTGGGAGGTTCGAATCATAGAAAGTTAGAGTGTCAGTCCTCTTGCACTTAAGTCGGCAATGTGCCTTTTGAATTTAATTCCGATGTAATTTCTGTGTTTCATTGTCAATAAGATGGTGCAAGGTATGCAGTAACCCTGAAGTGAAGCATCGGAATCTGAAACTGGACTCACAGGAGAGGTTCAAATCATAGAAAATGAGAGTGTAAGTCCTCTTGTACTTAAATCGGCATTTGCCTTATGTATTAAATTCGGATGCAGTATCTGTGTTACATCGTCAATAAGAATGTCCAAGGGATACAGTAAACCAGAAGTGAAGCATCGGAATCTAAAACTGGACTCACAGGAGAGGTTCAATTCATAGAAAGTTAGAGTTTCACTCCTCCTGTAATTAAGTCGTTATTGTGCCCTTTGTATTAAATTCAGATGCAAATTCTGTGTTTCATCGTCAATAAGAAGGTCCAAGGGATACAGTAAACCAGAAGTGAAGCATCGGAATCTAAAACTGGACTCACAGGAGAGGTTCAAATCATAGAAAGTGAGAGTGACAGTCCTCTTGTACTTATGTCGGCATTGTGCCATTTATACTAAATTCGGATGCAATTTCTGTGTTTCATCGTCAATAAGAAGGTCCAAGGGATACAGTAAACCTGAAGTGAAGCATCGGAATCTAAAACTGGACTCACAGGAGTGGTTCAAGTCATAGAAAGTGAGTGTGTAGGTCCTCTTGTACTTAAGTCGACATTGTACCATTTGTATTAAATTCGGATGCAATTTCTGTGTTTCATCGTCAATAAGAAGGTCCAAGGGATGCAGTGAACCTGAAGTGAAGCATCGGAATCGAAAACTGGACTCACAGGAGAGGTTCAAATCATAGAAAGTGAGAGTGTCAATCCTTCTTTACTTCAGTCGGCATTGTGACTTCCGTATTAAATGCGGATGCAATTTCTGTGTTTCATCGTCAATAAGAAGGTCCAAGGGATACAGTAAATCTGAAGTGAAGCATCGGAATCTTAAACTGGACTCACAGGAGAGGTTCAACTCATAGAAAGTGAGAGTGTCAGTCCTCTTGTACTTAAGTCGGCATTGTGCCTTTTGTTTTAAATTCGGATGCAATTTCTGTGTTTCATCGTCAATGAGAAGTCCAAGGGATACTGCAAACCTGAAGTGAAGCATCGGAATCTAAAACTGGACTCACTGGGTGGTTCGAATCATAGAAAGTTAGAGTGTCAGTCCTCTTACACTTAAGTCGGCATTGTGCCTTTGAATTTAATTCCGATGCAATTTCTGTGTTTCTTCGTCAATAAGTAGGTCCAAGGGGTACAGTAAACCTGAATTGAAGCAACGAAATCTAAAACTGGACTCGCAGGAGAGGTTCAAATCTTAGAAAGTGAGAGTGTCAGTCCTCTTGTACGTAAGTCGACATTGTGCAATTTCTATTAAATTCGGATGCAATTTCTGTGTTTCATCATCAATAGGAAGGACCAAGGAATACAGTATACCTGAAGTTAAGCATCGGAATCTAAAACTGGACTCACTGGGTGGTTCGAATCATAGAAAGTTAGAGTGTCAGTCCTCTTACACTTAAGTCGGCATTGTGCCTTTTGAATTCAATTCCGATGCAATTTCTGTGTTTCATCGTCAATAAGAAGGTGCAAGGTATGCAGTAAATCTGGAGTGAAGCATCGGAATCTAAAACTGGACTCACAGAAGAGGCTCAAATCATTGAAAGTGAGAGTGTCAATCCTCTTGTACTTAAGGCGGCATTGTGCCATTTGTATTAAATTCGGATGCGATTTCTGTGTTTAATCGTCAATAAGAAGATCCAATGGATACAGTAAACCTGAAGTGAAGCATCGGAATGTAAAAATGGACTCACAAGAGAGGTTCAAATCCTAGAAAGTTAGAGTGTCACTCCTCCTGCACTTAAATCGGTATTGTGCCCTTTGTATTAAATTCGGATGCAATTTCTGTGTTTCATCGTCAATGAGAAGGTCCAAGGGATACTGCAAACCTGAAGTGAAGCATCGGAATCTAAAACTGGACTCACTGGGTGGTTCGAATCATAGGAAGTTAGAGTGTCAGTCCTCTTACACTTAAGTCGGCATTGTGCCTTTTGAATTTAATTCCGATGCAATTTCTGTGTTTCATCGTCAATAAGAAGGTGCAAGGTATGCAGTAACACTGAAGTGAAGCATCGGAATCTAAAACTGGACTCACAGGAGAGGTTCAAGTCATAGAAAGTGAGAGTGTAAGTCCTCATGTACTTAAGACGACATTGTGCCATTTGTATTAAATTCGGATGCAATTTCTGTGTTTCATCGTCAATAAGAAGGTCCAAGTGATACAGTATACCTGAAGTTAAGCATCGGAATCTAAAACTGGACTCACAGGATAGGTTCAAATCATAGAAAGTTAGAGTGTCAGTCCTCTTATACTTAAGTCGACACTGTGGTTTTTGTATTAAATTCGAATGCAATTTCTGTGTTTCATCGTCAATAAGAAGGTGCAAGATATGCAGTAAACCTGAAGTGAAGCATCGGAATCTAAAACTGGACTCACAGGAGAGGTTCAAATCATGGAAAGTGAGAGTGTCAGTCCTCTCATTGTGCCTTTTGTATTAATTTCGGATGCAATTTCTGTGTTTCATCATCAAGCAGAAGGTCCAAGGGATACAGTAAACCTGAAATGAAGCATCGGAATCTAAAACTGGACTCACAGGAGAGGTTTAAATCATAGAAAGTAAGAGTGTCAGACTTCTTGTACTTAAGTCGGCATTGTGACATTTGGATTAAATTCGGATGCAATATCTGTGTTCTATCGTCAATAAGAAGGTCCAAGGGATACAGTAAACCTGAAGTGAAGCATCGGAATCTAAATCTGGACTCACAGGAGAGGTTCAATTCATAGAAAGTTAGAGTTTTACTCCTCTTGCACTTAAGTCGGTAGTGTGCCTTTTGTATTAAATTCGTATGCAATTTCTGTGTTTCATCGTCAATAAGAAGGTCCAAGGGATACAGTTAACCAGAAGTGAAGCATCGGAATCTAAAACTGGATTCACAAGAGAGGTTCAAATCATAGAAAGTGAGAGTGTCAGTCCTCTTGTACTTAAGTCGGCATTGTGCCTTTTGTATTAAATTCGGATGCAATTTCTGTGTTTCATCGTCAAGAAGAAGGTCCAAGGGATACAGTAAACCTGAAATGAAGCATCGGAATCTGAAACTGGACTCACAGGATAGGTTCAAATCACAGAAAGTTAGAGTGTCAGTCCTCTTGTACTTAAGTCGGCATTGTGCCTTTTGAATTTAATTCCGATGCAATTTCTGTGTTTCATCGTCAATAAGAAAGTGCAAGGTATGCAGTAAACCTAAAGTGAGGCATCGGAATCTAAATCTGGACTCACAGGAGAGGTTCAAATCATAGAAAGTGAGAGTGTCAGTCCTCTTGTACTTATGTCGGCATTATGTCATTTGTATTAAATTCAGATGTAATATCTGTGTTTCATCGTTAATAAGAATGTCCAAGGGATGCAGTAAACCTGAAGTGAAGCATCGGAATCTAAAACTGGACTCACAGGAGAGATTCAAATCAAAGAAGGTTAGTGTGTCACTCCTCTTGTACTTAAGTCGGTATTGTGCCTTTTGTATTAAATTCGGATGCAATTTCTGTGTTTCATCTTCAATAAGAAGGTCCAAGGGATACAGTAAACCTTAAGTGAAGCATCTGAATCTAAAACTGGACTCGCAGGAGAGGTTCAAATCATAGAATGTTAGAGTGTCAGTCCTCTTTTACTTATGTCGGCATTGATCCTTTTGTATTAAATTCGGATGCAATTTCTGTGTTTCATCGTCAATAATAAGGTGCAAGATATACAGTAAACATGAAGTGAAGCAACGGAATCTAAAACTGGACTCACAGGAGAGGTTTAAATCATAGAAAGTAAGAGTGTCAGACTTCTTGTACTTAAGTCGGCATTGTGACATTTGGATTAAATTCGGATGCAATTTCTGTGTTTCATCGTCAATAAGAAAGTCCAAGGGATACAGTAAACCTGAAGTGAAGCATCGGAATCTAAATCTGGACTCACAGGAGAGGTTCAATTCATAGAAAGTTAGAGTGTCACTCCTCTTGCACTTAAGTCGATAGTGAGCCTTTTGTATTAAATTCGGATGCAATTTTTAGTGTTTCATCCTCAATTAGAAGTTCCAAGGGATACAGTAAACCTGAAGTGAAGCAACGGAATCTAAAACTGGACTCACAGGGGAGGTTCGAATCATAGAAAGTTAGAGTGTCAGTCCTCTTGCACTTAAGTCGGCATTGTGCCTTTTGAATTTAATTCCCATGCAATTTCTGTCTTTCATCGTCAATAAGAAGGTGCAAGGTATACAGTAAACCTGAAGTGAAGCATCGGAATCTAAAACTGGACTCACAGGAGAGGTTCAAATCATACAAAGTGAGAGTGTCAGTCCTCTTGTACTTAAGTCGGCATTGTGCCTTTTGTATTAAATTCGGATGCAATTTCTGTGTTTCATCGTCAATAAGAAGGTCCAAGGGATACAGTTCACCAGAAGTGAAGCATCGGAATCTAAAACTGGACTCACAGGAGAGGTTCAAATAATAGAAAGTTAGAGTGTCACTCCTCCTGCACTTATATCGGTAATGTGCCCTTAGTATTAAATTCGGATGCAATTTCTGTGTTTCATCGTCAATAAGAAGGTCCAAGGGATACCGCTAACCTGAAGTGAAGCATCGGAATCTAAAACTGGACTCACTGGGAGGTTCGAATCATAGAAAGTTAGAGTGTCAGTCCTCTTGCACTTAAGTCGGCATTGTGCCTTTTGAATTTAATTCCGATGCAATTTCTGTGTTTCATTGTCAATAAGAAGGTGCAAGGTATGCAGTAACCCTGAAGTGAAGCATCGGAATCTGAAACTGGACTCACAGGAGAGGTTCAAATCATAGAAAGTGAGAGTGTAAGTCCTCTTCTACTTAAGTCGGCATTGTGCCTTTTGTATTAAATTCGGATGCAATATCTGTGTTTCATCGTCAATAAGAAGGTCCAAGGGATACAGTAAACCAGAAGTGAAGCATCGGAATCTAAAACTGGACTCACAGGAGAGGTTCAAATCATAGAAAGTTAGAGTGTCAGTTCTCTTGTACTTAAGTCGGCATTGTGCCCCTTGAATTTAATTCCGATGCAATTTCTGTGTTTCATCGTCAATAAGAAGGTGCAACGTATGCAGTAAACCTGAAGTGAAGCATCGGAATCTAAAACTGGACTCACAGGAGAGGCTCAAATCATTGAAAGTGAGAGTGTCAATCCTCTTGTACTTAAGTCGGCATTGTGCCATTTGTATTAAATTCGGATGCAATTTCTGTGTTTCATCGTCAATAAGAAGGTCCAAGTGATACAGTATACCTGAAGTTAAGCATCGGAATCTAAAACTGTACTCACAGGAGAGGTTCAAATCATAGAAAGTTAGAATTTCACTCCTCCTGTACTTAAGTCGGTATTGTGCCCTTTGTATTAAATTCGGATGCTATTTCTGTGTTTCATCGTCAATAAGAAGGTCCAAGGGATACAGTAAACCTGAAGTTAAGCATCAGAATCTAAAACTGGTCTCACCGGAGAGATTCAAATCATAGAAAGTTTGAGTTTCACTCCTCCTGTACTTAAGTCGGTATTGTGCCCTTCGTTTTAAATTCGGATGCAAAATCTGTGTTTCATCGTCAATAAGAAGGTCCAAGGGATACAGCAAACCTGAAGTGAAGCATCGGAATCTAAAACTGGACTCATAGGAGAGGTTCAAATCATAGAAAGTGAGAGTGTCACTCCTCTTGTACTTAAGTCGGCATTGTGCCTCTTGAATTTAATTCCGATGCAATTTCTGTGTTTCATCGTCAATAAGAAAGTGCAAGGTATGCAGTAAACCTCAAGTGAAGCATCGGAATATAAATCTGGACTCACAGGAGAAGTTCAAATCAAAGAAAGTGAGAGTGTCAGTCCTCTTGTACCTATGTCGGCATTATGCCTTTTGTATTAAATTCGGATGCAATTTCTATGTTGCATCGTCAATAAGAAGGTCCAAGGGATACAGCAAACCTTAAGTGAAGCATCTGAATCTAAAACTGGACTCGCAGGAGAGGTTCAAATCATAGAATGTTAGAGTGTCAGTCCTCTTTTACTTAAGTCGGCATTGATCCTTTTGTATTAAATTCCGATGCAATTTCTGTGTTTCATCGTCAAATAGTAGGTGCAAGATATGCAGTAAACCTGAAGTGAAGCATCGGAATCTAAAACTGGACTCACTGGAGAGGTTCAAATCATAGAAAGTGAGAGTGTCAGTCCTCTTTTACTTAAGCCGGCATTTTGCCTTTTGAATTTAATTCCGATTCAATTTCTGTCTTTCATCGTCAAAAAGAATGTCCAAGGGATACAGTAAAACTAAAGTGAAGCATCGGAATCTAAAACTGGACTCACAGGAGAGGTTCAAATCATAGAAAGTGAGAGTGTCAGTCCTCTTGTACTTAAGTCGGCATTATGCCATTTGTATGAAATTCGGAAGCAATATCTGTCTTTCATCGTCAATAAGAAGGTCCAAGGGATGCAGTAAACCTAAAGTGAAGCACCGGAATCAAAACTGGACTCACAGGAGAGATTCAAATCATAGAAGGTTAGAGTGTCACTACTCTTGTACTTAAGTCGGTATTGTGCCTTTTGTATTAAATTCGGATGCAATTTCTGTGTTTCATCGTCAATAAGAAGATCCAAGGGATACAGTGAACCTGAAGTGAAGCATCGGAATCGAAAACTGGACCCACAGGAGAGGTTCAAATCATAGAAAGTGAGAGTGTGAATCCTTTTTTCCTTCAGTCGGCATTGTGCCTTCTGTATTACATTCGGATGCAATTTCTGTGTTTCATTGTCAATAAGAAGGTCCAAGGGATACAGTAAATCTGAAGTGAAGCATCGGAATCTAAAACTGGACTCACAGGAGAGGTTCAAATCATAGAAAGTGAGAGTGTCAGTCCTCCTGTACTTAAGTCGGCATTGTGCCTTTTGTATTAAATTCGGATGCAATTTCTGTGTTTCATCGTCAATAAGAATGTCCAAGGGATACAGTAAACCTGATGTGAAGCATCGGAATCTAAAACTGTACTCACAGGATAGGTTCAAATCATAGAAAGTAAGAGTGTCACTCCTCTTGTACTTAAGTCGGCATTGTGCCTTTTGAATTTAATTCCGATGCAATTTCTGTGTTTCATCGTCAATAAGAAAGTGCAAGGTATGCAGTAAACCTCAAGTGAAGCATCGGAATCTAAATCTGGACTCACAGGAGAGGTTCAAATCAAAGAAAGTGAGAGTGTCAGTCCTCTTGTACTTATGTCGGCATTATGCCATTTGTATTAAATTCGGATGCAATATCTGTGTTTCATCGTCAATAAGAAGGTCCAAGGGACGCAGTAAACCTGAAGTGAAGCATCGGAATCTAAAACTGGAATCACAGGAGAGATTCAAATCATAGAAGGTTAGAGTGTCACTCCTCTTGTACTTAAGTCGGTATTGTGCCTTTTGTATTAAATTCGGATGCAATTTCTATGTTTCATCGTGAATAAGAAGGTCCAAGGGATACAGTAAACCTTAAGTGAGGCATCTGAATCTAAAACTGGACTCGCAGGAGAGGTTCAAATCATAGAATGTTAGAGTGTCAGTACTCTTTTACTTAAGTCGGCATTGATCCTTTTGTATGTTATTCGGATGCAATTTCTGTGTTTCATCGTCATTAATAAGGTGCAAGATATACGGTAAATCTGAAGTGAAGCATCGGAATCTAAAACTGGACTCACAGGAGAGGTTCAAATCATAGAAATTGAGAGTGTCAGTCCTCTTTTACTTAAGCCGGCATTTTGCCTTTGGAATTTCATTCCGATTCAATTTCTGTCTTTCATCGACAAAAAGAATGTCCAAGGGATACAGTAAACCTGAAGTGAAGCATCGGAATCTAAAACTGGACTCACAGGAGAGGTTCAAATCATATAAAGTGAGAGTGTCAGTCCTCTTGTACTTAAGTCGGCATTATGCCATTTGTATTCGGAAGCAATATCTGTGTTTCATCGTCAATAAGGCGGTCCAAGGGATGCAGTAAACCTAAAGTGAAGCATCGGAATCTAAAACTGGACTCACAGGAGAGGTTCAAATCATAGAAGGTTAGAGTGTCACTCCTCCTGCACTTAAGTCGGTATTGTGCCCTTTGTATTAAATTCGGATGCAATTTCTGTGTTTCATCGTCAATAAGAAGGTCCAAGGGATACAGAAAACTCGAAGTGAAGCATCGGAATCTAAAACTGTACTCACTGGGAGGTTCGAATCATAGAAAGTTAGAGTGTCAGTCCTCTTGCGCTTAAGTCGGCATTGTGCCTTTTGAATTTAATTCCGATGCAATTTCTATGTTTCATTGTCAATAAGAAGGTGCAAGGTGTGCAGTAACCCTGAAGGGAAGCATCGGAATCTGAAACTGGACTCACAGGAGAGGTTCAAATCATAGAAAGTGAGAGTGTAAGTCCTCTTTTACTTAAGTCGTCATTGTGCCTTTTGTATTAAATTCGGATGCAATATCTGTGTTTCATCGTCAATAAGTAGGTCCAAGGGATACAGTAAACCAGAAGTAAAGCATCAGAATCTAAAACTGGACTCACAGGAGAGGTTCAAATCGTAGAAAGTTAGAGTGTCAGTTCTCTTGTACTTAAGTCGGCATTGTGCCCCTTGAATTTAATTCCGATGCAATTTCTGTGTTTCATCGTCAATAAGAAGGTGCAAGGTATGCAGTATACCTGAAGTGAAGCATCGGAATCTAAAACTGGACTCACAGGAGAGGTTCAATTCATAGAAAGTGAGAGTGTCAGTCCTCTTTTACTTAAGCCGGCATTTTGCCTTTTGAATTTAATTCCGATGCAATTTCTGTGTTTCTTCGTCAATAAGAAGGTCCAAGGGGTACAGTAAACCTGAATTGAAGCATCGAAATCTAAAACTGGACTCAAAGGAAAGGTCCAAATCATAGAAAGTGAGAGTGTCAGTCCTCTTGTACGTAAGTCGACATTGTGCCATTTGGTTTCAATTCGGATGCAATTTCTGTGTTTCATCGTCAATAGGAAGGTCCAAGGGATACAGTAAACCTGAAGTGAAGCATCGGAATCTATAACTAGACTCACAGGAGAGGTTCAAACTATAGAAATTTAGAGTGTCACTCCTGCTGTACTTAAGTCGGTATTGTGAACTTTGTATTAAATGTTGATGCAATTTCTGTGTTTCATCGTCAATACGAAGGTCCAAGGGATACAGTAGACCTGAAGTGGAGCATCGGAATCTAAAACTGGACTCACAGGAGAGGCTCAAATCATTGAAAGTGAGAGTGTCAATCCTCATGTACTTAAGTCGGCATTGTGCAATTTGTATTAAATTCGGATGCGATTTCTGTGTTTCATCGTCAATAAGAAGATCCAATGGATACAGTAAACCTGAAGTGAAGCATCGGAATGTAATACTGGACTAACAGGAGAGGTTCAAATCCTAGAAAGTTAGAGTGTCACTCCTCCTGCGCTTAAATCGGCAATGTGCCCTTTGTATTAAATTCGGATGCAATTTCTGTGTTTCATCGACAATAAGAAGGTCCAAGGGATACAGAAAACCTGAAGTGAAGCATCGGAATATAAAACTGGACTCACTGGGAGGTTCGAATCATAGAAAGTTAGAGTGTCAGTCCTCTTACACTTAAGACGGCATTGTGTCTTTTGAATTTAATTCCGATGCAATTTCTGTGTTTCATCGTCAATAAGAAGGTGCAAGGTATGCAGTAACACTGAAGTGAAGCATCGGAATCTAAAACTGTACTCACAGGAGAGGTTCAAATCATAGAAAGTTAGAATTTCACTCCTCCTGTACTTAAGTCGGTATTGTGCCCTTTGTATTAAATTCGGATGCTATTTCTGTGTTTCATCGTCAATAAGAAGGTCCAAGAGATACAGTAAACCTGAAGTTAAGCATCAGAATCTAAAACTGGTCTCACCGGTGAGATTCAAATCATAGAAAGTTTGAGTTTCACTCCTCCTGTACTTAAGTCGGTATTGTGCCCTTTGTTTTAAATTCGGATGCAAAATCTGTGTTTCATCGTCAATAAGAAGGTCCAAGGGATACAGTAAACCTGAAGTGAAGCATCGGAATCTAAAACTGGACTCATAGGAGAGGTTCAAATCATAGAAAGTGAGAGTGTCACTCCTCTTGTACTTAAGTCGGCATTGTGCCTCTTGAATTTAATTCCGATGCAATTTCTGTGTTTCATCGTCAATAAGAAAGTGCAAGGTATGCAGTAAACCTCAAGTGAAGCATCGGAATATAAATCTGGACTCACAGGAGAAGTTCAAATCAAAGAAAGTGAGAGTGTCAGTCCTCTTGTACCTATGTCGGCATTATGCCATTTGTATTAAATTCGGATGCAATATCTGTGTTTCATCGTCAATAAGAAGGTACAAGGGATGCAGTAAACCTGAAGTGAAGCATCGGAAGCTAAAACTGGACTCACAGGAGAGATTCAAATCATAGAAGGTTAGAGTGTCACTACTCTTGTACTTAAGTCGGTATTGTGCCTTTTGTATTAAATTCGGATGCAATTTCTGTGTTTCATCGTCAATAAGAAGATCCAAGGGATACAGTGAACCTGAAGTGAAGCATCGGAATCGAAAACTGGACCCACAGGAGAGGTTCAAATCATAGAAAGTGAGAGTGTGAATCCTTTTTTCCTTCAGTCGGCATTGTGCCTTCTGTATTACATTCGGATGCAATTTCTGTGTTTCATTGTCAATAAGAAGGTCCAAGGGATACAGTAAATCTGAAGTGAAGCATCGGAATCTAAAACTGGACTCACAGGAGAGGTTCAAATCATAGAAAGTGAGAGTGTCAGTCCTCCTGTACTTAAGTCGGCATTGTGCCTTTTGTATTAAATTCGGATGCAATTTCTGTGTTTCATCGTCAATAAGAATGTCCAAGGGATACAGTAAACCTGATGTGAAGCATCGGAATCTAAAACTGTACTCACAGGATAGGTTCAAATCATAGAAAGTAAGAGTGTCACTCCTCTTGTACTTAAGTCGGCATTGTGCCTTTTGAATTTAATTCCGATGCAATTTCTGTGTTTCATCGTCAATAAGAAAGTGCAAGGTATGCAGTAAACCTCAAGTGAAGCATCGGAATCTAAATCTGGACTCACAGGAGAGGTTCAAATCAAAGAAAGTGAGAGTGTCAGTCCTCTTGTACTTATGTCGGCATTATGCCATTTGTATTAAATTCGGATGCAATTTCTGTGTTTCATCGTCAATAAGAAGGTGCAAGGTATGCAGTATACCTGAAGTGAAGCATCGGAATCTAAAACTGGACTCACAGGAGAGGTTCAATTCATAGAAAGTGAGAGTGTCACTCCTCTTGTACTTAAGTCGGTATTGTGCCTTTTGAATTTAATTCCGATGCAATTTCTGTGTTTCTTCGTCAATAAGAAGGTCCAAGGGGTACAGTAAACCTGAATTGAAGCATCGAAATCTAAAACTGGACTCAAAGGAAAGGTCCAAATCATAGAAAGTGAGAGTGTCAGTCCTCTTGTACGTAAGTCGACATTGTGCCATTTGGTTTCAATTCGGATGCAATTTCTGTGTTTCATCGTCAATAGGAAGGTCCAAGGGATACAGTAAACCTGAAGTGAAGCATCGGAATCTATAACTAGACTCACAGGAGAGGTTCAAACTATAGAAATTTAGAGTGTCACTCCTGCTGTACTTAAGTCGGTATTGTGAACTTTGTATTAAATGTTGATGCAATTTCTGTGTTTCATCGTCAATACGAAGGTCCAAGGGATACAGTAGACCTGAAGTGGAGCATCGGAATCTAAAACTGGACTCACAGGAGAGGCTCAAATCATTGAAAGTGAGAGTGTCAATCCTCATGTACTTAAGTCGGCATTGTGCAATTTGTATTAAATTCGGATGCGATTTCTGTGTTTCATCGTCAATAAGAAGATCCAATGGATACAGTAAACCTGAAGTGAAGCATCGGAATGTAATACTGGACTAACAGGAGAGGTTCAAATCCTAGAAAGTTAGAGTGTCACTCCTCCTGCGCTTAAATCGGCAATGTGCCCTTTGTATTAAATTCGGATGCAATTTCTGTGTTTCATCGACAATAAGAAGGTCCAAGGGATAGAGAAAACCTGAAGTGAAGCATCGGAATATAAAACTGGACTCACTGGGAGGTTCGAATCATAGAAAGTTAGAGTGTCAGTCCTCTTACACTTAAGACGGCATTGTGTCTTTTGAATTTAATTCCGATGCAATTTCTGTGTTTCATCGTCAATAAGAAGGTGCAAGGTATGCAGTAACACTGAAGTGAAGCATCGGAATCTAAAACTGTACTCACAGGAGAGGTTCAAATCATAGAAAGTTAGAATTTCACTCCTCCTGTACTTAAGTCGGTATTGTGCCCTTTGTATTAAATTCGGATGCTATTTCTGTGTTTCATCGTCAATAAGAAGGTCCAAGAGATACAGTGAACCTGAAGTTAAGCATCAGAATCTAAAACTGGTCTCACCGGTGAGATTCAAATCATAGAAAGTTTGAGTTTCACTCCTCCTGTACTTAAGTCGGTATTGTGCCCTTTGTTTTAAATTCGGATGCAAAATCTGTGTTTCATCGTCAATAAGAAGGTCCAAGGGATACAGTAAACCTGAAGTGAAGCATCGGAATCTAAAACTGGACTCATAGGAGAGGTTCAAATCATAGAAAGTGAGAGTGTCACTCCTCTTGTACTTAAGTCGGCATTGTGCCTCTTGAATTTAATTCCGATGCAATTTCTGTGTTTCATCGTCAATAAGAAAGTGCAAGGTATGCAGTAAACCTCAAGTGAAGCATCGGAATATAAATCTGGACTCACAGGAGAAGTTCAAATCAAAGAAAGTGAGAGTGTCAGTCCTCTTGTACCTATGTCGGCATTATGCCATTTGTATTAAATTCGGATGCAATATCTGTGTTTCATCGTCAATAAGAAGGTACAAGGGATGCAGTAAACCTGAAGTGAAGCATCGGAAGCTAAAACTGGACTCACAGGAGAGATTCAAATCATAGAAGGTTAGAGTGTCACTACTCTTGTACTTAAGTCGGTATTGTGCCTTTTGTATTAAATTCGTATGCAATTTCTGTGTTTCATCGTCAATAAGAAGATCCAAGGGATACAGTGAACCTGAAGTGAAGCATCGGAATCGAAAACTGGACCCACAGGAGAGGTTCAAATCATAGAAAGTGAGAGTGTGAATCCTTTTTTCCTTCAGTCGGCATTGTGCCTTCTGTATTACATTCGGATGCAATTTCTGTGTTTCATTGTCAATAAGAAGGTCCAAGGGATACAGTAAATCTGAAGTGAAGCATCGGAATCTAAAACTGGACTCACAGGAGAGGTTCAAATCATAGAAAGTGAGAGTGTCAGTCCTCCTGTACTTAAGTCGGCATTGTGCCTTTTGTATTAAATTCGGATGCAATTTCTGTGTTTCATCGTCAATAAGAATGTCCAAGGGATACAGTAAACCTGATGTGAAGCATCGGAATCTAAAACTGTACTCACAGGATAGGTTCAAATCATAGAAAGTAAGAGTGTCACTCCTCTTGTACTTAAGTCGGCATTGTGCCTTTTGAATTTAATTCCGATGCAATTTCTGTGTTTCATCGTCAATAAGAAAGTGCAAGGTATGCAGTAAACCTCAAGTGAAGCATCGGAATCTAAATCTGGACTCACAGGAGAGGTTCAAATCAAAGAAAGTGAGAGTGTCAGTCCTCTTGTACTTATGTCGGCATTATGCCATTTGTATAAATTTCTGTGTTTCATCGTCAATAAGAAGATCCAAGGGATACAGTGAACCTTAAGTGAAGCATCTGAATCTAAAACTGGACTCGCAGGAGAGGTTCAAATCATAGAATGTTAGAGTGTCAGTCCTCTTTTACTTAAGTCGGCATTGATCCTTTTGTATTAAATTCCGATGCAATTTCTGTGTTTCATCGTCAAATAATAGGTGCAAGATATGCAGTAAACCTGAAGTGAAGCATCGGAATCTAAAACTGGACTCACAGGAGAGGTTCAAATCATAGAAAGTGAGAGTGTCAGTCCTCTTTTACTTAAGCCGGCACTTTGCCTTTTGAATTTAATTCCGATTCAGTTTCTGTCTTTCATCGTCAAAAAGAATGTCCAAGGGATACAGTAAAACTGAAGTGAAGCATCGGAATCTAAAACTGGACTCACAGGAGAGGTTCAAATCATAGAAAGTGAGAGTGTCAGTCCTCTTGTACTTAAGTCGGCATTATGCCATTTGTATGAAATTCGGAAGCAATATCTGTCTTTCATCGTCAATAAGAAGGTCCAAGGGATGCAGTAAACCTAAAGTGAAGCATCGGAATCAAAACTGGACTCACAGGAGAGATTCAAATCATAGAATTTTAGAGTGTCACTCCTCTTGTACTTAAGTCGGTATTGTGCCTTTTGTATTAAATTCGGATGCAATTTCTGTGTTTCATCGTCAATAAGTAGATCCAAGGGATACAGTGAACCTGAAGTGAAGCATCGGAATCGAAAACTGGACTCACAGGAGAGGTTCAAATCATAGAAAGTGAGAGTGTGAATCCTTTTTTCCTTCAGTTGGCATTGTGCCTTCTGTATTACATTCGGATGCAATTTCTGTGTTTCATTGTCAATAAGAAGGTCCAAGGGATACAGTAAATCTGAAGTGAAGCATCGGAATCTAAAACTGGACTCACAGGAGAGGTTCAAATCATAGAAAGTGAGAGTGTCAGTCCTCTTGTACTTAAGTCGGCATTGTGCCATTTGTATTAAATTCGGATGCAATTTCTGTGTTTCATCGTCAATAAGAATGACCAAGGGATACAGTAAACCTGATGTGAAGCATCGGAATCTAAAACTGGACTCACAGGATAGGTTCAAATCATAGAAAGTAAGAGTGTCACTCCTCTTGTACTTAAGTCGGCATTGTGCCTTTTGAATTTAATTCCGATGCAATTTCTGTGTTTCATCGTCAATAAGAAAGTGCAAGGTATGCAGTAAACCTCAATTGAAGCATCGGAATCTAAATCTGGACTCACAGGAGAGGATCAAATCAAAAAAAGTGAGAGTGTCAGTCCTCTTGTACTTATGTCGGCATTATGCCATTTGTATTAAATTCGGATGCAATATCTGTGTTTCATCGTCAATAAGAAGGTCCAAGGGACGCAGTAAACCTGAAGTGAAGCATCGGAATCTAAAACTGGACTCACAGGAGAGATTCAAATCATAGAAGGTTAGAGTGTCACTCCTCTTGTACTTAAGTCGGTATTGTGCCTTTTGTATTAAATTCGGATGCAATTTCTATGTTTCATCGTGAATAAGAAGGTCCAAGGGATACAGTAAACCTTAAGTGAGGCATCTGAATCTAAAACTGGACTCGCAGGAGAGGTTCAAATCATAGAATGTTAGAGTGTCAGTACTCTTTTACTTAAGTCGGCATTGATCCTTTTGTATGATATTCGGATGCAATTTCTGTGTATCATCGTCAATAATAAGGTGCAAGATATACGGTAAACCTGAAGTGAAGCATCGGAATCTAAAACTGGACTCACAGGAGAGGTTCAAATCATAGAAATTGAGAGTGTCAGTCCTCTTTTACTTAAGCCGGCATTTTGCCTTTGGAATTTAATTCCGATTCAATTTCTGTCTTTCATCGACAAAAAGAATGTCCAAGGGATACAGTAAACCTGAAGTGAAGCATCGGAATCTAAAACTGGACTCACAGGAGAGGTTCAAATCATATAAAGTGAGAGTGTCAGTCCTCTTGTACTTAAGTCGGCATTATGCCATTTGTATTCGGAAGCAATATCTGTGTTTCATCGTCAATAAGAAGGTCCAAGGGATGCAGTAAACCTAAAGTGAAGCATCGGAATCTAAAACTGGACTCACAGGAGAGGTTCAAATCATAGAAGGTTAGAGTGTCACTCCTCCTGCACTTAAGTCGGAATTGTGCCCTTTGTATTAAATTCGGATGCAATTTCTGTGTTTCATCGTCAATAAGAAGGTCCAAGGGATACAGAAAACTCGAAGTGAAGCATCGGAATCTAAAACTGTACTCACTGGGAGGTTCGAATCATAGAAAGTTAGAGTGTCAGTCCTCTTGCGCTTAAGTCGGCATTGTGCCTTTTGAATTTAATTCCGATGCAATTTCTATGTTTCATTGTCAATAAGAAGGTGCAAGGTGTGCAGTAACCCTGAAGGGAAGCATCGGAATCTGAAACTGGACTCACAGGAGAGGTTCAAATCATAGAAAGTGAGAGTGTAAGTCCTCTTGTACTTAAGTTGTCATTGTGCCTTTTGTATTAAATTCGGATGCAATATCTGTGTTTCATCGTCAATAAGTAGGTCCAAGGGATACAGTAAACCAGAAGTGAAGCATCAGAATCTAAAACTGGACTCACAGGAGAGGTTCAAATCGTAGAAAGTTAGAGTGTCAGTTCTCTTGTACTTAAGTCGGCATTGTGCCCCTTGAATTTAATTCCGATGCAATTTCTGTGTTTCATCGTCAATAAGAAGGTGCAAGGTATGCAGTATACCTGAAGTGAAGCATCGGAATCTAAAACTGGACTCACAGGAGAGGTTCAAATCATAGAAAGTGAGAGTGTCAGTCCTCTTTTACTTAAGCCGGCATTTTGCCTTTTGAATTTAATTCCGATGCAATTTCTGTGTTTCTTCGTCAATAAGAAGGTCCAAGGGGTACAGTAAACCTGAATTGAAGCATCGAAATCTAAAACTGGACTCAAAGGAAAGGTCCAAATCATAGAAAGTGAGAGTGTCAGTCCTCTTGTACGTAAGTCGACATTGTGCCATTTGGTTTCAATTCGGATGCAATTTCTGTGTTTCATCGTCAATAGGAAGGTCCAAGGGATACAGTAAACCTGAAGTGAAGCATCGGAATGTAATACTGGACTAACAGGAGAGGTTCAAATCCTAGAAAGTTAGAGTGTCACTCCTCCTGCGCTTAAATCGGCAATGTGCCCTTTGTATTAAATTCGGATGCTATTTCTGTGTTTCATCGTCAATAGGAAGGTCCAAGAGATACTGAAAACCTGAAGTGAAGCATCGGAATATAAAACTGGACTCACTGGGAGGTTCGAAACATAGAAAGTTAGAGTGTCAGTCCTCTTACACTTAAGACGGCATTGTGTCTTTTGAATTTAATTCCGATGCAATTTCTGTGTTTCATCGTCAATAAGAAGGTGCAAGGTATGCAGTAACACTGAAGTGAAGCATCGGAATCTAAAACTGGACTCACAGGAGAGCTTCAAGTCATAGAAGTTGAGAGTGTAAGTCCTCTTGTACTTAAGTCGACATTGTGCCATTTGTATTAAATTCGGATGCAATTTCTGTGTTTCATCGTCAATAAGAAGGTCCAAGGGATACAGTAAACCTGAAGTGAAGCATCGGAATCTAAAACTGGTCTCACAGGAGAGGTTCAAGTCATAGAAAGTTAGAGTTTCACTCCTCCTGTACTTAAGTCGGTATTGTTCCCATTTTATTAAATTCGGATGCTATTTCTGTGTTTCATCGTCAATAAGAAAGTCCAAGTATACAGTAAACCTGAAGTTAAGCATCGGAATCTAAAACTGGACTCACAGGAGAGGTTTAAATCATAGAAAGTTAGAGTGTCAGTTCTCTTGTACTTAAGTCGGCATTGTGCACCTTGAGTTTAATTCCGATGCAATTTCTGTGTTTCATCGTCAATAAGAAAGTGCAAGGTATGCAGTAAACCTGAAGTGAAGCATCGGAATCTAAAACTGGACTCACAGGAGAGGTTCAAATCATAGAAAGTGAGAGTGTCTGTCCTCTTGTACTTAAGTCGGCATTTTGCCTTTTGAATTTAATTCCGATGCATATTCTGTGTTTCTTCGTCAATAAGAAGGTCCAAGGGGTACAGTAAACCTGAATTGAAGCATCGAAATCTAAAACTGGACTCACAGGAGAGGTTCAAATCATAGAAAGTTAGAGTGTCAGTCCTCTTACACTTAAGTCGGCATTGTGCCTTTTGAATTGAATTCCGATGCAATTTCTGTGTTTCATCGTCAATAAGAAGGTGCAAGGTTTGCAGTAACACTGAAGTGAAGCATCGGAATCTAAAACTGGACTCACAGGAGAGGTTCATGTCATAGAAAGTGAGAGTGTAAGTCCTCTTGTACTTAAGTCGACATTGTGCCATTTCTATTACATTCAGATGCAATTTCTATGTTTCATCGTCAATAAGAAGGTCCAAGTGATGCAGTATACCTGAAGTTAAGCATTGGAATCTAAAACTGTACTCACAGGAGAGGTTCAAATCATAGAAAGTTAGAGTTTCACTCCTCGTGTACTTAAGTCGGTATTGTGCCCTTTGTATTAAATTCGGATGCTATTTCTGTGTCATCGTCAATAAGAAGGTCAAAGGGATACAGTAAACCTGAAGTTAAGCATCAGAATCTAAAACTGGTCTCACCGGAGAGATTCAAATCATAGAAAGTTTGAGTTTCACTCCTCCAGTACTTAAGTCGGTATTGTGCCCTTTGTATAAAATTCGGATGCAAAATCTGTTTCATCGACAATACGAAGGTCCAAGGGATACAGTAAACCTGAAGTGAAGCATCGGAATCTAAAACTGGACACATAGGAGAGGTTCAAATCATAGAATGTTAGAGTGTCAGTCCTCTTGTACTTAAGTCGGCATTGTGCCCTTTGTATTAAATTCGGATGCAATTTCTGTGTTTCATCGTCAAGAAGAACGTCCAAGGGATACAGTAACCTGAAATGAAGCATCGGAATCTAAAAATGGACTCACAGGATAGGTTCAAATCTTAGAAAGTTAGAGTGTCAGTCCTCTTGTACTTAAGTCGGCTTTGTGCCTTTTGAATTTAATTCCGATGCAATTTCTGTGTTTCTTCGTCAATAAGAAAGTGCAAGGTATGCAGTAATTCTCAAGTGAAGCATCGGAATCTAAATCTGGACTCACAGGAGAGGTTCAAATCAAAGAATGTGAGAGTGTCAGTCCTCTTGTACTTATGTCGGCATTATGCCATTTGTATTACATTCGGATGCAATATCTGTGTTTCATCGTCAATAAGAAGGTCCAAGGGATGCAGTAAACCTGAAGTGAAGCATCGGAATCTAAAACTGGACTCACAGGAGAGATTCAATTCATAGAAAGTTAGAGTGTCACTCCTCTTGTCTTTAAGACGGTATTGTGCCTTTTGTATTAAATTCGGATGCAATTTCTATGTTTCATCGTCAATAAGAAGGTCCAAGGGATTCAGTAAATCTGAAGTGAAGCATCGGAATCTAAAACTGGACTCACAGGAGAGGTTCAAACCATAGAAAGTTAGAGTGTCACTCCTCCTGTACTTAAGTCGGTATTGTGAACTTTGTATTAAATGCGGATGCAATTTCTGTGTTTCATCGTCAATAATATGGTGCAAGGTATACAGTATACCTGAAGTGAAGCATCGGAATCTAAAACTGGACTCACAGGGGAGGTTCAAATCATAGGAAGTAAGAGTGTCAGTCGTCTTGTACTTCCGTCGGCATTGTGATATTTGTATTAAATTCGGATGCAATATCTGTGTTTCATCATCAATAAGAAGGTCCAAGGGATACAGTAAACCTGAAGTGAAGCATCGGAATCTAAATCTGGACTCACAGAAGAGATTCAATTCATAGTAGGTTAGAGTATCTCTCCTCTTGCACTTAAGTCGGTAGTGTGCCTTTTGTATTAAATTCGGATGCAATTTTTTGTGTTTCAACGTCAATTAGAAGTTCCAAGGGATACAGTAAACCTGAAGTGAAGCATCGGAATCTAAAACTGGACTCACAGGACAGGTTCAAATCATAGAAAGTGAGAGTGTCAGTCCTTTTTTACTTCAGTCGGCATCGTGCCTTCTGTATTACATTCGGATGCAATTTCTGTGTTTCATCGTCAATAAGAAGGTCCAAGGGATTCAGTAAATCTGAAGTGAAGCATCGGAATCTAAAACTGGACTCACAGGAGAGGTTCAAATCATAGAAAGTGAGAGTGTCAGTCACCTTGTACTTAAGTCGGCATTGTGCCTTTTGTATTAAATTCGGATGCAATTTCAGTGTTTCATCGTCAATAAGAAGGTGCAAGGTATGCAGTAACTCTGAAGTGAAGCATCGGAATCTGAAACTGGACTCACAGGAGAGGTTCAAATCATAGAAAGTGAGAGTGTAAGTCCTCTTGCACTTAAGTCGGCATTGTGCCCTTGAATTTAATTCCGATGCAATTTCAGTGTTTCATCGTCAATAAGAAGGTGCAAGGTATGCAGTATACCTGAAGTGATGCATCGGAATCTAAAATTGGACTCACAGGAGAGGTTCAAATCATAGAAAGTGAGAGTGTCAGTCCTCTTTTACTTAAGTCGACATTGTGCCATTTGTATTAAATTCGGATGCAATTTCTGTGTTTCATCGTCAATAGGATGGTCCAAGGGATACAGTAAACCTGAAGTGAAGCATCGGAATCTAAAACTGGACTCACAGGAGAGGTTCAAACCATAGAAAGTTAGAGTGTCACTCCTCCTGTACTTAAGTCGGTATTGTGAACATTGTATTAAATGCGGATGCAATTTCTGTGTTTCATCGTCAATAAGAAGGTCCAAGTGATACAGTAGCCCTGAAGTGGAGCATCGGAATCTAAAACTGGACTCACAGGATAGGTTCAAATCATTGAAAGTGAGAGTGTCAATCCTCTTGTACTTAAGTCGGCATTGTGCCATTTGTATTAAACTCGGATGCGAATTCTGTGTTTCATCGTCAATAAGAAGATCCAATGGATACATTAAACCCGAAGTGAAGCATCGGAATGTAAAACTGCACACACAGGAGAAGTTCAAATCCTAGAAATTTAGAGTGTCACTCCTCCTGCACTTAAATCAGTATTGTGCCCTTTGTATTAAATTCGGATGCAATTTCTGTGTTTCGTCGTCAATAAGAAGGTCCAAGGGATACAGCAAACCTGCAGTGAAGCATCGGAATATAAAACTGGACTCACTGGCATGTTCGAATCATAGAAAGTTTGAGTGTCAGTCCCCTTACATATAAGTCGGCATTGTGGCTTTTGAATTTAATTCCGATGCAATTTCTGTGTTTCATCGTCAATAAGAAGGTGCAAGGTAAGCAGTAACACAGAAGTGAAGCATCGGAATCTAAAACTGGATCCACAGGAGAGGTCAAGTCATAGAAAGTGAGAGTGTAAGTCCTCTTGTACTTAAGTCGACATTGTGCTATTTGTATTACATTCGGATGCAATTTCTGTGTTTCATCGTCAATAAGAAGGTCCTAGGGATACAGTAAACCTGATGTTAAGCATCGGAATCTAAAACTGGACTCACAGTAGTGGTTCAAATCATAGAAAGTTAGAGTTTCACTCCTCCTGTACTTAAGTCGGCATTGATCCCTTTGTATTAAATTCGGATGCTATTTCTGTGTTTCATCGTCAATAAGAAGGTCCAAGGGATACAGTAAACCTGAAGTTAAGCATCGGAATCTAAATCTGGTCTCACCGGAGAGATTCAAATCATAGAAAGTTAGAGTTTCACTCCTCCTGTACTTAAGTCGGTATTGTGCCCTTTGTATTAAATTCGGATGCAAAATCTGTGTTTCATCGTCAATAAGAAGGTCCAAGGGATACAGTAAACCTTAAGTGAACCATCTGAATCTAAAACTGGACTCGCAGGAGTGGTTCAAATCATAGAATGTTAGAGTGTCAGTCCTCTTTTACTTAAGTCGGTATTGATAATTTTGTATTAAATTCGGATGCAATTTCTGTGTTTCATCGTCAATAATAAGGTGCAAGATATACGGTAAACCTGAAGTGAAGCATCGGAATCTAAAACTGGACTCACAGGAGAGGTTCAAATCACAGAAAGTGAGAGTGTCAGTCTTCTTGTACTTAAGTCGGCATTGTGATATTTGTATTAAATTCGGATGCAATTTCTGTGTTTCATCGTCAATAAGAAGGTCCAAGGGATACTGTAAACCTGAAGCGAAGCATTGGAATGTAAAACTGGACTCGAAGGAGAGGTTCAAATCATTGAAAGTTAGAGTCTCACTCCTCCTGTACTTACGTCGGTTTTGTGCCCTTTGTATTAAATTCGGTTGCAATTTCTGTGTTTCATCGTCAATAAGATGGTTCAAGGGATACAGTAACCTGAAGTGAAGCATCGGAATCTAAAACTGGACTCACAGGAAAAGTTCGAATCATAGAAAGTTAGAGTGTCTGTCCTCTTGCTCTGAAGTCGGCATTGTGCCTTTTGAATTTAATTCCGATGCAATTTCTGTGTTTCATCGTCAATAAGAAGGTGCAAGGTATACAGTAAAACTGAAGTGAAGCATCGGAATCTAAAACTGGACTCACAGGAGAGGTTCAAATCATAGAAAGTGAGAGTGTCAGTCCTTCTTTCCTTCAGTCGGCATTGTGCCTTTTGTATTAAATTCGGATGCAATTTCTGTGTTTCATCGTCAATAAGAAGATCCAAGGGATACAGTTAATCTGAAGTGAAGCATCGGAATCTAAAACTGGACTCACAGGAGAGGATCATATCATAGAAAGTGAGAGTGTCAGTCCTCTTGTACTTCAGTCGGCATTGTGCCTTTTGTATTAAATTCGGATGCAATTTCTGTGTTTCATCGTCAATAAGAAGGTCCAAGGGGTACAGTAAACCAGAAGTGAAGCATCGGAATCTAAAACTGGACTCACAGGAGATTTTCAAACCATAGAAAGTTAGAGTGTCACTCCTCCTGTACTTAAGTCGGTATTGTGAACTTTGTATTAAATGCGGATGCAATTTCTGTGTTTCATCGTCAATAAGAAGGTCCAAGTGATACAGTAGCCCTGAAGTGGAGCATCGGAATCTAAAACTGGACTCACAGGATAGGCTCAAATCATTGAAAGTGAGAGTGTCAATCCTCTTGTACTTAAGTCGGCATTGTGCCATTTGTATTAAACTCGGATGCGATTTCTGTGTTTCATCGTCAATAAGAAGATCCAATGGATACATTAAACCTGAAGTGAAGCATCGGAATGTAAAACTGCACTCACAGAAGTTCAAATCCTAGAAATTTAGAGTGTCACTCCTCCTGCACTTAAATCGGTATTGTGCCCTTTGTATTAAATTCGGATGCAATTTCTGTGTTTCGTCGTCAATAAGAAGGTCCAAGGGATACAGCAAACCTGCAGTGAAGCATCGGAATATAAAACTGGACTCACTGGGAGGTTCGAATCATAGAAAGTTTGAGTGTCAGTCCCCTTACATATAAGTCGGCATTGTGGCTTTTGAATTTAATTCCGATGCAATTTCTGTGTTTCATCGTCAATAAGAAGGTGCAAGGTAAGCAGAAACACTGAAGTGAAGCATCGGAATCTAAAACTGGATCCACAGGAGAGGTCAAGTCATAGAAAGTGAGAGTGTAAGTCCTCTTGTACTTAAGTCGACATTGTGCCATTTGTATTACATTCGGATGCAATTTCTGTGTTTCATCGTCAATAAGAAGGTCCTAGGGATACAGTAAACCTGATGTTAAACATCGGAATCTAAAACTGGACTCACAGTAGTGGTTCAAATCATAGAAAGTTAGAGTTTCACTCCTCCTGTACTTAAGTCGGTATTGATCCCTTTGTATTAAATTCGGATGCTATTTCTGTGTTTCATCGTCAATAAGAAGGTCCAAGGGATACAGTAAACCTGAAGTTAAGCATCGGAATCTAAATCTGGTCTCACCGGAGAGATTCAAATCATAGACAGTTAGAGTTTCACTCCTCCTGTACTTAAGTCGGTATTGTGCCCTTTGTATTAAATTCGGATGCAAAATCTGTGTTTCATCGTCAATAAGAAGGTCCAAGGGATACAGTAAACCTTAAGTGAACCATCTGAATCTAAAACTGGACTCGCAGGAGTGGTTCAAATCATAGAATGTTAGAGTGTCAGTCCTCTTTTACTTAAGTCGGTATTGATAATTTTGTATTAAATTCGGATGCAATTTCTGTGTTTCATCGTCAATAATAAGGTGCAAGATATACGGTAAACCTGAAGTGAAGCATCGGTATCTAAAACTGGACTCACAGGAGAGGTTCAAATCACAGAAAGTGAGAGTGTCAGTCTTCTTGTACTTAAGTCGGCATTGTGATATTTGTATTAAATTCGGATGCAATTTCTGTGTTTCATCGTCAATAAGAAGGTCCAAGGGATACTGTAAACCTGAAGCGAAGCATCGGAAAGTAAAACTGGACTCGAAGGAGAGGTTCAAATCATTGAAAGTTAGAGTCTCACTCCTCCTGTACTTACGTCGGTTTTGTGCCCTTTGTATTAAATTCGGATGCAATTTCTGTGTTTCATCGTCAATAAGATGGTTCAAGGGATACAGTAACCTGAAGTGAAGCATCGGAATCTAAAACTGGACTCACAGGAAAAGTTCGAATCATAGCAAGTTAGAGTGTCTGTCCTCTTGCTCTTAAGTCGGCATTGTGCCTTTTGAATTTAATTCCGATGCAATTTCTGTGTTTCATCGTCAATAAGAAGGTGCAAGGTATACTGTAAAACTGAAGTGAAGCATCGGAATCTAAAACTGGACTCACAGGAGAGGTTCAAATCATAGAAAGTGAGAGTGTCAGTCCTTCTTTCCTTCAGTCGGCATTGTGCCTTTTGTATTAAATTCGGATGCAATTTCTGTGTTTCATCGTCAATAAGAAGATCCAAGGGATACAGTTAATCTGAAGTGAAGCATCGGAATCTAAAACTGGACTCACAGGAGAGGTTCAAATCATAGAAAGTGAGAGTGTCAGTCCTCTTGTACTTCAGTCGGCATTGTGCCTTTTGTATTAAATTCGGATGCAATTTCTGTGTTTCATCGTCAATAAGAAGGTCCTAGGGGTACAGTAAAGCAGAAGTGAAGCATCGGAATCTAAAACTGGACTCACAGGAGAGGTTCAAATCATAGAATGTTAGAGTGTCAGTTCTCTTGTACTTAAGTCGGCATTTTGCCTTTTGAATTAAATTCCGTTGCAATTTCTTTATTTCTTCGTCAATAAGAAGGTCCAAGGGGTACAGTAAACCTGAACTGAAGCATCGAGATATAAAACTGGACTCACAGGAGAGGTTCGAATCATAGAAAGTGAGAGTGTCAGTTCTCTTGTACTTAAGTCGTCATTGTGCCCTTTGAATTTAATTCCGATGCAATTTCTGTGCTTCATCGTCAATAAGAAGGTGCAAGGTATGCAGTAACCCTGTAGTGAAGCATCGGAATCTGAAACTGGACTCCCAGGGAGGTTCAAATCATAGAAAGTTAGAGTGTCACTCCTCCTGCACTTAAATCGGTATTGTGCCCTTTGTATGAAATTCGGATGCAGATTCTGTGTTTCATCGTCAATAAGAAGGTCCAAGGGATACAGCAAACCTGAAGTGAAGCATCGGAATCTAAAACTTGACTCACTGGGAGGTTCGAATCATAGAAAATTAGTGTGTCAGTCCTCTTGCACTTATGTCGGCATTGTGCCTTTTGAATTATGTTCCCATGCAATTTCTGTGTTTCATCGTCAATAAGAAGGTCCACGGGATACAGTAAACCAGAAGTGAAGCATCGGAATCTAAAACTGGACTCACAGGAGAGGTTCAAATCATAGAAAGTGAGAGTGTCAATCCTCTTGTACGTAAGATGACATTGTGCCATTTGTATTAAATTCGGTTGCAATTTCTGTGTTTCATCGTCAATGGGAAGGTCCAAGGGATACAGTAAACCTGAAGTGAAGCATCGGAATCTAAAACTGGACTCACAGGAGAGGTTCAAACCATAGAAAGTTAGAGTGTCACTCCTCCTGTACTTAAGTCGGTATTGTGAACTTTGTATTAAATGCGGATGCAATTTATGTGTTTCATCGTCAATAAGAAGGTCCAAGGGATACAGTAGACCTGAAGTAGAGCATCGGAATCTAAAACTGGACTCACAGGAGAGGCTAAAATCATCGAAAGTGAGAGTGTCAATCCTCTTGTACTTAAGTCGGCATTGTGACATTTGTATTAAATTCGGATCCAATTTCTGTGTTTAATCGTCTATAAGAAGATCCAAGGGATACAGTAAACCTGAAGTGAAGCATCGGAACGTAAAACTGGACTCACAGGAGAGGTTCAAATCCTAGAAAGTTAGAGTGTCACTCCTCCTGCACTGAAATCGGTATTGTGCTCTTTGTATTAAATTCGGATGCAATTTCTGTGTTTCATCGTCAATAAGAAGGTCCAAGGGATACAGCAAACCTGAAGTGAAGCATCGGAATCTAAAACTGGACTCACTGTGAGGTTCGAATCATAGAAAGTTAGAGTATCAGTCCTCTTGCACTTAAGCCGGCATTGTGCCTTTTGAATTTAATTCCGATGCTATTTCTGTGTTTCATCGTCAATAAGAAGGTGCAAGGTATGCAGTAACACTGAAGTGAAGCATCGGATTCTAAAACTGGACTCACAGGAGAGGTTCAAGTCATAGAAAGTGAGAGTGTTAGTCCTCTTGTACTTAAGTCGACATTGTGCCATTTGTATTAAATTCGGATGCAATTTCTGTGTTTCATCGTCAATAAGAAGGTCCAAGGGATACAGTAAACCTGAAGATAAGCATCGAAACCTAAAACTCGACTCACAGGAGAGGTTCATAATCATAGAAAGTTAGAGATTCACTCCTCCTGTACTTAAGTCGGTATTGTGCCCCTTGTATTAAATTCGGATGCAAAATCTGTGTTTCATCGTCAATAAGAAGGTCCAAGGGATACAGTAAACCTGAAGTGAAGCATCGGAATATATCTGGACTCATAGCAGAGATTCAAATCATAGAATGTTAGAGTGTCACTCCTCTTGTACTTAAGTCGGTATTGTGCCTTTTGTATTAAATTCGTATTCAATTTCTGTGTTTCATCGTCACTAAGAAGGTCCAAGGGATACAGTAAACCTTAAGTGAAGCATCGGAATCTAAAAATGAACTCGCAGGAGAGGTTCAAATCATAGAATGTTAGAGTGTCAGTCCTCTTTTACTTAAGTCGGTATTGATAATTTTGTATTAAATTCGGATGCAATTTCTGTGTTTCATCGTCAATAATAAGGTGCAAGATATACGGTAAACCTGAAGTGAAGCATCGGAACCTAAAACTGGACTCACAGGAGAGGTTCAAATCATAGAAAGTGAGAGTGTCAGTCTTCTTGTACTTAAGTCGGCATTGTGATATTTGTATTAAATTCGGATGCAATTTCTGTGTTTCATCGTCAATAAGAAGGTACAAGGGATACAGTAAACATGAAGTGAAGCATCGGAATCTAAAACTGGACTCAAAGGAGAGGTTCAAATCATAGAGAGTTAGAGTCTCACTCCTCCTGTACTTACGTCCGTTTTGTGCCCTTTGTATTAAATTCGGATGCAATTTCTGTGTTTCATCGTCAATAAGATGGTCCAAGGGATACAGTAACCTGAAGTGAAGCATCGGAATCTAAAACTGGACTCACAGGAGAAGTTCGAATCATAGAAAGTTAGAGTGTGTGTCCTCTTGCTCTTTAGTCGGCATTGTGCCTTTTGAATTTAATTCCGATCCAATTTCTGTGTTTCATCGACAACAAGAAGGTGCAAGGTATACAGTAAACCTGAATTGAAGCATCGGAATCTAAAACTGGACTTACAGGAGAGGTTTAAATCATAGAAAGTGAGAGTGTCAGTCCTTTTTTACTTCAGTCGGCATTGTGCCTTGTGTATTACATTCGGATGCAATTTCTGTATTTCATCGTCAATAAGAAGATCCAAGGGATACAGTTAATCTGAAGTGAAGCATCGGAATCTAAAACTGGACTCACAGGAGAGGTTCAAATCATAGAAAGTGAGAGTGTCAGACCTCTTGTACTTAAGTCGGCATTGTGCCTTTTGTATTAAATTCGGATGCAATTTCTGTGTTTCATCGTCAATAAGAAGGTCCAAGGGGTACAGTAAACCAGAAGTGAAGCATCGGAATCTAAAACTGGACTCACAGGAGAGGTTCATAATCATAGAAAGTTAGAGATTCACTCCTCCTGTACATAAGTCGGTATTGCGATGCGATTTCTGTGATTCATCGTCAATAAGAAGATCCAATGGATACAGTAAACCTGAAGTGAAGCATCGGAATGTAAAACTGGACTCACAGGAGAGGTTCAAATCCTAGAAAGTTAGAGTGTCACTCCTCCTGCACTTCAATGGGTATTGTGCCCTTTGTATTAAATTCGGATGCAATTTCTGTGTTTCATCGTCAATAAGAAAATCCAAGGGATACAGCAAACCTGAAGTGAAGCATCGGAATATAAAACTGGACTCACTGGGAGGTTCAAATCATAGAAAATTTGAGTGTCAGTCCCCTTACACTTAAGTCGGCATTGTGACTTTTGAATTTAATTCCGATGCAATTTCTGTGTTTCATCGTCAATAAGAAGGTGAAAATTATGCAGTAACACTGAAGTGAAGCATCGGAATCTAAAACTGGACCCACAGGAGAGGTCAAGTCATAGTAAGTGAGAGTGTAAGTCCTCTTGTACTTAAGTCGACATTGTGCCATTTGTATTAAATTCGGATACAATTTCTGTGTTTCGTCGTCAATAAGAAGGTCCAAGGGATACAGTAAACCTGAAGTGAAGCATCGGAATCTAAATCTGGACTCACAGGAGAGATTCAATTCATAGAAAGTTAGAGTATCACTCCTCTTGCACTTAAGCCGGTAGTGTGCCTTTTGTATTATATTCGGATGCAATTTTTTGTGTTTCATCGTCAATTAGAAGTTCCAAGGGATACAGTAAACCTGAAGTGAAGCACCGGAATCTAAAACTGGACTCACAGGAGAGGTTCGAATGATAGAAAGTTAGAGTGTCAGTCCTCTTGCACTTAAGTCGGCATTGTGCCTTTTGAATTTAATTCCGATGCAATTTCTGTGTTTCATTGTCAATAAGAAGTTGCAAGGTATACAGTAAACCTTAAGTGAAGCATCGGAATCAAAAACTGGACTCACAGGAGAGGTTCAAATCATAGAAAGTGAGAGTGTCATTCCTTTTTTACTTCAGTCGGCATTGTGCCTTCTGTATTACATTCGGATGCAATTTCTGTGTTTCATCGTCAATAAGAAGGTCCAATCGATTCAGTAAATCTGAAGTGAAGCATCGGAATCTAAAACTGGACTCACAGGAGAGGTTCAAATCATAGAAAGTGAGAGTGTCAGTCACCTTGTACTTAAGTCGGCATTGTGCCTTTTGTATTAAATTCGGATGTAATTTCAGTGTTTCATCGTCAATAAGAAGGTCCAAGGGATAGAGTTATCCAGAAGTGAAGCATCGGAATCTAAACCTGGACTCACAGAAGAGGTTCAAATCATAGAAAGTTAGAGTGTCACTCGTCCTGCACGTAAATCGGTATTGTGCCCATTGTATTAAATTCGTATGCAATTTCTGTGTTTCATCGTCAATAAGAAGGTCCAAGGGATACAGCAAACCTGAAGTGAAGAATCGGAATCTAAAACTGGACTCACTGGGAGGTTCGAATCATAGAAAGTTAGAGTGTCACTTCTCTTGCACTTAAGTCGGCATTGTGCCTTTAGAATTTATTTCCTATGCAATTTCTGTGTTTCATTGTCAACAAGAAGGTGCAAGGTATGCAGTAACCCTGAAGTGAAGCATCGGAATCTGAAACTAGACTCACAGGAGAGGTTCAAATCATAGAAAGTGAGAGTGTAAGTCCTCTTGCACTTAAGTCGGCATTGTGCCATTTGTATTAAATTCGGATGCAATTTCTGTGTTTCATCGTCAATAAGAAGGTCCAAGGGAAACAGTAAACCTGAAGTTAAGCATCGAAACCTAAAACTCGACTCACAGGAGAGGTTCATAATCATAGAAAGTTAGAGATTCACTCCTCCTGTACTTAAGTCGGTATTGTGCCCTTTGTATTAAATTCGGATGCAAAATCTGTGTTTCATCGTCAATAAGAAGGTCCAAGGGATACAGTAAACCTGAAGTGAAGCATCGGAATATAAATCTGGACTCATAGCAGAGATTCAAATCATAGAATGTTAGAGTGTCACTCCTCTTGTACTTAAGTCGGTATTGTGCCTTTTGTATTAAATTCGTATTCAATTTCTGTGTTTCATCGTCACTAAGAAGGTCCAAGGGAAACAGTAAACCTTAAGTGAAGCATCGGAATCTAAAACTGAACTCGCAGGAGAGGTTCAAATCATAGAATGTTAGAGTGTCAGTCCTCTTTTACTTAAGTCGGTATTGATAATTTTGTATTAAATTCGGATGCAATTTCTGTGTTTCATCGTCAATAATAAGGTGCAAGATATACGGTAAACCTGAAGTGAAGCATCGGAACCTAAAACTGGACTCACAGGAGAGGTTCAATTCATAGAAAGTGAGAGTGTCAGTCTTCTTGTACTTAATTCGGCATTGTGATATTTGTATTAAATTCGGATGCAATTTCTGTGTTTCATCGTCAATAAGAAGGTCCAAGGTATACAGTAAACATGAAGTGAAGCATCGGAATCTAAAACTGGACTCAAAGGAGAGGTTCAAATCATAGAAAGTTAGAGTCTCACTCCTCCTGTACTTACGTCCGTTTTGTGCCCTTTGTATTAAATTCGGATGCAATTTCTGTGTTTCATCGTCAATAAGATGGTCCAAGGGATACAGTAACCTGAAGTGAAGCATCGGAATCTAAAACTGGACTCACAGGAGAAGTTCGAATCATAGAAAGTTAGAGTGTCTGTCCTCTTGCTCTTAAGTCGGCATTGTGCCTTTTGAATTTAATTCCGATCCAATTTCTGTGTTTCATCGTCAATAAGAAGGTGCAAGGTATACAGTAAACCTGAAGTGAAGCATCGGAATCTAAAACTGGACTTACAGGAGAGGTTTAAATCATAGAAAGTGAGAGTGTCAGTCCTTTTTTACTTCAGTCGGCATTGTGCCTTGTGTATTACATTCGGATGCAATTTCTGTGTTTCATCGTCATAAGAAGATCCAAGGGATACAGTTAATCTGAAGTGAAGCATCGGAATCTAAAACTGGACTCACAGGAGAGGTTCAAATCATAGAAAGTGAGAGTGTCAGTCCTCTTGTACTTAAGTCGGCATTGTGTCTTTTGTATTAAATTCGGATGCAATTTCTGTGTTTCATCGTCAATAAGAAGGTCCAAGGGGTACAGTAAACCAGAAGTGAAGCATCGGAATCTAAAACTGGATTCACAGGAGAGGTTCATAATCATAGAAAGTTAGAGATTCACTCCTCCTGTACATAAGTCGGTATTGCGATGCGATTTCTGTGTTTCATCGTCAATAAGAAGATCCAATGGATACAGTAAACCTGAAGTGAAGCATCGGAATGTAAAACTGGACTCACAGGAGAGGTTCAAATCCTAGAAAGTTAGAGTGTCACTCCTCCTGCACTTCAATGGGTATTGTGCCTTTTGTATTAAATTCGGGTGCAATTTCTGTGTTTCATCGTCAATAAGAAGGTCCAAGGGATACAGCAAACCTGAAGTGAAGCATCAGAATATAAAACTGGACTCACTGGGAGGTTCGAATCATCGAAAATTTGAGTGTCAGTCCCCTTACACTTAAGTCGGCATTGTGACTTTTGAATTTAATTCCGATGCAATTTCTGTGTTTCATCGTCAATAAGAAGGTGAAAGGTATGCAGTAACACTGAAGTGAAGCATCGGAATCCAAAACTGGACCCACAGGAGAGGTCAAGTCATAGAAAGTGAGAGTGTAAGTCCTCTTGTACTTAAGTCGACATTGTGCCATTTGAATTAAATTCGGATACAATTTCTGTGTTTCATCGTCAATAAGAAGGTCCAAGGGATACAGTAAACCTGAAGTGAGGCATCGGAATCTAAATCTGGACTCACAGGAGAGATTCAATTCATAGAAAGTTAGAGTATCACTCCTCTTGCACTTAAGCCGGTAGTGTGCCTTTTGTATTAAATTCGGATGGAATTTTTTGTGTTTCATCGTCAATTAGAAGTTCCAAGGGATACAATAAACCTGAAGTGAAGCACCGGAATCTAAAACTGGACTCACAGGAGAGGTTCGAATGATAGAAAGTTAGAGTGTCAGTCCTCTTGCACTTAATACGGCATTGTGCCTTTTGAATTTAATTCCGATGCAATTTCTGTGATTCATCGTCAATAAGAAGTTGCAAGGTATACAGTAAACCATAAGTGAAGCATCGGAATCTAAAACTGGACTCACAGGAGAGGTTCAAATCATAGAAAGTGAGAGTGTCATTCCTTTTTTACTTCAGTCGGCATTGTGCCTTCTGTATTACATTCGGATGCAATTTCTGTGTTTCATCGTCAATAAGAAGGTCCAAGGGATTCAGTAAATCTGAAGTGAAGCATCGGAATCTAAAACTGGACTCACAGGAGAGGTTCAAAACATAGAAAGTGAGAGTGTCAGTCACCTTGTACTTAAGTCGGCATTGTGCCTTTTGTATTAAATTCGGATGCAATTTCAGTGTTTCATCGTCAATAAGAAGGTCCAAGGGATAGAGTTATCCACAAGTGAAGCATCGGAATCTAAACCTGGACTCACAGAAGAGGTTCAAATCATAGAAAGTTAGAGTGTCACTCCTCCTGCACTTAAATCGGTATTGTGCCCTTTGTATTAAATTCGGATGCAATTTCTGTGTTTCATCGTCAATAAGAAGGTCCAAGGGATACAGCAAACCTGAAGTGAAGCATCGGAATCTAAAACTGGACTCACTGGGAGGTTCGAATCATAGAAAGTTAGAGTGTCAGTCCTCTTGCACTTAAGTCGGCATTGTGCCTTTTGAATTTATTTCCTATGCAATTTCTGTGTTTCATTGTCAATAAGAAGGTGCAAGGTACGCAGTAACCCTGAAGTGAAGCATCGGAATCTGAAACTAGACTCACAGGAGAGGTTCAAATCATAGAAAGTGAGAGTGTAAGTCCTCTTGCACTTAAGTCGGCATTGTGCCCTTGAATTTAATTCCGATGCAATTTCAGTGTTTCATCGTCAATAAGAAGGTGCAAGGTATGCAGTATACCTGAAGTGATGCATCGGAATCTAAAACTGGACTCACAGGAGAGGTTCAAATCATAGAAAGTGAGAGTGTCAGTCCTCTTTTACTTAAGTCGACATTGTGCCATTTGTATTAAATTCGGATGCAATTTCGGTGTTTCATCGTCAATAGGAAGGTCCAAGGGATACAGTAAACCTGAAGTGAAGCATCAGAATCTAAAACTGGACTCACAGGAGAGGTTCAAACCATAGAAAGTTAGAGTGTCACTCCTCCTGTACTTAAATCGGTATTGTGAACTTTGTATTAAATGCGGATGCAATTTCTGTGTTTCATCGTCAATAAGAAGGTCCAAGGGGTACAGTAAACCAGAAGTGAAGCATCGGAATCTAAAACTGGACTCACAGGAGAGGTTCAAATCACAGAAAGTGAGAGTGTCAGTCTTCTTGTACTTTAGTCGGCATTGTGATATTTGTATTAAATTCGGATGCTATTTCTGTGTTTCATCGTCAATAAGAAGGTCCAAGGGATACAGTAAACCTGAAGTGAAGCATCGGAATCTAAAACTGGACTCACAGGAGAGGCTCAAATCATAGAAAGTGAGAGTGTCAGTCCTTTTTTACTTCAGTCGGCATTGTGCCTTTTGTATTAATTTCGGATGCAATTTCTGTGTTTCATCGTCAATAAGAAGATCCAAGGGATACAGTTAATCTGAAGTGAAGCATCTGAATCTAAAACTGGACTCACAGGAGAGGTTCAAATCATAGAAAGTGAGAGTGTCAGTCCTCTTGTACTTAAGTCGGCATTGTGCCTTTTGTATTAAATTCGGATGCAATTTCTGTGTTTCATCGTCAATAAGAAGGCCCAAGAGGTACAGTAAACCAGAAGTGAAGCATCGGAATCTAAAACTGGACTCACAGGAGAGGTTCAAATCATAGAAAGTTAGAGTGTCAGTTCTCTTGTACTTAAGTCGGCATTTTGCCTTTTGAATTTAATTCCGTTGCAATTTCTTTATTTCTTCGTCAATAAGAAGGTCCAAGGGGTACAGTAAACCTGAATTGAAGCATCGAAATATAAAACTGGACTCACAGGAGAGGTTCAAATCATAGAAAGTGAGAGTGTCAGTTCTCTTGTACTTAAGTCGTCATTGTGCCCTTTGAATTTAATTCCGATGCAATTTCTGTGCTTCATCGTCAATAAGAAGGTGCAAGGTATGCAGTAACCCTGTAGTGAAGCATCGAAATCTGAAACTGGACTCACAGGAGAGGTTCAAATCATAGAAAGTTAGAGTGTCACTCCTCCTGCACTTAAATCGGTATTGTGCCCTTTGTATTAAATTCGGATGCAATTCCTGTGTTTCATCGTCAATAAGAAGGTCCAAGGGATACAGCAAACCTGAAGAGAAGCATCGGAATCTAAAACTTGACTCACTGGGAGGTTCGAATCATAGAAAATTAGTGTGTCAGTCCTCTTGCACTTATGTCGGCATTGTGCCTTTTGAATTTAATTCCCATGCAATTTCTGTGTTTCATCGTCAATAAGAAGGTCTAAGGTATGCAGTAACCTTGAAGTGAAGCATCGGAATCTGAAACTGGACTCACAGGATAGGTTCAAATCATAGAAAGTGAGAGTGTAAGTCCTCTTGTACTTAAGTCGGCATTGTGCCTTTTGTATTAAATTCGGATGCGATTTCTGTGTTTCATCGTCAATAAGAAGATCCAATGGATACAGTAAACCTGAAGTGAAGCATCGGAATGTAAAACTGGACTCACAGGAGAGGTTCAAATCCTAGAAAGTTAGAGTGTCACTCCTCCTGCACTTCAATTGGTATTGTGCCCTTTGTATTAAATTCGGATGCAATTTCTGTGTTTCATCGTCAATAAGAAGGTCCAAGGGATACAGCAAACCTGAAGTGAAGCATCGGAATATAAAACTGGACTCACTGGGAGGTTCGAATCATAGAAAATTTGAGTGTCAGTCCCCTTACACTAAAGTCGGCATTGTGACTTTTGAATTTAATTCCGATGCAATTTCTGTGTTTCATCGTCAATAAGAAGGTGCAAGGTATGCAGTAACACTGAAGTGAAGCATCGGAATCTAAAACTGGACCCACAGGAGAGGTCAAGTCATAGAAAGTGAGAGTGTAAGTCCTCTTGTACTTAAGTCGACATTGTGCCATTTGTATTAAATTCGGATACAATTTCTGTGTTTCATCGTCAATAAGAAGGTCCAAGGGAAACAGTAAACCTGAAGTGAAGCATCGGAATCTAAATCTGGACTCACAGGAGAGATTCAATTCATAGAAAGTTAGAGTATCACTCCTCTTGCACTTAAGCCGGTAGTGTGCCTTTTGTATTAAATTCGGATGCAATTTTTTGTGTTTCATCGTCAATTAGAAGTTCCAAGAGATACAGTAAACCTGAAGTGAAGCATCGGAATCTAAAACTGGACTCACAGGAGAGGTTCGAATGATAGAAAGTTAGAGTGTCAGTCCTCTTGCACTTAAGTCGGCATTGTGCCTTTTGAATTTAATTCCGATGCAATTTCTGTGTTTCATCGTCAATAAGAAGTTGCAAGGTATACAGTAAACCTTAAGTGAAGCATCGGAATCTAAAACTGGACTCACAGGAGAGGTTCAAATCATAGAAAGTGAGAGTGTCAGTCCTTTTTTACTTCAGTCGGCATTGTGCCTTCTGTATTACATTCGGATGCAATTTCTGTGTTTCATCGTCAATAAGAAGGTCGAAGGGATTCAGTAAATCTGAAGTGAAGCATCGGAATCTAAAACTGGACTCACAGGAGAGGTTCAAATCATAGAAAGTGAGAGTGTCAGTCACCTTGTACTTAAGTCGGCATTGTGCCTTTTGTATTAAATTCGGATGCAATTTCAGTGTTTCATCGTCAATAAGAAGGTCCAAGGGATAGAGTTATCCAGAAGTGAAGCATCGGAATCTAAACCTGGACTCACAGAAGAGGTTCAAATCATAGAAAGTTAGAGTGTTAGTCCTCTTGCACTTAAGTCGGCATTGTGCCTTTTGAATTTATTTCCTATGCAATATCTGTGTTTCATTGTCAATAAGAAGGTGCAAGGTATGCAGTAACCCTGAAGTGAAGCATCGGAATCTGAAACTAGACTCACAGGAGACGTTAAAATCATAGAAAGTGAGAGTGTAAGTCCTCTTGCACTTAAGTCGGCATTGTGCCCTTGAATTTAATTCCGATGCAATTTCAGTGTTTCATCGTCAATAAGAAAGAGCAAGGTATGCAGTATACCTGAAGTGATGCATCGGAATCTAAAACTGGACTCACAGGAGAGGTTCAAATCATAGAAAGTGAGAGTGTCAGTCCTCTTTACTTAAGTCGACATTGTGCCATTTGTATTAAATTCGGATGCAATTTCTGTGTTTCATCGTCAATAGGAAGGTCCTAGGGATACAGTAAACCTGAAGTGAAGCATCGGAATCTAAAACTGAACTCACAGGAGAGGTTCAAACCATAGAAAGTTAGAGTGTCACTCCTCCTGTACTTAAGTCGGTATTGTGCCCTTTGTATTAAATTCGGATGCAATTTCTGTGTTTCATCGTCAATAAGAAGGTCCAAGGGATACAGCAAACCTGAAGTGAAGCATCGGAATATAAAACTGGACTCACTGGGAGGTTCGAATCATAGAAAGTTTGAGTGTCAGTCCCCTTACACTTAAGTCGGCATTGTGACTTTTGAATTTAATTCCGATGCAATTTCAGTGTTTCATCGTCAATAAGAAGGTGCAAGGTATGCAGTAACACTGAAGTGAAGCATCGGAATCTAAAACTGGACCCACAGGAGAGGTCAAGTCATAGAAAGTGAGAGTGTAAGTCCTCTTGTACTTAAGTCGTCATTGTGCCATTTGTATTAAATTCGGATACAATTTCTGGGTTTCATTGTCAATAAGAATGTCCAAGGGATACAGTGAACATGATGTTAAGCATCGGAATCGAAAACTGGACTCACGGTAGGGGTTCAAATCATAGAAAATTAGAGTTTCACTCCTCCTGTACTTAAGTCGGTATTGATCCCTTTGTATTAAATTTGGATGCTATTTCTGTGTTTCATCGTGAATAAGAAGGTCCAAGGGATACAGTAAACCTGAAGTTAAGCATCGGAATCTAAAACTGGTCTCACCGGAGAGATTCATATCATAGAAAGTTAGAGTTTCACTCCTCCAGTACTTAAGTCGGTATTGTGCCCTTTGTATTAAATTCGGTTGCAAAATCTGTGTTTCATCGTCAATAAGAACGTCCAAGGGATACAGTAAACCTTAAGTGAAGCATCTGAATCTAAAACTGGACTCGCAGGAGAGGTTCAAATCATAGAATGTTAGAGTGTCAGTCCTCTTTTACTTAAGTCGGTATTGATAATTTTGTATTAAATTCGGTTGCAATTTCTGTGTTTCATCGTCAATAATAAGGTGCAAGATATACGGCAAAACCTGAAGTGAAGCATCGGAATCTAAAACTGGACTCACAGGAGAGGTTCAAATCACAGAAAGTGAGAGTGTCAGTCTTCTTGTACTTAAGTCGGCATTGTGATATTTGTATTAAATTCGGATGCAATTTCTGTGTTTCATCGTCAATAAGAAGGTCCAAGGGATACAGTAAACCTGAAGTGAAGCATCGGGTTCTAAAACTGGACTCACAGGAGAGGTTCAATTCATAGAAAGTGAGAGTGTCAGTTCTTTTTTACTTCAGTCGGCATTGTGCCTTTTGTATTAATTTCGGATGAAATTTCTGTGTTTCATCGTCAATAAGAAGATCCAAGGGATACAGTTAATCTGAAGTGAAGCATCGGAATCTAAAATTGGACTCACAGGAGAGGTTCAAATCATAGAAAGTGAGAGTGTCAGTCCTCTTGTACTTCAGTCGGCATTGTGCCTTTTGTATTAAATTCGGATGCAATTTCTGTGTTTCTTCGTCAATAAGAAGGTCCAAGGGGTACAGTGAACCAGAAGTGAAGCATCGGAATCTAAAACTGGACTCACAGGAGAGGTTCAAATCATAGAAAGTTAGCGTGTCAGTTCTCTTGTACTTAAGTCGGCATTTTGCCTTTTGAATTTAATTCCGTTGCAATTTCTTTATTTCTTCGTCAATTAGAAGGTCCAAGGGGTACAGTAAACCTGAATTGAAGCATCGAAATATAAAACTGGACTCACAGGAGATGTTCAAATCATAGAAAGTGAGAGTGTCAGTTCTCTTGTACTTAAGTCGTCATTGTGCCCTTTGAATTTAATTCCGATGCAATTTCTGTGCTTCATCGTCAATAAGAAGGTGCAAGGTATGCAGTAACCCTGTAGAGAAGCATCGAAATCTGAAACTGGACTCACAGGAGAGGTTCAAATCATAGAAACTTAGAGTGTCACTCCTCCTGCACTTAAATCGGTATTGTGCCCTTTGTATTACATTCGGATGCAATTTCTGTGTTTCATCGTCAATAAGAAGGTCTAAGGTATGCAGTAATCCTGAAGTGAAGCATCGGAATCTGAAACTGGACTCACAGGATAGGTTCAAATCATAGAAAGTGAGAGAGTAAGTCCTCTTGTGCTTCAGTCGGCATTGTGCCTTTTGTTTAAATTCGGATGCAATATCTGTGTCATCGTCAATAAGAAGGTCCAAGGGATACAGTAAACCAGAAGTGAAGCATCGGAATCTAAAACTGGACTCACAGGAGAGATTCAAATCATAGAAGGTTAGAGTGTCAGTTCTCTTGTACTTAAGTCGGCATTGTGCCCTTTGAATTAAATTCGCATGCAATCTCTCTGTTTCATTGTAAAGAAGAAGGCCCAGGGGGTACAGTAAACCTGAATTGAAGCATCGAAATCTAAAACTGGACTCACAGGAGAGGTTCAAATCATAGAAAGTGAGAGTGTCAGTCCTCTTGAACGTAAGATGACATTGTGCCATTTCTATTAAATTCGGATGCAATTTCTGTGTTTCATCGTCAATAGGAAGGTCCAAGGGATACAGTAAACCTGAAGTGAAGCATCGGAATCTAAAACTGGACTCATTGGAGAGGTTCAAACCATAGAAAGTTAGAGTGTCACTCCTCCTGTACTTAAGTCGGTATTGTGAACTTTGTATTAAATGCGGATGCAATTTCTGTGTTTCATCGTCAATAAGAAGGTCCAAGGGATACAGTAGACCTGAAGTAGAGCATCGGAATCTAAAACTGGACTCACAGGAGAGGCTAAAATCATAGAAAGTGAGAGTGGCAATCCTCCTGAACTTAAGTCGGCATTGTGACATTTGTATTAAATTCGGATGCAATTTCTGTGTTTAATCGTCTATAAGAAGATCCAAGGGATACAGTAAACCTGAAGTGAAGCATCGGAACGTAAAACTGGACTCACAGGAGAGGTTCAAATCCTAGAAAGTTAGAGTGTCACTCCTCCTGCACTTAAATCGGTATTGTGCCCTTTGTATTAAATTCGGATGCAATTTCTGTGTTTCATCGTCAATAAGAAGGTCCAAGGGATACAGCAAACTTGAAGTGAAGCATCGGAATCTAAAACTGGACTCACCGAGAGGTTCGAATCATAGAAAGTTAGAGTGTCAGTCCTCTTGCACTTAAGTCGGCATTGTGCCTTTTGAATTTAATTCCGATGCAATTTCTGTGTTTCATCGTCAATAAGTAGGAGCAAGGTATGCAGTAACACTGAAGTGAAGCATCGGAATCTAAAACTGGACTCACAGGAGAGGTTCAAGTCATAGAAAGTGAGAGTGTTAGTCCTCTTGTACTTAAGTCGACATTGTGCCATTTGTATTAAATTCGGATGCAATTTCTGTGTTTCATCGTCAATAAGAAGGTCCAAGGGATACAGTAAACCTGAAGTTAAGCATCGGAATCTAAAACTCGACTCACAGGAGAGGTTCACAATCATAGAAAGTTAGAGATTCACTCCTCCTGTACTTAAGTCGGTATTGTGCCCTTTGTATTAAATTCGGATGCAAAATCTGGGTTTCATCGTCAATAAGAAGGTCCAAGGGATACAGTAAACCTGAAGTGAAGCATCGGAATATAAATCTGGACTCATAGCAGAGATTCAAATCATAGAATGTTAGAGTGTCAGTCCTCTTTTACTTAAGTCGGTATTGATAATTTTGTATTAAATTCGGATGCAATTTCTGTGTGTCATCGTCAATAATAAGGTCAAGATATACGGTAAACCTGAAGTGAAGCATCGGAATCTAAAACTGGACTCACAGGAGAGGTTCAAATCATAGAAAGTGAGAGTGTCAGTCTTCTTGTACTTAAGTCGGCATTGTGATATTTGTATTAAATTCGGATGCAATTTCTGTGTTTCATCGTCAATAAGAAGGTCCAAGGGATACAGTATACCTGAAGTGAAGCATCGGAATCTAAAACTGGACTCAAAGGAGAGGTTCAAATCATAGAAAGTTAGAGTCTCACTCCTAATGTACTTACGTCCGTTTTGTGCCCTTTGTATTAAATTCGGATGCAATTTCTGTGTTTCATTGTCAATAACAAGGTCCAAGGGATACAGTAACCTGAAGTGAAGCATCGGAATCTAAAACTGGACTCACAGGAGAAGTTCGAATCATAGAAAGTTAGAGTGTCTGTCCTCTTGCTCTTAAGTCGGCATTGTGCCTTTTGAATTTAATTCCGATGCAATTTCTGTGTTTCATCGTCAATAAGAAGGTGCAAGGTATACAGTAAACCTGAAGTGAAGCATCGGAATCTAAAACTGGACTCACAGGAGAGGTTCAAATCATAGAAAGTGAGAGTGTCAGTCCTTTTTTACTTCAGTCGGCATTGTGCATCCTGTATTACATTCGGATGCAATTTCTGTGTTTCATCGTCAATAAGAAGATCCAAGGGATACAGTTAATCTGAGGTGAAGCATCGGAATCTGAAGCTGGACTTACAGGAGAGGTTCAAATCATAGAAAGTGAGAGTGTCAGTCCTCTTGTACTTAAGTCGGCATTGTCCATTTTGTATTAAATTCGGATGCAATTTCTGTGTTTCATCGTCAATAAGAAGGTCCAAGGGTTACAGTAAACCAGAAGTGAAGCATCGGAAACTAAAACTGGACTCACAGGAGAGGTTCAAATCATAGAAAATTAGAGTGTCAGTTCTCTTGTACTTAAGTCGGCGTTTTGCCTTTTGAATTTAATACCGTTGCAATTTCTTTAATTCTTCGTCAATAAGAAGGTCCAAGGGGTACAGTAAACCTGAATTGAAGCATCGAAATATAAAACTGGACTCACAGGAGAGGTTCAAATCATAGAAAGTGAGAGTGTCAGTTCTCTTGTACTTAAGTCGTCATTGTGCCTTTTGAATTTAATTCCGATGCAATTACTGTGCTTCATCGTCAATAAGAAGGTGCAAGGTATGCAGTAACCCTGTACTGAAGCATCGGAATCTGAAACTGGACTCACAGTAGAGGTTCAAATCATAGAAAGTTAGAGTGTCACTCCACCTGCACTTAAATCGGTATTGTGCCCTTTGTATTAAATTCGGATGCAATTTCTGTGTTTCATCGTCAATAAGAAGGTCCAAGGGATACAGCAAACCTGAAGTGAAGCATCGGAATCTAAAACTTGACTCACTGGGAGGTTCGAATCATAGAAAGTTAGTGTGTCAGTCCTCTTGCACTTATGTCGGCATTGTGCCTTTTGAATTTAATTCCCATGCAATTTCTGTGTTTCACCGTCAATAAGAAGGTGCAAGGTATGCAGTAACCCTGAAGTGAAGCATTGGAATCTGAAACTGGACTCACAGGATAGGTTCAAATCACATAAAGTGAGAGTGTAAGTCCTCTTGTACTTAAGTCGGCATTGTGCCTTTTGTATTAAATTCGGATGCAATATCTGTGTTTCATCGTCAATAAGAAGGTCCAAGGGATACAGTAAACCAGAAGTGAAGCATCGGAATCTGAAACTGGACTCACAGGAGAGGTTCAAATCATAGAAAGTTAGAGTGTCAGTTCTCTTGTACTTAAGTCGGCATTGTGCCTTTTGAATTAAATTCGCATGCAATTTCTGTGTTTCATCGTAAAGAAGAAGGTGCAAGGGGTACAGTAAACCTGAATTGAAGAATCGAAATCTAAAACTGGTCTCACAGGAGAGGTTCAAATCATAGAAAGTGAGAGTGTCAGTCCTCTTGTACGTAAGTCGACATTGTGCCATTTGTATTAAATTCGGATGCAATTTCTGTGTTTCATCGTCAATAGGAAGGTCCAAGGGATACAGTAAACCTGAAGTGAAGCATCGGAATCTAAAACTGGATTCACAGGAGAGGTTCAAACCATAGAATGTTAGAGTGTCAATCCTCCTGTACTTATGTCGGTATTGTGAACATTGTATTAAATGCGGATGCAATTTCTGTGTTTCATCGTCAATAAGAAGGTCCAAGGGATACAGTAGAACTGAAGTAGAGCATCGGAATCTAAAACTGGACTCACAGGAGAGGCTACAATCAAAGAAAGTGAGAGTGTCAATCCTCTTGTACTTAAGTCGGCATTGTGACATTTGTATTAAATTCGGATGCAATTTCTGTGTTTAATCGTCTATAAGAAGATCCAAGGGATACAGTAAACCTGAAGTGAAGCATCGGAATCTAAAACTGGTCTCACTGGGAGGTTCGAATCATAGAAAGTTAGAGTGTCAGTCCTCTTGCACTTAAGTCGGCTTTGTGCCTTTTGAATTTAATTCCGATGCAATTTCTGTGTTTCATCGTCAATAAGAAGGTGCAAGGTATGCAGTAACACTGAAGTTAAGCATCGGAATCTAAAACTGGACTCACAGGAGAGGTTCAAGTCATAGAAAGTGAGACTGTTAGTCCTCTTGTACGTAAGTCGACATTGTGCCATTTGTATTAAATTCGGATGCAATTTCTGTGTTTCATCGTCAATAAGAAGGTACAAGGGATACAGTAAACCTGAAGTTAAGCATCGGAATTTAAAACTGGACTCACAGGAGAGGTTCATAATCATAGAAAGTTAGAGATTCACTCCTCCTGTACTTAAATCGGTATTGTGCCCTTTGTATTAAATTCGGATGCAAAATCTGTGTTTCATCGTCAATAAGAAGGTCCAAGGGATACAGTAAACCTGAACTGAAGCATCGGAATATAAATCTGGACTCATAGCAGAGATTCAAATCATAGAATGTTTGAGTGTCACTCCTCTTGTACTTTAGTCGGTATTGTGCCTTTTGTATTAAATTCGTACTCAATTTCTGTGTTTCATCGTCAATAAGAAGGTCCAAGGGATACAGTAAACCTGAAGAGAAGCATCGGAATATAAATCTGGACTCCTAGCAGAGATTCAAATCATAGAATGTTAGAGTGTCAGTCCTCTTTTACTTAAGTCGGTATTGATAATTTTGTATTAAATTCGGATGCAATTTCTGTGTTTCATCGTCAATAATAAGGTCAAGATATACGGTAAACCTGAAGTGAAGCATCGGAATCTAAAACTGGACTCACAGGAGAGGTTCAAATCATAGAAAGTGAGAGTGTCAGTCTTCTTGTACTTAAGTCGGCATTGTGATATTTGTATTAAATTCGGATGCAATTTCTGTGTTTCATCGTCAATAAGAAGGTCCAAGGGATACAGTATACCTGAAGTGAAGCATCGGAATCTAAAACTGGACTCAAAGGAGAGATTCAAATCATAGAAAGTTAGAGTCTCACTCCTAATGTACTTACGTCCGTTTTGTGCCCTTTGTATTAAATTCGGATGCAATTTCTGTGTTTCATTGTCAATAACAAGGTCCAAGGGATACAGTAACCTGAAGTGAAGCATCGGAATCTAAAACTGGACTCACAGGAGAAGTTCGAATCATAGAAAGTTAGAGTGTCTGTCCTCTTGCTCTTAAGTCGGCATTGTGCCTTTTGAATTTAATTCCGATGCAATTTCTGTGTTTCATCGTCAATAAGAAGGTGCAAGGTATACAGTAAACCTGAAGTGAAGCATCGGAATCTAAAACTGGACTCATTGGAGAGGTTCAAACCATAGAAAGTTAGAGTGTCACTCCTCCTGTACTTAAGTCGGTATTGTGAACTTTGTATTAAATGCGGATGCAATTTCTGTGTTTCATCGTCAATAAGAAGGTCCAAGGGATACAGTAGACCTGAAGTAGAGCATCGGAATCTAAAACTGGACTCACAGGAGAGGCTAAAATCATAGAAAGTGAGAGTGGCAATCCTCCTGAACTTAAGTCGGCATTGTGACATTTGTATTAAATTCGGATGCAATTTCTGTGTTTAATCGTCTATAAGAAGATCCAAGGGATACAGTAAACCTGAAGTGAAGCATCGGAACGTAAAACTGGACTCACAGGAGAGGTTCAAATCCTAGAAAGTTAGAGTGTCACTCCTCCTGCACTTAAATCGGTATTGTGCCCTTTGTATTAAATTCGGATGCAATTTCTGTGTTTCATCGTCAATAAGAAGGTCCAAGGGATACAGCAAACTTGAAGTGAAGCATCGGAATCTAAAACTGGACTCACCGAGAGGTTCGAATCATAGAAAGTTAGAGTGTCAGTCCTCTTGCACTTAAGTCGGCATTGTGCCTTTTGAATTTAATTCCGATGCAATTTCTGTGTTTCATCGTCAATAAGTAGGAGCAAGGTATGCAGTAACACTGAAGTGAAGCATCGGAATCTAAAACTGGACTCACAGGAGAGGTTCAAGTCATAGAAAGTGAGAGTGTTAGTCCTCTTGTACTTAAGTCGACATTGTGCCATTTGTATTAAATTCGGATGCAATTTCTGTGTTTCATCGTCAATAAGAAGGTCCAAGGGATACAGTAAACCTGAAGTTAAGCATCGGAATCTAAAACTCGACTCACAGGAGAGGTTCACAATCATAGAAAGTTAGAGATTCACTCCTCCTGTACTTAAGTCGGTATTGTGCCCTTTGTATTAAATTCGGATGCAAAATCTGGGTTTCATCGTCAATAAGAAGGTCCAAGGGATACAGTAAACCTGAAGTGAAGCATCGGAATATAAATCTGGACTCATAGCAGAGATTCAAATCATAGAATGTTAGAGTGTCAGTCCTCTTTTACTTAAGTCGGTATTGATAATTTTGTATTAAATTCGGATGCAATTTCTGTGTGTCATCGTCAATAATAAGGTCAAGATATACGGTAAACCTGAAGTGAAGCATCGGAATCTAAAACTGGACTCACAGGAGAGGTTCAAATCATAGAAAGTGAGAGTGTCAGTCTTCTTGTACTTAAGTCGGCATTGTGATATTTGTATTAAATTCGGATGCAATTTCTGTGTTTCATCGTCAATAAGAAGGTCCAAGGGATACAGTATACCTGAAGTGAAGCATCGGAATCTAAAACTGGACTCAAAGGAGAGGTTCAAATCATAGAAAGTTAGAGTCTCACTCCTAATGTACTTACGTCCGTTTTGTGCCCTTTGTATTAAATTCGGATGCAATTTCTGTGTTTCATTGTCAATAACAAGGTCCAAGGGATACAGTAACCTGAAGTGAAGCATCGGAATCTAAAACTGGACTCACAGGAGAAGTTCGAATCATAGAAAGTTAGAGTGTCTGTCCTCTTGCTCTTAAGTCGGCATTGTGCCTTTTGAATTTAATTCCGATGCAATTTCTGTGTTTCATCGTCAATAAGAAGGTGCAAGGTATACAGTAAACCTGAAGTGAAGCATCGGAATCTAAAACTGGACTCACAGGAGAGGTTCAAATCATAGAAAGTGAGAGTGTCAGTCCTTTTTTACTTCAGTCGGCATTGTGCATCCTGTATTACATTCGGATGCAATTTCTGTGTTTCATCGTCAATAAGAAGATCCAAGGGATACAGTTAATCTGAGGTGAAGCATCGGAATCTGAAGCTGGACTTACAGGAGAGGTTCAAATCATAGAAAGTGAGAGTGTCAGTCCTCTTGTACTTAAGTCGGCATTGTCCATTTTGTATTAAATTCGGATGCAATTTCTGTGTTTCATCGTCAATAAGAAGGTCCAAGGGTTACAGTAAACCAGAAGTGAAGCATCGGAAACTAAAACTGGACTCACAGGAGAGGTTCAAATCATAGAAAATTAGAGTGTCAGTTCTCTTGTACTTAAGTCGGCGTTTTGCCTTTTGAATTTAATACCGTTGCAATTTCTTTAATTCTTCGTCAATAAGAAGGTCCAAGGGGTACAGTAAACCTGAATTGAAGCATCGAAATATAAAACTGGACTCACAGGAGAGGTTCAAATCATAGAAAGTGAGAGTGTCAGTTCTCTTGTACTTAAGTCGTCATTGTGCCTTTTGAATTTAATTCCGATGCAATTACTGTGCTTCATCGTCAATAAGAAGGTGCAAGGTATGCAGTAACCCTGTACTGAAGCATCGGAATCTGAAACTGGACTCACAGTAGAGGTTCAAATCATAGAAAGTTAGAGTGTCACTCCACCTGCACTTAAATCGGTATTGTGCCCTTTGTATTAAATTCGGATGCAATTTCTGTGTTTCATCGTCAATAAGAAGGTCCAAGGGATACAGCAAACCTGAAGTGAAGCATCGGAATCTAAAACTTGACTCACTGGGAGGTTCGAATCATAGAAAGTTAGTGTGTCAGTCCTCTTGCACTTATGTCGGCATTGTGCCTTTTGAATTTAATTCCCATGCAATTTCTGTGTTTCACCGTCAATAAGAAGGTGCAAGGTATGCAGTAACCCTGAAGTGAAGCATTGGAATCTGAAACTGGACTCACAGGATAGGTTCAAATCACATAAAGTGAGAGTGTAAGTCCTCTTGTACTTAAGTCGGCATTGTGCCTTTTGTATTAAATTCGGATGCAATATCTGTGTTTCATCGTCAATAAGAAGGTCCAAGGGATACAGTAAACCAGAAGTGAAGCATCGGAATCTGAAACTGGACTCACAGGAGAGGTTCAAATCATAGAAAGTTAGAGTGTCAGTTCTCTTGTACTTAAGTCGGCATTGTGCCTTTTGAATTAAATTCGCATGCAATTTCTGTGTTTCATCGTAAAGAAGAAGGTGCAAGGGGTACAGTAAACCTGAATTGAAGAATCGAAATCTAAAACTGGTCTCACAGGAGAGGTTCAAATCATAGAAAGTGAGAGTGTCAGTCCTCTTGTACGTAAGTCGACATTGTGCCATTTGTATTAAATTCGGATGCAATTTCTGTGTTTCATCGTCAATAGGAAGGTCCAAGGGATACAGTAAACCTGAAGTGAAGCATCGGAATCTAAAACTGGATTCACAGGAGAGGTTCAAACCATAGAATGTTAGAGTGTCAATCCTCCTGTACTTATGTCGGTATTGTGAACATTGTATTAAATGCGGATGCAATTTCTGTGTTTCATCGTCAATAAGAAGGTCCAAGGGATACAGTAGAACTGAAGTAGAGCATCGGAATCTAAAACTGGACTCACAGGAGAGGCTACAATCAAAGAAAGTGAGAGTGTCAATCCTCTTGTACTTAAGTCGGCATTGTGACATTTGTATTAAATTCGGATGCAATTTCTGTGTTTAATCGTCTATAAGAAGATCCAAGGGATACAGTAAACCTGAAGTGAAGCATCGGAACGTAAAACTGGACTCACAGGAGAGGTTCAAATTCTAGAAAGTTAGAGTATCACTCCTCCTGCACTGAAATCGGTATTGTGCCCTTTGTATTAAATTCGGATGCAAAATCTGTGTTTCATCGTCAATAAGAAGGTCCAAGGGATACAGCAAACCTGAAGTGAAGCATCGGAATCTAAAACTGGTCTCACTGGGAGGTTCGAATCATAGAAAGTTAGAGTGTCAGTCCTCTTGCACTTAAGTCGGCTTTGTGCCTTTTGAATTTAATTCCGATGCAATTTCTGTGTTTCATCGTCAATAAGAAGGTGCAAGGTATGCAGTAACACTGAAGTGAAGCATCGGAATCTAAAACTGGACTCACAGGAGAGGTTCAAATCATAGAAAGTGAGACTGTTAGTCCTCTTGTACGTAAGTCGACATTGTGCCATTTGTATTAAATTCGGATGCAATTTCTGTGTTTCATCGTCAATAAGAAGGTACAAGGGATACAGTAAACCTGAAGTTAAGCATCGGAATTTAAAACTGGACTCACAGGAGAGGTTCATAATCATAGAAAGTTAGAGATTCACTCCTCCTGTACTTAAATCGGTATTGTGCCCTTTGTATTAAATTCGGATGCAAAATCTGTGTTTCATCGTCAATAAGAAGGTCCAAGGGATACAGTAAACCTGAACTGAAGCATCGGAATATAAATCTGGACTCATAGCAGAGATTCAAATCATAGAATGTTTGAGTGTCACTCCTCTTGTACTTTAGTCGGTATTGTGCCTTTTGTATTAAATTCGTACTCAATTTCTGTGTTTCATCGTCAATAAGAAGGTCCAAGGGATACAGTAAACCTGAAGAGAAGCATCGGAATATAAATCTGGACTCCTAGCAGAGATTCAAATCATAGAATGTTAGAGTGTCAGTCCTCTTTTACTTAAGTCGGTATTGATAATTTTGTATTAAATTCGGATGCAATTTCTGTGTTTCATCGTCAATAATAAGGTCAAGATATACGGTAAACCTGAAGTGAAGCATCGGAATCTAAAACTGGACTCACAGGAGAGGTTCAAATCATAGAAAGTGAGAGTGTCAGTCTTCTTGTACTTAAGTCGGCATTGTGATATTTGTATTAAATTCGGATGCAATTTCTGTGTTTCATCGTCAATAAGAAGGTCCAAGGGATACAGTATACCTGAAGTGAAGCATCGGAATCTAAAACTGGACTCAAAGGAGAGATTCAAATCATAGAAAGTTAGAGTCTCACTCCTAATGTACTTACGTCCGTTTTGTGCCCTTTGTATTAAATTCGGATGCAATTTCTGTGTTTCATTGTCAATAACAAGGTCCAAGGGATACAGTAACCTGAAGTGAAGCATCGGAATCTAAAACTGGACTCACAGGAGAAGTTCGAATCATAGAAAGTTAGAGTGTCTGTCCTCTTGCTCTTAAGTCGGCATTGTGCCTTTTGAATTTAATTCCGATGCAATTTCTGTGTTTCATCGTCAATAAGAAGGTGCAAGGTATACAGTAAACCTGAAGTGAAGCATCGGAATCTAAAACTGGACTCACAGGAGAGGTTCAAATCATAGAAAGTGAGAGTGTCAGTCCTTTTTTACTTCAGTCGGCATTGTGCATCCTGTATTACATTCGGATGCAATTTCTGTGTTTCATCGTCAATAAGAAGATCCAAGGGATACAGTTAATCTGAGGTGAAGCATCGGAATCTAAAGCTGGACTTACAGGAGAGGTTCAAATCATAGAAAGTGAGAGTGTCAGTCCTCTTGTACTTAAGTCGGCATTGTCCATTTTGTATTAAATTCGGATGCAATTTCTGTGTTTCATCGTCAATAAGAAGGTCCAAGGGTTACAGTAAACCAGAAGTGAAGCATCGGAATCTAAAACTGGACTCACAGGAGAGGTTCAAATCATAGAAAATTAGAGTGTCAGTTCTCTTGTACTTAAGTCGGCATTTTGCCTTTTGAATTTAATACCGTTGCAATTTCTTTAATTCTTCGTCAATAAGAAGGTCCAAGGGGTACAGTAAACCTGAATTGAAGCATCGAAATATAAAACTGGACTCACAGGAGAGGTTCAAATCATAGAAAGTGAGAGTGTCAGTTCTCTTGTACTTAAGTCGTCATTGTGCCTTTTGAATTTAATTCCGATGCAATTACTGTGCTTCATCGTCAATAAGAAGGTGCAAGGTATGCAGTAACCCTGTAGTGAAGCATCGGAATCTGAAACTGGACTCACAGGAGAGGTTCAAATCATAGAAAGTTAGAGTGTCACTCCTCCTGCACTTAAATCGGTATTGTGCCCTTTGTATTAATTTCGGATGCAATTTCTGTGTTTCATCGTCAATAAGAAGGTCCAAGGGATACAGCAAACCTGAAGTGAAGCATCGGAATCTAAAACTTGACTCACTGGGAGGTTCGAATCATAGAAAGTTAGTGTGTCAGTCCTCTTGCACTTATGTCGGCATTGTGCCTTTTGAATTTAATTCCCATGCAATTTCTGTGTTTCACCGTCAATAAGAAGGTGCAAGGTATGCAGTAACCCTGAAGTGAAGCATTGGAATCTGAAACTGGACTCACAGGATAGGTTCAAATCACATAAAGTGAGAGTGTAAGTCCTCTTGTACTTAAGTCGGCATTGTGCCTTTTGTATTAAATTCGGATGCAATATCTGTGTTTCATCGTCAATAAGAAGGTCCAAGGGATACAGTAAACCAGAAGTGAAGCATCGGAATCTGAAACTGGACTCACAGGAGAGGTTCAAATCATAGAAAGTTAGAGTGTCAGTTCTCTTGTACTTAAGTCGGCATTGTGCCTTTTGAATTAAATTCGCATGCAATTTCTGTGTTTCATCGTAAAGAAGAAGGTGCAAGGGGTACAGTAAACCTGAATTGAAGCATCGAAATCTAAAACTGGACTCACAGGAGAGGTTCAAATCATAGAAAGTGAGAGTGTCAGTCCTCTTGTACGTAAGTCGACATTGTGCCATTTGTATTAAATTCGGATGCAATTTCTGTGTTTCATCGTCAATAGGAAGGTCCAAGGGATACAGTAAACCTGAAGTGAAGCATCGGAATCTAAAACTGGATTCACAGGAGAGGTTCAAACCATAGAATGTTAGAGTGTCACTCCTCCTGTACTTAAGTCGGTATTGTGAACATTGTATTAAATGCGGATGCAATTTCTGTGTTTCATCGTCAATCAGAAGGTCCAAGGGATACAGTAGAACTGAAGTAGAGCATCGGAATCTAAAACTGGACTCACAGGAGAGGCTACAATCAAAGAAAGTGAGAGTGTCAATCCTCTTGTACTTAAGTCGGCATTGTGACATTTGTATTAAATTCGGATGCAATTTCTGTGTTTAATCGTCTATAAGAAGATCCAAGGGATACAGTAAACCTGAAGTGAAGCATCGGAACGTAAAACTGGACTCACAGGAGAGGTTCAAATTCTAGAAAGTTAGAGTATCACTCCTCCTGCACTGAAATCGGTATTGTGCCCTTTGTATTAAATTCGGATGCAAAATCTGTGTTTCATCGTCAATAAGAAGGTCCAAGGGATACAGCAAACCTGAAGTGAAGCATCGGAATCTAAAACTGGTCTCACTGGGAGGTTCGAATCATAGAAAGTTAGAGTGTCAGTCCTCTTGCACTTAAGTCGGCTTTGTGCCTTTTGAATTTAATTCCGATGCAATTTCTGTGTTTCATCGTCAATAAGAAGGTGCAAGGTATGCAGTAACACTGAAGTGAAGCATCGGAATCTAAACCTGGACTCACAGGAGAGGTTCAAGTCATAGAAAGTGAGACTGTTAGTCCTCTTGTACGTAAGTCGACATTGTGCCATTTGTATTAAATTCGGATGCAATTTCTGTGTTTCATCGTCAATAAGAAGGTCCAAGGGATACAGTAAACCTGAAGTTAAGCATCGGAATTTAAAACTGGACTCACAGGAGAGGTTCATAATCATAGAAAGTTAGAGATTCACTCCTCCTGTACTTAAATCGGTATTGTGCCCTTTGTATTAAATTCGGATGCAAAATCTGTGTTTCATCGTCAATAAGAAGGTCCAAGGAATACAGTAAACCTGAACTGAAGCATCGGAATATAAATCTGGACTCATAGCAGAGATTCAAATCATAGAATGTTTGAGTGTCACTCCTCTTGTACTTTAGTCGGTATTGTGCCTTTTGTATTAAATTCGTACTCAATTTCTGTGTTTCATCGTCAATAAGAAGGTCCAAGGGATACAGTAAACCTTAAGTGAAGCATTGGAATCTAAAACTGAACTCGCAGGAGAGGTTCAAATCATAGAATGTTAGAGTGTCAGTCCTCTTTCACTTAAGTCGGCATTATGCCTTTTGTATTAAATTCGAATGCAATTTCTGTGTTTCATCGTCAATAAGAAGGTCCGAGGGATACAGTGAACCTGAAGTGAAGATCGAAATCGAAAACTGGACTCACAGGAGAGGTTAAAATCATAGAAAGTGAGAGTGTCAATCCTTTTATACTTCAGTCGGCATTGTGCCTTCTGTATTAAATTCGGATACAATTTCTGTGTTTCATCGTCAATAAGAAGGTCCAAGGCATACAGTAAATCTGAAGTGAAGCATCGGAATCTAAAACTGGACTCACAGGAGAGGTTCAAATCATAGAAAGTAGAGTGTCAGTCTTCTTGTACGTAAGTCGACATTGTGCCATTTGTATTAAATTCGGATGCAATTTCTGTGCTTCATCGTCAATAGGTAGGTCCAAGGTATACAGTGAACCTGAAGTGAAGCATCGGAATCTAAAACTGGACTCACAGGAGAGGTTCAAACCATAGAAAGTTAGAGTGTCATTCCTCCATTACTTAAGTCGGTATTGTGAACTTTATATTAAATGCGGATGCAATTTCTGTGTTTCATCGTCAATAAGAAGGTCCAAGGGATACAGTAGACCTGAAGTAGAGCGTCGGAATCTAAAACGGGCCTCACAGGGGAGGCTCAACTCATAGAAAGCGAGAGTGTCAGTCCTCTTGCACTTAAGTCGGCATTGTGCCTTTTGAATTTAATTCCGATGCAATTTCTGTGTTTCATCGTCAATAAGAAGGTGCAAGGTATGCAGTAACACTGAAGTGAAGCATCGGAATCTAAAACTGGACTCACAGGAGAGGTTCAAGTCATAGAAAGTGAGAGTGTTAGTCCTCTTGTACTTAAGTCGACATTGTGCCATTTGTATTAAATTCGGATGTAATTTCTGTGTTTCATCGTCAATAAGAAGGTCCAAGGGATACAGTAAACCTGATGTTAAGCATCGGAATCTAAAACTGGACTCACAGGAGAGGTTCAAATCATAGAAAGTTAGAGTTTCATTCCTCCTGTACTTAAGTCGTTATTTTGCCCTTTGTATTAAATTCGGATGCAAAATCTTTGTTTCATCGTCAATAAGAAGGTCCAAGGGATACAGTAAACCTGAAGTGAAGCATCGGAATCTAAATCTGGACTCATAGGAGAGGTTCAAATCATACAATCTTAGAGTGTCACTCCTCTTGTACTTAAGTCGGTAATGTGCCTTTTGTATTAAATTCGGATGAAATTTCTGTGTTTCATCGTCAATAAGAAGGTCCAAGGGAGACAGTAAACCTTAAGTGATGCATCGGAATCTAAAACTGAACTCGCAGGAAAGGTTCAAATCATAGAATGTTAGAGTGCCAGTCCTCGATTACTAAAGTCGGCATTGTCCTTTTGTATTAAATTCGAATGCAATTTCTGTGTTTCATCGTCAATAAGAAGGTCCGAGGGATTGAGTGAACCTGATGTGAAGCATCGGAATCTAAAACTGGACTCACAGGAGAAGTTCGAATCATAGAAAGTGAGAGTGTCAGTCCTCTTGTACTTAAGTCGGCATTGTGCCTTTTGTATTAAATTCGGATGCAATTTCTGTGTTTCATCGTCAATAAGAAGGTCCAAGGGATACAGTAAACCAGAAGTGAAGCATCGGAATCTAAAACTGGACTCTCAAGAGAGGTTCAAATCATAGAAAGTTAGAGTGTCAGTTCTCTTGTACTTAAGTCGGCATTGTGCCCCTTGAATTTAATTCCCATGCAATTTCTGTGTTTCATCGTCAATAAGAAGGTGCAAGGTATCCAGTATACCTGAAGTGAAGCGTCGGAATCTAAAACTGGACTCACAGGAGAGGTTTAAATCATAGGATGTGAGAGTGTCAGTCCTCTTTTACTTAAGTCGGCATTTTGCCTTTTGAATTTAATTCCGATGCAATTTCTGTGTTTCTTCGTCAATAAGAAGGTCCAAAGGGTACAGTAAAACTGAATTGAAGCATCGAAATCCAAAACTGGACTCACAGGAGAGGTTCAAATCATAGATAGTGAGAGTGTCTGTCCTCTTGTACGTAAGTCGACATTGTGCTATTTGTATTAAATTCGGATGCAATTTCTGTGTTTCATCGTAAATAGGAAGTTCCAAGGGATACAGTAAACCTGAAGTGAAGCAACGGAATCCAAAACTGGACTCACAGCAGAGGTTCAAATCATAGAAAGATAGAGTCTCACTCCTCCTGTAATGAAGTCGGTATTGTGAACATTGTATTAAATGCGGATGCAATTTCTGTGTTTCATCGTCAATAAGAAGGTCCAAGGAATACAGTAGACCTGAAGTGGAGCATCGGAATCTAAAACTGGACTCACAGGAGAGGCTCAAATCATTGAAAGTGAGAGTGTCAATCCTCTTGTACTTAAGTCGGCATTGTGCCATTTGTATTAAATTCGGAAGCGATATCTGTGTTTCATCGTCAATAAGAAGATCCAATGGATACAGTAAACCTGAAGTGAAGCATCGGAATGTAAAACTGGACTCACAGGAGAGGTTCAAATCCTAGAAAGTTAGAGTGTCACTCCTCCTGTACTTAAATCGGTATTGTGCCCTTTGTATTAAATTCGGATGCAATTTCTGTGTTTCATCGTCAATAAGAAGGTCCAAGGGTTTCAGCAAACCTCAAGTGAAGCATCGGAATATAAAACTGGACTCACTGGGAGGTTCGAATACTAGAAAGTTAGAGTGTCAGTCCTCTTACACTTAAGTCGGCATTGTGCCTTTTGAATTTAACTCCGATGCAATTTCTGTGTTTCATCGTCAATAAGAAGATCCAAGGGATACAGTAACACTGAAGTGAAGCATCGGAATCTAAAACTGGACCCACAGGAGAGGTTCAAGTCATAGAAAGTGAGAGTGTAAGTCCTCTTGTACTTAAGTCGACATTGTGCCATTTGTATTAAATTCGGATGCAATTTCTGTGTGTCATCGTCAATAGGAAGGTCCAAGGGATACAGTAAACCTGAAGTAGAAGCATCGGAATCTAAAACTGGACTCACAGGAGTGGTTCAAATCATAGAAAGTTAGAGTTTCATTCCTCCTGTACTTAAGTCGGTATTGTGCCCTTTGTATTAAATTCGGATGCTATTTCTGTGTTTCATCGTCGATAAGAAGGTCCAAGGGATACAGTAAACCTGAAGTTAAGCATCGGAATCTAAAACTGGTCTCACCGGAGAGATTCAAATCATAGATAGTTAGAGTTTCACTCCTCCTGTACTTAAGTCGGTATTGTGCCCTTTGTATTAAATTCGGATGCAAAATCTGTGTTTCATCGTCAATAAGAAGGTCCAAGGGATACAGTAAACCTGAAGAGAAGCATCGGAATCCAAAACTGGACTCATAGGAGAGGTTCAAATCATAGAATGTTACAGTGTCACTCCTCTTGTACTTAAGTCGGTATTGTGCCTTTTGTATTAAATTCAGATGCAATTTCTGTGTTTCATCGTCAATAAGAAGGTCCAAGGCATACAGTAAACCTTAAGTGAAGCATCGGAATCTAAAACTGGAGTCGCAGGAGAGGTTCAAATCATACAATGTTAGAGTGTCAGTCCTCTTTTACTTAAGTAGGCATTGTGGCTTTTGTTTTAAATACGAATGCAATTTCTGTGTTTCATCGTCAATAAGAAGGTCCGAGGGATACAGTGAATCTGAAGTGAAGCATAGGATTGGAAAACTGGACTCACAAGAGAGGTTCAAATCATAGAAAGTGAGAATGTCAATCCTTTTTTACTTCAGTCGGAATTGTGCCTTCTGTATTAAATTCGGATGCAATTTCTGTGTTTCATCGTCAATAAGAAGGTCCAAGGGATGTAGTAAACCTTAAGTGAAGCATCGGAATCTAAAACTGGACTCGCAGCAGAGGTTCCAATCATAGAATGTTAGAGTGTCAGTCCTCTTGTACTTAAGTCGGCATTGTGGCTTTTGTATTAAATACGAATGCAATTTCCGTGTTTCATCGTCAATAAGAAGGTCCGAGGGATACAGTGAACCTGACGTGAAGAATCGGAATCTAAAACTGGACTCAAAGGAGAGGTTCAAATCATAGAAAGTGAGAGTGTCAGTCTTCTTGTACTTAAGTCGGCATTGTGATATTTGTATTAAATTCGGATGCAATTTCTGTGTTTCATCGTCAATAAGAAGGTCCAAGGGATACAGTAAACCTGAAGTGAAGAATCGGAATCTAAAACTGGACTCAAAGGAGAGGTTCAAATAATAGAAAGTGAGAGTGTCAGTCCTCTTTTACTTAAGTCGGCATTGATCCTTTTGTATTAAATTCGGATGCAACTTCTGTGTTTCATCGTCAATAATAAGGTGCAAGATTTACGGTAAACCTGAAGTGAAGCATCGGAATCTTAAACTGGACTCATAGGAGAGGTTCAAATCATAGAAAGTGAGAGTGTCAGTATTCTTGTACTTAAGTCTGCATTGTGATATTTGTATTAAATTCGGATGCAATTTCTGTGTTTCATCGTCAATAAGAAGGTCCAAGGGATACAGCAAACCTGAAGTGAAGCATCGGAATCTAAAACTTGACTCACTGGGAGGTTCGAATCATAGAAAGTTTCAGTGTCAGTCCTCTTGCACTTAAGTCACATTGTGCCTTTTGAATTTAATTCCGATGCAATTTCTGTGTTTCATCGTCAATAAGAAGGTGCAAGGTATGCAGTAACCCTGAAGTGAAGCATCGGTATCTGAAACTGGACTCACAGGAGAGGTTCATATCATAGAAAGTGAGAGTGTAAGTCCTCTTGTACTTAAGTCGGCATGGTGTCTTTTGTATTAAATTCGGATGCAATATCTGTGATTCATCAACAATAAGAAGGTCCAAGGGATACAGTAAACCAGAAGTGAAGCATCGTAATCTAAAACTGGACTCACAGGAGAGGTTCAAATCATAGAAAGTTAGAGTGTCAGTTCTCTTGTACTTAAGTCGGCATTGTGCCTTTTGAATTAAATTCGCATGCAATTTCTGTGTTTCATCGTAAAGAAGAAGGTCCAAGGGGTACAGTAAACCTGAATTGAAGCATCGAAATATAAAACTGGACTCACAGGAGAGGTTCAAATCATAGAAAGTGAGAGTGTCAGTCCTCTTGTACGTAAGTCGACATTGTGCCATTTGTATTAAATTCGTATGCAATTTCTGTGTTTCATCGTAAAGAAGAAGGTCCAAAGGGTACAGTAAACCTGAAGTTAAGCATCGGAATCTAAAACTGGACTCACAGGAGAGGTTCAAATCATAGAAAGTTAGAGTTTCACTCCTCCTGTACTTAAGTCGGTATTGTGCCCTTTGTATTAAATTCGGATGCTATTTCTGTGTTTCATCCTCAATAAGAAGGTCCAAGGGATACAGTAAACCTGAAGTTAAGCATCGGAATCTAAAACTGGTCTCACCGGAGAGATTCAAATCATAGAAAGTTAGAGTTTCACTCCTCCTGTACTTAGGTCGGTATTGTGCACTTTGTATTACATTCGGATGCAAAATCTGTGTTTCATCGTCAATAAGAAGGTCCAAGTGATACAGTAAACCTGAAGTGAAGCATCTGAATCTAAAACTGGACTCATAGGAGAGGTTCAAATCATAGAATGTTAGAGTGTCACTCCTCTTGTACTTAAGTCGGTATTGTGCCTTTTGTATTAAATTCGGATGCAATTTCTGTGTTTCATCGTCAATAAGAAGGTCCAAGGGATTCAGTAAACCTTAAGTGAAACATCAAAATCTAAAACTGGACTCGCAGGAGAGGTTTAAATCATAGAATGTTGGAGTGTCAGTCCTCTTTTACTTAAGTCGGCATTGTGGCTGTTGTATTGAATTCGAATGCAATTTCTGTGTTTCATCGTCAATAAGAAGGTCCGAGGGAACAGTGGACCTGAAGTGAAGCATCGGATTCGAAAACTGGACTCACAGGAGAGGTTCAAACCATAGAAAGTGAGAGTGTCAATTCTTTTTTACTTCAGTCGGCATTGTGCCTTCTGTATTAAATTCGGATGCAATTTCTGTGTTTCATCGTCAATAAGAAGGTCCAAGGGATACAGTAAATCTGAAGTGAAGCATCGGAATCTAAAACTGGACTCACAGGAGAGGTTCAAATAATAGAAAGTGAGAGTGTCAGTCCTCTTTTACTTAAGTCGGCATCGATCCTTTTGTATTAAATTCGGATGCAATTTCTGTGTTTCATCGTCAATAATAAGGTGCAAGATATACGGTAAACCTGAAGTGAAGCATCGGAATCTTAAACTGGACTCATAGGAGAGGTTCAAATCATAGAAAGTGAGAGTGTCAGTATTCTTGTACTTAAGTCGGCATTGTGATATTTGTATTAAATTCGGATGCAATTTCTGTGTTTCATCGTCAATAAGAAGGTCCAAGGGATACAGTAAGCCTGAAGTGAAGCATCGGAATCTAAAACTGGCCTCACAGGAGAAGTTCGAATCATAGAAAGTTAGACTGTCTGTCCTCTTGCTCTTAAGTCGGCATTGTGCCTTTTGAATTTAATTCCGATGCAATTTCTGTGTTTCATCGTCAATAAGAAGGTGCAAGGTATACAGTAAACCCGAAGTGAAGTATCGGAATCTAAATCTGGACTCACAGGAGAGGTTCAAATCATAGAAAGTGAGAGTGTCAGTCCTTTTTTACTTCAGTCGGCATTGTGCCTTCTGTATTACATTCGGATGCAATTTCTGTGTTTCATCGTCAATAAGAAGGTCCAAAGGGTACAGTAAACCAGAAGTGAAGCATCGAAATCTAAATCTGGACTCACAGGAGAGGTTCAAATCATAGAAAGTTAGAGTGTCAGTTCTCCTGTACTTAAGTCGGCATTTTGCCTTTTGAATGTAATTCCGATGCAATATCTTTATTTCTTCGTCAATAAGAAGGTCCAAGGGGTACAGTAAACCTGAATTGAAGCATCGAAATATAAAACTGGACTCACAGGAGAGGTTCAAATCATAGAAAGTGAGAGTGTCAGTCCTCTTGTACGTAAGTCGACATTGTGCCATTTGTATTAAATTCGTATGCAATTTCTGTGTTTCATCGTCAATAGGATGGTCCAAGGGATACAGTAAACCTGAAGTGAAGCATCGGAATCTAAAACTGGACTCACAGGAGAGGTTCAAATCCTAGAAAGTTAGAGGGCACTCCTCCTACACTTAAATCGGTATTGTGCCCTTTGTATTAAATTCTAATGCAATTTCTGTGTTTCATCGTCAATAAGAAGGTCCAAGGGATACAGTAAACCTGAAGTGAAGCATCTGAATCTAAAACTGGACTCGCAGGAGAGGTTCATATCATAGAATGTTAGAGTGTCAGTCCTCTTTCACTTAAGTCGGCATTGATCCTTTTGTATTAAATTCGGATGCAATTCCTGTGTTTCATCGTCAATAATAAGGTGCAAGATATACGGTAAACCTGAAGTGAAGCATCGGAATCTAAAACTGGACTCACAGGAGAGGTTCAAATTAAAAAAAGTGAGAGTGTCAGTCTTCTTGTACTTAAGTCGGCATTGTGATATTTGTATTAAATTCGGATGCAATTTCTGTGTTTCATCGTCAATAAGAAGGTCCAAGGGATGCAGTAAACCTGAAGTGAAGCATCGGAATCTAAAACTGGACTCAAAGGAGAGGTTCAAATCATAGAAAGTTAGAGTCTCACTCCTCCTGTACTTACGTCGGTTTTGTGCCCTTTGTATTAAATTCGGAAGCAATTTCTGTGTTTCATCGTCAATAGGAAGATCCAAGGGATACAGTATACCTGAAGTGAAGCATCTGAATCTAAAACTGGACTCACAGGAGAGGTTCAAACCATAGAAAGTTAGAGTGTCACTCCTCCTGTACTGAAGTCGGTATTGTGAACTTTGTATTAAATGCGGATGCAATTTCTGTGTTTCATCGTCAATAAGAAGGTCCAAGGGATACAGAAGACCTGCAGTGGAGCATCGGAATCTAAAACTGGACTCACAGGAGAGGCTCAAATCATTGAAAGTGGGAGTGTCAATCCTCTTGTACTTAAGTCGGCATTGTGCATTTGTATTAAATTCGGATGCGATTTCTGTGTTTCATCGTCAATAAGAAGGTCCAATGGATACAGTAAACCTGAAGTGAAGCACCGGAATGTAAAAATGGACTCACAGGAGAGGTTCAAATCCTAGAAAGTTAGAGTGTCTCTCCTCCTGCACTTAAATCGGTATTGTGCCCGTTGTATTAAATTCAGATGCAATTTCTGTGTTTCATCGTCAATAAAAACGTCCAAGGGATACAGCAAACCTGAAGTGAAGCATCGGAATATAAAACTGGACTCACTGGGAGGTTTGAATAATAGAAAGTTAGAGTGTCAGTCCTCTTAGACTTAAGTTGGCATTGTGCCTTTTGAATTTAATTCCGATGCAATTTCTGTTTTTCATCGTCAATGAGAAGGTGCAAGGTATGCAGTAACACTGAAGTGAAGCATCGGAATCTAAAACTGGACCCACAGGAGAGGTTCAAGTCATAGAAAGTGAGAGTGTAAGTCCTCTTGTACTTAAGTCGACATTGTGCCATTTGTATTAAATTCGGATGCAATTTCTGTGTTTCATCGTCAATAAGAAGGTCCAAGGGATACAGTAAACCAGAAGTGAAGCATCTGAATCTAAAACTTGACTCATAGGAGAGGTTCAAATCATAGAATATTAGAGTGTCACTCCTCTTGTACTTAAGTCGGTATTGTGCATTTTGTATTAAATTCGGATGCAATTTCTGTGTTTCATCGTCAATAAGAAGGTCCAAGAGATACAGTAAACCTTAAATGAAACATCGGAATCTAATTTGGACTCGCAGGAGAGGTTCAAATCATAGAAAGTGAGAGTGTCAATTCTTTTTTACTTCAGTCGGCATTGTGCCTTCTGTATTAAATTCGGATGCAATTTCTATGTTTCATCGTCAATAAGAAGGTCCAAGGGATACAGTAAATCTGAAGTGAAGCATCGGAATCTAAAACTGAACTCACAGGAGAGGTTCAAATAGCAGAAAGTGAGAGTGTCAGTCCTCTTTTACTTAAGTCGGCATTGATCCTTTTGTATTAAATTCGGATGCAACTTCTGTGTTTCATCGTCAATAATAAGGTGCAAGATTTACGGTAAACCTGAAGTGAAGCATCGGAATCTTAAACTGGACTCATAGGAGAGGTTCAAATCATAGAAAGTGAGAGTGTCAGTATTCTTGTACTTAAGTCGGCATTGTGATATTTGTATTAAATTCGGATGCAATTTCTGTGTTTCATCGTCAATAAGAAGGTCCAAGGGATACAGCAAACCTGAAGTGAAGCATCGGAATCTAAAACTTGACTCACTGGGAGGTTCGAATCATAGAAAGTTAGAGTGTCAGTCCTCTTGCACTTAAGTCACATTGTGCCTTTTGAATTTAATTCCGATGCAATTTCTGTTTTTCATCGTCAATAAGAAGGTGCAAGGTATGCAGTAACACTGAAGTGAAGCATCGGTATCTGAAACTGGACTCACAGGAGAGGTTCATATCATAGAAAGTGAGAGTGTAAGTCCTCTTGTAATTAAGTCGGCATGGTGTCTTTTGTATTAAATTCGGATGCAATATCTGTGTTTCATCGTCAATAAGAAGGTCCAAGGGATACAGTAAACTAGAAGTGAAGCATCGGAATCTAAAACTGGACTCACAGGAGAGGTTCAAATCATAGAAAGTTAGAGTGTCAGTTCTCTTGTACTTAAGTCGGCATTGTGCCTTTTGTATTAAATTCGGATGCAATTTCTGTGTTTCATCGTCAATAAGAAGGTCCAAGGGATTCAGTAAACCTTAAGTGAAACATCAAAATCTAAAACTGGACTCGCAGGAGAGGTTTAAATCATAGAATGTTGGAGTGTCAGTCCTCTTTTACTTAAGTCGGCATCGATCCTTTTGTATTAAATTCGGATGCTATTTCTGTGTTTCATCGTCAGTAATAAGGTGCAAGATATACGGTAAACCTGAAGTGAAGCATCGGAATCTTAAACTGGACTCATAGGAGAGGTTCAAATCATAGAAAGTGAGAGTGTCAGTATTCTTGTACTTAAGTCGGCATTGTGATATTTGTATTAAATTCGGATGCAATTTCTGTGTTTCATCGTCAATAAGAAGGTCCAAGGGATACAGTAAGCCTGAAGTGAAGCATCGGAATCTAAAACTGGCCTCACAGGAGAAGATCGAATCATAGAAAGTTAGACTGTCTGTCCTCTTGCTCTTAAGTCGGCATTGTGCCTTTTGAATTTAATTCCGATGCAATTTCTGTGTTTCATCGTCAATAAGAAGGTGCAAGGTATACAGTAAACCCGAAGTGAAGTATCGGAATCTAAATCTGGACTCACAGGAGAGGTTCAAATCATAGAAAGTGAGAGTGTCAGTCCTTTTTTACTTCAGTCGGCATTGTGCCTTCTGTATTACATTCGGATGCAATTTCTGTGTTTCATCGTCAATAAGAAGGTCCAAAGGGTACAGTAAAACAGAAGTGAAGCATCGAAATCTAAATCTGGACTCACAGGAGAGGTTCAAATCATAGAAAGTTAGAGTGTCAGTTCTCCTGTACTTAAGTCGGCATTTTGCCTTTTGAATTTAATTCCGATGCAATATCTTTATTTCTTCGTCAATAAGAAGGTCCAAGGGGTACAGTAAACCTTAATTGAAGCATCGAAATATAAAACTGGACTCACAGGAGAGGTTCAAATCATAGAAAGTGAGAGTGTCAGTCCTCTTGTATGTAAGTCGACATTGTGCCATTTGTATTAAATTCGTATGCAATTTCTGTGTTTCATCGTCAATAGGATGGTCCAAGGGATACAGTAAACCTGAAGTGAAGCATCGGAATGTAAAACTGGACTCACAGGAGAGGTTCAAATCCTAGAAAGTTAGAGGGCACTCCTCCTGCACTTAAATCGGTATTGTGCCCTTTGTATTAAATTCTAATGCAATTTCTGTGTTTCATCGTCAATAAGAAGCTCCAAGGGATACAGTAAACCTGAAGTGAAGCATCTGAATCTAAAACTGGACTCGCAGGAGAGGTTCATATCATAGAATGTTAGAGTGTCAGTCCTCTTTCACTTAAGTCGGCATTGATCCTTTTGTATTAAATTCGGATGCAATTCCTGTGTTTCATCGTCAATAATAAGGTGCAAGATATACGGTAAACCTGAAGTGAAGCATCGGAATCTAAAACTGGACTCACAGGAGAGGTTCAAATTAAAAAAAGTGAGAGTGTCAGTCTTCTTGTACTTAAGTCGGCATTGTGATATTTGTATTAAATTCGGATGCAATTTCTGTGTTTCATCGTCAATAAGAAGGTCCAAGGGATGCAGTAAACCTGAAGTGAAGCATCGGAATCTAAAACTGGACTCAAAGGAGAGGTTCAAATCATAGAAAGTTAGAGTCTCACTCCTCCTGTACTTACGTCGGTTTTGTGCCCTTTGTATTAAATTCGGAAGCAATTTCTGTGTTTCATCGTCAATAGGAAGATCCAAGGGATACAGTATACCTGAAGTGAAGCATCTGAATCTAAAACTGGACTCACAGGAGAGGTTCAAACCATAGAAAGTTAGAGTGTCACTCCTCCTGTACTGAAGTCGGTATTGTGAACTTTGTATTAAATGCGGATGCAATTTCTGTGTTTCATCGTCAATAAGAAGGTCCAAGGGATACAGAAGACCTGCAGTGGAGCATCGGAATCTAAAACTGGACTCACAGGAGAGGCTCAAATCATTGAAAGTGGGAGTGTCAATCCTCTTGTACTTAAGTCGGCATTGTGCATTTGTATAAATTCGGATGCGATTTCTGTGTTTCATCGTCAATAAGAAGGTCCAATGGATACAGTAAACCTGAAGTGAAGCACCGGAATGTAAAAATGGACTCACAGGAGAGGTTCAAATCCTAGAAAGTTAGAGTGTCTCTCCTCCTGCACTTAAATCGGTATTGTGCCCGTTGTATTAAATTCAGATGCAATTTCTGTGTTTCATCGTCAATAAAAAGGTCCAAGGGATACAGCAAACCTGAAGTGAAGCATCGGAATATAAATCTGGACTCACTGGGAGGTTTGAATAATAGAAAGTTAGAGTGTCAGTCCTCTTAGACTTAAGTTGGCATTGTGCCTTTTGAATTTAATTCCGATGCAATTTCTGTTTTTCATCGTCAATGAGAAGGTGCAAGGTATGCAGTAACACTGAAGTGAAGCATCGGAATCTAAAACTGGACCCACAGGAGAGGTTCAAGTCATAGAAAGTGAGAGTGTAAGTCCTCTTGTACTTAAGTCGACATTGTGCCATTTGTATTAAATTCGGATGCAATTTCTGTGTTTCATCGTCAATAAGAAGGTCCAAGGGATACAGTAAACCAGAAGTGAAGCATCTGAATCTAAAACTTGACTCATAGGAGAGGTTCAAATCATAGAATATTAGAATGTCACTCCTCTTGTACTTAAGTCGGTATTGTGCATTTTGTATTAAATTCGGATGCAATTTCTGTGTTTCATCGTCAATAAGAAGGTCCAAGAGATACAGTAAACCTTAAATGAAACATCGGAATCTAATTTGGACTCGCAGGAGAGGTTCAAATCATAGAAAGTGAGAGTGTCAATTCTTTTTTACTTCAGTCGGCATTGTGCCTTCTGTATTAAATTCGGATGCAATTTCTATGTTTCATCGTCAATAAGAAGGTCCAAGGGATACAGTAAATCTGAAGTGAAGCATCGGAATCTAAAACTGGACTCACAGGAGAGGTTCAAATAGCAGAAAGTGAGAGTGTCAGTCCTCTTTTACTTAAGTCGGCATTGATCCTTTTGTATTAAATTCGGATGAAACTTCTGTGTTTCATCGTCAATAATAAGGTGCAAGATTTACGGTAAACCTGAAGTGAAGCATCGGAATCTTAAACTGGACTCATAGGAGAGGTTCAAATCATAGAAAGTGAGAGTGTCAGTATTCTTGTACTTAAGTCGGCATTGTGATATTTGTATTAAATTCGGATGCAATTTCTGTGTTTCATCGTCAATAAGAAGGTCCAAGGGATGCAGCAAACCTGAAGTGAAGCATCGGAATCTAAAACTTGACTCACTGGGAGGTTCGAATCATAGAAAGTTAGAGTGTCAGTCCTCTTGCACTTAAGTCACATTGTGCCTTTTGAATTTAATTCCGATGCAATTTCTGTTTTTCATCGTCAATAAGAAGGTGCAAGGTATGCAGTAACACTGAAGTGAAGCATCGGTATCTGAAACAGGACTCACAGGAGAGGTTCATATCATAGAAAGTGAGAGTGTAAGTCCTCTTGTACTTAAGTCGGCATGGTGTCTTTTGTATTAAATTCGGATGCAATATCTGTGTTTCATCGTCAATAAGAAGGTCCAAGGGATACAGTAAACTAGAAGTGAAGCATCGGAATCTAAAACTGGACTCACAGGAGAGGTTCAAATCATAGAAAGTTAGAGTGTCAGTTCTCTTGTACTTAAGTCGGCATTGTGCCTTTTGAATTAAATTCGCATGCAATTTCTGTGTTTCATCGTAAAGAAGAAGGTCCAAGGGGTACAGTAAACCTGAATTGAAGCATCGAAATATAAAACTGGACTCACAGGAGAGGTTCAAATCATAGAAAGTGAGAGTGTCAGTCCTCTTGTACGTAAGTCGACATTGTGCCATTTGTATTAAATTCGTATGCAATTTCTGTGTTTCATCGTCAATAGGAAGGTCCAAGGGATACAGTAAACCTGAAGTGAAGCATCGGAATCTAAAACTGGACTCACAGGAGAGGTTCAAACCATAGAAAGTTAGAGTGTCACTCCTCCTGTACTTAAGTCGGTATTGTGAACTTTGTATTAAATGCGGATGCAATTTCTGTGTTTCATCGTCAATAAGAAGGTCCAAGGGATACAGTAGACCTGAAGTAGAGCATCGGAATCTGAAACTGGACTCACAGGAGAGGCTAAAATCATAGAAAGTGAGAGTGTCAATCCTCTTGTACTTAAGTCGGCATTGTGCCATTTGTATTAAATTCGGATGCAATTTCTGTGTTTAATCGTCTATAAGAAGATCCAAGGGATACAGTAAACCTGAAGTGAAGCATCGGAATGTAAAACTGGACTCACAGGAGAGGTTCAAATCCTAGAAACTTAAAGTGGCACTCCTCCTGCACTTAAATCGGTATTGTGCCCTTTGTATTAAATTCGGATGCAATTTCTGTGTTTCATCGTCAATAAGAAGGTCCAAGGGATACAGCAAACCTGAAGAGAAGCATCGGAATCTAAAACTGGACTCACTGGGAGGTTCGAATCATAGAAAGTTAGAGTGTCAGTCCTCTTGCACTTAAGTCGGCATTGTGCCTTTTGAATTTAATTCCGATGCAATTTCTGTGTTTCATCGTCAATAAGAAGGTGCAAGGTATGCAGTAACACTGAAGTGAAGCATCGGAATCTAAAACTGGACTCACAAGAGAGGTTCAAGTCATAGAAAGTGAGAGGGTTAGTCCTCTTGTACTTAAGTCGACATTGTGCCATTTGAATTAAATTCGGATGCAATTTCTGTGTTTCATCGTCAATAAGAAGGTCCAAGGGATACAGTAAACCTGAAGTGAAGCATCTGAATCTAAAACTGGACTCGCAGGAGAGGTTCATATCATAGAATGTTAGAGTGTCAGTCCTCTTTCACTTAAGTCGGCATTGATCCTTTTGTATTAAATTCGGATGCAATTCCTGTGTTTCATCGTCAATAATAAGGTGCAAGATATACGGTAAACCTGAAGTGAAGCATCGGAATCTAAAACTGGACTCACAGGAGAGGTTCAAATCATAAAAAGTGAGAGTGTCAGTCTTCTTGTACTTAAGTCAGCATAGTGATATTTGTATTAAATTCGGATGCAATTTCTGTGTTTCATCGTCAATAAGAAGGTCCAAGGGATGCAGTAAACCTGAAGTGAAGCATCGGAATCTAAAACTGGACTCAAAGGAGAGGTTCAAATCATAGAAAGTTAGAGTGTCAGTTCTCTTGTACTTAAGTCGGCATTTTGCCTTTTGAATTTAATTCCGATGCAATTTCTTTATTCCTTCGTCAATAAGAAGGTCCAAGGGGTACAGTAAACCAGAAGTGAAGCATCGAAATCTAAAACTGGACTCACAGGAGAGGTTCAAATCATAGAAAGTGAGAGTGTTAGTGCTCTTGTACTTAAGTCGACATTGTGCCATTTGTATTAAATTCGGATGCAAATTCTGTGTTTCATCGTCAATAAGAAGGTCCAAGGGATACAGTAAACCTGAAGTGGAGCATCGGAATCTAATACTGGACTCACAGGAGAGGCTCAAATCATTGAAAGTGGGAGTGTCAATCCTCTTGTACTTAAGTCGGCATTTTGCCATTTGTATTAAATTCGGATGCGATTTCTGTGTTTCATCGTCAATAAGAAGATCCAATGGATACAGTAAACCTGAAGTGAAGCACCGGAATGTAAAACTGGACTCACAGGAGAGGTTCAAATCCTAGAAAGTTAGAGTGTCACTCCTCCTGCACTTAAATCGGTATTGTGCCCGTTGTATTAAATTCGGATGCAATTTCTGTGTTTCATCGTCAATAAGAAGGTCCAAGGGATACAGCAAACCTTAAGTGAAGAATCGGAATATAAAACTGGACTCACTGGGAGGTTCGAATCATAGAAAGTTAAAGTGTCAGTCCTCTTAGACTTAAGTTGGCATTGTGCCTTTTGAATTTAATTCCGATGCAATTTCTGTGTTTCATCATCAATAAGAAGGTGCAAGGTATGCAGTAACACTGAAGTGAAGCATCGGAATCTAAAACTGGACCCACAGGAGAGGTTCAAGTCATAGAAAGTGAGAGTGTAAGTCCTCTTGTACTTAAGTCGACATTGTGCTATTTGTATTAAATTCGGATGCAATTTCTGTGTTTCATCGTCAATAAGAAGGTCCAAGGGATACAGTAAACCAGATGTGAAGCATCTGAATCTAAAACTGGACTCATAGGAGAGGTTCAAATCATAGAATGTTAGAGTGTCACTGCTCTTGTACTTAAGTCGGTATTGTGCCTTTTGTATTAAATTCGGATGCAATTTCTGTGTTTCATCGTCAATAAGGAGGTCCAAGGGATACAGTAAACCTTAAATGAAACATCGGAATCTAATTTGGACTCGCAGGAGAGGTTCAAATCATAGAATGTTAGAGTGTCAGTCCTCTTTTACTTAAGTCGGCATTATGGCTTTTGTATTAAATTCGAATGCAATTTCTGTGTTTCATCGTCAATAAGAAGGTCCGAGGGATACAGTGAACCTGAAGTGAAGCATCGGAATCGAAAACTGGACTCACAGGAGAGGTTCAAATCATAGAAAGTGAGAGTGTCAATTCTTCTTTACTTCAGTCGGCATTGTGCCTTCTGTATTAAATTCGGATGAAATTTCTGTGTTTCATCGTCAATAAGAAGGTCCAAGGGATACAATAAATCTGAAGAGAAGCATCGGAATCTAAAACTGGACTCACAGGAGAGGTTCAAATAATAGAAAGTGAGAGTGTCAGTCCTCTTTTACTTAAGTCGGCATTGTGCCTTTTGTATTAAATTCGGATGCAATTTCTGTGTTTCATCGTCTATAAGAAGTTCCAAGGGATACAGAAGACCTGAAGTGGAGCATCGGAATCTAAAACTGGACTCACAGGAGAGGCTCAAATCATTGAAAGTGGGAGTGTCAATCCTCTTGTACTTAAGTCGGCATTGTGCATTTGTATTAAATTCGGATGCGATTTCTGTGTTTCATCGTCAATAAGAAGATCCAATGGATACAGTAAACCTGAAGTGAAGCACCGGAATGTAAAACTGGACTCACAGGAGAGGTTCAAATCCTAGAAAGTTAGAGTGTCACTCCTCCTGCACTTAAATCGGTATTGTGCCCGTTGTATTAAATTCGGATGCAATTTCTGTGTTTCATCGTCAATAAGAAGGTCCAAGGGATACAGCAAACCTGAAGTGAAGCATCGGAATATAAAACTGGACTCTCTGGGAGGTTCGAATCATAGAAAGTTAGAGTGTCAGTCCTCTTAGACTTAAGTTGGCATTATGCCTTTTGAATTTAATTCCGATGCAATTTCTGTGTTTCATCGTCAATAAGAAGGTGCAAGGTATGCAGTAACACTGAAGTGAAGCATCGGAATCTAAAACTGGACCCACAGGAGAGGTTCAAGTCATAGAAAGTGAGAGTGTAAGTCCTCTTGTACTTAAGTCGACATTGTGCCATTTGTATTAAATTCGGATGAAAGTACTGTGTTTCATCGTCAATAAGAAGGTCCAAGGGATACAGTAAACCAGAAGTGAAGCATCTGAATCTAAAACTGGACTCATAGGAGAGGTTCAAATCATAGAATATTAGAGTGTCACTCCTCTTGTACTTAAGTCGGTATTGTGCCTTTTGTATTAAATTCGGATGCAATTTCTGTGTTTCATCGTCAATAAGAAGGTCCAAGGGATACAGTAAAACTTAAATGAAACATCTGAATCTAATTAGGACTCGCAGGAGAGGTTCAAATCATAGAAAGTGAGAGTGTCAATTCTTTTTTTCTTCAGTCGGCATTGTGCTTTCTGTATTAAATTCGGACGCAATTTCTGTGTTTCATCGTCAATAAGAAGGTCCAAGGGATACAGTAAATCTGAAGTGAAGCATCGGAATCTAAAACTGGACTCACAGGAGAGGTTCAAATAATAGAAAGTGAGAGTGTCAGTCCTCTTTTACTTAAGTCGGCATTGAACCTTTTGTATTATATTCGGATGCAATTTCTGTGTTTCATCGTCAATAATAAGGTGCAAGATATACGGTAAACCTGAAGGGAACATCGGAATCTTAAACTGGACTCATAGGAGAGGTTCAAATAATAGAAAGTGAGAGTGTCAGTCCTCTTTTACTTAAGTCGGCATTGATCCTTTTGTATTAAATTCGGATGCAATTTCTGTGTTTCATCGTCAATAAGAAGGTCCAAGGGATACAGTAAGCCTGAAGTGAAGCATCGGAATCTAAAACTGGACTCACAGGAGAAGTTCGAATCATAGAAAGTTAGAGTGTCTGTCCTCTTGCTCTTAAGTCGGCATTGTGCCTTTTGAATTTAATTCCGATGCAATTTCTGTGTTTCATCGTCAATAAGAAGGTGCAAGGTATACAGTAAACCCGAAGTGAAGCATCGGAATCTAAAACTGGACTCACAGGAGAGGTTCAAACCATAGAAAGTTAGAGTGTCACTCCTCCTGTACTTAAGTCGGTATTGTGAACTTTGTATTAAATGCGGATGCAATTTCTGTGTTTCATCGTCAATAAGAAGGTCCAAGGGATACAGAAGACCTGAAGTGGAGCATCGGAATCTAAAACTGGACTCACAGGAGAGGCTCAAATCATTGAAAGTGGGAGTGTCAATCATCTTGTACTTAAGTCGGCATTGTGCATTTGTATTAAATTCGGATGCGATTTCTGTGTTTCATCGTCAATAAGAAGGTCCAAGGGATACAATAAATCTGAAGTGAAGCATCGGAATCTAAAACTGGACTCACAGGAGAGGTTCAAATAATAGAAAGTGAGAGTGTCAGTCCTCTTTTAATTATGTCGGCATTGATCCTTATGTATTAAATTCGGATGCAATTTCTGTGTTTCATCGTCAATAGGAAGGTCCAAGGAATACAGAAGACCTGAAGTGGAGCATCGGAATCTAAAACTGGACTCACAGGAGAGGCTAAAATCATTGAAAGTGGGAGTGTCAATCCTCTTGTACTTAAGTCGGCATTGTGCATTTGTATTAAATTCGGATGCGATTTCTGTGTTTCATCGTCAATAAGAAGATCCAATGGATACAGTAAACCTGAAGTGAAGCACCGGAATGTAAAACTGGACTCACAGGAGAGGTTCAAATCCTAGATAGTTAGAGTGTCACTCCTCCTGCACTTAAATCGGTATTGTGCCCGATGTACTAAATTCGGATGCAATTTCTGTGTTTCATCGTCAATAAGAAGGTCCAAGGGATACAGCAAACCTGAAGTGAAGCATCGGAATATAAAACTGGACTCACTGGGAGGTTCGAATCATAGAAAGTTAGAGTGTCAGTCCTCTTAGACTTAAGTTGGCATTGTGCCTTTTGAATTTAATTCCGATGCAATTTCTGTGTTTCATCGTCAATATGAAGGTGCAAGGTATGCAGTAACACTGAAGTGAAGCATCGGAATCTAAAACTGGACCCACAGGAGAGGTTCAAGTCATAGAAAGTGATAGTGTAAGTCCTCTTGTACTTAAGTCGACATTGTGCCATTTGTATTAAATTCGGATGCAATTTTTGTGTTTCATCGTCAATAAGAAGGTCCAAGGGATACAGTAAACCAGAAGTGAAGCATCTGAATCTAAAACTGGTCTCATAGGAGAGGTTCAAATCATAGAATATTAGAGTGTCACTCCTCTTATACTTAAGTCGGTATTGTGCCTTTTGTATTAAATTCGGATGCAATTTCTGTGGTTCATCGTCAATAAGAAGGTCCAAGGGATACAGTAAACCTTAAATGAAACATCTGAATCTAAAACTGGACTCGCAGCAGAGGTTCAAATCATAGAATGTTAGAGTGTCAGTCCTCTTTCACTTAAGTCGGCATTGATCCTTTTGTATTAAATTCGGGTGCAATTCCTGTGTTTCATCGTCGATAATAAGGTGCAAGATATATGGTAAACCTGAAGTGAAGCGCCGGAATCTAAAACTGGACTCACAGGAGAGGTTCATATCATAAAAAGTGAGAGTGTCAGTCTTCTTGTACTTAAGTCGGCATTGTGATATTTGTATTAAATTCGGATGCAATTTCTGTGTTTCATCGTCAATAAGAAGGTCCAAGGGATACAGTAAACCTGAAGTGAAGCATCGGAATCTAAAACTATACTCAAAGGAGAGGTTCAAATCATAGAAAGTTAGAGTCTCACTCCTCCTGTACTTACGTCGGTTTTGTGCCCTTTGTATTAAATTCGGATGCAATTTCTGTGTTTCATCGTCAATAGGAAGGTCCAAGGGATACAGTAAACCTGAAGTGAAGCATCGGAATCTAAAACTGGACTCACAGGAGAGGTTCAAACCATAGAAAGTTAGAGTGTCACTCCTCCTGTACTTAAGTCGGTATTGGGAACTTTGTATTAAATGCGGATGCAATTTCTGTGTTTCATCGTCAATAAGAAGGTCCAAGGGATACAGTAGACCTGAAGTGGAGCATCGGAATCTAAAACTGGACTCACAGGAGAGGCTCAAATCATTGAAAGTGGGAGTGTCAATCCTCTTGTACTTAAGTCGGCATTGTGCCATTTGTATTAAATTCGGATGCGATTTCTGTGTTTCATCGTCAATAAGAAGATCCAATGGATACAGTAAACCTGAAGTGAAGCACCGGAATGTAAAACTGGACTCACAGGAGAGGTTCAAATCCTAGAAAGTTAGAGTGTCACTCCTCCTGCACTTAAATCGGTATTGTGCCCGTTGTATTAAATTCGGATGCAATTTCTGTGTTTCATCGTCAATAAGAAGGTCCAAGGGATACAGCAAACCTGAAGTGAAGAATCGGAATATAAAACTGGACTCACTGGGAGGTTCGAATCATAGAAAGTTAGAGTCTCAGTCCTCTTAGACTTAAGTTGGCATTGTGCCTTTTGAATTTAATTCCGATGCAATTTCTGTGTTTCATCGTCAATAAGAAGGTGCAAGGTATGCAGTAACACTGAAGTGAAGCATCGGAATCTAAAAGTGGACCCACAGGAGAGGTTCAAGTCTTAGAAAGTGAGAGTGTAAGTCCTCTTGTACTTAAGTCGACATTGTGCCATTTGTATTAAATTCGGATGCAATCTCTGTGTTTCATCGTCAATAAGAAGGTCCAAGGGATACAGTAAACCAGAAGTGAAGCATCTGAACCTAAAACTGGACTCATAGGAGAGGTTCAAATCATAGAATGTTAGAGTGTCACTCCTCTTGTACTTAAGTCGGTATTGTGCCTTTTGTATTAAATTCGGATGCAATTTCTGTGTTTCATCGTCAGTAAGAAGGTCCAAGGGATACAGTAAACCTTAAATGAAACATCGGAATCTAATTTGGACTCGCAGGAGAGGTTCAAATCATAGAATGTTAGAGTGTCAGTCCTCTTTTACTTAAGTCGGCATTGTGGCTTTTGTATTAAATTCGAATGCAATTTCTGTGTTTCATCGTCAATAAGAAGGTCCGAGGGATACAGTGAACCTGAAGTGAAGCATCGTAATCCAAAACTGGACTCACAGGAGAGGTTCAAATCACAGAAAGTGAGGGTGTCAATTCTTTTTTACTTCAGTCGGCATTGTGCCTTCTGTATTAAATTCGGATGCAATTTCTGTGTTTCATCGTCAATAAGTAGGTCCAAGGGATACAGTAAATCTGAAGTGAAGCATCGGAATCTTAAACTGGACTCACAGGAGAGGTTCAAATAATAGAAAGTGAGAGTGTCAGTCCTCTTTTACTTAAGTCGGCATTGATCCTTTTGTATTAAATTCGGATGCAATTTCTGTGTTTCATCGTCAATAATAAGGTGCAAGATATACGGTAAACCTGAAGTGAAGCATCGGAATCTTAAACTGGACTCATAGGAGAGGTTCAAATAATAGAAAGTGAGAGTGTCAGTCCTCTTTTACTTAAGTCGGCATTGATCCTTTTGTATTAAATTCGGATGCAATTTCTGTGTTTCATCGTCAATAAGAAGGTCCAAGGGATACAGTAAACCCGAAGTGTAGCATCGGAATCTAAAACTGGACTCACAGGAGAGGTTCAAACCATAGAAAGTTAGAGTGTCACTCCTCCTGTACTTAAGTCGGTATTGTGAACTTTGTATTAAATGCGGATGCAATTTCTGTGTTTCATCGTCAATAAGAAGGTCCAAGGGGTACAGCAAACCTGAAGTGAAGCATCGGAATATAAAACTGGACTCACTGGGACGTTCGAATCATAGAAAGTTAGAGTGTCTGTCCTCTTAGACTTAAGTTGGCATTGTGCCTTTTGAATTTAATTCCGATGCAATTTCTGTGTTTCATCGTCAATAAGAAGGTGCAAGGTATGCAGTAACACTGAAGTGAAGCATCGGAATCTTAAACTCCACCCACAGGAGAGGTTCAAGTCATAGAAAGTGAGAGTGTAAGTCCTCTTGTACTTAAGTCGTTATTGTGCCATTTGTATTAAATTCGGATGCAATTTCTGTGTTTCATCATCAATAAGAAGGTCCAAGGGATACAGTAAACCTTAAATGAAACATCTAAATCTAAAACTGGACTCGCAGCAGAGGTTCAAATCATAGAATGTTAGAGTGTCAGTCCTCTTTCACTTAAGTCGGCATTGATCCTTTTGTATTAAATTCGGATGCAATTCCTGTGTTTCATCGTCAATAATAAGGTGCAAGATATACGGTAAACCTGAAGTGAAGCGCCGAAATCTAAAACTGGACTCACAGAAGAGGATCAAATCATTGAAAGTGGGAGTGTCAATCCTCTTGTACTTAAGTCGGCATTGTGCCATTTGTATTAAATTCGGATGCGAATTCTGTGTTTCATCGTCAATAAGAAGATCCAATGGATACAGTAAACCTGAAGTGAAGCACCGGAATGTAAAACTCGACTCACAGGAGAGGTTCAAATCCTAGAAAGTTAGAGTGTCACTCCTCCTGCACTTAAATCGGTATTGTGCCCGTTGTATTAAATTCGGATGCAATTTCTGTGTTTCATCGTCAATAAGAAGGTCCAAGGGCTACAGCAAACCTGAAGTGAAGAATCGGAATATAAAACTGGACTCACTGGGAGGTTCGAATCATAGAAAGTTAGAGTGTCAGTCCTCTTGCCCTTAAGACGGCATTGTGCCTTTTGAATTTAATTCCGATGCTATTTCTATGTTTCATCGTCAATAAGAAGGTGCAAGGGGTACAGTAAACCTGAATTGAAGCATCGAAATCTAAAACTGGACTCACAGGAGAGGTTCAAATCAAAGAAAGTGAGAGTGTTAGTCCTCTTGCACTTAAGTCGACATTGTGCCATTTGTATTAAATTCGGATGCAATTTCTGAGTTTCATCGTCAATAAGAAGGTCCAAGGGATACAGTAAACCTGAAGTGAAGCATCTGAATCTAAAACTGGACTCGCAGCAGAGGTTCAAATCATTGAATGTTAGAGTGTCAGTCCTCTTTCACTTAAGTCGGCATTGATCCTTTTGTATTACATTCGGATGCAATTCCTGTGTTTCATCGTCAATAATAAGGTGCAAGGTATACGGTAAACCTGAAGTGAAGCACCGGAATGTAAAACTGGACTCACAGGAGAGGTTCAAATCCTAGAAAGTTAGAGTGTCACTCCTCCTGCACTTAAATCGGTATTGTGCCCGTTGTATTAAATTCGGATGCAATTTCTGTGTTTCATCGTCAATAAGAAGGTCCAAGTGATACAGCAAACCTGAAGTGAAGAATCGGAATATAAAACTGGACTCACTGGGAGGTTCGAATCATAGAAAGTTAGAGTGTCAGTCCTGTTAGACTTAAGTTGGCATTGTGCTTTTTGAATTTAATTCCGATGCAATTTCTGTGTTTCATCGTCAATAAGAAGGTGCAAGGTATGCAGTAACACTGAAGTAAAGCATCGGAATCTAAAACTGGACCCACAGGAGAGGTTCAAGTCATAGAAAGTGAGAGTGTAAGTCCTCTTGTGCTTAAGTCGACATTGTGCCATTTGTATTAAATTCGGATGCAATTTCTGTGTTTCATCGTCAATAAGAGGGTCCAAGGGATACAGTAAACCAGAAGTGAAGCATCTGAATCTAAAACTGGACTCATAGGAGAGGTTCAAATCATAGAATGTTAGAGTGTCACTCCTCTTGTACTTAAGTCGGTATTGTGCCTTTTGTATTAAATTCGGATGCAATTTCTGTGTTCCATCGTCAGTAAGAAGGTCCAAGGGATACAGTAAACCTTAAATGAAACATCGGAATCTAATTTGGACTCGCAGGAGAGGTTCAAATCATAGAATGTTAGAGTGTCAGTCCTCTTTTACTTAAGTCGGCATTGTGGCTTTTGTATTAAATTCGAATTCAATTTCTGTGTTTCATCGTCAATAAGAAGGTCTGAGGGATACAGTGAACGTGAAGTGAAGCATCGGAATCGAAAACTGGACTCACAGGAGAGGTTCAAATCATAGAAAGTGAGAGTGTCAATTCTTTTTTACTTCAGTCGGCATTGTGCCTTCTGTATTAAATTCGGATGCAATTTCTGTGTTTCATCGTCAATAAGTAGGTCCAAGGGATACAGTAAATCTGAAGTGAAGCAACGGAATCTAAAACTGGACTCACAGGAGAGGTTCAAATAATAGAAAGTGAGAGTGTCAGTCCTCTTTTACTTAAGTCGGCATTGATCCTTTTGTATTAAATTCTGATGCAATTTCTGTGTTTCATCGTCAATAATAAGGTGCAAGATATACGGTAAACCTGAAGTGAAGCATCGGAATCTTAAACTGGACTCATAGGAGAGGTTCAAATCATAGAAAGAGAGAGTGTCAGTATTCTTGTACTTAAGTCGGCATTGTGATATTTGTATTAAATTCGGATGCAATTTCTGTGGTTCATCGTCAATGAGAAGGTCCAAGGCATACAGTAAGCCTGAAGTGAAGCATCGGAATCTAAAACTGGACTCACAGGAGAAGTTCGAATCATAGAAAGTTAGAGTGTCTGTCCTCTTGCTCTTAAGTCGGCATTGTGCCTTTTGAATTTAATTCCGATGCAATTTCTGTGTTTCATCGTCAATAAGAAGGTGCAAAGTATACAGTAAACCCGAAGTGAAGCATCGGAATCTAAAACTGGACTCACAGGAGAGGTTCAAATCATAGAAAGTAGAGTGTCAGTCCTCTTGTACGTCAGTCGACATTGTGCCATTTGTATTCAATTCGGATGCAATTTCTGTGTTTCATCGTCAATAGGAAGGTCCAAGGGATACAGTAAACATGAAGTGAAGCATCGTAATCTAAAACTGGACTCACAGGAGAGGTTCAAACCATAGAAAGTTAGAGTGTCACTCCTCCTGTACTTAAGTCGGTATTGTGAACTTTGTATTAAATGCGGATGCAATTTCTGTGTTTCATCGTCAATAAGAAGGTCCAAGGGATACAGTAAACCAGAAGTGAAGCATCTGAATCTAAAACTGGACTCATAGGAGAGGTTCAAATCATAGAATGTTAGAGTGTCACTCCTCTTGTACTTAAGTCGGTATTGTGCCTTTTGTATTAAATTCGGATGCAATTTCTGTGTTCCATCGTCAATAAGAAGGTGCAAGGTATGCAGTAACACTGAAGTAAAGCATCGGAATCTAAAACTGGACCCACAGGAGAGGTTCAAGTCATAGAAAGTGAGAGTGTAAGTCCTCTTGTGCTTAAGTCGACATTGTGCCATTTGTATTAAATTCGGATGCAATTTCTGTGTTTCATCGTCAATAAGAAGGTCCAAGGGATACAGTAAACCTGAAGTGAAGCATCTGAATCTAAAACTGGACTCATAGGAGAGGTTCAAATCATAGAATGTTAGAGTGTCACTCCTCTTGTACTTAAGTCGGTATTGTGCCTTTTGTATTAAATTCGGATGCAATTTCTGTGTTCCATCGTCAGTAAGAAGGTCCAAGGGATACAGTAAACCTTAAATGAAACATCGGAATCTAATTTGGACTCGCAGGAGAGGTTCAAATCATAGAATGTTAGAGTGTCAGTCCTCTTTTACTTAAGTCGGCATTGTGGCTTTTGTATTAAATTCGAATTCAATTTCTGTGTTTCATCGTCAATAAGAAGGTCTGAGGGATACAGTGAACCTGAAGTGAAGCATCGGAATCGAAAACTGGACTCACAGGAGAGGTTCAAATCATAGAAAGTGAGAGTGTCAATTCTTTTTTACTTCAGTCGGCATTGTGCCTTCTGTATTAAATTCGGATGCAATTTCTGTGTTTCATCGTCAATAAGTAGGTCCAAGGGATACAGTAAATCTGAAGTGAAGCAACGGAATCTAAAACTGGACTCACAGGAGAGGTTCAAATAATAGAAAGTGAGAGTGTCAGTCCTCTTTTACTTAAGTCGGCATTGATCCTTTTGTATTAAATTCTGATGCAATTTCTGTGTTTCATCGTCAATAATAAGGTGCAAGATATACGGTAAACCTGAAGTGAAGCATCGGAATCTTAAACTGGACTCATAGGAGAGGTTCAAATCATAGAAAGAGAGAGTGTCAGTATTCTTGTACTTAAGTCGGCATTGTGATATTTGTATTAAATTCGGATGCAATTTCTGTGGTTCATCGTCAATGAGAAGGTCCAAGGCATACAGTAAGCCTGAAGTGAAGCATCGGAATCTAAAACTGGACTCACAGGAGAAGTTCGAATCATAGAAAGTTAGAGTGTCTGTCCTCTTGCTCTTAAGTCGGCATTGTGCCTTTTGAATTTAATTCCGATGCAATTTCTGTGTTTCATCGTCAATAAGAAGGTGCAAAGTATACAGTAAACCCGAAGTGAAGCATCGGAATCTAAAACTGGACTCACAGGAGAGGTTCAAATCATAGAAAGTAGAGTGTCAGTCCTCTTGTACGTCAGTCGACATTGTGCCATTTGTATTCAATTCGGATGCAATTTCTGTGTTTCATCGTCAATAGGAAGGTCCAAGGGATACAGTAAACATGAAGTGAAGCATCGTAATCTAAAACTGGACTCACAGGAGAGGTTCAAACCATAGAAAGTTAGAGTGTCACTCCTCCTGTACTTAAGTCGGTATTGTGAACTTTGTATTAAATGCGGATGCAATTTCTGTGTTTCATCGGCAATAAGAAGGTCCAAGGGATACAGTAGACCTGAAGTAGAACATCGGAATGTAAAACTGGACTCACAGGTGAGGTTCAAATCCTAGAAAGTTAGAGTGGCACTCCTCCTGCACTTAAATCGGTATTGTGCCCTTTGTATTAAATTCGGATGCAATTTCTGTGTTTCATCGTCAATAAGAAGGTCCAAGGGATACAGCAAACCTGAAGTGAAGCATCGGAATCTAAAACTGGACTCACTGGGAGGTTCGAATCATAGAAAGATAGAGTGTCAGTCCTCTTGCACTTAAGTCGGCATTGTGCCTTTTGAATTTAATTCCGATGCAATTTCTGTGTTTCATCGTCAATAAGAAGATGCAAGGTATGCAGTAACACTGAAGTGAAGCATCGGAATCTAAAACTGGACTCACAGGAGAGGTTCAAGTCATAGAAAGTGAGAGTGTTAGTCCTCTTGTACTTAAGTCCACATTGTGCCATTTGTATTAAATTCGGATGCAATTTCTGTGTTTCATCGTCAATAAGAAGGTCCAAGGGATACAGTAAACCAGAAGTCAAGCATCTGACTCTAAAACTGGACTCACAGGAGAGGTTCATAATCATAGAAAGTTAGAGTTTCACTCCTCCTGTACTTAAGTCGACATTGTGCCATTTGTATTAAATTCGAATGCAATTTCTGTGTTTCATCGTCAATAAGAAGGTCCGAGGGATACAGTGAACCTGAAGTGAAGGATCGGAATCGAAAACTGGACTCACAGGAGAGGTTCAAATCATAGAAAGTGAGAATGTCAATCCTTTTATACTTCAGTCGGCATTGTGCCTTCTGTATTAAATTCGGATACAATTTCTGTGTTTCATCATCAATAAGAAGGTCCAAGGGATACTGTAAATCTCAAGTGAAGCATCGGAATCTAAAACTGGACTCACAGGAGAGGTTCAAATCATAGAAAGTAGAGTGTCAGTCCTCTTGTACGTAAGTCGACATTGTGCCATTTGTATTAAATTCGGATACAATTTCTGTGTTTCATCGTCAATAGGAAGGTCCAAGGGATACAGTAACCCTGAAGTGAAGCATCGGAATCTAAAACTGGACTCACAGGAGAGGTTCAAACCATAGAAAGTTAGAGTGTCATTCCTACTGTACTTAAGTCGGTATTGTGAACTTTGTATTAAATGCGGATGCAATTTCTGTGTTTCATCGTCAATAAGAAGGTCCGAGGGATACAGTGAACCTGAAGTGAAGCATCGGAATCGAAAACTGGACTCACAGGAGAGGTTCATAATCATAGAAAGTTAGAGTTTCACTCCTCCTGTACTTAAGTCGACATTGTGCCATTTGTATTAAATTCGAATGCAATTTCTGTGTTTCATCGTCAATAAGAAGGTCCGAGGGATACAGTGAACCTGAAGTGAAGGATCGGAATCGAAAACTGGACTCACAGGAGAGGTTCAAATCATAGAAAGTGAGAGTGTCAATCCTTTTATACTTCAGTCGGCATTGTGCCTTCTGTATTAAATTCGGATGCAATTTCTGTGTTTCATCGTCAATAAGTAGGTCCAAGGGATACAGTAAATCTGAAGTGAAGCATCGGAATCTATAACTGGACTCACAGGAGAGGTTCAAATAATTGAAAGTGGGAGTGTCAGTCCTCTTTTACTTAAGTCGGCATTGATCCTTTTGTATTAAATTCTGATGCAATTTCTGTGTTTCATCGTCAAAAATAAGGTGCAAGATATACGGTAAACCTGAAGTGAAGCATCGGAATCTTAAACTGGACTCATAGGAGAGGTTCATATCATAGAAAGTGAGAGTGTCAGTATTCTTGTACTTAAGTCGGCATTGTGATATTTGTATTAAATTCGGATGCAATTTCTGTGTTTCATCGTCAATAAGAAGGTCCAAGGGGTACAGTAAACCAGAAGTGAAGCATCGGAATCTAAAACTGGACTCACAGGAGAGGTTCAAATCATAGAATGTTAGAGAGTCAGTTCTCTTGTACTTAAGTCGGCATTTTGCCTTTTGAAATTAATTCCGATGCAATTTCTTTATTTATTCGTCAATTAGAAGGTCCAAGGGGTACAGTAAACCTAAATTGAAGCATCGAAATCTAAAACTTGACTCACTGGGAGGTTTGAATCATAGAAAGTTAGAGTGTCAGTCCTCTTGCACTTAAGTCGGCATTGTGCCATTTGAATTTAATTCCGATGAAATTTCTGTGTTTCATCGTCAATAAGAAGGTGCAAGGTATGCAGTAACCCAGAAGTGAAGCATCGGAATCTGAAACTGGACTCACTGGAGAGGTTCAAATCATAGAAAGTGAGAGTGTGAGTAATCTTTTACTTAAGTCGGCATTGTGCCTTTTGTATTAAATTCGGATGCAATATCTGTGTTTCATCGTCAATAAGAAGGTCCAAGGGATACAGTAAACCAGAAGTGAAGCATCAGAATCTAAAACTGGACTCACAGGAGAGGTTCAAATCATAGAAAGTTAGAGTGTCCGTTCTCTTGTACTTAAGTCGGCATTGTGCCTTTGAATTTAATTCCGATGCAATTTCTGTGTTTCATCGTAGAGAAGAAGGCCCAAGGGGTACAGTAAACCTGAATTGAAGCATCGAAATCTAAAACTGGACTCACAGGAGAGGTTCAAATCATAGAAAGTGAGAGTGTCAGTCCTCTTACACTTAAGTCGGCATTGTGCCTTTTGAATTTAATTCCGATGCAATTTCTGTGTTTCATCATCAATAAGAAGGTGCAAGGTATGCAGTAACACTGAAGTGAAGCATTGGAATCTAAAACTGGACTCACAGGAGAGGTTCAAATCATAGAAAGTGAGAGTGTCAGTCCTTTCTTACTTCAGTCGGCATTGTGCCTTCTGTATTAGATTCAGATGCAATTTCTGTGTTTCATCGTCAATAAGAAGGTGCAAGGCCTGCAGTAACCCTGTAGTGAAGCATCGGAATCTGAAACTGGACTCACAGGAGAGGTTCAAATCATAGAAAGTTAGAGTGTCACTCCTCCTGCACTTAAATCGGTATTGTGCCCTTTGTATTAAATTCGGATGCAATTTCTGTGTTTCTTCGTCAATAAGAAGGTCCAAGGGATACAGCAAACCTGAAGTGAAGCATCGGAATCTAAAACTTGACTCACTGGGAGGTTCGAATCATAGAAAGTTAGAGTATCAGTCCTCTTGCACTTAAGTCGGCATTGTGCCTTTTGAATTTAATTCCGATGCAATTTCTATGTTTCATCGTCAATAAGAAGGTGCAAGGTATGCAGTAACCCTGAAGTGAAGCATCGGAATCTGATACTGGACTCACAGGAGAGGTTCAAATCATAGAAAGTGAGAGTGTAAGTCCTCTTGTACTTAAGTCGGCATTGTGCATTTTGTATTAAATTCGGATGTAATATCTGTGTTTCATCGTCAGTAAGAAGGTCCAAGGGATACAGTAAACCAGAAGTGAAGCATCGGAATCTAAAACTGGACACACAGAAGAGGTTCAAATCATAGAAAGCGAGAGTGTCAGTCCTCTTGCACGTAAGTCGACATTGTGCCATTTGTATTAAATTCGGATGCAATTTCTGTGTTTCATCGTCAATAGGAAGGTCTAAGGGATACAGTAAACATGAAGTGAAGCATCGGAATCTAAAACTGGACTCACAGGAGAGGTTCAAACCATAGAAAGTTAGAGTGTCACTCCTCCTGTACTTAGGTCGGTATTGTGAACTTTGTATTAAATGCGGATGCAATTACTGTGTCTCATCGTCAATAAGAAGGTCCAAGGGATACAGTAGACCTGAAGTAGAGCATCGGAATCTAAAACTGGACTCACAGGAGAGGCTAAAATCATAGAAAGTGAGAGTGTCAATCCTCTTGTACTTAAGTCCGCATAGTGCCATTTGTATTAAATTCGGATGCAATTTCTGTGTTTAATCGTCAATAAGACGATCCAAGGGATACAGTAAACCTGAAGTGAAGCATCGGAATGTAAAACTGGACTCACAGGAGAGGTTCAAATCCTAGAAAGTTAGAGTGGCACTCCTCCTGCACTTAAATCGGTATTGTGCCCTTTGTATTAAATTCAGATGCAATTTCTGTGTTTCATCGTCAATAAGAAGGTCCAAGGGATACAGCAAACCTGAAGTGAAACATCGGAATCTAAAACTGGACTCACTGGGAGGTTCGAATCATAGAAAGTTAGAGTATCAGTCCTCCTGCACTTAAGTCGGCATTGTGCCTTTTGAATTTAATTCCGATGCAATTTCTGTTTTTCATCGTCAATAAGAAGGTGCAAGGTATGCAGTAACACTGAAGTGAAGCATCGGAATCTAAAACTGGACTCACAGGAGAGGTTCAAGTCATAGAAAGTGAGAGTGTTAGTCCTCTTGTACTTAAGTCGACATTGTGCCATTTGTATTAAATTCGGATGCAATTTCTGTGTTTCATCGTCAATAAGAAGGTCCTAGGGATACAGTAAACCTGAAGTTAAGCATCGGAATCTAAAACTGGACTCACAGGAGAGGTTCATGATCATAGAAAGTTAGAGTTTCACTCCTCCTGTACTTAAATCGACATTGTGCCATTTGTATTAAATTCGAATGCAATTTCTGTGTTTCATCGTCAATAAGAAGGTCCGAGGGATACAGTGAACCTGAAGTGAAGCATCGGAATCTAAAACTGGACTCACAGGAGAGGTTCAAATCATAGAAAGTAGAGTGTCAGTCCTCTTGTACGTAAGTCGACATTGTGCCATTTGTATTAAATTCGGATGCAATTTCTGTATTTCATCGTCATTAGGAAAGTCCAAGGGATACAGTAACCCTGAAGTGAAGCATCGGAATCTAAAACTGGACTCACAGGAGAGGTTCAAACCATAGAAAGTTAGAGTGTCATTCCTACTGTACTTAAGTCGGTATTGTGAACTTTGTATTAAATGCGGATGCAATTTCTGCGTTTCATCGTCAATAAGAAGGTCCAAGGGATACAGTAGACCTGAAGTAGAGCATCGGAATCTAAAACTGGACTCACAGGAGAGGCTCAACTCATAGAAAGTGAGGTTGTCAATCCTCTTGTACTTAAGTCCGCATTGTACCATTTGTATTAAATTCGGATGCAATTTCTGTGTTTAATCGTCTATAAGAAGATCCAAGGGATACAGTAAACCTGAAGTGAAGCATCGGAATGTAAAACTGGACTCACAGCAGAGGTTCAAATCCTAGAAAGTTAGAGTGTCACTCTTCCTGCACTTAAATCGGTATTGTGACCTTTGTATTAAATTCGGATGCAATTTCTGTGTTTCATCGTCAATAAGAAGGTCCAAGGGATACAGCAAACCTGACGTGATGCATCGGAATTTAAAACTGGACTCACTGGGAGGTTCGAATCATAGAAAGTTAGAGTGTCAGTCCTCTTGCACTTAAGTCGGCATTGTGCCTTTTTAATTTAATTCTGATGCAATTTCTGTGTTTCATCGTCAATAAGAAGGTCCAAGGGGTACAGTAAACCAGAAGTGAAGCATCGGAATCTAAAACTGGACTCACAGGAGAGGTTCAAATCATAGAATGTTAGAGAGTCAGTTCTCTTGTACTTAAGTCGGCATTTTGCCTTTTGAAATTAATTCCGATGCAATTTCTTTATTTATTCGTCAATAAGAAGGTCCAAGGGGTACAGTAAACCTAAATTGAAGCATCGAAATCTAAAACTTGACTCACTGGGAGGTTTGAATCATAGAAAGTTAGAGTGTCCGTTCTCTTGTACTTAAGTCGGCATGTGCCTTTTGAATTTAATTCCGATGCAATTTCTGTGTTTCATCGTAGAGAAGACGGTCCAAGGGGTACAGTAAACCTGAATTGAAGCATCGAAATCTAAAACTGGACTCACAGGAGAGGTTCAAATCATAGAAAGTGAGAGTGTCAGTCCTCTTGCACTTAAGTCGGCATTGTGCCTTTTGAATTTAATTCCGATGCAATTTCTGTGTTTCATCATCAATAAGAAGGTGCAAGGTATGCAGTAACACTGAAGTGAAGCATCGGAATCTAAAACTGGACTCACAGGAGAGGTTCAAGTCATAGAAAGTGAGAGTGTTTGTCCTCTTGTACTTAAGTCGACATTGTGCCATTTGTATTAAATTCGGATGCAATTTCTGTGTTTCATCGTCAATAGGCAGGTGCAAGGGATACAGTAAACCTGAAGTGAAGCATCGGAATCTAAAACTGGACTCACGGGAGAGGTTCAAACCATAGAAAGTTAGAGTGTCACTCCTCCTGTACTTAAGTCGGTATTGTGAACTTTGTATTAAATGCGGATGCAATTTCTGTGTTTCATCGTCAATACGAAGGTCCAAGGGATACAGTAGACCTGAAGTAGAGCATCGGCATCTAAAACTGGACTCACAGGAGCGGTTCAAATCATAGAAAGTGAGAGTGTCAGTCCTCTTGTACGTAAGTCGACATTGTGCCATTTGTATTAAATTCGGATGCAATTTCTGTGTTTCATCGTCAATAGGAAGGTCCAAGGGATACAGTACACCTGAAGTGAAGCATCGGAATCTAAAACTGGACTCACAGGAGAGGTTCAAACCATAGAAATTTAGAGTGTCACTCCTCCTGTACTTAAGTCGGTATTGTGAACTTTGTATTAAATGCGGATGCAATTTCTGTGTTTCATCGTGAATAAGAAGGTCCAAGGGATACAGTAGACCTGAAGTAGAGCATCGGAATCTAAAACTGGACTCACAGGAGAGGCTCAAATCATAGAAAGTGAGAGTGTCAATCCTCTTGTACTTAAGTCGGCATTGTGCCATTTGTATTAAATTCGGATGCAATTTCTGTGTTTAATCGTCTGTAAGAAGATCCAAGGGATACAGTAAACCTGAAGTGAAGCATCGGAATGTAAATCTGGACTCCCAGGAGAGGTTCAAATCCTAGAAAGTTAGAGTGTCACTCCTCCTGCACTTAAATTGGTATTGTGCCCTTTGTATTAAATTCGGATGCAATTTGTGTGTTTCATCGTCAATGAGAAGGTCCAAGGGATACCGCAAACCTGAAGTGAAGCAACAGAATCTAATACTGGACTCACTGGGAGGTTCATATCATAGAGACTTAGAGTGTCAATCCTCTTGCACTTAAGTCGGCATTGTGTCTTTTGAATTTAATTCCGATGCAATTTCTGTGTTTCATCGTCAATAAGAAGGTGCAAGGTATGCAGTAACACTGAAGTAAAGCATCGGAATCTAAAACTGGACTCACAGGAGAGGTTCAAGTCATAGAAAGTGAGAGTTTTAGTCCTCTTGTACTTAAGTCGACATTGTGCCATTTGTATTAAATTCGGATGCAATTTCTGTGTTTCATCGTCAATAAGAAGGTACAAGGGATACAGTAAACCTTAACTGAAGCATCGGAATCTAAAACTCAACTCGCAGGAGAGGTTCAAATCATAGAATGTTAGAGTGTCAGTCCTCTTTTACTTAAGTCGGCATTGTGACTTTTGTATTGAATTCGAATGCAATTTCTGTGTTTCACCGTCAATAAGAAGGTCCGAGAGATACAGTGAACCTGAAGTGAAGCATCGGAATCGAAAACTGGACTAACAGGAGAGGTTCAAATCATAGAAAGTGAGAGTGTCAATCCTTTTATACTTGAGTCAGCATTGTGCCTTCTGTATTAAATTCGGATACAATTTCTGTGTTTCATCGTCAATAAGAAGGTCCAAGGGATACAGTAAACCTGAAGTGAAGCATCGGAATCTAAATGTGGACTCATAGGAGAGATTCAAATCATAGGATATTAGAGTGTCACTCCTCTTGTACTTAAGTCGGTATTGTGCCTTTTGTATTAAATTCGGATGCAATTTCTGTGTTTCATCGTCAATAAGACGGTCCAAGGGATACAGTAAACCTGAAGTTAAGCATCAGAATCTAAAACTGGACTCACAGGAGATGTTCAAAGCATAGAATGTTAGAGTTTCACTCCTCCTGTACTTAAGTCGGTATTGTGCCCTTTGTATTAAATTCGGATGCAAAATCTGTGTTTCATCGTCAATAAGAAAATCCAAGGGATACAGTAAACCTGAAGTGAAGCATCGGAATCTAAATCTGGACTCATTGGAGAGATTCAAATCATAGAATATTAGAGTGTCACTCCTCTTGTACTTAAGTCGGTATTGTGCCTTTTGTATTAAATTCGGATGCAATTTCTGTGTTTCATCGTCAATAAGAAGGTCCAAGGGATACAGTAAACCTTAAGTGAAGCATCGGAATCTAAAACTGGACTCGCAGTAGAGGTTCAAATCATAGAATGTTAGAGTGTCAGTCCTCTTTTAATTAAGTCGGCATTGAGCCTTTTGTATTAAATTCGGATGCAATTTCTGTGTTTCATCGTCAATAATAAGGTGCAAGATATACAGTAAACCTGAAGTGAAGCATCGGAATCTAAAACTGGACTCACAGGAGAGGTTCAAATCACAGAAAGTGAGAGTGTCAGTCTTCTTGTACTTAAGTCGGCATTGTGATATTTGTATTAAATTCGGATGCAATTTCTGTGTTTTATCGTCAATAAGAAGGTCCAAGGGATACAGTAAACCTGAAGTGAAGCATCGGAATCTAAAACTGGACTCACAGGAGAGGTTCAAATCATAGAAAGTGAGAGTGTCAGTCTTCTTGTACTTAAGTCGGCATTGTGATATTTGTATTAAATTCGGATGCAATTTTGTGTTTCATCGTCAATAAGAAGGTCCAAGGGATACAGTAAACCTGAAGTGAAGCATCGGAATCTAAAACTGGACTCACAGGAGAGGTTCAAATCATAGAAAGTCAGAGTGTCAGTCCTTTTTTACTTCAGTCGGAATTGTGCCTTCTGTATTACATTCGAATGCAATTTCTGTGTTTCATCGTCAATAAGATGGTCCAAGGGATACAGTAAATCTGAAGTGAAGCATCGGAATCTAAAACTGGACTCACAGGAGAGGTTCAAATCATAGAAAGTGAGAGTGTCAGTCCTCTTGTACTTAAGTCGGCATTATGCCTTTTGTATTAAATTCGGATGCAATTTCTGTGTTTCATCGTCAATAAGAAGGTCCAAGGGATACAGTAAACCAGAAGTGAAGCATTTGAATCTAAAACTGGACTCACAGGAGAGGTTCAAATCATAGAAAGTTAGAGTGTCAGTTCTCTTGTACTTAAGTCGGCATTGTGCCTTTTGAATTTAATTCCTGTAGTGACGTAACAAGACTGTTACGCTACTTGAGGTAGCCGCAAGAAAGAAAGGCACGCGTACACACACGCCGACGGGCGTGAATTCTGGAACAGGATAACTATTGAATGGTAGCCAGAAAAGTACGTAGCTGCTTTATACTTAACTTTTATTATGTGATGAATACAGCGTTCTTCTTGAGACATTTATACTATAACTCTCAAAGTAGGTAAGGCTAATGGCGCGTTGCTAGGTCGTAGCCATGGGCTTAGCAGAAGGCTATTCTAACTGTCTCTCGGCAAATGAGAGGACGGCTTCGTACATCTAGTCGCTAGCTAGGTCGTCCGTACAACTGGGGCGAGTGCTTGTTCGTATCACGAGACCTGCCTTGTGGTGGCGCTAGGTCTGCGATCACACAGTGGCGACACGCGGGTCCGACATGTACTAAATGGACCGCGGCCGATGTAATCTACCACCTAGCAAGTGTAGTGTCTGCCGGTGGCACCACATTTCTCCCCCACAAATCGGCGAACGGTCGTGAGATAAGGCTTCCGCCCGCCGTGGGGAGGACCCCATGTTGACGTATGCGATGAGGTGGGGAGCCTAACAACAGGCGGGGCTGTGCCACCCGCACCCGGCCATTCGGTCCGATGGGAGCTAGGAAACGCCTGAAAACCTAGTCCAGGGTGCACGTCAACATGCGGTGTATGCGCCCGTAAAGAAACAGGAGGGGCCGAAGGGTCGACCTGCATTGCGTCGGGGTAGCCGACGCGCGATGACGTCATTTGGTCAGGAGGAGGCGGGAGTTCCATGGCGGAGGACAGCTGGTCACGGGAAGCGATCGGCGGCGCGTGACCCTGGGAGGCGCATGGCGGCTGCAGCGAAGCGTCGAATGCGGGCGGCGCCGGCGGGAGTACCGGCGGCTGCGGCGGCGGCGGCGGCGGCGGCGGCGGCGGCGGCGGCGGCAGCTGCTGCGGCGGCGCGCCGCCAGGGAGCAAAATGGAAGGCATCGACGGTAACACCTGGGGATGAGGCGAGCCAGTAGATGGGTCCCCAGGGCGCTGACCGGACGGCACCGTCGCTGAAAGCAGACGGGGAGCGGCAGAATCCGTGCGACGACAGAGGCGCAGCTGATTGAGATGCCGACGCACCTCACCAGAGGCCCCCAAAACCTAATACATCGCGCGGCCGAGGCAGCGAAGAATGCGCCCTGCGAGCCAACGCCGTGAACCTCAATAGTTGCGATAAAATACAACGTCGCCTGGAGCAAAAGCAGGAGTCTCCCGCTGCACAGGAACCTGATGCGGCGGATGCAGCAAAGACATCAAGGTGCGATGAGGACGACCGTGGAGCAACTAAGCCGGCGAGCGACCATCTCGGGGCTGAGAGCGATACGAAGACAGAAAGAGCAACAATGCATCCTCCCGAGAATGCGACTCTTTCAATTTCAACATCTGTGACTTGAAAGTCCGGACCAATCGTTCAGCGGCACCGTTTGACTGAGGCGAAAACGGCGCGGATGTCAGATGTTGAATACCATTGGCCCGGCAGAATGACTGAAATTCTGCGGACATGAATTGGGGGCCATTGTCGGAAACAATAGTCTGCGGAAGACCTTCAATGCAAAAGATAGCAGACAACGCTTGGATGGTGGCGGAGGACGTCATGGAAGACATCCGGACAACAAAAGGAAAATTACTGAAGGCATCGACCAGAACCAACCATCGAGCATTCCAGAAGGGACCAGCAAAATCAATGTGCAAGCGTTGCCAAGGGGAAGTGGCTTTTGGCCATGCAAAGACTTTCCGCGGCGGTGCGGATTGTTTTCGGCACACGCCGGGCAAGAAGAACACATATTCGTAATCGCAGCATCTATTCCGAACCAAGTACAGTGCTGACGAGCAAGTTGTTTCGTTCGCACTATACCCCAATGTCCTTGGTGAAGAAGCCGTAAAACAGAGGACTGTAACGAACGTGGGACCACGACTCGGGACTGATCATTATCAGAACGCAACAACAAAACACCACGTCGAACAAAAAGTCTCTCCCTCTGAGCAGAAAATCGGCGAACCAACGGATCCTCGATCCGAGACTTTGACAAAGGCCATTGCGTAGCAACAAAACGCAAAACAGTAGCAAGGACACGGTGAGCAGCTGTGGCTGTAGCTACACGACGAAAATCAATCGGAAACGATTCGACCACTTCATCAGTTTCCGAATCAATGAACATGCAAGCAAGTTCGGAAGAATCGAATGCTTTATCCTCAGCAACAGGCAAACGGGACAACGCATCGGCGTTTCCGTGCTTAGCAGTGGACCGATACAAGATAACGTAGCGGTACTGCGAGAGGAAAATAGACCAGCGAATGAATTTCTGCGCTGTACGTGGAGGTACAGGCTTGGTCCGATGAAAAAGCGATGTCAAAGGTTTGTGGTCTGTGATGATGGTAAAGTGACGTCCATACAAGAAATCATGGAACTTAGTAACACCAAACACGTGAGCCAAAGCTTCTTTCTCTATCTGGGAATAATTTCTTTGCGCAGACGAGAGCAATTTGGACGCAAAGGCAATAGGGCGATCATGGGAGCCAACTTTGTGCGCAAGCACAGCACCGATCCCGAAATCCGATGCATCTACCATCAACAAAAGGGGTGTCTGGGGATCGAAAGGCGTGAGGCAAGTATGAGAAAGCAACGCCGATTTCAACTGGCGAAAGGCGCGTTCGCATTCCGTCGTCCAGAGAAACGGAACACCTGTACGGCGTAAGCGATGATGCGGAGCTGAAATGGAAGAGGCATTGCGCACATTCACTCACACCTTGTGATTCTACATTGTTCAATGTTCTTGCGACCTCCTGACGCAATGCGTGGGGAACATTGGGAGCTCGGAAAAATTTCGGTTGCGCGTTTACTTTCAGTTCCAAATGTGCTGCATAGTTTTTAGCGCAACCTAAGCCCGGTGCAAAAATGTCTGCAAATTCGTCACATAAGCGAGAAACACTGTCTGAAGGCACATGTTGATTCACTGATAGGACCTGATGTACAATAGACATGTTAAACAACTGAAATAAATCTAAGCCAAACAAGTTCACTGCAGTAGAAGAACGAAGAACGTAAAATGACACAAGTTTTGTTTGTCCTTTATATGTTGCAAAAAGAGTGCACTGTCCTAACACAGGAATTTTCTGTCCTGAATATGTGGTTAGCTTAACATTTGCGGCACGCAACGGAGGTGCGCCCAGTTGTTTGTACGTGTCGTGATTGAGCAATGAAACTGCAGCTCCGGTATCGAGCTGGAATGGTATCACTTTGCCTTCAAAGTCTAAGTCCACAAAAAGTTTATTGTTCTGCTGACGACAAGAGCGACTGTTTTATGCAATTTGAACAGACACTGCTACAGAATCACTTGCTAATGGACGTGATTTCCGGCGACGTCGACGCACAGTTTTTGTGGGACGAACAAAGTCACTGTTAGAGAAAAATGGCACTGGACGAAACGGAAGTAACGACATAAATGTCCATGGGCGAAAGTCCACGATCCTGAGTGTCCTTTGTTCGATTCCGGCGCGAAGCAAAGGGCCTGGAACGATTGTGATTGTCTGATCGGAGCTTTTTCTGGCAAACACTTTGAACATGTCTTTCCTATTACAGAAAAAGCAAATAGCTTGGCGTGACGGGCAATGTTCACGCGAATGTCTAGTAGCACACCGCGGGCATGATTTCACTGCATTTGTGTGCTGGCGCGGCACACCTGGCTTAGCGCGCGGCGGCAGGTGTGCGGACGTAAGCGAGGGCAGTTGACCTGGCCGCGTAGCGCGAGCGCGCCCGGCGGGCCGGTTAATGTTACACACAGCTGGCGAAGTTTCAAAAGATTCCTGAGCACAGTCAAGTGTGTCCTGTCTATCCAATATGTCTATCACTTGTTGAAGGGAGGGATTAACTAGTTTCAAAATTTGCTCCCATATGCGAACATCAGAAACGTTCTGTGCAATGGCATCACGTACCATTGTATCTGCATAAGAAAGACCACAGTCACATTCAAAGGCACAGTCCCTAGTAAGTCCTTGCAACGTTGCTACCCACTCCCTATTAGTTTGACCGGCCGTACGTTTGTACGAAAAAACGTATACCGTTTGGCAACTACATTAACTGTTTCTTTGAAATAGAAATCTAAAGCAGACAAAATTTCCTCGTAGGACAGAGTTGCTACGTCGCGCCGGGGAAACAACTTCACTATCACACGGTAGGTGGACACACCGACACAAGAAAGCAAAAACGGCTGCCGCTCATTACCTTGAATTCTGTAGGCAGCGAGGTGGAAGGCGAATTGACGGGACCACTCTTGCCAGGACTCGTGGGTTGCATCAAAGGGTCGGAATTGAGGTGCAACAGCATGTTGTGGCTGCGGTAGCGATGAAGCGGCGGCGGCCGCATCGGTGTGCAGCGCACGTTGACCCTGGACGAGCTGTAAAAGAGAATCCAATAACGCTTGCGTCAGCTGATTCTGCAAGCGATAAAATTCGGACAGTACATCTGGAGATTGTGGCGAAGCCATGACACAAATAAATGTAAGCAAAGTAAAACACAAGATCCTTTGTAGACTCGTCGCCAATCTGTAGTGACGTAACAAGACTGTTACGCCACTTGAGGTAGCCGCAAGAAAGAAAGGCACGCGTACACACACGCCGACGGGCGTGAATTCTGGAACAGGATAACTATTGAATGGTAGCAAGAAAAGTACGTAGCTGCTTTATACTTAACTTTTATTATGTGATGAATACAGCGTTCTTCTTGAGACATTTATACTATAACTCTCAAAGTAGGTAAGGCTAATGGCGCGTTGCTAGGTCGTAGCCATGGACTTAGCAGAAGGCTATTCTAACTGTCTCTCAGCAAATGAGAGGAAGGCTTCATACATCTAGTCGCTAGCTAGGTCGTCCGTACAACTGGGGCGAGTGCTAGTTCGTATCACGAGACCTGCCTTGTGGTGGCGCTAGGTCAGCGATCACACAGTGGCCACACGCGGGTCCGACATGTACTAAATGGACCGCGGCCGATTTAATCTACCACCTAGCAAGTGTGGTGTCTGGCGGTGACACCACAATTCCGATGCAATTTCTGTGTTTCATCGTCAATAAGGAGGTGCAAGGTATGCAGTAATCCTGAAGTGAGGCATCGGAATCTAAAACTGGACTCACAGGAGAGGTTCAAATCACAGAAAGTGAGAGTGTCAGTCCTCTTTTACTTAAGTCGGCATTTTGCATTTTGAATTTAATTCCGATGCAATTTCTGTGTTTCTTCGTCAATAAGAAGGTCCAAGGGGTACTGTAAATCTGAATTGAAGCAACGAAATCTAAAACTGGACTCACAGGAGAGGTTGAAATCATAGAAAGTGAGAGTGTCAGTCCTCTTGTATGTAAGTCGACATTGTGCCATTTGTACTAAATTCGGATGCAATTTCTGTGTTTCGTCATCAATAGGAAGGTCCAAGGGATACAGTAAACCTGAAGTGAAGCATCGGAATCTAAAACTGGACTCACAGGAGAGGTTCAAATCATAGAAAGATAGAGTCTCACTCCTCCTGTACATAAGTCGGTATTGTGCCCTTTGTATTAAATGCGGATGCAATTTCTGTGTTTCATCGTCAATAAGAAGGTCCAAGGGATACAGCAAACCTGAAGTGAAGCATCGGAATCTAAAACTGGACTCACAGGAGCGGCTCAAATTATAGAAAGTCAGAGTGTCAATCCTCTTGTACTTAAGTCGGCATTGTGACATTTGTATTAATTTCGGATGCAATTTCTGTGTTTAATCGCCAATAAGAAGATCCAAGGGATACAGTAAACCTGAAGTGAAGCATCGGAATGTAAAACTGGTCTCACAGGAGAGGTTCAAATCACAGAAAGTGAGAGTGTCTGTCCTCTTTTACTTAAGTCGGCATTTTGCGTTTTGAATTTAATTCCGATGCAATTTCTGTGTTTCTTCGTCAATAAGAAGGTCCAAGGGGTACAGTAAACCTGAATTGAAGCAACGAAATCTAAAACTGGACTCACAGGAGAGGTTCAAATCATAGAAAGTGAGAGTGTCAGTCCTCTTGTAAGTAAGTCGACATTGTGCCATTTGTACTAAATTCGGATGCAATTTCTGTGTTTCGTCATCAATAGGAAGGTCCAAGGGATACAGTAAACCTGAAGTGAAGCATCGGAATCTAAAACTGGACTCACAGGAGAGGTTCAGATCATAGAAAGATAGAGTCTCACTCCTCCTGTACATAAGTCGGTATTGTGCCCTTTGTATTAAATGCGGATGCAATTTCTGTGTTTCATCGTCAATAAGAAGGTCCAAGGGATACAGCAAACCTGAAGTGAAGCATCGGAATCTAAAACTGGACTCACAGGAGAGGCTCAAATCATAGAAAGTGAGAGTGTCAATCCTCTTGTACTTAAGTCGGCATTGTGACATTTGTATTAAATTCGGATGCAATTTCTGTGTTTAATCGTCAATAAGAAGATCCAAGGTTTACAGTAAACCTGAAGTGAAGCATCGGAATCGTAAATATGAAGGTCCAAAGTATACAGTATACCAGAAGTGAAGCATCAGAAACTAAAACTGGTCTCACAGTAAAGGTTCAAATCATAGAATGTAAGAAGAGTCAGTCCTCCTCTACTTATGTCGGCATTGTGCCTTTTGATTTTAATTCGGTTGCAATTTCTGTGTTTCATCGTCAATAAGACGGTCCAAGGGATACTGTAAACCTGAAGTGAGGCATCGGAATCTATAACTGGTCTCACTGGGAGGTTCGAATAATAGAAAGTTAGAATGTCAGTCCTCTTGCACTTAAGTAGGCATTGTGACTTATGAATTTAATTCCGATGCAATTTCTGTGTTTCATCGTCAATAAGAAGGTGCAAGGTATGCAGTAACCCTGAAGTGAAGCATCGGAATCAGAAACTGGACTCACAGGAGGGGTTCTAATCATAGAAAGTGAGAGTGTCAGTCCTCTTTTACTTAAGTCGGCTTTTTGCATTTTGAATTAAATTCCGATGCAATTTCTGTGTTTCTTCGTCAATAAGAAGGTCCAAGGGGTACAGTAAACCTGAATTGAAGCAACGAAATCTAAAACTGGACTCACAGGAGAGGTTCAAATCATAGAAAGTGAGAGTGGCAGTCCTCTTGTACTTAAGTCGACATTGTGCCATTTGTATTAAATACGGATGCAATATCTGTGTTTCATCGACAATAAGAAGGTCCCAGGGATACAGTAAACCTGAAGTGAAGCATCGGATTCTAAAACTGGTCTCACAGGAACGGTTCAAAACATAGACAGTAAGAAGATTCAGTCTTCTTCTACTTAGGTCGGCATTATGACTTTTTATTTAATTCCGATGGAATTTCTGTGTTTCATCATCAATAAGGAAGTCAAAGGGATAGTGTAAACCTGAAGTGAAGCATCGGAATCTCAAACTGGTCTCACAGGAAAGGCTCAAATCATAGGATGTAAAAAAAGTCAGTCTTCTTGAACTTAAGTCGACATTGTGCCTTTTGAATTTAATTCTGATACAATTTCTGTGTTTCGTCGTCAATAAGAAGGTGCAAGGGGTACAGTATACCTGAGGAGAAGCAACGGAATATAAAACTAATTTCACAGGAAAGTTTCAAAACATAGACAGTAAGAAGAGCCAGCCTTCTTGTGCTTAAGTCGGCATTGTGCCTTTTTGTATTAATTTTCGATTCAATTTCTGTGTTTCATCGTCAATAATAAGGTTCAAGGGATACAGTAAACCTGAAGTGAAGCATCGGAATCTGAAACTGGTCTCACAGGAAAGGTTCAAAACATAGACTGTAAGAAGAGTAAGTCTTCTTGTACCTAAGTCGGCATTTTTCCCTTTGTATTGAATTTCGATGCAATTTCTGTGTTTAATCGGCAACAAGAAGGACCAAGGGATACAGAGAACCTGAAGTGAGGCATCGGAATCCATAACTGGTCTCACAGGGAAGGTTCAAATCATAGACAGTAAGAAGAGTCGGTCTTCTTTTACTTAAGTCGGCACTGTTCCTTTTGTATTTAATTCCGATGCAATTTCTGTGTTTCATCGACAGTAAGAAGCTCCAAGGGATACAGTAAACCTGAAGTGAAGCATAGGAGTCTAAAACTGGTCTGTCAGGATAGGTTCAAAACATAGACAGTAAGAAGAGTCAGTCTTCTTGAATTTAAGTCGGAATTGTGCCTTTTGAATTTTATTTGGGAGCAATTTCTGTGCTTCATCGTCAATATGAAGGTCCAAGGTATACAGTAAACCTGAAGTGAAGCATCGGAATCTAAAACTGGTCTCACTGGAAAGGTTCAAAATTTAGGCAGTAAAAAGAGTAAGTCTTCTTGTACCTAAGTCTGCATTTCGCCCTTTGTATTGAATTTCGATGCAATTTCTGTGTTTAATCGGCAACAGGAATGACCATGGGATACAGAGAACCTGAAGTGAAGCATCGGAATCTAAAACTGGTCTCACAGGACAGGTTCATATCATAATATGTAAGAAGAGTCAGCCTTCTTGTACTTAAGTCGGCATTGTGCTATTTGTATTTAATTCCGATGCTATTTCTGTGTTTCATCGTCAATAAGAAGCTCCAAGGGATACAGTAAACATGAAGTGAAGCATAGGATTCTAAAACTGGTCTGTCAGGGTAGGTTCAAAACATAGACAGTAAGAAGAGTCAGTCTTCTTGAATTTAAGTCGGCATTGTGCCTTTTGAATTTAATTTGGAAGCATTTTCTGTGTCTCATCGGCAATAATAAGGTCCAAGAGATACAGAAAACCTGAAGTGAAGCATCGGAATCTAAAACTGGTCTCACAGGATTGGTTCAAATCATAGAATGTCAAAAGAGTCAGTCCTCTTGTACTTAAGTCGGCATTGTGCCTTTTATGTTTAATTCCGAGGCAATTTGTGCGTTTCATCGTCAATATGAAGTTCCAAGGTATACAGTATACCTGAAGTGAAGCATCAGAAACTAAAACTGGTCTCACAGTAAAGGTTCAAATCATAGAATGTAATAAGAGTCAGTCCTCCTCTACTTATGTCGGTATAGTGGCTTCTGTTTTTAATTCCGATGCAATATCTGTGTTTCCTCGTCAATAAGAAGCTCCAAGCGATATAGTGACCCGGAAGTGAAGCATCGGAATCTATAACTGGTGTCACAGGAAAGGTTGAAAACATAGACAGTGGGAAGTGTCGGTCTTCTTGTACTCCAGTCGGCACTGTTCCTTTGTATTTAATTCCGATGCAATTTCTGTGTTCCATCGACAATAAGAAGGATTAAGGGACACAGTAGGCCTGAAGTAAAGCATCGGAATATAAAAATTGTCTCACAGGAAAGGCTCAAATCATAGGATGTAAAAAGAGTCAGTCTTCTTGTACTTAAGTTGGCATTGTGCCTTTTGTATTTAATTCCGATGCAATTTTTGTGTTTCATCGTCAATAAGAAGGTCCAAGGGATACAGTAAACCTGAGGTGAAGCATTGGAATGTAAAACTGGTCTCACAGGAAAGGCTCAAAACATAGACTGTAAGAAGAGTCAGTCTCCTTGTACTTATGTCGGCATTGTGCCTTTTGTATTTAATTCTGATGCAATTTCTGTGTTTCATCGTCTACAAGAGGGCCCAAGCGATACAGTAAACCTGAAGTTAAGCATTGGAATTTAAACTGGTCTCACAGAAAAAGTTCAAAACATAGACAGTAAGAAGAGTCAGTCTTCTTGTACTTAAGGCGGTATTGTGCCTTTTGTAATTAATTCCGATTCAATTTCTGTGTCTCGTCGTCAATAAGAAGGTCCAAGGAATACAGCAAACCTAAAATTAACATTGGAATCTAAAACTGGTCTCACAGGACAGGTTCAAAGCATAGACAGTAAGAAGAGTCAGTCATCTTGTACTTAAGTCGGCATTGTGCCTTTTGTATTTAATTCCGATGCAATTTCTGTGTTTCATCGTCAATAAGAAGGTCCAAGGGATACAGTAACTCCGAATTGAAGCATCGGAATCTAAAACTGGTCTCACAGGAAAGGTTCAAATCATAGAATGTCGAAATAGTCGGTCCTCATGTACTTAAGTCGGCATTGTGCCTTTTATATTTAATTCCGATGTAATTTCTGTGTTTCATCGGCAATATGAAGGTCCAAGGTATACAGTAGAGCTGAAGTGAAGCATCGGAACCTAAATCTGGTCTCACAGGAAAGGTTCAAATCATAGAATGTAAGAAGAGTCAGTCCTCCTCTACTATTGTCGGCATTGTGCGTTTTGATTTAAATTCGGTTGCAATTTGTGTGTTTCATCGTCAATAAGAGGGTCCAAGGGATACAGTAAACCCGAAGTGAAGCATCGGAATCTATAACTGGTCTCACAGGATAGGTTCAAAACATAGACAGTAAGAAGGGTCGGTCTTCTTGTACTTAAGTCGGCACTGATCCTTTTGTGTTTAATTCCGATGAAATCTCTGTGTTTCATCGACAATAAGATGGTCCTAGGGATACAGTAAACCTGAAGTGAAGCATCGGAATGTAAAAATGGTCTCACAGGAAAGGTTCAAAACATAGACAGTAAGAATAGTCAGTGTTCTTGTACTTAAGTCGGCATTGTGCCTTTTGTATTTAATTCAGACGCAATTTCTGTGTTTCATCGTCAGTAAGAAGGTCCAAGGGATACTGTAAACCTAAAGTGAAGAATCGGAATCTAAAACTGGTCTCACAGGAAAGGCTCAAATCATAGAATGTAAGAAGAGTCAGACATCTTGTACTTAAGTCGGCATTGTGCCTTTTGTATTTAATTCCAATGCAATTTCTGTGTTTCATCATCAAGAAGAATGTCCAAGGGATACAGAAAACCTGAAGTGAAGCATCGGAATCTAAAACTGGTCTCACAGGAAAGCTTCAAAACACAAACAGTAGGAAGATTCAGTCTTTTGTACTTAAGTAGGCATTCTGCCTTTTGTATGTAATTCCGATGCAATTTCTGTGTTTCATCATCAATAAGGAAGTCAAAAGGATAGTGTAATCCTGAAGTGAAGCATCGGAATTTAAAACTGATCTCACAGGAGAGGTTCAAATCATAGAATGTAAGAAGAGTCAGTCCTCCTGTACTTAATTCGGCATTGTGCCTTTTGTATTTAATTCCGATGCAATTTCTGTGTTTCATCGTCAGTAAGAAGGTCCAAGGGATACAGTAAACCTGACGTGAAACATTGGAATCTATAACGGGTCTTACAGGAAAGGTTCAAAACATGGACAATAAGAAGAGTCAGTCTTCTTGTACTTAAGTCGGCATTGTGCCTTTTGTATTTTATTCCGAAGGAATTTCTGTGTTTCTTCGTCAATAAGGAAGTCAAAGGGATACTTTAAACCTGAAGTGAAGCATCGGAATCTCAAACTGGTCTCACAGGAAAGGCTCAAATCATAGGATGTAAAAAGAGTCAGTCTTCTTGGACTTAAGTCGGCATTGTGCCTTTTGTATTTAATTCCGAAGCAATTTCTGTGTTCCATCGTCAATAAGAGGGTCCAAGGGATACAGTAAACCTGCAGTGAAGCATCGGAATCCAAAATTGGTCTCACAGGAAAGGTTCAAAACATAGACAGTAAGAAGAGTCGGTCTTCTTGTATCTAAGTCGGCACTGATCCTTTTGTGTTTAACTCCGATGCAATTTCTGTGTTTCATCGTCAATAAGAAGATCCAAGGGATACAGTAACTCCGAAGTGAAGCATCGGAATCTAAAACTGGTCTCACAGGAAAGGTTCAAATCATAGTATGTCGGAAGAGTCAGTCCTCTCGTACTTAAGTCGGCATTGTGCCTTTTGTATTTAATTGCGATGCTTTTTCTGTGTTTCATCGTCAATATGAAGGTCTAAGGTATACAGTAGAGCTGAAGTGAAGCATCGGAAACTAAATCTGGTCTCACAGGAAAGGTTCAAATCATAGAATGTAAGAGAGAGTCAGTCCTCCTCTACTTATATCGGCATTGTGCCTTTTGTTTTTAATTCGGTTGCAATTTCTGTGTTTCATCGTCAATAAGAGGGTCCAAGGGATACAGTAAACCTGAAGTGAAGTATCGGAATCTATAACTGGTCTCACAGGAAAGGTTCAAAACATAGACAGTAAGAAGAGTCGGTCTTGTTGTACTTAAGTAGGCACTGATCCTTTTGTGTTTACCTCCGAAGCAATTTCTGTGTTTCATCGACAATAAGAAGGTCCTAGGGATACAGTAAACCTGAAGTGAAGAATCGGAATCTAAAACTGGTCTCACAGGAAAGGCTCAAATCATAGAATGTAAAAAGAGTCAGTCCTCTTGTACTTAATTCGGCATTGTGCCTTTTGTATTTAATTCAGATGCAATTTCTGTCTTTCATCGTCAATAAGGAGGTCCAAGGGACACAGTAAACTAGACGTGAAGCATCGGAAACTAAAACTGGTCTCACAGGAAAGGTTCAAATCATAGACTGTAAGAAGTGTCAGTCTTCTTGTACTTAAGTCTGCATTGTTCCTTTTGTATTTAATTCCGATGCAATTACTGTGTTTCATCGTCAATTTGAAAGTAAATGGGATACAGTGAACGTAAAGTGAAGCATCGGAATCTAAAACTGGACTCACAGGAAAGGTTCAAATCATAGAATGTAAGAAATGTCAGGCCTCTTCTACTTATGTCGGCATTGTGCCCTTTGTATATAATTCTGATGCAATTTCTGTGTTTCATCGTCAATAAGAAGGTCCAAGGGATACAGTAAACCTGAAGAGAATTTTTGGCATCTATGTAAAAAGAGTCAGTCTTCTTGGACTTAAGTCGGCATTGTGCCTTTTGTATTTAATTCCGATGCAATTTCTGTGTATCATCGTCACTAAGAGGGTCCAAGGGATACACTAGACCTGAAGTTAAACATCAGAATCTGTATCCGGTCTCACAGGAAAGGTTCAAAACATAGACAGTAAGAATAATCAGTCGTTTTGTACAAAAGCCAGCATTGTGCCTTTTGTATTTAATTCCGATGGAATTTATGTGTTCCATCGACAATAAGAAGGTCCAAGGTATACCGTAAACCTGAAGTGAAGCATCGGAATGTAAAAATGGTCTCACAGGAAAGGTTCAAAACATAGACAGTAAGAAGAGTCAGTCTTCTTGTACTAAAGTCGGCATTGTGCCTTTTGTATTGAATTCCGATGCAATTTCTGTGTATCATCGTCAATAAGAAGGTCCAAGGGATACAGTAAACCTGAAGTGAAGCATTGGAATCTAAAACTGGTCTCACAGGAAAGGTTCAAATCATAGAATGTAAGAAGAATCAGTCCGCTTGTACTTAAGTCGGCATTGTGCCTTTTGTATTCTTTTCCGATGCAATATCTGTGTTTCATCGTCAATACGAAGGTCCAAGGCATACAGTAAACCTGAAGTGAAACATCGGAATCTAATACTGGTCACACAGGAAAGGTTCAAATCATAGAATGTAAGAAGAGTCAGCCATCTTGTACTTAAGTCTGCATTTTGCCCTTTGTATTGAATTACGCTGCAATTTCTGTGTTTAATCGGCAACAAGGAGGACCAAGGGATTCAGAAAACCTGAAGTGAAGCATCGGAATTTAAAACTGGTCTCACAGGAAAGGTTCAAATCATTGAATGAAAGAAGAGTTAGTCTTCTTGTACTAAAGTCGGCATTGTGCCTTTTGTATTGAATTCCGATGCAATTTCTGTGTTTCGTCGTCAATAAGAAGGTCCAAGGGATACAGTAAACCTGAAGTGAAGCATCGGAATCTAAAACTGGTCTCACAGGAAAGGTTCAAATCATAGAATGTAAGAAGAATCAGTCCGCTTGTACTTAAGTCGGCATTGTGCCTTTTGTATTCTTTTCCGATGCAATATCTGTGTTTCATCGTCAATAAGAGGGTCCAAGGTATACTGTAAACCTGAAGTCAAACATCGGAATCTGTAACTGGTCTCACAGGTAAGGTTCAAAACTTAGACAGTAAGAATAGTCAGTCTTTTTGTACTTAAGTCGGGATTGTGCCTTTTGTATTTAATTCCGATGCTAATTCTGTTTTGCATCGTCAATAAGAAGGTCCTAGGGACACAGTAAACCTGAAGGGAAGCATCGGAACCAAAAACTGCTCTCACAGGGAAGGCTCAAATCATAGATTGTAAGTAGAGTCAGCCATCTTGTACTTAAGTCTACACTGTGCCTTCTGAATTTAATTCCGATGCAATTTCTGTGTTCCATCGTCTATAAGAAGGTCGAAGGGATACAGTAAAACTGAAGTGAAGCATCGGAATCTTAAACTGGTCTCACAGGAAAGGCTCAATTTGTTGAATGTAAGAAGAGTCAGTCATCTTGTAGTAAAGTCGGCATTGTGCCTTTTGTATTCAATTCCGATGCAGTTTCTGTGATTCATCGTCAATAAGAAAGTCAAATGGATACTGTAAACCGGAAGTGAAGCATCGGAATCTAAAACTGGTCTCACAGAAAGGCTGAAATCATAGAATGTAAAAAGAGTCAGTCTTCTTGCACTTAAGTCGGCATTGTGCCTTTGTATTTAATTCCGATGCAATTTCTGTGTTTCATCGTCAATAAGAAGAACCAAGGTATACAGTAAACCTTAAGTGAAGCATCGGAATCCAAAACCGGTCCCACAGGATAGGTTCAAAACATAGACAATAAGAAGAGTCAGTCATCTAGTACTTAAGTCGGCATTGTGCCTTTTGTGTTAAATTCCGATGCAATTTCTCTGTTTCATCGTCAACTAGAGGGTCCAAGGGATACAGTAAACCTGAAGTGAAGCATCGGAATCTATAACTGGTCTCACAGGATAGGTTCAAATCATAGACAGTAAGAAGAGTCAGTCTTCTTGTACTTAAGTCGGCTTTGTGTCTTTTGTTTTTAATTCCGATGCAATTTCAGTGTTTCATCGTCAATAAGAAGGTCCAAGGGATCCCGTAAACCTGATGTGAAGCATCGGAATCTAAAACTGGTCTCACAGGAAAGCGTCCAGTCATAGAATGTAAGAAGAGTCAATCTTCTTGTACTTAAGTCGGCATTGTGCCTTTGTATTTAATTCCGATGCAATTTCTGTGTTTCATCGTCAATACGAAGGACCAAGGGATACCGTAAACCTGATGTGAAGCATCGGAATCTAAAACTGGTCTCACAGGAAAGGTTCAAAACATAGACAGTGAGAAGGGTCAATCTTCTTGTACTTACGTCGGCATGGTGCCATCTGTATTTAATTCAGATGCAATTTCTGTGTATCTTCGTTAGCAAGAAGGTCCAGGCGATACTGTAAACCTGAAGTGAAGCATCGGAATCTAAAACTGGTCTCATAGGAAAGTTTCAAATCATAGAAAGTAAGAAGAGTTAGTATTCTTGTACTTAAGTCGGCATTGTGCCTTTTGTATTTAATTCCGATGCAATTCATGAGTTTCATCGTCAATAAGAAGATCCAAGGGATGCAGTAAACCAGACGTAAAGCATCGGAATCTAAAACTGGTCTCACAGGAAAGGCTCAAATCATAGAATGTAAGAAGAGTCAGACTTCTTGCACTTAAGTCGGCATTGTGCATTTTCTATTTAATTCCAATGCAATTTCTGTGTTTCATCGTAAATTAGAAGGTGCAAGGGATACAGTATACCTGAAGTGAAGCATCGGAATCTGTAACTGGTCTCACAAAAATGGTTGAATACATAGACAATAAGAAGTGGCAGTCTTCTTGTACTTATCGTCGGCATTGTGCCTTTTTTTTCCGATGCAATTTCTGTGCTTCATCGTCAATAAGAACGACCAAGGGATACAGTAAACCTGAAATGAACATCGAAATCTAAAACTGGTCTCACAGGAAAGGTTCAAAACATAGACGATAAGGAGAATCAGCTTTCTTGTATTGAAGTCGGCACTGTTCTTTTGTATTTAATTCCGATGCAATTTCTGTGTTCCTTCGACAATAAGAGGGTCCAAGGGATACAGTAAACCTGAAGTGAAGCATCGGAATGTAAAAATTGTCTCACAGGAAACGTTCAAAATATATACAGTAAGAAGAGTCAGTCTTCTTGTACTTAAGTAGGCATTGTGCCATTTGTATTGATTTCCGATGCAATTTCTGTGTTTCATCGTCAATAAGAAGGTCCAAGGGATACCGTAAACCTGATGTGAAGCATCAGAATCTAAAACTGGTCTCATTGGAAAGTTTCAAATCATAGAAAGTAAGAAGAGTTAGTATTCTTGTACTTAAGTCGGCATTGTGACTTTTGTATTGAATTCCGATGAATTATCTGTGTTTCATCGTCAATTTGAATGTCCAAGGGATACAGTAAACCTGAAGTGAAGCATCGGAATGTAAAACTGGACTCACAGGAATGGTTCAAATCATAGTATGTAAGAAGTGACAGTCGTCTTCTACTTATGTCGGCATTGTGCCTTTTGTATTTAATTCTGATGCAATTTCTGTTATTCATCGTCAATTAGAAGGTCCAAGGGATACAGTAAACCAAAAGTGAAACATTGGAATCTATAACTGGTCTCACATCAGAGATTCAAATCATAGACAGTAAGAAGAGTCAGCTCTCTTGTACTTAAGTCGGCATTGTGCCTTATGTATTTAATTCCGATGCAATTTCTGTGTTCCATCGTCAATAAGAAGGTGTTAGGGATACAGTAAACCTGAAGTGAGCATCGGAATCTAAAACCGGTCTCACAGGAAAGGTTTAAAACATAGACAGTAAGAAGAGTCAGCCATCTTGAACTTAAGTCGGCATTGTGCCTTTTGTATTTAATTCAGAAGCAATTTCTGTGTTTCATCGTCAATAAGAAGGCCCAAGGAATACAGTATACATGAAGTGGGCCATCAGAATCTAAAACTGGACTCACAGGAAAGGTTCAAAACATAGACGGTAAGAGGAGTCATTCTTCTTGTACTTAAGTCGGCATTGTCCCTTTTGAATTTATTTTGGAAGCAATTTTTGTGTTTCATCGTCAATATTAATGTCCAAGGGATACAGAAAACCTGAAGTTAAGCATCGGAATCTAAAACTGTTCTCACAGCAAAGGCTCAAATCACACACCGTAAGAAGAGTCAGTCTTCATGTACTTAAGTTGCATTGTACCTTTTGTATTTAAGTCCGACGCAATTTCTGTTTTTCACAATCAATAAGAAGGTCCAAGGGATACAGTAAACCTGAAATGAACATCGAAATCTAAAACTGGTCTCACAGGAAAGGTTCAAAACATAGACAGTAAGAAGAATCAGCCTTCTTGTATTAAAGTCGGCATTGTGACTTTTGTATTTAATTCCGATGCAATTTCTGTGTTCCATCGACAATAAGAAGGTCCAAGGGATACAGTAAACCTGAAGTGAAGCTTCGGAATGTAAAAATTGTCTCACAGGAAAGGTTCAAAATATAGACAGTAAGATGAGTCAGTCTTCATGTACTTAAGTCGGCATTGTGCCTTATGTATTTCATTCCGATGCAATTTCTGTGTTTCATCGTCAATAAGAAGGTGTAAGGGATACAGTAAACCTGAAGTGAAGCATCGGAATCTAAAACTGGTCTCACAGGAAATGTTCAAAACATAGACAGTGAGAAGAGTCAATCTTCATGTACTTAAGTCGGCATGGTGCCTCGTGTATTTAATTCAGATGCAATATCTGTGTATCATCGTCAGTAAGAAGGTCCAGGGAATACTGTAAACCCAAAGTGAAGCAACGGAAACTAAAACTGGTCTCACAGGAAAGTTTCAAATCATAGACAGTAAGAAGAGTTAGTATTATTGTACTTAAGTCGGCATTGTGCCTTTTGTATTTAATCTCAATGCCATTTCTGAGTTTCATCGTCAATAATAAGGTCCAAGGGATGCAGTAAACACGAAGTGAAGCAACGGATTCTAAAACTGGTCTCACAGGAAAGGCTCAAATCATAGAATGTAAGAAGAGTCAGACTTCTTGTACTTAAGTCGGCATTGTGCCTTTTGTATTTCATTCCATTGCTATTTCTGTGTTTCATCCTAAATTAGAAGGTGCAAGGAATACAGTATACCTGATGTGAAGCAACGGAATCTATAACTGGTCTCACAAAAAACGTTGAAAACATAGACAGTAAGAAGAGGCAGTCTTCTTGTACTTAAGTCGGCATTGTGCCTTTTGTATTTTATTCCGATGCAATTTCTGTGCTTCATCGTCAATAACAAAGTCAAAGGGATACAGTATACCTGAAATGAGGCATCGGAATCTAAAACTAATCTCACAGGAAAGGTTCAAAACATAGACAGTAAGAAGAGCCAGTCTTCTTGTGCTTAAGTCGGCATTGTGCCTTTTGTATTTTATTCCGATGCAATTTCTGTGCTTCATCGTCAATAACAAAGTCAAAGGGATACCGTATACCTGAAATGAAGCATCGGAATCTAAAACTGGTCTCACAGGAAAGGTTCAAATCATAGACAGTAAGAAGAGTCAGTGTACTTGTACCTAAGTCGGCATTTAGCCAATAGTATTGAATTTCGAGGCAATTTCTGTGTTTAATCGGCAACAAGGAGGACCAAGGGATACAGAGAACCAGAAGTGAAGCATTGGAATTGAAAACCGGTCTCACAAGAATGGTTCAAATCATAGAATGTAAGAAGAGTCAGCCTTCTTGTACTTAAGTCGTCATTGGGCCTTTTGTAATTAATTCAGATGCAATTTCTGAGTGTCATCGTCAATAAGAAGGTCCAAGGGATACAGTATACCTTAAGTGGGGCATCGGAATCTAAAACTGGTCTCACAGGAAAGGTTCAAAGCATAGAAAGTAAGAAGAGTGAGTCTTCTTGTACTTAAGTCGGCATTGTGCGTTTTGAATTTAATTTGGAAGCAATTTTTGTGTTTCATCGTCAATAATAAGGTCCAACGGATACAGAAAACCCGAAGTGAAGCATCGGAATCTAAAACTGGTCTCACAGGAAAGGCTCAAATCAATGACAGTAAGAAGAGTCAGTCTTCTTGTACTTAAGTTGCATTGTACCTTTTGTATTTTATTCCTACGCAATTTCTGTGTTTCATCATCAATAGGAAGGTCCGAGGGATACAGTAAACCTGAAATGAACATCGAAAACTTAAACTGTTCTCACAGGAGACGTTCAACACATAGACAGTAAGAAGAATCAGGCTTCTTGAACTGAAGTCGGCATTGTGCCTTTTGTATTTAATTCCGATACAATTTCTGTGTTTCATCGTCAATAGGAAGGTCCAAGCGAAACAGTAAACCTGAAGTGAAGCGTCGGAATCTATAACTGGTCTCACAGGAAAGGTTCAAATCGTAGAATGTAAGAAGAGTCAGTCCTCTTGTACTTCATTCGGCACTGTGCCTTTTGTATTTTATTCCGATGCAATTTCTGTGTTTTATCGGCAATATGAAGCTCCAGGGTTACAGTAAACTTGAAGTGAAGCATCGGCATCTAAAACTGGTCACAGGAAAGGTTCAAATCATAGAATGTAAGAAGAGTCAGTCCTCTACATTGTATGTCGGCATTGTGAATATTGTATTTAAATCCGATGCAATTTCTGTGTTTCATCGTCAATGAGAAGGTCAAAGGGATACAGGAAACCTGAAGTGAAATATTGGAATCTAGAACGGGTCTTACTGGAAATGTTCAAACATAGACAGTAAGAAGAGTCAGTCTTCTTGTACTAAAGTCGGAAATGTGCCTTTTGTATTTAATTCCGATGCAAGTTCTGTGTTTCTCGTCAATAAGTAGGTCCAAGGGATACAGTGAACCTGAAGTGAAGCGTCGGAGTCTAAAACTGGTCTCACAGAAAGGTTCAAAACATAGACAGTAAGAAGAGAATGTCATCTTGTACCTAAGTCGGCATTTTGCCCTTTGTATTGAATTTCGATGCAATTTCCGTGTTTAATCGGCAACAAGAAGGACCAAGGGATACAGAGAACCTGAAGTGAAGCATCGGAATCTAAAACTGGTCTCACAGGAAAGGTTCAAATCATAGAATGTAAGAAGAGTCAGCCTTCTTGTACTTAAGTCGCCATTGTGCTTTTTGTATTTAATTCCGATGTTATTTCTGTGTTCTATCGTCAATAAGAAGCTCCAAGGGATGCAGTAAACCTGCAGTGAAACATAGGAGTCTAAAACTGGTCAGTCAGGATAGGTTGAAAACATAGACAGTAAGAAGAGTTAGTCTTCTTGAATTTAAGTCGGCATTGTGCCTTTTGAATTTAACTTGGAAGCAATTACAGTGTTTCATCGGCAATAATAAGGTCCATGGGATACAGAAAACCTGAAGTGAAGCATCGGAATCTAAAACTGGTCTCACAGGAAAGGTTCAAATCATAGAATGTAAGAAGAGTCAGACTTCTTGTACTTAAGTCGGCATTGTGCCTTTTGTATTTAATTCCATTGCAATTTCTGTGTTTCATCGTAAATTAGAAGGTGCAAGGGATACAGTATACCTGATGTGAAGCATCGGAATCTATAACTGGTCTCACAAAAAACGTTGAAAACATAGACAGTAGGAAGAGGCAGTCTTCTTGTACTTAAGTCGGCATTGCGCCTTTTGTATTTAATGCCGATGCAATTTCTGTGTTTCATCGTCAATAAGAAGGTCCAAGCCATACAGTAACCCGGAAGTGATGCATCGGAATCTATAACTGGTCTCATAGGAAAGGTTCAAAACATAGACAGTAGGAAGAGTCGGTCTTCTTGTACTTAAGTTGGCACTGTTCCTTTGTATTTAATTCCGATGCAATTTCTGTGTTCCATCGACAATAAGAAGGTCCAAGGGATACAGTAAACCTGAAGTGAAGCATCGGAATGTAAAAATTGTCTCACAGGAAAGGCTCAAATCATAGGATGTGAAAAGAGTCAGTCTTCTTGTACTTAAGTTGGCACTGTGCCTTTTGTATTTAATTCCGATGCAATTTCTGTGTTTCCTCGTCAATAAGAAGGTCCATGGGATACAGTAAAAATGAAGTGAAGCATTGGAATGTAAAACTGGTCTCACAGGAAAGGCTCAGGTCATAGACTGTAAGAAGAGTCAGTCTCCTTGTACTTATGTCGGCATTGTGCCTTTTGTATTTAATTCTGATGCAATTTCTGTGTTTCATCGTCAACAAGAAGGTCCAAGGAATACAGCAAACCTAAAATGAACATTGGAATCTAAAACTGGTCTCACTGGAAAGGTTCAAAGCATAGACAGCAAGAAGAGTCAGTCATCTTGTACTAAAGTCGGCATTGTGCCTTTTGTATTTAATTCCGATGCAATTTCTGTGTTTCATTGTCAATAAGAAGGTCCAAGTGATACAGTAACTCCGAATTGATGCATCGGAATCTAAAACTGGTCTCACAGGAAAGTTCAAATCATAGAACGTCGAAAGAGTCAGTCCTCTTGTACTTAAGTCGGCATTGTGCCTTTTGTATTTAATTCCTATGCAATTACTGTGTTCCATCCTCAATATGAAGGTCCAAGGTATACAGTATACTTGAAGTGAAGCATCAGAAACTAAAACTGGTCTCACAGGAAAGGTTCAAATCATAGATTTTAAGAAGAGTCAGTCCTCCTCTACTTATGTCGGGATTGTGCCTTTTGTTTATATTTCGGTTGCAATTTCTGTGTTTCATCGTCAATAAGAGGGTCCAAGGGATACAGTAAACCTGAACTGAAGCATCGGAATCTATAACTGGTCTCACAGGAAAGGTTCAAAACATAGACAGTAAGAAGAGTCGGTCTTCTTGTACTTAAGTCGGCACTCTTCCTTTTGCGTTTAATTCCGATGCAATTTCTGTGTTTCATTGTCAATAAGAGGGTCCAAGGGTTTCAGTAAACCTGAAGTGAAACATCGGAATCTATAACCGGTCTCACAGGAAAGGTTCAAATCATAGAATTTAAAAAGAAGCAGTCCTCTTGTACTTAATTCGGCATTGTGCCTTTTGTATTTAATTCCGATGCAATTTCTGTGTTTCATCGTCAATATGAAGGTCGAAGGGTTACAGTAAACCTGATGTGTAGCATCTGCATCTAAAACTGGGCTCACAGGTAAGGTTCAAATCAAAGAACGTAAGAAGAGTCAGTCCTCTTCATTGTATGTCGGCATTGTGAATTTTGTATTTAATTCCGATGCAATATCTGTGTTTCATCGTCAATAAGAAGTTTTAAGGGATACAGTAAACCTCCAGTGAAGCATCGGAATTTAAAAATGGTCTCACAGGAGAGGTTCAAATCATATAATGTAAGAGTAGTCAGTCCTCTTGTACTTAATTCGACATTGTGCTTTTTGTATTTAATTCCGATGCAATTTCAGTGTTTCATCGTCAATAAGAAGGTCCAAGCGATACAGTAAACCTGAAGTGAAACATTGGAATCTATAACGGGTCTTACAGGAAAGGTTCAAATCATGGACAGTAAGAAGAGTCAGTCTTCTTGTACTTAAGGCGGCATTGTGCCTTTTGTATTTTATTCCGCTGGAATTTCTGTGTTTCATCGTCAATAAGGAAGTCAAAGGGATACTTTAAACCTGAAGTGAAGCATTAGAATCTCAAACTGGTCTCACAGGAAAGGCTCAAATCATAGGATGTAAAAAGAGTCAGTCTTCTTGTACTTAAATCGTCATTGTGCATTTTGAATTTAATTCCGAATCAATTTCTGTGTTCCATAGTCAATAAGAAGGTCCAAGGGATACAGTAAACCTGACGTGAAGCATCGGAATCGAAAATTGGTCCCACGGGAAATGTTCAAAGCATTGTCATTAAGATGAGTCAGTCTGCTTGTACTTAAGTCGGCATTGTGCCTTTTGTATTTTATTCCGATGCAATTTCTGTGTTTCATCGTAAATTAGAAGGTGCAAGGGATACAGTATACCTGATGTGAAGCATCGGAATCTATAACTGGTCTCACAAATAAAGTTGAAAACATAGACAGTAAGAAGAGGCAGTCTTCTTGTACTTAAGTCGGCATTGTGCCTTTTATATTTTATTCCGATGCAATTTCTGTGCTTCATCGTCAATAACAAGGTCAAAGGGATACAGTATACCTGAAATGAAGCATCGGAATCTAAAACTAATCTCACAGGAAAGGTTCAAAACATAGACAGTAAGAAGAACCAGTCTTCTTGTGCTTAAGTCGGCATTGTGCCTTTTTGTATTTACTTCCGATGCAATTTCTGTGTTTCATCGTAAATAAGAAGGTCCAAGGGATACAGTAAACCAGAAGTGAAGCATCGGAATGTAAAAATTGTCTCACAGGAAAGGCTCCAATCATAGGATATGAAAAGAGTCAGTCTTCTTGTACTTATGTCAGCATTGTGCCTTTTGTATTTAATTCTGATGCAATTTCTGTGTTTCATCGTCAACAAGAAGGTCCAAGGGATACAGTAAACCTGAAGTTATGCATCGGAATTTAAACTGGTCTCACAGAAAAAGTTCAAAACATAGACAGTAAGAAGAGTCAGTCTTCTTGTACTTAAGGCGGTATTGTGCCTTTTGTAATTAATTCCGATTCAATTTCTGTGTTTCGTCGTCAATAAGAAGGACCAAGGAATACAGCAAACCTAAAATGAACAGTGGAATCTAAAACTGGTCTCACAGGACAGGTTCAAAGCATAGACAGTAAGAAGAGTCAGTCATCTTGTACTTAAGTCGGCATTGTGCCTTTTGTATTTAATTCTGATGCAATTTATGTGTTTCATCGTCAACAAGAAGGTCCAAGGGATACAGTAAACCTGAAGATATGCATCGGAATTTAAACTGGTCTCACAGAAAAAGTTCAAAACATAGACAGTAAGAAGAGTCAGTCTTCTTGTACTTAAGTCGGCATTGTTCCTCTTGTATTTAATTCCGATGAAATTTCTGTGTTTCATCGTCAATAAGAAGGTCCAAGGGATACAGTATCTCCGAATTGAAGCATCGGAATCTAAAACTAGTCTCACAGGAAAGTTCAAATCATAGAACGTCGAATGAGTCAGTCCTCTTGCACTTAAGTCGTCATTGTGCCTTTTGTATTTAATTCCGATGCAATTTCTGTGTTTCATCGTCAATATGAAGGTCCAAGGTATACAGTATACCTGAAGTGAAGCATCAGAAACTAAAACTGGTCTCACAAGAATGGTTCAAATCATAGATTGTAAGAAGAGACAGTCCTCCTCTACTTATGTCGGCATTGTGCCTTTTGTTTATAATTCGATTGCAATTTCTGTGTTTCATCGTCAATTAGAGGGTCCAAGGGATCCTTTAAACCTGAAGTGAAGCAACGGAATCTATAGCTGGTCTCACAGGAAAGGTTCAAAACATAGACAGTAAGAAGAGTCGGTCTTCTTGTACTTAAGTCGGCACTGTTCCTTTTGCGTTGAATTCCGATGCAATATCTGTGTTTCATCGTCAATAAGAGGGTCCAAGGGATTCAGTAAACCTGAAGTGAAACATCGGAATCTATAACCGGTCTCACAGGAAAGGATCAAATCATAGAATGTAAGAAGAAGCAGTCCTCTTGAACTTAATACGGCATTGTGCCTTTTGTATTTAATTCCGATGCAATTTCTGTGTTTCATCGTCAATATGAAGGTCCAAGGGTTACAGTAAACCAGATGTGAAGCATCGGCATCTAAAACTGGTCTCACAGGAAAGGTTCAAATCAAAGAATGTAAGAAGAGTCAGTCCTCTTCATTGTATGTCAGCATTGTGAATTTTGTATTTAATTCCGATGCAATTTCTGTGTTTCAACGTCAATAAGAAGGTCCAAGGGAAACAGGAAACCTGAAGTGAAACATTGGAGTCTAGAACGGGTCTTACAGGAAATATTCAAACATAGACAGTAAGAAGAGTCAGTCTTCTAGTACTAAAGTCGGTTTTGTGCCTTTTGTATTTAATTCCGGTGCAATTTCTGTGTTTCATGGTCTATAAGTAGGTCCAAGGGATACAGAGAACCTGAAGTGAAGCATCGGAGTCTAAAACTGGTCTCACAGGAAAGGTTCAAAACATAGACAGTAAGAAGAGTCAGTCTTCTCGTTCTTACTTCGGCATTGTGCCTTTTGTATTTTATTCCGCTGGAATTACTGTGTTTCATCATCAATAAGGAAGCCAAAGGGATAGTGTAAACCTTAAGTGAAGCATCGGAATCTCAAACTGGTCCCACAGGAAAGGCTCAAAACATAGGATGTAAAAAGAATCTGTCTTCTTGTACTTAAGTCGGCATTGTGCCTTTTGTATTGAATTCCGATGCAATTTCTGTGTTTCATCGTCAATAAGGAGGTCCAAGGGAAACTGTTAACCTGTAGGGAAGCATCGGAATCTAAAACTGGTCTCACAGGAACGGTTCAAATCATAGAATGTAAGAAGAATCAGTCCTCTTGTACTTAATTCGGCATTGTGACTTTTGTATTTTATTCCGATGCAATTTATGTGTTTCATCGTCAATAAGAAGGTCCAAGGGATACAGTAAACCTGATGTGAAGCACCGGAATCTAAAACTGGTCTCACATAAAAGTTAAAAACATAGATAGTAAGAAGAGTAAGTCTTCTTGTACCTAAGTCGGCATTTTGCCCTTTGTAGTGAATTTCGATGCAATTTCTGTGTTTAATCGGCAACAAGAAGGACCAAGGGATACAGAGAACCTGAAGTGAAGCATCGGAATCTAAAACTGGTCTCACAGGAAAGGTTCAAATCGTAGAATGTAAGAAGAGTCAGCCTTCTTGTACTTAAGTCGGTATTGTGCTTTTTGTATTTAATTCCGATGCTATTTCTGTGTTTCATCGTCATTAAGAAGCTCCAAGGGATACAGTAAACCTGAAGTGAAGCATAGGAGTCTAAAACTGGTCTGTCAGGATAGGTTCAAAACATAGACAGTAAGAAGAGTCAGTCTTCTTGAATTTAAGTCGGCATTGTGCTTTTTGAATTTACTTTGGAAGCAATTTCTGTGTTTCATCGGCAATAATAAGGCCCAAGGGATACAGAAAACCTGAAGTGAAGCATCGGAATCTAAAACTGGTCTCACAGGAAAGGTTCAAAACATAGACAGTAGGAAGAGTCGGTTTTCTTGTACTTAAGTCGGCACTGTTCCTTTGTATTGAATTCCGATGCAATTTCTGTGTTCCATCGACAATAAGAAGGTCCAAGGGATACAGTAAACCTGAAGTGAAGCATCGGAATGTAAAAATTGTCTCACAGGAAAGGCTCAAATCATAGGATGTAAAAAGAGTCAGTCTTTTTGTACTTAAGTTGGCATTGAGCCTTTTTTATTTAATTCCGATACAATTTCTGTGTTTCATCGTCAATAAGAAGGTCCAAGGGATACAGTAAACCTAAAGTGAAGCATTGGAATGTAAAATTGGTCTCACAGGAAAGGCTCAAAACATAGACTGTAAGAAGAGTCAGTCTCATTGTACTTATGTCGGCATTGTGCCTTTTGAATTTAATTCTGATCCAATTTCTGTGTTTCATCGTCAACAAGCAGATCCAAGGAATACAGTAAACCTGAAGTTAAGCATCGGAATTTAAACTGGTCTCACAGAAAAAGTACAAAACATAGACAGTAAGAAGAGTCAGTCTTCTTGTACTTCAGGCGGTATTGTGCCTTTTGTAATTAATTCCGATTCAATTTCTGTGTTTCGTCGTCAATAAGAAGGTCCCAGGAATACAGCAAAACTAAAATGAACATTGGAATCTAAAACTGGTCACACAGGAAAGGTTCAAAGCATAGACAGTAAGAAGAGTCAGTCATCTTGTACCTAAGTCGGCATTGTGCCTTTTGTATTTGATTCCGATACAATTTCTGTGTTTCAACGTCAACTAGAAGTTCCAAGGGATACAGTACACCTAAAGTGAAGCATCGGAATCTATAACTGGTCTCACAGGAAGGGTTCAAAATATAGATAGTAAGAAGAGTCAGTCTTCTTGTACTTAAGTCGGCATTGTTCCTCTTGTATTTAATTCCGTTGTAATATCTGTGGTTCATCGTCAATAAGAAGGTCCAAGGGATACAGTAACTCCGAATTGAAGCGTCGGAATCTAAAACTGGTATCACAGGAAACGTTCAAATCATAGAATGTCGAAAGAGTCAGTCCACTTGTACTTAAGTCGGCATTGTGCCTTTTGTATTGAATTTCGATGCAATTTCTGTGTTTCATCGTCAATAAGGAAGTCCAAGGGATACTTTAAACCTGAAGTGAAGCATCGGAATCCAAAATTGGTCTCACTGGAAAGGTTCAAAACATAGACCGTAAGAAGAGTCAGTCTTCTTGTACTTAAGTCGGCATTTTGCCTTTTGTATTTAATTCCGATGCAATGTCTGTGTTTCATCGTCCACTGGAAGGTCCAAAAGATACAGTACACCTGAAGTGAAGCATCGACATCTATAACTGGTCTCACAGGAAAGGTTCAAATCATAGACCGTAAGAAGAGTCAGTCTTCTTGTACTTAAGTCGGCATTGTTCCTCTTGTATTTAATTCCTAATCAATGTCTGTGTTTCATCGTCAATAAGAAGGTCCAAGGGATACAGTAACTCCGAAGTGAAGCACCGGAATCTAAAACTGGTCTCACAGGAAAGCTTCAAAACACAGACAGTAAGAAGATTCAGTCTTCTTGTACTTAAGTAGGCTTTCTGCCATTTGTATGTAATTCCGATGCAATTTTGTGTTTCATCGTCAATAAGAAGGTCCAAGTGATACAGTAAACCTGAAGGGATACATTGGAATCTATAACGGGTCATACAGGAAAGGTTCAAATCATTAACAGTAAGAAGAGTCAGTCTTCTTGTACTTAAGTCGGCATTGTGGCTTTTGTATTTTATTCCGCTGGAATTTCTGTGTTTCATCGTCAATAAGGAAGTCAAAGGGATACTTTAAACCTGATGTGAAGCTTTAGAATCTCAAACTGATCTCACAGGAAAGGCTCTAATCATAGGATGTAAGAAGAGTCAGTCTTCTTGTACTTATGTCGGAATTGTTCCTCTTGTATTTAATTCCGATGCAATTTCTGTGTCTCATCGTCAATAAGAAGGTCCAAGGGAAACAGTAACTCCGAAGTGAAGCATCGGTATCTAAAACTGGTCTCACAGAGGCGGTTCAAATCATAGGATGTCGGAGGAGTCAGTCCTCTTGTACTTAAGACGGCATTGTGCCTTTTGTATTTAATTCCGATGCAATTTCTGTGTTTCATCGTCAATATGAAGGTCCAAGGTATACAGTAGAGCTGAAGTGAAACATCGGAAACTAAATCTGGTCTCACAGGAAAGGTTCAAAACATAGACAGTAAGAAGAGTCAGTCCTCTTGTACTTAATCAGCATTGTGCCTTTTGTATTCAATTCCGACGCAATTTCTGAGTTTCTTCGTCAATAAGAAGGTTTAAGGGATACAGTAAACCTGCAGTGAAGCTTCGGAATTTAAAACTGGTCTAACAGGAGAGGTTCAAATCATAGAATTAAGAAGAGTCAGTCCTCTTGTACTTAATTCGGCATTGTGCCTTTTGTGTTTAATTCCGATGCAATTTCTGTCTTTCATCGTCAATAAGAAGGTCCAAGGGATACAGTAAACCTGAAGTGAGGCATCGGATTCGAAAACTGGTCTCACAGGAAAGGCTCAAATCATAGAATGTAAGAAGAGTCAGTCTTCTTGTACTTAAGTCGGCATTGTGCCTTTTGTATTTAATTCTGATGCAGTTTCTGTGTTTCATTGTCTATAAGAAGGTCCAAGGGATACCGATAACCTGAAGTGAAGCATCAAAATCTAAAACTGGTCTCACGGGAAAGGCTCAAATCATTGAATGTAAGAAGAGTCAGTCATCTTGTACTTAAGTTGGCATTGTGCCTCTTGTATTTAATTCCGATGCAATTTCTGTCTTTCACCGTCAATAAGAAGCTCCAAGAGACACAGTAAACTAGAAGTGAAGCATCGAAAACTAAAACTGGTCTCACAGGAACGGTTCAAATTATAGGCAGTAAGAAGAGTTAGTCTTCTTGTACTTAAGTCAGCATTGTGGTTTTTGTATTTAATTCCGATGAAATTTCTGTGTTTCATCGTCAATAAGAAGGTCCAAGGGATACAGTAAACCTGAAGTGAAGCATCGGAATCTAAAACAGGTCTCACATGAAAGGTTCAAATCATAGACAGTAAGAAGAGTCAGTCTTCTTGTACTTAAGTCTGCATTGTTATTTTTGTATTTAATTCCGATGCAATTTCTGTGTTTCATCGTCAATTTGAAAGTTTAAGGGATACAGTAAACCTAAAGGGAAGCATCGGAATCTAAAGCTGGACACACAGGAAAGTTTTAAATCATAGAATGTAAGAAATGTCAGTCCCCATCTAGTTATGTCGGCATTGTGCCTTTTGTATATAATTCTGATGCAATTTCTGTGTTTCATCGTCAATAAGAAAGTCCAAGGGATACAGTAAACCTGAAGAGAAATTTTGGCATCTATTACTGGTCTCACAGGAGAGGTTCAAATCATAGACAGTAAGAAGAGTCAGTATTCTAGTCTTAAGTGTCATTGTGCTTTAGTATTTAATTCCGATACAGTTTCTGTGCTTCATTGTCAATAAGAAGGTCCAAGGGATACCGATAACCTGAAGTGAAGCATCAAAATCTAAAACTGGTCTCACAGGAAAGGCTCAAATCATTGAATGTAAGAAGAGTCAGTCATCTTGTACTTAAGTCGGCATTGTGCCTTTTGTATTTAATTCCGATGCAATTTCTGTGTTTCATCGTCAATAAGAAGGTCAGAGGGATACAGAAAACCTGAAGTGTAGCATCGGAATCTATAACTAGTGTCACAGGAATGATTCAAATCATAGTCAATTAGAAGAGTCAGTCTTCTTGTACTCAAGTCGGCATTGTGCTTTTTCCATTTCATTCCGATGCAATTTCAGTGTTTCATCGTCAATAAGAATGTCAGAGAGATACAGTAAACCTGATGTGAAGCATCGGAATCTGTAACTTGCGTCAGAGGATTGGTTCAAATTATAGACAGTAAGAAGAGTCAGTCTTCTTGTACTTATGTTGGCTATGTGCCTTTTCAATTTAATTCCGATGCAATTTCTGTGTTTCATCGTCAATAAGAAGGTCCAAGGGATACAGTAAACCTGAAGTGAAGCATTGGAATCTATATCTAGTGTCACAGGAATGGTTCAAAACATAGACAGTAAGGGGAGTCAATCTTCTTGTACTTAAGTCGGCATTGTGCCTTTTGTATTTAATTCCGATGCTATTTCTGTGTTTCATGGTCAATAAGATGGTCCAAGGGATACAGTAAACCTGAAATGAAGCATCGGAAACTATAACTAGTGTCACAGGAATGTTTCAAAACATAGACAGTAGGAAGAGTCAGTCTACATGTACTTAAGTCGGCATTGTGCCTTTTCTATTTAATTCCCATGCGATTTCTGTGTTTCATCGTCAATAAGAACGTCAGAGGATTACAGTAAACCTGAAGTGAAGCATCGGAACCTATAGCTAGTGTACAGGAATGGTTTAAAACATAGTCAGAAAGAAGAGTCATTCTTCTTGTACTTAAGTCGGCATTGTGCCTTTGCTATTTAAATCCGATGCAATAGCTGTGTTGCATCGTCAGCTGGAAGGTCCAAGGGGTACAGTACACCTGAAGTGAAGCATCGAAATCTATAACTGGTCTCACAGGAAAGGTTCAAATCATAGACAGTAAGAAGAGTCAGTCTTCTTGTGCTTATGTCGGAATTGTTCCCCTTGTCTTTCATTCCGATGCAATTTCTGTGGCTCATCGTCAATAAGAAGGTCCAAGGGATACAGTAACTCCGAAGTGAAGCATCGGAATCTAAAACTTGTCTCACAGAGGAGGTTCAAATCATAGGATGTCGGAAGAGTCAGTCCTCTTGTACTTAAGACGGCATTGTGCCTTTTGTATTTAATTCCGATGCAATTTCTGTGTTTCATCGTCAATATGAAGGTCCAAGGTATACAGTAGAGCTGAAGTGAAGCATCGGAAACTAAATCTGGTCTCACAGGAAAGGTTCAAATCATAGAATGTAAGAAGAGTCAGTCCTCCTCTACTTATGTCGGATTGTGCCTTTTGTCTTTAATTCGGTTGCAATATCTGTGTTTCATCGTTAATAATAGGGTCCAAGGGATACAGTAAACCTGAAGTGAAGCATCGGAATCTAAAACTGGTCTCACAGGAAAGCTTCAAAACACAGACAGTAAGTGGAATCAGTCTTCTTGTACTTAAGTAGGCATTCTGCATTTTTGTATGTAATTCCGATGCAATTTCTGTGTTTCATCGTCAATAAGAAGGTCCAAGGGATACAGTAAACTTGAAGTGAAGCATCGAAATCTACAACTGGTCTCACAGGAAAGGTTCAAAGCATAGACAGTAAGAAGAGTCAGTCCTCTAGTACTTAATCGGCATTATGCCTTTTGTATTTAATTCCGACGCAATTTCTGAGTTTCTTCGTCAATAAGAAGGTTTAAGGGATACAGTAAACCTGCAGTGAAGCTTCGGATTTTAACACTGGTCTAACAGGAGAGGTTCAAATCATAGAATTTAAGAAGAGTCAGAACTCTTGTACTTAATTCGGCATTGTGCTTTTTGTGTTTAATTCCGATGCAATTTCTGTGTTTCATCGTCAATAAGAAGGTCCAAGGGATACAGTAAACCTGAAGTAAAGCATCGGAATCTAAAACTAGTCCCACAGCAAAGGTTCAAATCATAGATAGTAAGAAGAGTCAGTCTACATGCTTTCAGTCGACATTCTGCCTTTTGTATTTAAGTCCTAAGCAATTTCTGTGTCTCATCGTCAATAAGAAGGTGCAAGGGATACAGTAAACCTGAAGTGAGGCATCGGATTCGAAAACTGGTCTCACAGGAAAGGCTCAGATCATAGAATGAAAGAAGGGTCAGTCTTCTTGTACTTAAGTCGGCATTATGCCTCTTGTATTTAATTCCGATGCAGTTTCTGTGTTTCATTGTCAATAAGAAGGTCCAAGAGATACCGATAACCTGAAGCGAAGCATCAAAATCTAAAACTGGTCTCACAGGAAAGGCTCAAATCATTGAATGTAAGAAGAGTCAGTCATCTTGTACTTAAGTCGGCATTGTGCCTTTTGTATTTAATTCCGATGCAATTTCTGTGTTTCATTGTCAATAAGAAGGTCTAAGGGATGCAGTGAACCTGAAGTGAAGCATCGGAATCTAAGACTGGTCTCACAGGAAAGGCTCAAATCATAGAATGAAAGAAGAGTCAGACTTCTTGTACTGAAGTCGGCATTGTGCCTTTTGTATTTCATTCCAATGCAGTGTCTGTGTTTCATCATCAATAAGACGGTCCAAGGGATACAGTAAACCTAAAGTGAAGCATCGGAATCTAAAACTGGTCTCACAGGAAAGCTTCAAAACACAGACAGTAAGAAGATTCAGTCTTCTTGTACTTAAGTCCTCATTCTGCCTTTTGTATGTAATTTCGATGCAATTTCTGTGTGTCATCGTCAATAAGAAGGTTCAAGGGATACAGTAAAATTGAAGTGTAGCATCGGAATCTAAAACTGGTCTCACAGGAAAGGTTCAAAACAGAAACAGTAAGAAGAGTCAGTCTTCGAGTATTTAAGTCGGCATTTTGCTCTTTGTATTGAATTTCGATGCAATATCTTTGTTTAATCGGCAACAAGGAGGACCAAGGGATACAGTGAACCCGAAGTGAAGTATCGTAATCTAAAACTGGTCTGACAGGAAAGGTTCAAATCATAGAATGTAAGAAGAGTCAGTCTACTTGTACTTAAGTCGGCATTGTGACTTTTGTATTTAATTCCGATTCATTTTCTGTGTTTCATATTCAATAAGAAGGTCTGAGGGATACAGTAAACCTGAAGTGAAACATTGGTATCTATAACGGGTCTTACAGGATAGGTTCAAAACCTGGACAGTAAGAAGAGTCAGTCTTCTTCTACTTAAGTCGGCATTGTGGATTTTGTAATTTATTCCGATGGAATTTCGGTGTTTCATCGTCAATAAGGAATTCAAAGGGATACTTTAAACCTGAAGTGAAGCATCGGAATCTCAATCTGGTCTCACAGGAAAGGCTCAAATCATAGGATGTAAAAAGAGTCAGTCTTCTTGAACTTAAGTCGGCATTGTGCCTTTTGTATTTAATTCCAATGCAATTTCTGTGTATCATCGTCAATAAGAAGGTCCAATGGATACAGTAAACCTGAAGTGAAGCATCGGAATCTAAAACTAGTGTCACAGGAAAGCTTCAAAACATAGACAGTAAGAAGATTCAGTCTCCTTGTACTTAAGTAGGCATTCTGCCTTTTGTATGTAATTCCGATGCAATTTCTGTGTTTCATCGTCAATAAGAAGGTCCAAGGGATACAGTAAACTTGAAGTGAAGCACCGAAATCTACAACTGGTCTCACAGGAAAGGTTCAAAACATAGACAGTAAGAAGAGTGAAATCTCTTGTACTTAATCGGCATTGAGCGTTTTGTATTTAATTCCGACGCAATTTCTGTGTTTCTTCGTCAACAAGAAGTTTTAAGGGATACAGTAAACCTGCAGTGAAGCATCGGAATTTAAAACTGGTCTCACAGGTGAGGTTCATATCATAGAATGTAAGAAGAGTCAGTCCTCTTGTACTTAATTCGACATTGTGCCTTTTGTATTTAATTCCGATGTAATTTCTGTGTTTCATCGTCAATAAGAAGGTCCAAGGGATACAGTAAACCTGAAGTGAAGCATCGGAATCTAAAACTAGTGCCACAGGAAAGATTCGAAGCATAGATAGTAAAAAGAGTCAGACTACATGCTTTAAGTCGACATTCTGCCTTATGTGTTTAATTCCGACGCAATTTCTGTGTTTCATCGTCAATAAGAAGGTGCAAGGGATACAGTAAACCTGAAGTGAGGCATCGGATTCGAAAACTGGTCTCACTGGAAAGTTTCAAATCATAGAACGTAAGAAGAGTCAGTCTTCTTGTACTTAAGTCGGCATTGTGCCTTTTGTATTTAATTCCGATGCAATTTCTGTGTTTCATATTCAATAAGAAGATTTGAGAGATACAGTAAACCTGCAGTGAAGCATCGGAATCTAAAACTGGTCTCACAGGAGAGGCTCAATTCATAGAATGTAAGAAGAGTCAGTCTTCTTGTACCTATGTCGGCATTGTGACTTTTGTATTTAATTCCGATCCAATTTCTGTGTTTCATTGTCAATAAGAAGGTCCAAGGGTTACCGTTAACCTGAAGTGAAGCATCGGAATCTAAAACTGGTCTCACAGGAAAGGCTCAAATCATTAAATGACAGAAGAGTCAGTCATCTTGTAATTATGTCGGCATTGTGCCTTTTGTGTTTAATTCCGATGCAATTTCTGGCTTTCATCGTCAATAAGAAGGTTCAAGGGACACAGTAAACTAGAAGTGAAGCATCGGAAACTAAAAATGGACTCACAGGAAAGGTTCAAATCATAGAATGTAAGAAAAGTCAGTCCTGTTCTACTTATGTCGGCATTGTGCCTTTTGTATATAATTCTGATGCAATTTCTGTGTTTTATCGTCAATAAGAAGGTCCAAGGGATACAGTTAATCTGAAGAGAAATTTGGCATCTATAACTGGTCTCACAGGAGAGGTTCAAATCACAGACAGTAAGAAGAGTCAGTCTTCTTGCACTTAAGTCGGAATTGTGCCTTACGTATTTAATTCCGATGCAATTTCTGTGTTTCATCGTCAATAAGATGGTTTTAGGGATGCAGTGCACCTGAAGTGAAGCATCGGAATCGAAGACTGGTCTCACACGAAAGGTTCAGAACATAGACAGTAAGAAGAGTCAGTCTTCGAGTACTTAAGTCGGCATTTTGCGATTTGTATTTAATTTCGATGCAATTTCTGTGTTTAATCGGCAACAAGGGGGACCAAGGGATACAGTAAACCTGAAGTGAAGCACCGGAATCTAAAACTGGTCTCCCAGGAAAGGCTAAACTCATAGAATGTAAGAAGAGTCAGTCTTTTTGTACTTAAGTCGGCATTGTGCATTTTGTACTTAATTCCGATTCAATTTATGTGTTTCATCGTTAACAAGAAGATCCAAGGGATACAGAAAACATGAAGTGAAGCATCAGAATCAATAACTGGTCTCACAGGAAAGGGTCAGAACAAAGACAGTAAGAAGAGTAAGTCATCTTGCACTGAAGTCGGCATGGTGCTTTATGTATTTAATTCCGATGCAATTTCTGTGTTTCATCGACTATATGAAGGTCCAAGGAATACCGTAAACCTGAAGTGATGCATCGGAATCTAAAACTGGTCTCACAGGAAAGCATCAAAGCATAGATTGTAAGAAGATTCAGTCTTCTTGTGTTTAAGTCCTCATTGTGCCTTTTGTATGTAAATCCGATGCAATTTCTGTGTTTCATCATCTATAAGATGGTCCAAGCAATACAGTAAACTAGAAGTGAAGCATCGGAATCTAAAACTGGTCTCACAGGAAAGGTTCAAATCATAGACCGTAACAAGAGTCAGTCCACTTGTTCTTAATCGGCACTGTGCCTTTTCTATTTAATACCAATGCAATTTCTGTGTTTCATCGCCAATAAGAAGGTCCAAGGGATACAGTAAACCTGAAGTGAAGCATCGGAATCTAAAACTCGTCTCACAGGAAAGGTTCAAAACATAGTCACTAAGAAGAGCCAGTCTAATTGTTTTTAAGTCGACATTGTGCCTTTTATATTTAATTCCGATGCAATTTCTGTGTTTCATTGTAAATAAGATGGACCAAGGGATACTGTAAACCTGAAGTGAAGCATCGGAATTTAAAACTGGTCTCACAGGAAATGATCAAAACATAGACAGTAAGAAGAGTCAGTCTTCTTGTACTTATGTCAGTATTGTGCATTTTGTATTTAATTCCAATGCAATTTCTGTGTTTCATCGTCAATAAGAATGTCCAAGGGATACTGTAAACCTGAAGTGAAGCATCGGAATCTAAAACTGGTCTCACAGGAAAGGCTCAAAACATAGTATGTAAGTAGAGTCAGTCTTCTTGTACTTTAATCGGCATTGTGCATTTTGTACTTAATTCCGATTCAATTTCTGTGTTTATTCGTCAACAAGAAGGTCCAAGTGATTCAGAAAACATGAAGTGAAGCATCGGAATCTATAACTGGTCTCACAGGAAAGGTTCAATTCATAGACAGTAACAAGAGTCAGTCCACTTGTTCTTAATCGGCACTGTGCCTTTTGTATTTAATTCCGATGCAATTTCTGTATTTCATCGTCAATAAGAAGGTCCAAGGGATACAGTAAAGCTGAAGTGAAACATCGGAATCCAAAACTCGTTTCACAGTAAAGGTTCAAAACATAGACACTAAGAAGAGGCAGCCTACTTGTTTTTAAGTCGACATTCTGCCTTTTGTATTTAATAACGATGCAATTTCTGTGTTTCATCGTAAATAAGATGGACCAAGGGATACTGTAAACCTGAAGTGAAGCATCGGAATCTAAAACTGGTCTCACAGGGACGGTTCAAATCATAGACAGTAAGAAGAGTTAGTCTTCTTGTACTTAAGTCGGCATTGTGCCTTTTGTATTTAATTCCGATGCAATTTCTGTGTTTCTTCGTCAATAAGAAGGTCCAAGGGATACAGTAAAGCTAAAGGGAAGCATCGGAATCTACAACTGGTGTCACTGGAAAGGTTCAAATCGTAGCCAGTAGGAAGAGTCAGTCTTCTTGTACTTAAGTCGGCATTGTGCCTTTTGTATTTAATTCCGTTGCAATTTCTGTGTTTCATCGTCAATAAGAATGTCCAAGGGATACTGTAAACCTGTTGTGAAGCATCGGAGTCTAAAACCGGTCTCACAGGAAGGGCTCGAATCATAGAATGTAAGAATAGTCAGTCTTCTTGTACTTAATTCGGCATTGTGCATTTTGAACATAATACCGATTCAATTTCTGTGTTTTATCGTCAACAAGAACGTCCAAGGGATGCAGAAAACTTGAAGTGAAGCATTGGAATCTATAAATGGTCTCACTGGAAAGGTTCAAATCATAGCCAGTAAGAACATTCAGTCTTCTTGTACTTAAGACGGCATTGTGCCTGTTGTATGTAAATCCGATGCAATTTCTGTGTTTCATCGTCAATAAGAAGGTCCAAGCAATACAGAAACTTGAAGTGAAGCATCGGAATCTAAAACTGGTCCCACAGGAAAGGTTCAAAACATAGACAGTAAGAAGAGCCAGCCCTCTTGTACTTAAGTCGGCATTGTGCCTTTTGCATTTAATTCCGATTCTATTTCTGTGGTTCATCGTCAATATGAAGGTCCAAGGGATGCAGTAAACCTGAAGTGAAGCATCGGAATCTAAAACTGGTCTCACAGGAAAGGCTCAAATCATAGAATGTAAGAAGAGTCAGTCTTCTTGTACTTAAGTCGGATTTGTGCCACTTGTATTTAATTCCGATGCAATTTCTGTGTTTCATCGTCAATAAGAAGGTCCAAGGGATACCGTTAACCTGAAGTGAAGCATCGGAATCTAAAACTGGTCTCACAGGAACGGCTCAAATCATTGAATGTAAGAAGAGTAAGTCCTCTTCTACGTATGTCGGCATAGTGCCTTTTGTATTTAATTAATATTCAATGTCTGTGTTTCATCGTCAATAAGAAGGTCTAAGGGATACAGTAAATCTGAAGTGAAGCATCGGAATCTAAAATTGGTCTCACAGGAGAGGTTCAAATCATAGTATGTTAGAGGTGTGAGTCCTCATGTACTTAAGCCAGCATTGTGCCTTTTGTATTTCACTCCGATGCAATATCTGTGTTTCATCGTCAATAAGAAGGTCCAAGGGATACAGTAAACCTGAAGTGAAGCGTCGGAATGTTAAACTGGTCTCACAGGAAAAGTTAAAAACATAGGCAGTAAGAACAGTTAGTCTTCTTGTACTTAAGTCGACATTGTGTCTTTTGTATCTAATTCCGATGCAATTTCTGTGTTTCATCGTCAATATGATGGTCCAAGGGATACAGTAAACCTGAAGTGAAGCATCGGAATCTAAAACTGGTCTCACAGGAAAGGTTCAAAGCATAGAGAGTAAGAAAAGTCAGTCTTCTTTTAATTATGTCGGCATTTTGCCATTTCAATTGAATTCCGATACAACGTCTGTGTTTAATCGTCAATAAGAAAGTCCAAGCGATGCAGTAAACCTGAAGTGAAGCATCGAAATCTAAAACTGAACTCACACGAAAGGTTCAAATCATAGAATGTAGTAAGAGTCAGTCCTCTTGTACTTAAGTCAGCATTGTGCCTTTAGTATTTAATTCCGATGCAACTTCTGTGTTTCATTGTCAATGGGAAGGTCCAAGGGATACAGTATACCTGAAGTGAAGCATCGGATTCTAAAACTGGTCTCACAAGAAAGGTTGAAACGTAGGCAGTAGGAAGAGTCTCTCTTCTTGGATTTAAGTCAGCATTGTGCCTTTTGTATGTAAATCCGATGCAATTTCTGTGTTTCATCGTCAATAAGAATGTCCAAGCAATACAATAAACTTGAAGTGAAGCATAGGAATCTAAAACTGGTTCCTCAGGAAAGGTCAAAACATAGACAGTAAGAAGAGTCAGTCTTCTTGTACTTATGTCGGCATTTTGCCCTTTGTATTGAATTTCGACGCAATTTCAGTGTTTAATCGGCAACAAAAGGGACCAAGGGATACAGTAAACGTGAAGTGAAGCAACGGAATCTGAAACTGGTCTCACAGGAAAGGTTCGAATCATAGAATGTGGGAAGAGCCAGCCCTCTTGTACTTAAGTCGGCAATGTGCCTTTTGTATTTAATTCCGATTCTATTTCTGTGTTTCATCGTCAAAATGAAGGTCCAAGGGATGCAGTAAACCTGAAGTGAAGCATCGGAATCTAAAACTGGTCTCACAGGAAAGGCTCAAATCATAGAATGTAAGAAGAGTCAGTCTTCTTGTACTTAAGTCGCATTGTGCCTTTTGTATTTAATTCCGATGCAATTTCTGTGTTTCATCGTCAATAAGAAGGACCAAGGGATACCGTTAGCCTGAAGTGAAGCATCGGAATCTAAAACTGGTCTCACAGGAAATGCTCAAATCATTGAATGTAAGAAGAGTCCGTCCTCTTCAACGTATGACGGCATTGTGCATTTTGTATTTAATTAATATGCAATATCTGTGTTTCATCGTCAATAAGAACGTCCAAGGGATACAGTAAACCTAAAGTGAAGCATCGGAATCTAAAACTGGTCTCACAGGAGAGGTTCAAATCATAGTATGTTAGAAGTGTCAGTCCTCTTGTACTTTAGTCGGCATTGTGACATTTGTATTTCATTCCGTTGCATTATCTGTGTTTCATCGTCAATAAGAAGGTCCAAGGTATACAGTAAACCTAAAGGGAAGCATCGGAATCTAAAACTGGTCCCACAGGAAAGGTTCAAATCATAGACAGTAAGAAGAGTCCGTCTTCTTGTACTGAACTCGGTATTGTGCATTTTGTATTTAATTCCAATGCAATTTCTGTGTTTCATCGTCAATAAGAATGTCCAAGGGATACTGTAAACCTGAAGTGAAGCATCGGAATTTAAAACTGGTCTCACAGGAAAGGCTCAAATCATAGAATGTAAGTAGAGTCAGTCTTCTTGTACTTAAGTCTGCATTGTACAATTTGTATTTAATTCCGATTCCATTTCTGTGTTTCATCGTCAACAAGAAAGTCCAAGTGATTCAGAGAACATGAAGTGAAGCATCGGAATCTATAACTGGTCTCACAGGAAAGGGTCAGAACAAAGACAGTAAGAAGAGTAAGTCATCTTGCACTTAAGTCGGCATGGTGCTTTTTGTATTTAATTCCGATGCAATTTCTGTGTTTCATCGACAATATGAAGGTCCAAGGGATACTGTAAACCTGAAGTGATGCATCGGAATCCAACACTGGTCTCACAGGAAAGCATCAAAGCATAGACAGTAAGTAGATTCAGTCTTCTTGTACTTAAGTCGGCATTGTGCCTTTTGTATGTAAATCCGATGCAATTTCTGTGTTTCATCGTCAATAGGAAGGTCCAAGCAATACAGTAAACTTGAAGTGAAGCATCGGAATCTTAAACTGGTCTCACAGGAAAGGTTCAAAGCATAGACAGTAAGAAAAGTCAGTCTTCTTGTACTTATGTCGGCATTTTGCTTTTCTATTGAATTCCGATGCAACTTCTGTGTTTAATTGTCAATAAGAAAGTCCAAGTGTTGCAGTAAACCTGAAGTGAAGCATCGGAATCAAAAACTGAACTGACACGAAAGGTTCAAGTCATAGAATGTAAGAAGAGTCAGTCCTCTTGTTCTTAAGTCAGCATTGTGCCTTTAGTATTTAATTCCGATGCAATTTCTGTGTTTCATTGTCAATGAGAAGGTCCAAGGGATACAGTAAACGTGAAGTGAAGCATCGGAATCTAAAACTGGTCTCACAAGAAAGGTTCAAACATAGGCAGTAGGAAGAGTCACTCTTCTTGTACTTAAGTCGGCATTGTGCATTTTGTATTGAATTCCGATGCTATTTCTGTGTTTCATCGTCAATATGAAGGTCCAAGGGTTACAGGAAACATGAAGTGAAGCATCGGCATCTATAACTGGTCTCACAGGGAAGTTTGAAAACATAGACAGTAAGAGGAGTCAGTCTTCTTGTACTTAAGTTGGCATTGTGCCTCTTGTACTTAATTAAGAAGCAATTTCTGTGCTTCATCGTCAATAAGAAGGTCCAATGGATACTGTAAACCTGAAGTGAAGCATCTGAATCCAAAACTAATCTCACAGGAAAGGTTCAAATCATAGACAGTAAGAAGAGTCAGTCTTCTTGTACTTAGGTAGGCGTTGTGCGTTTTGTATTTATTTCCGATGCAATTTCTGTGTTTCATCGTCTATAAGAAGGTCCAAGGGATATAGTAAACCTGAAGTGAAGCATCGGAATCTAAAACTGGTCTCACAGGAAAGGTTCAAAGCATAGACAGTAAGATAAGTCAGTCTTCTTGTACTTATGTCGGCATTTTGCTTTTCTATTGAATTCTGATGCAACTTCTGTGTTTAATTGTCAATAAGAAAGTCCAAGTGTTGCAGTAAACCTGAAGTGAAGCATCGGAATCAAAAACTGAACTGACACGAAAGGTTCAAGCCATTGAATGTAAGAAGAGTCAGTCTTCTTCTACGTAAGTCGGCATAGCGCCTTTTGTATTTAATTAATATGCAATTTCTGTGTTTCATCGTCAATAAGAAGGTCCAAGGGATACAGTAAACCTGAAGTAAAGTATCGGACTCTAAAACTGGTCTCACAGGAAAGGTTTAAGGCATAGACAGTAAGATAAGTCAGTCTTCTTGTACTTATGTCGGCATTTTGCTTTTCTATTGAATTCCGATGCAACTTCTGTGTTTAACTGTCAATAAGAAAGTCCAAGTGTTGCAGTAAACCTGAAGTGAAGCATCGGAATGTTAAACTGGTCTCACAGGTTAGGTTCACAACATAGAGAGAAAGAACTGTTAGTCTTGTTGTACTTAAGTCGACATTGTGTCTTTTGTATCTAATTGCGATGCAATTTCTGTGTTTCATCGTCAATAAGATGGTCCAAGGGATACAGTAAACCTGAAGTAAAGTATCGGAATCTAAAACTGGTCTCACAGGAAAGGTTCAAAGCATAGACAGTAAGATAAGTCAGTCTTCTTGTACTTATGTCGGCATTTTGCTTTTCTATTGAATTCCGATGCAACTTCTGTGTTTAATTGTCAATAAGAAAGACCAAGTGTTGCAGTAAACCTAAAGTGAAGCATCGGAATCAAAAACTGAACTGACACGAAAGGTTCAAGTCATTGAATGTAAGAAGAGTCAGTCTTCTTCTACGTATGTCGGCATAGCGCCTTTTGTATTTAATTAATATGCAATTTCTGTGTTTCATCGTCAATAAGATGGTCTAAGGGATACAGTAAATCTGAAGTGAAGCACCGGAATCTAAAACTGGTCTCACAGGAGAGGTTCAAATCATAGTATGTTAGAAGTGTCAGTCCTCATGTACTTAAGTCGGCATTGTGCCTTTTGTATTTCACTCCGATGCAATATCTGTGTTTCATCGTCAATAAGAAGGTCCAAGGGATACAGTAAACCTGAAGTGAAGCATCGGAATGTTAAACTGGTCTCACAGGAAAAGTTAAAAACATAGGCAGTAATAACAGTTAGTCTTCTTGTACTTCAGTCGACATTGTGTCTTTTGTATCTAATTCCGATGCAATTTCTGTGTTTCATCGTCAATAAGATGGTCCAAGGGATACAGTAAACCTGAAGTGAAGCATCGGAATCTAAAACGGGTCTCACAGGAAAGGTTCAAAGCATAGACAGTAAGAAAAGTCAGTCTTCTTTTAATTATGTCGGCATTTTGAATTTTCAATTGAATTCCGATACAACTTCTGTGTTTAATCGTCAATAAGAAAGTCCAAGCGATGCAGTAAACCTGAAGTGAAGCATCGAAATCTAAAACTGAACTCACACGAAAGGTTCAAATTATAGAATGTAGGAAGAGTCAGTCCTCTTGTACTGAAGTCAGCATTGTGCCTTTAGTATTTAATTCCGATGCAATTTCTGTGATTCATTGTCAATGGGAAGGTCCAAGGGATACAGTAAACCTGAAGTGAAGCATCTGATTCTAAAACTGGTCTCACAAGAAAGGTTCAAACGTAGGCAGTAGGATGAGTCTCTCTTCTTGGACTTAAGTCGCCATTGTGCCTTTTGTATGTAAATCCGATGCAATTTCTGTGTTTCATCGTCAATAAGAAGGTCCAAGCAATACAGTAAACATGAAGTGAAGCATAGGAATCTAAAACTGGTTCCTCAGGAAAGTTCAAAACATAGACAGTAAGAAGAGTCAGTCTTCTTGTACTTATTTCGGCATTCTGCCCTTTGTATTGAATTTCGACGCAATTTCAGTGTTTAATCGGCAACAAAAGGGATCAAGGGATACAGTAAACATGAAGTGAAGCAACGGAATCTAAAACTGGTCTCACAGGAAAGGTTCGAATCATAGAATGTGAGAAGAGCCAGCCCTCTTGTACTTAAGTCGGCATTGTGCCTTTTGTATTTAATTCCGATTCTATTTCTGTGTTTCATCGTCAAAATGAAGGTCCAAGGGATGCAGTAAACCTGAAGTGAAGCATCGGAATCTAAAACTGGTCTCACAGGAAAGGCTCAAATCATAGAATGTAAGAAGAGTCAGTCTTCTTGTACTTAAGTCGTATTGTGCCTTTTGTATTTAAATCCGATGCAATTTCTGTGTTTCATCGTCAATAAGAAGGTCCAAGGGATACTGTTAACCTGAAGTGAAGCATCGGAATCTAAAACTGGTCTCACAGGAAAGGCTCAAATCATTGAATGTAAGAAGAGTCCGTCCTCTTCCACGTATGACGGCATTGTGCATTTTGTATTTAATTAATAAGCAATATCTGTGTTTCATCGTGAATAAGAAGGTCCAAGGGATACAGTAAACCTAAAGTGAAGCATCGGAATCTAAAACTGGTCTCACAGGAGAGGTTCAAATCGTAGTATGTTAGAATTATCAGTCCTCTTGTACTTTAGTCGGCATTGTGACTTTTGTATTTCATTCCGTTGCATTATGTGTGTTTCATCGTCAATAAGAAGGTCCAAGGTATACAGTAAACCTAAAGGGAAGCATCGGAATCTAAAACTGGACCCACAGGAAAGGTTCAAATCATAGACAGTAAGAAGAGTCAGTCTTCTTGTACTTAACTCGGTATTGTGCATTTTGTATTTAATTCCAATGCAATTTCTGTGTTTCATCGTCAATAAGAATGTCCAAGGGATGCTGTAAACCTGAAGTGAAGCATCGGAATCTAAAACTGGTCTCACAGTAAAGGCTGAAAACATAGTATGTAAGTAGAGTCAGTCTTCTTGTACTTAAATCGGCATTGTGCATTTTGTACTTAATTCCGATTCAATTTCTGTGTTTCATCGTCAACAAGAAGGTCCAAGTGATTCAGAAAACATGAAGTGAAGCATCGGAATCTATAACTGGTCTCACAGGAAAGGTTCAATTCATAGACAGTAACAAGAGTCAGTCCACTTGTTCTTAATCGGCACTGTGCCTTTTGTATTTAATTCCGATGCAATTTCTGTGTTTCATCGTCAATAAAAAGGTCCAAGGGATACAGTAAACCTGAAGTGAAACATCGGAATGCAAAACTCGTTTCACAGTAAAGGTTCAAAACATAGACACTAAGAAGAGGCAGCCTACTTGTTTTTAAGTCGACATTCTGCCTTTTGTATTTAATAACGATGCAATTTCTGTGTTTCATCGTAAATAAGATGGACCAAGGGATACTGTAAACCTGAAGTGATGCATCGGAATCTAAAACTGGTCTCACAGGGACGGTTCAAATCATAGACAGTAAGAAGAGTCAGTCTTCTTGTACTTAAGTCGGCATTGTGCCTTTTTGTATTTATTTCCGATGCAATTTCTGTGTTTCATCGTCAATAAGGAGGTCCAAGAGATGCAGTAAACCAGAAGTGAAGCATGGGAATCTTAAACTGGTCTCACAGGAAAGGCTCAAATCATATAATGTAAGAAGAGTCAGACTTCTTGTACTTATGTCTTCATTGTGCCTTTTGTATTTGATTCCAATGCAATTTCTGTCTTTCATCGTAGATAAGAAGGTCCAAGGGATACAGTAAACCAGAAGTGAAGCATCGGAAACTAAAACTGGTCTCACAGGGACGGTTCAAATCATAGACAGTAAGAAGAGTTAGTCTTCTTGTACTTAAGTCGGCATTGTGCCTTTTGTATTTAATTCCGATGCAATTTCTGTGTTTCATCGTCAATAAGAAGGTCCAAGGGATACAGTAAACCTAAAGGGAAGCATCGGAATCTACAACTGGTCTCACTGGAAAGGTTCAAATCATAGCCAGTAAGAAGAGTCAGTCTTCTTGTACTTAAGTCGGCATTGTGCCTTTTGTATTTAATTCCGTTGCAATTTCTGTGTTTCATCGTCAATAAGAATGTCCAAGGGATACTGTAAACCTGTTGTGAAGCATCGGAATCTAAAACTGGTCTCACAGGAAGGGCTCGAATCATAGAATGTAAGAAGAGTCAGTCTTCTTGTACTTAATTCGGCATTGTGCATTTTGTACATAATACCGATTCAATTTCTGTGTTTTATCGTCAACAAGAACGTCCAAGGGATGCAGAAAACTTGAAGTGAAGCATTGGAATCTAAAACTGGTCTCACAGGAAAGGCTCAAATCATAGAATGTAAGAAGAGTCAGTCTTCTTGTACTTAAGTCGGATTTGTGCCACTTGTATTTAATTCCGATGCAATTTCTGTGTTTCATCGTCAATAAGAAGGTCCAAGGGATACCGTTAACCTGAAGTGAAGCATCGGAATCTAAAACTGGTCTCACAGGAACGGCTCAAATCATTGAATGTAAGAAGAGTCAGTCCTCTTCTACGTATGCCGGCATAGTGCCTTTTGTATTTAATTAATATGCAATTTCTGTGTTTCATCGTCAATAAGAAGGTCTAAGGGATACAGTAAATCTGAAGTGAAGCATCGGAATCTAAAATTGGTCTCACAGGAGAGGTTCAAATCATAGTATGTTAGAAGTGTGAGTCCTCATGTACTTAAGTCAGCATTGTGCCTTTTGTATTTCACTCCGATGCAATATCTGTGTTTCATCGTCAATAAGAAGGTCCAAGGGATACAGTAAACCTGAAGTGAAGCGTCGGAATGTGAAACTGGTCTCACAGGAAAAGTTAAAAACATAGGCAGTAAGAACAGTTAGTCTTCTTGTACTTAAGTCGACATTGTGTCTTTTGTATCTAATTCCGATGCAATTTCTGTGTTTCATCGTCAATAAGATGGTCCAAGGGATACAGTAAACCTGAAGTGAAGCATCGGAATCTAAAACTGGTCTCACAGGAAAGGTTCAAAGCATAGAGAGTAAGAAAAGTCAGTCTTCTTTTAATTATGTCGGCATTTTGCCATTTCAATTGAATTCCGATACAACGTCTGTGTTTAATCGTCAATAAGAAAGTCCAAGCGATGCAGTAAACCTGAAGTGAAGCATCGAAATCTAAAACTGAACTCACACGAAAGGTTCAAATCATAGAATGTAGGAAGAGTCAGTCCTCTTGCACTTAAGTCAGCATTGTGCCTTTAGTATTTAATTCCGATGCAACTTCTGTGTTTCATTGTCAATGGGAAGGTCCAAGGGATACAGTAAACCTGAAGTGAAGCATCTGATTCTAAAACTGGTCTCACAAGAAAGGTTGAAACGTAGGCAGTAGGAAGAGTCTCTCTTCTTGGACTTAAGTCAGCATTGTGCCTTTTGTATGTAAATCCGATGCAATTTCTGTGTTTCATCGTCAATAAGAAGGTCCAAGCAATACAGTAAACTTGAAGTGAAGCATAGGAATCTAAAACTGGTTCCTCAGGAAAGGTCAAAACATGGACAGTAAGAAGAGTCAGTCTTCTTGTACTTATGTCGGCATTTTGCCCTTTGTATTGAATTTCGACGCAATTTCAGTGTTTAATCGGCAACAAAAGGGACCAAGGGATACAGTAACCGTGAAGTGAAGCAACGGAATCTAAAACTGGTCTCACAGGAAAGGTTCGAATCATAGAATGTGAGAAGAGCCAGCCCTCTTGTACTTAAGTCGGCATTGTGCCTTTTGTATTTAATTCCGATTCTATTTCTGTGTTTCATCGTCAAAATGAAGGTCCAAGGGATGCAGTAAACCTGAAGTGAAGCATCGGAATCTAAAACTGGTCTCACAGGAAAGGCTCAAATCATAGAATGTAAGAAGAGTCAGTCTTCTTGTACTTAAGTCGCATTGTGCCTTTTGTATTTAATTCCGATGCAATTTCTGTGTTTCATCGTCAATAAGAAAGACCAAGGGATACCGTTAACCTGAAGTGAAGCATCGGAATCTAAAACTGGTCTCACAGGAAAGGCTCAAATCATTGAATGTAAGAAGAGTCCGTCCTCTTCAACGTATGACGGCATTGTGCATTTTGTATTTAATTAATATGCAATATCTGTGTTTCATCGTCAATAAGAAAGTCCAAGGGATACAGTAAACCTAAAGTGATGCATCGGAATCTAAAACTGGTCTCACAGGAGAGGTTCAAATCGTAGTATGTTAGAATTATCAGTCCTCTTGTACTTTAGTCGGCATTGTGACTTTTGTATTTCATTCCGTTGCATTATGTGTGTTTCATCGTCAATAAGAAGGTCCAAGGTATACAGTAAACCTAAAGGGAAGCATCGGAATCTAAAACTGGACCCACAGGAAAGGTTCAAATCATAGACAGTAAGAAGAGTCAGTCTTCTTGTACTTAACTCGGTATTGTGCATTTTGTATTTAATTCCAATGCAATTTCTGTGTTTCATCGTCAATAAGAATGTCCAAGGGAGACTGTAATCCTGAAGTGAAGCATCGGAATCTAAAACTGGTCTCACAGGAAAGGGTCTGAACAAAGACAGTAAGAAGAGTAAGTCATCTTGCACTTAAGTCGGCATGGTGCTTTTTGTATTTAATTCCGATGCAATTTCTGTGTTTCATCGACAATATGAAGGACCAAGGGATACTGTAAACCTGAAGTGATGCATCGGAATCCAACACTGGTCTCACAGGAAAGCATCAAAGCATAGACAGTAAGTAGATTCAGTCTTCTTGTACTTAAGTCGGCATTGTGCCTTTTGTATGTAAATCCGATGCAATTTCTGTGTTTCATCGTCAATAGGAAGGTCCAAGCAATACAGTAAACTTGAAGTGAAGCATCGGAATCTTAAACTGGTCTCACAGGAAAGGTTCAATTTATAGACAGTAACAAGAGTCAGTCCACTTGTTCTTAATCGGCACTGTGCCTTTTGTACTTAATTCCGATGCTATTTCTGTGATTCATCGTCAATAAGAAGGTCCAAGGGATACAGTAAACCTGAAGTGAAGCATCGGAATCTAAAACTCGTTTCACAGTAAAGGTTCAAAACATAGACACTAAGAAGAGGCAGCCTACTTGTTTTTATGTCGACATTCTGCCTTTTGTATTTAATAACGATGCAATTTCTGTGTTTCATCGTAAATAAGATGGACCAAGGGATACTGTAAACCGGAAGTGAAGCATCGGAATCTAAAAATGGTCATACAGGAAAGGTTCAAAACATAGCCAGTAAGAAGAGTCAGTCTTCTTGTACTTAAGTCGGCATTTTTCCTTTTGTATTGAATTCCGATGCAATTTCTGTGTTTCATGGTCAAAACGAAGGTCCAAAGGATACAGTAAACCTGAAGTGAAGCATCGGAATCTAAAACTGGTCTCACAGGAACGGCTCAAATCATTGAATGTAAGAAGAGTCAGTCCTCTTCTACGTATGTCGGCATAGCGCCTTTTGTATTTAATTAATATGGAATTTCTGTGTTTCATCGTCAATAAGAAGGTCTAAGGGATACAGTAAATCCGAAGTGAAGCATCGGAATCTAAACCTGGTCTCACAGGAGAGGTTCAAATCATAGTATGTTAGAAGTGTCAGTCCTCATGTATTTGAGTCGGCATTGTGCCTTTTGTATTTCACTCCGATGCAATATCTGTGTTTCATCTTCAATAAGAAGGTCCAAGGGATGCAGTAAACCTGAAGTGAAGCATCGGAATGTTAATCTGGTCTCACAGGAAAAGTTAAAAACATAGGCAGTAAGTACAGTTAGTCTTCTTGTACTTAAGTCGACATTGTGTCTTTTCTATCTAATTCCGATGCAATTTCTGTGTTTCATCGTCAATAAGATGGTCCAAGGGAAACAGTAAACCTGAAGTGAAACATCGGAATCTAAAACTGGTCTCACAGGAAAGGTTCAAAGCAATGACAGTAAGAAAAGTCAGTCTTCTTTTAATTATGTCGGCATTTTGCCTTTTCAATTGAATTCCGATGCAGTTTCTGTGTTTCATTGTCAATGGGAAGGTCCAAGGGATACAGTAAACCTGAAGTAAAGCATAGGAATCTAAAACTGGTTCCTCAGGAAAGGTCAAAACATAGACAGTAAGAATAGTCAGTCTTCTTGTACTTATGTCGGCATTTTGCCCTTTGTATTGAATTTCGACGCAATTTCAATGTTTAATCGGCAACAAAAGGGACCAAGGGATACAGTAAACGTGAAGTGAAGCAACGGAATCTGAAACTGGTCTCACAGGAAAGGTTCGAATCTTAGAATGTCAGAAGAGCCAGCCCTCTTGTACTTTAGTCGGCATTGTGCCTTTTGTATTTAATTCCGATTCTATTTCTGTGTTTCATCGTCAAAATTCAGGTCCAAGGGATACAGTAAACCTAAAGTGAAGCAACGGAATCTAAAACTGGTCTCACAGGAAAGGTTCAAGTCATAGTATGTTAGAAGTGTCAGTCCTCTTGTACTTTAGTCGGCATTGTGACTTTTGTATTTCATTCCGTTGCAATATCTGTGTTTCATCGTCATTAAGAAGGTCCAAGGTATACAGTAAACCTGAAGTGAAGCATCGGAATGTTAAACTGGTCCCACAGGTTAGGTTCACAACATAGACAGTAAGAACTGTTAATCTTGTTGTACTTAAGTCGACATTGTGTCTTTTGTATCTAATTCCGATGCAATTTCTGAGTTTCATCGTCAATAAGATGGTCCAAGGGATACAGTAAACCTGAAGGAAAGTATCGGAATCTAAAACTGGTCTCACAGGAAAGGTTCAAATCATAGACAGTAAGATAAGTCAGTCTTCTTGTACTTATGTCGGCATTTTGCTTTTCTATTGAATTCCGATGCAACTTCTGTGTTTAATCGTCAATAAGAAAGTCCAAGTGATGCAGTAAACCTGAAGTGAAGCATCGCAATCTAAAACTGAACTGACACGAAAGGTTCAAGTCATAGAATGTAAGAAGAGTCAGTCCTCTTGTACTTAAGTCAGCATTGTGCCATTAGTATTTAATTCCAATGCAATTTCTGTGTTTCATTGTCATTGAGAAGATCCAAGGGATACAGTAAACGTGAAGTGAAGCATCGGAATCTAAAACTGGTCTCACAAGAAAGGTTCAAACATAAGCAGTAGGAAGAGTCACTCTTCTTGTACTTAAGTCGGCGTTGTGGATTTTGTATTGAATTCCGATGCTATTTCTGTGTTTCATCGTCAATATGAAGGTCCAAGGGTTACAGTAAACATGAAGTGAAGCATCGGAATCTATAACTGGTCTCACAGGAAAGGTTAAAAACATAGACAGTAAGAAGAGTCAGTCTTCTTGTACTTAAGTAGGCATTGTGCCTTTTGTACTTAATTCCGAAGCAATTTCTGTGCTTCATCGTCAATAAGAAGGTCCAATGGATACTGTAAACCTGAAGTGAAGCATCGGAATATAAAACTAATCTCACAGGAAAGGTTCAAATCATAGACAGTAAGAAGAGTCAGTGTTCTTGTACTTAGGTAGGCGTTGTGCCTTTTGTATTTATTTCCGATGCAATTTCTGTGTTTCATCGTCTATAAGAAGGTCGAAGGGATACAGTAAACCTGAGGTGAAGGATCGGAATCTAAAACTAGTCTCACAGGAAAGGTTCAATACATAGCCAGTAAGAAGAGTCAGTCTTCTTGTACTTAAGTCTTCATTTTTCCTTTTGTATTAAATTCTGATGCAATTTCTCTGGTTCATCGTCAAAACGAAGGTCCAAAGGATACAGTAAACCTGAAGTGAAGCATCGGAATCTAAAACTGGTCTCACAGGAAAGCTTCAAAACATAGACACTAAGGAGATTCAGTCTTCTTGTACTTAAGTCAGCATTGTGCCTTTTGTATGTAATTTCGATGCAATTTCTGTGTTTCATCGTCAACAAGAAGGCCCAAGCGATACAGTAAACTTGAAGTGAACCATCGGAATCTAAAACTGGTCTCACAGGGAAGGTACCAATCATAGACAGTATCAAGAGTGAGTCCTCTTGTTCTTAATCAGCATTGTGCCTTTTGTATATAATTCCGATGCAATTTCTGTGTTTCATCGTCAATAAGAAAGTCCAAGGGATACAGTAAACCTGAAGTGAAGCATCGGAATCTAAAACATGTCTCACAGGAAAGGTTCAAAACATAGACAGTAAGAAGAGCCAGTCTACTGGTTTTTAAGTCGACATTGTGCCTTTTGTATTTAATTACGTTGCAATTTCTGTGTTTCATCGTCAATAAGAAGAACCAAGGGATACAGTAAACCTAACGTGAATTATGGGAATCTATAACTGGTCTCACAGGAAACGTAGATAACATTGACTGTAAGAGAAGGCAGTTTTCTTGTACTTAAGTCGGCATTGTGCCTTTTGTATTTATGTCCGATGCAATATCTGTGTCTCATCGTCTATAAGAAGGTCCAAGGGATACAGTAAACCTGAGGTGAAGCATCGGAATCTAAAACTAGTCTCACAGGAAAGGTTCAATACATTGACAATAAGAAGAGTCAGTCTTCTGGTACTAAAGTCGGCATTTTGCCCTTTGTATTGAATTTCGATGCAATTTCTGTGTTTAATCGGCAACAAAAAGGACCAAGGGATACAGTAAACCTGAAGTGAAGCAACGGAATCTAAAACTGGTCTCACAGGAAAGGTTCTATACATAGCCAGTAAGAAGAGTCAGTCTTCTTGTACTTAAGTCGGCATTTTGCCTTTTGTATTGAATTCCGATGCAATTTCTGTGTTTCATCGTCAAAACGAAGGTCCAAGGGATACTGTAAACCTCAAGTGAAGTATCGGAATCTAAAACTGGTCTCACTGGAAAGCTTCAAAAACATAGACAGTAAGAAGATTCAGTCTTCTTGTACTTAAGTCGGCATTGTGCCTTTTGTATGTAATTCCGATGCAATTTCTATGTTTCATCGTCAATAAGATGGTCCAAGGGATACAGTAAAATTAAAGTGAAGCATCGGAATCTAAAACTATACACACACGAAAGTTTCAAATCATAGAATGTAAGATGAGTCAGTCGTCTTGTACTTAAGTCTGCATTCTGCTTATTGTATTTATTTCCGATGCAATTTCTGTGTTTCATCCACAATATGAAAGTCCAAGGGATACTGTAAACCTGAAGTGAAGCATCGGAATCTAAAACTGGTCTCACAGGAAAGGTTCAAATCATAGAATGTAATAAGAGTCAGTCTTCTTGTACTTAAGTCGGCATTGTGACTTTTGTACTTAATTCCGATGCCATTTCTGTGATTCATCGTCAATAAGAAGGTCCAAGAAATACAGTAAACCTGAAGTGAAGTATCGGAATCTAAAACTGGTCTCACAGGAAAGCTTCAAAAACATAGACAGTAAGAAGAATCAGTCTTCTTGTACTTAAGTCGGCATTGTGCCTTTTGTATGTAATTCCGATGCAATTTCTGTGTTTCATCGTCAATAAGAAGGTCCAAGCGATACAGTAAACTTGAAGTGAACCATCGGAATCTAAAACTGGTCTCACAGGGAAGTTTCAAATCATAGACAGTATCAAGAGTCAGTCCTCTAGTTCTTAATCGGCGTTGTGCCCTTTGGATTTAATTCGATGCAATTTCTGTGTTTCGTCGTCAATAAGAAGGTCCAAGGGATACAGTAAACTTGAAGTGAACCATCGGAATCTAAAACTGGTCTCACAGGGAAGTTTCAAATCATAGACAGTATCAAGAGTTAGTCCTCTTGTCCTTAATCGACATTGTGCCGTTTGTATTTAATTACGATGCAATTTCTGTGTTTCATCGTCAATATGATGGACCAAGGGATACAGTAAACCTAAAGTAAATTATGGGAATCAATAACTGGTCTCACAGGAAAGGTAGATAACATTGACTGTAAGAAGAGGCAGTCCTCTTGTACTTATGTCGGCATTGTGCTTTTTGTATTTATTTCCGATGCAATTTCTGTTATTCATCGCCTATAAGAAGGTCCAAGGGATACAGTACACCTGAAGTGAAGCATCCGAATCTAAAACAAATCTCACAGGAAAGGTTCAAATCATAGACAGCAAGAAGAGGCAGTCTTCTTGTACTTAGGTAGGCATTGTGCCTTTTGTATTTATGTCCGATGCAATTTCTGTGTTTCATCGTCTATAAGAAGGTCCAAGTGATACAGTAAACCTGAGGTGAAGCATCGGAATCTAAAACTAGTCTCACAGGAAAGGTTCAATACATAGCCGGTAAGAAGAGTCAGCCTTCTTGTGCTTAAGTCGGCATTGTGCCTTTAGTATTTAATTACGATGCAATTTCTGTGTCGCATTATCAATGAGAAGGTCTAAGGGATACAGTACACCTGAAGTGAAGCATTGGAATTTAAAACTGTTCTCACAGGAATGGTTCAAATCATAGACAGTAAGAAGTGTCAGTCCTGTTGTACTTAATCGGCATTGTGCCTTTTGTATTTAATTCCGATGCAATATCTGTGTTTCATCGTCAATAAGAAGGTCCAAGGGATACAGTAAACCTGAAGTGAAGCATAGGAATCTAAAACTGGTCTCACAGGAAAGGTTCAATACATAGCCAGTAAGAAGTGTCAGTCTTCATGTACTTAAGTCGGCATTTTGCCTTTTGGATTGAATTCCGATGCAATTTCTGCGTTTCATCGTCAAAACGAAGGTCCAAGGGATACAGTAAACCTGAAGTGAAGCATCGGAATCTAAAACTGGTGTTACAGGAAACCCTCAAATCGTAGACAGTAAGAAGAGTCAGTCAACTTATACTTAAGTCGGCATTGTGCTTTATGAATTTAATTCCGATGCAATTTCTGTGTTTCATCGTCAATAAGATGGTCCAAGGGATACAGTAAACCTGAAGTGAAGCATCGGAATCTAAAACTGGTCTCACAGGAGAGGTTCAAATCATAGAATGTTAGAGGTGTCAGTTCTCTTGTACTTAAGTCGGCATTGTGCCTTTTGTATTTAATTCCGATACAATATCTGTGTTTCATCGTCAATAAGAAAGTCGAAGGGATACAGTAAATCTAAAATCAAGCATCGGAATGTTAAACTGGTCTCACAGGAAAGGTTTAAAACATTGACAGTAAGAAGAGACAGTCTTCTTGTACTTGTGTCAACATTGTGTCTTTTTGTATTTAATTCCGCAACAATTTCTATGTTTCATCGTCAATAAGATGGTCCAAGGGATACAGTAAACCTAAAGTGAAGAATCGGAATCTAAATCTGGTCTCACACTAAAGGTTCTTATCATAAACATTAAGGAGAGTCAGTCTTCTTGTACTTAACTCGGCATTGTGTCTTTTGTATTTAATTACGATGCAATTTCTGTGTCGCATCATCAATAAGAAGGTCTAAGGGATACAGTACACCTGAAGTGAAGCATTGGAATTTAAAACTGTTCTCACAGGAATGGTTCAAATCATAGACAGTAAGAAGAGTCAGTCCTCTTGTACTTAATCGGCATTGTGCCTTTTGTATTTAATTCCGATGTAATATCTGTGTTTCATCGTTAATAAGAAGGTCCAAGGGATACAGTAAACCTGAAGTGAAGCATAGGAATCTAAAACTGGTCTCACAGGAGAGGTTCAAATTATAGATTGTTAGAAGTGTCAGTCCTCTTGTACGTAAGTCGGCATTGTGCCTTTTGTATTTAATTCCGATGCAATGTCTGTGTTTCATCATCAATAAGAAGGTCCAAGGGATACAGTAAACCTGAAATCAAGCATCGGAATGTTAAACTGGTCTCACAGGAAAGGTTCATAACATAGACAGTAAGAAGACTCAGTCTCCTTGTACTTAAGTCGACATTGTGCCTTTGGTATTTAATTCCGATGCAATATCTGTGATTCATCGTCAATAAGATGGACCAAGGGATACAGTAAACCTAAAGTGAATTATCGGAATCTATAACTGGTCTCACAGGAGAGGTAGATAACATTGACTGTAAGAAGAGGCAGTCCTCTTGTACTTAAGTCGGCATTGTGCCTTTTGTATTTATTTCCGATGCAATTTCTGTGTTTCATCGTCTATAAGAAGGTCCAAGGGATACAGTAAACCTGTGGGGAAGCATCGGAATCTAAAACTAGTCTCACAGGAAAGGTTCATTACATAGCCAGTAAGAAGTGTCATTCTTCATATACTTAAGTCGGGATTTTGCTTTTGGATTGAATTCCGATGCAATTTCTGCGTTTCATCGTCAAAACGAAGGTCCAAGGGATACAGTAAACCTGAAGTGAAGCCTCGGAATCTAAAACTGGTCTCACAGGAAAGGCTCAAATCGTAGACAGTAAGAAGAGTCAGTCTACTTGTACTTAGGTCGGCATTGTGCCTTTTGAATTTAATTCCGATGCAATTTCAGTGTTTCATCGTCAATAAGATGGTCCAAGGGATACAGTAAACCTGAAGTGAAGCATCGGAATCTAAAACTGGTCTCACAGGAGAGGTTCAAATCATAGAATGTTAGAGGTGTCAGTTCTCTTGTACTTAAGTCGGCATTGTGCCTTTTGCATTTAATTCCGATGCAATATCTGTATTTCATCGTCAATAAGAAGGTCGAAGGGATACAGTAAATCTAAAATCAAGCATCGGAATGTTAAACGGGTCTCACAGGAAAGGTTTAAAGCATTGACAGTAAGAAGAGACAGTCTTCTTGTACTTATGTCAACATTGTGTCATTTGTATTTAATTCCGTAACAATTTCTGTGTTTCATCGTCAATAAGATGGTCCAAGGGATACAGTAAACCTAAAGTGAAGCATCGGAATCTAAATCTGGTCTCACACTAAAGGTTCTTATCATAGACAGTAAGGAGAGTCAGTCTTCTTGTACTTAAGTCGGCATTGTTAATTTTGTATTTAATTACGATGCAATTTCTGTGTCGCATCATCAATAAGAAGGTCTAAGGGATACAGTACACCTGAAGTGAAGCATTAGAATTTAAAACTGGTCTCACAGGAATGGTTCAAATCATAGACAGTAAGAAGAGTCAGTCCTCTTGTACTTAATCGGCATTGTGCCTTTTGTATTTAATTCCGATGTAATTTCTGTGTTTCATCGTCAATAAGAAGGTCCAAGGGATACAGTAAACCTGAAGTGATGCATAGGAATCTAAAACTGGTCTCACAGGAGAGGTTCAAATTATAGATTGTTAGAAGTGTCAGTCCTCTTGTACTTAAGTTGGCATTGTGCCTTTTGTATTTAATTCCGATGCAGTTTATGTCTTTCATCGTCAATATGATGGTCCAAGGGATACCGTACATCTGAAGTGAAGCATCGGAATCTAAAACTGGTCTCACAGGATAGGCTCAAATCATAGAATGTAATAAGAGTCAGTCTTCTTGTACTTAAGTCGGCATTGTGACTGTTGTACTTATCTCCGATGATATTTCTGTGATTCATCGTCAATAAGATGGTCCAAGGAATACAGTAAACCTGAAGTGAAGGGTCGGAAGCTAAAACTGGTTTCACAGGAAACCTTCAAAACATAAACAGTAAGAAGATTCAGTCTTCTTGTACTTAACTCGGCATTGTGCCTTTTGTATGTAATTCCGATGCAATTTCTGTGTTTCATCGTAAATTTGAAGGTCCAAGCGATACAGTAAACTTGAAGTGAACCATAGGAATCAAAAACTGGTCTCACAGGAAAAGCTCAAATCGTAGACAGTAAGAAGAATCAGTCTACTTGTACTTAAGTCGGCATTGTGCCTTTTGAATTTAATTCCGATGCAATTTCTGTGTTTCATCGTCAATAAGATGGTCCAAGGGATACAGTAAACCTGAAATCAAGCATCGGAATGTTAAACTGGTCTCACAGGAAAGGTTCATAACATAGTCAGTAAGAAGACTCAGTCTTCTTGTACTTAAGTCGACATTGTGACTTTTGTATTTAATTCCGATGCAATATCTGTGTTTCATTGTCAATAAAATGGTCCAAGGGATACAGTAAACCTGAAATCAAGCATCGGAATGTTAAACTGGTCTCACAGGAAAGGTTCAAAACATATACAGTATGAAGAGCCAGTCTACTTGTTTTTAAGTCGACATTGTGCTTTTTGTGTTTAATTACGATGCAATTTCTGTGATTCATCGTCAATAAGATGGACCAAGGGATACAGTAAACCTAAAGTGAATTATCGGAATCCATAACTGGTCTCACAGGAAAGGTAGATAACATTGACTGTAAAAAGAGGCAGTCCGCTTGTACTTAAGTCGGCATTGTGCCTTTTGTATTTATTTCCGATGCAATTTCTGTGTTTCATCGTCTATAAGAAGGTCCAAGGGATACAGTAAACCTGAGGTGAAGCATCGGAATCTAAAACTAGTCTCACAGGAAAGGTTCAATACATAGCCAGTAAGAAGTGTCAGTCTTCATGTACTTAAGTCGGCATTTCGCCTTTTGTATTGAATTCCGATGCAATCTCTGTGTTTCATCGTCTATAAGAAGGTCCAAGGGATACAGTAAACCTGAAGTGAAGCATCGGAATCTAAATCTGGTCTCACACTAAAGGTTCTTAACATAGACAGTAAGGAGAGTCAGTCTTCTTGTACTTAAGTCGGCATGGTGCCTTTTGTATTTAATTACGATGCAATTTCTGTGTCTCATCGTCAATAATAAGATCCAAGGGATACAGTAATCCTGAAGTGAAGCATCGGAATCTAAAACTGGTCTCACCGGAGAGGTTGAAGCAGAGACAGTAAGAAGAGTCAGTATTCTTGTACTGAAGTTGGCATTGTGCTTTTTGTATTTATTTTCGATGCAATTTCTGTGTTTCATCGTCAAACAGATGATCCAAGTTATCCAGTAAACCTGAAGTGAAGCGAAGGAATCTAAAACTGGTCTCAAAGGAAAGTTTCAAATCATAGACTGTATGAAGAGTCAGTCTTCTTGTACTGAAGTCAGCATTGTGCCTTTTGAATTTAATTCCGATGCAATTTATGAGCTTCATCGTCAATAAGAAGGTCCCATGTAATCAGTAAACCTAAAGTGAAGCATCGGAATCTAAAACTGGTCTCACACTAAAGGTTCGTAACATAGACAGTAAGAAGAGTCAGTCTTCTTGTACTTAAGTCGGCATTGTGTCTTTTGTATTTAATTACGATTCAATATCTGTGTTTCTTAGTCAATAAGAAGGTGCAAAGGATACAGTAAACCTGAAGTGAAGCATCGGAATCAAAAACTAATCTCACAGGATAGGTTCAAAACTTAGACAGTAAGAAGAGTCAGTCTTCTTGTACTTAAGTCGGCATTGTGTCTTTTGTATTTAATTACGATTCAATATCTGTGTTTCTTAGTCAATAAGAAGGTGCAAGGGATACAGTAAACCTGAAGTGAAGCATCGGAATCTAAAACTAATCTCACAGGATAGGTTCAAAACTTAGACAGTAAGAAGAGTCAGTCTTCTTGTACTTAGGTAGGCGTTGTGCCTTTTGTATTTATTTCCGATGCAATTTCTGTGTTTCATTGTCTATAAGAAGGTCCAAGCGATACGGTAAACCTGAAGTGAAACATCGGAATCTAAAACTGGTCTCACAGGAAAGGCTCACAGCATAGAATGTAAGAAGAGTCAGTCCCCTTGTACTTAAGTCGGCATTATGACTTTTCTTTTTAATTCCGATGCTATTTCTGTGTTTCATCGTCAATATGAAGGTCCAAGGGATGCAGTAAACCTGAAGTGAAGCATCGGAATCTAAGACTGGTCTCACAGGAAAGCCTGAAATCATAGAAAGTAAGAAGAGTCAGTCTTCTTGAACTTAAGTCGGCATTGTGCCTTTTGTATTTAATTCCGATGCAATTTCTGTGTTTCATCGTCAATAAGAAGGTCCAAGGGATACCGATAACCTGAAGTGAAGCATCGGAATCTAAATCTGGTCTCACAGGAAAGGCTGAAATCATTGAATGTAAGAAGAGTCAGTCCTCTTCTACGTATGTCGGCATTGTGCCTTTTGTATTTAATTCCGATGCAATTTCTGTGTTTCATCGTCAATAAGAAGGTCCAGGGATACAGTAAACCTGAAATCAAGCATCGGATTGTTAAACTGGTCTCACAGGAAAGGTTCATAACATAGACAGTAAGAAGACTCAGTCTTCTTGTACTTAAGTCGACATTGTGTCTTTTGTATTTAATTCCGATGCCATTTCTGTGTTTCATCGTCAATAAGATGGTCCAAGGGATACAGTAAACCTGAAGTGAAACATCGGAATCTAAAACTGGTCTCACAGGAAAGGCTCACAGCATAGAATGTAAGAAGAGTCAGTCCTCTTGTACTTAAGTCGGCATTATGACTTTTGTTTTTAATTCCGATGCTGTTTCTGTGTTTCATCGTCAATATGAAGGTCCAACGGATGCAGTAAACCTGAAGTGAAGCATCGGACTTTAAGACTGGTCTCACAGGAAAACCTGAAATCATAGAATGTAAGAAGAGTCAGTCTTCTTGTACTTAAGTCGGCATTGTGCCTTTTGTATTTAATTCCGATGCAATTTCTTTGTTTCATCGTCAATAAGAAGGTCCAAGGGATACCGATAACCTGAAGTGAAGCATCGGAATCTAAATCTGGTCTCACAGGAAATGCTGAAATCATTGAATGTAAGAAGAGTCAGTCCTCTTCTACGTAAGTCGGCATTGTGCCTTTTGTATTTAATTCCGATGCAATTTCTGTGTTTCATTGTCAATAAGAAGGTCCAAGGGATATAGTGACCCTGAAGTAAAAAATTGGAATCTATAACTGGTTCTACAGGAGAGGTTCAAATTATACATTGTAAAAAGAGTCACTCTTCTTGTACTTAGGTCGGCATTGGGGCTTTTGTATATAATTCCGATGCAATTTCTGTGTTTCATCGTCAAACCGAAGATCCAAGGGATACAGTGAACCTGAAGTGAAGCATCGGTATCTAAAACTGGTCTCACAGGAAAGGCTCAAATCGTAGACAGTAAGAAGAGTCAGTTTACTTGTACTTAAGTTGGCATTGTGCCTTTAAAACTTAATTCCGATGCAATTTCTGTGTTTCATCGTCAATAAGATGGTCCAAGGGATAGAGTAAACCTGAAGTGAAGCGTCGGAATCTAAATCTGGTCTCACACTAAAGGTTCTAAACATAGACGGTAAAGAGTGTCAGTCTTCTTGTAGTTAAGTCGGCATTGTGACTTTTGTATTTAATTACGATGCAATTTCTGTGTCTCATCGTCAATACGAAGGTCCAAGGGATACAGTAAACCTGAAATCAAGCATCGGAATGTTAAACTGGTCTCACAGGAAAGGTTCAAACGTAGACAGTAAGAAAATTCAGTGTTCTTGTACTTTTGTCGGTATTTTGTCTTCTCTATTGAATTCCGATGGAACTTCTGTGTTTAATCGTCAAAAAGAATGTCCAAGGGATGCAGTAAACCTGAAGTGAAGCATCGGAATCTAAAACTGAACTCACACGAGAGTTCAAATCATAGAATGTACGAGGAGGCAGTCCTCTTGTACTTAAGTCTGCATTCTGCCTTTTGTATTTATTTCCGACGCTATCTGTGTTTCATCGTCAATATGAAGGTCCAAGGGATACCGTAAAGCTGAAGTGAAGCATCGGAATATAAAACTGGTCTCACAGGAAAAGTTCAAAACATAGACAGTAAGAGGTGTCAGTGTTCTTGTACTTAAGTCGGCATTGTGCCTTTTTGTATGTAATTCCGATGAAATTTCTGTGTTTCATCGTCAATAAGAAGGTCCAAGGGATACAGTAAACCTGAAGTGAACCATCGGAATCTAAAACTGGCCTCACAGGAAAGGTTCATAGCTTATACAGTATGAAGAGCCCGTCTACTTGTTTTTAAGTCGACATTGTGCCTTTTGTATTTAATTACAATGCAATTTCTGTGTTTCATCGTCAATAAGATGGATCAAGGGATACAGTAAACCTGAAGTGAATTATCGGAATCTATAACTGGTCTCACAGGAAAGGTAGATAACATTGACTGTAAGAAGAGGCAGTCTTCTTGTACTTAATTCGGCATTGTGCCTTTTGTATATATTTCCGATGCAGTTTCTGTGTTTCATCGTCAATAAGAAGGTCCAAGCGATACAGTAAACTTGAAGTGAACCATCGGAATCTAAATCCGGTTTCACAGGGAAGGTTCAAATCATAGACAGTATCAAGAGTCAGTCCACTTGTTCTTAATCGGCACTCGGCCTTTTGTATTTAATTCCGATGCAATTTCTGTGTTTAGTCATCAATAAGAAGGTCCAAGGGATACAGTAAACCTGAAGTGAAGCATCGGAATCTAATACTGGTCTCACAGGAAAGGTTCAATACATAGCCAGTAAGAAGAGTCAGTCTTCTTGTACTTATGTCGGCATTTTGCCTTTTGTATTGAATACCGATGCAATTTCTGTGTTTCATCGTCAAACCGAAGGTCCAAGGGATACAGTGAACCTGAAGTGAAGCATCGGAATCTAAAACTGGTCTCACAGGGAAGGCTCAAATCGTAGACAGTAAGAAGAGTCAGTTTACTTGTACTTATGTCGGCATTGTGCCTTTTGAATTTAATTCTGATGCAATTTCTGTGTTTCATCGTCAATAAGATGGTCCAAAGGATACAGTAAACCTGAAGTGAAGCGTCGGAATCTAAATCTGGAGTCACACTAAAGGTTCTAAACATAGATGGTAAGGAGAGTCAGTCTTCTTGTACTTAAGTCGGCATTGTGCCTCTTGTATTTAATTACGATGCAATTTCTGTGTCTCATCGTCAATACGAAGGTCCAAGGGATACAGTAAACCTGAAGTGAGTTATCGGAATCTATAACTGGTCTCACAGGAAAGGTAGATAACATTGACGGTAAGAAGAGGCAGTCTTCTTGTACTTAAGTCGGCATTGTGCCTTCTGTATTTATTTCCGATGCAGTTTCTGTGTTTCATCGTCAATAAGAAGGTCCAAGCGATACAGTAAACTTGAAGTGAACCATCGGAATCTAAATCTGGTTTCACAGGGAAGGTTCAAATCATAGACAGTATCAAGAGTCAGTCCTCTTGTTATTAATCGGCACTCTGCCTTCTGTATTTAATTCCGATGCAATTTCTGTGTTTAATCATGAATGAGAAGGTCCAAGGGATACAGTAAACCTGAAGTGAAGCATCGGAATCTAAAACTGGTCTCACAGGAAAGGTTCAATACATAGCCAATAAGAAGAGTCAGTCTTCTTGTACTTAAGTCGGCATTTTGCCTTTTGTATTGAATTCCGATGCAATTTCTGTGTTTCATCGTCAAACCGAAGGTCCAAGGGATACAGTAAACCTGAAGTGAAGCATTGGAATCTAAAACTAGTCGCACAGGAAAGGTTCAAATCATAGACAGTATGAAGAAGCTGTCTTCTTGTACCTAAGTCGGCATTGTGCCTATTGAATGTAATTCCGATGCCATTTCTGTGCTTCATCGCCAATAAGAAGGTCCAAGGTATACAGTAAACCTAAAGTGAAGCATCGAAATCTAAAACTGGTCTCACACTGAAGGTTCGTAACGTAGACAGTAAGAAGAGTCAGTCTTCTTGTACTGAAGTGGGCATTGTGCCTTTTGTATTTAATTACGATGCAATTTCTGTGTTTCATAGTCAATAAGAAGGTGCAAGGGATACAGTAAACCTGAAGTTATGCATCGGAATCTAAAACTGGTCTCACAGGAAAGGTTCAAAACATAGACAGTAAGAAGAGTCAGTCCTCTTGTAGTTAAGTCGCATTATGCCTTTTGTATTTAATTCCGATGCAATGTCTGTGTGTCATCGTCAATAAGAAGGTCCAAGGAAAACAGTAAACATGAAATAAAGCATCGGAATGTAAAACTGGTCTCACAGGAAATGTTTAAATCATAGACAGTAAGAGGAGTTTGTCCTCTTGTACTAAGACGACTTTGTGCCTTTTGTATTTAATTCCGATGCAATATCTGTTTTTCATCGTCAATAAGATGGACAAAGGGATACAGTAAACCTGAAGTGAAGCATCGGAATCTAATACTGGTCTCACAGGAAATGCTCAAAGCATAGACAGTAAGAAAAGTCATTTTTCTTGTACTTAAGTCGGCATTTTGCCTTTTGTCTTGAATTCCGATGCAATTTCTGTGTTTCATCGTCAATAAGAAGGTCCAAGGGATAGGGTAAACCTGAAGTAAAGCAACCGAATCTAAAACTGGTCTCACAGGAAAGGTTCAAAACATAGACAGTAAGAAGAGTCAGTCTTCTTGTACTTAAGTCGGCACTCTGCCTTTTGTATTTAATTCCAATGCAATTTCTGTGTTTCATCGTCAATAAGAAGGTCCAAGGGATACAGTAAACCTGAAGTGAAGCATCTGAATGTAAAACTGGTCTCATACTAAAGTTTCAAAACATAGACAGTAAGAAGAATCAGTCCTCATGTACTTAAGTCGGCATTCTGCCTTTTGTATTTAATTCCGATGCAATTTCTGTGTTTCACCGTCAATAAGAAGGTCCAAGGGATACTGTAAACCTGAAGTGAAGCATCTGAATCTATAACTGGTCTCACAGGAAAGGTTAAAAGATGGACAGTAAGAAGAGTCACTCTTCTTGTACTTAAGTCGGCATGGTGCCTTTTTGTATTTATTTCCGATGCAATTTTTGTATTTCATCGTCTATAAGAAGGTCCAAGGGATACATTCAACCTGAGGTGAAGCATCGGAATCTAAATCTGGTCTCATAGGAAAGGTTCAATAGGTAGCCAGTAAGAAGAGTCAGTCCTCTTGTACTTAAGTCGGCATTTTGCCTTTTGTATTGAATTCCGATGCATATTCTGTGTTTAATCGGCAATAAGAAGGATTAAGGGATACAGTAAACATGCAGTGAAACATCGGAATCTAAAATAGGTCTCACAGGAGAGGTTCAAATCATAGACAGTAAAAAGATTCAGTCTTCTTTTACTTAAGTCGGCATTGTGCCTTTTGAATTTAATTCCGATGCAATTTCTGTGTTTCATCGTCAAGAAGAAGGTCCAAGTGATACAGTAAACCTGAAATGAAACATCGGAATCTAAAACTGGTCTCACACTGAAGGTTCAAAGCATTGACAGTAAGAAGAGTCAGTCCTCTTGTACTTAAGTCGGCATTGTGCTTTTTGTATTAAATTCCGATGCAATAACTGTGTTTCATCGTCAATAAGAAGGTCCAAGGGATACAGTAAACATGAAATCAAGCATCGGAATGTTAAACTGGTCTCACAGGAAAGGTTCAAACGTAGACAGTAAGAAAATTCAGTTTTCTTGTACTTATGTCGGTATTTTGTCTTCTCTAGTGAATTCCGATGGAACTTCTGTGTTAAATCGTCAATAAGAATGTCCAAGGGATGCAGTAAACCTGAAGTGAAGCATCGGAATCTAAAACTGAACTCACACGAGAGTTCAAATCATAGAATGTACGAGGAGGCAGTCCTCTTGTACTTAAGTCTGCATTCTGCCATTTGTATTTATTTCCGACGCTATTTCTGTGTTTCATCGTCAATATGAAGGTCCAAGGGATACCGTAAAGCTGAAGTGAAGCATCGGAATATAAAACTGGTCTCACAGGAAAAGTTCAAAACATAGACAGTAAGAGGTGTCAGTGTTCTTGTACTTAAGTCGGCATTGTGCCTTTTTGTATGTAATTCCGATGAAATTTCTGTGTTTCATCGTCAATAAGAAGGTCCAAGGGATACTGTAAACCTGAAGTGAACCATCGGAATCTAAAACTGGCCTCACAGGAAAGGTTCATAGCTTAGACAGTATGAAGAGCCCGTCTACTTGTTTTTAAGTCGACATTGTGCCTTTTGTATTTAATTACAATGCAATTTCAGTGTTTCATCGTCAATAAGATGGATCAAGGGATACAGTAAACCTGAAGTGAATTATCGGAATCTATAACTGGTCTCACAGGAAAGGTAGATAACATTGACTGTAAGAAGAGGCAGTCTTCTTGTACTTAATTCGGCATTGTGCCTTTTGTATATATTTCCGATGCAGTTTCTGTGTTTCATCGTCAATAAGAAGGTCCAAGCGATACAGTAAACTTGAAGTGAACCATCGGAATCTAAATCCGGTTTCACAGGGAAGGTTCAAATCATAGACAGTATCAAGATTCAGTCCTCTTGTTCTTAATCGGCACTCGGCCTTTTGTATTTAATTCCGATGCAATTTCTGTGTTTAATCATCAATAAGAAGGTCCAAGGGATACAGTAAACCTGAAGTGAAACATCGGAATCTAATTCTGGTCTCACAGGAAAGGTTCAATACATAGCCAGTAAGAAGAGTCAGTCTTCTTGTACTTATGTCGGCATTTTGCCTTTTGTATTGAATACCGATGCAATTTCTGTGTTTCATCGTCAAACCGAAGGTCCAAGGGATACAGTGAACCTGAAGTGAAGCATCGGAATCTAAAACTGGTCTCACAGGAAAGTCTCAAATCGTAGACAGTAAGAAGAGTCAGTTTACTTGTACTTATGTCGGCATTGTGCCTTTTGAATTTAATTCCGATGCAATTTCTGTGTTTCATCGTCAATAAGATGGTCCAAGGTATACCGTAAACCTGCAGTGAAGCGTCGGAATCCAAATCTGGACTCACACTAAAGGTTCTAAACATAGATGGTAAGGAGAGTCAGTCTTCTTGTACTTAAGTCACCATTGTGCCTTTTGTATTTAATTACGATGCAATTTCTGTGTCTCATCGTCAATACGAAGGTCCAAGGGATACAGTAAACCTGAAGTGAATTATCGGAATCTATAACTGGTCTCACAGGAAAGGTAGATAACATTGTAAGAAGAGGCAGTCTTCTTGTACTTAAGTCGGCATTGTGCCTTCTGTATTTATTTCCGATGCAGTTTCTGTGTTTCATCGTCAATAAGAAGGTCCAAGCGATACAGTAAACTTGAAGTGAACCATCGGAATCTAAATCTGGTTTCACAGGGAAGGTTCAAATCATAGACAGTATCAAGAGTAAGTCCTCTTGTTCTTAATCGGCACTCTGCCTTTTGTATTTAATTCCGTTGCTATTTCTGTGTTTAATCATGAATAAGAAGGTCCAAGGGGTACAGTAAACCTGAAGTGAAGCGTCAGAATCTAAATCTGGACTCACACTAAAGGTTCTAAACATAGATGGTAAGGAGAGTCAGTCTTCTTGTACTTAAGTCGGCATTGTGCCTTTTGTATTTAATTATGATGCAATTTCTGTGTCTCATCGTCAATACGAAGGTCCAAGGGATACAGTAAACCTGAAGTGAAGCATCGGAATCTAAAACTGGTCTCACAGGAAAGGTTCAATACATAGCCAGTAAGAAGAGTCAGTCTTCTTGTACTTAAGTCGGCATTTTGCCTTTTGTATTGAATTCCGATGCAATTTCTGTGTTTCATCGTCAAACCGAAGGTCCAAGGGATACAGTAAACCTGAAGTGAAGCATTGGAATCTAAAACTAGTCGCACAGGAAAGGTTCAAATCATAGACAGTATGAAGAAGCTGTCTTCTTGTACCTAAGTCGGCATTGTGCCTTTTGAATGTAATTCCGATGCCATTTCTGTGCTTCATCGCCAATAAGAAGGTCCAAGGTATACAGTAAACCTAAAGTGAAGCATCGAAATCTAAAACTGGTCTCACACTGAAGGTTCGTAACGTATACAGTAAGAAGAGTCAGTCTTCTTGTACTGAAGTGGGCATTGTGCCTTTTGTATTTAATTACGATGCAATTTCTGTGTTTCATAGTCAATAAGAAGGTGCAAGGGATACAGTAAACCTGAAGTTATGCATCGGAATCTAAAACTGGTCTCACAGGAAAGGTTCAAAACATAGACAGTAAGAAGAGTCAGTCCTCTTGTACTTAAGTCGCATTATGCCTTTTGTATTTAATTCCGATGCAATGTCTGTGTGTCATCGTCAATAAGAAGGTCCAAGGAAAACAGTAAACATGAAATAAAGCATCGGAATGTGAAACTGGTCTCACAGGAAATGATTAAATCATAGACAGTAAGAGGAGTCTGTCCTCTTGTACTAAGACGACTTTGTGCCTTTTGTATTTAATTCCGATGCAATATCTGTTTTTCATCGTCAATAAGATGGACAAAGGGATACAGTAAACCTGAAGTGAAGCATCGGAATCTAATACAGGTCTCACAGGAAAGACTCAAAGCATAGACAGTAAGAAAAGTCATTTTTCTTGTACTTAAGTCGGCATTTTGCCTTTTCTCTTGAATTCCGATGCAATTTCTGTGTTTCATCGTCAATAAGATGGTCCAAGGGATACAGTAAACCTGAAGTAAAGCAACCGAATCTAAAACTGGTCTCACAGGAAAGGTTCAAAACATAGACAGTAAGAAGAGTCAGTCTTCTTGTACTTAAGAAGGCATTCTGCCTTTTGTATTTAATTCCATTGCAATTTCTGTGTTTCATCGTCTATAACCAGGTCCAAGGGATACAGTAAACCTGAAGTGAAGCATCGGAATCTAGAAGTGGACTCACACGAAAGGTTCAAATCATAGAAAGTTAGAGTGTCAGTCCTCTTGTACTTAAGTTGGCATTGTGCCATTTGAATTTAATTCCGATGCAATTTCTGTGTTTCATCGTCAATAAGAAGGTCCAAGGTATACGGTAAACCTGAAGTGAAGTATCGGAATCTAAAACAGGACTCACAGGAGAGATTCAAATCATAGAAAGTTTGAGTGTCAGCCCTCTTTTACTTAGGTCGGCAATGTGCCTTTTGAATTTAATTCCGATGCAATTTCTGTGCTTCTTCGTCAATAAGAAGGTCCAAGGTATACAGTAAACCTGAAGTGAAGCATCGGAATCTAAAACTGGACTCCCAGGAGAGGTCAAAACACAGAAAGTTAGAGTGTCTCTCCTCTTGTACTTATGTCGGCATTGTGCCTTTGAATTTAATTCCGATGCAATTTCTGTGCTTCATCTTCAATAAGAAGGTCCAAGGTATACAGTAAACCTGAAGTGGAGCATCAGAATCTAAAACTGGACTCACAGGAGATGTTCAAATCATAGAAAGTTAGAGTGTCAGTCCGCTTGGATTTAGTCGGCAATGTGCCTTTTGAATCGAATTCCGATGGGATTTCTGGGCTTCATCGTCACTAAGAAGGTCCAAGGTATATGGTAAACCTGAAGTGAAGAATCGGAATCTAAAACTGGACTCACGGGAGAGGTTGAAATCATAGAAAGGTAGAGTGTCATTCCTCTTGAACTTAAACGGCATTGTGCCTTTTGAATGTAATTCCGATGCAATTTCTGTGTTTCATCGTCAATAAGAAGGTCCAAGGTATACAGTAAACCTGAAGTGAAGCATCGGAATCTAAAACTGGTCTCACACTAAAGGTTCATAACATAGATAGTAAGAAGACTCAGTCTTCTTTTATTGCAGTCGGCATTGTGCCTTTTGTATTTAATTCCGGTGCAATTTCTGTGTTTCATCGTCAATAAGAAGGTCCAAGGGATACAGTAAACCTGAAGTGAAGCTTCGGAATCTAAAACTGGTCACACACTAAAGGTTCATAACATAGATAGTAAGAAGAGTTAGTCTTCTTGTACTTATGTCGGCATTGTGCGTTTTGTATTTAATTCCGATGAAATTTCTGTGTTTCATCGTCAATAAGAAGGTCCAAGGGATACAGTTAACCTGTATTGAAGCATCGGAATCTAAAATTGGTCTCACAGGAGAGGTTCAAATCATTGAAAGTTATAGTGTCAGTCCTATTGTACTTAAGTTGGCATTGTGCCTTTTGAATTTAATTCCGATCCAATTTCTGTGCTTCATCGTCAATAAGAAGGTCCAAGGTACACAGTAAACCTGAAGTGAAGTATCGGAATCTAAAACTGGACTAACAGGAGAGATTCAAATCATAGAAAGTTTGAGTGTCAGCCCTCCTTTACTTAGGTCGGCAATGTGCTTTTTGAATTTAATTACGATGCAATTTCTGTGCTTCATCGTCAATAAGAAGGTCCAAGGTATACAGTAAACTTGAAGTGAAGCATCGGAATCTAAAACTGGACTCCCAGAAGAGGTTCAAAGCAGAGAAAGGTAGAGTGTCACTCCTCTTGTACTTAAGTCGGCATTGTGCCTTTGAATTTAATTCCGATGCAATTTCTGTGCTTCATCTTCAATAGGAAGGTCCAAGGTATACAGTATACCTGAAGTGGAGCATCGGAATCTAAAACTGGACTACAGCAGAGGTTCAAATCATAGAAAGTTAGAGTGTCAGTTCTCTTGTACTAAAGTCGGCATTGTGCCTATTCAATTTAATTCCGATAAAGTTTTTGTGCTTCATCGTCAATAAGAAGGTCCAAGGTAGACAGTAATCCTGAAGTGAAGCATCGGAATCCAAAATTGGACTCACAGGAGAGGTACAAATCATAGAAAGTTAGAGTGTCAGTCCTCTTGTACTGATGTCGGCATTGTGCCTTTTGTATTTAATTACGATGCAATTTCTGTGATTCATAGTGAATTAGAATGTGCAAGGGATACAGTAAACCTGAAGTGATGCATCGAAATCTAAAACTGGTCTCACAGGAAAGGTTTTTAAACATAGACAGTAAGAAGGGTCAGTCCTCTTGTACTTGAGTCGGCATTGTGCCTTATGTATTTAATTCCTATGCAATTTCTGTGTTTCATCGTCAATAAGAAGGTCCATGCGATACAGTAAACCTGAAGTGAAGCATCGGAATCTAAAACTGGACTCACAGGAGAGGTTCAAATAATAGAAAGTTAGAGTGTCCCTCCTCTTGTACTTAAATCGGCATTGTGCCTTTTGAATTTAATTCCGTTGCAATTTCTGTGTTTCATCATCAATAAGAAGGTCCAAGGTATACAGTAAACCTGAAGTGAAGCATCGGAATATAAACCTGGACTCACTGGAGAGGTTCAAATCATAGAAAGTTTAAGTGTCAGTCCTCTTGTACTTAAGTCGGCATTTTGCCTTTTGAATTTAATTCCGATGGAATTTCTGTGCTTCATCGTCAATAAGAAGGTCCAAGGTATACAGTAAACATGAGGTGAAGCATCGGAAACTAAATCTGGACTCACACTAAAGGTTCATAACATAGATAGTAAGAAGAGTCAGTCTTCTTGTACTGAAGTCAGCATTGTGCCTTTTGTGTTTAATTGCGATGCAATTTCTGTGTTTCATCGTCAATAAGAAGGTCCAAGGCATACAGTACACCTGAAGTGAAGCATCGGAATCTAAAACTGGTCTCACACTTGAGGTTCATAACATAGATAGTAAGAAGAGTCAGTCTTCTTGTAATGAAGTCATCATTGTGCCTTTTGTATTTAATTACGATGCAATTTCTGTGTTTCATCGTCAATAAGAAGGTCCAAGGGATCCAGTAAACCTGAAGTAAAGCATCGGAATCTAAAATTGGTATCACACTAAGGGTTCATAACATAGATAGTAAGAAGAGTCAGTCTTTTTGTACTTATGTCGGCATTGTGCGTTTTGTATTTATTTCCGATGAAATTTCTGTGTTTCATCGTCAATAGGAAGGTCCAAGGGATACAGTAAACCTGAAGTGAAGCATCGGAATCTAAAACTGGACTCAAAGGAGAGGTTCAAATCATGGGAGGTTAGAGTGTCAGTCCTCGTTTACTTAATCGGCATTGTGCATTTTGAATTTAATTCCGATGCAATTTCTGTGTTTCATCGTCAATAAGAAGGTCCAAGGTATACAATCAACCTGAAGTGAAGCATCGGAATTTAAAATTGGACTCACAGGAGAGGTTCAAATCATAGAAAGTTAGAGTGTCAGCCCTCTTGTACTGATGTCGGCATTGTGCCTTTTGAATTTAATTACGATGCAATTTCTGTGTTTTATAGTCGATTACAAGGTGCAAGGGATACAGTAAACCTGAAGTGATGCATCGGTATCTAAAACTGGACTCACAGGAATGGTTTTAAACATAGACAGTAAGAAGGGTGAGTCCTCTTGTACTTAAGTCAGCATTGTGGCTTTTGTATTAAATTACGATGCAATTTCTGTGTTTAATCGTCAGTAAGAAGGTCCAAAGGATACAGTTAACCTGAACTGAGGCATCGGAACCTAAAACTGGTCTCACAGGAGAGGCTCAAATCGTAGAATGTTACAAGTGTCAGTCAGTTTGTCGTAGAATGTAAGAAGTGTCAGTCCTTTTGTACTTCAGTCGGCATTGTGCCTTTTGTATATAATTCCTATGCAATTTCTGTGTTTCATCGTCAATAAGAAGGTCCAAGGGATACAGTAAACCTGAAGCGAAGCATCGAAATCGAAAACGGGACTCAGAGGAGAGGTTCAAATCATAGAAAGTTACAGTGTCAGTTCTCTTGTACTTAAGTTGGCATTGTGCCTTTGAATTTAATTCCGATGCAATTTCTGTGCTTCATCGTAATTAAGAAGGTCCAAGGTATACAGTAAACCTGAAGTGAAGCATCGGAATCTAAAACTGGACTCACAGGAGAGGTTCAATTCATAGAAAGTTAGGATGTCAGACCTCTTGTACTTAAGTCGGCATTGTGCTTTTTGAATTTAATTCCGATGCAATATCTGTGCTTCATAGTCAATAAGAAGGTCCAAGGTATAAAGTAAACCTGAAGTGGAGCATCGGAATCTAAAACTGGACTTACAGGAGAGGTTCAAATCATAGAAAGTTAAGAGTGTCAGTCCGCTTGTACTTAGTCGGCATTGTGCCTTTTGAATTTAATTCCGATGTAATTTCTGTGCTTCATCGGCACTAAGAAGGTCCAAGTTATATGGTAAACCTGAAGTGAAGAATCGGAATCTAAAACTGTAATCGCAGGAGAGGTTCAAATCGTAGAAAGTTAGAGTGTCATTCCTCTTGTACTTAATCGGCATTGCGCCTTTTGAATTTAATTCTGATGCAATTTCTGTGTTTCATCGTCAATAAGATGGTCCAAGGAATACAGTAAACCTGAAGTGAAGCATCGGAATCTAAAACTGGACTCACGGGAGAGGTTTAAATCATAGAAAGTTAGAGTGTCAGTCCTCTTGTACTTAAGTCGGCATTGTGCCTTTTGTATTTAATTCCGATGCAATATCTGTGCTTCATCGTCAATAAGAAGGTCAAATGAATACAGTAAACCTGAAGTGAAGCTACGGAATCTAAAACTGGACTCACAGGAGGGTTTCAAATCATAGAATGTTAGAGTGTCAGTCCTCTTGTCCTTTAGTCGGCATTGTGCCTTTTGCATTTAATTCCGTTGCAGTTTCTGTGCTTCATGATCAATAAGAAGGTCCAAAGTATACAGTAAACCTGAAGTGAAGCATCGGAATCATAAACTGGTCTCACACTAATGGTTCATAAGATAGATAGTAAGAAGAGTCAGTCTTCTGGTACTGGAGTCGGCATAGTGCCTTTTCTATTTAATTACAGGGCAATTTCTGTGTTTCAACATCAATATGAAGGTCCAAGGGATACAGTAAACCTGAAGTGAAGCATCGGAATCTAAAACTGGTCTCACACTAAAGGTTCATAACATAGATAGTAAGAAGACTCGGTCTTCTTTTATTGAAGTCGGCATTGTGCCTTTTGTATTTAATTCTAATGCAATTTCTGTGTTTCATCGTCAATAAGAAGGTCCAAGGGATACAATAAACCTGAAGTGAAGCATCGGAATCTAAAACTGGACTCACAGCGGAGGTTCAAATCATAGAAAGTTAGAGTGTCAGTCCTCTTGTACTTAAGTCAGCATTGTGCCTTATGTATTAAATTCGGATGCAATTTCTGTGTTCCATCGTCAATAAGAAAGTCCAAGGGATACAGTAAACCAGAAGAGAAGCACCGGAATCTAAAACTGGACCTCAGGAGCGGATCAAATCATAGAAAGTTAGAGTGTCAGTCCTCTTGTACTGAAGACGGCATTGTGCTTTTCAATTTAATTCCGATAAAGTTTCTGTGCTTCATCGTCAATAAGAAGGTCCAAGGTATACAGTAATCCTGAAGTGAAGCATTGCAAACTAAAACTGGTCTCACACTAAAGGTTCATAACATAGATAGTAAGAAGAGTCAGTCTTCTTGTACTGAAGTCGGCATTGTGCCTTTTGTGTTTAATTACGATGCAATATCTGTTTTTCATCGTGTATAAGAAGATCCAAAGGATACAGTAAACCTGAATTGAAGCATCGGAATCTAAAACTGGACTCACAGCGGAGGTTCAAATCATAGAAAGTTAGAGTGTCAGTCCTCTTGTACTTAAGTCAGCATTGTGGCTTTTGTATTAAATTACGATCCAATTTCTGTGTTTAATCGTCAGTAAGAAGGTCCAAGGGATACAGTAAACCTGAACTGAGGCATCGGAACCTAAAACTGGTCTCACAGGAGAGGCTCAAATCGTAGAATGTTAGAAGTGTCAGTCAGTTTGTCGTAGAATGTAAGAAGTGTCAGTCCTTTTGTACTTCAGTCGGCATTGTGCCTTTTGTATATAATTCCGATGCAATTTCTGTGTTTCATCGTCAATAAGAAGGTCCAAGGGATACAGTAAACCTGAAGCGAAGCATCGAAATCTAAAACGGGACTGAGAGGAGAGGTTCAAATCATAGAAAGTTACAGTGTCAGTTCTCTTGTACTTAAGTTGGCATTGTGCCTTTGAATTTAATTCCGATGCAATTTCTGTGCTTCTTCGTCAATAAGAAGGTCCAAGGTATACAGTAAACCTGTAGTGAAGCATCGGAATCTAAAACTGGACTCACGGGAGAGGTTTAAATCATAGAAAGGTAGAGTGTCAGTCCTCTTGTACTTAAGTCGGCATTGTGCCATTTGTATTTAATTCCGATGCAATATCTGTGCTTCATCGTCAATAAGAAGGTCAAATGTATACAGTAAACCTGAAGTGAAGCTACGGAATCTAAAACTGGACTCACAAGAGGGTTTCAAATCATAGAAAGTTAGAGTGTCAGTTCTCTTGTCCTTAAGTCGGCATTGTGCCATTTGCATTTAATTCCGTTGCAATTTCTGTGCTTCATCGTCAATAAGAAGGTCCAAAGTATACAGTAAACCTGAAGTGAAGCATCGGAATCATAAACTGGTCTCACACTAAAGGTTCATAAGATAGATAGTAAGAAGAGTCAGTCTTCTTGTACTGGAGTCGGCATAGTGCCTTTTGTATTTAATTACAGGGCAATTTCTGTGTTTCAACATCAATATGAAGGTCCAAGGGATACAGTAAACCTGAAGTGAAGCATCGGAATCTAAAACTGGTCTCACACTAAAGGTTCATAACATAGATAGTAAGAAGACTCGGTCTTCTTTTATTGAATTCGGCATTGTGCTTTTTGTATTTAATTCCGATGCAATTTCTGTGTTTCATCGTCAATAAGAAGGTCCAAGGGATACAATAAACCTGAAGTGAAGCATCGCAAACTAAAACTGGTCTCACACTAAAGGTTCATAACATAGATAGTACGAAGAGTCAGTCTTCTTGTACTGAAGTCGGCATTGTGCCTTTTGTGTTTAATTACGATGCAATTTCTGTGTTTCATGGTGTATAAGAAGATCCAAAGGATACAGTAAACCTGAATTGAAGCATCGGAATCTAAAACTGGACTCACAGCGGAGGTTCAAATCATAGAAAGTTAGAGTGTCAGTCCTCTTGTACTTAAGTCAGCATTGTGCCTTATGTATTAAATTCGGATGCAATTTCTGTGTTTCATCGTCAATAAGAAAGTCCAAGGGATACAGTAAACCAGAAGAGAAGCACCGGTATCTAAAACTGGACTCCCAGGAACGGATCAAATCATAGAAAGTTAGACTGTCAGTTCTCTTGTACTGAAGTCGGCATTGTGCCTTTTTAATTTAATTCCGATAAAGTTTCTGTGCTTCATCGTCAATAAGAAGGTCCAAGGTAGACAGTAATCCTGAAGTGAAGCATCGAAATCTAAAATTGGACTCACATTAGAGGTTCAAATCATAGAAAGTTAGAGTGTCAGTCCTCTTGTACTGAAGACGGCATTGTGCTTTTTGTATTTAATTACGATGCAATTTCTGTGTTTCATAGTCAATTAGAAGGTGCAAGGGAGACAGTAAACCTGAAGTGATGCATCGGAATCTAAAACTGGTCTCACAGGAAATGTTTTAAACATAGACAGTAAGAAGGGTCAGTCCTCTTGTACATAAGTCGGCATTGTGCCTTTTGTATTAATTTACGATGCAATTTCTGTGTTTAATCGTCAATAAAAAGGTCCAAGGGTTACAGTAAACCTGAAGTGAAGCATCGGAATTTACAACCGGTCTCACAGGAGAGGCTCAAATCGTAGAATGTAAGAAGTGTCAGTCCTTTTGTCGTAGAATGTAAGAAGTGTCAGTCCTTTTTTACTTAGGTCGGCATTGTGCCTTTTGTTTTAATACCGATGCAATTTCTGTGTTTCATCGTCAATAATAAGGTCCAAGGGATACAGTAAAGCTGAAGTGAAGCATCGGAATCTAAAACTGGACTCAAAGGAGAGGTTCAAATCATAGAAAGTTAGAGTGTCAGTCCTCTTGTACTTAAGTCGGCATTGTGCCTTTTGAATTTAATTCCGATGCAATTTCTGTGTTTCACCGGCAATAAGAATTTCCAAGATATACAGTAAACCTGAAGTGAAGCATCGGAATCTAATACTGGACTCACAGGAGAGGTTCAAATCATAGAATGTTAGAGTGTCAGTCCTCTTGTACTTAAGTCGGCATTGTGCCTTTTGTATTAAATTCGGATGCAATTTCTGTGTTTCATCGTCAATAAGAAAGTCCAAGGGATACAGTAAGCTTGAAGAGAAGCATCGGAATCTAAAACTGGACTCACAGGAGCGGATCAAGTCATAGAAAGTTAGAGTGTCAGTCCTCTTGTACTGAAGACGGCATTGTGGTTTTCAATTTAATTCCGATAAAGTTTCTGTGCTTCATCGTCAATAAGAAGGTCCAAGGTAAACAGTAATCCTGAAGTGAAGCATCGGAATCTAAAATTGGACTCACAGGAGATGTTCAAATCATAGAAAGTTACAGTGTCAGTCCTCTTGTGCTGAAGTCGGCATTGTGCCTTTCGTATTTAATTACGATGCAATTTCTGTGTTTCATAGTCAATTAGAAGGTGCAAGGGATACAGTAAACGAGAAGTGATGAATCGGAATCTAAAACTGGTCTCACAGGAAAGGTTTTAAACATAGACAGTAGGAAGGGTCAGTCCTCTTGTACTTAAGTCGGCATTGTGTCTTTTGTATTTAATTACGATGCCATTTCTGTGTTTAATCGTCAATAAGAAGGTCCAAGGGATACAGTAAACCTGTAGTGAAGCATCGGAATCTAAAACTGGTCTCACAGGAGAGGTTCAAATCATAGAAAGTTAGAGTGTCAGTCCTATTGTACTTATGTCGGCATTGTGCCTTTTGAATTTAATTCCGACACAATTTCTGTGTTTCATCGTCAATAAGAATGTCCAAGGTATACAGTAAACCTGAAGTGAAGCATCGGAATCTAAAACTGGACTCACAGGACAGGTTCAAATCATAGAATGTTAGAGTGTCAGTCCACTTGTACTTAAGTCGGCATTGTGCTTTTTGAATATAATTCCGATGCAATTTCTGTGCTTCATAGTCAATAAGAAGATCCAAGGGATACAGTTAACCTGAAGTGAAGCATCGGAATCTAAAACTGGACTCATATTAGAGGTTCAAAACACAGAAAATTGGAGTGTCACTCCTCTTGTACTTAAGTTGGCATTGTGCCTTTGAATTTAATTCCGATGCAATTTCTGTGCTTCATCTTCAATAAGAAGGTCCAAGGTATACATTAAACCTGAAGTGGAGCATCGGAATCTAAAACTGGACTCACAGGAGAAGTTCAAATCATAGAAAGTTAGAGTGTCAGTCCGCTTGGACTTAGTCGGCATTGTGCCTTTTGAATTTAATTCCGTTGCAATTTCTGTGCTTCATCGTCAATAAGACGGTCCAAGGTATATAGTAAACCTCGAGTGAAGCATCGGTATCTAAAACTGGACTCACAGCAGAGGTTCAAATCATAGAAAGTAGGAGTGTCAGTCCTCTTGTACTTAAGTCGGCATTGTGCCTTTTGTATTAAATTCGGATGCAATTTCTGTGTTCATCGTCAATAAGAAAGTCCTAGAGATACAGTAAACCAGAAGTGAAGCATCGGAATCTAAAACTGGACTCACAGCAGCGGATCAAATCATAGAAAGTTAGAGTGTCAGTTCTCTTGTACTGAAGTCGGCATTGTGAGTTTTCAATTTAATTCCGACAAAGTTTCTGTGCTTCATCGTCAATAAGAAGGTCCAAGGTATACAGTAATTCTGAAGTGAAGCATCGGAATCTAAAATTCTACTCACAGGAGAGGTTCAAATCATAGAAAGTTAGAGTGTCAGTCCTCTTGAACTGATGTCGGCATTCTGCATTTTGAATTTAATTGCGATGCAATTTCTGAGTTTCATAGTCGATTAGAAGGTGCAAGGGATACAGTAAACCTGAAGTGATGCATCGGAATCTAAAACTGGTCTCACAGGAAAGGTTTTAAACATAGACAGTAAGATGGGTCAGTCCTCTTGTACTTAAGTCGGCATTGTGCTTTTTGTATTAAATTACGATGCAATTTCTGTGTTTAATCGTCAGTAAGAAGGTCCAAGGGATACAGTAAACCTGAAGTGAGGAATCGGAACCTAAAACTGGTCTCACAGGAGAGGCTCAAATCGTAGAATGTTAGAAGTGGCAGTCCTATTCTCGTAGAATGTAAGAAGTGTCAGTCCTTTTGTACATAAGTCGGCATTGTGCCTTTTGTATATAATTCCGATGCAATTTCTGTGTTTCATCGTCAATAAGAAGGTCCAAGGTGTACGGTAAACCTGTAGTGAAGCATCGGAATCTAAAACTGGACTCACAGGAGAGGTTCAAATGATAGAAAGTTAGAGTGTCAGTCCTCTTGTACTTAAGTCAGCATTGTGCCTTTTGAATTTAATTCCGTTGCAATTTCTGTGTTTCATCGGCAATAAGAATGTCCAAGGTATACAGTAAACCTGAAGTGAAGCATCGAAAACTAAAACTGGACTCACAGGAGAGGTTCAAATCATAGAATGTTAGAGTGTCAGTCCTCTTGTACTTAAGTCGGCATTGTGCCTTTTGAATTTAGTTCCGATGCAATTTCTGTGCTTCATCGTCATTAAGAAGGTCCAAGGTATACAGTAAACCTGAAATGAAGCATCGGAATCTAAAACTGGACTCACAGGAGAGGTTCAAATCATAGAAAGTTAGGGTGTCAGTCCTCTTGTACTTAAGTTGGCATTGTGCTTTTTGAATTTTTATTCCGATGCAATTTCTGTGCTTCATAGTCAATACGAAGGTCCAAGGTATACAGGAAACCTGAAGTGGAGCATCGGAATCTAAAACTGGACTTACAGGAGAGGTTCATATCATAGAAAGTTAGAGTGTCTGTCCACTTGTACTTAGTCGGTATTGTGCCTCTTGAATTTATTTCCGATGCAATTTCTGTGCTTCATCGTCACTAAGAAGGTCCAAGGTATATGGTAAACCTGAAGTGAAGAATCGGAATCTAAAACTGTACTCGCCGAAGAGGTTCAAATCATAGAATGTTAGAGCGTCACTCCTCTTGCACTTAATCGGCATTGTGCCTTTTGAATTTAATTCCGATGCAATTTCTGTGTTTCATCGTCAATAAGATGGTCCAAGGTATATAGTAAACCTGAAGTGAGGCATCGGAATCTAAAACTGGACTCACAGGAGCGGATCAAATCATTGCAAGTTAGAGTGTCAGTCTTCTTGTACTTAAGTCGGCATTGTGCCTTTTCATTTTAATTCCGATAAAGTTTCTGTGCTTCATCGTCAATAAGAAGGTCCAAGGTATACAGTAATCCTGAAGTGAAGCATCGGGATCTAAAATTGGACTCACAGGAGAGGTTCAAATCATAGAAAGTTACAGTGTCAGTCCTCTTGTACTGAAGTCGGCATTTTGCCTTTCGTATTTAATTACGATGCAATCTCTGTGTTTCATAGTCAATTAGAAGGTGCAAGGGATACAGTAAACCTGAAGTGAACCATCGGAGTCTAAAACTGGACTCACAGGAGGGATTCAAATCATTGAAAGTTTGAGTGTCAGTCCTGTTGTACTTAAGTCTGCAATGTGCCTTTTGAATTTATTTCCGATGCAATTTCTGTGTTTCATCGTCAATAAGAAGGTCCAAGGGATATAGTACACCTGATGTGAAGCTTCGGAATCTAAAACTGGACTCACCGGAGAGGTTCTAAACATAGACAGTAAGAAGAGTCAGTCCTCTTGTACTTAAGTCGGCAATGTGCATTTTGTATTAAAGTCGGATGCAATTTCTGTGTTTCATGATCAATAAGAAGGTCCAAGGGATACAGTAAACCTGAAGTGAAGCATCGGAATCTAAAACCGGTCTCACAGGAGAGGTTCAAATGATAGTATGTATGAAGTGTCAGTCCTCTTTTACTTAAGTCGGCATGGTGATTTTTGTATTTAATTCCAAAGCAATTTCTGTGTTTCATCGTCAATAAGAAGGTCCAAGTGATACAGTAAGCCTGTAGTGAAGCATCGGAATCTAAAACAGGACACACAGCAGAGGTTCAAATCATAGAAAGTTAGGGTGTCAGTCCTCTGGTACTTAAGTCCGCATTGTATTTTTTGAATTTAATTCCGATGCAATTTCTGTGCTTCATAGTCAATAAGAAGGTCCAAGGTATACAGTAAACCTGAAGTGGAGCATCGGAATATAAAACTGGACTTACAGGAGAGGTTCAAATCATAGAAAGTTAGAGGGTCAGTCCTCTTGTACTTAAGTCGGCATTGTGCCTTTTGTATTAAATTACGTTGCAATTTCTGTGTTTAATCGTCAATAAGAAAGTCCAAGGAATACAGTAAGCCTGAAGTGAAGCATCGGAATCTAAATCTAGTCTCACACTAAAGGTTCATAACATAGATAGTAGGAAGTGTCAGTCTTCTTGTACTGAAGTCGGCATTGTGCCTTTTTTATTTAATTACGATGGAATTTCTGTGTTTCATAGTCAATTACAAGGTGCATGGGATACAGTAAACCTGAAGTGATGCATCGGAATCTAATACTGGTCTCACAGGAAACGTTTTAAACATAGACAGTAAGAAGAGTAAGTCCCCTTGTACTTAAGTCGGCTTTGTGCCTTTTGTATTAACTTACGACGCAATTTCTGTGTTTAATCGTCAATAAGAAGGTCCAAGGGATACAGTTAACCTGAAGTAAAGCGTCGGAATCTAAAACCGGTCTCACAGCAGAGGCTCAAATCGTAGAATGTAAGAAGTGTCAGTTCTCTTGTACTTAAGTTGGCATTGTGCCTTTGAATTTAATTCCGATGCAATTTCTGTGCTTCATCGTAATTAAGAAGGTCCAAGGTATACAGTAAACCTGAAGTGAAGCATCGGAATCTAAAACTGGACTCACAGGAGAGGTTCAATTCATAGAAAGTTAGGATGTCAGACCTCTTGTACTTAAGTCGGCATTGTGCTTTTTGAATTTAATTCCGATGCAATATCTGTGCTTCATAGTCAATAAGAAGGTCCAAGGTATAAAGTAAACCTGAAGTGGAGCATCGGAATCTAAAACTGGACTTACAGGAGAGGTTCAAATCATAGAAAGTTAAGAGTGTCAGTCCGCTTGTACTTAGTCGGCATTGTGCCTTTTGAATTTAATTCCGATGTAATTTCTGTGCTTCATCGGCACTAAGAAGGTCCAAGTTATATGGTAAACCTGAAGTGAAGAATCGGAATCTAAAACTGTAATCGCAGGAGAGGTTCAAATCGTAGAAAGTTAGAGTGTCATTCCTCTTGTACTTAATCGGCATTGCGCCTTTTGAATTTAATTCTGATGCAATTTCTGTGTTTCATCGTCAATAAGATGGTCCAAGGAATACAGTAAACCTGAAGTGAAGCATCGGAATCTAAAACTGGACTCACGGGAGAGGTTTAAATCATAGAAAGTTAGAGTGTCAGTCCTCTTGTACTTAAGTCGGCATTGTGCCTTTTGTATTTAATTCCGATGCAATATCTGTGCTTCATCGTCAATAAGAAGGTCAAATGAATACAGTAAACCTGAAGTGAAGCTACGGAATCTAAAACTGGACTCACAGGAGGGTTTCAAATCATAGAATGTTAGAGTGTCAGTCCTCTTGTCCTTTAGTCGGCATTGTGCCTTTTGCATTTAATTCCGTTGCAGTTTCTGTGCTTCATGATCAATAAGAAGGTCCAAAGTATACAGTAAACCTGAAGTGAAGCATCGGAATCATAAACTGGTCTCACACTAATGGTTCATAAGATAGATAGTAAGAAGAGTCAGTCTTCTGGTACTGGAGTCGGCATAGTGCCTTTTCTATTTAATTACAGGGCAATTTCTGTGTTTCAACATCAATATGAAGGTCCAAGGGATACAGTAAACCTGAAGTGAAGCATCGGAATCTAAAACTGGTCTCACACTAAAGGTTCATAACATAGATAGTAAGAAGACTCGGTCTTCTTTTATTGAAGTCGGCATTGTGCCTTTTGTATTTAATTCTAATGCAATTTCTGTGTTTCATCGTCAATAAGAAGGTCCAAGGGATACAATAAACCTGAAGTGAAGCATCGGAATCTAAAACTGGACTCACAGCGGAGGTTCAAATCATAGAAAGTTAGAGTGTCAGTCCTCTTGTACTTAAGTCAGCATTGTGCCTTATGTATTAAATTCGGATGCAATTTCTGTGTTCCATCGTCAATAAGAAAGTCCAAGGGATACAGTAAACCAGAAGAGAAGCACCGGAATCTAAAACTGGACCTCAGGAGCGGATCAAATCATAGAAAGTTAGAGTGTCAGTCCTCTTGTACTGAAGACGGCATTGTGCTTTTCAATTTAATTCCGATAAAGTTTCTGTGCTTCATCGTCAATAAGAAGGTCCAAGGTATACAGTAATCCTGAAGTGAAGCATTGCAAACTAAAACTGGTCTCACACTAAAGGTTCATAACATAGATAGTAAGAAGAGTCAGTCTTCTTGTACTGAAGTCGGCATTGTGCCTTTTGTGTTTAATTACGATGCAATATCTGTTTTTCATCGTGTATAAGAAGATCCAAAGGATACAGTAAACCTGAATTGAAGCATCGGAATCTAAAACTGGACTCACAGCGGAGGTTCAAATCATAGAAAGTTAGAGTGTCAGTCCTCTTGTACTTAAGTCAGCATTGTGGCTTTTGTATTAAATTACGATCCAATTTCTGTGTTTAATCGTCAGTAAGAAGGTCCAAGGGATACAGTAAACCTGAACTGAGGCATCGGAACCTAAAACTGGTCTCACAGGAGAGGCTCAAATCGTAGAATGTTAGAAGTGTCAGTCAGTTTGTCGTAGAATGTAAGAAGTGTCAGTCCTTTTGTACTTCAGTCGGCATTGTGCCTTTTGTATATAATTCCGATGCAATTTCTGTGTTTCATCGTCAATAAGAAGGTCCAAGGGATACAGTAAACCTGAAGCGAAGCATCGAAATCTAAAACGGGACTCAGAGGAGAGGTTCAAATCATAGAAAGTTACAGTGTCAGTTCTCTTGTACTTAAGTTGGCATTGTGCCTTTGAATTTAATTCCGATGCAATTTCTGTGCTTCATCGTCAATAAGAAGGTCCAAGGTATACAGTAAACCTGTAGTGAAGCATCGGAATCTAAAACTGGACTCACAGGAGAGGTTCAAATCATAGAATGTTAGAGTGTCAGTCCTCTTGTACTTAAGTCGGCATTGTGCCTTTTGAATTTAATTCCGATGCAATATCTGTGCTTCATCGTAATTAAGAAGGCCCAAGGTATACAGTAAACCTGATGTGAAGCATCGGAATCTAAAACTGGACTCACAGGAGAGGTTCAAATCATAGAAAGTTAGGATGTCAGACCTCTTGTACTTAAGTCGGCATTGTGCTTTTTGAATTTAATTCCGATGCAATATCTGTGCTTCATAGTCAATACGAAGGTCCAAGGTATAAAGTAAACCTGAAGTGGAGCATCGGAATCTAAAACTGGACTTACAGGAGAGGTTCAAATCATAGAAAGTTAGAGTGTCAGTCCGCTTGTACTTAGTCGGTATTGTGCCTTTTGAATTTAATTCCGATGTAATTTCTGTGCTTCATCGGCACTAAGAAGGTCCAAGTTATATGGTAAACCTGAAGTGAAGAATCGGAATCTAAAACTGTAATTGCAGGAGAGGTTCAAATCGTAGAAAGTTAGAGTGTCACTCCTCTTGTACTTAATCGGCATTGCGCCTTTTGAATTTAATTCTGATGCAATTTCTGTGTTTCATCGTCAATTAGATGGTACAAGGTATACAGTAAACCTGAAGTGAAGCATCGGAATCTAAAACTGGACTCACGGGAGAGGTTTAAATCATAGAAAGTTAGAGTGTCAGTCCTCTTGTACTTAAGTCGGCATTGTGCCATTTGTATTTAATTCCGATGCAATATCTGTGCTTCATCGTCAATAAGAAGGTCAAATGTATACAGTAAACCTGAAGTGAAGCTACGGAATCTAAAACTGGACTCACAAGAGGGTTTCAAATCATAGAAAGTTAGAGTGTCAGTTCTCTTGTCCTTAAGTCGGCATTGTGCCATTTGCATTTAATTCCGTTGCAATTTCTGTGCTTCATCGTCAATAAGAAGGTCCAAAGTATACAGTAAACCTGAAGTGAAGCATCGGAATCATAAACTGGTCTCACACTAAAGGTTCATAAGATAGATAGTAAGAAGAGTCAGTCTTCTTGTACTGGAGTCGGCATAGTGCCTTTTGTATTTAATTACAGGGCAATTTCTGTGTTTCAACATCAATATGAAGGTCCAAGGGATACAGTAAACCTGAAGTGAAGCATCGGAATCTAAAACTGGTCTCACACTAAAGGTTCATAACATAGATAGTAAGAAGACTCGGTCTTCTTTTATTGAATTCGGCATTGTGCTTTTTGTATTTAATTCCGATGCAATTTCTGTGTTTCATCGTCAATAAGAAGGTCCAAGGGATACAATAAACCTGAAGTGAAGCATCGCAAACTAAAACTGGTCTCACACTAAAGGTTCATAACATAGATAGTACGAAGAGTCAGTCTTCTTGTACTGAAGTCGGCATTGTGCCTTTTGTGTTTAATTACGATGCAATTTCTGTGTTTCATGGTGTATAAGAAGATCCAAAGGATACAGTAAACCTGAATTGAAGCATCGGAATCTAAAACTGGACTCACAGCGGAGGTTCAAATCATAGAAAGTTAGAGTGTCAGTCCTCTTGTACTTAAGTCAGCATTGTGCCTTATGTATTAAATTCGGATGCAATTTCTGTGTTTCATCGTCAATAAGAAAGTCCAAGGGATACAGTAAACCAGAAGAGAAGCACCGGTATCTAAAACTGGACTCCCAGGAACGGATCAAATCATAGAAAGTTAGACTGTCAGTTCTCTTGTACTGAAGTCGGCATTGTGCCTTTTTAATTTAATTCCGATAAAGTTTCTGTGCTTCATCGTCAATAAGAAGGTCCAAGGTAGACAGTAATCCTGAAGTGAAGCATCGAAATCTAAAATTGGACTCACATTAGAGGTTCAAATCATAGAAAGTTAGAGTGTCAGTCCTCTTGTACTGAAGACGGCATTGTGCTTTTTGTATTTAATTACGATGCAATTTCTGTGTTTCATAGTCAATTAGAAGGTGCAAGGGAGACAGTAAACCTGAAGTGATGCATCGGAATCTAAAACTGGTCTCACAGGAAATGTTTTAAACATAGACAGTAAGAAGGGTCAGTCCTCTTGTACATAAGTCGGCATTGTGCCTTTTGTATTAATTTACGATGCAATTTCTGTGTTTAATCGTCAATAAAAAGGTCCAAGGGTTACAGTAAACCTGAAGTGAAGCATCGGAATTTAAAACCGGTCTCACAGGAGAGGCTCAAATCGTAGAATGTAAGAAGTGTCAGTCCTTTTGTCGTAGAATGTAAGAAGTGTCAGTCCTTTTTTACTTAGGTCGGCATTGTGCCTTTTGTTTTAATACCGATGCAATTTCTGTGTTTCATCGTCAATAATAAGGTCCAAGGGATACAGTAAAGCTGAAGTGAAGCATCGGAATCTAAAACTGGACTCAAAGGAGAGGTTCAAATCATAGAAAGTTAGAGTGTCAGTCCTCTTGTACTTAAGTCGGCATTGTGCCTTTTGAATTTAATTCCGATGCAATTTCTGTGTTTCACCGGCAATAAGAATTTCCAAGATATACAGTAAACCTGAAGTGAAGCATCGGAATCTAATACTGGACTCACAGGAGAGGTTCAAATCATAGAATGTTAGAGTGTCAGTCCTCTTGTACTTAAGTCGGCATTGTGCCTTTTGTATTAAATTCGGATGCAATTTCTGTGTTTCATCGTCAATAAGAAAGTCCAAGGGATACAGTAAGCTTGAAGAGAAGCATCGGAATCTAAAACTGGACTCACAGGAGCGGATCAAGTCATAGAAAGTTAGAGTGTCAGTCCTCTTGTACTGAAGACGGCATTGTGCTTTTCAATTTAATTCCGATAAAGTTTCTGTGCTTCATCGTCAATAAGAAGGTCCAAGGTAAACAGTAATCCTGAAGTGAAGCATCGGAATCTAAAATTGGACTCACAGGAGATGTTCAAATCATAGAAAGTTACAGTGTCAGTCCTCTTGTGCTGAAGTCGGCATTGTGCCTTTCGTATTTAATTACGATGCAATTTCTGTGTTTCATAGTCAATTAGAAGGTGCAAGGGATACAGTAAACGAGAAGTGATGAATCGGAATCTAAAACTGGTCTCACAGGAAAGGTTTTAAACATAGACAGTAGGATGGGTCAGTCCTCTTGTACTTAAGTCGGCATTGTGTCTTTTGTATTTAATTACGATGCCATTTCTGTGTTTAATCGTCAATAAGAAGGTCCAAGGGATACAGTAAACCTGTAGTGAAGCATCGGAATCTAAAACTGGTCTCACAGGAGAGGTTCAAATCATAGAAAGTTAGAGTGTCAGTCCTATTGTACTTATGTCGGCATTGTGCCTTTTGAATTTAATTCCGACACAATTTCTGTGTTTCATCGTCAATAAGAATGTCCAAGGTATACAGTAAACCTGAAGTGAAGCATCGGAATCTAAAACTGGACTCACAGGACAGGTTCAAATCATAGAATGTTAGAGTGTCAGTCCACTTGTACTTAAGTCGGCATTGTGCTTTTTGAATATAATTCCGAAGCAATTTCTGTGCTTCATAGTCAATAAGAAGATCCAAGGGATACAGTTAACCTGAAGTGAAGCATCGGAATCTAAAACTGGACTCATATTAGAGGTTCAAAACACAGAAAATTGGAGTGTCACTCCTCTTGTACTTAAGTTGGCATTGTGCCTTTGAATTTAATTCCGATGCAATTTCTGTGCTTCATCTTCAATAAGAAGGTCCAAGGTATACATTAAACCTGAAGTGGAGCATCGGAATCTAAAACTGGACTCACAGGAGAAGTTCAAATCATAGAAAGTTAGAGTGTCAGTCCGCTTGGACTTAGTCGGCATTGTGCCTTTTGAATTTAATTCCGTTGCAATTTCTGTGCTTCATCGTCAATAAGACGGTCCAAGGTATATAGTAAACCTCGAGTGAAGCATCGGTATCTAAAACTGGACTCACAGCAGAGGTTCAAATCATAGAAAGTAGGAGTGTCAGTCCTCTTGTACTTAAGTCGGCATTGTGCCTTTTGTATTAAATTCGGATGCAATTTCTGTGTTCATCGTCAATAAGAAAGTCCTAGAGATACAGTAAACCAGAAGTGAAGCATCGGAATCTAAAACTGGACTCACAGCAGCGGATCAAATCATAGAAAGTTAGAGTGTCAGTTCTCTTGTACTGAAGTCGGCATTGTGAGTTTTCAATTTAATTCCGACAAAGTTTCTGTGCTTCATCGTCAATAAGAAGGTCCAAGGTATACAGTAATTCTGAAGTGAAGCATCGGAATCTAAAATTCTACTCACAGGAGAGGTTCAAATCATAGAAAGTTAGAGTGTCAGTCCTCTTGAACTGATGTCGGCATTCTGCATTTTGAATTTAATTGCGATGCAATTTCTGAGTTTCATAGTCGATTAGAAGGTGCAAGGGATACAGTAAACCTGAAGTGATGCATCGGAATCTAAAACTGGTCTCACAGGAAAGGTTTTAAACATAGACAGTAAGATGGGTCAGTCCTCTTGTACTTAAGTCGGCATTGTGCTTTTTGTATTAAATTACGATGCAATTTCTGTGTTTAATCGTCAGTAAGAAGGTCCAAGGGATACAGTAAACCTGAAGTGAGGAATCGGAACCTAAAACTGGTCTCACAGGAGAGGCTCAAATCGTAGAATGTTAGAAGTGGCAGTCCTATTCTCGTAGAATGTAAGAAGTGTCAGTCCTTTTGTACATAAGTCGGCATTGTGCCTTTTGTATATAATTCCGATGCAATTTCTGTGTTTCATCGTCAATAAGAAGGTCCAAGGGGTACGGTAAACCTGTAGTGAAGCATCGGAATCTAAAACTGGACTCACAGGAGAGGTTCAAATGATAGAAAGTTAGAGTGTCAGTCCTCTTGTACTTAAGTCAGCATTGTGCCTTTTGAATTTAATTCCGTTGCAATTTCTGTGTTTCATCGGCAATAAGAATGTCCAAGGTATACAGTAAACCTGAAGTGAAGCATCGAAAACTAAAACTGGACTCACAGGAGAGGTTCAAATCATAGAATGTTAGAGTGTCAGTCCTCTTGTACTTAAGTCGGCATTGTGCCTTTTGAATTTAGTTCCGATGCAATTTCTGTGCTTCATCGTCATTAAGAAGGTCCAAGGTATACAGTAAACCTGAAATGAAGCATCGGAATCTAAAACTGGACTCACAGGAGAGGTTCAAATCATAGAAAGTTAGGGTGTCAGTCCTCTTGTACTTAAGTTGGCATTGTGCTTTTTGAATTTTTATTCCGATGCAATTTCTGTGCTTCATAGTCAATACGAAGGTCCAAGGTATACAGGAAACCTGAAGTGGAGCATCGGAATCTAAAACTGGACTTACAGGAGAGGTTCATATCATAGAAAGTTAGAGTGTCTGTCCACTTGTACTTAGTCGGTATTGTGCCTCTTGAATTTATTTCCGATGCAATTTCTGTGCTTCATCGTCACTAAGAAGGTCCAAGGTATATGGTAAACCTGAAGTGAAGAATCGGAATCTAAAACTGTACTCGCCGAAGAGGTTCAAATCATAGAATGTTAGAGCGTCACTCCTCTTGCACTTAATCGGCATTGTGCCTTTTGAATTTAATTCCGATGCAATTTCTGTGTTTCATCGTCAATAAGATGGTCCAAGGTATATAGTAAACCTGAAGTGAGGCATCGGAATCTAAAACTGGACTCACAGGAGCGGATCAAATCATTGCAAGTTAGAGTGTCAGTCTTCTTGTACTTAAGTCGGCATTGTGCCTTTTCAATTTAATTCCGATAAAGTTTCTGTGCTTCATCGTCAATAAGAAGGTCCAAGGTATACAGTAATCCTGAAGTGAAGCATCGGGATCTAAAATTGGACTCACAGGAGAGGTTCAAATCATAGAAAGTTACAGTGTCAGTCCTCTTGTACTGAAGTCGGCATTTTGCCTTTCGTATTTAATTACGATGCAATCTCTGTGTTTCATAGTCAATTAGAAGGTGCAAGGGATACAGTAAACCTGAAGTGAACCATCGGAGTCTAAAACTGGACTCACAGGAGGGATTCAAATCATTGAAAGTTTGAGTGTCAGTCCTGTTGTACTTAAGTCTGCAATGTGCCTTTTGAATTTATTTCCGATGCAATTTCTGTGTTTCATCGTCAATAAGAAGGTCCAAGGGATATAGTACACCTGATGTGAAGCTTCGGAATCTAAAACTGGACTCACCGGAGAGGTTCTAAACATAGACAGTAAGAAGAGTCAGTCCTCTTGTACTTAAGTCGGCAATGTGCATTTTGTATTAAAGTCGGATGCAATTTCTGTGTTTCATGATCAATAAGAAGGTCCAAGGGATACAGTAAACCTGAAGTGAAGCATCGGAATCTAAAACCGGTCTCACAGGAGAGGTTCAAATGATAGTATGTATGAAGTGTCAGTCCTCTTTTACTTAAGTCGGCATGGTGATTTTTGTATTTAATTCCAAAGCAATTTCTGTGTTTCATCGTCAATAAGAAGGTCCAAGTGATACAGTAAGCCTGTAGTGAAGCATCGGAATCTAAAACAGGACACACAGCAGAGGTTCAAATCATAGAAAGTTAGGGTGTCAGTCCTCTGGTACTTAAGTCCGCATTGTATTTTTTGAATTTAATTCCGATGCAATTTCTGTGCTTCATAGTCAATAAGAAGGTCCAAGGTATACAGTAAACCTGAAGTGGAGCATCGGAATATAAAACTGGACTTACAGGAGAGGTTCAAATCATAGAAAGTTAGAGGGTCAGTCCTCTTGTACTTAAGTCGGCATTGTGCCTTTTGTATTAAATTACGTTGCAATTTCTGTGTTTAATCGTCAATAAGAAAGTCCAAGGAATACAGTAAGCCTGAAGTGAAGCATCGGAATCTAAATCTAGTCTCACACTAAAGGTTCATAACATAGATAGTAGGAAGTGTCAGTCTTCTTGTACTGAAGTCGGCATTGTGCCTTTTTTATTTAATTACGATGGAATTTCTGTGTTTCATAGTCAATTACAAGGTGCATGGGATACAGTAAACCTGAAGTGATGCATCGGAATCTAATACTGGTCTCACAGGAAACGTTTTAAACATAGACAGTAAGAAGAGTAAGTCCCCTTGTACTTAAGTCGGCTTTGTGCCTTTTGTATTAACTTACGACGCAATTTCTGTGTTTAATCGTCAATAAGAAGGTCCAAGGGATACAGTTAACCTGAAGTAAAGCGTCGGAATCTAAAACCGGTCTCACAGCAGAGGCTCAAATCGTAGAATGTAAGAAGTGTCAGTCCTTTTGTAGTTAAGTCGGCATTGTGCTTTTTGTATTTAATTCCGATGAAATTTCTGTGTTTCATCGTCAATAAGAAGGTCCAAGGGATACATTAAACCTGAAGTGAAGCATCGGAATCTAAAACTGGACTCAAAGGAAAGGTTCATATCATTGAAAGTTACAGTGTCAGTCCTCTTTTACTTTAGTCAGCATTGTGCCTTTGAATTTAATTCCGATGCAATTTCTGTGCTTCATCGTCAATAAGAAGGTCCAAGGTACACAGTAAACCCGAAGTGAAGCATCGGAATCTAAAACTGGACTCACAGGAGAGGTTCAAATCATAGAAAGTTAGAGTGTAAGTCCTCTTGTACTTAAGTCGGCATTGTGCCTTTTGAATTTAATTCCGATGCAATTTCTGTGTTTCATCGTCAACAAGAATGTCCAAGGTATACAGTAAACCTGAAGTGAAGCATCGGAATCTAAAACTGGACTCACAGGAGAGGTTCAAATCATAGAAAAATAGAGTGTCAGTCCTCTTGTACATAAGTCGGCATTGTGGCTATTGAATTTAATTCCGATGCAATTTCAGTACTTCATCGTCAATAAGAAGGTCCAAGGTATACAGTAAACCTGAAGTGAAGCATCGGAATCTACAACTGGTCTCACAGGAGAGGTTCAAATCGTAGAAATTTAGAGTGTCAGTCCTCTTGTACTTAAGTCGTCATTGTGCCTTTTGTATTAAATTCGGATGCAATTTCTGTGTTTCATCGTCAACAACAAGGTCCAAGGGATACAGTAAACCTGAAGTGAAGCATCGGAATCTAAAACTGGACTCACAGGTGCGGATGAAATCAGAGTAAGTTAGAGTGTCAGTCCTCTTGTACTTATGTCGGCATTGTGCCTTTGGAATTTAATTCCGATGCAATTTCTCTGTTTCATCGTCAATACGAAGGTCCAAGGTGTACGGTAAACCAGAAGTGAAGCATCGGAATCTAAAACTGGACTCACAGGAGAGGTTTAATTCATAGAAAGTTTAAGTGTCAGTCCTCTTGTACTTAAGTCGGCATTGTGCCTTTTGTATTAAATTCGGATCCAATTTCTGTGCTTCATCGTCAATCAGAAGGTCCAAGGGATACAGTAAACCTGAAGTGAAGCATCGGAATCTAAAACCGGTCTCACAGGAGAGGTTCAAATCATAGAATGTAAGAAGTGTCAGTCCTCTTGTACTTAAGTCGGCATTGTGCCTTTTGAATTTAATTCCGATGCAATTTCTGTGTTTCATCGTCAATGAGAAGGTCCAAGGGATACAGTAAACCTGAACTGAAGGTCCGGAATCTAAAACTGAACTCACAGGAGAGGTTCTAAACATAGGCAGTAAGAAGAGTCAGTCCTCTTGTACCTAAGTCGGCATTGTGCATTTTGTATTTAATTCCGATGCAATTTCTGTGTTTCATCGTCAATAAGAAGGTCCAACTGATACAGTAAACCTGAAGTGAAGCATCGGAATCTATAAGTGGACTCACAGGAGACGTTCAAATTATAGAAAGTTAGAGTGTCAGTCCCCTTGTACTTAAGTCGGCATTGGGCCTTTTCAATTTACTTCCAATTAAATTTCTGTGCTTCATCGTCAATAAGAAGGTCCAAGGTATACAGTAATCCTGAAGTGAAGCATCGGAATCTATAATCGGACCCACAGGAGGGGTTCAAATCATAGCAAGTTAGAGTGTCAGTCCTCTTGTACTTAAGTCGGCATTGTGCCTTTTGAATTTAATTCCGATGCCATTTCTGTGTTTCATCGTCAACAAGAAGCTCCAAGATATACAGTAGACATGAAGTGAAGCATCGGAATCTAAAACTGGTCTCACAGGAGAGGTTCAATTCATAGAAAGTTGGAGTGTCAGTCCTCTTGTACTTAAGTCGGCATTGTGCTTTTTGAATTTAATTCCGATGCAAATTCTGTGCTTCATCGTCTATAAGAAGGTCCAAGGTATACAGTAAAACTGAAGTCAAGCATCGGAATCCAAAACTGATCTCAAACTAAAGGTTCATATCATAGATAGTAAGAAGAGTCTGTCCTCTTGTACTTAAGTCGGCATTGTGCCTTTTGTATTAAATTTGGATCGAATTTCTGTGTTTCATCGTCAATAAGAAGGTCCAAGGGATACAGTAAACCTGAAGTGAAGCATCGGAATGTAAAACCGGTCTCACAGGAGAGGATCTAATCGTAGAATGTAACAAGTGTCAGTCCTTTTGTACTTAAGTCGTCATTGTGCCTTTTGCATTTAATTCCGATGCAATTTCTGATTTTTCATCGTCAATAAGAAGGTCCAAGGGGACAGTAAACCTGAAGTGAAGCATCGGAGTCTAAAACTGGACTCACAGGAGAGGTTCAAATCATAGAAAGTTGGAGTGTCAGTCATCTTGTACTTAAGTCGGCATTGTGCTTTTTGAGTTTAATTCCGATGCAAAATCTGTGCTTCATCGTCTATAAGAAGGTCCAAGGTATACAGTAAACCTGAAGTCAAGCATCGGAATCTAAAACTGATCTCAAACTAAAGGTTCATATCATAGATAGTAAGAAGAGTCAGTCCTCTTGTACTTAAGTCGGCATTGTGCCTTTTGTATTAAATTCGGATCGAATTTCTGTGTTTCATCGTCAATAAGAAGGTCCAAGGGATACAGTAAACCTGAAGTGAAGCATCGGAATCTAAAACCGGTCTCACAGGAGAGGATCTAATCGTAGAATGTAACAAGTGTCAGTCCTTTTGTACTTAAGTCGTCATTGTGCCTTTTGCATTTAATTCCGATGCAATTTCTGATTTTTCATCGTCAATAAGAAGGTCCAAGGGACAGTAAACCTGAAGTGAAGCATCGGAGTCTAAAACTGGACTCACAGGAGAGGTTCAAATCATAGAAAGTTGGAGTGTCAGTCATCTTGTACTTAAGCCGGCATTGTGCTTTTTGAATTTAATTCCGATGCAAATTCTGTGCTTCATCGTCTATAAGAAGGTCCAAGGTATACAGTAAACCTGAAGTGAAGCATCGGAAACTACAATTGGTCTCAAAGGAGAGGTTCAAATCATAGAAAGTTAGAGTGTCAGACCTCTTGTACTTAAGTAGACATTGTGCCTTTTGTATTTAATTCCGATGCAATTTCTGTGTTTCATCGTCAACAACAAGGTCCAAGGGATACAGTAAACCTGAAGTGAAGCATCGGAATCTAAAACTGGACTCACAGGTGTGGATGAAATCAGAGTAAGTTAGAGTGTCAGTCCTCTTGTACTTATGTCGGCATTGTGCCTTTGGAATTTAATTCCGATGCAATTTCTCTGTTTCATCGTCAATACGAAGGTCCAAGGTGTACGGTAAACCAGAAGTGAAGCATCGGAATCTAAAACTGGACTCACAGGAGAGGTTTAATTCATAGAAAGTTTAAGTGTCAGTCCTCTTGTACTTAAGTCGGCATTGTGCCTTTTGTATTAAATTCGGATCCAATTTCTGTGCTTCATCGTCAATCAGAAGGTCCAAGGGATACAGTAAACCTGAAGTGAAGCATCGGAATCTAAAACCGGTCTCACAGGAGAGGTTCAAATCATAGAATGTAAGAAGTGTCAGTCCTCTTGTACTTAAGTCGGCATTGTGCCTTTTGAATTTAATTCCGATGCAATTTCTGTGTTTCATCGTCAATGAGAAGGTCCAAGGGATACAGTAAACCTGAACTGAAGGTCCGGAATCTAAAACTGAACTCACAGGAGAGGTTCTAAACATAGGCAGTAAGAAGAGTCAGTCCTCTTGTACCTAAGTCGGCATTGTGCATTTTGTATTTAATTCCGATGCAATTTCTGTGTTTCATCGTCAATAAGAAGGTCCAACTGATACAGTAAACCTGAAGTGAAGCATCGGAATCTATAAGTGGACTCACAGGAGACGTTCAAATTATAGAAAGTTAGAGTGTCAGTCCCCTTGTACTTAAGTCGGCATTGGGCCTTTTCAATTTACTTCCAATTAAATTTCTGTGCTTCATCGTCAATAAGAACGTCCAAGGTATACAGTAATCCTGAAGTGAAGCATCGGAATCTATAATCGGACCCACAGGAGGGGTTCAAATCATAGCAAGTTAGAGTGTCAGTCCTCTTGTACTTAAGTCGGCATTGTGCCTTTTGAATTTAATTCCGATGCCATTTCTGTGTTTCATCGTCAACAAGAAGCTCCAAGATATACAGTAGACATGAAGTGAAGCATCGGAATCTAAAACTGGTCTCACAGGAGAGGTTCAATTCATAGAAAGTTGGAGTGTCAGTCCTCTTGTACTTAAGTCGGCATTGTGCTTTTTGAATTTAATTCCGATGCAAATTCTGTGCTTCATCGTCTATAAGAAGGTCCAAGGTATACAGTAAAACTGAAGTCAAGCATCGGAATCCAAAACTGATCTCAAACTAAAGGTTCATATCATAGATAGTAAGAAGAGTCTGTCCTCTTGTACTTAAGTCGGCATTGTGCCTTTTGTATTAAATTTGGATCGAATTTCTGTGTTTCATCGTCAATAAGAAGGTCCAAGGGATACAGTAAACCTGAAGTGAAGCATCGGAATCTAAAACCGGTCTCACAGGAGAGGATCTAATCGTAGAATGTAACAAGTGTCAGTCCTTTTGTACTTAAGTCGTCATTGTGCCTTTTGCATTTAATTCCGATGCAATTTCTGATTTTTCATCGTCAATAAGAAGGTCCAAGGGGACAGTAAACCTGAAGTGAAGCATCGGAGTCTAAAACTGGACTCACAGGAGAGGTTCAAATCATAGAAAGTTGGAGTGTCAGTCATCTTGTACTTAAGTCGGCATTGTGCTTTTTGAGTTTAATTCCGATGCAAAATCTGTGCTTCATCGTCTATAAGAAGGTCCAAGGTATACAGTAAACCTGAAGTCAAGCATCGGAATCTAAAACTGATCTCAAACTAAAGGTTCATATCATAGATAGTAAGAAGAGTCAGTCCTCTTGTACTTAAGTCGGCATTGTGCCTTTTGTATTAAATTCGGATCGAATTTCTGTGTTTCATCGTCAATAAGAAGGTCCAAGGGATACAGTAAACCTGAAGTGAAGCATCGGAATCTAAAACCGGTCTCACAGGAGAGGATCTAATCGTAGAATGTAACAAGTGTCAGTCCTTTTGTACTTAAGTCGTCATTGTGCCTTTTGCATTTAATTCCGATGCAATTTCTGATTTTTCATCGTCAATAAGAAGGTCCAAGGGACAGTAAACCTGAAGTGAAGCATCGGAGTCTAAAACTGGACTCACAGGAGAGGTTCAAATCATAGAAAGTTGGAGTGTCAGTCATCTTGTACTTAAGCCGGCATTGTGCTTTTTGAATTTAATTCCGATGCAAATTCTGTGCTTCATCGTCTATAAGAAGGTCCAAGGTATACAGTAAACCTGAAGTGAAGCATCGGAAACTACAATTGGTCTCAAAGGAGAGGTTCAAATCATAGAAAGTTAGAGTGTCAGACCTCTTGTACTTAAGTAGACATTGTGCCTTTTGTATTTAATTCCGATGCAATATCTGTGTTTCATCGTCAATAAGAAGGTCCAGGGTATACAGAAAACCTGAAGTGAAGCATCGGAATCTAAAACTGGTCTCAAACTAAAGGTTCATAACATAGATAGTAAGAAGAGTCAGTCTTCTTGTACTGAAGTCGGCATTGTTCCTTTTGTATTTAATTACGATGCAATTTGTGTGTTTCATAGTCAATTAGAAGGTGCAAGGGATACAGAAAACCTGAAGTGAAGCATCGGAACCTAAAACCGGGCTCACAGGAGAGGATCAAATCGTAGAATGTAAGAAGTGTCTGTCATTTTGTAGTAAAGTCGGCATTGTGCATTTTTTATTTAATTCCGATGCAATTTCTGTGTTTCATCGTCAATAATGAGGACCAAGGGATACAGAAAACCTGAAGTGAAGCATCGGAACCTAAAACCGGGCTCACAGGAGAGGATCAAATCGTAGAATGTAAGAAGTGTCAGTCCTTATGTACTTAAGTCGGCATTATGCGTTTTGTATTTAATTCCGATGCAATTTCTGTGTTTCATCGTCAATAAGAAGGTCCAAGGGATACAGTAAACATGAAGTGAAGCATCGGAATCTAAAACTGGACACACAGGAGAGGTTTAAATAATAGAAAGTTAGAGTGACAGTCCTCTTGTACTTAAGTCGGCATTGTGCCTTTTGTATTAGATTCGGATGCAATTTCTGTGTTTCATCGTCAATAAGGAGGTGAAAGGGATACAGTAAATCTGAAGTGAAGCATCGGAATCTAAAACTGGACTCACAGGAGAGGTTCAAATCATAGAAAGTTAGAGTGTCGGTCCTCTTGTACTTAAGTCGGCATTTTGAATTTTGAATTTAATTCCGATGCAATTTCTGTGCTTCATCGTCAATAAGAAGGTCCAACGGATACAGTAAACCTGAAGTGAAGCATCGGAATCTAAAACTGGCTCACAGGAGAGGTTCTAAACATAGACAGTAAGAAGAGTCAGTCCTCTTGCACTTAAGTCGGCATTGTGCATTTTGTATTTAAATCCAATGCAAATTCTGTGTTTCATCGTCAATAAGAAGGTCCAAGGGATACAGTAAACCTGAAGTGAAGCATCGGAATCTATAACTGGTCTCAAACTAAAGGTTCATATCATAGATAGTAAGAAGAGTCAGTCCTCTTGTACTTAAGTCGGCATTGTGCCTTTTGTATTAAATTCGGATCCAATTTCTGTGTTTCATCGTCAATAAGAAGGTCCAAGGGATACAGTAAACCTGAAGTGAAGCATCGGAATCTAAAACCGGTCTCACAGGAGAGGATCAAATCGTAGAATGTAAGAATTGTCAGTCCTTTTGTACTTAAGTCGTCAATGTGCCTTTTGCATTTAATTCCGATGCAATTTCTGTCTTTCATCGTCAACAAGAATATCCAAGGGATACAGTAAACCTGAAGTGAAGCTTCGGAATCTAAAGCTGGTCTCAAACTAAAGGTTCATATCATAGATGGTAAGAAGAGTCAGTCCTCTTGTACTTAAGTCGGCATTGTGCCTTTTGTATTAAATTCGGATCCAATTTCTGTGTTTCATCGTCAATAAGAAGGTCCAAGGGATACAGTAAACCTGAAGTGAAGCATCGGAATCTAAAACCGGTCTCACAGGAGAGGATCAAATCGTAGAATGTAAGAATTGTCAGTCCTTTTGTACTTAAGTCGTCATTGTGCCTTTTGCATTTAATTCCGATGCAATTTCTGTGTTTCATCATCAATAAGAAGGTCCAAGGGATACAGTAAACCTGAATTGAAGCATCGGAATCTAAAACTGGACTCACAGGAGAGGTTCTAATCATAGAAAGTTAGAGTGTCAGTCCTCTTATACCTAAGTCGGCATTGTGCTTTTTGAATTTAATTCCGGTGCAAATTCTGTGCTTCATCGTCTATAAGAAGGTCCAAGGTATACAGTAAACCTGAAGTGAAGCATCGGAATCTAAAATTGGTCTCAAAGGAGAGGTTCAAATCATAGAAAGTTAGAGTGTCAGACCTCTTGTACTTAAGTAGGCATTGTGCCTTTTGTATTTAATTCCGATGCAATCTCTGTGTTTCATCGTCAATAAGAAGGTCCAAGGTATACAGAAAACCTGAAGTGAAGCATCGGAATCTAAAACTGGTCTCAAACTAATGGTTCATAACATAGATAGTAAGAAGAGTCAGTCTTCTTGTACTGAAGTCGGCATTGTGCCTTTTGTATTTAATTACGATGCAATTTGTGTGTTTCATAGTCAATTAGAAGGTGCAAGGGATACAGTAAACCTGAAGTGAAGCATCGGAACCAAAAACCGGGCTCACAGGAGCGGATCAAATCGTAGAATGTAAGAAGTGTCTGTCCTTTTGTAGTAAAGTCGGCATTGTGCCTTTTGTATTTAATTCCGATGCAATTTCTGTGTTTCATCGTCAATAAGGAGGTCCAAGGGATACAGTAAACCTGAAGTGAAGCATCGGAACCTAAAACCGGGCTCACAGGAGAGGATCAAATCGTAGAATGTAAGAAGTGTCAGTCCTTATGTACTTAAGTCGACATTGTGCCTTTTGTATTTAATTCCGACGCAATTTCTGTGGTTCATCGTCAATAAGAAGGTCCAAGGGATACAGTAAAGCTGAAGTGAAGCATCGGAATCAAAAACTGGACTCACAGGAGAGGTTCAAATCATAGAAAGTTAGAGTGTCAGTCCTCTTGTACTTAAGTCGTCATTGTGCCTTTTGTATTAGATTCGGATGCAATTTCTGTGTTTCATCGTCAATAAGGAGGTCCAAGGGATACAGTAAACCTGAAGTGAAGCATCGGAATCTAAAACTGGACTCACAGGAGAGGTTCAATTCATAGAAAGTTAGAGCGACGGTCCTCTTGTACTTAAGTCGGCATTTTGAATTTTGAATTTAATTCCGACGCAATTTCTGTGCTTCATCGTCAATACGAAGGTCCAACGGATACAGTAAACCTGAAGTGAAGCATCGGAAACTAAAACTGGACTCACAGGAGAGGTTCTAAACATAGACAGTAAGAAGAGTCAGTCCTCTTGTACTTAAGTCGGCATTGTGCATTTTGTATTTAATTCCAATGCAAATTCTGTGTTTCATCGCCAATAAGAAGGTCCAAGGGATACAGTTAACCTGAAGTGAAGCATCGGAAACGATAACTGGACTCACAGGAGAGGTTTAAATCATAGAAAGTTAGTGTCAGTCCCCATGTACTTAAGTCGCCATTGTGCCTCTTCAATTTGCTTCCGATTAAATTTCTGTGCTTCATCGTCAATAAGAAGGTCCAAGGTATACAGTAATCCTGAAGTGAAGCATCGGAATCTATAATCGGGCTCACAGGAGAGGTTCAAATCATGGAAAATTAGAGTGTCAGTCCTCTTGTACTTAAGTCGGCATTGTGCCTTTTGAATTTAATTCCGATGCAATTTCTGTGTTTCATCGTCAACAAGAAGGTCCAAGGGATACAGTAAACCTGAAGTGAAGCATCGGAATCTAAAACTGGTCTCAAACTAAAGGTTCATATCATAGATAGTAAGAAGAGTATGTCCTCTTGTACTTGAGTCGTCATTGTGCCTTTTGCATTTAATTCCGGTGCAATTTCTGTGCTTCATCGTCAATTAGTAGGTCCAAGGGATACAGTAAACCTGAAGTGAAGCATCGGAAACTAAAACTGGACTCACAGGAGAGGCTCAAATCATAGGAAGTTAGAGTGTCAGTCCTCTTGTACTTAAGTCGGCATTGTGCCTTTTGTATTTAATTTCGATGCAATCTCTGTGTTTCATCGTCAATAAGAAGGTCCACGGTATACAGTAAACCTGAAGTGAAGCATCGGAATCTAAAACTGGTCTCAAACTAAAGGTTCATAACATAGATAGTAAGAAGAGTCAGTCTTCTTGTACTGAAGTCGGCATTGTGGCCTTTGTATTTAATTACGATGCAATTTGTGTGTTTCATAGTCAATTAGAAGGTGCAAGGGATACAGTAAACCTGAAGTGAAGCATCGGAATCTAAAACCGGGCTCACAGAGAGGATCACATCGTAGAATGTAAGAAGTGTCTGTCCTTCTGTAGTAAAGTCGGCATTGTGCCTCTTGTATTTAATTCCGATGCAATTTCTGTGTTTCATCGTCAATAAGGAGGTCCAAGGGATAAAGTAAACCTGAAGTGAAGCATCGGAACCTAAAACCGGGCTCACAGGAGAGGATTAAATCGTCGAATGTTAGAAGTGTCAGTCCTTATGTACTTAAGTCGGCATTATGCCTTTTGTATTTACTTCCGATGCAATTTGTGTGTTTCATCGTCAATAAGAAGGTTCAAGGGATACAGTAAACCTGAAGTGAAGCATCGGAATCTAAAACTAGACTCACAGGAGAGGTTCAAATCATAGAAAGTTAGAGTGTCAGTCCTCTTGTACTTAAGTCGGCATTGTGCCTTTTGTATTAGATTCGGATGCAATTTCTGTGTTTCATCGTCAATAAGGAGGTCCATGGGATACAGTAAACCTGAAGTGAAACATCGGAATCTAAAACTGGACTCACAGGAGAGGTTCAAATCATAGAAAGTTAGAATGTCGGTCCTCTTGTACTTAAGTCGGCATTTTGAATTTTGAGTTTAATTCCAATGCAATTTCTGTGCTTCATCGTCAATAAGAAGGTCCAACGGATACAGTAAACCTGAAGTGAAGCATCGGAATCTAAAACTCGACTCACAGGAGAGGTTCTAAACATAGACAGTAAGAAGAGTCAGTCCTCTTGTACTTAAGTCGGGATTGTGCATTTTGTATTTAATTCCAATGCAAATTCTGTGTTTCATCGTCAATAAGAAGGTTCAAGGGATACAGTTAACCTGAAGTGAAGCATCGGAATCTATAACTGCACTCACACGAGTGGTTTAAATCATAGAAAGTTAGAGTGTCAGTCCCCATATACTTAAGTCGGCATTGTGCCTTTTCAATTTTATTCCGATAAAATATCTGTGCTTCGACGTCAATAAGAAGGTACAAGGTATACAGTCATCCTGAGGTGAAGCATCGAAATGTAAAATTGGACTCACAGGAGAGGTTCATATCATAGAAAGTTAGACTGTCAGTCCTCTTGTACTTAGGTCGGCATTGTGCCTTTCGAATTTCATTCAGATGCAATTTCTGTGTTTCATCGTCAACAAGAAGGTACTAGGTATACACTAAACCTGAAGTGATACATCGGAATCTAAAACTGGACTCACAGGAGAGGTTCTAAACATAGACAGTGAGAAGAGTCAGTCCTCTTGTACTTAAGTCATCATTGTGCATTTTGTATTTAATTCCGATGCAATTTCTGTGTTTCATCGTCAATAAGAAGGTCAAAGGGATACAGTAAACCTGCAGTGAAGCATCGGAATCTATAACTGGACTCACAGGAGAGGTTCCAATCATAGAAAGTTAGAGTGTCAGTCCCCTTCTACTTATGTCGGCATTGTGCCTTTTCAATTTACTTCCGATTAAATTTCTGTGCTTCATCGTCAATAGGAAGGTCCATGGTATACAGTAATCCTGAAGTGAAGCATCGGATTCTATAATCGGACTCACAGGAGAGGTTCAAATCATAGAAAGTTACGGTGTCAGTCCCATTATACTTAACTCGGCATTGTGCCTTTTGTATTAATTTCGGATGCAATATCAGGGCTTCATTGACCATAAGAAGGTCCAAGGGATACAGTAAACCTGAAGTGAAGCATCGGTATCTAAAACTGGTCTCAAACTAAAGGTTCATAACATAGATAGTTAGAAGAGTCAGTGTTCTTGTACTGAAGTCGGCATTGTGCCTTTTGTATTTAATTACGATGCAATTTCTGTGTTTCATCGTCAATAAGAAGGTCCAAGGAATACAGTAAACCTGAAGTGAAGCATCGGAATCTAAAACTGGACTCACAGGAGACGTTCAAATCATAGAAAGTTAGAGTGTCTGTCCTTTTGTACTTAAACCGGCAATGTGCCTTTTGAGTTTAATCCCGATGCAATTTCTGTGCTTCATTGTCAATAAGAACGTCCAAAGTATACAGCAAACCTGAAGTGAAGCATCGGAATCTAAAATTGGACCCAAAGGAGAGGTTCAAATCATAGAAAGTTAGAGAGTCAGTCCTCTTGTACTTAAGTCGACATTGTGCCTATCGAATTTAATTCCGATGCAATTTCTGTGTATCATCGTCAACAAGAAGGTCCTAAGTATACAGTAACCCTGAAGTGAAGCATCGGAATCCAAAACTGGACTCACAGGAGAGGTTAAAATCATAGAAATTTAGAGTGTCAGTACTCTTGTACTTAAGTCGGCATTGGGCCTTTTGTATTAAATTCGGATGCAATTTCTGTGTTTCATCGTCTATAAGGAGGTCCAAGGGATACAGTAAGCCTGAAGTGAAGCATAGGAATCTAAAACTGGACTAACAGGAGAGGTTCATATCATAGAAAGTTAGAGTGTCGGTCCTCTTGTACTTTAGTTGGCATTGTGCCTTTTGTATTAAATTCGAATGCAATATCTGTGTTTTATCGTCAATAAGAAGGTCCAAGGGATACAGTAAACCTGAAGTGAAGCATCGGAATTTAAAACTGGACTCACAGGAGAGTATCATATCATAGAAAGTTAGAATGTCAGTCCTCTTGTACTTATGTCGGCATTGAGCGATTTGAATTTAATTCTGATGCAATTTCTGTGTTTCATCGTCAATAAGAAGGTCCAAGGGATACAGTAAACCTGAAGTGAAGCATCGGAATCTAAAACTGGTCTCACAGGAGAGGCTCCAAACATAGACAGTAAGAAGAGTAAGTCCTCTTGTACTTAAGTCGGCATTGTGACTTTTGTATTAAATTCGGATGCAATTTCTGTGTTTCATCGTCAATAAGAAGGTCCAAGGGATACAGTAAACCTGAAGTGAAGCATCGGAATCTAAAACTGGACGCACAGGAGAGGTTCAAATCATAGAAAGTTAGATTGTTAGTCCTCTTGTACTTAAGTCGGCATTGTGCCTTGTGAATTTAATTACGATGCCATTTCTGTGTTTCATCGTCAATAAGAAGGTCCAACGTATACAGTGAACCTGAAGTGAAGCATCGGAATCTAAAACTGGACTCAGAGAAGAGGTTCAAATCATAGAAAGTTTGAGTGTCAGTCCTCTTGTCCTTAAGTCGGCATTGTGACTTTTGTATTAAATTCGGATGCAATTTCTGTGTTTCATCGACAATAAGAAGGTCCAAGGGATACAGTAATCCCGAAGTAAAGCATCGGAATCTAAAACTGGACTCACAGGGGAGGTTCAAATCATAGACAGTTAGAGTGTTAGTCCTCTTGTACTTAAGTCGGCATTGTGCAGTTTGTATTAAATTCGGATGCAATTTCTGCGCTTCATTATCAATAAGAAGGTCCAAGGTATAAAGTAAACTTGAAGTGAAGCATCGGAATCTAAAAATGGACTCACAGGAGAGGTTCATATCATAGAAAGTGAGATTGTCAGTCCTCTTGTACTTTAGTCGGGATTGTGCCTTTTGAATTTAGTTCCGATGCAATTTCTGTGCTTCATCGTCAATAAGACGGTCCATGGTATACAGTAAACCTGAAGTGAAGCATCGGGATCTAAAACTGGACTCACAGGAGAGGTTAAAATCATAGAAATTTAGAGTGTCAGTACTCTTGTACTTAAGTCGGCATTGGGCCTTTTGTATTAAATTCGGATGCAATTTCTGTGTTTCATCGTCTATAAGGAGGTCCAAGGGATACAGTAAGCCTGAAGTGAAGCATAGGAATCTAAAACTGGACTAACAGGAGAGGTTCATATCATAGAAAGTTAGAGTGTCGGTCCTCTTGTACTTTAGTTGGCATTGTGCCTTTTGTATTAAATTCGAATGCAATATCTGTGTTTTATCGTCAATAAGAAGGTCCAAGGGATACAGTAAACCTGAAGTGAAGCATCGGAATTTAAAACTGGACTCACAGGAGAGTATCATATCATAGAAAGTTAGAATGTCAGTCCTCTTGTACTTATGTCGGCATTGTGCGATTTGAATTTAATTCCGATGCAATTTCTGTGTTTCATCGTCAATAAGAAGGTCCAAGGGATACAGTAAACCTGAAGTGAAGCATCGGAATCTAAAACTGGACTCAAAGGAAAGGTTCATATCATTGAAAGTTACAGTGTCAGTCCTCTTTTACTTTAGTCAGCATTGTGCCTTTGAATTTAATTCCGATGCAATTTCTGTGCTTCATCGTCAATAAGAAGGTCCAAGGTACACAGTAAACCCGAGGTGAAGCATCAGAATCTAAAACTGGACTCACAGGAGAGGTTCAAATCATAGAAAGTTAGATTGTTAGTCCTCTTGTACTTAAGTCGGCATTGTGCCTTGTGAATTTAATTACGATGCCATTTCTGTGCTTCATCGTCAATAAGAAGGTCCAAGGTGTACAGTAAACCTGAAGTGAAGCATCGGAATCTAAAACTGGTCTCACAGGAGAGGCTCCAAACATAGACAGTAAGAAGAGTAAGTCCTCTTGTACTTAAGTCGGCATTGTGACTTTTGTATTAAATTCGGATGCAATTTCTGTGTTTCATCGTCAATAAGAAGGTCCAAGGGATACAGTAAACCTGAAGTGAAGCATCGGAATCTAAAACTGGACGCACAGGAGAGGTTCAAATCATAGAAAGTTAGATTGTTAGTCCTCTTGTACTTAAGTCGGCATTGTGCCTTGTGAATTTAATTACGATGCCATTTCTGTGTTTCATCGTCAATAAGAAGGTCCAACGTATACAGTGAACCTGAAGTGAAGCATCGGAATCTAAAACTGGACTCAGAGAAGAGGTTCAAATCATAGAAAGTTTGAGTGTCAGTCCTCTTGTCCTTAAGTCGGCATTGTGACTTTTGTATTAAATTCGGATGCAATTTCTGTGTTTCATCGACAATAAGAAGGTCCAAGGGATACAGTAATCCCGAAGTAAAGCATCGGAAACTAAAACTGGACTCACAGGGGAGGTTCTAATCATAGACAGTTAGAGTGTTAGTCCTCTTGTACTTAAGTCGGCATTGTGCAGTTTGTATTAAATTCGGATGCAATTTCTGCGCTTCATTATCAATAAGAAGGTCCAAGGTATAAAGTAAACTTGAAGTGAAGCATCGGAATCTAAAAATGGACTCACAGGAGAGGTTCGTATCATAGAAAGTGAGATTGTCAGTCCTCTTGTACTTTAATCGGGATTGTGCCTTTTGAATTTAGTTCCGATGCAATTTCTGTGCTTCATCGTCAATAAGACGGTCCATGGTATACAGTAAACCTGAAGTGAAGCATCGGGATCTAAAACTGGACTCACAGGAGAGGTTCAAATCATAGAAAGTTAGAGTGTCAGTCCTCTTGTACTAAAGTCGGCATTGTGCCTTTTGAATTAATTTCGGATGCAATTTCCGTGTTTCATCGTCAATTAGAAGGTCCAAGGTATGCTGTAAACCTGAAGTGAAGCATCAGAATCTAAAACTGGTCTCACAGGAAAGGTTCTAAACATAGATATTAAGAAGAGTCAGTCCTGTTGTACTTATATCGGCATTGTGTCTTTTAAATTAAATTCGGATGTAATTTCTGTGTTTCATCGACAATAAGAAGGTCCCACGTGTACAGTAAACCTGAAGTGAAGCATCGGAATCTAAAATTGGACTCACAGGAGAGGTTCTAATCATAGATAGTTAGAGTGTCAGTCCTCTTGTTCTTACGTCGGCATTGTGACTTTTGTATTAAATTCGGATGCAATTTCTGTGCTTCATAGACAATAAGAAGGTCCAAGGGATACAGTAAACCTGAAGTAAAGCATCGGAATCTAAAACTGGACTCACAGGAGTGGTTCAAATCATAGAAAGTTAGAGTGTCAGTCCTCTTGTACTTAAGTCGGCATTGTGCCTTTTGTATTAAATTCGGATGCAATTTCTGTGCTTCATTGTCAATAAGAAGGTCCAAGGTATAATGTAAACTTGAAGTGAAGCATCGGAATCTAAAAGTGGACTCAAAGGAGAGGTTCAAATCATAGAAAGTTAGAGTGGCAGTCCTCTTGTACTCTAGTCGGCATTGTGCCTTTTGAATTTAATTCCGATGCAATTTCTGTGCTTCATCGTCAATAAGAAGGTCCAAGGTATACAGTAAACTTGAAGTGAAGCATCGGGATCTAAAACTTTACTTACAGGAGAGGTTCAAATCATAGAAAGTTAGAATGTCAGTCCTCTTGCTCTTAAGCCGGCATTGTGCCTTTTGTATTAAATTCGGATGCAATTTCTGTGCTTCATCGTCAATAAGAAGGTCCGGGTCAATTCATAGAATGTAAGAAGTGTCGGTCCTCTTGTACTTAAGTCGGCATTGTGCCTTTGGTATTTACGTCGGAAGCCATTTCTGTGTTTGATCGCCAATAAGAAGGTCCAAGGGATAGAGTAAACCTGAAGTGAAGCATCGGAATCTAAAACTGGCCTCACAGGAGCGGTTCAAATTATAGAAAGTTTAAGTGTCAGTCCTCTTGTACTTAAGTCGGCATTGTGCCTTTTGAATTTAGTTCCGATGCAATTTCTGTGCTTCATCGTCAATAAGACGGTCCATGGTATACAGTAAACCTGAAGTGAAGCATCGGGATCTAAAACTGGACTCACAGGAGAGGTTCAAATCATAGAAAGTTAGAGTGTCAGTCCTCTTGTACTAAAGTCGGCATTGTGCCTTTTGAATTAATTTCGGATGCAATTTCTGTGTTTCATCGTCAATTAGAAGGTCCAAGGTATGCTGTAAACCTGAAGTGAAGCATCAGAATCTAAAACTGGTCTCACAGGAAAGGTTCTAAACATAGATATTAAGAAGAGTCAGTCCTGTTGTACTTATATCGGCATTGTGTCTTTTATATTAAATTCGGATGTAATTTCTGTGTTTCATCGACAATAAGAAGGTCCTAGGGGTACAGTAAACCTGAAGTGAAGCATCGGAATCTAAAACTGGACTCACAGGAGACGTTCAAATCATAGAAAGTTAGAGTGTCTGTCCTTTTGTACTTAATTCGGCAATGTGCCTTTTGAGTTTAATCCCGATGCAATTTCTGTGCTTCATTGTCAATAAGAACGTCCAAAGTATACAGCAAACCTGAAGTGAAGCATCGGAATCTAAAATTGGACCCAAAGGAGAGGTTCAAATCATAGAAAGTTAGAGAGTCAGTCCTCTTGTACTTAAGTCGACATTGTGCCTATCGAATTTAATTCCGATGCAATTTCTGTGTATCATCGTCAACAAGAAGGTCCTAAGTATACAGTAAACCTGAAGTGAAGCATCGGAATCCAAAACTGGACTCACAGGAGAGGTTAAAATCATAGAAATTTAGAGTGTCAGTACTCTTGTACTTAAGTCGGCATTGGGCCTTTTGTATTAAATTCGGATGCAATTTCTGTGTTTCATCGTCTATAAGGAGGTCCAAGGGATACAGTAAGCCTGAAGTGAAGCATAGGAATCTAAAACTGGACTAACAGGAGAGGTTCATATCATAGAAAGTTAGAGTGTCGGTCCTCTTGTACTTTAGTTGGCATTGTGCCTTTTGTATTAAATTCGAATGCAATATCTGTGTTTTATCGTCAATAAGAAGGTCCAAGGGATACAGTAAACCTGAAGTGAAGCATCGGAATTTAAAACTGGACTCACAGGAGAGTATCATATCATAGAAAGTTAGAATGTCAGTCCTCTTGTACTTATGTCGGCATTGTGCGATTTGAATTTAATTCCGATGCAATTTCTGTGTTTCATCGTCAATAAGAAGGTCCAAGGGATACAGTAAACCTGAAGTGAAGCATCGGAATCTAAAACTGGACTCAAAGGAAAGGTTCATATCATTGAAAGTTACAGTGTCAGTCCTCTTTTACTTTAGTCAGCATTGTGCCTTTGAATTTAATTCCGATGCAATTTCTGTGCTTCATCGTCAATAAGAAGGTCCAAGGTACACAGTAAACCCGAAGTGAAGCATCGGAATCTAAAACTGGACTCACAGGAGAGGTTCAAATCATAGAAAGTTAGATTGTTAGTCCTCTTGTACTTAAGTCGGCATTGTGCCTTGTGAATTTAATTACGATGCCATTTCTGTGCTTCATCGTCAATAAGAAGGTCCAAGGTGTACAGTAAACCTGAAGTGAAGCATCGGAATCTAAAACTGGTCTCACAGGAGAGGCTCCAAACATAGACAGTAAGAAGAGTAAGTCCTCTTGTACTTAAGTCGGCATTGTGACTTTTGTATTAAATTCGGATGCAATTTCTGTGTTTCATCGTCAATAAGAAGGTCCAAGGGATACAGTAAACCTGAAGTGAAGCATCGGAATCTAAAACTGGACGCACAGGAGAGGTTCAAATCATAGAAAGTTAGATTGTTAGTCCTCTTGTACTTAAGTCGGCATTGTGCCTTGTGAATTTAATTACGATGCCATTTCTGTGTTTCATCGTCAATAAGAAGGTCCAACGTATACAGTGAACCTGAAGTGAAGCATCGGAATCTAAAACTGGACTCAGAGAAGAGGTTCAAATCATAGAAAGTTTGAGTGTCAGTCCTCTTGTCCTTAAGTCGGCATTGTGACTTTTGTATTAAATTCGGATGCAATTTCTGTGTTTCATCGACAATAAGAAGTTCCAAGGGATACAGTAATCCCGAAGTAAAGCATCGGAAACTAAAACTGGACTCACAGGGGAGGTTCAAATCATAGACAGTTAGAGTGTTAGTCCTCTTGTACTTAAGTCGGCATTGTGCAGTTTGTATTAAATTCGGATGCAATTTCTGCGCTTCATTATCAATAAGAAGGTCCAAGGTATAAAGTAAACTTGAAGTGAAGCATCGGAATCTAAAAATGGACTCACAGGAGAGGTTCGTATCATAGAAAGTGAGATTGTCAGTCCTCTTGTACTTTAATCGGGATTGTGCCTTTTGAATTTAGTTCCGATGCAATTTCTGTGCTTCATCGTCAATAAGACGGTCCATGGTATACAGTAAACCTGAAGTGAAGCATCGGGATCTAAAACTGGACTCACAGGAGAGGTTCAAATCATAGAAAGTTAGAGTGTCAGTCCTCTTGTACTAAAGTCGGCATTGTGCCTTTTGAATTAATTTCGGATGCAATTTCCGTGTTTCATCGTCAATTAGAAGGTCCAAGGTATGCTGTAAACCTGAAGTGAAGCATCAGAATCTAAAACTGGTCTCACAGGAAAGGTTCTAAACATAGATATTAAGAAGAGTCAGTCCTGTTGTACTTATATCGGCATTGTGTCTTTTAAATTAAATTCGGATGTAATTTCTGTGTTTCATCGACAATAAGAAGGTCCTAGGGGTACAGTAAACCTGAAGTGAAGCATCGGAATCTAAAACCGGTCTCTCAGGAGAGGTTCAAATCATAGAATGTAAGAAGTGTCAGTCCTCTTGTACTTAAGTCGGCATTGTGCCTTTTGAATTTAATTACGATGCAATTTCTTTGTTTCATCGTCAATAAGAAGGTCCCACGTGTACAGTAAACCTGAAGTGAAGCATCGGAATCTAAAATTGGACTCACAGGAGAGGTTCTAATCATAGATAGTTAGAGTGTCAGTCCTCTTGTTCTTACGTCGGCATTGTGACTTTTGTATTAAATTCGGATGCAATTTCTGTGCTTCATAGACAATAAGAAGGTCCAAGGGATACAGTAAACCTGAAGTAAAGCATCGGAATCTAAAACTGGACTCACAGGAGTGGTTCAAATCATAGAAAGTTAGAGTGTCAGTCCTCTTGTACTTAAGTCGGCATTGTGCCTTTTGTATTAAATTCGGATGCAATTTCTGTGCTTCATTGTCAATAAGAAGGTCCAAGGTATAATGTAAACTTGAAGTGAAGCATCGGAATCTAAAAGTGGACTCAAAGGAGAGGTTCAAATCATAGAAAGTTAGAGTGGCAGTCCTCTTGTACTCTAGTCGGCATTGTGCCTTTTGAATTTAATTCCGATGCAATTTCTGTGCTTCATCGTCAATAAGAAGGTCCAAGGTATACAGTAAACTTGAAGTGAAGCATCGGGATCTAAAACTTTACTTACAGGAGAGGTTCAAATCATAGAAAGTTAGAATGTCAGTCCTCTTGCTCTTAAGCCGGCATTGTGCCTTTTGTATTAAATTCGGATGCAATTTCTGTGCTTCATCGTCAATAAGAAGGTCCGGGTCAATTCATAGAATGTAAGAAGTGTCGGTCCTCTTGTACTTAAGTCGGCATTGTGCCTTTGGTATTTACGTCGGAAGCCATTTCTGTGTTTGATCGCCAATAAGAAGGTCCAAGGGATAGAGTAAACCTGAAGTGAAGCATCGGAATCTAAAACTGGCCTCACAGGAGCGGTTCAAATTATAGAAAGTTTAAGTGTCAGTCCTCTTGTACTTAAGTCGGCATTGTGCCTTTTGAATTTAATTCAGATGCAATTTCTGTGCTTCATCGTCAATAAGAATGTTCAAGGTATACAGTAAACCTGAAGTGAAGCATCGGAATCTAAAACTGGACTCACAGGAGAGGTTGACACCATAAAAAGTTAGAGTGTCAGTCCTCTTGTACTTAAGTCGGCATTGTGCCTTTTGTATTAAATTCGGATGCAATATCTGTGTTTCATCGGCAATTAGAATTTCGAAGTTATACAGTAAACCTGAATTGAAGCATCGGAATCTAAAACCGGTCTCACGGGAAGGTTTAAATCATAGAAAGTTAGATTGTCAGTCCTCTTCTACTTAAGTCGGCATTGTGCCTTTTTTTTTAAATTATGTTCAATTTCTGTGTTTAATCGTCAATAAGAAGGTCCAAGGGATACAGTAAACCTGAAGTGAAGCATCGGAACCTAAAACCGGTCTCACAGGAGAGGTTTAAAACATAGAAAGTGAGAGTGTCAGTCCTCTTGTACTTAAGTCGGCATTGTGCCTTTTGAATTTAATCCCTATGCAATTTCTGTGTTTCATCGTCAATAAGAAGGTCAAAGGTATACAGTTAACCTGAAGTGAAGCATCGGAATCTAATACTGGACTCACAGGAGAGGTTTAAATCATAGAAAGTGAGAGTGTCAGTCCTCTTGTACTCTAGTCGGCATTGTGCCTTTTGAATTTAATTCCGATGCAATTTCTGTGCTTCATCGTCAATAAGAAGGACCAAGGTATACAGTAAACCTGAGGTGAAGCATCGGAATCTAAAACTGGACTCACAGGAGAGGTTCAAATCATAGAAAGTTTACGTGTCAGTCCTCTTGTACTTAAGTCGGCATTGTGCCTTTTGTATTAAATTCGGATGCAATATCTGTGTTTCATCGGCAATTAGAATATCCAAGGTATACAGTAAACCTGAATTCTAGCATCGGAAACTAAAACCGGTCTCACGGGAGAGGTTTAAATCATAGAAACTTAGATTGTCAGTCCTCTTGTACTTAAGTCGGCATTGTGCTTTTGTACTGAATTCGGATACAATCTCTGTGCTTCATCGTCAATAAGAAGGTCCAAAGTATACAGTAAACCTGAAGTGAAACATCGATATCTAAAACTGGACTCACAGGAGGGGTTAAAATCGTGGAAAGTCAGAGTTTCAGTCCTCTTGTACTTAAGTCGGCATTGTGCCTTTTGTATTAAATTCGGATGCAATTTCTGTGTTTCATCGTCAATAAGAAGGTCCAAGGGATACATTAACCCTGAATTGAAGCATCGGAATCTAAAACTGGACCCACAGGAGAGGTTCTGGACATAGACAGTAAGAAGAGTAAGTTCTCTTGTACTTCAGTCCGCATTGTGAAGTTTGTATTAAATTCGGATGCAATTTCTGTGTTTCATCGTCAATAAGACGGTCCTAGGGATACAGTAAACCTGAAATGAAGCATCGGAATCTAAAACTGGACTCACAGGAGAGGTTCAAATCATAGAAAGTTAGAGTGTCAGTCCTCTTGTACTTAAGTCGGAATTGTGCCTTTTGAATTTAATTCCGATGCAATATCTGTGTTTCATCGTCAATAAGAAGGTCCAAGGGATACAGTAAACCTGAAGTGAAGCATCGGAATCTATAACTGGACTCACAGAAGAAGTTCAAATCATAGAAAGTTAGAGTGTCAGTCCTCTTGTACTTAAGTCGGAATTGTGCCTTTTGAATTTAATTCCGATGCAATATCTGTGTTTCATCGTCAATAAGAAGGTCCAAGGGATACAGTAAACCTGAAGTGAAGCATCGGAATCTAAAACTGGACTCACAGAAGAAGTTCAAATCATAGAAAGTTAGAGTGTCAGTCATCTTGTACTTAAGTCGGCATTGTGATTTTTGAATTTAATTCCGATGCAATTTCTGGGTTTCATCGTCAATAAGAAGGTCCAAGGGATACAGTAAACCTGGAGTGAAGCATCGGAATCTAAGACTGGACTCACAGGAGATGTTCAAATCATAGAAAGTGAGAGTGTCAGTCCCCTTGTACTTAAGTCGGCATTGTGCCTTTTGTATGGAATTCGGGAGCAATTTCTGGGTTTCATCGTCAATAAGAAGGTCCAAGGGATACAGTAAACCAGAAGTGAAGCATCGGAATCTAAAACTGGACTCACAGAAGAAGTTAAAATCATGGAAAGTTAGAGTGTCAGTCATCTTGTACTTAAGTCGACTTGTGATTTTTGAATTTAATTCCGATGCAATTTCTGGGTTTCATCGTCAATAAGAAGGTCCAAGGGATACAGTACACTTGGAGTGAAGCATCGGAATCTAAGACTGGACTCACAGGAGATGTTCAAATCATAGAAAGTGAGAGTGTCAGTCCTCTTGTACTTAAGTCGGCATTGTGGCATTTGTATTAAATTCGGATGCAATTTCTGTGTTTCATCGTCAATAAGAAGGTCCAAGGGATACAGTAAAGCTGAAGTGAATCATCGGAATCCGAAACTGGACTCACAGGAGAGGTTCAAATCATAGAAAGTTAGAGTGTCAGTCCTCTTGTATTTAAGTCGGCATTGCGTCTTTTGTATTAAATTCGGATGCAATTTCTGTGTTTCATCGTCAATAAGAAGGTGCAATGTAACAGTAAACCTGAAGTGAAGCATCGGAATCTAAAACTGGACTCACAGGAGAGGTTCAAATCATAGAAAGTGAGAGTATCAGTTCTCTTCTACTTAGGTCGGCATTGTGCCTTTTGAATTTAATTCCGATGCAATTTCTGTGTTTCATCGTCAGTAAGAAGGTCCAAAGGATTCAGTAAAACTGAAGTGAATCATCGGAATCTAAAACTGGACTCACAGGAGAGATTCAAATCATAGAAAGTTAGAGTGTCTCTCCTCTTGTACCTATTTCGGTATTGTGCCTTTTGAATTAAATTCGGATGCCATTTCTGTGTTTCATCGTCAATAAGAAGGTCCAAGGGATACAGTAAACCTTAAGTAAATCATCGGAATCTAAAACTGGACTCACAGGATAGGTTCAAATCATAGAAACTTAGAGTGTCAGTCCTCTTGTACTTAAGTCGGCATTGTGCCTTTTGTATTAATTTCGGATGCAAACTCTGTGTTTCATCGTCAATAAGAAGGTCCAAGGGATACACTAAACCTGAAGTGAAGCATCGGAATCTAAAACTGGACTCACAGAAGAGGTTCAAATCATAGAAAGTATGAGTGTCAGTCATCTTGTACTTAAGTCGGCATTGTGATTTTTTAATTTAATTCCGATGCAATTTCTGGGTTTCATCGTCAATAAGAAGGTCCAAGTGATACAGTACACCTGGAGTGAAGCATCGGAATCTAAGACTGGACTCACAGGAGAGGTTCAAATCATAGAAAGTGAGAGTGTCAGTCCTCCTTTACTTAAGTCGGCATTGTGCGTTTTGAATTTAATTCCGATGCAATTTTTATGTCTTTCATTGTCAATAAGAAGGTCCAAGGGATACAGTAAACCTGAAGTGAAGCATCGGAATCTGAAACTGGACTCACAGGAGAGGTTCATATCATAGAAAGTGAGAATGTCAGTCCTCTTGTTCTTAAGTCGGCCTTGTGACATTTGTATTAAATTCGGGAGCAATTTCTGGGTTTGATCGTAAATAAGAAGGTGCAAGGGGTACAGTAAACCTGAAGTGAAGCATCGGAATCAAAAACTTGACTCACAGGAAAGGTTCAAATCATAGATAGTGAGAGTGTCAGTCCTCTTGTATATAAGTCGGCATTGTGCCTTTTGTATTAAATTCGGATGCAATTTCTGTGTTTCATCGTCAATAAGAAGGTGCAATGTATACAGTAACCCTGAAGTGAAGCATCGGAATCTAAAACTGGACTCACTGGATGGGTTCAAATCATAGAAAGTTAAAGTGTCACTCCTCTTGTACTTGAGTCGGTATTGTGCCTTTTGTATTAAATTCGGTTGCATTTTCTGTGTGTCATCGTCAATAAGAAGGTCCAAGGGATACAGTAAACCTGAAGTGAAGCATCGGACTCTAAAACTGGACTCACAGGAGAGGTTCAAATCATAAAAAGTTAGAATGTCAGTCCTCTTGTACTTAAGTCGGCATTGTGCCTTTTGTATGGAATTCGTATGATATTTCTGTGTTTCATCGTCAATAAGAAATTGCAAGGTATTCAGTTAACCTGAAGAGAAGCATCGGAATCTAAAACTGGACTCACTGGAGAGGTTCAAATCATAGAGAGTGAGAGTGTCAGACCTCTTGTACTTAAGTCGGCATTGTGGCATTTGTATTAAATTCGGATGCAATTTCTGTGTTTCATCGTCAATAAGAAGGTCCAAGGGATACAGTAAACCTGAAGTGAAGGATCGGAATCCGAAACTGGACTCACAGGAGAGGTTCAAATCATAGAAAGTTAGAGTGTCAGTCCTCTTGTATTTAAGTCGGCATTGTGCCTTTTGTATTAAATTCGGATGCAAACTCTGTGTTTCACCGTCAATAAGAAGGTGCAATGTATACAGTAAACCTGAAGTGAAGCATCGGAATCTAAAACAGGACTCACAGGAGAGGTTCTTATCATAGAAAGTTAGAATGTCAGTCCTCTTCTACTTAAGTCGGCATTGTGCTTTTTTTTAAAAATTATGATGCAATTTCTGTGTTTAATCGTCAATACGAAGTTCCAAGGGATACAGTAAACCTGAAGTGAAGCATCGGAACCTAAAACCGGTTTCACAGGAGAGGATCAAATCGTAGAATGTAAGACGTGTCAGTCCTCTTGTACTTAAGTCGGCTTTGTGTTATTTGAATTAAATTCCGATGCAATTTATGTGCTTCATCGTCAATAAGATGGTCCAAGGTATACAGTAAACCTGAAGTGAGACATCGGAATCTAAAACTGGACTCACAGGAGGGGTTAAAATCGTAGAAAGTCAGAGTTTCAGTCCTCTTGTACTTAAGTCGGCATTGTGGCATTTGTATTAAATTCGGATGCAATTTCTGTGTTTCATCGTCAATAAGAAGGTCCAAGGGATACAGTAAACCTGAATTGAAGCATCGGAATCTAAAACTGGACCCACAGGAGAGGTTCTGGACATAGACAGTAAGAAGAGTAAGTTCTCCTGTACTTCAGTCCGCATTGTGCCTTTTGTATTATATTCGGATGCAATTTCTGTGTTTCATCGTCAATAAGACGGTCCTAGGGATACAGTAAACCTGAAGTGAAGCATCGGAATCTAAAACTGGACTCACAGAAGAGGTTCAAATCATAGAAAGTTAGAGTGTCAGTCCTCTTGTACTTAAGTCGGAATTGTGCCTTTTGAATTTAATTCCGATGCAATATCTGTGTTTCATCGTCAATAAGAAGGTCCAAGGGATACAGTAAACCTTAAGTAAATCATCGGAATCTAAAACTGGACTCACAGGATAGGTACAAATCATAGAAACTTAGAGTGTCAGTCCTCTTGTACTTAAGTCGGCATTGTGCCTTTTGTATTAATTTCGGATGCAAACTCTGTGTTTCATCGTCAATAAGAGGGTCCAAGGGATACAGTAAACCTGAAGTGAAGCATCGGAATCTAAAACTGGACTCACAGAAGAAGTTCAAATCATAGAAAGTTAGAGTGTCAGTCATCTTGTACTTAAGTCGGCATTGTGGTTTTTGAATTTAATTCCGATGCAATTTCTGGGTTTCATCGTCAATAAGAAGGTCCAAGGGATACAGTAAACCTGGAGTGAAGCATCGGAATCTAAGACTGGACTCACAGGAGATGTTCAAATCATAGAAAGTGAGAGTGTCAGTCCTCTTGTACTTAAGTCGGCATTGTGCCTTTTGTATGGAATTCGGGAGCAATTTCTGGGTTTCATCGTCAATAAGAAGGTCCAAGGGATACAGTAAACCTGAAGTGAAGCATCCGAATCTAAAACTGGACTCACAGAAGAAGTTAAAATCATAGAAAGTTAGAGTGTCGGTCATCTTGTACTTAAGTCGGCATTGTGATTTTTGAATTTAATTCCGATGCAATTTCTGTGTTTCATCGTCAATAAGAAGGTCCAAGGGATACAGTAAACCTGGAGTGAAGCATCGGAATCTAAGACTGGACTCACAGGAGATGTTCAAATCATAGAAAGTGAGAGTGGTATTCCTCTTGTACTTAAGTCGGCATTGTGGCATTTGTATTAAATTCGGATGCAATTTCTGTGTTTCATCGTCAATAAGAAGGTCCAAGGGATACAGTAAACCTGAAGTGAATCATCGGAATCCGAAACTGGACTCACAGGAGAGGTTCAAATCATAGAAAGTTAGAGTGTCAGTCCTCTTGTATTTAAGTCGCGCATTGTGCCTTTTGTATTAAATTCTGATGCAATTTCTGTGTTTCATCGTCAATAAGAAGGTGCAATGTAACAGTAAACCTGAAGTGAAGCATCGGAATTTAAAACTGGACTCACAGGAGAGGTTCAAATCATAGAAAGTGAGAGTATCAGTTCTCTTCTACTTAGGTCGGCATTGTGCCTTTTGAATTTCATTCCGATGCAATTTTTGTGTTTCATCGTCAATAAGAAGGTCCAAAGGATACAGTAAAACTGAAGTGAATCATCGGAATCTAAAACTGGACTCACAGGAGAGATTAAAATCATAGATAGTTAGAGTGTCTCTCCTCTTGCACCTATTTCGGTATTGTGCCTTTTGAATTAAATTCGGATGCAATTTCTGTGTTTCATCGTCAATAAGAAGGTCCAAGGGATACAGTAAACCTTAAGTAAATCATCGGAATCTAAAACTGGACTCACAGGATAGGTTCAAATCATAGAAACTTAGAGTGTCAGTCCTCTTGTACTTAAGTCGGCATAGTGCCTTTTGTATTAATTTCGGATGCAAACTCTGTGTTTCATCGTCAATAAGAAGGTCCAAGGGATACACTAAACCTGAAGTGAAGCATCGGAATCTAAAACTGGACTCACAGAAGAAGTTCAAATCATAGAAAGTTAGAGTGTCAGTCATCTTGTACTTAAGTCGGCATTGTGATTTTTGAATTTAATTCCGATGCAATTTCTGGGTTTCATCGTCAATAAGAAGGTCCAAGGGATACAGTAAACCTGGAGTGAAGCATCGGAATCTAAGACTGGACTCACAGGAGAGGTTCAAATCATAGAAAGTGAGAGTGTCAGTCCTCCTTTACTTAAGTCGGCATTGTGCGTTTTGAATTTAATTCCGATGCAATTTTTATGTGTTTCATTGTCAATAAGAAGGTCCAAGGGATACAGTAAACCTGAAGTGAAGCATCGGAATCTAAAACTGGACTCACAGGAGAGGTTCATATCATAGAAAGTGAGAATGTCAGTCCTCTTGTACTTAAGTCGGCATTGTGACATTTGTATTAAATTCGGGAGCAATTTCTGGGTTTCATCGTAAATAAGAAGGTCCAAGGGGTACAGTAAACCTGAAGTGAAGCATCGGAATCAAAATCTTGACTCACATTAAAGGTTCAAATCATAGATAGTGAGAGTGTCAGTCATATTGTACTTAATTCGGTCTTGTGGCATTTGTATTAAATATGGATGCAATTTCTGTGTTTCATCGTCAATAAGAAAGTCCAAGGGATACAATAAACCTGAAGTGAAGCATCGGAATCTAAAACTGGACTCACAGGATGGGTTCAAATCATAGAAAGTTAAAGTGTCACTCCTCTTGTACTTGAGTCGGTATTGTGCCTTTTGTATTGAATTCGGATGCAAACTCTGTGTTTCACCGTCAATAAGAAGGTGCAATGTATACAGTAAACCTGAAGTGAAGCATCGGAATCTAAAACAGGACTCACAGGAGAGGTTCTTATCATAGAAAGTTAGAATGTCAGTCCTCTTCTACTTAAGTTGGCATTGTGCTTTTTTTTTTAAATTATGATGGAATTTCTGTGTTTAATCGTCAATACGAAGTTCCAAGGGATACAGTAAACCTGAAGTGAAGCATCGGAACCTAAAACCGGTTTCACAGGAGAGGATCAAATCGTAGAATGTAAGACGTGTCAGTCCTCTTGTACTTAAGTCGGCTTTGTGCTATTTGAATTAAATTCCGATGCAATTTATGTGCTTCATCGTCAGTAAGATGGTCCAAGGTATACGGTAAAACTGAAGTGAAACATCGGAATCTAAAACTGGACTCACAGGAGGGTTAAAATCGTAGGAAGTCAGAGTTTCAGTCCTCTTGTACTTAAGTCGGCATTGTGCCTTTTGTATTAAATTCGGATGCAATTTCTGTGTTTCATCGTCAATAAGAAGGCCCAAGGGATACAGTAAACCTGAATTGAAGCATCGGAATCTAAAACTGGACCCACAGGAGAGGTTCTGGACATAGACAGTAAGAAGAGTAAGTTCTCTTGTACTTCAGTCCGCATTGTGCCTTTTGTATTAAATTCGGATGCAATTTCTGTGTTTCATCGTCAATAAGACGGTCCTAGGGATACAGTAAACCTGAAGTGAAGCATCGGAATCTAAAACTGGACTCACAGGAGAGGTTCAAATCATAGAAAGTTAGAGTGTCAGTCCTCTTGTACTTAAGTCGGAATTGTGCCTTTTGAATTTAATTCCGATGCAATATCTGTATTTCATCGTCAATAAGAAGGTCCAAGGGATACAGTAAACCTTAAGTAAATCATCGGAATCTAAAACTGGACTCACAGGATAGGTACAAATCATAGAAACTTAGAGTGTCAGTCCTCTTGTACTTAAGTCGGCATTGTGCCTTTTGTATTAATTTCGGATGCAAACTCTGTGTTTCATCGTCAATAAGAGGGTCCAAGGGATACAGTAAACCTGAAGTGAAGCATCGGAATCTAAAACTGGACTCACAGAAGAAGTTCAAATCATAGAAAGTTAGAGTGTCAGTCATCTTGTACTTAAGTCGGCATTGTGATTTTTGAATTTAATTCCGATGCAATTTCTGGGTTTCATCGTCAATAAGAAGGTCCAAGGGATACAGTAAACCTGAAGTGAAGCATCGGAATCTAAAACAGGACTCACAGGAGAGGTTCTTATCATAGAAAGTTAGAATGTCAGTCCTCTTCTACTTAAGTCGGCATTGTGCTTTTTTTTTTAAATTATGATGCAATTTCTGTGTTTAATCGTCAATACGAAGTTCCAAGGGATACAGTAAACCTGAAGTGAAGCATCGGAACCTAAAACCGGTTTCACAGGAGAGGATCAAGTCGTAGAATGTAAGACGTGTCAGTCCTCTTGTACTTAAGTCGGCTTTGTGCTATTTGAATTAAATTCCGATGCAATTTATGTGCTTCATCGTCAATAAGATGGTCCAAGGTATACAGTAAACCTGAAGTGAAACATCGGAATCTAAAACTGGACTCACAGGAGGGGTTAAAATCGTAGAAAGTCAGAGTTTCAGTCCTCTTGTACTTAAGTCGGCATTGTGACTTTTGTATTAAATTCGGATGCAATTTCTGTGTTTCATCGTCAATAAGAAGGTCCAAGGGATACAGTAAACCTTAAGTAAATCATCGGAATCTAAAACTGGACTCACAGGATAGGTTCAAATCATAGAAACTTAGAGTGTCAGTCCTCTTGTACTTAAGTCGGCATTGTGCCTTTTGTATTAATTTCGGATGCAAACTCTGTGTTTCATCGTCAATAAGAAGGTCCAAGGGATACACTAAACCTGAAGTGAAGCATCGGAATCTAAAACTGGACTCACAGAAGAAGTTCAAATCATAGAAAGTTAGAGTGTCAGTCATCTTGTACTTAAGTCGGCATTGTGATTTTTGAATTTAATTCCGATGCAATTTCTGGGTTTCATCGTCAATAAGAAGGTCCAAGGGATACAGTAAACCTGGAGTGAAGCATCGGAATCTAAGACTGGACTCACAGGAGAGGTTCAAATCATAGAAAGTGAGAGTGTCAGACCTCTTGTACTTAAGTCGGCATTGTGGCATTTGTATTAAATTCGGATGCAATTTCTGTGTTTCATCGTCAATAAGAAGGTCCAAGGAATACAGTAAACCTGAAGTGAAGCATCGGAATCCGAAACTGGACTCACAGGAGAGGTTCAAACCATAGAAAGTTAGAGTGTCAGTCCTCTTGTATTTAAGTCGGCATTGTGCCTTTTGTATTAAATTCGGATGCAAACTCTGTGTTTCACCGTCAATAAGAAGGTGCAATGTATACAGTAAACCTGAAGTGAAGCATCGGAATCTAAAACAGGACTCACAGGAGAGGTTCTTATCATAGAAAGTTAGAATGTCAGTCCTCTTCTACTTAAGTCGGCATTGTGCTTTTTTTTTTTAAATTATGATGGAATTTCTGTGTTTAATCGTCAATACGAAGTTCCAAGGGATACAGTAAACCTGAAGTGAAGCATCGGAACCTAAAACCGGTTTCACAGGAGAGGATCAAATCGTAGAATGTAAGACGTGTCAGTCCTCTTGTACTTAAGTCGGCTTTGTGCTATTTGAATTAAATTCCGATGCAATTTATGTGCTTCATCGTCAATAAGATGGTCCAAGGTATACAGTAAACCTGAAGTGAAACATCGGAATCTAAAACTGGACTCACAGGAGGGGTTAAAATCGTAGAAAGTCAGAGTTTCAGTCCTGTTGTACTTAAGTCGGCATTGTGCCTTTTGTATTAAATTCGGATGCAATTTCTGTGTTTCATCGTCAATAAGAAGGTCCAAGGGATACAGTAAACCTGAATTGAAGCATCGGAATCTAAAACTGGACCCACAGGAGAGGTTCTGGACATAGACAGTAGGAAGAGTAAGTTCTCTTGTACTTCAGTCCGCATTGTGCCTTTTGTATTAAATTCGGATGCAATTTCTGTGTTTCATCGTCAATAAGACGGTCCTAGGGATACAGTAAACCTGAAGTGAAGCATCGGAATCTAAAACTGGACTCACAGGAGAGGTTCAAATCATAGAAAGTTAGAGTGTCAGTCCTCTTGTACTTAAGTCGGAATTGTGCCTTTTGAATTTAATTCCGATGCAATATCTGTGTTTCATCGTCAATAAGAAGGTCCAAGGGATACAGTAAACCTTAAGTAAATCATCGGAATCTAAAACTGGACTCACAGGATAGGTACAAATCATAGAAACTTAGAGTGTCAGTCCTCTTGTACTTAAGTCGGCATTGTGCCTTTTGTATTAATTTCGGATGCAAACTCTGTGTTTCATCGTCAATAAGAGGGTCCAAGGGATACAGTAAACCTGAAGTGAAGCATCGGAATCTAAAACTGGACTCACAGAAGAAGTTCAAATCATAGAAAGTTAGAATGTCAGTTATCTTGTACATAAGTCGGCATTGTGGTTTTTGAATTTAATTCCGATGCAATTTCTGGGATTCATCGTCAATAAGAAGGTCCAAGGGATACAGTAAACCTGGAGTGAAGCATCGGAATCTAAGACTGGACTCACAGGAGATGTTCAAATCATAGAAAGTGAGAGTGTCAGTCCTCTTGTACTTAAGTCGGCATTGTGCCTTTTGTATGGAATTCGGGAGCAATTTCTGGGTTTCATCGTCAATAAGAAGGTCCAAGGGATACAGTAAACCTGAAGTGAAGCATCGGAATCTAAAACTGGACTCACAGAAGAAGTTAAAATCATAGAAAGTTAGAGTGTCAGTCATCTTCTACTTAAGTCGGCATTGTGATTTTTGAATTTAATTCCGATGCAATTTCTGGGTTTCATCGTCAATAAGAAGGTCCAAGGGATACAGTAAACCTGAAGTGAAGCATCGGAATCTAAAACAGGACTCACAGGAGAGGTTCTTATCATAGAAAGTTAGAATGTCAGTCCTCTTCTACTTAAGTCGGCATTGTGCTTTTTTTTTAAAATTATCATGCAATTTCTGTGTTTAATCGTCAATACGAAGTTCCAAGGGATACAGTAAACCTGAAGTGAAGCATCGGAACCTAAAACCGGTTTCACAGGAGAGGATCAAATCGTAGAATGTAAGACGTGTCAGTCCTCTTGTACTTAAGTCGGCTTTGTGCTATTTGAATTAAATTCCGATGCAATTTATGTGCTTCATCGTCAATAAGATGGTCCAAGGTATACAGTAAACCTGAAGTGAAACATCGGAATCTAAAACTGGACTCACAGGAGGGGTTAAAATCGTAGAAAGTCAGAGTTTCAGTCCCCTTGTACTTAAGTCGGCATTGTGCCTTTTGTATTAAATTCGGATGCAATTTCTGTGTTTCATCGTCAATAAGAAGGTCCAAGGGATACAGTAAACCTGAATTGAAGCATCGGAATCTAAAACTGGACCCACAGGAGAGGTTCTGGACATAGACAGTAAGAAGAATAAGTTCTCTTGTACTTCAGTCCGCATTGTGCCTTTTGTATTAAATTCGGATGCAATTTCTGTGTTTCATCGTAAATAAGACGGTCCTAGGGATACAGTAAACCTGAAGTGAAGCATCGGAATCTAAAACTGGACTCACTGGAGAGGTTCAAATCATAGAAAGTTAGAGTGTCAGTCCTCTTGTACTTAAGTCGGAATTGTGCCTTTTGAATTTAATTCCGATGCAATATCTGTGTTTCATCGTCAATAAGAAGGTCCAAGGGATACAGTAAACCTTAAGTAAATCATCGGAATCTAAAACTGGACTCACAGGATAGGTACAAATCATAGAAACTTAGAGTGTCAGTCCTCTTGTACTTAAGTCGGCATTGTGCCTTTTGTATTAATTTCGGATGCAAACTCTGTGTTTCATCGTCAATAAGAGGGTCCAAGGGATACAGTAAACCTGAAGTGAAGCATCGGAATCTAAAACTGGACTCACAGAAGAAGTTCAAATCATAGAAAGTTAGAGTGTCAGTCATCTTGTACTTTAGTCGGCATTGTGGTTTTTGAATTTAATTCCGATGCAATTTCTGGGTTTCATCGTCAATAAGAAGGTCCAAGGGATACAGTAAACCTGGAGTGAAGCATCGCAATCTAAGACTGGACTCACAGGAGATGTTCAAATCATAGAAAGTGAGAGTGTCAGTCCTCTTGTACTTGAGTCGGCTTTGTGCCTTTTGTATGGAATTCGGGAGCAATTTCTGGGTTTCATCGTCAATAAGAAGGTCCAAGGGATACAGTAAACCTGAAGTGAAGCATCGGAATCTAAAACTGGACTCACAGAAGAAGTTAAAATCATAGAAACTTAGAGTGTCAGTCCTCTTGTACTTAAGTCGGCATTGTGCCTTTTGTATTAATTTCGGATGCAAACTCTGTGTTTCATCGTCAATAAGAGGGTCCAAGGGATACAGTAAACCTGAAGTGAAGCATCGGAATCTAAAACTGGACTCACAGAAGAAGTTCAAATCATAGAAAGTTAGAGTGTCAGTTATCTTGTACATAAGTCGGCATTGTGGTTTTTGAATTTAATTCCGATGCAATTTCTGGGATTCATCGTCAATAAGAAGGTCCAAGGGATACAGTAAACCTGGAGTGAAGCATCGGAATCTAAGACTGGACTCACAGGAGATGTTCAAATCATAGAAAGTGAGAGTGTCAGTCCTCTTGTACTTAAGTCGGCATTGTGCCTTTTGTATGGAATTCGGGAGCAATTTCTGGGTTTCATCGTCAATAAGAAGGTCCAAGGGATACAGTAAACCTGAAGTGAAGCATCGGAATCTAAAACTGGACTCACAGAAGAAGTTAAAATCATAGAAAGTTAGAGTGTCAGTCATCTTCTACTTAAGTCGGCATTGTGATTTTTGAATTTAATTCCGATGCAATTTCTGGGTTTCATCGTCAATAAGAAGGTCCAAGGGATACAGTAAACCTGAAGTGAAGCATCGGAATCTAAAACAGGACTCACAGGAGAGGTTCTTATCATAGAAAGTTAGAATGTCAGTCCTCTTCTACTTAAGTCGGCATTGTGCTTTTTTTTTAAAATTATGATGCAATTTCTGTAGTTAATCGTCAATACGAAGTTCCAAGGGATACAGTAAACCTGAAGTGAAGCATCGGAACCTAAAACCGGTTTCACAGGAGAGGATCAAATCGTAGAATGTAAGACGTGTCAGTCCTCTTGTACTTAAGTCGGCTTTGTGCTATTTGAATTAAATTCCGATGCAATTTATGTGCTTCATCGTCAATAAGATGGTCCAAGGTATACAGTAAACCTGAAGTGAAACATCGGAATCTAAAACTGGACTCACAGGAGGGGTTAAAATCGTAGAAAGTCAGAGTTTCAGTCCCCTTGTACTTAAGTCGGCATTGTGCCTTTTGTATTAAATTCGGATGCAATTTCTGTGTTTCATCGTCAATAAGAAGGTCCAAGGGATACAGTAAACCTGAATTGAAGCATCGGAATCTAAAACTGGACCCACAGGAGAGGTTCTGGACATAGACAGTAAGAAGAGTAAGTTCTCTTGTACTTCAGTCCGCATTGTGCCTTTTGTATTAAATTCGGATGCAATTTCTGTGTTTCATCGTAAATAAGACGGTCCTAGGGATACAGTAAACCTGAAGTGAAGCATCGGAATCTAAAACTGGACTCACTGGAGAGGTTCAAATCATTGAAAGTTAGAGTGTCAGTCCTCTTGTACTTAAGTCGGCATTGTGCCTTTTGTATTAATTTCGGATGCAAACTCTGTGTTTCATCGTCAATAAGAGGGTCCAAGGGATACAGTAAACCTGAAGTGAAGCATCGGAATCTAAAACTGGACTCACTGGAGAGGTTCAAATCATAGAAAGTTAGAGTGTCAGTCCCCTTGTACCTATTTCGGTATTGTGCCTTTTGAATTAATTTCGGATGCAATTTCTGTGTTTCATCGTCAATAAGAAGGTCCAAGGGATACAGTAAACCTTAAGTAAATCATCGGAATCTAAAACTGGACTCACAGGATAGGTTCAAATCATAGAAACTTAGAGTGTCAGTCCTCTTGTACTTAAGTCGGCATTGTGCCTTTTGTATTAATTTCGGATGCAAACTCTGTGTTTCATCGTCAATAAGAAGGTCCAAGGGATACACTAAACCTGAAGTGAAGCATCGGAATCTAAGACTGGACTCACAGGAGAGGTTCAAATCATAGAAAGTGAGAGTGTCAGTCCTCCTTTACTTAAGTCGGCATTGTGCGTTTTGAATTTAATTCCGATGCAATTTTTATGTGTTTCATTGTCAATAAGAAGGTCCAAGGGATACAGTAAACCTGAAGTGAAGCATCGGAATCTAAAACTGGACTCACAGGAGAGGTTCATATCATAGAAAGTGAGAATGTCAGTCCTCTTGTACTTAAGTCGGCATTGTGACATTTGTATTAAATTCGGGAGCAATTTCTGGGTTTCATCGTAAATAAGAAGGTCCAAGGGGTACAGTAAACCTGAAGTGAAGCATCGGAATCAAAAACTTGACTCACAGGAAAGGTTCAAATCATAGATAGTGAGAGTGTCAGTCATATTGTACTTAATTCGGTCTTGTGGCATTTGTATTAAATATGGATGCAATTTCTGTGTTTCATCGTCAATAAGAAGGTCCAAGGGATACAATAAACCTGAAATGAAGCATCGGAATCTAAAACTGGACTCACAGGATGGGTTCAAATCATAGAAAGTTAAAGTGTCACTCCTCTTGTACTTGAGTCGGTATTGTGCCTTTTGTATTAAATTCGGGTGCATTTTCTGTGTGTCATCGTCAATAAGAAGGTCCAAGGGATACAGTAAACCTGAAGTGAAGCATCGGACTCTAAAACTGGACTCACAGGAGAGGTTCAAATCATAAAAAGTTAGAATGTCAGTCCTCTTGTACTTAAGTCGGCATTGTGCCTTTTGTATGGAATTCGGATGATATTTCTGTGTTTCATCGTCAATAAGAAGGTGCAAGGTATACAGTTAACCTCAAGAGAAGCATCGGAATCTAAAACTGGACTCACTGGAGAGGTTCAAATCATAGAAAGTGAGAGTGTCAGACCTCTTGTACTTAAGTCGGCATTGTGGCATTTGTATTAAATTCGGATGCAATTTCTGTGTTTCATCGTCTATAAGAAGGTCCAAGGGATACAGTAAACTTGAAGTGAAGCATCGGAATCCGAAACTGGACTCACAGGAGAGGTTCAAATCATAGAAAGTTAGAGTGTCAGTCCTCTTGTATTTAAGTCGACATTGTGCCTTGTGTATTAAATTCGGATGCAAACTCTGTGTTTCACCGTCAATAAGAAGGAGCAATGTATACAGTAAACCTGAAGTGAAGCATCGGAATCTAAGACAGGACTCACAGGAGAGGTTCTTATCATAGAAAGTTAGAATGTCAGTCCTCTTGTACTTAAGTCGGCATTGTGCCTTTTATATTAAATTCGGATGCTATTTCTGTGTTTCATCGTCAATAAGAAGGTGTCAGGTATACAGTAAACCTGAAGTGAAGCATCGGAATCTAAAACTAGACTCACAGGAAAGGTTCAAATCATAGAAAGGGAGAGTGTCAGTCCTCTTGTACTTATGGCGGCATTGTGGCATTTGAATCAAATTCGGATGCTTTTTCTGTGTTTCATCGTCAGTGAGAAGGTCCAAGGGATACAGTAAACCTGAAGTGAAGCATTGGAATCTAAAACTGGACTCACAGGATGGGTTCAAATCATAGAAAGTTAAAGTGTCACTCCTCTTGTACTTGAGTCGGTATTGTGCCTTTTGTATTAAATTCGGGTGCATTTTCTGTGTGTCATCGTCAATAAGAAGGTCCAAGGGATACAGTAAACCTGAAGTGAAGCATCGGACTCTAAAACTGGACTCACAGGAGAGGTTCAAATCATAAAAAGTTAGAATGTCAGTCCTCTTGTACTTAAGTCGGCATTGTGCCTTTTGTAGGAATTCGGATGATATTTCTGTGTTTCATCGTCAATAAGAAGGTGCAAGGTATACAGTTAACCTCAAGAGAAGCATCGGAATCTAAAACTGGACTCACTGGAGAGGTTCAAATCATAGAAAGTGAGAGTGTCAGACCTCTTGTACTTAAGTTGGCATTGTGGCATTTGTATTAAATTCGGATGCAATTTCTGTGTTTCATCGTCAATAAGAAGGTCCAAGGGATACAGAAAACTTGAAGTGAAGCATCGGAATCCGAAACTGGACTCACAGGAGAGGTTCAAATCATAGAAAGTTAGAGTGTCAGTCCTCTTGTATTTAAGTCGGCATTGTGCCTTTTGTATTAAATTCGGATGCAAACTCTGTGTTTCACCGTCAATAAGAAGGAGCAATGTATACAGTAAACCTGAAGTGAAGCATCGGAATCTAAAACAGTACTCACAGGAGAGGTTCTTATCATAGAAAGTTAGAATGTCAGTCCTCTTGTACTTAAGTCGGCATTGTGCCTTTTATATTAAATTCGGATGCAATTTCTGTGTTTCATCGTCAATAAGAAGGTGCAAGGTATACAGTAAACCTGAAGTGAAGCATCGGAATCTAAAACTAGACTCACAGGAAAGGTTCAAATCATAGAAAGGGAGAGTGTCAGTCCTCTTGTACTTATGGCGGCATTGTGGCATTTGAATCAAATTCGGATGCTTTTTCTGTGTTTCATCGTCAGTAAGAAGGTCCAAGGGATGCAGTAAACCTGAAGTGAAGCATTGGAATCTAAAACTGGACTCACAGGAGAGGTTCAAATCATAGAAAGTGAGAGTGTCAGTTCTCTTCAACTTAGGTCGGCATTGTGCCTTTTGAATTTAATTCCGATGCAATTTCTGTGTTTCATCGTCAATAAGAATGTCCTAGGGATACAGTAAACCTGATGTGAAGCATCTGAATCTAAAAACGCTCTCACAGGAGAGGTTCAAATCATAGAATGTAAGAAGTGTCAGTCCTCTTGTACATAAGTCGGCATTGTGCCTATTGTATATTATTCCGATGGAATTTCTATGTTTCATCGTCAATAAGAAGATCGAAGGGATACAGTAAACCTGAAGTGAAGCATCGGGATCTAAAACTGGAGTCACAGGAGAGGTTCAACAAATAGAAAGTTAGAGTGTCAGTCCTCTTGCACTTAAGCCAGCACTGTGCCTTTTGTATTAAATTCAGATGCAATTTCTGTGGTTCGTCGTCAATAAGAAGGTCCAAGGAATACAGAAAAACCTGAAGTGAAGCATCGGAATCTAAAACCGGTCTCACAGGAGAGGTTCAATTCATAGAATGTAAGAAGTGTCAGTCCTCTTGTACTTAAGTCGGCATTGTGCCTTTGGTATTTACGTCGGATGCAATTTCTGTGTTTGATCGCCAATAAGAAGGTCCAAGGGATACACTAAACCTGAATTGAAGCATCGGAATCTAAAACTGGACCCACAGGAGAGGTTCTGGACATAGACAGTAAGAAGAGTAAGTTCTCTTGTACTTCAGTCCGCATTGTGCCTTTTGTATTAAATTCGGATGCAATTTCTGTGTTTCATCGTCAATAAGACGGTCCTAGGGATACAGTAAACCTGAAGTGAAGCATCGGAATCTAAAACTGGACTCACAGGAGAGGTTCAAATCATAGAAAGTTAGAGTGTCAGTCCTCTTGTACTTAAGTCGGAATTGTGCCTTTTGAATTTAATTCCGATGCAATATCTGTGTTTCATCGTCAATAAGAAGGTCCAAGGTATACAGTAAACCTGAAGTGAAGCATCGGAAACTAAAACTGGACTCACAGGAGAGGTTCAAATCATAAAAAGTTAGAGTGTCAGTTCTCTTTTACTTCAGTCCGCATTGTGCCTTTTGTATTAAATTCGGATGCAATTTCTGTGTTTCATCGTCAATAAGATGGTCCAAGGGATACAGTAAACCTGAAGTGAAGCATCGGAATCCAAAACTGGACTCACAGGAGAGGTTCAAATCATAGAAAGTGAGAGTATCAGTTCTCTTCAACTTAGGTCGGCATTGTGCCTTTTGAATTTAATTCCGATGGAATTTCTGTGTTTCATCGTCAATAAGAAGGTCCAAAGGATACAGTAAAACTGAAGTCAAGCATCGGAATCTAAAACTGGACTCACAGGAGAGATTCAAATCATAGAAAGTTAGAGTGTCTCTCCTCTTGTACCTATTTCGGTATTGTGCCTTTTGAATTAAATTCGGATGCAATTTATGTGTTTCATCGTCAATAAGAAGGTCCAAGGGATACAGTAAACCTTAAGTAAATCATCGGAATCTAAAACTGGACTCACAGGATAGGTACAAATCATAGAAACTTAGAGTGTCAGTCCTCTTGTACTTAAGTCGGCATTGTGCCTTTTGTATTAATTTCGGATGCAAACTCTGTGTTTCATCGTCAACAAGAAGGTCCAAGGGTTACAGTAAACCTGAAGTGAAGCATCGGAATCTAAAACTGGACTCACAGTAGAAGTTCAAATCATAGAAAGTTAGAGTGTCAGTCATCTTGTACTTAAGTCGGCATTGTGATTTTTGAATTTAATTCCGATGCAATTTCTGGGTTTCATCGTCAATAAGAAGGTCCAAGGGATACAGTAAACCTGGAGTGAAGCATCGGAATCTAAGACTGGACTCACAGGAGATGTTCACATCATAGGAAGTGAGAGTGTCAGTCCTCTTGTACATAAGTCGGCATTGTGCCTTTTGTATGGAATTCGGGAGCAATTTCTGGGTTTCATCGTCAACAAGAAGGTCCAAGGGATACAGTAAACCTGAAGTGAAGCATCGGAATCTAAAACTGGACTCACAGAAGAAGTTAAAATCATAGAAAGATAGAGTGTCAGTCATCTTGTACTTAAGTCGGCATTGTGATTTTTGAATTTAATTCCGATGCAATTTCTGGGTTTCATCGTCAATAAGAAGGTCCAAGGGATACAGTAAACCTGGAGTGAAGCATCGGAATCTAAGATTGGACTCACAGGAGATGTTCAAATCATAGAAAGTGAGAGTGTCAGTCCTCTTGTACTTAAGTCGGCATTGTGGCATTTGTATTAAATTCGGATGCAATTTCTGTGTTTCATCGTCAATAAGAAGGTCCAAGGGATACAGTAAACCTGAAGTGAATCATCGGAATCCGAAACTGAACTCACAGGAGAGGTTCAAATCATAGAAAGTTAGAGTGGTAGTCCTCTTGTATTTAAGTCGGCATTGTGCCTTTTGTATTAAATTCGGATGCAATTTCTGTGTTTCATCGTCAATAAGAAGGTGCAATGTAACAGTAAACCTGAAGTGAAGCATCGGAATCTAAAACTGGACTCACAGGAGAGGTTCAAATCATAGAAAGTGAGAGTATCAGTTCTCGTCTACTTAGGTCGGCATTGTGCCTTTTGAATTTAATTCCGATGCAATTTCTGTGTTTCATCGTCAATAAGAAGGTCCAAAGGATACAGTAAAACTGAAGTGAATCATCGGAATCTAAAACTGGACTCACAGGAGAGATTCAAATCATAGAAAGTTAGAGTGTCTCTCCTCTTGTACCTATTTCGGTATTGTGCCTTTTGAATTAAATTCGGATGCAATTTCTGTGTTTCATCGTCAATAAGAAGGTCCAAGGGATACAGTAAACCTTAAGTAAATCATCGGAATCTAAAACTGGACTCACAGGATAGGTTCAAATCATAGAAACTTAGAGTGTCGGTCCTCTTGTACTTAAGTCGGCATTGTGCCTTTTGTATTAATTTCGGATGCAAACTCTGTGTTTCATCGTCAATAAGAAGGTCATAGGGATACACTAAACCTGAAGTGAAGCATCGGAAACTAAAACTGGACTCACAGGAGAGGTTCAAATCATAAAAAGTTAGAGTGTCAGTTCTCTTGTACTTCAGTCCGCATTGTGCCTTTTGTATTAAATTCGGATGCAATTTCTGTGTTTCATCGTCAATAAGATGGTCCAAGGGATACAGTAAACCTGAAGTGAAGCATCGGAATCTAAAACTGGACTCACAGAAGAAGTTAAAATCATAGAAAGTTAGAGTGTCAGTCATCTTGTACTTAAGTCGGCATTGTGATTTTTGAATTTAATTCCGATGCAATTTCTGGGTTTCATCGTCAATAAGAAGGTCCAAGGGATACAGTAAACCTGGAGTGAAGCATCGGAATCTAAGACTGGACTCACAGGAGATGTTCAAATCATAGAAAGTGAGAGTGTCAGGCCTCTTGTACTTAAGTCGGCATTGTGGCATTTGTATTAAATTCGGATGCAATTTCTGTGTTTCATCGTCAATAAGAAGGTCCAAGGGATACAGTAAACCTGAAGTGATTCATCGGAATCCGAAACTGGGCTCACAGGAGAGGTTCAAATCATAGAAAGTTAGAGTGTCAGTCGTCTTGTATTTAAGTCGGCATTGTGCCTTTTGTATTAAATTCGGATGCAATTTCTGTATTTCATCGTCAATAAGAAGGTGCAATGTAACAGTAAACCTGAAGTGAAGCATCGGAATCTAAAACTGGACTCACAGGAGAGGTTCAAATCATAGAAAGTGAGAGTATCAGTTCTCGTCTACTTAGGTCGGCATTGTGCCTTTTGAATTTAATTCCGATGCAATTTCTGTGTTTCATCGTCAATAAGAAGGTCCAAAGGATACAGTAAAACTGAAGTGAATCATCGGAATCTAAAACTGGACTCACAGGAGAGATTCAAATCATAGAAAGTTAGAGTGTCTCTCCACTTGTACCTATTTCGGTATTGTGCATTTTCAATTAAATTCGGATGCAATTTCTGTGTTTCATCGTCAATAAGAAGGTCCAAGGGATACACTAAACCTGAAGTGAAGCATCGGAATCTAAAACCGGTCTCACAGGAGAGGTTCAAATCATAGAATGTAAGATGTGTCAGTCCTCTTGTACTTAATTCGGCATTGTGCCTTTTGTATTTAATTCCGATGGAATTTCTGTGTCTCATCGTCAGTAAGAAGATCCACGGGATACAGTAAACCTGAAGTGAAGCATCGGAATCTAAAACTGGACTCACAGGAGAGGTTAAAATTGTAGAAAGGCTGAGTTTCAGTCCTCTTGTACTTAAGTCGGCATTGTGCCTTTTGTATAAAATTCGGATGCAATTTCTGTGTTTCATCGTTAATAAGAAGGTCCAAGGGATACAGTAAACCTGAAGTGAAGCATCGGAATCTATAACTGGACTCACAGGAGAGGTTTTAAACATATACAGTAGGAAGAGTCAGTTCTCTTGTACTTAAGTCGGCATTGTGCCCTTTGTATTAAATTCGAATGCAGTTTCTGTGTTTCATCGTCAATAAGAAGGTCCTAGGGATACAGTAAACCTGATGTGAAGCATCTGAATCTAAAAACAATCTCACAGGAGAGGTTCAAATCATAGAATGTAAGAAGTGTCAGTCCTCTTGTACTTAAGTCGGCATTGTGCCTATTGTATATTATTCCGATGGAATATCTATGTTTCATCGTCAATAAGAAGATCCAAGGGATACAGTAAACCTGAAGGAAGCATCGGAATCTAAAACTGGACTCACAGGAGAGGTTCAAATCATAGAAGGTTACAGTGTCAGTCCTCTTGTACTTAAGTCGGTATTGTACCTTTCCAATGTAATTCCGATAAAATTTCTGTGCTTCATCGTCAATAAGAACTTCCAAGGTATATTGTAATCCTGAAGTGAAGCATCGGAATCTAAAATTGGACTCACAGGAGAGGTTCCAATCATAGAAAGTTAGACTGTCAGTCCTCTTGTAGTTAAGTAGACATTGTGCCTTTTGAATTTAATTCCGATGCAATTTCTGTGCTTTATCGTCAATAAGATCGTCCAAGGTATACAGTAAACCTGAAGTGAAGCATCGTAATCTAAAACTGGACTCACAGGAGAGGTTCAAATCATAGAAAGTTAGAGTGTCAGTCCTCTTGTACATAAGTCGGCATTATGCCTTTTGAATTTAATTCCGATGCAATTTCTGTGTTTCATCGTCAATAAGAATGTCCAAGGTATACAGTAAACCTGAAGTAAAGCATGGGAATCTAAAACTGGACTCACAGGAGAGGTTCACATCATATAAAGTTAGAGTGTCAGTGCTCTTGTTCTTAAGTCAACATTGTGCCTTTTGAATTTAATTCCGATGCAATTTCTGTGCTTCATCGTCAATAAGAAGGTGCAAGGTATACAGTTAACCTGAAGAGAACCATCGGAAACTAAAACTTGACTCACAGGAGAGGTTCAAATCATAGAAAGTTAGAGTGTCAGTCCTCTTGTACTTAAGTCGGCATTGTGCATTTTGAATTCAATTCCGATGCACGTTCTGTGCTTCATCGTCAATAAGAAAGTCCAAGGTTTACAGTAAACCTGAAGTGAAGCATCGGAATCTAAAACTGGACTCACAGGATAGGTTCAAATCGTAGAAAGTCTGAGTTTCAGTCCTCTCGTACTTAAGTCGCATTGTGCCTTTTTTTATAATTTCGGATGCATTTTCTGTGTTTCATCGTCAATAAGAAGGTCCAAGGGATACAGTAAACCTGAAGTGAAGCAACGGAATCTAAAACTGGACTCACAGGAGAGGATCAAATCATAGAAAGTTAGAGTGTCATTCCTTTTGTACTTATGTCAGCATTGTGCCATTTGAATTTAATTCCGATGCAATTTCTGTGCTTCATCGTCAATAAGAACGTAAAAGGTATACAGTAAACCTGAAGTGAAGCATCGGACTCTAAATCTAGACTCACCGGAGAGGTTCAAATCATAGAAAGTTAGAGTGTTAGTCCTCTTGTTCTTAAGTCGGCATTGTGAATTTTGTATTAAATTCGGATGCAATTTCTGTGTTTCATCGACAATAAGAAGGTCCAAGGGATACAGTAAACCTGAAGTGAAGCATCGGAATCTAAAACAGGAGTCACAGGAGAGGTTAAAATCGTAGAAAGGCAGAGTTTCAGTCCTCTTGTACTTAAGTCGGCATTGTGCCTTTTGTATTAACTTCGGATGCAATTTCTCTGTTTCATCGTCAATAAGAAGGTCCAAGGGATGCAGTAAACCTTAAGTGAAGCATCGGAATCTAAAACTGGACTCACAGGAGAGGTTCTAAACATAGACAGTAGGAAGAGTCAGCTCTCTTGTACTTATGTCAGCATTGTGCCTTTTGTATTAAATTCGTATGCAATATCTGTGTTTCATCGTCAATATGAAGGTACTAGGTATACAGTAAACCTGAAGTGAAGCATCGGAATCTAAAACTGGACTCACAGGAGAGGTTCCAATCATAGAAAATTAGAGTGTCAGTCCTCTTGTACTTTAGTCGGCATTGTGACTTTTGAATTTAATTCCGATGCAATCTCTGTGCTTTATCGTCAATAGGAAGGCCCAAGGTATACAGAAAAACTGAAGTGAAGCATCGGAATCTAAAACTGGACTCACAGAAGAGGTTCAAATCATAGAAAGTTAGAGTGTCAGTCCTCTTGTGCTTAAGTCGGCATTATGCCTTTTGAATTTAATTCCGATGCAAATTCTGTGTTTCATCGTCAATAAGAAGGTCCAAGGTATACAGTAAACATGAAGGGAAGCATCGGAATCTAAAACTGGACTCACAGGAGAGGTTCAAATCATACAAAGTTAGAGTGTCAGTCCTCTTGTACTTAAGTCGGCATTGTGCCTTTTGAATTTGATTCCGATGCAATTTCTGTGCTTCATCGTCAACAAGAAGGTCCAAGGTATACAGTAAACCTGAAGTGAAGCATCGGAAACTAAAACTGGACTAACAGGAGAGGTTCAAATCATAAAAAGTTAGAGTGTCAGTCCTCTTGTACTTAAGTCCGCATTGAGCCTTTTGAATTTAATTCCGATGAAATTTCTGTGCTTCATCGTCAATAAGAAAGTCCAAGGTATACAGTAAACCTGAAGTGAAGCATCGGAATCTAAAACTGGACTTACAGGATAGGTTCAAATCGTAGAAAGTCAGAGTTTCAGTCCTCTGGTGCCTCAGTCGGCATTGCGCCTTTTGTATTAAATTCGGATGCCATTTCTGTGTTTCATCGTGAACAAGAAGGTCCAAGGGATACAGTAAACCAGAAGTGAAGCATCGGAATCTAATACTGGACTCACAGGAGAGGATCAAATCATAGAAAGTTAGAGTGTCAGTCCTCTTGTGCTTAAGTCGACATAATGCCTTTTGAATTTAATTATGATGCAATTTCTGTGTTTCATCGTCAATAAGGAGGTCCAAGGTATACAGTAAACCTGAAGTAAAGCATCGGAATCTAAAACTGGACCCACAGGATTGGTTCAAATCATAGAAAGTTAGAGTGTCAGTCCTCTGGTACTGAAGTCGGCATTGTGCCTTTTGAATTTAATTCCGATGCAATTTCTGTGCTTCATCGTCAATAAGAAGGTGCAAGGTATACATTAAACCTGAAGTGAAGCATCGGTATCTAAAACTGGACTCACAGGAGAGGATCCAAACATAGACAGTAAGAAGAGTCAGTCCTCTTGTACTTAAGTCGGCATTGTGCCTTTTATATTGAATTCGGATGCAATTTCTGGGTTTCATCATCAATAACAAGGTCCAAGAGATACAGTAAATCGGAAGTGAAGCATCGGAATCTAAAACCGGTCTCACAGGAGAGGTTCAAATCATAGAATGTAAGAAGCGCCAGTCCTCTTGCGCTTAAGTCAGCATTGTGCCTTTTGTATTTAAGTCCAATGCAATTTCTGTGTTTCATCATCAATAAGAAAGTCCATGGTATACAGTAAACCTGAAGTGAAGCATCGCAATCTAAAACCAGTCTCACAGGAGAGGTTCTAAACATAGAATGTTAGAAGGGTCAGTCCTCTTGTACTTACGTCGGCATTGTGCCTTTTCTATTTAATTCGGATGCAATTTCTGTGTTTGATCATCAATAAGAAGGTCCAAGGGATACAGTAAACCTTAAGTGAAGCATCGGAAAATAAAACTGGACTCACAGGATAGGTTCAAATCATAGAAAGTTTAAGTGTCAGTCCTCTTGGACTTAATTCGGGATTGTGCCTTTTGAATTTAATTCCGATGCAATTTCTGTGCTTCATCGTCAATAAGAAGGTTCAAGGTATACAGTAAACCTGAAGTGAAGCATTGGAATCTAAAACTGGACTCACAGGAGAGGTTAAAATCATAGAAAGTTAGTGTGTCAGTCTTCTTGTACCTATGTCGGCATTGTGCCTTTTGTATTAAATTCGTATGCAATTTCTGTGATTCATCGTCAATTAGAAGGTCCAAGAGATATAGTAAACCTGAATTGAAGCATCGGAATCTAAAACCGGTCTCACAGGACAGGTTTAAATCATAGAAAGTTAGAGTGGCAGTCTTCTTGTACTTATGTTGGCATTGTGCCTTATGTACTAAATTCGGATGCAATTTCTGTGCTTCATCGTCAATAAGCAGGTATAAGGAATACAGTAAACCTGAAGTGAAGCATCGGAATCTACTACTCGACTCACAGGAGAGGTTCAAATCATAGAAAGTTAGAGTGTCAGTCCTCTTGTACTTAAGTCGGCATTGTGCCTTTTGAATTAAATTCGGATGCAATTTCTGTGTTTCATCGTCAATTAGATGGTCCAAGGTATACAGTAAACCTGAAGTGAAGCATTGGAATCCAAACCTGGTCTCATAGTAAAGGTTCTGAACATAGACAGAAAGGAGTGTCAGACCTCTTGTTCTTAAGTCGGCATTGTGCCTTTTGTACTAAATTTGGATGCAGTTTCTGTGTTACATCGTCAATAAGAAGGCCCTGGGTATACAGTAAACCTGAAGTGAAGCATCGCAATCTAAAACCAGTCTCACAGGAGAGGTTCTAAACATAGAATGTTAGAAGGGTCAGTCCTCTTGTACTTACGTCGGCATTGTGCCTTTTCTATTTAATTCGGATGCAATTTCTGTGTTTCATCATCAATAAGAAGGTCCAAGGGATACAGTAAACCTTAAGTGAAGCATCGGAAAATAAAACTGGACTCACAGGATAGGTTCAAATCATAGAAAGTTTAAGTGTCAGTTTTCTTGGACTTAATTCGGGATTGTGCCTTTTGAATTTAATTCCGATGCAATTTCTGTGCTTCATCGTCAATAAGAAGGTTCAAGGTATACAGTAAACCTGAACTGAAGCAACGCAATCTTAAAGCGGTCTCACAGGAGATGTTCAAATCATAGAAAGTTAGAGTGTCAGTCCTCTTGTACTTAAGTCGGCATTTTGCCTTTTGTATTAAATTCGGATGCAATATCTGTGTTTCATCGTCAATTAGAAGTTCCAAGGTATACAGTAAACCTGAATTGAAGCATCAGAATCTAAAACCGGTCTCACAGGAGAGGTTTAAATTATAAAAGTTAGAGTGTCAGTCCTCTTGTACTAAAGTCGGCATTGTGCCTTTTGTACTAAATTCGGATGCAATTTCTGTGCTTCATCGTCAATAAGAAGGTCCAAGGTATACAGTAAACATGAAGTGAAGCATCGGAATCTAAAACTGGACCCACAGGAGAGGTTCTAAATATAGACAGTAGGAAGAGTCAGTCCTCTTGTACTTAAGTCGTCATTGTGCCTTTTGAATTTAATTCGGATGCAATTTCTGTGCTACATCGTCAATAACAAGGTCCAAGGTATACAGTAAACCTGAAGCGAAGCATCGGAATCTAAAACTGGACTCACAGAAGAGGTTCAATCATAGATAGTTAGCGTGTCATTCCTCTCGTACTTAAGTCGGCATTGTGCCTTTTGTATTAAACTCGGATGCAATTTCTGTGCTTCATCGTCAATAAGAAGGTCCAAGGTATACAGTAAAAGTGAAGTGAAGAATCGGAATCTACAACTGAACTCACCGGAGAGGTGTAAATCATAGAAAAATTGAGAACCAGTCCTCTTGTACTTAAGTCGGCATTGTGCGTTTTGAATTTCTTTCCGATGCAATTTCTGTGCTTCATCGTCAATAAGAAGGTTCAAGGTATACAGTAAACCTGAAGTGAAGCATCGGAATCTAAAATTGGACTCACAGGAGAGGTTCAAATCATAGAAAAATTGAGTGTCAGTCCTCTTGTACTTAAGTCGGCATTGTGCCTTATGTAATAAATTCGGATGCAATTTCTGTGTTTCAACGTCAATTAGAAGGTCAAAGGTAGCCAGTGAACCTGAAGTGAAGCATCGGAATCTAAAACCGGTCTCACAGGAGAGGTTCAAATCATAGAAAGTCAGAGTGCCACCACTCTTGTACTTAGGTCGGCATTGTGCCTTTTGTATTAAATTCGGATGCAATTTCTGTGCTTCATCGTCAATAAGAAGGTCCAAGGTATACAGTAAACCTGAAGTGAAGTTTCGGAATCTAAGACTGGTCTCACAGGAAGGGTTCTGAACATAGACTGTAAGAAGTGTCAGTCCTCTTGTACGTAAGTCGGCATTGTGCCTTTTGTACTGAATTCGGATGCAATTTCTGTGTTTCATCGTCAATAATAAGGTCCAAGGGATACAGTAAACCTGAAGTGAAGCATCGGAACCTCAAACCGGTCACACAGGAGAGGGTCAGGTCATAGAATGTAAGAAGTGTCAGTCCTCTTGTACTTAAGTCGTCATTGTGCCTTTTGTATTTAATCCAGGTGCAATTTCTGTGTTTCATAATCAATAAGAAGGTCCAAGGGATACAGTAAACCTGAAGTGAAGTATGGGAATTTAAAACTGGTTTCACAGGAGAGGTTCTAAACATAGACAGCAAGAAGTTTCAGTCCTCTTGTACTTATGTCGTCATTGTGCCTTTTGAATTTAATTCCGATGCAATTTCTGTGTTTCAACGTCAATTAGAAGGTCCAAGGTATACAGTAAACCTGAAGTGAAGTATCGGAATCTAAAACCGGTCTCACAGGAGAGGTTCAAATCATAGAAAGTTAGAGTGTCATTCCTCTTGTACTTAAGTCGGCATTGTGCCTTTGAATTATATTCGGATGCAATTTCTGTGCTTCATCGTCAATAAGAAAATCCAAGGTATACAGTAAACCTGAAGTGAAGCATCGGAATCTAAAACTGGTCATCACAGGATAGGTTCTAAACATAGACAGTAAGAGGTGTCAGTCCTCTTGTACTGAAGTCAGCTTTGTGCCCTTTCTATTTAATTCGGATGCAATTTCTGAGTTTGATCATCAATAAGAAGGTCCAAGGGATACAGTAAACCTGAAGTGAAGCATTGGAATCTAAAACTGGACTCACAGGAGAGGTTCTAAACATAGGCAGTAAGAAGAGTCTGTCCTCATGTACTTAAGCCGTCATTGTGCCTTTTGAATTTAACACGGATGCAATTTCTGTGCTTCATCGTCAATAAGAACGTCCAAGGTATACAGTAAACCTGAAGTGAAGCATCGGAATCTAAAACTGGACTCACAGGAGAGGTTCAAATCATAGAAAGTTAGAGTGTCATTTTTCTTGTACTTAAGTCGGCATTGTGCCTTTTGTATTAAACTCGGATGCAATTTCTGTGCTTCATCGTCAATAAGAAGGTCCAAGGTATACAGTAAACCTGAAGTGAAGCATCGGAATCTAAAACTGGACTCACAGGTGAGGTTCAAATCATAGAAAGTTAGAGTGGCAGTCCTCTTGTACTTAAGTCGGCATTGTGCCTATTCTACTAAATTCGGATGCAATTACTGTGCTTCATCGTCAATAAGCAGGTCCAAGGTATACAGTAAACCTGAAGTGAAGCATGGGAATTTAAAACTGGCCTCACAGGAGTGGTTCTAAACATAAACAGCAAGAAGTTTCAGTCCTCTTGTACTTATGCCTCATTGTGCCTTTTGAATTTAAATCCGATGCAATTTCAGTGCTCATCGTCAATAAGAAGGTCCAAGGTATTCAGTAAACCTGAAGTGAAGCAACGGAATCTAAAACTGGACTCACAGGAGAGGTTCTAAACATACACAGTATGAAGAGTCTGTCCTCTTGTACTTAAGCCCTCATTGTGCCTTTTGAATTTAATTCGGATGCAATTTCTGTGCTTCATCGTCAATAAGATCGTCCAAGGTATACAGTAAACCTGAAGTGAATAATCGGAATCTAAAACTGGACTCACAGGAGAGGTTCAAATCATAGAAAGTTAGAGTGCCTCTCCTCTTGTACTTAAGTCGGCATTGTGCTTTATGTATTAAATTCGGATGCAATTTCTGTGTTTCAACTTCAATTAGAAGGTTCAAGGTATTCAGTAAACCAGAAGTGAAGCATCGGAATCTAAAACCGGTCTCACAGGAGAGGTTCAAATCATAGAAAGTTAGAGTGTCATTTTTCTTGTACTTAAGTCGGCATTGTGCCTTTTGTATTAAACTCGGATGCAATTTCTGTGCTTCATCGTCAATAAGAAGGTCCAAGGTATAAAGTAAACCTGAAGTGAAGCATCGGAATCTAAAACTGGACTCACAGGTGAGGTTCAAATCATAGAAAGTTAGAGTGGCAGTCCTCTTGTACTTAAGTCGGCATTGTGCCTATTCTACTAAATTCGGATGCAATTACTGTGCTTCATCGTCAATAAGAAGGTCCAAGGTATACAGTAAACCTGAAGTGAAGCATCGGAATCTAAAAATGGACTCATAAGAGAGGTTCTAAACATAGGCAGTAAGAAGAGTCAGTCCTCTTGTACTTAAGTCGTCATTGTGCTTTTGAATTTAATTCGGATGCAATTTCCGTGCTTCATCGGTAATATGAACTTCCAAGGTATACAGTAAACCTGAAGTGAAGCATCGGAATATAAAACTGGCCTCACAGGATAGGTTCCAAACATAGACAGTAAGAAGTGTCAGTCCTCTTGTACTTAAGTCGGCTTTGTGCCCTTTCTATTTAATTCGGATGCAATTTCTGTGTTTGATCATCAATAAGAAGGACCAAGGGATACAGTAAACCTGAAGTGAAGCATCGGAATCTAAAACTGGACTCACAGGAGAGGTTCTAAACATAGGCAGTAAGAAGACTCTGTCCTCATGTACTTAAGCCGTCATTGTGCCTTTTGAATTTAATTCGGATGCAATTTCTGTGCTTCATCGGCTATAAAACGTCCAAGGTATACAGTAATCCTGAAGTGAAGCATCGGAATCTACAACTGGACTCACAGGAGAGGTTCAAATCATAGAAAGTTAGAGTGTCATTCTTCTTGTACTTAAGTCGGCATTGTGCCTTTTGTATTAAACTCGGATGCAATTTCTGTGCTTCATCGTCAATAAGAAGGTCCAAGGTATACAGTAAACCTGAAGTGAAGCATCGGAATCTAAAACTGGACTCACAGGTGAGGTTCAAATCATGGAAAGTTAGAGTGGCAGTCCTCTTGTACTTAAGTCGTCATTGTGCCTATTCTACTAAATTCGGATGCAATTACTGTGCTTCATCGTCAATAAGAAGGTCCAAGGTATACAGTAAACCTGAAGTGAAGCATGGGAATTTAAAACTGGCCTCACAGGAGAGGTTGTAAACATAGACAGCAAGAAGTTTCAGTCCTCTTGTACTTATGTCGTCATTGTGCCTTTTGAATTTAAATCCGATTCAATTTCAGTGCTTTATCGTCAATAAGAAGGTCGAAGGTATTCAGTAAACCTGAAGTGAAGCAATGGAATCTAAAACTGGTCTCACAGGAGAGGTTCTAAACATAGACAGGAAGAAGAGTCTGTCCTCTTGTACTTAAGCCGTCATTGTGCCTTTTGAATTTAATTCGGATGCAATTGCTGTGCTTCATCGTCAATAAGATCGTCCAAGGTATACAGTAAACCTGAAGTGAAGCATCGGAATCTACAACTGGACTCACAGGAGAGGTTCAAATCATAGAAAGTTAGAGTGCCTGTCCTCTTGTACTTAAGTCGGCATTGTGCTTTATGTATTAAATTCGGATGCAATTTCTGTGTTTCAACGTCAATTAGAAGGATCAAGGTATTCAGTAAACCTGAAGTGAAGCATCGGAATCTAAAACCGGTCTCACAGGAGAGGTTCAAATCGTAGAAAGTTAGAGTGTCAGTCCTTTTGTACTTAAGTCGGCATTGTGCCTTTTGTATTAAATTCGGATGCAATTTCTGCGTTTCATCGTCAATTAGAAGGTCCAAGATATACAGTAAACCTGAATTGAAGCATCGGAATCTAAAACTGGTCTCACAGGAGAGGTTTAAATCATAGAAAGTTAGAGTGTCAGTCCTCTTGTACTTAAGTCGGCATTGTGCCTATTCTACTAAATTCGGATGCAATTACTGTGCTTCATCGTCAATAAGAAGGTCCAAGGTATACAGTAAACCTGAAGTCAAGCATCGGAATCTAAAAATGGACTGATAAGAGAGGTTCTAAACATAGGCAGTAAGAAGAGTCAGTCCTCTGGTACTTAAGTCGTCATTGTGCTTTTGAATTTAATTTGGATGCAATTTCCGTGCTTCATGGGTAATATGAACTTCGAAGGTATACAGTAAACCTGAAGTGAAGCATCGGAATCTAAAACTGGACTCACAGGAGAGGTTCAAATCATAGAAAGTTAGAGTGTCATTCCTCTTGTACTTAAGTCGGCATTGTGCCTTTTGTATTAAACTCGGATGCAATTTCTGTCCTTCAACGTCAATAAGAAAGTCCAAGGTATACAGTAAACCTGAAGTGAAGAATCGGAATCTACAACTGGACCCACAGGAGAGGTTTAAATCATAGAAAATTAGAGTGTCAGTCCTCTTGTACTTGAGTCAGCATTGTGCCTTTTGAATTTCTTTCCGATGCAATTTCTGTGCTTCCTCGTCAATAAGAAGGTTCAAGGTATACAGTAAACCTGAAGTGAAGCATCGGAATCTAAAACTGGACTCACAGGAGAGGTTCAAATCATAGAAAGTAGAGTGTCAGTCGTCTTGTACTTAAGTTGGCATTGTGCCTTTTGAATTTAATTCCGATGCAATTTCTGTGCTTCATCGTCAATAAGAAGGTTCAAGGTATACAGTAAACCTGAAGTAAAGCATCGGAATCTAAAACTAGACTCACAGGAGAGGTACAAATCATAGAAAGTTAAAGTGTCAGTCCTCTTGTACTTAAGTCGGCAGTGTGCCTCTTGTATTAAATTCGGATGCAATTTCTGTGTTTCATCGTCAATTAAAAGGTCCAAGATATACAGTAAACCTGAATTTTAGCATCGGAATCTAAAACTGGTCTCACAGGAGAGGTTTAAATCATAGAAAATTAGAGTGTCAGTCCTCTTGTACTTAGGGCAGCATTGTGCCTTTTGAATTTCTTTCCGATGCAATTCCTGTGCTTCCTCGTCAATATGATTGTTCAAGGTATACAGTAAATCTGAAGTGAAGCATCGGAATCTAAAACTGGACTCACAGGAGAGGTTAAAATCATAGATAGTTAGAGTGTCAGTCGTCTTTTGCTTAAGTTGGCATTGTGCTTTATGTATTAAATTCGGATGCAATTTCTGTGTTTCAACGTCAATTAGAAGGTCCAAGGTATACAGTAAACCTGAAGTGAAGCATCGGAATCTAAAACCGGTCTCACAGGAGAGGTTCAAATCATAGAAAGTTAGAGTGTCAGTCCTCATCTACTTAAGTCGGCATTGTACCTTTTGTATTAAATTCGGATGTAATTTCTGTGCTTCATCGTCAATAAGAAGGTCCAAGGTATACAGTAAACCTGAAGTGAAGCATCGGAATCTAAAACTGGCCTCACAGGAGAGGTTCTAAACATAGACAGTAAGAAGTGTCAGTCCACGTCTACTTATGTCGGCATTGTGCCTTTTGAATTTAATTCCGATGCAATTTCTGTGCTTCATCGTCAATAAGAAGGTCCAAGGTATATAGTAAACCTGAAGTGTAGAATCGGAATGTAAAACTGGACTCACAGGAGAGGTTCAAATCATAGAAAGTGAGAGTGTCATTCCTCTTGTACTTAAGTCGGCATTGTGCCATTTGTATTAAATTCGGATGCAGTTTCTGTGCTTCATCGTCAATAAGAAGGTCCAAGGTATACAGTAAACCTGAAGTGAAGCATGGGAATTTAAAACTGGCCTCACAGGAGAGGTTCTAAACATAGACAGCAAGAAGTTTCAGTCCTCTTGTACTTATGTCGTCATTGTGCCTTTTGAATTTAAATCCGATGCAATTTCAGTGCTTCATCGTCAATAAGAAGGTCCAAGGTATTCAGTAAACCTGAAGTGAAGCAACGGAATCTAAAACTGGGCTCACAGGAGAGGTTCTAAACATAGACAAGAAGAAGAGTCCGTCCTCTTGTACTTAAGCCGTCATTGTGCCTTTTGAATTTAATTCGGATGCAATTGCTGTGCTTCATCGTCAATAAGATCGTCCAAGGTATACAGTAAACCTGAAGTGAAGCATCGGAATCTACAACTGGACTCACAGCAGAGGTTCAAATCATAGAAAGTTAGAGTGCCTGTCCTCTTGTACTTAAGTCGGCATTGTGCTTTATGTATTAAATTCGGATGCAATTTCTGTGTTTCAACGTCAATTAGAAGGTTCAAGGTATTCAGTAAACCTGAAGTGAAGCATCGGAATCTAAAACCGGTCTCACAGGAGAGGTTCAAATCATAGAAAGTTAGAGTGTCAGTCATCTTGTACTTAAGTCGGCATTGTGCCTTTTGTATTAAATTCGGATGCAATTTCTGTGTTTCATCGTCAATTAGAAGGTCCAAGATATACAGTAAACCTGAATTGAAGCATCGAAATCTAAAACTGGTCTCACAGGAGAGGTTTAAATCATAGAAAGTTAGAGTGTCAGTCCTCTTGTACTTAAGTCGGCATTGTGCCTATTCTACTAAATTCGGATGCCATTACTGTGCTTCATCGTCAATAAGAAGGTCCAAGGTATACAGTAAACCTGAAGTGAAGCATCGGAATCTAAAAATGGACTGATAAGAGAGGTTCTAAACATAGGCAGTAAGAAGAGTCAGTCCTCTTGTACTTAAGTTGTCATTGTGCTTTTGAATTTAATTCGGATGCAATTTCCGTGCATCATGGGTAATATGAACTTCCAAGGTATACAGTAAACCTGAAGTGAAGCATCGGAATCTAAAACTGGACTCACAGGAGAGGTTCAAATCATAGAAAGTTAGAGTGTCATTCCTCTTGTACTTAAGTCGGCATTGTGCCTTTTGTATTAAACTCGGATGCAATTTCTGTCCTTCAACGTCAATAAGAAAGTCCAAGGTATACAGTAAAACTGAAGTGAAGAATCGGAATCTACAACTGGACTCACAGGAGAGGTTTAAATCATAGAAAATTAGAGTGTCAGTCCTCTTGTACTTAAGTCAGCATTGTGCCTTTTGAATTTCTTTCCGATGCAATTTCTGTGCTTCTTCGTCAATAAGAAGGTTCAAGGTATACAGTAAACCTGAAGTGAAGCATCGGAATCTAAAACTGGACTCACAGGAGAGGTTCAAATCATAGAAAGTAGAGCGTCAGTCGTCTTGTACTTAAGTTGGCAGTGTGCCTTTTGAATTTAATTCCGATGCAATTTCTGTGCTTCATCGTCAATAAGAAGGTTCAAGGTATACAGTAAACCTGAAGTAAAGCATCGGAATCTAAAACTAGACTCACAGGAGAGGTACAAATCATAGAAAGTTAAAGTGTCAGTCCTCTTGTACTTAAGTCGGCATTGTGCCTTTTGTATTAAATTCGGATGCAATTTCTGTGTTTCATCGTCAATTAGAAGGTCCAAGATATACAGTAAACCTGAATTGAAGCATCGGGATCTAAAACTGGTCTCACAGGAGAGGTTTAAATCATAGAAAATTAGAGTGTCAGTCCTCTTGTACTTAGGGCAGCATTGTGCGTTTTGAATTTCTTTCCGATGCAATTTCTGTGCTTCCTCGTCAATATGATGGTTCAACGTATACAGTAAATCTGAAGTGAAGCATCGGAATCTAAAACTGGACTCACAGGAGAGGTTAAAATCATAGTTAGTTAGAGTGTCATTCGTCATTTGCTTAAGTTGGCATTGTGCCTTATGTATTAAATTCGGATGCAATTTCTGTGTTTCAACGTCAATTAGAAGGTCCAAGGTATACAGTAAACCTGAAGTGAAGCATCGGAATCTAAAACCGGTCTCACAGGAGAGGTTCAAATCATAGAAAGTTAGAGTGTCATTCCTCTTGTACTTAAGTCGGCATTGTGCCTTTTGTATTAAATTCGGATGCAATTTCTGTGCTTCATCGTCAATAAGAAGATCCAAGGTATACAGTAAACCTGAAGTGAAGCATCGGAATCTAAAACTGGCCTCACAGGATAGGTTCTAAACATAGACAGTAAGAAGTGTCAGTCCTCTTGTAGTTATGTCGTCGTTGTGTCCTTTGAATTTAATTCCGATGCAATTTCTGTGCTTCATCGTCAATAAGAAGGTCCAAGGTATACAGTAAACCTGAAGTGAAGCATCGGAATCTAAATCCGGTCTCACAGGAGAGGTTCAAATCATAGAATGTAAGAAGTGTCAGTCCTCTTGTACTTAAGTCGGCATTGTAAATTTTGTATTTAACCCCGATGCACTTTCTGTGTTTCGTCGCCAATAAGTAGGTCCAAGGGATTCAGTAAACCTGCAGTGAAGCATCGCAATCTAAAACTGGACTCACAGGAGAGGTTCAAATCATAGAAAGTTAGAGTGTCAGTCCTCTTGTACTTAAGTCAGCATTGTGCCTTTTGCACTAAATTCGGATGCAATTTCTGTGCTTCATCATCAATAAGAATGTCCAAGTTATACAGTAAACCTGAAGTGAAGCATTGGAATCTAAAACTGAACTCACAGGAGAGGTTCTAATCATAGGCAGTAAGAAGAGCCAGTCCTCTTGTACTTAAGTCGTCATTGAGCCTTTTCAATTTAATTCGGATGCAATTTCTGTGCTTCTTCGTCAATAAGACGGTTGAAGGTATACAGTAAACCTGAATTGAAGCATCGGAATCTAAAACCGGTCTCACAGGAGAGGTTTAAATCCTAGAAAGTTACAGGGTCAATCCTCTTGTACTTAAGTCGGCATTGTGCCTTTTGTACTAAATTCGGATGCAATTTCTGTGCTTCATCATCAACAAGAATGTCCAAGGTATACAGTGAACCTGAAGTGAAGCATCTGAATCTGAAACTGGACTCAAAGGAGAAGTTCTAAACATAGGCAGTAAGAAGAGTCAGTCCTTTTTTACTTAAGTCGTCATTGTGCCTTTTGAATTTAATTCGGATGCAATTTCTGTGCTTCATCGTCAATATGAAGGTCCAAGGTATACAGTAAACCTGAGGTGAAGCATCGGAATCTAGAACTGGACTCACAGGAGATGTTCAAATCATGGAAAGTTAGAGTGTCATTCCTCTTGTACTAAAGTCGGCATTGTGCCTTTTGTATTAAACTCGGATGCAATTTCTGTGCTTCATCGTCAATAAGAAGATCCAAGGTATACAGTAAACCTGAAGTGAAGAATCGGAATCTACAACTGGACTCACAGGAAAGGTTTAAATCATAGAAAGTTAGAGTGTCAGTCCTCTTGTACATAAGTCGGCATTGTGCGTTTTGAATTTCTTTGCGATGCAATTTCTGTGCTCTACCGTCAATAAGAAGGTTCAAGGTATACAGTAAACCTGAAGTTAAGCATCGGAATCTAAAACTGGACTCGCATTAGAGGTTCAAATCATAGAAAGTTAGAGTGTCAGTCCTCTTCTACTTAAGTCGGCATTGTACCTTTTGTATTAAATTCGGATGTAATTTCTGTGCTTCATCGTCAATAAGAAGGTCCTAGGTATACAGTAAACATGAAGTGAAGCATTGGAATCTAAAACTGGCCTCACAGGAGAGGTTCTAAACATAGACAGTAAGAAGTGTCAGTCCACTTCTACTTATGTCGGCATTGTGCCTTTTGAATTTACTTCCGATGCAATTTCTGTGCTTCATCGTCAATAAGAAGGTCCATGGTATACAGTAAACCTGAAGTGTAGAATCGGAATCTAAAACTGGACTCACAGGAGAGGTTCAAATCATAGATAGTTAGAGTGTCAGTCCTCTTGTACTTAAGTCGGCATTGTGCCTTTTGTTTTAAATTCGGGTGCAATTTCTGTGTTTCATCGTCAATAAGAAGGTCCAAGGGATACAGCAAACCTTAAGTGAAGCATCGGAATCTAAAAATGGACTCACAGGAGAGGTTCAAATCATAGAAAGTTAGAGTGTCCGTCCTCTTGTACTTAAGTCGGCATTCTGCCTTTTGTACTAAATTTGGTTGGAATTTCTGTGTTTCATCGTCAATAAGAAGGTCCAAGGGATACAGAAAACCTGCAGTGAAGCATCTCAATGCAAAACCGGTGTCACAGGAGAGGTTCAAATCATAGAATGTAAGAAGTGACAGTCCTCTTGTACTTAAGTCGGCATTGTGACTTTTCTATTTAATTCGGATGCAATTTCTGTGTTTGATCTTCAATAAGAAGGTCCAAGGGATACAGTAAGCCTAAAGTGAAGGATCGGAATCTAAAACTGTACTCACAGGAGAGGTTCAATTCATAGAAAGTTTAAGTGTCAGTCCTCTTGTACTTATATCGGCATTGTGCCTTTTGAATTTAATTCCGATGCAATTTCTGTGCTTCTTCGTCAATAAGAAGGATCAAGGTATACAGTAAACCTGAAGTAAAGCATCGGAATCTAAAACTGGACTCTCAGGAGGGGTTCAAATCATAGAAAGTTAAAGTGTCAGTCCTCTTGTACTTAAGTCGGCATTGTGCCATTTGTATTAAATTCGGATGCAGTTTCTGTGCTTCATCGTCAATAAGAAGGTCCAAGGTATACAGTAAACCTGAAGTGAAGAATCGGAATCGAAAACTCGACTCACAGGAGAGGTTCAAATCATAGAAAGTTAGTGTGTCAGTCCTCTTGTACTTAAGTCGGCATTGTGCCTTATGTATTTCGTTCGGATGCAATTTCTGTGTTTCATTGTCAATTAGAAGGTCCAAGGTATACAGTAAACCTGAAGTGAAGCTTCGGAATCTAAAACTGGTCTCACAGGAAAGGTTCTGAACATAGACAGTAAGACGTGTCAGTCCTCTTGTACGGAAGTCAGCATTGTCCCTTTTGTACTAAATTCTGATGCAATTTCTGTGTTTCATCGTCAATAAGAAGGTCCAAGGGATACAATAAACCGGACGTGAGGCATCGGAATCTAAAACCGGTCTCACAGGAGAGGTTTAAATCATAGAATGTAAGAAGTGTCGGTCCTCATGTACTTAAGTAGGCATTGTGAATATTGTATTTAATCCGGATTCAATTTCTGTATTTCGTCGCCAATACGTAGTTCCAAGGGATCCATTAAACCTGAAAGGAAGCATCGGAATCTAAAACTGGATTCACAGGAGAGGTTCTAAACATAGGCATTAAGAAGAGTCAGTCCTCTTGTACTTAAGTCGTCATTGCGCCTTTTGAATTTCATTCGGATGCAATTTCTGTGCTTCATCATCAATAAGTTGGTCCAAGGTATACAGTAAACCTGAGGTGAAGCAACGGAATCTAAAACTGGACTCACACGTGAGGTTAAAATCATAGAAAGTTAGAGTGTCATTCCTATTGTACTTAAGTCCGCATTGTGCCTTTTGTATTAAACTCGGATGCAATTTCTGTGCTTTATCGTCAATATGAAGGTCCAAGGTATACAGTAAACCTGAAGTGAAGAATCGGAATCTACAACTGGACTCACAGGAGAGGTTTAAATCATAGAAATTTTGAGTGTCAGTCCTCTTGTACATAAGTCAGCATTGTGTGTTTTGAATTTCTATGCGATGCAATTTCTGTGCTTAACAGTCAATAAGAAGGTTCAAGGTATACAGTAAACCTGAAGTGAAGCATCGGAATCTAAAACTGGACTCAGAGGAGGTATTTAAATCATAGAAAGTTAGTGTGTCAGTCCTTTTCTACTTAAGTCGGCATTGTGCCTTATGTATTAAATTCGGATGCTATTTCTGTGTTTCAACGTCAATTGGAAGGTCCAAGGTATACTGTAAACCTGAAGTGAAGCATCGGAATCTAAATCCGGTTTCACAGGAGAGGTTCAAATCATAGAAAGTTAGAGTGTCAGTCCTCTTGTACATAAGTCGGTATTGTACCTTTGGTATTATATTCGGATGCAATTTCTGCGCTTCATCGTCAATAAGAAGGTCCAAGGTATACAGTAAACCTGAAGTGAAGCATCGGAATCTAAAACTGGCCTCACAGGAGAGGTTCCAAACATAGACAGTAAGAAGTGTCGGTCCTCTTCTATTTATGTCGGCATTGTGACTTTTGAATTTAATTCCGATGCAATTTCTGTGCTTCATCGTCAATTAGAAGGTCCAAGGTATACAGTAAACCTGAAGTGAGGCATCGGAATCTAAAACTGGACTCACAGGAGAGGTTCAAATTATAGAAAGTTAGAGTGTCATTCCTCTTGTACTTAAGTCGGCATAGTGCCATTTGTATTAAATTCGGGTGCAGTTTCTGTTATTCATTGTCAATAAGAAGGTCCAAGGAATACAGTAAACCTGAAGTGAAGAATCGGAATCTAAAACTGGACTCACAGGAGAAGTTCTAATCATAGAAAGTTAGAGTGTCAGTCCTCTTGTACTTAAGTCGGCATTGTGCCTTATGTATTATGTTCGGATGCAATTCCTGTGTTTCATCGTCAATGAGAAGGTCCAAGGTATACAGTAAACCAGATGTGAAGCATCGGAATCTAAAAATTGGGCTCGCAGGAGAGGTTCAAATCATAGAAAGTTAGAGTGTCATTCCTCTAGTACGTATGTCGACATTGTGCCATTTGTATTAAATTCGGATGCAGTTTCTGTGCTTCATCGTCAATAAGAAGGTCCAAGGTATACAGTAAACCTGAAGTGAAGAATCGTAATCTAAAACTGGACTCACAGGAGAGGTTCAAATCATAGAAAGTTAGAGTGTCAGTCCTCTTGTATTTAAGGCGGCATTGTGCCTTGTGTATTTCGTTCGGGTGAAATTTCTGTGTTTCATCGTCAATTAGAATGACCAAGGTATACAGTAAACATGAAGTGAAGCTTCGGAATCTAAAACTGGTCTCAAAGGTTCTGAACATGGACCGTAAGAAGTGTCAGTCCTCTTGTACGGAAGTCATCATTGTGCGTTTTGTACTAAATTCGGATGCAATTTCTGTGTTTCATCGTCAATAAGAAGGTCCAAGGGATACAGTAAACCTGAAGTGAAGCATAGGAATCTAAAACCGGTCTCACAGGAGAGGTTCAAATCATTGAATGTAAGAAGTGTCAGTCCTCATGTACTTAAGTAGGCATTGTGAATTTTGTATTTAATTCGGATGCAATTTCTGTGTTTCGTCGCTAATAAGTAGGTGCGAGGGATACATTAAACCTGAAGGGAAGCATCGGAATCTAAAACTAGACTCACACGAGAGGTTTAAATCCTAGTAAGTTAGAGGGTCAGTCCTCTTGTACTTAAGTGTGCATTGTGCCTTTCGTACTAAATTCGGATGCAATTTCTGTGCTTCAACATCAATAAGAATGTCCAAGGAATACAGTAAACCTGAAGTGAAGCATCGGAATCGAAAACTGGACCCACAGGGGAGCTTCTAAACATAAGCAGTAAGAAGAGTCAGTCCTCTTGTACTTAAGTCGTCATTGTGCCTTTTGAATTTAATTCGGATGCAATTTCTGTGCTTCATCGTCAATAAGAAGGTCCAAGGTATACAGTAAGACTGAGGTGAAGCATCGGAATCTAAAACTGGACTCACAGGAGAGGTTCAAATCATAGGAAGTTAGAGTGTCATTCCTCTTGTACTTAAGTCGGCATTGTGCCATTTGTATTAAATTCGGGTGCAGTTTCTTTGCTTCATCGTCAATAAGAAGGTCCAAGGTATACAGTAAACCTGAAGTGAAGAATCGGAATCTGAAACTCGACTCACAGGAGAGGTTCAAATCATGGAAAGTTAGAGTGTCAGTACTCTTGTACTTAAGTCGGCATTGTGCCTTATGTATTAAGTTCGGATGCAATTTCTGTGTTTCTTCCTCAATTAGAAGGTCCAAGGTATACAGTAAACATGAAGTGAAGCTTCGGAATCTAAAACTGGTCTCACAGGAAAGGTTCTGAGCATAGACCGTAAGAAGTGTCAGTCCTCTTGTACGGAAGTCGGCATTGTGCCTTTTGTACTAAATTCGGATGCAATTTCTGTGTTTCATCGTCAATAAGAAGGTCCAAGGGATACAGTAAACCTGAAGTGAAGCATCGGAATCTAAAACCGGTCTCACAGGAGAGGTTCAAATCATTGAATGTAAGAAGTGTCAGTCCTCATGTACTTAAGTAGGCATTGAGAATTTTGTATTTAATTCGGATGCAATTTCTGTGTTTCGTCGCTAATAAGTAGGTGCGAGGGATACATTAAACCTGAAGTGAAGCATCGGAATCTAAAACTCGTCTCACACGAGAGGTTCAAATCATAGAAAGTTAGAGTGTCAGTCCTCTTGTACTTGAGTCGGCATTGTGCCTTTTGTTCTAAATTAGGATGCAATTTCTGTGTTTCATCGTCAATAAGAAGGTTTAAGGGATACAGTAAACCTGCAGTGAAGCATCGCAATCTAAAACCGGTGTCACAGGAGAGGTTCAAATCATAGAATGTAAGAAGTGACAGTCCTCTTGTACTTAAGTCGGCATTGTGACTTTTCTATTTAATTCGGATGCAATTTCTGTGTTTGATCATCAATAAGGAGGTCCAAGGGATACAGTAAACCTGAAGTGAAGGATCGGAATCTAAAACTGGAATCACAGGAGAGGTTCAAATCATAGAAAGTTTAAGTGTCAGTCCTCTTGTACTTAAGTCAGCATTGTGCCTTTTGAATTAAATTCCGATGCAATTTCTGTGCTTCATCGTCAATAAGATGGTTCAAGGTATACAGTGAACCTGAAGTGAAGCATCGGATTCTAAAACTGGACTCTCAGGAGGGGTTCAAATCATAGATAGTTAGAGTGTCAGTCCTCTTGTACTTAAGTCGGTATTGTGCCTCTTGTATTAAATTCGGATGCAATTTCTGAGTTTCATCGTCAATTAGATGATCCAAGATATACCGTAAACCTGAATTGAAGCATCGCAATCTAAAACCGGTCTCACAGGAGAGGTTTAAATCCTTGTAAGTTAGAGTGTCAGTCCTCTTGTACTTAAGTCGGCATTGTGCCTTTTGTACTAAATTCGGATGCAATTTCTGTGCTTCAACATCAATAAGAATGTCCAAGGTATACAGTAAACCTGATGTGAAGCATCGGAATCTAAAACTGGACTCACAGGGGAGGTTCTAAACATAAGCAGTAAGAAGAGTCAGTCCTCTTGTACTTAAGTCGTCATTGTGCCTTTTGAATTTAATTCGGATGCAATTTCTGTGCTTCATCGTCAATAAGAAGGTCCAAGGTATACAGTAAGCCTGAGGTGAAGCATCGTAAACTAAACCTGGAGTCACAGGAGAGGTTTAAATCATAGAAAGTTAGAGTGTCATTCCTCTTGTACTTAAGTCGGCACTGTGCCTTATGTATTAATCTCGGATGCAATTTCTGTGTTTCTTCCTCAATTAGAAGCTCCAAGGTATACAGTAAACCTGAAGTGAAGCTTCGGAATCTGAAACTGGTCTCACAGGAAATTTTCTGAACATCGACATTAAGAAGTGTCAGTCATCTTGTACGTAAGTCGGCATTGTGCCTTCTGAACTAAATTCGGATGCAATTTCTGTGTTTCATCGTCAATAAGAAGGTCCAAGGGATACAGTAAACCAGAAGTGAAGCTTTGGAATCTAAAACCGGTCTCACTGGAGAGGTTCAAATCATAGAAAGTTAGAGTGGCAGTACGCTTGTACTTAAGTCGGCATTGTACCTTTTGTATTAAATTCAAATGCAATTTCTGTGCTTAATCGTCAAGAAGAAGGTCCAAGGTATACAGTAAACCTGAAGTGAAGCATCGGAATCTAACACTGGCCTCACAGGAGAGGTTCTAAATATAGACAGTAAGAAGTGTCAGTCCTCTTCTACTTATGTCGGCATTGTGCCTTTTGAATTTAATTCCGATGCAATTTCTGTGCTTCATCGTCAATAAGAAGGTCCAAGGTATACAGTAAACCTGAAGTGAAGCATCGGAATCTAAAACTGGACTCACAGGAGAGGTTCAAATCATAGAAAGTTAGAGTGTCATTCCTCTTGTACGTAAGTCGGCATTGTGCCATTTGTATTAAATTCGGATGCAGTTTCTGTGCTTCATCGTCAATAAGAAGGTCCAAGGTATACAGGAAACCTGAAGTGAAGCATCGGAATCTAAAACTGGACTCACAGGAGAGGTTCAAATCATAGAAAGTTAGAGTGTCAGTCCTCTTGTACTTAAGTCGGCATTGGGCCTTTTGAATTTATTTCCGATGCAATTTCTGTGTTTCATCGTTAACAAGAAGGTCCAAGGTATACAGTAAACCTGATACGAAGCATCGTAAAATAAACCTGGACTCACAGGAGAGGTTCAAATGATAGAAAGTTAGAGTGTCAGTCCTCTTGTACTTAAGTCGGCATTGTGCCTTTAGAATTTAATTCCGATGCAATTTCTGTGATTCATCGTCAATAAGAAGGTCCAAGGTATACAGTAAACCTGAACTGAAGCATCGGGATCTAAAACTGGACTCACAGGAGAGGTTCAAATCGTAGAAAGTAAGAGTGTCAGTCCTCTTGCACTTAAGTCGGCATTGTGCCTTTTGTATTAAATTCGGATGCAATTTCTGTGCTTCATCGGCAATAAGAAGGTCCAAGGTAAACAGTAAACCTGAAGTGAAGAATCGGAATCTAAAACTGGACTCACAGGAGAGGTTCAAATCATAGAAAGTTGGAGTGTCAGTCCTCTTGTACTTAAGTCGGCATTGTGTCTTTTGTACTAAATTCGGATACAATTTCTGTGCTTCATCGTCTATAAGAAGGTCCAAGGTATACAGTAAACCTGAAGTGAAGCATCGGAATCTAAAACTGGACTAACAGGAGAGGTTCTAAACATAGACAGTAAGAAGTGTCAGTCGTCTTGTACTTAAGTCGGCATTGTGCCTTTTGAATTTAATTCCGATGCAATTTCTGTGTGTCATCGTCCATAAGAAGGTCCAAGGGATACAGTAAACCTCAAGTGAAGCATCGGAATCTAAAACTGGACTCACAGGAGAGGTTCAAATCATAGAAAGTTTAAGTGTCATCCCCTTTTACTTAAGTCGGCATTGTGCCTTTTGAATTAAATTCCGATGCAATTTCTGTGCTTCATGGTCAATAAGATGGTTCAAGGTATACAGTAAACCTGAAGTGAAGCATCGGAATCTAAAACTGGACTCTCAGGAGGTGTTTAAATCATAGATAGTTAGAGTGTCAGTCCTCTTGTACTTAAGTCGGCATTGTGCCTTTTGTATTAAATTCGGATGCAATTTCTGAGTTTCATCATCAATTAGAAGATCCAAGATATACTGTAAACCTGAATTGAAGCATCGGAATCTAAAACCGGTCTCACAGGAGAGGTTTAAATCCTAGTAAGTTAGAGGGTCAGTCCTCTTGTAGTTAAGTCGGCATTGTGCCTTTTGTACTAAATTCGGATGCAATTTCTGTGCTTCAACATCAATAAGAATGTCCAAGGTATACAGTAAACCTGAAGTGATGCATCGGAATCTAAAACTGGACTCACAGGGGAGCTTCTAAACATAAGCAGTAAGAAGAGTCAGTCCTCTTGTACTTAAGTCGTCATTGTGCCTTTTGAATTTTATTTGGATGCAATTTCTGTGCTTCATCGTCAATGAGAAGGTCCAAGGTATACAGTAAGACTGAGGTGAAGCATCGGAATCTAAAACTGGACTCACAGGAGAGGTTCAAATCATAGAAAGTTAGAGTGTCATTCCTCTTGTACTTAAGTCGGCATTGTGCCATTTGTATTAAATTCGGCTGCAGTTTCTGTGCTTCATCGTCAATAAGAAGGTCCAAGGTATACAGTAAACCTGAAGTGAAGAATCGGAATCTAAAACTCGACTCACAGGAGAGGTTCAAATCATAGAAAGTTAGAGTGTCAGTACTCTTGTACTTAAGTCGGCATTGTGCCTTATGTATTTCGTTCAGATGAAATTTCTGTGTTTCATCGTCAATTAGAATGACCAAGGTATATAGTAAACATGAAGTGAAGCTTCGGAATCTAAAACTGGTCTCACAGGAAAGGTACTGAGCATAGACTGTAAGAAGTGTCAGTCCTCTTGTACGGAAGTCGGCATTGTGCCTTTTGTACTAAATTCTGATGCAATTTCTGTGTTTCATCGTCAATAAGAAGGTCCAAGGGATACAATAAACCTGAAGTGAAGCATCGGAATCTAAAACCGGTCTCACAGGAGAGGTTCAAAACATTGAATGTAAGTAGTGTCAGTCCTCATGTACTTAAGTAGGCATTGAGAATTTTGTATTTAATTCGGATGCAATTTCTGTGTTTCGTCGCTAAAAAGTAGGTGCGAGGGATACATTAAACCTGAAGGGAAGCATCGGAATCTAAAACTAGACTCACACGAGAAGTTCAAATCATAGAAAGTTAGAGTGTCAGTCCTCTTGTACTTGAGTTGGCATTGTGCCTTTTGTACTAAATTTGGATGCAATTTCTGTGTTTCATCGTCAATAAGTAGGTTTAAGGGATACAGTAAACCTGCAGTGAAGCATCGCAATCTAAAACCGGTGTCACAGGAGAGGTTCAAATCATAGAATGTAAGAAGTGACAGTCCTCTTATACTTAAGTCGGCATTGTGACTTTTCTATTTAACTCGGATGCAATTTCTGTGTTTTATCATCAATAAGAAGGTCCAAGGGATACAGTAAACCTGAAGTGAAGGATCGGAAAATAAAACTGGACTCACAGGAGAGGTTCAAATCATAGAAAGTTTAAGTGTCAGTCCTCTTGTACTTAAGTCGGCATTGTGCCTTTTGAATTAAATTCCGATGCAATTTCTGTGCTTCATCGTCAGTAAGAAGGTTCAAGGTATAGAGTAAACCTGAAGTGAAGCATCGGAATCTAAAACTGGACTCTCAGGAGAGGTTTAAATCATACATAGTTAGAGTGTCAGTCCTCTTGTACTTAAGCCGGCATTGTGCCTTTTGTATTAAATTCGGATGCAATTTCTGAGTTTCATCGTCAATTAGAAGATCCAAGATATACTGTAAACCTGAATTGAAGCATCGGAATCTAAAACCGGTCTCACAGGAGAGGTTTAAATCCTAGTAAGTTAGAGGGTCAGTCCTCTTGTACTTAAGTCGTCATTGTGCCTTTTGTACTAAATTCGGATGCAATTTCTGTGCTTCAACATCAATAAGAATGTCCAAGGTATACAGTAAACCTGAAGTGAAGCATCGGAATCTAAAACTGGACTCACAGGGGAGCTTCTAAACATAAGCAGTAAGAAGAGTCAGTCCTCTTGTACTTAAGTCGTCATTGTGCCTCTTGAATTTAATTCGGATGCAATTACTGTGCTTCATCGTCAATAAGAAGGTCCAAGGTATACAGTAAGACTGAGGTGAAGCATCGGAATCTAAAACTGGACTCACAGGAGAGGTTCAAATCATAGGAAGTTAGAGTGTCATTCCTCTTGTACTTAAGTCGGCATTGTGCCATTTGTATTAAATTCGGGTGCAGTTTCTGTGCTTCATCGTCAATAAGAAGGTCCAAGGTATACAGTAAACCTGAAGTGAAGAATCGGAATCTAAAACTCGACTCACAGGAGAGGTGCAAATCATAGAAAGTTAGAGTGTCAGTACTCTTGTACTTAAGTCGGCATTGTGCCTTATGTATTAAGTTCGGATGCAATTTCTGTGTTTCTTCCTCAATTAGAAGGTCCAACGTATACAGTAAACCTGAAGTGCAGCTTCAGAATCTGAAACTGGTCTCACAGGAAAGGTTCTGAACATCGACAATAAGAAGTGTCAGTCCTCTTGTACGTAAGTCGGCATTGTGCCTTCTGTACTAAATTCGGATGCAATTTCTGTGTTTCATCGTCAATAAGAAGGTCCAAGGGATACAGTAAACCAGAAGTGAAGCTTTGGAATCCAAAACAGGTCTCAGTGGAGAGGTTCAAATCATAGAAAGTTAGAGTGTCAGTCCTCTTGTACTTAAGTCGGCATTGTGCCTTGTGTATTTCGTTCGGATGAAATTTCTGTGTTTCATCGTCAATTTGAATGACCAAGGTATACAGTAAACATGAAGTGAAGCTTCGGAATCTAAAACTGGTCTCACAGGAAAGGTTCTGAGCATAGACCGTAAGAAGTGTCAGTCCTCTTGTACGGAAGTCGGCATTGTGCCTTTTGTACTAAATTCGGATGCAATTTCTGTGTTTCATCGTCAATAAAAAGGTCCAAGGGATACAGTAAACCTGAAGTGAAGCATCGGAATCTAAAACCGGTCTCACAGGAGAGGTTCAAAACATTGAATGTAAGAAGTGTCAGTCCTCATGTACTTAAGTAGGCATTGAGAATTTTGTATTTAATTCGGATGCAATTTCTGTGTTTCGTCGCTAATAAGTAGGTGCGAGGGATACATTAAACCTGAAGTGAAGCATCGGAATCTAAAACAGGTCTCACTGGAGAGGTTCAAATCATAGAAAGTTAGAGTGTCAGTCCTCTTGCACTTAAGTCGGCATAGTGCCTTTTGTATTAAATTCTGATGCAATTTCTGTGCTTCATCGGCAATAAGAAGGTCCAAGGTATACAGTAAACCTGAAGTGAAGAATCGTAATCTAAAACTGGACTCACAGGAGCGGGTCAAATCAAAGAAAGTTAGAGTGTCAGTCCTCTTGTACTTAAGTCGGCATTGTGCCTTGTGTATTTCGTTCGGATGAAATTTGTGTGTTTCATCGTCCATTAGAATGACCAAGGTATACAGTAAACATGGAGTGAAGCTTCGGAATCTAAAACTGGTCTCACAGAGAAGGTTCTGAACATAGACAATAAGAAGTGTCAGTCCTCTTGTACGGAAGTCGGCATTGTGCCTTGTGTATTTCGTTCGGATGAAATTTCTGTGTTTCATCGTCCATTAGAATGACCAAGGTATACAGTAAACATGAAGTGAAGCTTCGGAAGCTAAAACTGGTCTCACAGGAAATGTTCTGAGCATAGACTGTAAGAAGTGTCAGTCCTCTTGTACGGAAGTCGGCATTGTGCCTTTTGTACTAAATTCTGATGCAATTTCTGTGTTTCATCGTCAATAAGAAGGTCCAAGGGATACAGTAAACCTGAAGTGAAGCATCGGAATCTAAAACCGGTCTCACAGGAGAGGTTCAAAACATTGAATGTAAGTAGTGTCAGTCCTCATGTACTTAAGTTGGCATTGAGAATTTTGTATTTAATTCGGATGCAATTTCTGTGTTTCGTCGCTAAAAAGTAGGTGCGAGGGATACATTAAACCTGAAGGGAAGCATCGGAATCTAAAACTAGACTCACACGAGAGGTTCAAATCATAGAAAGTTAGAGTGTCAGTCCCCTTGTACTTGAGTCGGCATTGTGCCTTTTGTACTAAATTTGGATGCAATTTCTGTGTTTCATCGTCAATAAGTAGGTTTAAGGGATACAGTAAACCTGCAGTGAAGCATCGCAATCTAAAACCGGTGTCACAGGAGAGGTTCAAATCATAGAATGTAAGAAGTGACAGTCCTCTTGTACTTAAGTCGGCATTGTGACTTTTGTATTTAATTCGGATGCAATTTCTGTGTTTGATCATCAATAAGAATGTCCAAGGGATACAGTAAACCTGAAGTGAAGGATCGGAAAATAAAACTGGACTCACAGGAGAGGTTCAAATCATTGAAAGTTTAAGTATCAGTCCTCTTGTACTTAAGTCGGCATTGTGCCTTTTGTATTAAATTCGGATGCAATTTCTGAGTTTCATCGTCAATTAGAAGATCCAAGATATACAGTAAACCTGAATTGAAGCATCGGAATCTAAAACCGGTCTCACAGGAGAGGTTTAAATCCTAGTAAGTTAGAGGGTCAGTCCTCTTGTACTTAAGTCGGCATTGTGCCTCTTGTACTAAATTCGGATGCAATTTCTGTGCTTCAACATCAATAAGAATGTCCAAGGTATACAGTAAACCTGAAGTGAAGCATCGGAATCTAAAACTGGACTCACAGGGGAGCTTCTAAACATAAGCAGTAAGAAGAGTCACTCCTCTTGTACTTAAGTCGTCATTGTGCCTTTTGAATTTAATTCGGATGCAATTTCTGTGCTTCATCGTCAATAAGAAGGTCCAAGGTATACAGTAAGACTGAAGTGAAGCATCGGAATCTAAAACTGGACTCACAGGAGAGGTTCAAATCATAGGAAGTTAGAGTGTCATTCCTCTTGTACTTAAGTCGGCATTGTGCCATTTGTATTAATTTCGGGTGCAGTTTCTGTGCTTCATCGTCAATAAGAAGGTCCAAGGTATACAGTAAACCTGAAGTGAAGAATCGGAATCTAAAACTCGACTCACAGGAGAGGTTCAAATCATAGAAAGTTAGAGTGTCAGTACTCTTGTACTTAAGTCGGCATTGTGCCTTATGTATTAAGTTCGGATGCAATTTCTGTGTTTCTTCCTCAATTAGAAGGTCCAAGGTATACAGTAAACCTGAAGTGAAGCTTCAGAATCTGAAACTGGTCTCACAGGAAAGGTTCTGAACATCGACAGTAAGAAGTGTCAGTCCTCTTGTACGTAAGTCGGCATTGTGTCTTCTGTACTAAATTCGGATGCAATTTCTGTGTTTCATCGTCAATAAGAAGGTCCAAGGGATACAGAGAACCTGAAGTGAAGCATCGGAATCTAAAACCGGTCTCACAGGAGAGGTTCAAATCATTGAATGTAAGAAGTGGCAGTCTTCATGTACTTACGTAAGCATTGAGAATTTTGTATTTATTTCGGATGCAATTTCTGTGTTTCGTCGCTAATAAGTAGGTGCGAGGGATACATTAAACCTGAAGTGAAGCATCGGAATCTAAAACTCGACTCACACGAGAGGTTCAAATCATAGAATGTAAGATGTGACAGTCCTCTTGTACTTAAGTCGGCATTGTGACTTTTCTATTTAATTCGGATGCAATTTCTGTGTTTGATCATCAATAAGAAGGTCCAAGGGATACAGTAAACCTGCAGTGAAGGATCGGAATCTAAAACTGGAATCACAGGAGAAGTTCAAATCATAGAAAGTTTAAGTGTCAGTCCTCTTGTACTTAAGTCGGCATTGTGCCTTTTGTATTAAATTCGGATGCAATTTCTGAGTGTCATCGTCAATTAGATGATCCAAGATATACCGTAAACCTGAATTGAAGCATCGGAATCTAAAACTGGTCTCACAGGAGAGGTTTAAATCCTAGTAAGTTAGAGTGTCAGTCCTCTTGTACTTAAGTCGGCATTGTGCCTTTTGTACTAAATTATTATGCAATTTCTGTGCTTCAACATCAATAAGAATGTCCAAGGTATACAGTAAACCTGAAGTGAAGCATCGGAATCTAAAACTGGACTCACAGGGGAGGTTCTAAACATAGGCAGTAAGAAGAGTCAGTCCTCTTCTACTTAAGTCGTCATTGTGCCTTTTGAATTTAATTCGGATGCAATTTCTGTGCTTCATCGTCAATAAGAAGGTCCAAGGTATACAGTAAGCCTGAGGTGAAGCATCGTAATCTAAAACTGGACTCACAGGAGAGGTTTAAATCATAGAAAGTTAGAGTGGCATTCCTCTTGTACTTAAGTCGGCATTGTGCCTTATGTATTAAGTTCGGATGCAATTTCTGTGTTTCTTCCTCAATTAGAAGCTCCAAGGTATACAGTAAACCTGAAGTGAAGCTTCGGAATCTGAAACTGGTCTCACAGGAAATTTTCTGAACATCGACAGTAAGAAGTGTCAGTCATCTTGTACGTAAGTCGGCATTGTGCCTTCTGTACTAAATTCGGATGCAATTTCTGTGTTTCATCGTCAATAAGAAGGTCCAAGGGATACAGTAAACCAGAAGTGAAGCTTTGGAATCTAAAACCGGTCTCACTGGAGAGGTTCAAATCATAGAAAGTTAGAGTGTCAGTACGCTTGTACTTAAGTCGGCTTTGTACATTTTGTATCAAATTCAGATGCAATTTCTGTGCTTAATCGTCAATAAGAAGGTCCAAGGTATACAGTAAACCTGAAGTGAAGCATCGGAATCTAAAACTGGCCTCACAGGAGAGTTTCTAAACATAGACAGTAAAAAGTGTCAGTCCTCCTCTACTTATGTCGGCATTGTGCCTTTTGAATTTAATTCCGATGCAATTTCTGTGCTTCATCGTCAATAAGAAGGTCCAAGGTATACAGTAAACCTGAAGTGAAGCATCGGAATCTAAAACTGGACTCACAGGAGAGGTTCAAATCATAGAAAGTTAGAGTGTCATTCCTCTTGTACGTAAGTCGGCATTGTGCCATTTGTATTAAATTCGGATGCAGTTTCTGTTCTTCATCGTCAATAAGAAGGTCCAAGGTATACAGGAAACCTGAAGTGAAGCATCGGAATCTAAAACTGGACTCACAGGAGAGGTTCAAATCATAGAAAGTTAGAGTGTCAGTCCTCTTGTACTTAAGTCGGCATTGGGCCTTTTGAATTTATTTCCGATGCAATTTCTGTGTTTCATCGTTAACAAGAAGGTCCAAGGTACACAGTAAACCTGATACGAAGCATCGTAAAATAAACCTGGACTCACAGGAGAGGTTCAAATCATAGAAAGTTAGAGTGTCAGTCCTCTTGTACTTAAGTCGGCATTGTGCCTTTAGAATATAATTCCGATGCAATTTCTGTGATTCATCGTCAATAAGAAGGTCCAAGGTATACAGTAAACCTGAGCTGAAGCATCGGGATCTAAAACTGGACTCACAGGAGAGGTTCAAATCGTAGAAAGTAAGAGTATCAGTCCTCTTGCACTTAAGTCGGCATTGTGCCTTTTGTATTAAATTCGGATGCAATTTCTGTGCTTCATCGGCAATAAGAAGGTCCAAGGTAAACAGTAAACCTGAAGTGAAGAATCGGAATCTAAAACTGGACTCACAGGAGAGGTTCAAATCATAGAAAGTTGGAGTGTCAGTCCTCTTGTACTTAAGTCGGCATTGTGTCTTTTGTACTTAATTCGGATACAATTTCTGTGCTTCATCGTCTATAAGAAGGTCCAAGGTATACAGTAAACCTGAAGTGAAGAATCGGAATCTGAAACTGGACTAACAGGAGAGGTTCTAAACATAGACAGTAAGAAGTGTCAGTCCTCTTGCACTTAAGTCGGCATTGTGCCTTTTGAATTTAATTCCGATGCAATTTCTGTGTGTCATCGTCAATAAGAAGGTCCAAGGGATACAGTAAACCTCAAGTGAAGCATCGGAATCGAAAACTGGACTCACAGGAAAGGTTCAAATCATAGAAAGTTAGAGTGTCAGTCCTCTTGTACTTAAGTCGGCATTGTGACTTTTGAATTAATTTCGGATGCAATTTTTGTGTTTCATCGTCAATTAGAAGGTCCAAGGTATGCAGTAATCCTGAAGTGAAGCACCGGAATCTAAAACTGGTCTCACAGGAAAGGTTCTAAACTTAGATATTAAGAAGAGTCAGTCCTCTTGTACTGAAGTCGGCATTGTGCCTTTTGTATTAAATTCGGATGCAATTTCTGTGTTTCATCGACAATAAGAAGGTCCTAGGGATACAGTAAACCTGAAGTGAAGCATCAGAATCTAAAACTGGTCTCACAGCAGAGGTTCAATTCATAGAATGTAGGAAGTGTCAGTCCTCTTGTACTTAAGTCGGCATTGTGCCTTTTGTATTTAAGTGGGATGCAATTTCTGTGTTTGATCGTCAATATCAAGGTCCTAGGGATACAGTAAACCTGAAGTGAAGCATCGGAATCTAAAACTGGACTTACAGGAGAGGTTCAAATCATAGAAAGTTAGAGCGTCAGTCCTCTTGTACTTAAGTCGCCATTGTGCCTTTTGTATTAAATTCGGATGCAATTTCTGTGCATCATGGTCAATAAGAAGTGCCAAGGGGTACAGTAAACCTGAAATGAAGCATCGTAATCTAAAACTGGTCTCAAACTAAAGGTTCATAACATAAATAGTAAGAAGAGTCAGTCTTATTGTACTGAAGTCGGCATTGTGCCTTTTGTATTTAATTACGATCCAATATGTGTGTTTCATAGTCAATTAGATGGTGCAAGGAATACAGTAAACCTGAAGTGATGCATCGGAATCTAAAACTTGTCTCACAGGAAAGGTTCTAAACATAGACAGTAAGAAGAGTCAGTCCTCTACTACTTAAGTCGGCATTGGGCCTTTTGTATTCAATTTGCATGCAATTTCTGTGTTTATTTGTCAATAAGAAGGGCCAAGGGATACAGTTAACCTGAAGTGAAGCATCGGAACCTAAAACCGGTCTCACAGGAGAGGATCAAATCGTAGAAAGTAAGAAGTGTCAGTCCTTTTGTACTTAAGTTGGCATTCTGCATTTTGTATTTAATTCCTATGTAATTTCTGTGGTTCATCGTCAATAAGACGGTCCAAGGGATACAGTAAACCTGAAGTGAAGCATCGGAATCTAAAACTAGACTCACAGGAGAGGTTCAAACCATGGAAAGTTAGAGTGTCAGTCCTCTTGTACTTAAGTTGGCTTTGTGCCTTTTGAATTTAATTCCGATGCAATTTCTTTGCTTCATCGTCAATACGAAGGTCCAAGGTATACAGTAAACCTGAAGTGAAGCATCGGTATCAAAAACTGGACTCACAGGAGAGGTTCATATCATAGAAAGTTAGAGTGTCAGTCCTCTTGTACTTAAGTCGGCGTTGTGCCTTTTGAATTTATTTCCGATGCAATTTCTGTGCTTCATCGTCAATAAGAATATCCAAGGTATACAGTAAACCTGAAGTGAAGCATCGGAATCTAAAACTGGACTCATAGGAGAGGTTCAAATCATAGAAAGTTAGAGTGTCAGTCCTCTTGTACTTAAGTCGGCATTGTGCCCTTTGAATTTAATTCCGATGTAATATCTGTGTTTCATCGTCAATAAGAAGGTCCAAGGTATACAGTAAACCTGAAGTGAAGCATCGGAATCTAAAACTGGACTCACAGGAGAGGTTCAAATCATAGAAATTTAAAGTGTCAGTCCTCTTGTGCATAAGTCGGCATTGTGCCTTTTGAATTTAATTCCGATGCAATTTATGTGCTTCATCGTCAATAAGAAGGTCCAAGGTATACAGTAAACCTGAAGTGAAACATCGGAATCTAAAACTGGAATCACAGGAGAGGTTCAAATCATAGTAATTTAGAGTGTCAGTCCTCTTGTACCTAAGTCGGAATTGTGCCTTTTGAATTTAATTCCGATGCAATTTCTGTGCTTCATCGTCAATAAGAGGGTCCAAGGTATACAGTAAACCTGAAGTGAAGCATCGGGATCTAAAACTTGAGTCGTAGGAGAGGTTAAAATCGTAGAAAGGCAGAGTGTCAGTCCTCTAGTACATAAGTCGGCATTGTGCCTTATGTATTAAATTCGGATGCAATTTCTGTGCATCATCGTCAATAAGAAGGTCCTAGGGATAGAGTAAACCTGAAGTGAAACATCGGAACCTAAAACCGGTTCTCAGGAGAGGTTCAAATCATAGAATGATAGAAGTGTCAGTGCTCTTGTACTTAAGTCGGCATTGTGCCTTTTGTATTTAAATTAGATGGAATTTCTGTGTTTCATCGTCAATAAGAAGATCCAAGGGATACAGTAAACCTGAAGTGAAGCATCGGAATCTAAAACTTTACTCACAGGAGAGGTTCAAATCATAGATTGTTAGTGTGTCAGTCCTCTTGTACTTAAGTCGGCATTTTGCCTTTTCAATTTAATTCCGATGCAATTTCTGTGTTTCATCATCAATAAGGAAGTCCAAGGTATACAGTAAACCTGAAGTGAAGCATTGGAATCTAAAACTGGACTCACAGGAGAGGTTCAAATCATAGAAAGTTAGAGTGTCAGTCATCTTGTACTTAAGTCGGCATTATACCTTTTGAATTTAATTCCGATGCAATTTCTGTGCTTCATCGTCAATAAGAAGGTCCACGGTATACAGTAAACCTGAAGTGAAGCATCGGAATCTAAAACTGGACTCACAGGAGAGGTTCAAATCATATAAATTTAGAGTGTTACTCCTCTTGTTCTTAAGTCGGCATTGTGCCTTTTGATTAAAATTCGGATCCAATTTCTGTGTTTTATCGACAATAAGTAGGTGCAAGGGTTACAGTAAACCTGAAGTGAAGCATCGGTATCAAAAACTGGACTCACAGGAGAGGTTCAAATCATAGAAAGTTAGAGTGTCAGTCCTCTTGTACTTAAGTCGGCATTGTGCCTTTTGAATTTAATTCCGATGCAATTTCTGTGCTTCATCGTCAATAAGAACGTCCAAGGTATACAGTAAACCTGAAGTGAAGCATCGGAATCTAAAACTGGACTCATAGGAGAGGTTCAAATCATAGAAAGTTAGAGTGTCAGTCCTCTTGTACTTAAGTCGGCATTATGCCCTTTGTATTTAATTCCGATGTAATATATGTGTTTCATCGTTAATTTGAAGGTCCAAGGTATACAGTAAACCTGAAGTGAAGCATCGGAATCTAAAACTGGACTCACAGGGGAGGTTCAAATCATAGAAAGTTAAAGTGTCAGTCCTCTTGTGCTTAAGTCGGCATTGTGCCTTTTGAATTTAATTCCGATGCAATTTATGTGCTTCATCGTCAATAAGATGGTCCAAGGTATACAGTAAACCTGAAGTGAAGCATCGGAATCTAAAACTTGACTCGTAGGAGGGGTTAAAATCGTAGAAAGGCAGAGTGTCAGTCCTATTGTACTTAAGTCGGCATTGCGCCTTATGTATTAAATTCGGATGCAATTTCTGTGTTTCATCGTCAATAAGAAGGTCCAAGGGATTCAGTAAACCTGACGTGAAGCATCGGAATCTAAAACTGGTCTCACAGGAGAGGTTCAAATCATAGGAAATTAGAGTGTCAGTCCTCTTGTACTTAAGTCGGCATTGTGCCTTTTGAATTTAATTCCGATAAAGTATCTGTGCTTCATCGTCAATAAGAAGGTCCACGGTATACAGTAATCCTGAAGTGAAGCATCGGAATCTAAAACTGGACTCACAGGAGAGGTTCAAATCATATAAATTTAGAGTGTTAGTCCTCTTGTTCTTAAGTCGGCATTGTGCCTTTTGATAAAAATTCGGATGCAATTTCTGTGTTTTATCGACAATAAGTAGGTGCAAGGGTTACAGTAAACCTGAAGTGAAGCATCGGTATCAAAAACTGGACTCACAGGAGAGGTTCAAATCATAGAAAGTTAGAGTGTCAGTCCTCTTGTACTTAAGTCGGCATTGTGCCTTTTGAATTTAATTCCGATGCAATTTCTGTGCTTCATCGTCAATAAGAACGTCCAAGGTATACAGTAAACCTGAAGTGAAGCATCGGAATCTAAAACTGGACTCATAGGAGAGGTTCAAATCATAGAAAGTTAGAGTGTCAGTCCTCTTGTACTTAAGTCGGCATTGTGCCTTTTGAATTTAATTTCGATGCAATTTATGTGCTTCAACGTCAATAAGAAGGTCCAAGGTATACAGTAATCCTGAAGTGAAGCATCGGAAACTAAAACTGAACTCACAGGAGAGTTTCAAATCATAAAAAGTTAGAGTGTCAGTCCTCTTGCACTTAAGTCGGCATTGTGCCTTTTGAATTTAATTCCGATGCAATATCTGTGCTTCATCGTCAATAAGAAGGTCCAAGGTATACAGTAATCCTGAAGTGAAGCATCGGAATCTTAAACTGGACTCACAGGAGAGGTTAAAATCGTAGAAAGGCAGAGTTTCAGTCCTCTTGTACTTAAGTCGGCATTGTACATTTTTTATTAAATTCGGATGCAATTTCTGTGCTTCATCGTCAATAAGAAGGTCCAAGGGTTACAGTAAACATGAAGTGAAGCATCGGAATCTAAAACTCGACTCACAGAAGAGGTTCAAATCATAGAAATTTAGAGTGTCAGTCCTCTTGTACCTAAGTCGGCATTGTGCCTTTTTAATTTAATTTCGATGCAATTTCTATGCTTCATCGTCAACAAGAAGGTCCAAGGTATACAGTAAACCTGAAGTGAAGCATCGGAAACTAAAAATGGACTCACAGGAGTGGTTCAAATCATAGAAAGTTAGAGTGTCAGTCCTCCTGTACTTAGGTCGGCATTGTGCCTTTTGAGTTTAATTCCGATGCAATTTCTGTGCTTCATCGTCAATAAGAAAGTCCAAGGTATACAGTAAACCTGAAGAGAAGCATCGGAATCTAAAACTGGACTCACAGGAAGGTTCAAATCGTAGAAAGTCTGAGTTTCAGTCCTCTGGTACTTACGTCGGCATTGTGGCTTTTGTATTAAATTCGGATGCAATTTCTGTGTTTCATCGTCAATAAGAAGGTCCCAGGGATACAGTAAACCTGAACTGAAGCAACGGAATCTAAAACTGGACCCACAGGAGAGGATCAAATCTTAGAAAGTTAGAGTCTCAGTCCTCTTGTACTTATGTCGGCATTGTGCCATTTGAATTTATTTCCGATGCAATTTCTGTGTTTCATCGTCTATAAGAAGATCCAAGGGATACAGTAAACCTGAAGTGAGGCATCAGAATCTAAATCTGGACTCACAGGAGACGTTCAAATTATAGAAAGTTAGAGTGTCAGTCCTCTTGTACTTAAGTCGGCATTGTGCCTTTTGTATTAAATTCGGATGCAATTTCTGTGCTTCATCGTCAATAAGAAGGTCCAAGGGATACAGTTTACCTGAAGTGAAGCATCGGAATTTAAAACTGGACTCACAGGAGAGGTTCAAATCATAGAAAGTTAGAGTGTCAGTCCTCTTGTACTTAAGTCGGCATTGTGCCATTTGAATTTAATTCCGATGCAATTTATGTGCTTCATCGTCAATAAGAAGGTGCAAGGTACACAGTAAACCTGAAGTGAAGCATCGGAAACTAAAACTGTACTCACAGGAGAGGTTCAAATCATAAAAAGTTAGAGTGTCAATCCTCTTGTACTTAAGTCGGCATTGTGCCTTATGAATTTAATTCCGATGCAATTTCTGTGCTTTATCGTCAATGAGAAGGTCCAAGGTATACAGTAAACCTGAAGTGAAGCATCGGAATCTAAAACTGGACTCACAGGAGAGGTTAAAATCGTAGAAAGGGAGAGTTTCAGTCCTCTTGTACTTAAGTCGGCATTGTGCCTTTTGAATTTAATTCCGATGCAATTTCTGTGCTTCATCGTCAATAAGAAGGTCCAAGGTATACAGTAATACTGAAGTGTAGCATCGGAATCTAAAATTGGACTCAGAGGAGAGGTTCAAATCATAGAGAGTTAGAGTGTCAGTCTTCTTGTACTTAAGTCGGCATTGTGCATTTTGAATTTAAATCCGATGCAATTTCTGTGTTTCATCGTCAACAAGAAGGTCCAAGGTATACAGTGAATGTGAAGTGAAGCATCCGAATCTTAAACAGGACTCACAGGAGAGGTTCAAATAAAGGAAATTTAGAGTGTTAGTCCTCTTGTTCTTAAGTCGGCATTGTGCCTTTTGAATTAAATTCGGATGCAATTTCTGTGTTTCATCGACAATGTGAAGGTCCAAGGGATACAGTAAACCTGAAGTGAAGCATCGGAATCTAAAACTGGACTCACAGGAGAGGTTCAAATCATAGAAAGTTAGAGTGTCAGTCCTCTTGTACTTAAGTCGGTATTGTGCCTTTAGAATTTAATTCCGATGCAATTTATGTGCTTCATCGTCAATAACAAGGTCCAAGGTATACAGTGAACCTGAAGTGAAGCATCGGAAACTAAAACTGGACTCACAGGAGAGGTTCAAATCATAAAGAGTTAGAGTGTCAGTCCTCTTGTACATAAGTAGGCATTGTGCATTTTGAATTTAATTCCGATGCAATTTCTGTGCTTCATCGTCAATAAGAAGGTCCAAGGTATACAGTAAACCTGAAGTGAAGTATCGGAATCTAAAACTGGACTCACAGGAGAGGTTAAAATCGTAGAATGGCAGAGTTTCAGTCCTCTTGTACTTAAGTCGGCATTGTGCATTTTGTATTAAATTCGGATGCAATTTCTGTGTTTCATTGTCAATAAGAAGGTCCAAGGGTTACAGTAAACATGAAGTGAAGCATCGGAATCTAAAACTGGACTCACAGGAGAGGCTCTAAGCATAGACAGTAGGAAGAGTCAGCTCTCTTGTACTTATGTCGGCATTGTGCCTTTTGTATCAAATTCATATGAAATTTCTATGTTTCATCGTCAATAAGAAGGTCCTAGGGATACAGTAAACATGAAGTGAAGCATCGGAATCTAAAACCGGTCTCACAGGAGAGGTTCAAATCATAGAATGTAAGAAGTGTCAGTCCTCTTGTACTTAAGTCGGCATTGTGCCTTTTGTATTTAATTCCGATTGATTTTCTGTGTTTCATTGTCAATAAGAAGATCCAAGGGATACAGTAAACCTGAAGGAAGCATCGGAATCTTAAACTGTACTCACAGGAGAGGTTCAAATCATAGAAAGTTAGAGTGTCAGTCCTCTTGTACTTAAGTCGGCATTGTGCCTTTTCAATTTAATTCCGATAAAATTTCTGTGCTTCATTGTCAATAAGAAGGTCCAAGGTATACAGTAATCTTGAAGTGAAGCATCGGAATCTGAAACTGGACTCACAGGAGAGGTTCAAATCATAGAAAGTTAGAGTGTCAGTCCTCTTGTACTTAAGTCGGCATTGTGCCTTTTGAATTTAATTCCGATGCAATTTCTGTGCTTCATCGTCAATAAGAAGGTCCAAGGTATACAGTAAACCTGAAGTGAAGCATCGGAATCTAAAACTGGACTCACAGGAGAGGTTCAAATCATAGAAAGTTAGAGTGTCTGTCCTCTTGTACATAAGTCGGCATTGTGCCTTTTGAATTTAATTACGATGCAATCGCTGTGTTTCATCGTCAATAAGAAGGTCCAAGGGATACAGTAAATCTGAAGTGAAGCATCGGAATCTAAAACCGGTCTCACATGAGAGGTTCAAATCATAGAATGTAAGAGGTGTCAGTCCTCTTTTACTTAAGTCAGCAATGTGCCTTTTGTAATTAATTCCGATGGAATTTCTGTGTTTCATCGTCAATAAGAAGATCCAAAGGATACAGTAAACCTGAAGTGAGGCATCAGAATCTAAATCTGGACTCACAGGAGACGTTCAAATTATAGAAAATTATAGTGTCAGTCCTCTTGTACTTAAGTCGGCATTGTGCCTTTTGTATTAAATTCGGATGCAATTTCTGTGCTTCATCGTCAATAAGAAGGTCCAAGGGATACAGTTAACCTGAAGTGAAGCATCGGAATTTAAAACTGGACTCACAGGAGAGGTTCAAATCATAGAAAGTTAGAGTGTCAGTCCTCTTGTACTTAAGTCGGCATTGTGCCATTTGAATTTAATTCCGATGCAATTTATGTGCTTCATCGTCAATAAGAAGTAGCAAGGTACACAGTAAACCTGAAGTGAAGCATCGGAAACTAAAACTGTACTCACAGGAGAGGTTCAAATCATAAAAAGTTAGAGTGTCAGTCATCTTATACTTAAGTCGGCATTGTGCCTTATGAATTTAATTCCGATGCAATTTCTGTGCTTTATCGTCAATAAGAAGGTCCAAGGTATACAGTAAACCTGAAGTGAAGCATCGGAATCTAAAATTGGACTCAGAGGAGAGGTTCAAATCATAGAAAGTTAGAGTGTCAGTCTTCTTGTACTTAAGTCGGCATTGTGCATTTTGAATTTAAATCCGATGCAATTTCTGAGTTTCATCGTCAACAAGAAGGTCCAAGGTATACAGTAAATCTGAAGTGAAGCATCCGAATCTTAAACAGGACTCACAGGAGAGGTTCAAATAAAGGAAATTTAGAGTGTTAGTCCTCTTGTTCTTAAGTCGGCATTGTGCCTTTTGAATTAAATTCGGATGCAATTTCTGTGTTTCATCGACAATGAGAAGGTCCAAGGGATACAGTAAACCTGAAGTGAAGCATCGGAATCTAAAACTGGACTCACAGGAGAGGTTCAAATCATAGAAAGTTAGAGTGTCAGTCCTCTTGTACTTAAGTCGGTATTGTGCCTTTTGAATTTAATTCCGATGCAATTTATGTGCTTCATCGTCAATAACAAGGTCCAAGGTATACAGTGAACCTGAAGTGAAGCATCGGAAACTAAAACTGGACTCACAGGAGAGGTTCAAATCATAAAGAGTTAGAGTGTCAGTCCTCTTGTACATAAGTAGGCATTGTGCATTTTGAATTTAATTCCGATGCAATTTCTGTGCTTCATCGTCAATAAGAAGGTCCAAGGTATACAGTAAACCTGAAGTGAAGTATCGGAATCTAAAACTGGACTCACAGGAGAGGTTAAAATCGTAGAAAGGCCGAGTTTCAGTCCTCTTGTACTTAAGTCGGCATTGTGCATTTTGTATTAAATTCGGATGCAATTTCTGTGTTTCATTGTCAATAAGAAGGTCCAAGGGTTACAGTAAACATGAAGTGAAGCATCGGAATCTAAAACTGGACTCACAGGAGAGGCTCTAAGCATAGACAGTAGGAAGAGTCAGCTCTCTTGTACTTATGTCGGCATTGTGCCTTTTGTATCAAATTCATATGAAATTTCTATGTTTCATCGTCAATAAGAAGGTCCTAGGGATACAGTAAACCTGAAGTGAAGCATCGGAATCTAAAACCGGTCTCACAGGAGAGGTTCAAATCATAGAATGTAAGAAGTGTCAGTCCTCTTGTACTTAAGTCGGCATTGTGCCTTTTGTATTTAATTCCGATTGATTTTCTGTGTTTCATTGTCAATAGGAAGATCCAAGGGATACAGTAAACCTGAAGGAAGCATCGGAATCTTAAACTGTACTCACAGGAGAGGTTCAAATCATAGAAAGTTAGAGTGGCAGTCCTCTTGTACTTAAGTCGGCATTGTGCCTTTTCAATTTAATTCCGATAAAATTTCTGTGATTCATTGTCAATAAGAAGGTCCAAGGTATACAGTAATCTTGAAGTGAAGCATCGGAATCTGAAACTGGACTCACAGGAGAGGTTCAAATCATAGAACGTTAGAGTGTCAGTCCTCTTGTACTTAAGTCGGCATTGTGCCTTTTGAATTTAATTCCGATGCAATTTCTGTGCTTCATCGTCAATAAGAAGGTCCAAGGTATACAGTAAACCTGAAGTGAAGCATCGGAATCTAAAACTGGACTCACAGGAGAGGTTCAAATCATAGAAAGTTAGAGTGTCTGTCCTCTTGTACATAAGTTGGCATTGTGCCTTTTGAGTTTAATTACGATGCAATCGCTGTGTTTCATCGTCAATAAGAAGGTCCAAGGGATACAGTAAATCTGAAGTGAAGCATCGGAATCTAAAACCGGTCTCACATGAGAGGTTCAAATCATAGAATGTAAGAGGTGTCAGTCCTCTTTTACTTAAGTCAGCAATGTGCCTTTTGTACTTAATTCCGATGGAATTTCTGTGTTTCATCGTCAATAAGATGATCCAAGGGATACAGTAAACCTGAAGTGAGGCATCAGAATCTAAATCTGGACTCACAGGAGACGTTCAAATTATAGAAAGTTAGAGTGTCAGTCCGCTTGTACTTAAGTCGGCATTGTGCCTTTTGAATTTAATTCCGATGTCATTTCTGTGCTTCATCATCAATAAGAAGGTCCAAGGTATACAGTAAACCTGAAGCCAAGGATTGGAATCAAAAACTGGACTCACAGGAGAGGTTAAAATTATAGAAGTTAGAATGTCAGTCCTCTTGTACTTAAGTCGGCATTGTGGCTTTTGTATTAAATTCGGATGCAATTTCTGTGCTTCATCGTCAATAATAAGGTCCAAGGGATACAGTTAACCAGAAGTGAAGCATCGGAATTTAAAACTGGACTCACAGGACAGGTTCAAATCATAGAAAGTTAGAGTGTCAGTCCTCTTGTACTTAAGTCGGCATTGTGCCTTTTGAATTTAATTCCGATGGAATTTATGTGCTTCATCGTCAATAAGAAGGTGCAAGGTACACAGTAAACCTGAAGTGAAGCATCGGTAACTAAAATTGTACTCACAGGAGAGGTTCAAATCATAAAAAGTTAGAGTGTCAGTCCTCTTGTACTTATGTCGGCATTGTGCCTTATGAATTTAATTCCGATGCAATTTTTGTGCTTTATCGTCAATAAGAAGGTCCAAGGTATACAGTAAACCTGAAGTGAAGCATCGGAATCTGAAACTGGACTCACAGGAGAGGTTAAAATCGCAGAAAGGCAGAGTTTCAGTCCTCTTGTACTTAAGTCGGCATTGTGCCTTTTGAATTTAATTCCGATGCAATTTCTGTGCTTCATCGTCAATAAGAAGGTCCAAGGTATACAGTAACCCTGATGTGAAGCATCGGAATCTAAAATTGGACTCAGAGGAGAGGTTCAAATCATAGAAAGTTAGAGTGTCAGTCCTCTTGTACTTAAGTCGGCATTGTGCCTTTTGAATTTAAATCCGATGCAATATCTGTGATTCATCGTCAACAAGAAGGTCCAAGGTATACAGTAAACCTTAAGTGAAGCATCGGAATCTAAAACTGGACTCACAGGAGAGGTTCAAATAATGGAAATTTAGAGTGTTAGTCCTCTTGTTCTTAAGTCGGCATTGTGCCTTTTGAATTAAATTCGGATGCAATTTCTGTGTTTCATCGACAATGAGAAGGTCCAAGGGATACAGTAAACCTGAAGTGAAGCATCGGAATCTAAAACTGGACTCACAGGAGAGGTTCAAATCATAGAAAGTTAGAGTGTCAGTCCTCTTGTACTTAAGTCGGAGTTGTGCCTTTTGAATTTAATTCCGATGCAATTTCTGTGCTTCATCGTCAATAAGAAGGTCCAAGGTATGCAGTAAACCTGAAATGAAGCATCGGAATCTAAAACTGGACTCACAGGAGAGGTTCAAATCATAGAAAGTTAGAGTGTCAGTCCTCTTGTACTTAAGTCTGCATTATGCCCTTTGAATTTAATTCCGATGTAATATCTGTGTTTCATCGTCAATAAGAAGGTCCAAGGTATACAGGAAACCTGAAGTGAAGCATCGGAAACTAAAAATGGACTCACAGGAGAGGTTCAAATCATAGAAAGTTAGAGTGTCAGTCCTCTTGTACTTAGGTCCGCAATGTGCATTTTGAATCTATTTCCGATGCAATTTCTGTGCTTCTTCGTCAATAAGAAAGTCCACGGTATACAGTAAACCTGAAGAGAAGCATCGGAATCTAAAACTGGACTCACAGGATAGGTTCAAATCATAGAAACTCTGAGTTTCAGTCCTCTGGTACTTAAGTCGGCATTGTGCCTTTTGTATTAAATTCGGATGCAATATCTGTGTTTCATCGTCAATAAGAAGGTCCAAGGGATACAGTAAACCTGAAGTGAAGCAACGGAATCTAAAACTGGACTCACAGGGGAGGATCAAATCTTAGAAAGTTTGTGTGTCAGTCCTCTTGTACGTAAGTCGGCATTGTGCCATTTGAATTTAATTCCGATGCAATTTCTGTCTTTCATCGTCAATAAGAAGGTCCAAGGTATACAGTAAACCTGATGTCAAGCATCGGAATCTAAAACTGGACTCACAGGACAGGTTCAAATCATAGAAAGTTAGAGTGTCTGTCCTCTTGTACATAAGTCGGCATTGTACATTTTGAATTTAATTACGATGCAATTTCTGTGTTTCATCGTCAATAAGAAGGGCCAAGGCATACAGTAAATCTGAAGTGAAGCATCGGAATCTAAAACCGGTCTCACAACAGAGGTTCAAATCATAGAATGTAAGAGGTGTCAGTCCTCTTGTACTTAAGTCAGCATTGTGCCTTTTGTATTTAATTCCGATGCAATTTCTGTGTTTCAACGTCAATAAGAAGATCCAAGGGATACAGTAAACCTTAAGAGAAGCATCGGAATCTAAATCTGGACTCACAGGAGAAGTTCAAATCATTGAAAGTTAGAATGTCAGTCCTCTTGTACGTAAGTCGGCATTGTGCATTTTCAATTCAATTCCGAAAAAATTTCTGTGCTTTATCGTCAATAAGAAAGTACAAGGTATACAGTAATCCTGAAGTGAAGCATCGGAATCTAAAACTGGACTCACAGGAGAGGTGCAAATCATATAAAGTTAGAGTGTCAGTCCTCATATCCTTATGTCGGCAGTGTGCCTTTTGAATTAAATTCGGATGCAATTTCTGTGTTTCATCGACAATAAGAAGGTCCAAGGGATACAGTAATCCTGAAGTGAAGCATCGGAATCTAAAACTGGACTCACAGGAGAGGTTCAAACCATAGGAAGTTAGAGTGTCAGTCCTCTTGTACTTAAGTCTGCATTGTGCCTTTTGAATTTAATTCCGATGCAATTTATGAGCTTCATCGTCAATAAGAAGGTCCAAGGTATACAGTAAACCTGAAGTGAAGCATCGGAAACTAAAACTGGACTCACAGTAGAGGTTCAAATCATAAAAAGTTAGAGTGTCAGTCCTCTTGTACTTAAGTCGGTATTGTGCCTTTTGAATTTAATTCCGATGCAATTTATGTGCTTCATCGTCAATAACAAGGTCCAAGGTATACAGTGAACCTGATGTGAAGCATCGGAAACTGAAACTGGAATCACAGGAGAGGTTCAAATCATAAAATGGTAGAGGGTCAGTCCTCTTGTACTTAAGTAGGTATTGTGCCTTCTGAATTTAATTCCGATGCAATTTCTGTGCTTCATCGTCAATAAGAAGGTCCAAGGTATACAGTAAACCTGAAGTGAAGCATCGGAATCTAAAACTGGACTCACAGGAGAGGTTTAAATCGTAGAAAGGCAGAGTTTCAGTCCTCTTGTACTTAAGTCGGCATTGTGCATTTTGTATTAAATTCGGATGCAGTTTCTGTGTTTCATTGTCAATAAGAAGGTCCAAGGCTTACAGTAAACATAAAGTGAAGCATCGGAATCTAAAACTGGACTCACAGGAGAGGTTCTAAACATAGACAGTAGGAAGAGTCAGCTTTCTTGTACTTAAGTCGGCATTGTGCCTTTTGTATCAAATTCATATGAAATTTCTGTGTTTCATCGTCAATAAGAAGGTCCTAGGGATACAGTAAACCTGAAGTGAAGCATCGGAATCTAAAACCGGTCCCACAGGAGAGGTTCAAATCATAGAATGTAAGAAGTGTCAGTCCTCTTGTACTTAAGTCGGTATTGTGCCTTTTCAATTTAATACCGATAAAATTTCTGTGCTTCATCGTCAATAAGAAGGTCCAAGGTATACAGTAAACCTAAAGTGAAGCATCGGAAACAAAAAATGGACTCACAGGAGAGGTTCAAATCATAGAAAGTTAGAGTGTCAGTCCTCTTGTACTTAGGTCCGCATTGTGCATTTTGAATTTATTTCCGTGCAATTTCTGTGCTTCATCGTCAATAAGAAAGTCCAAGGTATACAGTAAACTTGAAGAGAAGCATCGGAACCTAAAACTGGACTCACAGGAGAGGTTCAAATCATAGAAAGTTAGAGTGTCAGTCCTCTTGTACGTATGTCGGCATTGTGCATTTTCATTTCAATTCCAAAAAAATTCCTGTGCTTTATCGTCAATAAGAAGGTCCAAGGTATACAGTAATCCTGAAGTGAAGCATCGGAATCTAAAACTGGACTCACAGGAGAGGTTCAAATCATAGAAAATTAAAGTGTCAGTCCTCTTGTTCTTAAGTCGACATTGTGCCTTTTGAATTAAATTCGGATGCAATTTCTGTGCTTCATCGTCAATACGAAGGTCCAAGGTATACAGTAAACCTGAAGTGAAGCATCGGAATCTAAAACTGGATTCACAGGAGAGGTTCAAATCATAGAAAGTTAGAGTGTCAGTCCTCTTGTACTTAAGTCTGCATTATGCCCTTTGAATTTAATTCCGATGTAAAATCTGTGTTTCATCGTCAACAAGAAGGTCCAAGGTATACAGTGAACCTGAAGTGAAGCATCGGAAACTAAAACTGGACTCACAGGAGAGGTTCAAATCATAAAAAGTTAGAGTGTCAGTCCTCTTGTGCTTAATTAGGCATTGTGCCTTTTGAATTTAATTCCGATGCAATTTCTGTGCTTCATCGTCAATAAGAAGGTCCAAGGTATACAGTAAACCTGAAGTGAAGCATCGGAATCTAAAACTGGACTCACAGGAGAGGTTAAAATCGTAGAAAGGCAGAGTGTCAGTCCTCTTGTACTTAAGTCGGCATTGTGCATTTTGTATTAAATTCGGATGCAATTTCTGTGTTTCATTGTCAATAAGAAGGTCCAAGGGTTACAGTAAACATGAAGTGAAGCATCGGAATCTAAAACTGGACTCACAGGAGAGGTTCTAAACATAGACAGTAGGAAGAGTCAGCTCTCGTGTACTTAAGTCGGCATTGTGCCTTTTGTATTTAATTCCGATTGAATTTCTGTGCTTCATTGTCAATAAGAAGGTCCAAGGTATACAGTAATCTGGAAGTGAAGCATCGGAATCTGAAACTGGACTCACCGGACAGGTTCAAATCATAGAAAGTTAGAGTGTCAGTCCTCTTGTACTTAAGTCGGCATTGTGCCTTTTGAATTTAATTCCGATGCAATTTCTGTGCGTCATCGTCAGTAAGGAGGTCCAAGGTATACAGTAAACCTGAAGCGAAGCATCGGAATCTAAAACAGGATTCACAGGAGAGGTTCAAATTATAGAAAGTTAGAGTGTCAGTCCTCTTATACTTAAGTCTGCATTATGCCCTTTGAATTTAATTCCGATGTAATATCTGTGTTTCATCGTCAATAAGAAGGTCCAAGGTATACAGTAAACATGAAGTGAAGCATCGGAATCTAAAACTGGACTCACAGGAGAGGTTCATATCATAGAAAGTTAATGTGTCAGTCCTCTTGTGGTTAAGTCGGCATTGTGCATTTTGAATTTAATTCCTATGCATTTTATGTGCTTCATCGTCAATAAGAAGGTCCAAGCTATACAGTAAACCTGAAGTGAAGCATCGGAATCCTAAAGTGGACTCACAGGAGAGGTTCAAATCATAGAAATTTAGATTGTCAGTACTCTTGTACCTAAGTCGGCATTGTGCCTTTTGAATTTAATTTCGATGCAATTTCTGTGCTGCATCGTCAATAAGAAGGTCCAAGGTATACAGTAAACCTGAAGTGAAGCATCGGAAACTAAAAATGGACTCACAGGAGAGGTTCAAATCATAGAAAGTTGGAGTGTCAGTCCTCTTGTACTTAGGTCCGCATTGTGCATTTTGAATTTATTTCCGATGCAATTTCTGTGCTTCATCGTCAATAAGAAGATCCAAGGGATACTGTAAACCTTAAGTGAAGCATCGGAATCTAAATCTGGGCTCACAGAAGAGGGTCAAATCATAGAAAGTTAGAGTGTCAGTCCTCTTGTACGTAAGTCGGCATTGTGCATTTTCAACTCAATTCCGAAAAAATTTCTGTGCTTTATCGTCAATAAGAAATTCCAAGGTATACAGTAATCCTGAAGTGAAGCATCGGAATCTAAAACTGGACTCACAGGAGTGGTTCAAATCATAGAAAGTTAGAGTGTCAGTCCTCTTGTTCTTAAGTCGGCGTTGTGCCTTTTGAAATAAATTCGGATGCAATTTCTGTGTTTCATCGACAATAAGAAGGTCCAAGGGATACAGTAAACCTGAAGTGAAGCGTCGGAATCTAAAACTGGACTCACAGGAGAGGTTCAAATAATAGAAAGTTAGAGTGTCAGTCCTCTTGTACTTAAGTCGGCATTGTGATTTTTGAATTTAATTCCGATGCAATTTCAGTGCTTCATCGTCAATAAGATGGTCCAAGGTATACAGTAAACCTGAAGTCAAGGATCGGAATCTAAAACTGGACTCACACGAGAGGTTCAAATCATAGAAAGTTAGAGTGTCAGTCCTCTTGTACTTAAGACGGCATTGTGCCTTTTGTATTAAATTCGGATGCAATATCTGTGCTTCATCGTCAATAAGAAGGTCCAAGGGATAGAGTTTACCTGAAGTGAAGAATCGGAATCTAAAACTGGACTCACAGGAGAGGTTCAAATCATAGAAAGTTAGAGTGTCAGTCCTCTTGTACATAAGTCGGCATTGGGCCTTTTGAATTTAATTCCGATGCAATTTATGTGCTTCATCGTCAATAAGAATGTCCAAGGTATACAGTAAACCTTAAGTGAAGCATCGGAAACTAAAACTGGACTCACAGGAGAGGTACTAATCATTAAAAGTTAGAGTGTCAGTCCTATTGTACTTAAGTAGGCATTGTGCCTTTTGAATTTAATTCCGATGCAATTTCTGTACTTCATCGTCAATAAGAAGGTCCAAGGTATACAGTAAACCTGACGTGAAGCATCGGAATCTAAAACTGGACTCACAGGAGAGGTTAAAATCGTAGAAAGGCAGAGTTTCAGTCCTCTTGTACTTAAGTCGGCATTGTGCATTTTGTATTAAATTCGGATGCAATTTCTGTGTTTCATTGTCAATAAGATGGTCCAAGGGTTACAGTAAACATGAAGTGAAGCATCGGAATCTAAATCTGGACTCACAGGAGAGGTTCTAAACATAGACAGTAGGAAGAGTCAGCTCTCTTGTACTTAAGGCGGCATTGTGCCTTTTGTATCAAATTCATATGAAATTTCTGTGTTTCATCGTCAATAAGAAGGTCCTAGGGATACAGTAAACCTGAAGTGAAGCATCGGAATCTAAAACCGGTCTCACAGGAGAGGTTCAAATCATAGAATGTAAGAAGTGTCAGTCCTCTTGTACTTAAGTCGGCATTGTGCCTTTTGTATGTAATTCCGATTGAATTTCTGTGTTTTATCGCCAATAAGAAGATCCAAGGGATACAGTAAACCTGAAGGAAGCATCGGAATCTTGATCTGGACTCACAGGAGAGGTTCAAATCATAGAGAGTTAGAGTGTCAGTCCTCTTGTACTTAAGTCGGCATTGTACCTTTTGAATTTAATTGCGATACAATTTCTGTGCTTCATCGTCAATAAGAAGGTCCAAGGTATACAGTGGACCTGAAGTGAAGCATCGGAAACTAAAACTGGACGCACAGGAGCGGTTCAAATCATAAATAGTTAGAGTGTCAGTCCTCTTGTACTTAAGTAGGCATTGTGCCTTTTGAATTTAATTCCGATGCAATTTCTGTGCTTCATCGTCAATAAGAAGGTCCAAGGAATACAGTGAACCTGAAGTGAAGCATCGGAATCTAAAACTGGACTCACAGGAGAGGTTAAAATCGTAGAAAGGCAGAGTTTCAGTCCTCTTGTACTTAAGTCGGCACTGTGCACTTTGTATTAAATTCGGATGCAATTTCTGTGTTTCATTGTCAATAAGAAGGTCCAAGGGTTACAGTAAACATGAAGTGAAGCATCGGAATCTAAAACAGGACTCACAGGAGAGGTTCTAAACATAGACAGTAGGAAGAGTCATCTCTCTTGTACTTAAGTCGGCATTGTGCCTTTTGTATCAAATTCATATGAAATTTCTGTGTTTCATCGTCAATAAGAAGGTCCTAGGGATACAGTAAACCTGAAGTGAAGCATCGGAATCTAAAACCGGTCTCACAGGAGAGGTTCAAATCATAGAATGTAAGAAGTGTCAGTCCTCTTGTACTTAAGTCGGCATTGTGCCTTTTGTATTTAATTCCGATACAATTTCTGTGTTTCATTGTCAATAAGAAGGTCCAAGGTATACAGTAATCTTGAAGTGAAGCATCGGAATCTGAAACTGTACTCACAGGAGAGGTTCAAATCATAGAAAGTTAGAGTGTCAGTCCTCTTGTACTTAAGTCGGCATTGTGCCTTTCGAATTTAATTCCGATGCAATTTCTGTGCTTCATCGTCAATAAGAAGGTCCAAGGTATACAGTAAACCTGAAGTGAAGCATCGGAATCTAAAACTGGATTCACAGGAGAGGTTCAAATCATAGAAAGTTAGAGTGTCAGTCCTCTTGTACTTAAGTCTGCATTATGCCCTTTGTATTTAATTACAATGTAATATCTGTGTTTCATCGTCAATAAGAAGGTCCAAGGTATACAGTAAACCTGAAGTGAAGCATCGGAATCTAAAACTGGACTCACAGGAGAGGTTCAAATCATAGAAAGTTAATGTGTCAGTCCTCTTGTGGTTAAGTCGGCATGTGCATTTTGAATTTAATTCCGATACAATTTATGTGCTTCATCGTCAATAAGAAGGTCCAAGCTATACAGTAAACCTGAAGTGAAGCATCGGAATCTAAAAGTGGACTCACAGGAGAGGTTCAAATCATAGAAATTTAGAGTGTCATTACTCTTGTACCTAAGTCGGCATTGTGCCTTTTGAATTTAATTTCGATGCAATTTCTGTGCTTCATCGTCAATAAGAAGGTCCAAGGTATACAGTAAACCTGAAGTGAAGCATCGGAAACTAAAAATGGACTCAAGGGAGAGGTTCAAATCATAGAAAGTTAGAGTGTCAGTCCTCTTGTACTTAGGTCCGCATTGTGCATTTTGAATTTATTTCCGATGCAATTTCTGTGCTTCATCGTCAATAAGAAAGTCCAAGGTATACAGTAAACCTGAAGAGAAGCATCGGAATCTAAAACTGGACTCACAGGATAGGTTCAAATCTTAGAAACTCTGAGTTTCAGTCCTCTGGTACTTAAGTCGGCATTGTGCCTTTTGGATTAAATTCGGATGCAATTTCTGTGTTTCATCGTCAATAAGAAGGTCCAAGGGATACAGTAAACCTGAAGTGAAGCAACGGAATCTAAAACTGGACTCAGAGGAGAGGATCAAATCTTAGAAAGTTAGAGTGTCAGTCCTCTTGTACTTAAGTCGGCATTGTGCCATTTGAATTTAATTCCGATGCAATTTCTGTGTTTCATCGTCAATAAGAAGGTCCAAGGTATACAGTAAACCTGATGTTAAGCTTCGGAATCTAAATCTGGACTCACAGGACATGTTCAAATCATAGAAAGTTAGAGTGTCTGTCCTCTTGTACATAAGTCGGCATTCTGCATATTGAATTTAATTACGATGCAATTTCTGTGTTTCATCGTCAATAATAAGGGCCAAGGCATACAGTAAATCTGAAGTGAAGCATCGGAATCTAAAACCGGTCTCACAACAGAGGTTCAAATCATAGAATGTAAGAGGTGTCAGTCCTCTTGTACTTATGTCAGCATTGTGCCTTTTGTATTTAATTCCGATGCAATTTCTGTGTTTCATCGTCAATAAGATGATCCAAGGGATACAGTAAACCTTAAGTGAAGCATCGGAATCTAGATCTGGACTCACAGAAGAGGTTCAAATCATAGAAAGTTAGAGTGTCAGTCCTCTTGTACGTAAGTCGGCATTGTGCATTTTCAACTCAATTCCGAAAAAATTTTTGTGCTTTATCGTCAATAAGAAGGTCCAAGGTATACAGTAATCCTGAAGTGAAGCATCGGAATCTAAAACTGGAATCACAGGAGAGGTTCAAATCATAGAAAGTTAGAGTGTCAGACCTCTTGTTCTTAAGTCGGCGTTGTGCCTTTTGAAATAAATTCGGATGCAATATCTGTGTTTCATCGACAATAAGAAGGTCCAAGGGATACTGTAAACCTGAAGTGAAGCGTCGGAATCTACAACTGGACTCACAGGAGAGGTTCAAATCATAGAAAGTTAGAGTGTCAGTCCTCTTGTACTTAAGTCGGCATTGTGATTTTTGAATTTAATTCCGATGCAATTTCAGTGCTTCATCGTCAATAAGAAGGTCCAAGGGATACAGTTAACCTGAAGTGAAGCATCGGAATTTAAAACTGGTCTCACAGGAGTGGTTCAAATCATAGAAAGTTAGAGTGTCAGTCCTCATGTTCTTAAGTCGGCATTGTGCCTTTTGAAATAAATTCGGATGCAATTTCTGTGTTTCATCGACAATAAAAAGGTCCAAGGGATACAGTAAACCTGAAGTGAAGCGTCGGAATCTAAAACTGGACTCACAGGAGAGGTTCAAATAATAGAAAGTTAGAGTGTCAGTCCTCTTGTACTTAAGTCGGCATTGTGATTTTTGAATTTAATTCCGATGCAATTTCAGTGCTTCATCGTCAATAAGATGGTCCAAGGTGTACAGTAAACCTGAAGTCAAGGATCGGAATCTAAAACTGGACTCACACGAGAGGTTCAAAATCATAGAAAGTTAGAGTGTCAGTCCTATTGTACTTAAGTAGGCATTGTGCCTTTTGAATTTAATTCCGATGCAATTTCTGTACTTCATCGTCAATAAGAAGGTCCAAGGTATACAGTAAACCTGAAGTGAAGCATCGGAATCTAAAACTGGACTCACAGGAGAGGTTAAAATCGTAGAAAGGCAGAGTTTCAGTCCTCTTGTACTTAAGTCGGCATTGTGCATTTTGTATTAAATTCGGATGCAATTTCTGTGTTTCATTGTCAATAAGATGGTCCAAGGGTTACAGTAAACATGAAGTGAAGCATCAGAATCTAAATCTGGACTCACAGGAGAGGTTCTAAACATAGACAGTAGGAAGAGTCAGCTCTCTTGTACTTAAGGCGGCATTGTGCCTTTTGTATCAAATTCATATGAAATTTCTGTGTTTCATCGTCAATAAGAAGGTCCTAGGGATACAGTAAACCTGAAGTGAAGCATCGGAATCTAAAAATTGGACTCACGTGAGAGGTTCAAATCATAGAAAGGCAGAGTTTCAGTCCTCTTGTACTTAAGTCGGCATTGTGCCTTTTGAATTTACTTCCGATACAATTTCTGTGCTTCATCGTCAATAAGAAGGTCCAAGGTATACAGTGGACCTGAAGTGAAGCATCGGAAACTAAAACTGGACGCACAGGAGCGGTTCAAATCATAAAAAGTTAGAGTGTCAGTCCTCTTGTACTTAAGTAGGCATTGTGCCTTTTGAATTTAATTCCGATGCAATTTCAGTGCTTCATCGTCAATAAGAAGATCCAAGGTATACAGTAAACCTGAAGTGAAGCATCGGAATCTAAAACTGGACTCACAGGAGAGGTTAAAATCATAGAAAGGCAGAGTTTCAGTCCTCTTGTACTTAAGTCGGCACTGTGCACTTTGTATTAAATTCTGATGCAATTTCTGTGCTTCATTGTCAATAAGAAGGTCCAAGGGTTACAGTAAACATGAAGTGAAGCATCGGAATCTAAAACTGGACTCACAGGAGAGGTTCTAAACATAGACAGTAGGAAGAGTCATCTCTCTTGTACTTAAGTCGGCATTGTGCCTTTTGTATCAAATTCATATGAAATTTCTGTGTTTCATCGTCAATAAGAAGGTCCAAGGTATACAGTAAACCTGAAGTGAAGCATCGGAATCTAAAACTGGACTCACAGGAGAGGTTCAAATCATAGAAAGTTAATGTGTCAGTCCTCTTGTGGTTAAGTCGGCATGTGCATTTTGAATTTAATTCCGATACAATTTATGTGCTTCATCGTCAATAAGAAGGTCCAAGCTATACAGTAAACCTGAAGTGAAGCATCGGAATCTAAAAGTGGACTCACAGGAGAGGTTCAAATCATAGAAATTTAGAGTGTCATTACTCTTGTACCTAAGTCGGCATTGTGCCTTTTGAATTTAATTCCGATGCAATTTCTGTGCTTCATCGTCAATAAGAAGGTCCAAGGTATACAGTAAACCTGAAGTGAAGCAACGGAATCTAAAACTGGATTCACAGGAGAGGTTCAAATCATAGAAAGTTAGAGTGTCAGTCCTCTTGTACTTAAGTCTGCATTATGCCTTTTGAATTTAATTACGATGTAATATCTGTGTTTCATCGTCAATAAGAAGGTCCAAGGTATACAGTAAACCTGAAGTGAAGCATCGGAATCTAAAACTGGACTCACAGGAGAGGTTCAAATCATAGAAAGTTAATGTGTCAGTCCTCCTGTGGTTAAGTCGGCATTGTGCATTTTGAATTTAATTCCGATACAATTTATGTGCTTCATCGTCAATAAGAAGGTCCAAGCTATAACAGTAAACCTGAAGTGAAGCATCGGAATCAAAAAGTGGACTCACAGGAGAGGTTCAAATCATAGAAATTTAGAGTGTCATTACTCTTGTACCTAAGTCGGCATTGTGCCTTTTGAATTTAATTTCGATGCAATTTCTGTGCTTCATCGTCAATAAGAAGGTCCAAGGTATACAGTAAACCTGAAGTGAAGCATCGGAAACTAAAAATGGACTCAAGGGAGAGGTTCAAATCATAGAAAGTTAGAGTGTCAGTCCTCTTGTACTTATGTCCGCATTGTGCATTTTGAATTTATTTCCGATGCAATTTCTGTGCTTCATCGTCAATAAGAAAGTCCAAGGTATACAGTAAACCTGAAGAGAAACATCGGAATCTAAAACTGGACTCACAGGATAGGTTCAAATCTTAGAAACTCTGAGTTTTAGTCCTCTGGTACTTAAGTCGGCATTGTGCCTTTTGGATTAAATTCGGATGCAATTTCTGTGTTTCATCGTCAATAAGAAGGTACAAGGGATACAGTAAACCTGAAGTGAAGCAACGGAATCTAAAACTGGACTCAGAGGAGAGGATCAAATCTTAGAAAGTTAGAGTGTCAGTCCTCTTGTACTTAAGTCGGCATTGTGCCATTTGAATTTAATTCCGATGCAATTTCTGTGTTTCATCGTCAATAAGAAGGTCCAAGGTATACAGTAAACCTGATGTCAAGCTTCGGAATCTAAATCTGGACTCACAGGATATGTTCAAATCATAGAAAGTTAGAGTGTCTGTCCTCTTGTACATAAGTCGGCATTCTGCATATTGAATTTAATTACGATGCAATTTCTGTGTTTCATCGTCAATAATAAGGGCCAAGGCATACAGTAAATCTGAAGTGAAGCATCGGAATCTAAAACCGGTCTCACAACAGAGGTTCAAATCATAGAATGTAAGAGGTGTCAGTCCTCTTGTACTTATGTCAGCATTGTGCCTTTTGTATTTAATTCCGATGCTATTTCTGTGTTTCATCGTCAATAAGATGATCCAAGGGATACAGTAAACCTTAAGTGAAGCATCGGAATCTAGATCTGGACTCACAGAAGAGGTTCAAATCATAGAAAGTTAGAGTGTCAGTCCTCTTGTACATAAGTCGGCATTGTGCCTTTTGAATTTAATTCCGATGCAATTTATGTGCTTCATCGTCAATAAGAAGGTCCAAGGTATACAGTAACCTGAAGTGAAGCATCGGAAACTAAAACTGGACTCACAGGAGAGGTTCAAATCATAAAAAGTTAGAGTGTCAGTCCTCTTGTACTTAAGTCGGTATTGTGCCTTTTGAATTTAATTCCGATGCAATTTATGTGCTGCATCGTCAATAACAAGGTCCAAGGTATACAGTGAACCTGAAGTGAAGCATCGGAAACTAAACCTGGACTCACAGGAGAGGTTCAAATCATAAAATTTAGAGTGTCAGTCCTATTATACTTAAGTAGGCATTGTGCCTTTTGAATTAATTTCCGATGCAATTTCTGTGCTTCATCGTCAATAAGAAGGTCCAAGGTATACAGTAAACCTGAAGTGAAGCATCGGAATCTAAAACTGGACTCACAGGAGAGGTTAAAATCGTAGAAAGGCACAGTTTCAGTCCTCTTGTACTTAAGTCGGCATTGTGCATTTTGTATTAAATTCGGATGCAATTTCTGTGTTTCATTGTCAATAAGAAGGTCCAAGGGTTACAGTAAACATGAAGTGAAGCATCGGAATCTAAAACTGGACTCACAGGAGAGGTTCTAAACATAGACACTAGGAAGAGTCAGCTCTCTTGTACTTAAGTCGGCATTGTGCCTTTTGTATCAAATTCATATGAAATATCTGTGTTTCATCGTCAATAAGAAGGTCCTAGGGATACAGTAAACCTGAAGTGAGGCATCGGAATCTAAAACCGGTCTCACAGGAGAGGTTCAAATCATAGAATGTAAGAAGTGTCAGTCCTCTTGTACTTAAGTCGGCATTGTGCCTTTTGTATGTAATTCCGATTGAATTTCTGTGTTTCATCGTCAATAAGAAGATCCAAGGGATACAGTAAACCTGAAGGAAGCATCGGAATCTTGAACTGGACTCACAGGAGAGGTTCAAATCATAGAAAGTTAGAGTGTCAGTCCTCTTGTAATTAAGTCGGCATTGTGCCTTTTGAATTTAATTCCGATGCAATTTCTGTGCTTCATCGTCAATAAGAAGTTCCAAGGAATACAGTAAACCTGAAGTGAAGCATCGAAATCTAAAACTGGACTCACAGGAGAGGTTCAAAGCATAGAAAGTTAGAGTGTATGTAATCTTGTGCTTAAGTCTGCATTATGCCCTTTGAATTTAATTCCGATGTAATATCTGTGTTTCATCGTCAATAAGAAGGTCCAAGGTATACAGTAAACCTGAAGTGAAGCATCGGAATCTAAAACTGGACTCACAGGAGAGGTTCAAATCATAGAAAGTTAATGTGTCAGTCCTCTTGTGGTTAAGTCGGCATTGTGCATTTTGAATTTAATTCCGATGCAATTTATGTGCTTCTTCGTCAATAAGAAGTTCTACGCTATACAGTAAACCTGAAGTGAAGCATCGGAATCTAAAAGTGGACTCACAGGAGAGGTTCAAATCATAGAAATTTAGAGTGTCAGTCCCCTTGTACCTAAGTCGGCATTGTGCCTTTTGAATTTAATTTCGATGCAATTTCTGTGCTTCATCGTCAATAAGACGGTCCAAGGTATACAGTAAACCTGAAGTGAAGCATCGGAAATTATAAATGGACTCACAGGAGAGGTTCAAATCATAGAAAGTTAGAGTGTCAGTCCTCTTGTTCTTAGGTCCGCATTGTGCATTTTGAATTTATTTCCAATGCAATTTCTGTGCTTCATCGTCAATAAGAAGGTCCAAGGGATACAGTAAACCTGAAGTGAAGCAACGGAATCTAAAACTGGACTCACAGGAGAGGATCAAATCTTAGAAACTTAGAGTGTCAGTCCTCTTGTACTTAAGTCGGCATTGCGCCATTTGAATTTAATTCCGATGCAATTTCTGTGTTTCATCGTCAATAAGAAGGTCCAAGGTATACAGTAAACCTGATGTGAAGCATCGGAATCTAAAACTGGACTCACAGGACAGGTTCAAATCATAGAAAGTTAGAGTGTCTGTCCTCTTGTACATATGTCGGCATTGTGCATTTTGAATTTAATTACGATGCAATTTCTGAGTTTCATCGTCAATAAGAAGGGCCAAGGCATACAGTAAATCTAAGGTGAAGCATCGGAATCTAAAACCGGTCTCACAACAGAGGTTCTAATCATTGAATGTAAGAGCTGTCAGTCCTCTTGTACTTAAGTCAGCATTGTGCCTTTTGTTAATTCCGATGCAATTTCTGTGTTTCATCGTCAATAAGAAGATCCAAGGGATACAGTAAACCTTAAGTGAAGCATCAGAATCTAAATCTGGACTCACAGGAGAGGTTCAAATCATAGAAAGTTAGAGTGTCAGTCCTCTTGTACTTAAGTCGGCATTGTGACTTTTGTATTAATTTCGGATGCAATTTCTGTGTTTCATTGTCAATAAGAAGGTCCAAGGTATACAGTAAACCTGAAGTGAAGCATCGGAATCTAAAAATGGACTCACAGGAGAGGTTCAAATCATAGAAAGTTAGAGTGACAGTCCTCTTGTACTTAGGTCCGCATTGTGCATTTTGAATTTATTTCCGATGCAATTTCTGTGCTTCAACGTCAATAAGAAAGTCCAAGGTATACAGTAAACCTGAAGAGAAGCATCGGAATCTAAAACTGGACTCACAGGATAGGTTCAAATCTTAGAAACTCTGAGTTTCAGTCCTCTGGTACTTAAGTCGGCATTGTGCCTTTTGTATTAAATTCGGATGCAATTTCTGTGTTTCATCGTCAATAAGAAGGTCCAAGGGATACAGTAAACCTGAAGTGAAGCAACGGAATCTAAAACTGGACTCAGGGGAGAGGATCAAATCTTAGAAAGTTAGAGTGTCAGTCCTCTTGTACTTAAATCGGCATTGTGCCATTTGAATTTAATTCCGATGCAATTTCTGTGTTTCATCGTCAATAAGAAAGTCCAAGGTATACAGTAAACCTGATGTCAAGCATCGGAATCTAAAACTGGACTCACAGGACATGTTCAAATCATAGAAAGTTAGAGTGTCTGTCCTCTTGTACATAAGTCGGCATTGTGCATTTTGAATTTAATTACGATGCAATTTCTGTGTTTCATCGTCAACAATAAGGGCCAAGGCATACAGTAAATCTGAAGTGAAGCATCGGACTCTAAAACTGGTCTCACAACAGAGGTTCAAATCATAGAATGTTAGAGGTGTCAGTCCTCTTGTACTTATGTCAGCATTGTGCCTTTTGTATTTAATTCCGATGCAATTTCTGTGTTTCATCGTCAATAAGAAGATCCAAGGGATACAGTAAACCTTAAGTGAAGCATCGGAATCTAAATCTGGACTCACAGAAGAGGTTCAAATCATAGAAAGTTAGAGTGTCAGTCCTCTTGTACGTAAGTCGGCATTGTGCATTTTTAACTCAATTCCGAAAAAATTTCTGTGCTTTATCGTCAATAAGAAGGTCCAAGGTATACAGTAATCCTGAAGTGAAGAATCGGAATCTAAAACAGGACTCACAGGAGAGGTTCAAATCATAGAAAGTTTGGGTGTCAGTCCTCTTGTTCTTAAGTCGGCGTTGTGCCTTTTGAAATAAATTCGGATGCAATTTTCTTGTTTCATCGACAATAAGAAGGTCCAAGGGATACCGTAAACCTGAAGTGAAGCGTCGGAATCTAAAACTGGACTCACAGGAGAGGTTCAAATCATAGAAAGTTAGAGTGTCAGTCCTCTTGTACTTAAGTCGGCATTGTGATTTTTGAATTTAATTCCGATGCAATTTCAGTGCTTCATCGTCAATAAGATGGTCCAAGGTATACAGTAAACCTGAAGTCAAGGATCGGAATCTAAAACTGGACTCACAGGAGGGGTTCAAATCATAGAAAGTTAGAGTGTCAGTCCTCTTGTACTTAAGTCGGCATTGTGCCTTTTGCATTAAATTCGGATGCAATTTCTGTGGTTCATCGTCAATAAGAAGGTCCAAGGTATACAGTGAACCTGAAGTGAAGCATCGGAAACTAAACCTGGACTCACAGGAGAGGTTCAAATCATAAAATTTAGAGTGTCAGTCCTATTATACTTAAGTAGGCATTGTGCCTTTTGAATTAATTTCCGATGCAATTTCTGTGCTTCATCGTCAATAAGAAGGTCCAAGGTATACAGTAAACCTGAAGTGAAGCATCGGAATCTAAAACTGGACTCACAGGAGAGGTTAAAATCGTAGAAAGGCACAGTTTCAGTCCTCTTGTACTTAAGTCGGCATTGTGCATTTTGTATTAAATTCGGATGCAATTTCTGTGTTTCATTGTCAATAAGAAGGTCCAAGGGTTACAGTAAACATGAAGTGAAGCATCGGAATCTAAAACTGGACTCACAGGAGAGGTTCTAAACATAGACACTAGGAAGAGTCAGCTCTCTTGTACTTAAGTCGGCATTGTGCCTTTTGTATCAAATTCATATGAAATATCTGTGTTTCATCGTCAATAAGAAGGTCCTAGGGATACAGTAAACCTGAAGTGAGGCATCGGAATCTAAAACCGGTCTCACAGGAGAGGTTCAAATCATAGAATGTAAGAAGTGTCAGTCCTCTTGTACTTAAGTCGGCATTGTGCCTTTTGTATGTAATTCCGATTGAATTTCTGTGTTTCATCGTCAATAAGAAGATCCAAGGGATACAGTAAACCTGAAGGAAGCATCGGAATCTTGAACTGGACTCACAGGAGAGGTTCAAATCATAGAAAGTTAGAGTGTCAGTCCTCTTGTAATTAAGTCGGCATTGTGCCTTTTGAATTTAATTCCGATGCAATTTCTGTGCTTCATCGTCAATAAGAAGTTCCAAGGAATACAGTAAACCTGAAGTGAAGCATCGAAATCTAAAACTGGACTCACAGGAGAGGTTCAAAGCATAGAAAGTTAGAGTGTATGTAATCTTGTGCTTAAGTCTGCATTATGCCCTTTGAATTTAATTCCGATGTAATATCTGTGTTTCATCGTCAATATGAAGGTCCAAGGTATACAGTAAACCTGAAGTGAAGCATCGGAATCTAAAACTGGACTCACAGGAGAGGTTCAAATCATAGAAAGTTAATGTGTCAGTCCTCTTGTGGTTAAGTCGGCATTGTGCATTTTGAATTTAATTCCGATGCAATTTATGTGCTTCTTCGTCAATAAGAAGTTCTACGCTATACAGTAAACCTGAAGTGAAGCATCGGAATCTAAAAGTGGACTCACAGGAGAGGTTCAAATCATAGAAATTTAGAGTGTCAGTCCCCTTGTACCTAAGTCGGCATTGTGCCTTTTGAATTTAATTTCGATGCAATTTCTGTGCTTCATCGTCAATAAGAAGGTCCAAGGTATACAGTAAACCTGAAGTGAAGCATCGGAAATTATAAATGGACTCACAGGAGAGGTTCAAATCATAGAAAGTTAGAGTGTCAGTCCTCTTGTTCTTAGGTCCGCATTGTGCATTTTGAATTTATTTCCAATGCAATTTCTGTGCTTCATCGTCAATAAGAAGGTCCAAGGGATACAGTAAACCTGAAGTGAAGCAACGGAATCTAAAACTGGACTCACAGGAGAGGATCAAATCTTAGAAACTTAGAGTGTCAGTCCTCTTGTACTTAAGTCGGCATTGCGCCATTTGAATTTAATTCCGATGCAATTTCTGTGTTTCATCGTCAATAAGAAGGTCCAAGGTATACAGTAAACCTGATGTGAAGCATCGGAATCTAAAACTGGACTCACAGGACAGGTTCAAATCATAGAAAGTTAGAGTGTCTGTCCTCTTGTACATATGTCGGCATTGTGCATTTTGAATTTAATTACGATGCAATTTCTGAGTTTCATCGTCAATAAGAAGGGCCAAGGCATACAGTAAATCTAAGGTGAAGCATCGGAATCTAAAACCGGTCTCACAACAGAGGTTCTAATCATTGAATGTAAGAGCTGTCAGTCCTCTTGTACTTAAGTCAGCATTGTGCCTTTTGTTAATTCCGATGCAATTTCTGTGTTTCATCGTCAATAAGAAGATCCAAGGGATACAGTAAACCTTAAGTGAAGCATCAGAATCTAAATCTGGACTCACAGGAGAGGTTCAAATCATAGAAAGTTAGAGTGTCAGTCCTCTTGTACTTAAGTCGGCATTGTGACTTTTGTATTAATTTCGGATGCAATTTCTGTGTTTCATTGTCAATAAGAAGGTCCAAGGTATACAGTAAACCTGAAGTGAAGCATCGGAATCTAAAAATGGACTCACAGGAGAGGTTCAAATCATAGAAAGTTAGAGTGACAGTCCTCTTGTACTTAGGTCCGCATTGTGCATTTTGAATTTATTTCCGATGCAATTTCTGTGCTTCAACGTCAATAAGAAAGTCCAAGGTATACAGTAAACCTGAAGAGAAGCATCGGAATCTAAAACTGGACTCACAGGATAGGTTCAAATCTTAGAAACTCTGAGTTTCAGTCCTCTGGTACTTAAGTCGGCATTGTGCCTTTTGTATTAAATTCGGATGCAATTTCTGTGTTTCATCGTCAATAAGAAGGTCCAAGGGATACAGTAAACCTGAAGTGAAGCAACGGAATCTAAAACTGGACTCAGGGGAGAGGATCAAATCTTAGAAAGTTAGAGTGTCAGTCCTCTTGTACTTAAATCGGCATTGTGCCATTTGAATTTAATTCCGATGCAATTTCTGTGTTTCATCGTCAATAAGAAAGTCCAAGGTATACAGTTAACCTGATGTCAAGCATCGGAATCTAAAACTGGACTCACAGGACATGTTCAAATCATAGAAAGTTAGAGTGTCTGTCCTCTTGTACATAAGTCGGCATTGTGCATTTTGAATTTAATTACGATGCAATTTCTGTGTTCCATCGTCAACAATAAGGGCCAAGGCATACAGTAAATCTGAAGTGAAGCATCGGACTCTAAAACTGGTCTCACAACAGAGGTTCAAATCATAGAATGTTAGAGGTGTCAGTCCTCTTGTACTTATGTCAGCATTGTGCCTTTTGTATTTAATTCCGATGCAATTTCTGTGTTTCATCGTCAATAAGAAGATCCAAGGGATACAGTAAACCTTAAGTGAAGCATCGGAATCTAAATCTGGACTCACAGAAGAGGTTCAAATCATAGAAAGTTAGAGTGTCAGTCCTCTTGTACGTAAGTCGGCATTGTGCATTTTTAACTCAATTCCGAAAAAATTTCTGTGCTTTATCGTCAATAAGAAGGTCCAAGGTATACAGTAATCCTGAAGTGAAGCATCGGAATCTAAAACAGGACTCACAGGAGAGGTTCAAATCATAGAAAGTTTGAGTGTCAGTCCTCTTGTTCTTAAGTCGGCGTTGTGCCTTTTGAAATAAATTCGGATGCAATTTTCTTGTTTCATCGACAATAAGAAGGTCCAAGGGATACCGTAAACCTGAAGTGAAGCGTCGGAATCTAAAACTGGACTCACAGGAGAGGTTCAAATCATAGAAAGTTAGAGTGTCAGTCCTCTTGTACTTAAGTCGGCATTGTGATTTTTGAATTTAATTCCGATGCAATTTCAGTGCTTCATCGTCAATAAGATGGTCCAAGGTATACAGTAAACCTGAAGTCAAGGATCGGAATCTAAAACTGGACTCACAGGAGGGGTTCAAATCATAGAAAGTTAGAGTGTCAGTCCTCTTGTACTTAAGTCGGCATTGTGCCTTTTGCATTAAATTCGGATGCAATTTCTGTGGTTCATCGTCAATAAGAAGGTCCAAGGTATACAGTGAACCTGAAGTGAAGCATCGGAAACTAAACCTGGACTCACAGGAGAGGTTCAAATCATAAAATTTAGAGTGTCAGTCCTATTATACTTAAGTAGGCATTGTGCCTTTTGAATTAATTTCCGATGCAATTTCTGTGCTTCATCGTCAATAAGAAGGTCCAAGGTATACAGTAAACCTGAAGTGAAGCATCGGAATCTAAAACTGGACTCACAGGAGAGGTTAAAATCGTAGAAAGGCACAGTTTCAGTCCTCTTGTACTTAAGTCGGCATTGTGCATTTTGTATTAATTTCGGATGCAATTTCTGTGTTTCATTGTCAATAAGAAGGTCCAAGGGTTACAGTAAACATGAAGTGAAGCATCGGAATCTAAAACTGGACTCACAGGAGAGGTTCTAAACATAGACACTAGGAAGAGTCAGCTCTCTTGTACTTAAGTCGGCATTGTGCCTTTTGTATCAAATTCATATGAAATATCTGTGTTTCATCGTCAATAAGAAGGTCCTAGGGATACAGTAAACCTGAAGTGAGGCATCGGAATCTAAAACCGGTCTCACAGGAGAGGTTCAAATCATAGAATGTAAGAAGTGTCAGTCCTCTTGTACTTAAGTCGGCATTGTGCCTTTTGTATGTATTTCCGATTGAATTTCTGTGTTTCATCGTCAATAAGAAGATCCAAGGGATACAGTAAACCTGAAGGAAGCATCGGAATCTTGAACTGGACTCACAGGAGAGGTTCAAATCATAGAAAGTTAGAGTGTCAGTCCTCTTGTAATTAAGTCGGCATTGTGCCTTTTGAATTTAATTCCGATGCAATTTCTGTGCTTCATCGTCAATAAGAAGTTCCAAGGAATACAGTAAACCTGAAGTGAAGCATCGAAATCTAAAACTGGACTCACAGGAGAGGTTCAAAGCATAGAAAGTTAGAGTGTATGTAATCTTGTGCTTAAGTCTGCATTATGCCCTTTGAATTTAATTCCGATGTAATATCTGTGTTTCATCGTCAATAAGAAGGTCCAAGGTATACAGTAAACCTGAAGTGAAGCATCGGAATCTAAAACTGGACTCACAGGAGAGGTTCAAATCATAGAAAGTTAATGTGTCAGTCCTCTTGTGGTTAAGTCGGCATTGTGCATTTTGAATTTAATTCCGATGCAATTTATGTGCTTCTTCGTCAATAAGAAGTTCCACGCTATACAGTAAACCTGAAGTGAAGCATCGGAATCTAAAAGTGGACTCACAGGAGAGGTTCAAATCATAGAAATTTAGAGTGTCAGTCCCCTTGTACCTAAGTCGGCATTGTGCCTTTTGAATTTAATTTCGATGCAATTTCTGTGCTTCATCGTCAATAAGAAGGTCCAAGGTATACAGTAAACCTGAAGTGAAGCATCGGAAACTATAAATGGACTCACAGGAGAGGTTCAAATCATAGAAAGTTAGAGTGTCAGTCCTCTTGTTCTTAGGTCCGCATTGTGCATTTTGAATTTATTTCCAATGCAATTTCTGTGCTTCATCGTCAATAAGAAGGTCCAAGGGATACAGTAAACCTGAAGTGAAGCAACGGAATCTAAAACTGGACTCACAGGAGAGGATCAAATCTTAGAAACTTAGAGTGTCAGTCCTCTTGTACTTAAGTCGGCATTGCGCCATTTGAATTTAATTCCGATGCAATTTCTGTGTTTCATCGTCAATAAGAAGGTCCAAGGTATACAGTAAACCTGATGTGAAGCATCGGAATCTAAAACTGGACTCACAGGACAGGTTCAAATCATAGAAAGTTAGAGTGTCTGTCCTCTTGTACATATGTCGGCATTGTGCATTTTGAATTTAATTACGATGCAATTTCTGAGTTTCATCGTCAATAAGAAGGGCCAAGGCATACAGTAAATCTAAGGTGAAGCATCGGAATCTAAAACCGGTCTCACAACAGAGGTTCTAATCATTGAATGTAAGAGCTGTCAGTCCTCTTGTACTTAAGTCAGCATTGTGCCTTTTGTTAATTCCGATGCAATTTCTGTGTTTCATCGTCAATAAGAAGATCCAAGGGATACAGTAAACCTTAAGTGAAGCATCAGAATCTAAATCTGGACTCACAGGAGAGGTTCAAATCATAGAAAGTTAGAGTGTCAGTCCTCTTGTACTTAAGTCGGCATTGTGACTTTTGTATTAATTTCGGATGCAATTTCTGTGTTTCATTGTCAATAAGAAGGTCCAAGGTATACAGTAAACCTGAAGTGAAGCATCGGAATCTAAAAATGGACTCACAGGAGAGGTTCCAATCATAGAAAGTTAGAGTGTCAGTCCTCTTGTACTTAGGTCCGCATTGTGCATTTTGAATTTATTTCCGATGCAATTTCTGTGCTTCAACGTCAATAAGAAAGTCCAAGGTATACAGTAAACCTGAAGAGAAGCATCGGAATCTAAAACTGGACTCACAGGATAGGTTCAAATCTTAGAATCTCTGAGTTTCAGTCCTCTGGTACTTAAGTCGGCATTGTGCCTTTTGTATTAAATTCGGATGCAATTTCTGTGTTTCATCGTCAATAAGAAGGTCCAAGTGATACAGTAAACCTGAAGTGAAGCAACGGAATCTAAAACTGGACTCAGGGGAGAGGATCAAATCTTAGAAAGTTAGAGTGTCAGTCCTCTTGTACTTAAGTCGGCATTGTGCCATTTGAATTTAATTCCGATGCAATTTCTGTGTTTCATCGTCAATAAGAAAGTCCAAGGTATACAGTAAACCTGATGTCAAGCATCGGAATCTAAAACTGGACTCACAGGACATGTTCAAATCATAGAAAGTTAGAGTGTCTGTCCTCTTGTACAAAAGTCGGCATTGTGCATTTTGAATTTAATTACGATGCAATTTCTGTGTTTCATCGTCAACAATAAGGGCCAAGGCATACAGTAAATCTGAAGTGAAGCATCGGACTCTAAAACTGGTCTCACAACAGAGGTTCAAATCATAGAATGTTAGAGGTGTCAGTCCTCTTGTACTTATGTCAGCATTGTGCCTTTTGTATTTAATTCCGATGCAATTTCTGTGTTTCATCGTCAATAAGAAGATCCAAGGGATACAGTAAACCTTAAGTGAAGCATCGGAATCTAAATCTGGACTCACAGAAGAGGTTCAAATCATAGAAAGTTAGAGTGTCAGTCCTCTTGTACGTAAGTCGGCATTGTGCATTTTTAACTCAATTCCGAAAAAATTTCTGTGCTTTATCGTCAATAAGAAGGTCCAAGGTATACAGTAATCCTGAAGTGAAGCATCGGAATCTAAAACAGGACTCACAGGAGAGGTTCAAATCATAGAAAGTTAGAGTGTCAGTCCTCTTGTTCTTAAGTCGGCGTTGTGCCTTTTGAAATAAATTCGGATGCAATTTTCTTGTTTCATCGACAATAAGAAGGTCCAAGGGATACCGTAAACCTGAAGTGAAGCGTCGGAATCTAAAACTGGACTCACAGGAGAGGTTCAAATCATAGAAAGTTAGAGTGTCAGTCCTCTTGTACTTAAGTCGGCATTGTGATTTTTGAATTTAATTCCGATGCAATTTCAGTGCTTCATCGTCAATAAGATGGTCCAAGGTATACAGTAAACCTGAAGTCAAGGATCGGAATCTAAAACTGGGCTCACAGGAGGGGTTCAAATCATAGAAAGTTAGAGTGTCAGTCCTCTTGTACTTAAGTCGGCATTGTGCCTTTTGCATTAAATTCGGATGCAATTTCTGTGGTTCATCGTCAATAAGAAGGTCCAAGGGATACAGTAAACCTGAAGTGAAGCAACGGAATCTAAAACTGGACTCAGAGGAGAGGATCAAATCTTAGAAAGTTAGAGTGTCAGTCCTCTTGTACTTAAGTCGGCATTGTGCCATTTGAATTTAATTCCGATGCAATTTCTGTGTTTCATCGTCAATAAGAAGGTCCAAGGTATACAGTAAACCTGATGTCAAGCTTCGGAATCTAAAACTGGACTCACAGGACATGTTAAATCATAGAAAGTTAGAGTGTCTGTCCTCTTGTACTTAAGTCGGCATTCTGCATGTTGAATTTAATTACGATGCAATTTCTGTGTTTCATCGTCAATAATAAGGGCCAAGGCATACAGTAAATCTGAAGTGAAGCATCGGAATCTAAAACCGGTCTCACAACAGAGGTTCAAATCATAGAATGTAAGAGGTGTCAGTCCTCTTGTACTTATGTCAGCATTGTGCCTTTTGTATTTAATTCTGATGCAATTTCTGTGTTTCATCGTCAATAAGATGATCCAAGGGATACAGTAAACCTTAAGTGAAGCATCGGAATCTAAATCTGGACTCACAGAAGAGGTTCAAATCATAGAAAGTTAGAGTGTCAGTCCTCTTGTACGTAAGTCGGCATTGTGCATTTTCAACTCAATTCCGAAAAAATTTTTGTGCTTTATCGTCAATAAGAAGGTCCAAGGTATACAGTAATCCTGAAGTGAAGCATCGGAATCTAAAACTGGAATCACAGGAGAGGTTCAAATCATAGAAATTTAGAGTGTCAGTCCTCTTGTTCTTAAGTCGGCGTTGTGCCTTTTGAAATAAATTCGGATGCAATTTCTGTGTTTCATCGACAATAAGAAGGTCCAAGGGATACAGTAAACCTGAAGTGAAGCGTCGGAATCTAAAACTGGACTCACAGGAGAGGTTCAAATCATAGAAAGTTAGAGTGTCAGTCCTCTTGTACTTAAGTCGGCATTGTGATTTTTGAATTTAATTCCGATGCAATTTCAGTGCTTCATCGTCAATAAGATGGTCCAAGGTATACAGTAAACCTGAAGTCAAGGATCGGAATATAAAACTGGACTCACAGGAGACGTTCAAATCATAGAAAGTTAGAGTGTCAGTCCTCTTGTACTTAAGTCGGCATTGTGCCGTTTGTATTAAATTCGGATGCAATATCTGTACTTCATCGTCAATAAGAAGGTCCAAGGGATACAGTTTACCTGAAGTGAAGAATCGGAATCTAAAACTGGACTAACAGGAGAGGTTCAAATCATAGAAAGTTAGAGTGTCAGTCCTCTTGTACATAAGTCGGCATTGTGCCTTTTGAATTTAATTCCGATGCAATTTATGTGCTTCATCGTCAATAAGAAGGTCCAAGGTATACAGTAACCTGAAGTGAAGCATCGGAAACTAAAGCTGGACTCACAGGAGAGGTTCAAATCATAAAAAGTTAGAGTGTCAGTCCTCTTGTACTTAAGTCGGTATTGTGCCTTTTGAATTTAATTCCGATGCAATTTATGTGCTGCATCGTCAATAACAAGGTCCAAGGTATACAGTGAACCTGAAGTGAAGCATCGGAAACTAAAACTGGACTCACAGGAGAGGTTCAAATCATAAAATTTAGAGTGTCAGTCCTATTATACTTAAGTAGGCATTGTGCCTTTTGAATTAATTTCCGATGCAATTTCTGTGCTTCATCGTCAATAAGAAGGTCCAAGGTATACAGTAAACCTGAAGTGAAGCATCGGAATCTAAAACTGGACTCACAGGAGAGGTTAAAATCGTAGAAAGGCACAGTTTCAGTCCTCTTGTACTTAAGTCGGCATTGTGCATTTTGTATTAAATTCGGATGCAATTTCTGTGTTTCATTGTCAATAAGAAGGTCCAAGGGTTACAGTAAACATGAAGTGAAGCATCGGAATCTAAAACTGGACTCACAGGAGAGGTTCTAAACATAGACACTAGGAAGAGTCAGCTCTCTTGTACTTAAGTCGGCATTGTGCCTTTTGTATCAAATTCATATGAAATATCTGTGTTTCATCGTCAATAAGAAGGTCCTAGGGATACAGTAAACCTGAAGTGAAGCATCGGAATCTAAAACAGGTCTCACAGGAGAGGTTCAAATCATAGAATGTACGAAGTGTCAGTCCTCTTGTACTTAAGTCGGCATTGTGCCTTTTGTATGTAATTCCGATTGAATTTCTGTGTTTCATCGTCAATAAGAAGATCCAAGGGATACAGTAAACCTGAAGGAAGCATCGAAATCTAAAACTGGACTCACAGGAGGGGTACAAAGCATAGAAAGTTAGAGTGTCAGTAATCTTGTACTTAAGTCTGCATTGTGCCCTTTGAATTTAATTCCGATGTAATATCTGTGTTTCATCGTCAATAAGAAGTTCCACGCTATACAGTAAACCTGAAGTGAAGCATCGGAATCTAAAAGTGGACTCACAGGAGAGGTTCAAATCATAGAAATTTAGAGTGTCAGTCCCCTTGTACCTAAGTCGGCATTGTGGATTTTGAATTTAATTTCGATGCAATTTCTGTGTTTCATCGTCAATAAGAAGGTCCAAGGGATACAGTAAACCTGAAGAGAAGCAACGGAATCTAAAACTGGACTCACAGGAGAGGATCAAATCTTAGAAAGTTAGAGTGTCAGTCCTCTTGTACTTAAGTCGGCATTGCGCCATTTGAATTTAATTCCGATGCAATTTCTGTGTTTCATCGTCAATAAGAAGGTCCAAAATATACAGTAAACCTGATGTGAAGCATCGGAATCTAAAACTGGACTCACAGGACAGGTTCAAATCATAGAAAGTTAGAGTGTCTGTCCTCTTGTACATATGTCGGCATTGTGCATTTTGAATTTAATTACGATGCAATTTCTGAGTTTCATCGTCAATAAGAAGGGCCAAGGCATACAGTAAATCTGAAGTGAAGCATCGGAATCTAAAACCGGTCTCACAACAGAGGTTCTAATCATTGAATGTAAGAGGTGTCAGTCCTCTTGTACTTAAGTCAGCATTGTGCCTTTTGTTAATTCCGATGCAATTTCTGTGTTTCATCGTCAATAAGAAGATCCAAGGGATACAGTAAACCTTAAGTGAAGCATCAGAATCTAAATCTGGACTCACAGGAGAGGTTCAAATCATAGAAAGTTAGAGTGTCAGTCCTCTTGTACTTAAGTCGGCATTGTGACTTTTGTATTAATTTCGGATGCAATTTCTGTGTTTCATCGTCAATAAGAAGGTCCAAGGTATACAGTAAACCTGAAGTGAAGCATCGGAAACTAAAAATGGACTCACAGGAGAGGTTCAAATCATAGAAAGTTAGAGTGTCAGTCCTCTTGTACTTAGGTCCGCATTGTGCATTTTGAATTTATTTCCGATGCAATTTCTGTGCTTCAACGTCAATAAGAAAGTCCAAGGTATACAGTAAACCTGAAGAGAAGCATCGGAATCTAAAACTGGACTCACAGGATAGGTTCAAATCTTAGAAACTCTGAGTTTCAGTCCTCTGGTACTTAAGTCGGCATTGTGCCTTTTGTATTAAATTCGGATGCAATTTCTGTATTTCATCGTCAATAAGAAGGTCCAAGGGATACAGTAAACCTGAAGTGAAGCGACGGAATCTAAAACTGGACTCAGGGGAGAGGATCAAATCTTAGAAAGTTAGAGTGTCAGTCCTCTTGTACTTAAGTCGGCATTGTGCCATTTGAATTTAATTCCGATGCAATTTCTGTGTTTCATCGTCAATATGAAAGTCCAAGGTATACAGTAAACCTGATGTCAAGCATCGGAATCTAAAACTGGACTCACAGGACATGTTCAAATCATAGAAAGTTAGAGTGTCTGTCCTCTTGTACATAAGTCGGCATTGTGCATTTTGAATTTAATTACGATGCAATTTCTGTGTTTCATCGTCAATAAGAAGGTCCAAGGGATACAGTAAACCTTAAGTGAAGCATCGGAATCTAAATCTGGACTCACAGAAGAGGTTCAAATCATAGAAAGTTAGAGTGTCAGTCCTCTTGTTCTTAGGTCCGCATTGTGCATTTTGAATTTATTTCCAATGCAATTTCTGTGCTTCATCGTCAATAAGAAGGTCCAAGGGATACAGTAAACCTGAAGTGAAGCAACGGAATCTAAAACTGGACTCACAGGAGAGGATCAAATCTTAGAAACTTAGAGTGTCAGTCCTCTTGTACTTAAGTCGGCATTGCGCCATTTGAATTTAATTCCGATGCAATTTCTGTGTTTCATCGTCAATAAGAAGGTCCAAGGTATACAGTAAACCTGATGTGAAGCATCGGAATCTAAAACTGGACTCACAGGACAGGTTCAAATCATAGAAAGTTAGAGTGTCTGTCCTCTTGTACATATGTCGGCATTGTGCATTTTGAATTTAATTACGATGCAATTTCTGAGTTTCATCGTCAATAAGAAGGGCCAAGGCATACAGTAAATCTAAGGTGAAGCATCGGAATCTAAAACCGGTCTCACAACAGAGGTTCTAATCATTGAATGTAAGAGCTGTCAGTCCTCTTGTACTTAAGTCAGCATTGTGCCTTTTGTTAATTCCTATGCAATTTCTGTGTTTCATCGTCAATAAGAAGATCCAAGGGATACAGTAAACCTTAAGTGAAGCATCAGAATCTAAATCTGGACTCACAGGAGAGGTTCAAATCATAGAAAGTTAGAGTGTCAGTCCTCTTGTACTTAAGTCGGCATTGTGACTTTTGTATTAATTTCGGATGCAATTTCTGTGTTTCATTGTCAATAAGAAGGTCCAAGGTATACAGTAAACCTGAAGTGAAGCATCGGAATCTAAAAATGGACTCACAGGAGAGGTTCCAATCATAGAAAGTTAGAGTGTCAGTCCTCTTGTACTTAGGTCCGCATTGTGCATTTTGAATTTATTTCCGATGCAATTTCTGTGCTTCAACGTCAATAAGAAAGTCCAAGGTATACAGTAAACCTGAAGAGAAGCATCGGAATCTAAAACTGGACTCACAGGATAGGTTCAAATCTTAGAATCTCTGAGTTTCAGTCCTCTGGTACTTAAGTCGGCATTGTGCCTTTTGTATTAAATTCGGATGCAATTTCTGTGTTTCATCGTCAATAAGAAGGTCCAAGTGATACAGTAAACCTGAAGTGAAGCAACGGAATCTAAAACTGGACTCAGGGGAGAGGATCAAATCTTAGAAAGTTAGAGTGTCAGTCCTCTTGTACTTAAGTCGGCATTGTGCCATTTGAATTTAATTCCGATGCAATTTCTGTGTTTCATCGTCAATAAGAAAGTCCAAGGTATACAGTAAACCTGATGTCAAGCATCGGAATCTAAAACTGGACTCACAGGACATGTTCAAATCATAGAAAGTTAGAGTGTCTGTCCTCTTGTACAAAAGTCGGCATTGTGCATTTTGAATTTAATTACGATGCAATTTCTGTGTTTCATCGTCAACAATAAGGGCCAAGGCATACAGTAAATCTGAAGTGAAGCATCGGACTCTAAAACTGGTCTCACAACAGAGGTTCAAATCATAGAATGTTAGAGGTGTCAGTCCTCTTGTACTTATGTCAGCATTGTGCCTTTTGTATTTAATTCCGATGCAATTTCTGTGTTTCATCGTCAATAAGAAGATCCAAGGGATACAGTAAACCTTAAGTGAAGCATCGGAATCTAAATCTGGACTCACAGAAGAGGTTCAAATCATAGAAAGTTAGAGTGTCAGTCCTCTTGTACGTAAGTCGGCATTGTGCATTTTTAACTCAATTCCGAAAAAATTTCTGTGCTTTATCGTCAATAAGAAGGTCCAAGGTATACAGTAATCCTGAAGTGAAGCATCGGAATCTAAAACAGGACTCACAGGAGAGGTTCAAATCATAGAAAGTTAGAGTGTCAGTCCTCTTGTTCTTAAGTCGGCGTTGTGCCTTTTGAAATAAATTCGGATGCAATTTTCTTGTTTCATCGACAATAAGAAGGTCCAAGGGATACCGTAAACCTGAAGTGAAGCGTCGGAATCTAAAACTGGACTCACAGGAGAGGTTCAAATCATAGAAAGTTAGAGTGTCAGTCCTCTTGTACTTAAGTCGGCATTGTGATTTTTGAATTTAATTCCGATGCAATTTCAGTGCTTCATCGTCAATAAGATGGTCCAAGGTATACAGTAAACCTGAAGTCAAGGATCGGAATCTAAAACTGGGCTCACAGGAGGGGTTCAAATCATAGAAAGTTAGAGTGTCAGTCCTCTTGTACTTAAGTCGGCATTGTGCCTTTTGCATTAAATTCGGATGCAATTTCTGTGGTTCATCGTCAATAAGAAGGTCCAAGGGATACAGTAAACCTGAAGTGAAGCAACGGAATCTAAAACTGGACTCAGAGGAGAGGATCAAATCTTAGAAAGTTAGAGTGTCAGTCCTCTTGTACTTAAGTCGGCATTGTGCCATTTGAATTTAATTCCGATGCAATTTCTGTGTTTCATCGTCAATAAGAAGGTCCAAGGTATACAGTAAACCTGATGTCAAGCTTCGGAATCTAAAACTGGACTCACAGGACATGTTAAATCATAGAAAGTTAGAGTGTCTGTCCTCTTGTACTTAAGTCGGCATTCTGCATGTTGAATTTAATTACGATGCAATTTCTGTGTTTCATCGTCAATAATAAGGGCCAAGGCATACAGTAAATCTGAAGTGAAGCATCGGAATCTAAAACCGGTCTCACAACAGAGGTTCAAATCATAGAATGTAAGAGGTGTCAGTCCTCTTGTACTTATGTCAGCATTGTGCCTTTTGTATTTAATTCTGATGCAATTTCTGTGTTTCATCGTCAATAAGATGATCCAAGGGATACAGTAAACCTTAAGTGAAGCATCGGAATCTAAATCTGGACTCACAGAAGAGGTTCAAATCATAGAAAGTTAGAGTGTCAGTCCTCTTGTACGTAAGTCGGCATTGTGCATTTTCAACTCAATTCCGAAAAAATTTTTGTGCTTTATCGTCAATAAGAAGGTCCAAGGTATACAGTAATCCTGAAGTGAAGCATCGGAATCTAAAACTGGAATCACAGGAGAGGTTCAAATCATAGAAATTTAGAGTGTCAGTCCTCTTGTTCTTAAGTCGGCGTTGTGCCTTTTGAAATAAATTCGGATGCAATTTCTGTGTTTCATCGACAATAAGAAGGTCCAAGGGATACAGTAAACCTGAAGTGAAGCGTCGGAATCTAAAACTGGACTCACAGGAGAGGTTCAAATCATAGAAAGTTAGAGTGTCAGTCCTCTTGTACTTAAGTCGGCATTGTGATTTTTGAATTTAATTCCGATGCAATTTCAGTGCTTCATCGTCAATAAGATGGTCCAAGGTATACAGTAAACCTGAAGTCAAGGATCGGAATATAAAACTGGACTCACAGGAGACGTTCAAATCATAGAAAGTTAGAGTGTCAGTCCTCTTGTACTTAAGTCGGCATTGTGCCGTTTGTATTAAATTCGGATGCAATATCTGTACTTCATCGTCAATAAGAAGGTCCAAGGGATACAGTTTACCTGAAGTGAAGAATCGGAATCTAAAACTGGACTAACAGGAGAGGTTCAAATCATAGAAAGTTAGAGTGTCAGTCCTCTTGTACATAAGTCGGCATTGTGCCTTTTGAATTTAATTCCGATGCAATTTATGTGCTTCATCGTCAATAAGAAGGTCCAAGGTATACAGTAACCTGAAGTGAAGCATCGGAAACTAAAGCTGGACTCACAGGAGAGGTTCAAATCATAAAAAGTTAGAGTGTCAGTCCTCTTGTACTTAAGTCGGTATTGTGCCTTTTGAATTTAATTCCGATGCAATTTATGTGCTGCATCGTCAATAACAAGGTCCAAGGTATACAGTGAACCTGAAGTGAAGCATCGGAAACTAAAACTGGACTCACAGGAGAGGTTCAAATCATAAAATTTAGAGTGTCAGTCCTATTATACTTAAGTAGGCATTGTGCCTTTTGAATTAATTTCCGATGCAATTTCTGTGCTTCATCGTCAATAAGAAGGTCCAAGGTATACAGTAAACCTGAAGTGAAGCATCGGAATCTAAAACTGGACTCACAGGAGAGGTTAAAATCGTAGAAAGGCACAGTTTCAGTCCTCTTGTACTTAAGTCGGCATTGTGCATTTTGTATTAAATTCGGATGCAATTTCTGTGTTTCATTGTCAATAAGAAGGTCCAAGGGTTACAGTAAACATGAAGTGAAGCATCGGAATCTAAAACTGGACTCACAGGAGAGGTTCTAAACATAGACACTAGGAAGAGTCAGCTCTCTTGTACTTAAGTCGGCATTGTGCCTTTTGTATCAAATTCATATGAAATATCTGTGTTTCATCGTCAATAAGAAGGTCCTAGGGATACAGTAAACCTGAAGTGAAGCATCGGAATCTAAAACAGGTCTCACAGGAGAGGTTCAAATCATAGAATGTAAGAAGTGTCAGTCCTCTTGTACTTAAGTCGGCATTGTGCCTTTTGTATGTAATTCCGATTGAATTTCTGTGTTTCATCGTCAATAAGAAGATCCAAGGGATACAGTAAACCTGAAGGAAGCATCGAAATCTAAAACTGGACTCACAGGAGGGGTACAAAGCATAGAAAGTTAGAGTGTCAGTAATCTTGTACTTAAGTCTGCATTGTGCCCTTTGAATTTAATTCCGATGTAATATCTGTGTTTCATCGTCAATAAGAAGTTCCACGCTATACAGTAAACCTGAAGTGAAGCATCGGAATCTAAAAGTGGACTCACAGGAGAGGTTCAAATCATAGAAATTTAGAGTGTCAGTCCCCTTGTACCTAAGTCGGCATTGTGGATTTTGAATTTAATTTCGATGCAATTTCTGTGTTTCATCGTCAATAAGAAGGTCCAAGGGATACAGTAAACCTGAAGAGAAGCAACGGAATCTAAAACTGGACTCACAGGAGAGGATCAAATCTTAGAAAGTTAGAGTGTCAGTCCTCTTGTACTTAAGTCGGCATTGCGCCATTTGAATTTAATTCCGATGCAATTTCTGTGTTTCATCGTCAATAAGAAGGTCCAAAATATACAGTAAACCTGATGTGATGCATCGGAATCTAAAACTGGACTCACAGGACAGGTTCAAATCATAGAAAGTTAGAGTGTCTGTCCTCTTGTACATATGTCGGCATTGTGCATTTTGAATTTAATTACGATGCAATTTCTGAGTTTCATCGTCAATAAGAAGGGCCAAGGCATACAGTAAATCTGAAGTGAAGCATCGGAATCTAAAACCGGTCTCACAACAGAGGTTCTAATCATTGAATGTAAGAGGTGTCAGTCCTCTTGTACTTAAGTCAGCATTGTGCCTTTTGTTAATTCCGATGCAATTTCTGTGTTTCATCGTCAATAAGAAGATCCAAGGGATACAGTAAACCTTAAGTGAAGCATCAGAATCTAAATCTGGACTCACAGGAGAGGTTCAAATCATAGAAAGTTAGAGTGTCAGTCCTCTTGTACTTAAGTCGGCATTGTGACTTTTGTATTAATTTCGGATGCAATTTCTGTGTTTCATCGTCAATAAGAAGGTCCAAGGTATACAGTAAACCTGAAGTGAAGCATCGGAAACTAAAAATGGACTCACAGGAGAGGTTCAAATCATAGAAAGTTAGAGTGTCAGTCCTCTTGTACTTAGGTCCGCATTGTGCATTTTGAATTTATTTCCGATGCAATTTCTGTGCTTCAACGTCAATAAGAAAGTCCAAGGTATACAGTAAACCTGAAGAGAAGCATCGGAATCTAAAACTGGACTCACAGGATAGGTTCAAATCTTAGAAACTCTGAGTTTCAGTCCTCTGGTACTTAAGTCGGCATTGTGCCTTTTGTATTAAATTCGGATGCAATTTCTGTATTTCATCGTCAATAAGAAGGTCCAAGGGATACAGTAAACCTGAAGTGAAGCGACGGAATCTAAAACTGGACTCAGGGGAGAGGATCAAATCTTAGAAAGTTAGAGTGTCAGTCCTCTTGTACTTAAGTCGGCATTGTGCCATTTGAATTTAATTCCGATGCAATTTCTGTGTTTCATCGTCAATATGAAAGTCCAAGGTATACAGTAAACCTGATGTCAAGCATCGGAATCTAAAACTGGACTCACAGGACATGTTCAAATCATAGAAAGTTAGAGTGTCTGTCCTCTTGTACATAAGTCGGCATTGTGCATTTTGAATTTAATTACGATGCAATTTCTATGTTTCATCGTCAATAAGAAGGTCCAAGGGATACAGTAAACCTTAAGTGAAGCATCGGAATCTAAATCTGGACTCACAGAAGAGGTTCAAATCATAGAAAGTTAGAGTGTCAGTCCTCTTGTACGTAAGCCGGCATTGTGCATTTACAACTCAATTCCGAAAAAATTTCTGTGCTTTATCGTCAATAAGAAGGTCCAAGGTATACAGTAATCCTGAAGTGAAGCATCGGAAACTAAAACTGGACTCACAGGAGAGGTTCAAATCATAAAAAGTTAGAGTGTCAGTCCTCTTGTACTTAAGTCGGCATTGTGCCTTTTGAATTTAATTCCGATGCAATTTCTGTGCTTCATCGTCAATAAGAAGGTCCAAGGTATACAGTAAACCTGAAGTGAAGCATCGAAATCTAAAACTGCACTCACAGGAGAGGTTAAAATCGTAGAAAGGCAGAGTTTCAGTCCTCTTGTACTTAAGTCGGCATTGTGACTTTTGTATTAATTTCGGATGCAATTTCTGTGTTTCATCGTCAATAAGAAGGTCCAAGGTATACAGTAAACCTGAAGTGAAGCATCGGAAACTAAAAATGGACTCACAGGAGAGGTTCAAATCATAGAAAGTTAGAGTGTCAGTCCTCTTGTACTTAGGTCCGCATTGTGCATTTTGAATTTATTTCCGATGCAATTTCTGTGCTTCATCGTCAATAAGAAAGTCCAAGGTATACAGTAAACCTGAAGAGAAGCATAGGAATCTAAAACTGGACTCACAGGATAGGTTCAAATCTTAGAAACTCTGAGTTTCAGTCCTCTGGTACTTAAGTCGGCATTGTGCCCTTTGTATTAAATTCGGATGCAATTTCTGTGTTTCATCGTCAATAAGAAGGTCCAAGGGATACAGTAAACCTGAAGTGAAGCAACGGAATCTAAAATTGGTCTCAGAGGAGAGGATCAAATCTTAGAAAGTTACAGTGTCAGTCCTCTTGTACTTAAGTCGGCATTGTGCCATTTGAATTTAATTCCGATGCAATTTCTGTGTTTCATCGTCAATAGGAAGGACCAAGGTATACAGTAAACCTGATGTCAAGCATCGGAATCTAAAACTGGACTCACAGGACATGTTCAAATCATAGAAAGTTAGAGTGCCTGTCCTCTTGTACATAAGTCGGCATTGTGCATTTTGAATTTAATTACGATGCAATTTCTGTGTTTCATCGTCAATAATAAGGGCCAAGGCATACAGTAAATCTTAAGTGAAGCATCGGAATCTAAAACTGGTCTCACAACAGAGGTTCATATCATAGAATGTAAGAGGTGTCAGTCCTCTTGTACTTAAGTCAGCATTGTGCCTTTTGTATTTAAATCCGATGCAATTTATGTGTTTCATCGTCAATAAGAAGATCCAAGGGATACAGTAAACCTTAAGTGAAGCATCGGAATCTAAATCTGGACTCACAGAAGAGGTTCAAATCATAGAAAGTTAGAGTGTCAGTCCTCTTGTACGTAAGTCGGCATTGTGCATTTTTAACTCAATTCCGAAAAAATTTCTGTGCTTTATCGTCAATAAGAAGGTCCAAGGTATACAGTAATCCTGAAGTGAAGCATCGGAATCTAAAACAGGACTCACAGGAGAGGTTCAAATCATAGAAACTTAGAGTGTCAGTCCTCTTGTTCTTAAGTCGGCGTTGTGCCTTTTGAAACAAATTCGGATGCAATTTTCTTGTTTCATCGACGATAAGAAGGTCCAAGGTATACAGTAAACCTAAAGTGAAGCATCGGAAACTAAAACTGGACTCACAGGAGAGGTTCAAATCATAAAAAGTTAGAGTGTCAGTCCTATTGTACTTAAGTAGGCATTGTGCCTTTGGAATTGAATTCCGATGCAATTTCTGTGCTTCATCGTCAATAAGAAGGTCCAAGGTATACAGTAAACCTGAAGTGAAGCATCGGAATCGAAAACTGGACTCACAGGAGAGGTTAAAATCGTAGAAAGGCAGAGTTTCAGTCCTCTTGTACTTAAGTCGGCATTGTGCATTTTGTATTAAATTCGGATGCAATTTCTGTGTTTCATTGTCAATAAGAAGGTCCAAGGGTTACAGTAAACATGAAGTGAAGCATCGGAATCTAAAACTGGACTCACAGGAGAGGTTCTAAACATAGACAGTAGGAAGAGTCAGCTGTCTTGTACTTAAGTCGGCATTGTGCCTTTTGTATCAAATTCATATGAAATTTCAGTGTTTCATCGTCAATAAGAAGGTCCTAGGGATACAGTAAACCTGAAGTGAAGCATTGGAATCTAAAACCGGTCTCACAGGAGAGGTTCAAATCATAGAATGTAAGAAGTGTCAGTCCTCATGTACTTAAGTCGGCATTGTGCCTTTTGTATTTAATTCCGATGCAATTTCTGTGTTTCATCGTCAATATGAAAGTCCAAGGTATACAGTAAACCTGATGTCAAGCATCGGAATCTAAAACTGGACTCACAGGACATGTTCAAATCATAGAAAGTTAGAGTGTCTGTCCTCTTGTACATAAGTCGGCATTGTGCATTTTGAATTTAATTACGATGCAATTTCTGTGTTTCATCGTCAATAAGAAGGTCCAAGGGATACAGTAAACCTTAAGTGAAGCATCGGAATCTAAATCTGGACTCACAGAAGAGGTTCAAATCATAGAAAGTTAGAGTGTCAGTCCTCTTGTACGTAAGCCGGCATTGTGCATTTACAACTCAATTCCGAAAAAATTTCTGTGCTTTATCGTCAATAAGAAGGTCCAAGGTATACAGTAATCCTGAAGTGAAGCATCGGAAACTAAAACTGGACTCACAGGAGAGGTTCAAATCATAAAAAGTTAGAGTGTCAGTCCTCTTGTACTTAAGTCGGCATTGTGCCTTTTGAATTTAATTCCGATGCAATTTCTGTGCTTCATCGTCAATAAGAAGGTCCAAGGTATACAGTAAACCTGAAGTGAAGCATCGAAATCTAAAACTGCACTCACAGGAGAGGTTAAAATCGTAGAAAGGCAGAGTTTCAGTCCTCTTGTACTTAAGTCGGCATTGTGACTTTTGTATTAATTTCGGATGCAATTTCTGTGTTTCATCGTCAATAAGAAGGTCCAAGGTATACAGTAAACCTGAAGTGAAGCATCGGAAACTAAAAATGGACTCACAGGAGAGGTTCAAATCATAGAAAGTTAGAGTGTCTGTCCTCTTGTACATAAGTCGGCATTGTGCATTTTGAATTTAATTACGATGCAATTTCTGTGTTTCATCGTCAATAAGAAGGTCCAAGGGATACAGTAAACCTTAAGTGAAGCATCGGAATCTAAATCTGGACTCACAGAAGAGGTTCAAATCATAGAAAGTTAGAGTGTCAGTCCTCTTGTACGTAAGCCGGCATTGTGCATTTACAACTCAATTCCGAAAAAATTTCTGTGCTTTATCGTCAATAAGAAGGTCCAAGGTATACAGTAATCCTGAAGTGAAGCATCGGAATCTAAAACTGGACTCACAGGATAGGTTCAAATCTTAGAAACTCTGAGTTTCAGTCCTCTGGTACTTAAGTCGGCATTGTGCCCTTTGTATTAAATTCGGATGCAATTTCTGTGTTTCATCGTCAATAAGAAGGTCCAAGGGATACAGTAAACCTGAAGTGAAGCAACGGAATCTAAAATTGGTCTCAGAGGAGAGGATCAAATCTTAGAAAGTTACAGTGTCAGTCCTCTTGTACTTAAGTCGGCATTGTGCCATTTGAATTTAATTCCGATGCAATTTCTGTGTTTCATCGTCAATAGGAAGGACCAAGGTATACAGTAAACCTGATGTCAAGCATCGGAATCTAAAACTGGACTCACAGGACATGTTCAAATCATAGAAAGTTAGAGTGCCTGTCCTCTTGTACATAAGTCGGCATTGTGCATTTTGAATTTAATTACGATGCAATTTCTGTGTTTCATCGTCAATAATAAGGGCCAAGGCATACAGTAAATCTTAAGTGAAGCATCGGAATCTAAAACTGGTCTCACAACAGAGGTTCGTATCATAGAATGTAAGAGGTGTCAGTCCTCTTGTACTTAAGTCAGCATTGTGCCTTTTGTATTTAAATCCGATGCAATTTATGTGTTTCATCGTCAATAAGAAGATCCAAGGGATACAGTAAACCTTAAGTGAAGCATCGGAATCTAAATCTGGACTCACAGAAGAGGTTCAAATCATAGAAAGTTAGAGTGTCAGTCCTCTTGTACGTAAGTCGGCATTGTGCATTTTTAACTCAATTCCGAAAAAATTTCTGTGCTTTATCGTCAATAAGAAGGTCCAAGGTATACAGTAATCCTGAAGTGAAGCATCGGAATCTAAAACAGGACTCACAGGAGAGGTTCAAATCATAGAAAGTTAGAGTGTCAGTCCTCTTGTTCTTAAGTCGGCGTTGTGCCTTTTGAAATAAATTCGGATGCAATTTTCTTGTTTCATCGACAATAAGAAGGTCCAAGGTATACAGTAAACCTAAAGTGAAGCATCGGAAACTAAAACTGGACTCACAGGAGAGGTTCAAATCATAAAAAGTTAGAGTGTCAGTCCTATTGTACTTAAGTAGGCATTGTGCCTTTGGAATTGAATTCCGATGCAATTTCTGTGCTTCATCGTCAATAAGAAGGTCCAAGGTATACAGTAAACCTGAAGTGAAGCATCGGAATCGAAAACTGGACTCACAGGAGAGGTTAAAATCGAAGAAAGGCAGAGTTTCAGTCCTCTTGTACTTAAGTCGGCATTGTGCATTTTGTATTAAATTCGGATGCAATTTCTGTGTTTCATTGTCAATAAGAAGGTCCAAGGGTTACAGTAAACATGAAGTGAAGCATCGGAATCTAAAACTGGACTCACAGGAGAGGTTCTAAACATAGACAGTAGGAAGAGTCAGCTGTCTTGTACTTAAGTCGGCATTGTGCCTTTTGTATCAAATTCATATGAAATTTCAGTGTTTCATCGTCAATAAGAAGGTCCTAGGGATACAGTAAACCTGAAGTGAAGCATTGGAATCTAAAACCGGTCTCACAGGAGAGGTTCAAATCATAGAATGTAAGAAGTGTCAGTCCTCATGTACTTAAGTCGGCATTGTGCCTTTTGTATTTAATTCCGATTGAATTTCTGTGTTTCATCGTCAATAAGAAGAACCAAGGGATACAGTAAACCTGAAGGAAGCATCGCAATCTTGAACTGGACTCACAGGAGAGGTTCAAATCATAGAAAGTTAGCGTGTCATTCCTCTTGTACTTAAGTCGGCATTGTGCCTTTTGAATTTAATTCCGATGCAATTTCTGTGCTTCATCGTCAATAAGAAGGTCCAAGGTATACAGTAAACCTGAAGTGAAGCATCGGAATCTCAAACTGGACTCACAGGAGAGGTTCAAATCATAGAAAGTTAGAGTGTCAGTCCTCTTGTACTTAAGTCTGCATTATGCCCTTTGAATTTAATTCCGATGTAATATCTGTGTTTCATCGTCAATAAGAAGGTCCAAGGTATACAGTAAACCTGAAGTGAAGCATCGGAATCTAAAACTGGACTCACAGGAGAGGTTCAAATCATAGAAAGTTAATGTGTCAGTCCTCTTGTGGTTAATTCGGCATTGTGCATATTGAATTTAATTCCGATGCAATATATGTGCTTCATCGTCAATAAGAAGGTCCAAGCTATACAGTAAACCTGAAGTGAAGCATCAGAATCTAAAAGTGGACTCACAGGAGAGGTTCAAATCATAGAAATTTAGAGTGTCAGTCCTCTTGTACCTAAGTCGGCATTGTGCCTTTTGAATTTAATTTCGATGCCATTTCTGTGCTTCATCGTCAATAAGAAGGTCCAAGGTATACAGTAAACCTGAAATGAAGCATCAGAAACTATAAATGGACTCACAGGAGAGGTTCAAATCATAGAAAGTTAGAGTGTCAGTCCCCTTGTTCTTAGGTCCGCATTGTGCATTTTGAATTTATTTCCGATGCAATTTCTGTGCTTCATCGTCAATAAGAAAGTCCAAGGTATACAGTAAACCTGAAGAGAAGCATCGGAAACTAAAACTGGACTCACAGGATAGGTTCAAATCGTAGAAACTCTGAGTTTTAGTCCTCTGGTACTTAAGTCGGCATTGTGCCTTTTGTATTAAATTCGGATGCAATTTCTGTGTTTCATCGTCAATAAGAAGGTCCAAGGGATACAGTAAACCTGAAGTGAAGCAACGGAATCTAAAACTGGAATCACAGGAGTGGATCAAATCTTAGAAAGTTAGAGTGTCAGTCCTCTTGTACTTAAGTCGGCATTGTGCCATTTGAATTTAATTCCGATGCAATTTCTGTGTTTCATCGTCAATAAGAAGGTCCAAGGTATACAGTAAACCAGATGTGAAGCATCGGAATCTAAAACTGGGCTCACAGGACAAGTTCAAATCATAGCAAGTTAGAGTGTCTGTCCTCTTGTACATAAGTCGGCATTGTGCATTTTGAATTTAATTACGATGCAATTTCTGTGTTTCATCTTCAATAAGAAGGGCCAAGGCATACAGTAAATCTGAAGTGAAGCATCGGAATCTAAAACCGGTCTCACAACAGAGGTTCAAATCATAGAATGTAAGAGGTGTCAGTCATCTTGTACTTAAGTCAGCATTGTGCCTTTTGTATTTAAATCCGATGCAATTTATGTGTTTCATCGTCAATAAGAAGATCCAAGGGATACAGTAAACCTTAAGTGAAGCATCGGAATCTAAATCTGGACTCACAGAAGAGGTTCAAATCATAGAAAGTTAGAGTGTCAGTCCTCTTGTACGTAAGTCGGCATTGTGCATTTTTAACTCAATTCCGAAAAAATTTCTGTGCTTTATCGTCAATAAGAAGGTCCAAGGTATACAGTAATCCTGAAGTGAAGCATCGGAATCTAAAACAGGACTCACAGGAGAGGTTCAAATCATAGAAAGTTAGAGTGTCAGTCCTCTTGTTCTTAAGTCGGCGTTGTGCCTTTTGAAATAAATTCGGATGCAATTTTCTTGTTTCATCGACAATAAGAAGGTCCAAGGTATACAGTAAACCTAAAGTGAAGCATCGGAAACTAAAACTGGACTCACAGGAGAGGTTCAAATCATAAAAAGTTAGAGTGTCAGTCCTATTGTACTTAAGTAGGCATTGTGCCTTTGGAATTGAATTCCGATGCAATTTCTGTGCTTCATCGTCAATAAGAAGGTCCAAGGTATACAGTAAACCTGAAGTGAAGCATCGGAATCGAAAACTGGACTCACAGGAGAGGTTAAAATCGTAGAAAGGCAGAGTTTCAGTCCTCTTGTACTTAAGTCGGCATTGTGCATTTTGTATTAAATTCGGATGCAATTTCTGTGTTTCATTGTCAATAAGAAGGTCCAAGGGTTACAGTAAACATGAAGTGAAGCATCGGAATCTAAAACTGGACTCACAGGAGAGGTTCTAAACATAGACAGTAGGAAGAGTCAGCTGTCTTGTACTTAAGTCGGCATTGTGCCTTTTGTATCAAATTCATATGAAATTTCAGTGTTTCATCGTCAATAAGAAGGTCCTAGGGATACAGTAAACCTGAAGTGAAGCATTGGAATCTAAAACCGGTCTCACAGGAGAGGTTCAAATCATAGAATGTAAGAAGTGTCAGTCCTCATGTACTTAAGTCGGCATTGTGCCTTTTGTATTTAATTCCGATTGAATTTCTGTGTTTCATCGTCAATAAGAAGAACCAAGGGATACAGTAAACCTGAAGGAAGCATCGCAATCTTGAACTGGACTCACAGGAGAGGTTCAAATCATAGAAAGTTAGCGTGTCATTCCTCTTGTACTTAAGTCGGCATTGTGCCTTTTGAATTTAATTCCGATGCAATTTCTGTGCTTCATCGTCAATAAGAAGGTCCAAGGTATACAGTAAACCTGAAGTGAAGCATCGGAATCTCAAACTGGACTCACAGGAGAGGTTCAAATCATAGAAAGTTAGAGTGTCAGTCCTCTTGTACTTAAGTCTGCATTATGCCCTTTGAATTTAATTCCGATGTAATATCTGTGTTTCATCGTCAATAAGAAGGTCCAAGGTATACAGTAAACCTGAAGTGAAGCATCGGAATCTAAAACTGGACTCACAGGAGAGGTTCAAATCATAGAAAGTTAATGTGTCAGTCCTCTTGTGGTTAATTCGGCATTGTGCATATTGAATTTAATTCCGATGCAATATATGTGCTTCATCGTCAATAAGAAGGTCCAAGCTATACAGTAAACCTGAAGTGAAGCATCAGAATCTAAAAGTGGACTCACAGGAGAGGTTCAAATCATAGAAATTTAGAGTGTCAGTCCTCTTGTACCTAAGTCGGCATTGTGCCTTTTGAATTTAATTTCGATGCCATTTCTGTGCTTCATCGTCAATAAGAAGGTCCAAGGTATACAGTAAACCTGAAATGAAGCATCAGAAACTATAAATGGACTCACAGGAGAGGTTCAAATCATAGAAAGTTAGAGTGTCAGTCCCCTTGTTCTTAGGTCCGCATTGTGCATTTTGAATTTATTTCCGATGCAATTTCTGTGCTTCATCGTCAATAAGAAAGTCCAAGGTATACAGTAAACCTGAAGAGAAGCATCGGAATCTAAAACTGGACTCACAGGATAGGTTCAAATCGTAGAAACTCTGAGTTTTAGTCCTCTGGTACTTAAGTCGGCATTGTGCCTTTTGTATTAAATTCGGATGCAATTTCTGTGTTTCATCGTCAATAAGAAGGTCCAAGGGATACAGTAAACCTGAAGTGAAGCAACGGAATCTAAAACTGGAATCACAGGAGTGGATCAAATCTTAGAAAGTTAGAGTGTCAGTCCTCTTGTACTTAAGTCGGCATTGTGCCATTTGAATTTAATTCCGATGCAATTTCTGTGTTTCATCGTCAATAAGAAGGTCCAAGGTATACAGTAAACCAGATGTGAAGCATCGGAATCTAAAACTGGACTCACAGGACAAGTTCAAATCATAGCAAGTTAGAGTGTCTGTCCTCTTGTACATAAGTCGGCATTGTGCATTTTGAATTTAATTACGATGCAATTTCTGTGTTTCATCTTCAATAAGAAGGGCCAAGGCATACAGTAAATCTGAAGTGAAGCATCGGAATCTAAAACCGGTCTCACAACAGAGGTTCAAATCATAGAATGTAAGAGGTGTCAGTCATCTTGTACTTAAGTCAGCATTGTGCCTTTTGTATTTAATTCCGATGCAATTTCTGTGTTTCATTGTCAATAGGAAGATCCAAGGGATACAGTACACCTTAAGTGAAGCATCAGAATCTAAATCTGGCATCACAGGAGAGGTTCAAATCATAGAAAGTTAGAGTGTCAGTCCTATTGTACTAAAGTCGGCATTGTGCCTTTTCAATTTTATTCCGATGCAATTTATGTGCTTCATCGTCAATAAGAAGGTCCAAGTTATACAGTAAACCTGAAGTGAAGCATCGGAAACTAAAACTGGACTCACAGGAGAGGTTCAAATCATAAAAAGTTAGAGTGTCAGTCCTCTTGTACTTAAGTCGGCATTGTGCCTTTTGAATTTAATTCCGATGCAATTTCTGTGCTTCATCGTCAATAAGAAGGTCCAAGGTATACAGTAAACCTGAAGTGAAGCATCGGAATCTAAAACTGCACTCACAGGAGAGGTTAAAATCGTAGAAAGGCAGAGTTTCAGTCCTCTTGTACTTAAGACGGCATTGTGACTTTTGTATTAATTTCGGATGCAATTTCTGTGTTTCATCGTCAATAAGAAGGTCCTAGGGATACAGTAAACCTGAATTGAAGCATCGGAATCTAAAACCGGTCTCAAAGGAGTGGTTCTAATCATATAAAGTTAGAGTGTCAGTCCTCCTGTACTTAAGTCGGCATTGTGCCTTTTGAATTAAATTCGGATGCAATATCTGTGTTTCGTCGACAATAAGAAGATCCAAGGGATACAGTATACCTGAAGTGAAGCATCGAATCTTAAACTGGACTCTCAGGAGACGTTCAAATCATAGAAAGTTAGAGTGTCAGTCCTCTTGTACTTAAGTCGGCATTGTGCGTTTTCAATTTAATTCAGATAAAATTTCTGAACTTCATTGTCAATAAGAAGGTCCAAGGTATACAGTAATCTTGAAGTGAAGCATCGGAATCTAAAATTGGAATCACAGGAGAGGTTCAAATCATAGACAGTTAGAAGGTCAGACCTCTTGTACTTAAGTCGGCATTGTGTCTTTTGTATTAAATTCGGATGCAATTTCTGTGTTTCATCGACAATAAGAAGGTCCAAGGGATTCAGTAAACCTGAAGTGAAGCATCGGAATCTAAAACTGGACTCACAGGAGAGGTTCAAATCATAGAAAATTAGAGTGTCAGTCCTCTTGTACTTAAGTCGGCATTGTGCCATTTGAATTTATTTCCGATGCAATTTCTGTGCTTTATCGTCAATGAGAAGGTCCAAGGTATACAGTAAACCTGAAGTGAAGCATCGGAATCTAAAACTGGACTCACAGGAGAAGTTCAAATCATAGAAAGTTAGAGTGTCAGTCCTCTTGTACGTAAGTCAGCATTGTGCATTTTCAATTCAATTCGGAAAAATTTCTGTGCTTTATCGTCAATAAGAAGGTCCAAGGTATACAGTAATCCTGAAGTGAAGCATCAGAATCTAAAACTGGACTCACAGGAGAGGTTCAAATCATAGAAAGTTAGAGTGTCAGTCCTCTTGTTCATAAGTCGGCATTGTGCCTTTCGAATTAAATTCGGATGCAATTTCTGTGTTTCATTGACAATAAGAAGGTCCAAGGGATACAGTAAACCTGAAGTGAAGCATCGGAATGTAAAACTGGACTCACAGGAGAGGTTCAAATCATAAAAAGTTAGAGTGTCAGTCCTATTGTACTTAAGTAGGCATTGTGCCTTTTGGATTAAATTCCGAAGCAATTTCTGTGCTTCATTGTTAATAAGAAGGTCCAAGGTATACAGTAAACCTGAAGTGAAGCATCGGAATCTAAAACTGGACTCACAGGAGAGGTTCTAAACATAGACAGTAGGAAAACTCAGCTCTCTTGTACTTAAGTCAGCATTGTGCCTTTTGTATCAAATTCATATGAAATTTCTGTGTTTCATCGTCAATAAGAAGGTCCTAGGGATACAGTAAACCTGAAGTGAAGCATCGGAATCTAAAACCGGTCCCACAGGAGAGGTTCAAATCATAGAATGTAAGAAGTGTCAGTCCTCTTGTACTTAAGTCGGCATTGTGCCTTTTGTATTTAATTCCGATTAAATTTCTGTGTTTCATCGTCAATAAGAAGATCCAAGGGATACAGTAAACCTGAAGGAAGCATCGAAATCTTGAACTGGACTCACAGGAGAGGTTCAAATCATAGAAAGTTAGAGTGTCAGTCCTCTTGTACTTAAGTCGGCATTGTGCCTTTTGAATTTAATTCCGATGCAATTTCTGTGCTTCATCGTCAATAAGAAGGTCCAAGGTATACAGTAAACCTGAAGTGAAGCATCGGAATCTAAAACTGGACTCACAGGAGAGGTTCAAATCATAGAAAGTTAGAGTGTCAGTCCTCCTGTACTTAAGTCTGCATTATGCCCTTTGAATTTAATTCCGATGTAATATCTGTGTTTCATCGTCAATAAGAAGGTCCAAGGTATACAGTAAACCTGAAGTGAAGCATCGGAATCTAAAACTGGACTCACAGGAGAGGGTCAAATCATAGAAAGTTAATGTGTCAGTCCTCTTGTGGTTAAGTCGGCATTGTGCATTTTGAATTTAATTCCGATGCAATTTATGTGCTTCATCGTCAATAAGAAGGTCCAAGCAATACAGTAAACCTGAAGTGAAGCATCGGAATCTAAAAGTGGACTCACAGGAGAGGTTCAAATCATAGAAATTTAGAGTGTCAGTCCTCTTGTACCTAAGTCGGCATTGTGCCTTTTGAATTTAATTTCGATGCAATTTCTGTGCTTCATCGTCAATAAGAAGGTCCAAGGTATACAGTAATCCTGAAGTGAAGCATCGGAAACTATAAATGGACTCACAGGAGAGGTTCAAATCATAGAAAGTTAGAGTGTCAGTCCTCTTGTTCTTAGGTCCGCATTGTGCATTTTGAATTTATTTCCGATGCAATTTCTGTGCTTCATCGTCAATAAGAAAGTCCAAGGTATACAGTAAACCTGAAGAGAAGCATCGGAATCTAAAACTGGACTCACAGGATAGGTTCAAATCGTAGAAACTCTGAGTTTTAGTCCTCTGGTACTTAAGTCGGCATTGTGCCTTTTGTATTAAATTCGGATGCAATTTCTGTGTTTCATCGTCAATAAGAAGGTCCAAGGGATACAGTAAACCTGAAGTGAAGCAACGGAATCTAAAACTGGAATCACAGGAGAGGATCAAATCTTAGAAAGTTAGAGTGTCAGTCCTCTTGTACTTAAGTCGGCATTGTGCCTTTTGAATTTAATTCCGATGCAATTTCTGTGCTTCATCGTCAATAAGAAGGTCCAAGGTATACAGTAAACCTGAAGTGAAGCATCGGAATCTAAAACTGCACTCACAGGAGAGGTTAAAGTCGTAGAAAGGCAGAGTTTCAGTCCTCTTGTACTTAAGTTGGCATTGTGACTTTTGTATTAATTTCGGATGCAATTTCTGTGTTTCATCGTCAATAAGAAGGTCCAAGTGTTACAGTAAACATGAAGTGAAGCATCGGAATCTAAAACTGGACTCACAGGAGAGGGTCAAATCATAGAAAGTTAATGTGTCAGTCCTCTTGTGGTTAAGTCGGCATTGTGCATTTTGAATTTAATTCCGATGCAATTTATGTGCTTCATCGTCAATAAGAAGGTCCAAGCTATACAGTAAACCTGAAGTGAAGCATCGGAATCTAAAAGTGGACTCACAGGAGAGGTTCAAATCATAGAAATTTAGAGTGTCAGTCCTCTTGTACCTAAGTCGGCATTGTGCCTTTTGAATTTAATTTCGATGCAATTTCTGTGCTTCATCGTCAATAAGAAGGTCCAAGGTATACAGTAAACCTGAAGTGAAGCATCGGAAACTATAAATGGACTCACAGGAGAGGTTCAAATCATAGAAAGTTAGAGTGTCAGTCCTCTTGTTCTTAGGTCCGCATTGTGCATTTTGAATTTATTTCCGATGCAATTTCTGTGCTTCATCGTCAATAAGAAAGTCCAAGGTATACAGTAAACCTGAAGAGAAGCATCGGAATCTAAAACTGGACTCACAGGATAGGTTCAAATTGTAGAAACTCTGAGTTTTAGTCCTCTGGTACTTAAGTCGGCATTGTGCCTTTTGTATTAAATTCGGATGCAATTTCTGTGTTTCATCGTCAATAAGAAGGTCTAAGGGATACAGTAAACCTGAAGTGAAGCAACGGAATCTAAAACTGGAATCACAGGAGAGGATCAAATCTTAGAAAGTTATAGTGTCAGTCCTCTTGTACTTAAGTCGGCATTGTGTCATTTGAATTTAATTCTGATGCAATTTCTGTGTTTCATCGTCAATAAGAAGGTCCAAGGTATACAGTAAACCAGATGTTAAGCATCGGAATCTAAAACTGGACTCACAGGACAGGTTCAAATCATAGAAAGTTAGAGTGTCTGTCCTTTTGTACATAAGTCGGCTTTGTGCATTTTGAATTTAATTACGATGCAATTTCTGTGTTTCATCTTCAATAAGAAGGTCCAAGGTATACAGTAAACCTGAAGTGAAGCATCGGAAACTAAAACTGGACTCACAGGAGAGGTTCAAATCATAAAAAGTTAGAGTGTCAGTCCTCTTGTACTTAAGTCGGCATTGTGCCTTTTGAATTTAATTCCGATGCAATTTCTGTGCTTCATCGTCAATAAGAAGGTCCAAGTGTTACAGTAAACATGAAGTGAAGCATCGGAATCTAAAACTGGACTCATAGGAGAGGTTCTAAACATAGACAGTAGGAAGAGACAGCTCTCTGGTACTTAAGTCGGCATTGTGCCTTTTGTATTAAATTCATATGAAATTTCTGTGTTTCATCGTCAATAAGAAGGTCCTAGGGATACAGTAAACCTGAAGTGAAGCATCGGAATCTAAAACCGGTCTCAAAGGAGTGGTTCTAATCATATAAAGTTAGAATGTCAGTCCTCCTGTACTTAAGTCGGCATTGTGCCTTTTGAATTAAATTCGGATGCAATTTCTGTGTTTCGTCGACAATAAGAAGGTTCAAGGGATACAGTATACCTGAAGTGAAGCATCGAATCTTAAACTGGACTCTCAGGAGAGGTTCAAATCATAGAAAGTTAGAGTGTCAGTCCTCTTGTACTTAAGTCGGCATTGTGCGTTTTCAATTTAATTCAGATAAAATTTCTGAACTTCGTTGTCAATAAGAGGGTCCAAGGTATACAGTAATCTTGAAGTGAAGCATCGGAATCTAAAATTGGAATCACAGGAGAGGTTCAAATCATAGAAAGTTAGAAGGTCAGTCCTCTTGTACTTAAGTCGGCATTGTGTCTTTTGTATTAAATTCGGATGCAATTTCTGTGTTTCATCGACAATAAGAAGGTCCAAGGGATTCAGTAAACCTGAAGTGAAGCATCGGAATCTAAAACTGGACTCACAGGAGAGGTTCAAATCATAGAAAATTAGAGTGTCAGTCCTCTTGTACTTAAGTCGGCATTGTGCCATTTGAATTTATTTCCGATGCAATTTCTGTGCTTTATCGTCAATGAGAAAGTCCAAGGTATACAGTAAACCTGAAGTGAAGCATCGGAATCTAAAACTGGACTCACAGGAGAAGTTCAAATCATAGAAAGTTAGAGTGTCAGTCCTCTTGTACGTAAGTCAGCATTGTGCATTTTCAATTCAATTCGGAAAAAATTTCTGTGCTTTATCGTCAATAAGAAGGTCCAAGGTATACAGTAATCCTGAAGTGAAGCATCGGAATCTAAAACTGGACTCACAGGAGAGGTTCAAATCATAGAAAGTTAGAGTGTCAGTCCTCTTGTTCTTAAGTCGGCATTGTGCCTTTTGAATGAAATTCGGATGCAATTTCTGTGTTTCATTGACAATAAGATGGTCCAAGGGATACAGTAAACCTGAAGTGAAGCATCGGAATCTAAAACTGGACTCACAGGAGAGGTTCAAATCATAATAAGTTAGAGTGTCAGTCCTATTGTACTTAAGTAGGCATTGTGCCTTTAGGATTAAATTCCGATGCAATTTCTGTGCTTCATCGTTAATAAGAAGGTCCAAGGTATACAGTAAACCTGAAGTGAAGCATCGGAATCTAAAACTGGACTCACAGGAGAGGTTAAAATCGTAGAATGGCAGAGTTTCAGTCCTCTTGTACTTAAGTCGGCATTGTGCATTTTGTATTAAATTCGGATGCAATTTCTGTGTTTCATTGTCAATAAGAAGGTCCAAGGGTTACAGTAAACATGAAGTGAAGCATCGGAATCTAAAACTGGACTCACAGGAGAGGTTCTAAACATAGACAGTAGGAAAACTCAGCTCTCTTGTACTTAAGTCGGCATTGTGCCTTTTGTATCAAATTCATATGAAATTTCTGTGTTTCATCGTCAATAAGAAGGTCCTAGGGATACAGTAAACCTGAAGTGAAGCATCGGAATCTAAAACCGGTCTCACAGGAGAGGTTCAAATCATAGAATGTAAGAAGTGTCAGTCCTCTTGTACTTAAGTCGGCATTGTGCCTTTTGTATTTAATTCCGATTAAATTTCTGTGTTTCATCGTCAATAAGAAGATCCAAGGGACACAGTAAACCTGAAGGAAGCATCGAAATCTTGAACTGGACTCACAGGAGAGGTTCAAATCATAGAAAGTTAGAGTGTCAGTCCTCTTGTACTTAAGTCGGCATTGTGCCTTTTGAATTTAATTCCGATGCAATTTCTGTGCTTCATCGTCAATAAGAAGGTCCAAGGTATACAGTAAACCTGAAGTGAAGCATCGGAATCTAAAACTGGACTCACAGGAGAGGTTCAAATCATAGAAAGTTAGAGTGTCAGTCCTCTTGTACTTAAGTCTGCATTATGCCCTTTGAATTTAATTCCGATGTAATATCTGTGTTTCATCGTCAATAAGAAGGTCCAAGGTATACAGTAAACCTGAAGTGAAGCATCGGAATCTAAAACTGGACTCACAGGAGAGGGTCAAATCATAGAAAGTTAATGTGTCAGTCCTCTTGTGGTTAAGTCGGCATTGTGCATTTTGAATCTAATTCCGATGCAATTTATGTGCTTCATCGTCAATAAGAAGGTCCAAGCTATACAGTAAACCTGAAGTGAAGCATCGGAATCTAAAAGTGGACTCACAGGAGAGGTTCAAATCATAGAAATTTAGAGTGTCAGTCCTCTTGTACCTAAGTCGGCATTGTGCCTTTTGAATTTAATTTCGATGCAATTTCTGTGCTTCATCGTCAATAAGAAGGTCCAAGGTATACAGTAAACCTGAAGTGAAGCATCGGAAACTATAAATGGACTCACAGGAGAGGTTCAAATCATAGAAAGTTAGAGTGTCAGTCCTCTTGTTCTTAGGTCCGCATTGTGCATTTTGAATTTATTTCCGATGCAATTTCTGTGCTTCATCGTCAATAAGAAAGTCCAAGGTATACAGTAAACCTGAAGAGAAGCATCGGAATCTAAAACTGGACTCACAGGATAGGTTCAAATCGTAGAAACTCTGAGTTTTAGTCCTCTGGTACTTAAGTCGGCATTGTGCCTTTTGTATTAAATTCGGATGCAATTTCTGTGTTTCATCGTCAATAAGAAGGTCCAAGGGATACAGTAAACCTGAAGTGAAGCAACGGAATCTAACACTGGACTCACAGGAGAGGATCAAATCTTAGAAAGTTAGAGTGTCAGTCCTCTTGTACTTAAGTTGGCATTGTGCCATTTGAATTTAATTCCGATGCAATTTCCGTGTTTCATCGTCAATAAGAAGGTCCAAGGTATACAGTAAACCTGATGTGAAGCATCGGAATCTATAACTGGACTCACAGTACAGGTTCAAACCATAGAAAGTTAGAGTGTCAGTCCTCTTGTACATAAGTCAGCATTGTGCATTTTGAATTTAATTACGATGCAATTTCTGTGTTTTATCGTCAATAAGAAGGGCCAAGGCATACAGTGATTCTGAAGTGAAGCATCGGAATCTAAAACCAGTCTCACAACAGAGGTTCAAATCATAGAATGTAAGACGTGTCAGTCCTCTTGGACTTAAGTCAGCATTGTGCCTTTTGTATTTAATTCCGATGCAATTTCTGTGTTTCATCGTCAATAAGAAGATCCAAGGGATACAGTAAACCTTAAGTGAAGCATCAGAATCTAAATCTGGACTCACAGGAGAGGTTGAAATCATAGAAAGTTAGAGTGTCAGTCCTCTTGTACTTAAGTCGGCATTGTGCCTTTTGAATTTAATTCCGATGTAATTTATGTGCTTCATCGTCAATAAGAAGGTCCAAGGTATACTGTAAACCTGAAGTGAAGCATCGGAAACTAAAACTGGACTCACAGGATAGGTTCAAATCGTAGAAAGTTAGAGTGTCAGTCCTCTTGTACATAAGTCGGCATTGTGCCTTTTGAATTTAATTCCGATGCAATTTCTGTGCTTCATCGTCAATAAGAAGGTCCAAGGTATACAGTAAACCTGAAGTGAAGCATCGGAATCTAAAACTGCACTCACAGGAGAGGTTAAAATCGTAGAAAGGCAGAGTTTCAGTCCTCTTGTACTTAAGTCGGCATTGTGACTTTTGTATTAATTTCGGATGCAATTTCTGTTTTTCATCGTCAATAAGAAGGTCCAAGTGTTACAGTAAACATGAAGTGAAGCATCGGAATCTAAAACTGGACTCATAGGAGAGGTTCTAAACATAGACAGTAGGAAGAGACAGCTCTCTTGTACTAAAGTCGGCATTGTGCGTTTTGTATTAAATTCATATGAAATTTCTGTGTTTCATCGTCAATAAGAAGGTCCTAGGGATATAGTAAACCTGAAGTGAAGCATCGGAATCTAAAACCGGTCTCAAAGGAGTGGTTCAAATCATATAAAGTTAGAGTGTCAGTCCGCTTGTACTTAAGTCGGCATTGTGCCTTTTGAATCAAATTCGGATGCAATTTCTGTGTTTCGTCTACAATAAGAAGGTCCAAGGGATACAGTAAACCTGAAGTGAAGCATCGGAATCTTAAACTGGACTCTCAGGAGAGGTTCAAATCATAGAAAGTTAGAGTGTCAGTCCTCTTGTACTTAAGTCGGCATTGTGCGTTTTCAATTTAATTCAGATAAAATTTCTGTGCTTCATTGTCAATAAGAAGGTCCAAGGTATACAGTAATCTTGAAGTGAAGCATCGGAATCTAAAATTGGAATCACAGGAGAGGTTCAAATCATAGAAAGTTAGAAGGTCAGTCCTCTTGTACTTAAGTCGGCATTGTGTCTTTTGTATTAAATTCGGATGCAATTTCTGTGTTTCATCGACAATAAGAAGGTCCAAGGGATTCAGTAAACCTGAAGTGAAGCATCGGAATCTAAAACAGGACACACAGGAGAGGTTCAAATCATAGAAAATTAGAGTGTCAGTCCTCTTGTACTTAAGTCGGCATTGTGCCATTTGAATTTATTTCCGATGCAATTTCTGTGCTTTATCGTCAATGAGAAGGTCCAAGGTATACAGTAAACCTGAAGTGAAGCATCGGAATCTAAAACTGGACTCACAGGAGAAGTTCAAATCATAGAAAGTTAGAGTGTCAGTCCTCTTGTACGTAAGTCAGCATTGTGCATTTTCAATTCAATTCGGAAAAAATTTCTGTGCTTTATCGTCAATAAGATGGTCCAAGGTATACAGTTATCCTGAAGTGAAGCATCGGAATCTAAAACTGGACTCACAGGAGAGGTTCAAATCATAGAAAGTTAGAGTGTCAGTCCTCTTGTTCTTAAGTCGGCATTGAGCCTTTTGAATTAAATTCGGATGCAATTTCTGTGTTTCATTGGAAATAAGAAGGTCCAAGGGATACAGTAAACCTGAAGTGAAGCATCGGAATCTAAAACTGGACTCACAGGAGAGGTTCAAATCATAAACAGTTTGAGTGTCAGTCCTATTGTACTTAAGTAGGCATTGTGCCTTTTGGATTAAATTCCGATGCAATTTCTGTGCTTCATCGTTAATAAGAAGGTCCAAGGTATACAGTAAACCTGAAGTGAAGCATCGGAATCTAAAACTGGACTCACAGGAGAGGTTCAAATCATAGAAAGTTAGAGTGTCAGTCCTCTTGTACTTAAGTCTGCATTATGCCCTTTGAATTTAATTTCGATGCAATTTCTGTGTTTCATCGTCAATAAGAAGGTCCAAGGTATACAGTAAACCTGAAGTGAAGCATCGGAAACTATAAATGGACTCACAGGAGAGGTTCAAATCATAGAAAGTTAGAGTGTCAGTCCTCTTGTTCTTAGGTCCGCATTGTGCATTTTGAATTTATTTCCGATGCAATTTCTGTGCTTCATCGTCAATAAGAAAGTCCAAGGTATACAGTAAACCTGATGTGAAGCATCGGAATCTAAAACTGGACTCACAGTACAGGTTCAAACCATAGAAAGTTAGAGTGTCTGTCCTCTTGTACATAAGTCAGCATTGTTCATTTTGAATTTAATTACGATGCAATTTCTGTGTTTTATCGTCAATAAGAAGGGCCAAGGCATACAGTGAATCTGAAGTGAAGCATCGGAATCTAAAACCAGTCTCACAACAGAGGTTCAAATCATAGAATGTAAGAGGTGTCAGTCCTCTTGGACTTAAGTCAGCATTGTGCCTTTTGTATTTAATTCCGATGCAATTTCTGTGTTTCATCGTCAATAAGAAGATCCAAGGGATACAGTAAACCTTAAGTGAAGCATCAGAATCTAAATCTGGACTCACAGGAGAGGTTGAAATCATAGAAAGTTAGAGTGTCAGTCCGCTTGTACTTAAGTCGGCATTGTGCCTTTTGAATTAAATTCGGATGCAATTTCTGTGTTTCGTCTACAGTAAGAAGGTCCAAGGGATACAGTAAACCTGAAGTGAAGCATCGGAATCTTAAACTGGACTCTCAGGAGAGGTTCAAATCATAGAAAGTTAGAGTGTCAGTCCTCTTGTACTTAAGTCGGCATTGTGCGTTTTCAATTTAATTCAGATTAAATTTCTGTGCTTCATTGTCAATAAGAAGGTCCAAGGTATACAGTAATCTAGAAGTGAAGCATCGGAATCTAAAATTGGAATCACAGGAGAGGTTCAAATCATAGAAAGTTAGAAGGTCAGTCCTCTTGTACTTAAGTCGGCATTGTGTTCAAAAATGGTTCAAATGGCACTGAGCACTATGGGACTCAACTGCTGAGGTCATTAGTCCCCTAGAACTTAGAACTAGTTAAACCTAACTAACCTAAGGACATCACAAACACCCATGCCCGAGGCAGGATTCGAACCTGCGACCGTAGCGGTCTTGCGGTTCCAGACTGCAACGCCTTTAACCGCACGGCCACTTCGGCCGGCCATCGGCATTGTGTCTTTTGTATTAAATTCGGATGCAATATCTGTGTTTCATCGACAATAAGAAGGTCCAAGGGATTCAGTAAACCTGAAGTGAAGCATCGGAATCATTAACTGGACTCACAGGAGAGGTTGAAATCATAGAAAATCAGAGTGTCAGTCCTCTTGTACTTAAGTCGGCATTGTGCCATTTGAATTAATTTCCGATGCAATTTCTGTGCTTTATCGTCAATGAGAAGGTCCAAGGTATACAGTAAACCTGAAGTGAAGCATCGGAATCTAAAACTGGACTCACAGGAGAAGTTCAAATCATAGAAAGTTAGAGTGTCAGTCCTCTTGTACTTAAATCGGCATTATGCCTTTTGAATTTAATTCCGATGCAATTTCTGTGTTTCATCGTCAATAAGAAAGTCCAAGTTATACAGTAAACCTGAAGTGAGGCATCGGAATCTAAAACTGGACTCCCAGGAGAGGTTCAAATCATAGAAAGTTAGAGTGTAAGTCCTCTTGTACTTAAGTCGGCATTGTGCCTTTCGAATTTAATTCCGATGCAATTCTTTGCTTCATCGTCAATAAGAAGGTCCAAGGTATACAGTAAACCTGAAGTGAAGCATCGGAATCTAAAACCGGTCTCACAACAGAGGTTCAAATCATAGAAAGTTAGAGTGTCAGTTCTCTTATACTTAAGTCAGCATTGTGCCTTTTGTATTAAATTCGGATGCAATATCTGTGCTTCATCGTCAATAAGAAGGTCCAAGGGATACAGTTTACCTGAAGTGAAGAATCGGAATCTAAAACTGGACTCACAGGAGAGGGTCATATCATAGAAAGTTAGAGTGTCAGTCCTCTTGTACTTAAGTCGGCATTGTGCCTTTTGAATTTAATTCCGATGCAATTTATGTGCTTCATCGTCAATAAGAAGGTCCAAGGTATACAGTAAACCTGAAGTGAAGCATCGGAAACTAAAACTGGACTCACAGGAGAGGTTCAAATCATAAAAAGTTAGAGTGTCAGTCCTCTTGCACTTAAGTCGGCATTGTGCCTTTTGAATTTAATTCCGATGCAATTTCTGTGTTTCATCGTCAATAAGAAGGTCCAAGGTATACAGTAAACCTGAAGTGAAGCATCGGAATCTGAAACTGGACTCACAGGAGAGGTTAAAATCGTAGAAAGGCAGAGTTTCAGTCCTCTTGTACTTAAGTCGGCGTTGTGACTTTTGTATTCATTTCAGATGCAATTTCTGTGTTTCATCGTCAATAAGAAGGTCCAAGTGTTACAGTAAACATGAAGTGAAGCATCGGAATCTAAAACTGGACTCACAGGAGAGGTTCTAAACATAGACAGTAGGAAGAGACAGCTCTCTTGTACTTAAGTCGGCATTGTGCCTTTCGTAATAAATTCATATGAAATTTCTGTGTTTCATCGTCAATAAGAAGGTCCTAGGGATACAGTAAACCTGAAGTGAAGCATCGGAATCTAAAACCGGTCTCAAAGGAGTGGTTAAAATCATATAAAGTTAGAGTGTCAGTCATCTTGTACTTAAGTCGGCATTGTGCCTTTTGAATTAAATTCGGATGCAATTTCTGTGTTTCGTCGACAATAAGAAGGTCCAAGGGATACAGTAAACCTGAAGTGAAGCATCGGAATCTTAAACTGGACACACAGGAGAGGCTCAATTCAAAGAATGTTAGAGTGTCAGTCCTCTTGTACTTAAGTAGGCATTGTGCGTTTTCAATTTAATTCCGATAAAATTACTGTGCTTCATTGTCAATAAGAAGGTCCAAGGTATACAGTAATCTTGAAGTGAAGCATCGGAATCTAAGATTGGAATCACAGGAGAGGTTCAAATCATAGAAAGTTAGAGTGTCAGTCCTCTTGTACTTAAGTCGGCATTGTGTCTTTTGAATTAAATTCGGATGCAATTTCTGTGTTTCATCGCCAATAAGAAGGTCCAAGGGATACAGTAAACCTGAAGTGAAGCATCGGAATCTAAAACTGGACTCACAGGAGAGGTTCAAATCATAGAAAGATAGAGTGTCAGTCCTCTTGTACTTAAGTCTGCATTATGCCCTTTGAATTTAATTCCGATGTAATATCTGTGTTTCATCGTCAATAAGAATGTCCAAGGTATACAGTAAACCTGAAGTGAAGCATCGGAATCAAAAACTGGACTCACAGGAGAGGTTCAAATCATAGAAAGTTAATGTGTCAGTTCTCTTGTGGATAAGTTGGCATTGTGCATTTTGAATTTGATTCCGATGCAATTTATGTGCTTCATCGTCAATAAGAAGGTCCAAGCTATACAGTAAACCTGAAGTGAAGCATCGGAATCTAAAAGTGGACTCACAGAGGAGGTTCAAATCATAGAAATTTAGAGTGTCAGTCCTCTTGTACCTAAGTCAGCATTGTGCCTTTTGAATTTAATTTCGATGCAATTTCTGTGCTTCATCGTCAATAAGAAGGTCCAAGGTATACAGTAAACCTGAAGTGAAGCATCGGAAACTATAAATGGACTCACAGGAGAGGTTCAAATCATAGAAAGTTAGAGTGTCAGTCCTATTGTTCTTAGGTCCGCATTGTCCATTTTGAATTAATTTCCGATGCAATTTCTGTGCTTCATCGTCAATAAGAAAGTCCAAGGTATATCGTAAACCTGAAGAGAAGCATCGGAATCTAAAACTGGACTCATACGATAGGTTCAAATCGTAGAAACTCTGAGTTTCAGTCCTCTGGTTTTTAAGTCGGCATTGTGACTTTTGTATTAAATTCGGATGCAATTTCTGTGTTTCATCGTCAATAAGAAGGTCCAAGGGATACACTAAACCTGAAGTGAAGCAACGGAATCTAAAACTGGACTCACAGGAGAGAATCAAATCTTAGAAAGTTAGAGTGTCAGTCCTCTTTTACTTAAGTCGGCATTGTGCCTTTGAATTTATTTCCGATGCAATTTCTGTGTTTCATCGTCAATATGAAGGGCCAAGGCATACAGTAAATCTGAAGTGAAACATCGGAATCTAAAACCGGTCTCACAACAGAGGTTCAAATCATAGAATGTAAGAGGTGTCAGTCCCATTGTACTTAAGGCAGCATTGTGCCTTTTGTATTTAATTCCGATGCAATTTCTGTGTTTCATCGTCAATAAGAAGATCCAAGGGATACAGAAAACCTTAAGTGAAGCATCGGAATCTAAATCTGGACTCACAGGAGAGGTTCAAATCATAGAAAGTTAGAGTGTCAGTCCTCTTGTACGTAAGTCAGCATTGTGCATTTTCAATTCAATTCCGAAAAAATTTCTGTGCTTTATCGTCAATAAGAAGGTCCAAGGTATACAGTAATCCTGAAGTTAAGCATCGGAATCTAAAACTGGACTGACAGGAGAGGTTCAAATCATAGAAAGTTAGAGTGTCAGTCCTCTTGTACATAAGTCGGCATTGTGCCTTTTGTATTAAATTCGGATGCAATATCTGTGCTTCATCGTCAATAAGAAGGTCCAAGGGATACAGTTTACCTGAAGTGAAGAATCGGAATCTAAAACTGGACTCACATGAGAGGTTCAAATCATAGAAAGTTAGAGTGTCAGTCCTCTTGTACTTAAGTCGGCATTGTGCCTTTTGAATTTAATTCCAATGCAATTTATGTGCTTCATCGTCCATAAGAAGGTTCCAAGGTATACAGTAAACCTGAACTGAAGCTTTGGAAACTAAAACTGGATTCACAGGAGAGGTTCAAATCATAAAAAGTTAGAGTGTCAGTCCTCTTGTACTTAAGTCGGCATTGTGCGTTTTCAATTTAATTCAGATAAAATTTCTGTGCTTCATTGTCAATAAGAAGGTCCAAGGTATACAGTAACCTTGAAGTGAAGCATCGGAATCTAAAATTGGAATCACAGGAGAGGTTCAAATCATAGAAAGTTAGAAGGTCAGTCCTCTTGTACTTAAGTCGGCATTGTGTCTTTTGTATTAAATTCGGATGCAATTTCTGTGTTTCATCGACAATATGAAGGTCCAAGGGATACAGTAAACCTGAAGTGAAGCATCGGAATCTAAAACTGGACTCACAGGAGAGGTTCAAATCATAGGAAAATTAGAGTGTCAGTCCTCTTGTACTTAAGTCGGCATTGTGCCATTTGAATTTATTTCCGATGCATTTTCTGTGCTTTATCGTCAATGAGAAGGTCCAAGGTATACAGTAAACCTGAAGTGAAGCTTCGGAATCTAAAACTGGACTCACAGGAGAAGTTCAAATCACAGAAAGTTAGAGTGTCAGTCCTCTTGTACTTAAATCGGCATTATGCCTTTTGAATTTAATTCCGATGCAATTTCTGTGTTTCATCGTCAATAAGAAGGTCCAAGGTATACAGTAAACCTGAAGTGAGGCATCGGAATCTAAAACTGGACTCACTGGAGAAGTTCAAATCATAGAAATTTAGAGTGTATGTCCTCTTGTACTTAAGTCGGCATTGTGCCTTTCGAATTTAATTCCGATGCAAATTCTTTGCTTCATCGTCAATAAGAAGGTCCAAGGTATACAGTAAAGCTGAAGTGAAGCATCGGAATCTAAAACCGGTCTCACAACAGAGGTTCAAATCATAGAATGTAAGAGGTGTCATTCCTCTTGTACTTAAGTCAGCATTGTGCCTTTTGTATTTAATTCCGATGCAATTTCTGTGTTTCATCGTCAATAAGAAGATCCAAGGAATGCAGTAAACCTTAAGTGAAGCATCGAAATCTAAATCTGGACTCACAGGAGAGGTTCAAATAATAGAAAGTTAGTGTCAGTCCTCTTGTACGTAAGTCAGCATTGTGCATTTTCAATTCAATTCCGAAAAAATTTCTCTGCTTTATCGTCAATAAGAAGGTCCAAGGTATACACTAATCCTGAAGTGAAGCATCGGAATCTAAAACTGGACTCACTGGAGAGGTTCAAATCATAGAAGGTTAGAGTGTCAGTCCTCTTGTTCTTAAGTCGGCATTGTGTCTTTTGAATTAAATTCGGATGCAATTTCTGTGTTTCATCGACAATAAGAAGGTCCAAGGGATACAGTAAACCTGAAGTCAAGGATCGGAATCTAAAACTGGACTCACAGGAGAGGTTCAAATCATAGAAAGTTAGAGTGTCAGTCCTCTTGTACCTAAGTCGGCATTGTGCCTTTTGAATTTAATTTCGATGCAATTTCTGTGCATCATCGTCAATAAGAAGGTCCAAGCTATACAGTAAACCTGAAGTGAAGCATCGGAATCTAAAAGTGGACTCACAGGAGAGGTTCAAACCATAGAAATTTAGAGTGTCAGTCCTCTTGTACCTTAGTCGGCATTGTGCCTTTTGAATTTAATTTCGATGCAATTTCTGTGCTTCATCGTCAATAATAAGGTCCAAGGTATACAGTAAACCTGAAGTGAAGCATCGGAAACTATAAATGGACTCACAGGAGAGGTTCAAATCATAGAAAGTTAGAGAGTCAGTCCTCTTGTTCTTAAGTCCGCATTGTGCATTTTGAATTAATTTCCGATGCAATTTCTGTGCTTCATCGTCAATAAGAAAGTCCAAGGTATACAGTAAACCTGAAGAGAAGCATCGGAATCTAAAACTGGACTCACAGGATAGGTTCAAATCGTAGAAACTCTGAGTTTCAGTCCTCTGGTACTTAAGTCGGCATTGTGCCTTTTGTATTAAATTCGGATGCAATTTCTGTGTTTCATCGTCAATAAGAAGGTCCAAGGGATACAGTAAACCTGAAGTGAAGCAACGGAATCTAAAACTGGACTCACTAAAGAGGATCAAATCTTAGAAAGTTAGAGTGTCAGTCCTCTTTTACTTAGGTCGGCATTGTGCCTTTTGAATTTATTTCCGATGCAATTTCTGTGCTTCATCGTCAATAAGAAAGTCCAAGGTATACAGTAAACCTGAAGAGAAGCATCGGAATCTAAAACTGGACTCACAGGATAGGTTCAAATCGTAGAAACTCTGAGTTTTAGTCCTCTGGTACTTAAGTCGGCATTGTGCCTTTTGTATTAAATTCGGATGCAATTTCTGTGTTTCATCGTCAATAAGAAGGTCCAAGGGATACAGTAAACCTGAAGTGAAGCAACGGAATCTAAAACTGGACTCACAGGAGAGGATCAAATCTTAGAAAGTTAGAGTGTCAGTCCTCTTGTACTTAAGTTGGCATTGTGCCATTTGAATTTAATTCCGATGCAATTTCTGTGTTTCATCGTCAATAAGAAGGTCCAAGGTATACAGTAAACCTGATGTGAAGCATCGGAATCTAAAACTGGACTCACAGTACAGGTTCAAACCATAGAAAGTTAGAGTGTCTGTCCTCTTGTACATAAGTCAGCATTGTGCATTTTGAATTTAATTACGATGCAATTTCTGTGTTTTATCGTCAATAAGAAGGGCCAAGGCATACAGTGAATCTGAAGTGAAGCATCGGAATCTAAAACCAGTCTCACAACAGAGGTTCAAATCATAGAATGTAAGAGGTGTCAGTCCTCTTGGACTTAAGTCAGCATTGTGGCTTTTGTATTTAATTCGGATGCAATTTCTGTGTTTCGTCTACAATAAGAAGGTCCAAGGGATACAGTAAACCTGAAGTGAAGCATCGGAATCTTAAACTGGACTCTCAGGAGAGGTTCAAATCATAGAAAGTGTGCGTTTTCAATTTAATTCAGATTAAATTTCTGTGCTTCATTGTCAATAAGAAGGTCCAAGGTATACAGTAATCTTGAAGTGAAGCATCGGAATCTAAAATTGGAATCACAGGAGAGGTTCAAATCATAGAAAGTTAGAAGGTCAGTCCTCTTGTACTTAAGTCGGCATTGTGTTCAAAAATGGTTCAAATGGCACTGAGCACTATGGGACTCAACTGCTGAGGTCATTAGTCCCCTAGAACTTAGAACTAGTTAAACCTAACTAACCTAAGGACATCACAAACACCCATGCCCGAGGCAGGATTCGAACCTGCGACCGTAGCGGTCTTGCGGTTCCAGACTGCAACGCCTTTAACCGCACGGCCACTTCGGCCGGCCATCGGCATTGTGTCTTTTGTATTAAATTCGGATGCAATTTCTGTGTTTCATCGACAATAAGAAGGTCCAAGGGATTCAGTAAACCTGAAGTGAAGCATCGGAATCATTAACTGGACTCACAGGAGAGGTTGAAATCATAGAAAATTAGAGTGTCAGTCCTCTTGTACTTAAGTCGCCATTGTGCCATTTGAATTAATTTCCGATGCAATTTCTGTGCTTTATCGTCAATGAGAAGGTCCAAGGTATACAGTAAACCTGAAGTGAAGCATCGGAATCTAAAACTGGACTCACAGGAGAAGTTCAAATCATAGAAAGTTAGAGTGTCAGTCCTCTTGTACTTAAATCGGCATTATGCCTTTTGAATTTAATTCCGATGCAATTTCTGTGTTTCATCGTCAATAAGAAGGTCCAAGGTATACAGTAAACCTGAAGTGAGGCATCGGAATCTAAAACTGGACTCACTGGAGAAGTTCAAATCATAGAAATTTAGAGTGTATGTCCTCTTGTACTTAAGTCGGCATTGTGCCTTTCGAATTTAATTCCGATGCAAATTCTTTGCTTCATCGTCAATAAGAAGGTCCAAGGTATACAGTAAAGCTGAAGTGAAGCATCGGAATCTAAAACCGGTCTCACAACAGAGGTTCAAATCATAGAATGTAAGAGGTGTCATTCCTCTTGTACTTAAGTCAGCATTGTGCCTTTTGTATTTAATTCCGATGCAATTTCTGTGTTTCATCGTCAATAAGAAGATCCAAGGAATGCAGTAAACCTTAAGTGAAGCATCGAAATCTAAATCTGGACTCACAGGAGAGGTTCAAATAATAGAAAGTTAGTGTCAGTCCTCTTGTACGTAAGTCAGCATTGTGCATTTTCAATTCAATTCCGAAAAAATTTCTCTGCTTTATCGTCAATAAGAAGGTCCAAGGTATACACTAATCCTGAAGTGAAGCATCGGAATCTAAAACTGGACTCACTGGAGAGGTTCAAATCATAGAAGGTTAGAGTGTCAGTCCTCTTGTTCTTAAGTCGGCATTGTGTCTTTTGAATTAAATTCGGATGCAATTTCTGTGTTTCATCGACAATAAGAAGGTCCAAGGGATACAGTAAACCTGAAGTCAAGGATCGGAATCTAAAACTGGACTCACAGGAGAGGTTCAAATCATAGAAAGTTAGAGTGTCAGTCCTCTTGTACTTAAGTCGGCATTGTGCCTTTTGAATTTAATTTCGATGCAATTTCTGTGCATCATCGTCAATAAGAAGGTCCAAGCTATACAGTAAACATGAAGTGAAGCATCGGAATCTAAAACTGGACTCACAGGAGAGGTTCTAAACATAGACAGTAGGAAGAGACAGCTCTCTTGTACTTAAGTCGGCATTGTGCCTTTCGTATTAAATTCATATGAAATTTCTGTGTTTCATCGTCAATAAGAAGGTCCTAGGGATACAGTAAACCTGAAGTGAAGCATCGGAATCTAAAACCGGTCTCACAGGAGAGGTTCAAATCATAGAATGTAAGAAGTGTCAGTCCTCTTGTACTTAAGTCGGCATTGTGCCTTTTGTATTTAATTCCGATTAAATTTCTGTGTTTCATCGTCAATAAGAAGATCCAAGGGATACAGTAAACCTGAAGGAAGCATCGAAATCTTGAACTGGACTCACAGGAGAGGTTCAAATCATAGAAAGTTAGAGTGTCAGTCCTCTTGTACTTAAGTCGGCATTGTGCCTTTTGAATTTAATTCCGATGCAATTTCTGTGCTTCATCGTCAATAAGAAGGTCCAAGGTATACAGTAAACCTGAAGTGAAGCATCGGAATCTAAAACTGGACTCACAGGAGAGGGTCAAATCATAGAAAGTTAATGTGTCAGTCCTCTTGTGGTTAAGTCGGCATTGTGCATTTTGAATTTAATTCCGATGCAATTTATGTGCTTCATCGTCAATAAGAAGGTCCAAGCTATACAGTAAACCTGAAGTGAAGCATCGGAATCTAAAAGTGGACTCACAGGAGAGGTTCAAATCATAGATATTTAGAGTGTCAGTCCTCTTGTACCTAAGTCGGCATTGTGCCTTTTGAATTTAATTTCGATGCAATTTCTGTGTTTCATCGTCAATAAGAAGGTCCAAGGTATACAGTAAACCTGAAGTGAAGCATCGGAAACTATAAATGGACTCACAGAAGAGGTTCAAATCATAGAAAGTTAGAGTGTCAGTCCTCTTGTTCTTAGGTCCGCATTGTGCATTTTGAATTTATTTCCGATGCAATTTCTGTGCTTCATCGTCAATAAGAAAGTCCAAGGTTTACAGTAAACCTGAAGAGAAGCATCGGAATCTAAAACTGGACTCACAGGATAGGTTCAAATCGTAGAAACTCTGAGTTTTAGTCCTCTGGTACTTAAGTCGGCATTGTGCCTTTTGTATTAAATTCGGATGCAATTTCTGTGTTTCATCGTCAATAAGAAGGTCCAAGGGATACAGTAAACCTGAAGTGAAGCAACGGAATCTAAAACTGGACTCACAGGAGAGGATCAAATCTTAGAAAGTTAGAGTGTCAGTCCTCTTGTACTTAAGTTGGCATTGTGCCATTTGAATTTAATTCCGATGCAATTTCTGTGTTTCATCGTCAATAAGAAGGTCCAAGGTATACAGTAAACCTGATGTGAAGCATCGGAACCTAAAACTGGACTCACAGTACAGGTTCAAACCATAGAAAGTTAGAGTGTCTGTCCTCTTGTACATAAGTCAGCATTGTGCATTTTGAATTTAATTACGATGCAATTTCTGTGTTTTATCGTCAATAAGAAGGGCCAAGGCATACAGTGAATCTGAAGTGAAGCATCGGAATCTAAAACCAGTCTCACAACAGAGGTTCAAATCATAGAATGTAAGAGGTGTCAGTCCTCTTGGACTTAAGTCAGCATTGTGCCTTTTGAATTTAATTTCGATGCAATTTCTGTGTTTCATCGTCAATAAGAAGGTCCAAGGTATACAGTAAACCTGAAGTGAAGCATCGGAAACTATAAATGGACTCACAGAAGAGGTTCAAATCATAGAAAGTTAGAGTGTCAGTCCTCTTGTTCTTAGGTCCGCATTGTGCATTTTGAATTTATTTCCGATGCAATTTCTGTGCTTCATCGTCAATAAGAAAGTCCAAGGTATACAGTAAACCTGAAGAGAAGCATCGGAATCTAAAACTGGACTCACAGGATAGGTTCAAATCGTAGAAACTCTGAGTTTTAGTCCTCTGGTACTTAAGTCGGCATTGTGCCTTTTGTATTAAATTCGGATGCAATTTCTGTGTTTCGTCTACAATAAGAAGGTCCAAGGGATACAGTAAACCTGAAGTGAAGCATCGGAATCTTAAACTGGACTCTCAGGAGAGGTTCAAATCATAGAAAGTTAGAGTGTCAGTCCTCTTGTACTTAAGTCGGCATTGTGCGTTTTCAATTTAATTCAGATTAAATTTCTGTGCTTCATTGTCAATAAGAAGGTCCAAGGTATACAGTAATCTTGAAGTGAAGCATCGGAATCTAAAATTGGAATCACAGGAGAGGTTCAAATCATAGAAAGTTAGAAGGTCAGTCCTCTTGTACTTAAGTCGGCATTGTGTTCAAAAATGGTTCAAATGGCACTGAGCACTATGGGACTCAACTGCTGAGGTCATTAGTCCCCTAGAACTTAGAACTAGTTAAACCTAACTAACCTAAGGACATCACAAACACCCATGCCCGAGGCAAGATTTGAACCTGCGACCGTAGCGGTCTTGCGGTTCCAGACTGCAACGCCTTTAACCGCACGGCCACTTCGGCCGGCCATCGGCATTGTGTCTTTTGTATTAAATTCGGATGCAATTTCTGTGTTTCATCGACAATAAGAAGGTCCAAGGGATTCAGTAAACCTGAAGTGAAGCATCGGAATCATTAACTGGACTCACAGGAGAGGTTGAAATCATAGAAAATTAGAGTGTCAGTCCTCTTGTACTTAAGTCGCCATTGTGCCATTTGAATTAATTTCCGATGCAATTTCTGTGCTTTATCGTCAATGAGAAGGTCCAAGGTATACAGTAAACCTGAAGTGTAGCATCGGAATCTAAAACTGGACTCACAGGAGAAGTTCAAATCATAGAAAGTTAGAGTGTCAGTCCTCTTGTACTTAAATCGGCATTATGCCTTTTGAATTTAATTCCGATGCAATTTCTGTGTTTCATCGTCAATAAGAAGGTCCAAGTTATACAGTAAACCTGATGTGAGGCATCGGAATCTAAAACTGGACTCACAGGAGAGGTTCAAATCATAGAAAGTTAGAGTGTAAGTCCTCTTGTACTTAAGTCGGCATTGTGCCTTTCGAATTTAATTCCGATGCAATTCTTTGCTTCATCGTCAATAAGAAGGTCCAAGGTATACAGTAAACCTGAAGTGAAGCATCGGAATCTAAAACCGGTCTCACAACAGAGGTTCAAATCATAGAAAGTTAGAGTGTCAGTTCTCTTATACTTAAGTCAGCATTGTGCCTTTTGTATTAAATTCGGATGCAATATCTGTGCTTCATCGTCAATAAGAAGGTCCAAGGGATACAGTTTACCTGAAGTGAAGAATCGGAATCTAAAACTGGACTTACAGGAGAGGGTCATATCATAGAAAGTTAGAGTGTCAGTCCTCTTGTACTTAAGTCGGCATTGTGCCTTTTGAATTTAATTCCGATGCAATTTATGTGCATCATCGTCAATAAGAAGGTCCAAGGTATACAGTAAACCTGAAGTGAAGCATCGGAATCTAAAACCGGTCTCAAAGGAGTGGTTAAAATCATATAAAGTTAGAGTGTCAGTCATCTTGTACTTAAGTCGGCATTGTGCCTTTTGAATTAAATTCGGATGCAATTTCTGTGTTTCGTCGACAATAAGAAGGTCCAAGGGATACAGTAAACCTGAAGTGAAGCATCGGAATCTTAAACTGGACACACAGGAGAGGCTCAATTCATAGGATGTTAGAGTGTCAGTCCTCTTGTACTTAAGTCTGCATTGTGCGTTTTCAATTTAATTCCGATAAAATTACTGTGCTTCATTGTCAATAAGAAGGTCCAAGGTATACAGTAATCTTGAAGTGAAGCATCGGAATCTAAGATTGGAATCACAGGAGAGGTTCAAATCATAGAAAGTTAGAGTGTCAGTCCTCTTGTACTTAAGTCGGCATTGTGTCTTTTGTATTAAATTCGGATGCAATTTCTGTGTTTCATCGCCAATAAGATGGTCCAAGGGATACAGTAAACCTGAAGTGAAGCATCGGAATGTAAAACTGGACTCACAGGAGAGGTTCAAATCATAGAAAGATAGAGTGTCAGTCCTCTTGTACTTAAGTCTGCATTATGCCCTTTGAATTTAATTCCGATGTAATATCTGTGTTTCATCGTCAATAAGAAGGTCCAATGTATACAGTAAACCTGAAGTGAAGCATCGGAATCAAAAACTGGACTCACAGGAGAGGTTCAAATCATAGAAAGTTAATGTGTCAGTTCTCTTGTGGATAAGTTGGCATTGTGCATTTTGAATTTGATTCCGATGCAATTTATGTGCTTCATCGTCAATAAGAAGGTCCAAGCTATACAGTAAACCTGAAGTGAAGCATCGGAATCTAAAAGTGGACTCACAGGAGAGGTTCAAATCATAGAAATTTAGAGTGTCAGTCCTCTTGTACCTAAGTCAGCATTGTGCCTTTTGAATTTAATTTCGATGCAATTTCTGTGCTTCATCGTCAATAAGAAGGTCCAAGGTATACAGTAAACCTGAAGTGAAGCATCGGAAACTATAAATGGACTCACAGGAGAGGTTCAAATCATAGAAAGTTAGAGTGTCAGTCCTATTGTTCTTAGGTCCGCATTGTCCATTTTGAATTAATTTCCGATGCAATTTCTGTGCTTCATCGTCAATAAGAAAGTCCAAGGTATATCGTAAACCTGAAGAGAAGCATCGGAATCTAAAACTGGACCCACAGGATAGGTTCAAATCGTAGAAACTCTGAGTTTCAGTCCTCTGGTTTTTAAGTCGGCATTGTGACTTTTGTATTAAATTCGGATGCAATTTCTGTGTTTCATCGTCAATAAGAAGGTCCAAGGGATACAGTAAACCTGAAGTGAAGCAACGGAATCTAAAACTGGACTCACAGGAGAGAATCAAATCTTAGAAAGTTAGAGTGTCAGTCCTCTTTTACTTAAGTCGGCATTGTGCCTTTGAATTTATTTCCGATGCAATTTCTGTGTTTCATCGTCAATATGAAGGGCCAAGGCATACAGTAAATCTGAAGTGAAACATTGGAATCTAAAACCGGTCTCACAACAGAGGTTCAAATCATAGAATGTAAGAGGTGTCAGTCCCATTGTACTTAAGTCAGCATTGTGCCTTTTGTATTTAATTCCGATGCAATTTCTGTGTTTCATCGTCAATAAGAAGATCCAAGGGATACAGAAAACCTTAAGTGAAGCATCGGAATCTAAATCTGGACTCACAGGAGAGGTTCAAATCATAGAAAGTTAGAGTGTCAGTCCTCTTGTACGTAAGTCAGCATTGTGCATTTTCAATTCAATTCCGAAAAAATTTCTGTGCTTTATCGTCAATAAGAAGGTCCAAGGTATACAGTAATCCTGAAGTGAAGCATCGGAATCTAAAACTGGACTGACAGGAGAGGTTCAAATCATAGAAAGTTAGAGTGTCAGTCCTCTTGTACATAAGTCGGCATTGTGCCTTTTGTATTAAATTCGGATGCAATATCTGTGCTTCATCGTCAATAAGAAGGTCCAAGGGATACAGTTTACCTGAAGTGAAGAATCGGAATCTAAAACTGGACTCACATGAGAGGTTCAAATCATAGAAAGTTAGGGTGTCAGTCCTCTTGTACTTAAGTCGGCATTGTGCCTTTTGAATTTAATTACAATGCAATTTATGTGCTTCATCGTCCATAAGAAGGTTCCAAGGTATACAGTAAACCTGAACTGAAGCTTTGGAAACTAAAACTGGATTCACAGGAGAGGTTCAAATCATAAAAAGTTAGAGTGTCAGTCCTCTTGTACTTAAGTCGGCATTGTGCCTTTTGAATTTAATTCCGATGCAATTTCTGTGCTTCATCGTTAATAAGAAGGTCCACGGTATACAGTAAACCTGAAGTGAAGCATCGGAATCTTAAACTGGACTCACAGGAGAGGTTAAAATCGAAGAAAGGCAGAGTTTCAGTCCTCTTGTACTTAAGTCGGCATTGTGACTTTTGTATTAATTTCGGATGCAATTTCTGTGTTTCATCGTCAATAAGAAGGTCCAAGTGTTACAGTAAACATGAAGTGAAGCATCGGAATCTAAAACTGGACTCATAGGAGAGTTTCTAAACATAGACAGTAGGAAGAGACAGCTCTCTTGTACTTAAGTCGGCATTGTGCCTTTTGTATTATATTCATATGAAATTTCTGTGTTTCATCGTCAATAGCAAGGTCCTAGGGATACAGTAAACATGAAGCGAAGCATCGGAATCTTAAACCGGTCTCAAAGGAGTGGTTCAAATCAGATAAAGTTAGAGTGTCAGTCCTCTTGTACTTAAGTCGGCATTGTGCCTTTTCCATTAAATTCGGATGCAATTTCTGTGTTTCGTCGACAATAAGAAGGTTCAAGGGATACAGTAAACCTGAAGTGAAGCATCGCAATCTTAAACTGGACTCACAGGAGAGGTTCAAATCATGGAAAGTTAGAGTGTCAGTCCTCTTGTACTTAAGTCGGCATTGAGCGTTTTCAATTTAATTCAGATAAAAAATCTGTGCTTCATTGTCAATAAGAAGGTCCAAGGTATACAGTAACCTTGAAGTGAAGCATCGGAATCTAAAATTGGAATCACAGGAGAGGTTCAAATCATAGAAAGTTAGAAGGTCAGTCCTCTTGTACTTAAGTCGGCATTGTGTCTTTTGTATTAAATTCGGATGCAATTTCTGTGTTTCATCGACAATAAGAAGGTCCAAGGGATACAGTAAACCTGAAGTGAAGCATCGGAATCTAAAACTGGACTCACAGGAGAGGTTCAAATCATAGGAAAATTAGAGTGTCAGTCCTCTTGTACTTAAGTCGGCATTGTGCCATTTGAATTTATTTCCGATGCAATTTCTGTGCTTTATCGTCAATCAGAAGGTCCAAGGTATACAGTAAACCTGAAGTGAAGCTTCGGAATCTAAAACTGGACTCACAGGAGAAGTTCAAATCACAGAAAGTTAGAGTGTCAGTCCTCTTGTACTTAAATCGGCATTATGCCTTTTGAATTTAATTCCGATGCAATTTCTGTGTTTCATCGTCAATAAGAAGGTCCAAGGTATACAGTAAACCTGAAGTGAGGCATCGGAATCTAAAACTGGACTCACAGGAGAAGTTCAAATCATAGAAATTTAGAGTGTATGTCCTCTTGTACTTAAGTCGGCATTGTGCCTTTCGAATTTAATTCCGATGCAAATTCTTTGCTTCATCGTCAATAAGAAGGTCCAAGGTATACAGTAAAGCTGAAGTGAAGCATCGGAATCTAAAACCGGTCTCACAACAGAGGTTCAAATCATAGAATGTAAGAGGTGTCATTCCTCTTGTACTTAAGTCAGCATTGTGCCTTTTGTATTTAATTCCGATGCAATTTCTGTGTTTCATCGTCAATAAGAAGATCCAAGGAATGCAGTAAACCTTAAGTGAAGCATCGAAATCTAAATCTGGACTCACAGGAGAGGTTCAAATAATAGAAAGTTAGTGTCAGTCCTCTTGTACGTAAGTCAGCATTGTGCATTTTCAATTCAATTCCGAAAAAATTTCTCTGCTTTGTCGTCAATAAGAAGGTCCAAGGTATACAGTAATCCTGAAGTGAAGCATCGGAATCTAAAACTGGACTCACAGGAGAGGTTCAAATCATAGAAGGTTAGAGTGTCAGTCCTCTTGTTCTTAAGTCGGCATTGTGTCTTTTGAATTAAATTCGGATGCAATTTCTGTGTTTCATCGACAATAAGAAGGTCCAAGGGATACAGTAAACCTGAAGTGAAGCATCGGAATCTAAATCTGGACTCACAGGAGAGGTTCAAATCATAGAAAGTTAGAGTGACAGTCCTCTTGTACTTAAGTTGGCATTGTGCCTTTTGAATTTAATTCCGATGCAATTTCAGTGCTTCATCGTCAATAAGATGGTCCAAGGTATACAGTAAACCTGAAGTCAAGGATCGGAATCTAAAACCGGACTCACAGGAGAGGTTCAAATCATAGAAAGTTAGAGTGTCAGTCCTCTTGTACCTAAGTCGGCATTGTGCCTTTTGAATTTAATTTCGATGCAAAATCTGTGCATCATCGTCAATAAGAAGGTCCAAGCTATACACTAAACCTGAAGTGAAGCATCGGAATCTAAAAGTGGACTCACAGGAGAGGTTCAAACCATAGAAATTTAGAGTGTCAGTCCTCTTGTACCTTAGTCGGCATTGTGCCTTTTGAATTTAATTTCGATGCAATTTCTGTGCTTCATCGTCAATAAGAAGGTCCAAGGTATACAGTAAACCTGAAGTGAAGCATCGGAAACTATAAATGGACTCACAGGAGAGGTTCAAATCATAGAAAGTTAGAGAGTCAGTCCTCTTGTTCTTAAGTCCGCATTGTGCATTTTGAATTAATTTCCGATGCAATTTCTGTGCTTCATCGTCAATAAGAAAGTCCAAGGTATACAGTAAACCTGAAGAGAAGCATCGGAATCTAAAACTGGACTCACAGGATAGGTTCAAATCGTAGAAACTCTGAGTTTCAGTCCTCTGGTACTTAAGTCGGCATTGTGCCTTTTGTATTAAATTCGGATGCAATTTCTGTGTTTCATCGTCAATAAGAAGGTCCAAGGGATACAGTAAACCTGAAGTGAAGCAACGGAATCTAAAACTGGACTCACAGGAGAGGATCAAATCTTAGAAAGTTAGAGTGTCAGTCCTCTTTTACTTAAGTCGGCATTGTGCCTTTTGAATTTATTTCCGATGCAATTTCTATGTTTCATCGTCAATATGAAGGGCCAAGGCATACAGTAAATCTGAAGTGAAACATCGGAATCTAAAACCGGTCTCACAACAGAGGTTCAAATCATAGAATGTAAGAGGTGTCAGTCCCATTGTACTTATGTCAGCATTGTGCCCTTTGTTTTTAATTCCGATGCAATTCCTGTGTTTCATCGTAAATAAGAAGATGCAAGGGATACAGTAAACCTTAAGTGAAGCATCGGAATCTAAATCTGGACTCACAGTAGAGGTTCAAATCATAGAATGTTAGAGTGTCAGTCCTCTTGTACGTAAGTCAGCATTGTGCATTTTCAATTCAATTCCGAAAAAATTTCTGTGCTTTATCGTCAATAAGAAGGTCCAAGGTATACAGTAATCCTGAAGTGATGCATCGGAATCTAAAACTGGACTCACAGGAGAGGTTCAAATCATAGAAAATTAGAGTGTCAGTCCTCTTGTACTTAAGTCGGCATTGTGCCTTTTGTATTAAATTCGGATGCAATACCTGTGCTTCATCGTCAATAAGAAGGTCCTGGGGATACAGTTTACCTGAAGTGAAGAATCGGAATCTAAAACTGGACTCACAGGAGAGGTTCAAATCATAGAAAGTTAGAGTGTCAGTCCTCTTGTACTTAAGTCGGCATTGTGCCTTTTGAATTTAATTCCGATGCAATTTCTGTGCTTCATCGTTAATAAGAAGATCCAAGGTATACAGTAAACCTGAAGTGAAGCATCGGAATCTTAAACTGGACTCACAGGAGAGGTTAAAATCGTAGAGAGGCAGAGTTTCAGTCCTCTTGTACTTAAGTCGGCATTGTGACTTTTGTATCAATTTCGGATGCAATTTCTGTGTTTCATCGTCAATAAGAAGGTCCAAGTGTTACAGTAAACATGAAGTGAAGCATCGGAATCTAAAACTGGACTCATAGGAGAGGTTCTAAACATAGACAGTAGGAAGAGACAGCTCTCTTGTACTTAAGTCGGCATTGTGCCTTTTGTATTAAATTCATATGAAATATCTGTGTTTCATCGTCAATAAGAAGGTCCTAGGGATACAGTAAACCTGAAGTGAAGCATCGTAATCCAAAACCGGTCTCAAAGGAGTGGTTCAAATCATATAAAGTTAGAGTGTCAGTCCTCTTGTACTTAAGTCGGCATTGTGCCTTTTCCATTAAATTCGGATGCAATTTCTGTGTTTCGTCGACAATAAGAAGGTTCAAGGGATACAGTAAACCTGAAGTGAAGCATCGGAATCTTAAACTGGACTCACAGGAGAGGTTCAAATCATAGAAAGTTAGAGTGTCAGTCCTCTTGTACTTAAGTCGGCATTGTGCGTTTTCAATTTCATACAGATAAAATTTCTGTGCTTCATTGTCAATAAGAAGGTCCAAGGTATTCAGTAATCTTGAAGTGAAGCATCGGAATCTAAAATTGGAATCACAGGAGAGGTTCAAATCATAGAAAGTTAGAAGGTCAGTCCTCTTTTACTTAAGTCGGCATTGTGTCTTTTGTATTAAATTCGGACGCAATTTCTGTGTTTCATCGTCAATAAGAAGGTCCAAGGTATACAGTAAACCTGAAGTGACGCATCGGAATCTAAAACTGGACTCACAGGAGAAGTTCAAATCATAGAAATTTTGAGTGTAAGTCCTCTTGTACTTAAGTCGGCATTGTGCCTTTCGAATTTAATTCCGATGCTAATTCTTTGCTTCATCGTCAATAAGAAGGTCCAAGGTATACAGTAAAGCTGAAGTGAAGCATCGGATTCTAAAACCGGTCTCACAACAGAGGTTCAAATCATAGAATGTAAGAGGTGTCAGTCCTCTTGTACTTAAGTCAGCATTGTGCCTTTTGTATTTAATTCCGATGCAATTTCTGTGTTTCATCGTCAATAAGAAGATCCAAGGGATGCAGTAAACCTTAAGTGAAGCATCGGAATCTAAATCTGGACTCACAGGAGAGGTTCAAATCATAGAAAGTTAGAGTGTCAGTCCTCTTGTACGTAAGTCAGCATTGTGCATTTTCAATTCAATTCCGAAAACATTTCTGTGCTTTATCGTCAATAAGAAGGTCCAAGGTATACAGTAATCCTGAAGTGAAGCATCGGAATGTAAAACTGGACTCACAGGAGAGGTTCAAATCTTAGAAAGTTAGAGCGTGAGTCCTCTTGTTCTTAAGTTGGCATTGTGCCTTTTGAATTAAATTCGGATGCAATATCTGTGTTTCATTGACAATAAGAAGGTCCAAGGGATACAGTAAACCTGAAGTGAAGCATCGGAAACTAAAACTGGACTCACAGGAGAGGTTCAAATCATAGAAATTTAGAGTGTCAGTCCTCTTGTACTTAAGTCGGCATTGTGCCTTTTGAATTTAATTCCGATGCAATTTCAGTGCTTCATCGTCAATAAGATGGTCCAAGGTATACAGTAAACCTGAAGTCAAGGATCGGAATCTAAAACTGGACTCACAGGAGAGGTTCAAATCATAGAAAGTTAGAGTGTCAGTCCTCTTGTACCTAAGTCGGCATTGTGCCTTTTGAATTTAATTTCGATGCAATTTCTGTGCTTCATCGTCAATAAGAAGGTCCAAGCTATACAGTAAACCTGAAGTGAAGCATCGGAATCTAAAAGTGGACTTACAGGAGAGGTTCAAATCATAGAAATTTAGAGTGTCAGTCCTCTTGTACCTTAGTCGGCATTGTGCATTTTGAATTAATTTCCGATGCAATCTCTGTGCTTCATCGTCAATAAGAAAGTCCAAGGTATACAGTAAACCTGAAGAGAAGCATCGGAATCTAAAACTGGACTCACAGGATAGGATCAAATCGTAGAAACTCTGAGTTTCAGTCCTCTGGTACTTAAGTCGGCATTGTGCCTTTTGTATTAAATTCGGATGCAATTTCTGTGTTTCATCGTCAATAAGAAGGTCCAAGGGATACAGTAAACCTGAAGTGAAGCAACGGAATCGGAAACTGGACTCACAGGAGAGGATCAAATCTTAGAAAGTTAGAGTGTCAGTCCTCTTTCACTTAAGTCGGCATTGTGCCTTTTGAATTTATTTCCGACGCAATTTCTGTGTTTCATCGTCAAATAGAAGGGCCAAGGCATACAGTAAATCTGAAGTGAAACATCGGAATCTAAAACCGGTCTCACAACAGAGGTTCAAATCATAGAATGTAAGAGGTGTCAGTCCCATTGTACTTAAGTCAGCATTGTGAATTTTGTATTTAATTCCGATGCAATTCCTGTGTTTCATCGTCAATAAGAAGATCCAAGGGATACAGTAAACCTTAAGTGAAGCATCGGAATCTAAATCTGGACTCACAGGAGAGGTTCAAATCATAGAAAGTTAGAGTGTCAGTCCTCTTGTACGTAAGTCAGCATTGTGCATTTTCAATTCAATTCCGAAAAAATTTCTGTGCTTTATCGTCAATAAGAAGGTCCAAGGTATACAGTAATCCTGAAGTGAAGCATCGGAATCTAAAACTGGACTCACAGGAGAGGTTCAAATCATAGAAAGTTAGAGTGTCAGTCCTCTTGTACTTAAGTCGGCATTGTGCCTTTTGTATTAAATTCGGATGCAATATCTGTGCTTCATCGTCAATAAGAAGGTCCAAGGGATACAGTTTACCTGAAGTGAAGAATCGGAATCTAAAACTGGACTCACAGGAGAGGTTCAAATCATAGAAAGTAAGAGTGTCAGTCCTCTTGTACTTAAGTCGGCATTGTGCCTTTTGAATTTAATTCCAATGCAATTTATGTGCTTCATCGTCAATAAGATGGTTCCTAGGTATACAGTAAACCTGAAGTGAAGCATCGGAAACTCAAACTGGATTCACAGGAGAGGTTCAAATCTAAAAAAGTTAGAGTGTCAGTCCTCTTGTACTTAAGTCGGCATTGTGCCTTTTTAATTTAATTCCGATCCAATTTCTGTGCTTCATCGTTAATAAGAAGGTCCAAGGTATACAGTAAACCTGAAGTGAAGCATCAGAATCTAAAACTGGACTCACAGGAGAAGTTCAAATCATAGAAATTTAGAGTGTAAGTCCTCTTGTACTTAAGTCGGCATTGTGCCTTTCGAATTTAATTCCGATGCAAAATCTTTGCTTCATTGTCAATAAGAAGGTCCAAGGTATACAGTAAAGCTGAAGTGAAGCATCGGAATCTAAAACCGGTCTCACAACAGAGGTTCAAATCATAGAATGTAAGAGGTGTCAGTCCTCTTGTACTTAAGTCAGCATTGTGCCTTTTGTATTTAATTCCGATGCAATTTCTGTGTTTCATCGTCAATAAGAAGATCCAAGGGATGCAGTAAACCTGAAGTGAGGCATCGGAATCTAAAACTGGACTCACAGGAGAGGTTCAAATCATAGAAAGTTAGAGTGTAAGTCCTCTTGTACTTAAGTCGGCATTGTGCCTTTCGAATTTAATTCCGATGCAAAATCTTTGCTTCATTGTCAATAAGAAGGTCCAAGGTATACAGTAAAGCTGAAGTGAAGCATCGGAATCTAAAACCGGTCTCACAACAGAGGTTCAAATCATAGAATGTAAGAGGTGTCAGTCCTCTTGTACTTAAGTCAGCATTGTGCCTTTTGAATCTAACTCCGATGCAATCTCTGTGTTTCATCGTCAATAAGGAGATCCAAGGGATACAGTAAACCTTAAGTGAACCATCTGAATCTAAATCTGGACTCACAGGAGAGGTTCAACTCATAGAAAGTTAGAGTGTCAGTCCTCTTGTACGTAAGTCAGCATTGTGCATTTTCAATTCAATTCCGAAAAAATGTCTGTGCTTTATCGTCAATAAGAAGTTCCAAGGTATACAGTAATCCTGAAGTGAAGCATCGGAATCTAAAACTGGACTCACAGGAGAGGTTCAAATCATAGAAAGTTAGAGTGTCAGTCCTCTTGTTCTTAAGTCGGCATTGTGCCTTTTGAATTAAATTCGGATGCAATTTCTGTGTTTCATCGACAATAAGAAGGTCCAAGGGATACAGTACACCTGAAGTGAAGCATCGGAATCTAAAACTGGACTCACAGGAGAGGTTCAAATCATAGAAAGTTAGAGTGTCAGTCCTCTTGTACTTAAGTCGGCATCGTGATTTTTGAATTTAATTCCGATGCAATTTCAGTGCTTCATCGTCAATAAGATGGTCCAAGGTATACAGTAAACCTGAAGTCAACGATCGGAATCTAAAACTGGACTCACAGGAGAGGTTCAAATCATAGAAAGTTAGAGTGTCAGTCCTTTTGGACTTAAGTCGGCATTGTGCCTATGGAATTTCATTCCGAAGCAATTTATGTGCTTCATCGTCCATAAGAGGGTCCAAGGTATACAGTAAACCTGAGGTGAAGCATCGGAAACTAAAACTGGACTCACAGGAGAGGTTCAAATCATAAAAAGTTAGAGTGTCAGTCCTCTTGTACTTAAGTCGGCATTGTGCCTTTTGAATTAAATTCCGATGCAATTTCTGTGCTTCATCGTCAATAAGAAGGTCCAAGGTATACAGTAAACCTGAAGTGAAGCATCGGAATCCAAAACTGGACTCACAGGAGAGGTTAAAATCGTAGAAAGGCAGAGTTTCAGTCCTCTTGTACTTAAGCCGGCATTGTGACTTTTGTATTAATTTCGGATGCAATTTCTGTGTTTCATCGTCAATAAGAAGGTCCAAGTGTTACAGTAAACATGAAGTGAAGCATCGGAATCTAAAACTGGACTCACAGGAGAGGTTCTAGACATAGACAGTAGGAAGAGACAGCTCTCTTGTACTTAAGTCGGCATTGTGCCTTTTGTATTAAATTCATATGAGATTTCTGTGTTTCATCGTCAATAAGAAGGTCCTAGGGATACAGTAAACCTGAAGTGAAGCATCGGAATGTAAAACCGGTCTCAAAGGAGTGGTTCAAATCATATAAAGTTAGAGTGTCAGTCCTCTTGTACTTAAGTCGGCATTGTGCCTTTTGAATTAAATTCGGATGCAATTTCTGTGTTTCGTGGACAATAAGAAGGTCCAAGGGACACAGTAAACCTGAAGTGAAGCATCGGAATCTTAAACTGGACTCACAGGAGAGGTTCAAATCATAGAAAGTTAGAGTGTCAGTCCTCTTGTACTTAAGTCGGCATTGTGCGTTTGCAATTTAATTCCGATATAATTTCTGTGCCTCATTGTCAATAAGAAGGTCCAAGGTATACAGTAATCTTGAAGTGAAGCATCGGAATCTAAAATTGGAATCACAGGAGAGGGTCAAATCATAGAAAGTTAGAGTGTCAGTCCTCTTGTACTTAAGTCGGCATTGTGTCTTTTGTATTAAATTCGGATGCAATTTCTGTGTTTCATCGACAATAAGAAGGTCCAAGGGATACAGTACACCTGAAGTGAAGCATCGGAATCTAAAACTGGACTCACAGGAGAGGTTCAAATCATAGAAAATTAGAGTGTCAGTCCTCTTGTACTTAAGTCGGCATTGTGAAATTTGAATTTATTTCCGATGCAATTTCTGTGCCTTATCGTCAATGAGAAGGTCCAAGGTATACAGTAAACCTGAAGTGAAGCATCGGAATCTAAAACTGGACTCACAGGAAAAGTTCAAATCATAGAAAGTTAGAGTGTCAGTCCTCTTGATCTTAAGTCGGCAATATGCCTTTTGAATTTAATTCGGATGCAATATCTGTGTTTCATCGTCAATAAGAAGGTCCAAGGGACGCAGTAAACCTGAAGTGAAGCATCGGAATCTAAAACTGGACTCACAGGAGAGATTCAAATCATTGAAGGTTAGAGTGTCACTCCTCTTGTACTTAAGTCGGCATTGTGCCTTTTGAATTAAATTCGGATGCAATTTCTGTGTTTCGTGGACAATAAGAAGGTCCAAGGGACACAGTAAACCTGAAGTGAAGCATCGGAATCTTAAACTGGACTCACAGGAGAGGTTCAAATCATAGAAAGTTAGAGTGTCAGTCCTCTTGTACTTAAGTCGGCATTGTGCGTTTTCAATTTAATTCCGATAAAATTTCTGTGCCTCATTGTCAATAAGAAGGTCCAAGGTATACAGTAATCTTGAAGTGAAGCATCGGAATCTAAAATTGGAATCACAGGAGAGGGTCAAATCATAGAAAGTTAGAGTGTCAGTCCTCTTGTACTTAAGTCGGCATTGTGTCTTTTGTATTAAATTCGGATGCAATTCCTGTGTTTCATCGTCAATAAGAAGGTCCAAGGTATACAGTGAACCTGAAGTGAAGCATCGGAATCTAAAACTGGACTCACAGGAGAGGTTCAAATCATAGAAAGTTAGAGTGTCTGTCCTCTTGTACATAAGTCGGCATTGTGCCTTTTGAATTTAATTACGATGCAATTTCTGTGTTTCATCGTCAATAAGAAGGTCCAAGGGATACAGTAATCCTGAAGTGAAGCATCGGAATCTAAAACTGGACTCACAGGAGCGGATCTAAACATTGACAGTAAGAAGAGTCAGTCCTCTTGTACTTACGTCGGCATTGTGCGTTTTGTATTGAATTCGGATGCATTTTCTGTGTTTCATCGTCAATAAGAAGGTCCAAGGGATACAGTAAACCTGACGTGAAGCATCGGAATCTAAAACCGGTCTCACAGGAGAAGTTCAAATCATAGAATGTAAGAAGTGTCTGTCCTCTTGTACTTAACTCAGCATTGTGCCTTTTGTATTTAATTCCGATACAATTTCTGTGTTTCATTGTCAATAAGAAGGTCCAAGGGTTACAGTAAACATGTTGTGAAGCATCGGATTCTAAAACTGGACTCACAGGAGAGGTTCTAAACATAGACAGTAGGAGGAGTCAGCTCTCTTGTACTTAAGTCGGCATTGTGCCTTTTGTATCAAATTCATATGAAATTTCTGTGTTTCATCGTCAATAAGAAGGTCCTAGGGATACAGTAAACCTGAAGTGAAGCATCGGAATCTAAAACCGGTCTCACAGGAGAGGTTCAAATCATAGAATGTAGGATGTGTCAGTCCTCTTGTACTTAAGTCGGCATTGTGCCTTTTGTATTTAATTCCGATTGAATTTCTGTGTTTCATCGTCTATAAGAAGATCCAATGTATACAGTAAACCTGAAGTGAAGCATCGGAATCTAAAACTGGACTCACAGGAGAGGTTAAAATCGTAGAAAGGCAGAGTTTCAGTCCTCTTGTACTTAAGTCGGCATTGTGACTTTTGTATTAATTTCGGATGCAATTTCTGTGTTTCATCGTCAATAAGAAGGTCCAAGTGTTACAGTAAACATGAAGTGAAGCATCGGAATCTAAAACTGGACTCACAGGAGAGGTTCTAAACATAGACAGTAGGAAGAGACAGCTCTCTTGTACTTAAGTCGGCATTGTGCCTTTTGTATTAAATTCATATGAAATTTCTGTGTTTCATCGTCAATAAGAAGGTCCTAGGGATACAGTAAACCTTAAGTGAAGCATCGGAATCTAAAACCGGTCTCAGAGGAGTGGTTCAAATCATATAAAGTTAGAGTGTCAGTCCTCTTGTACTTAAGTCGGCATTGTGCCTTTTGAATTAAATTCGGATGCAATTTCTGTGTTTCGTCGACAATAAGAAGGTCCAAGGGATACAGTAAACCTGAAGTGAAGCATCGGAATCTTAAACTGGACTCACAGGAGAGGTTCATATCATAGAAAGTTAGAGTGTCAGTCCTCTTGTACTTAAGTCGGCATTGTGCGTTTTCAATTTAATTCCGATAAAATTTCTGTGCCTCATTGTCAATAAGAAGGTCCAAGGTATACAGTAATCTTGAAGTGAGGCATCGGAATCTAAAATTGGAATCACAGGAAAAGTTCAAATCATAGAAAGTTAGAGTGTCAGTCCTCTTGTTCTTAAGCCGGCATAATGCCTTTTGAATTTAATTCCGATGCAATTTCTGTGTTTCATCGTCAATAAGAAGGTCCAAGGTATACAGTAAACCTGAAGTGAAGCATCGGAATCTAAAACTGGACTCACAGGAGAGGTTCAAATCATAGAAAGTTAGAGTGTCAGTCCTCTTGTACTTAAGTCGGCATTGTGCCTTTTGAATATAATTCCGATGCAATTTCTGTGCTTCATCGTCAATAAGAAAGTCCAAGGTATACAGTAAACCTTAAGTGAAGCCTCGGGATATAAAACTGGACTCACAGGATAGGTTCAAATCGTAGAAAGTTAGAGTTTCAGTCCTCTGGTACTTAAGTCGGCATTGTGCCTTTTGTATTAAATTCGGATGAAATTTCTGTGTTCCATCGTCAATAAGAAGGTCCAAGGGCTACAGTAAACCTGAAGTGAAGCATCGGAACCTAAAACAGGACTCACAGGAGAGGATCAAATCATAGAAAGTTAGAGTGTCAGTCCTCTTGTACTTATGTCGGCATTGTGCCATTTGAATTTAATTCCGATGCAATTTCTGTGTTTCATCGTCAATAAGAAGGTCCAAGGGATACAGTAAACCTGAAGTGAAGCATCGGAATCCAAAACTGGACTCACAGGAGAGGATCTAAACATTGACATTAAGAAGAGACAGTCCTCTTGTACTTACGTCGGCATTGTGCGTTTTGTATTGAATTCGGATGCATTTTCTGTGTTTCATCGTCAATAAGAAGGTCCAAGGGATACAGTAAACCTGACGTGAAGCATCGGAATCTAAAACCGGTCTCACAGGAGAAGTTCAAATCATAGAATGTAAGAAGTGTCTGTCCTCTTGTACTTAACTCAGCATTGAGCCTTTTGTATTTAATTCCGACACAATTTCTGTGTTTCATTGTCAATAAGAAGGTCCAAGGGTTACAGTAAACATGTTGTGAAGCATCGGATTCTAAAACTGGACTCACAGGAGAGGTCCTAAACATAGAGAGTAGGAAGAGTCAGCTCTCTTGTACTTAAGTCGGCATTGTGCCTTCTGTATCAAATTCATATGAAATTTCTGTGTTTCATCGTCAATAAGAAGGTCCTAGGGATACAGTAAACCTGAAGTGAAGCATCGGAATCTAAAACCGGTCTCACAGGAGAGGTTCAAATCATAGAATGTAAGAAGTGTCAGTCCTCTTGTACTTAAGTCGGCATTGTGCCTTTTGTATTTAATTCCGATTGAATTTCTGTGTTTCATCGTCAATAAGAAGATCCAAGGGATACAGTAATCGTGAAGTGGAGCATCGGAATCTGAAACTGGACTCACAGGAGAGGTTCAAATCATAGAAAGTTAGAGTGTCAGTCCTCTTGTGGTTAAGTCGGCATTGTGCCTTTTTAATTTAATTCCGATGCAATTTATGTGCTTCATCGTCAATAAGAAGGTCCAAGGTATACAGTAAACCTGAAGTGAAGCATCGGAATCTAAAAGTGGACTCACAGGAGAGGTTCAAATCATAGAAATTTAGAGTGTCAGTCCTCTTGTACCTAAGTCGGAATTGTCCCTTTTGAATTTAATTTTGATGCAATTTCTGTGCTGCATCGTCAATAAGAGTGTCCAAGGTATACAGTAAACCTGAAGTGAAGCATCGGAATCTAAAAGTGGTCTCACAGGAGAGGTTCAAATCATAGAAAGTTAGAGTGTCAGTTTTCTTGTACTTAGGTCCGCATTGGGCATTTTGAATTTAATTCCATTGCAATTTCTGTGCTTCATCGTCAATAAGAAAGTCCAATGTATACAGTAAACCTGAAGAGAAGCATCGGAATCAAAACTGGACTCACAGGATAGTTTCAAATCGTAGAAACTCTGAGTTTCAGTCCTCTGGTTCTTAAGTCGGCAATGTGCCTTTTGTATTAAATTCGGATGCAATTTCTGTGTTTCATCGTCAATAAGAAGGTCCAAGGGATACAGTAAACCTGAAGTGAAGCATCGGAATCTAGAACTGGAGTCACAGGAGAGGTTCAAATCATAGAAAGTTAGAGTGTCAGTCCTCTTGTACTTAAGTCGGCATTGTGCCTTTTGAATTTAATTCCGATGCAATTTCAGTGCTTCATCGTCAATAAGAAGGTCCAAGGTATACAGTAAACCTGAAGTCAAGGATCGGAATCTAAAACTGGACTCACAGGAGAAGTTCAAATCATAGAAAGATAGGGTGTCAGTCCTCTTGTACTTAAGTCGGCATTGTGCCATTTGTATTAAATTCGGATGCAATATCTGTGCTTCATCGTCAATAAGAAGGTCCAAGGAATACAGTTTACCTGAAGTGAAGAATCGGAATCTAAAACTGGACCCACAGGAGAGGTTCAAATCATAGAAAGTTAGAGTGTCAGTCCTCTTGTACTTAAGTCGGCATCGTGCCTTTTGAATTTTTTTGCGATGCAATTTATGTGCTTCATCGACAATAAGAAGGTCCAAGGTATACAGTAAACCTGAAGTGAATCATCGGAAACTAAAACTGGACTCACAGGAGAGGTTCAAATCATAAAAAGTTAGAGTGTCAGTCCTCTTGTACTTAAGTCGGCATTGTGCTTTTTGAATTAAATTCCGATGCAATTTCTGTGCTTTATCGTCAATAAGAAGGTCCAAGGTATACAGTAAACCTGAAGTGAAGCATCGGAATCTAAAACTAGACTCACAGGAGAGGTTAAAATCGTAGAAAGGCAGAGATTCAGTGCTCTTGTACTTAAGTTGGCATTGTGACTTTTGTATTAAATTCGGATGCAATTTCTGTGTTTCATCGTCAATAAGAAGGTCCAAGTGTTACAGTAAACATGAAGTGAAGCATCGGAATCTAAAACTGGACTCACAGGAGAGGTTCTAAACATAGACAGTAGGAAGAGACAGCTCTCTTGTACTTAAGTCGGCATTGTGCCTTTTGAATTTAATTCCGATGCAATTTCTGTGCTTCATCGTCAATAAGAAGGTCCAAGGTATACAGTAATCCTGAAGTGAAGCATCGGAATCTAAAACTGGACTCACAGGAGAGGTTAAAATCGTAGAAAGGCAGAGTTTCAGTGCTCTTGTACGTAAGTCGGCATTGTGTCTTTTGAATTTAATTACGATGCAATTTCTGTGTTTCATCGTCAATAAGAAGGTCCAAGGGATACAGTAAACCTGACGTGAAGCATCGGAATCTAAAACTGGTCCCACAGGAGAGGTTGAAATCATAGAATGTAAGAAGTGTCAGTCCTCTTGTACTTATGTCAGCATTGTGCCTTTTGTATTTAATTCCGATACAATTTCTGTGTTTCATCGTCAATAAGAAGGTCCAAGGTATACAGTAAACCTGAAGTCAAGCATCGGAATCTAAAACTGGACTCACAGGAGAGCTTCAAATCATAGAAAGTTAGAGTGTTAGTTCTCTTGTTCTTAAGTCGGCATTGCGCCTTTTGTATTAAATTCGGATGCAATTTCTGTGTTTCATCGACAGTAAAATGGTCCAAAGGATACAATAAAAATTGAAGTGAAGCATCAGAATCTAAAAGAGGACTCACAGGAGAGGTTCAAATCATAGAAAGTTAGAGTGTCAGTCCTCTTGTACTTAAGTCGGCATTGTGCCTTTTGAATTTCATTCCGATGCAATTTCTGTGCTGCATCGTCAATAAGAAGGTCCAAGGTATACAGTAAACCTGAGGTCAAGCATCGGAATCTAAAACTGGACTCACATGAGAGGTTCCAATCATAGAAAGTGAGAGCGTCAGTCCTCATGTACTTAAGTCGGCATTGTGCAACTTGAATTTAATTCCGATGCAATTTCTGTGCTTCATCGTCAATAAGAAGGTCCAAGGTATACAGTAAACCTGAAGTGAAGCATCGGAATCTAAAACTGGACTCACAGGAGAGGTTCAAATCATAGAAAGTTGGAGTGTTAGTCCTCTTGTTCTTATGTCGGGATTGTGCTACTTGTATTAAATTCGGATGCAATTTCTGTGTTTCATCGACAATAAGAAGGTGCAAGGGATACAGTAAAAATTGAAGTGAAGCATCGGAATCTAAAACAGGACTCACAGGAGAGGTTCAAATCATAGAAAGTTTGAGTGTCAGTCCCCTTGTACTTAAGTCTGCATTGTGCCATCTGTATTAAATTCCGATGCAATTTCTGTGTTGCATCGTCAATAAGAAAGTCCACGGTATACAGTAAACCTGATGTCATGCATCGGAATCTAAAACTGAACTCACAGGAGAGGTTCAAATCATAGAAAGTTGGAGTGTCAGTCCTCTTGTACATAAGTCGGCATTGTGCAACTTGAATTTAATTCCGATGCAATTTCTGTGCTTCATCGTCAATAAGAAGGTCCAAGGTATAAAGTAAACCTGAAGTCAAGCATCGGAATCTAAAACAGGACACACAGGAGAGGTTCAAATCATAGAAATTTAGAGTGTCAGTCCTCTTGTACTTAAGTCGGCATTTTGCTTTCGTATTAAATTCGGATGCAATTTCTGTGCTTCATCGTCAATAAGAAGGTCCAAGGGATACAGTAAACCTGAAGTGAAGCATCGGAATCTAAAACTGGACTCACAGGAGAGGTTCAAATCATAGAAATTTAGAGTGTCAGTCCTCTTGTACTTCAGTCGGCATTGTGCCTTTTGAATTTAATTCCGATGCAATTTATGTGCTTCATCGTCAATAAGAAGGTCCAAGGTATAAAGTAAACCTGAAGTGAAGCTTCGGAATCTAAAACTGGACTCACAGGAGAGGTTAAAATCGTAGAAAGGCAGAGTTTCAGTACTCTTGTATTTAAGTCGGCATTGTGCCTTTTGTATTAAATTCGGATGCAATTTCTGTGTTTCATCGTCAGTAAGAAGGTCCAAGGGATACAGTAAACCTGAAGTTAAGCATCGGAATCTAAAACTGGAATCACAGGAGAGGTTCTAAACATAGACAGTAGGTAGATTCAGCTCTCTTGTAGTTAGGTCGGCATTGTGCCTTTTGAATTTAATTCCGATGCAATTTCTGTGCTTCATCGTCAATAAGAAGATCCAAGGTATGCAGTAATCCTGAAGTGAAGCATCGGAATCTAAAATTGGACTCACAGGAAAGGTTCAAATCATAGAAAGTTATTGTGTCAGTCCTCTTGTACTTAAGTCGGCATTTTGTCTTTTGTATTAAATTTGGATGCAATTTCTGTGTTTCATCTACAATCAGAAGGTCCAAGGGATACAGTAAGCCTGAAGTGAAGCATCGGAATCTAAAACTGGACTCACAGGAGAGGTTCAAATCATAGAAAGTTAGAGTGTCAGTCCTCTTGTACTTGAGTCGGCATTGTGCTTTTTGAATTTAATTCCGATGCAATTCCTGTGCTTTATCGTCAATAAGAAGGTCCAAGGTAAACAGTAAACCTGAAGTGAAGCATCGGAATCTAAAACTGGGCTCACAGGTGAGGTTCAAATCATACAAAGTTAGAGTGTCAGTCCTCTTGTACTTAAGTCGGCATTATGCCTTTTGAATTTAATTCCGATGCAATTTCTGTGTTTCATCGTTAATAAGAAGGTCCAAGGTATACAGTAAACCTGAAGTGAATCATCGGAATCTAAAACTGGACTCACAGGAGAGGTTCAGATCATAGTAAGATAGAGTGTCAGTCCTCTTGTACTTATGTCGGCATTGTGCCTTCTGAATTAAATTCCGATGCAATTTCTGTACTTCATCATCAATAAGAAGGTCCAAGCTATACAGTAAACCTGAAGTGAAGCATCGGAAACGAAAACTGGACTCACAGGAGAGGTTCAAATCATAGAAAATTAGAGTGTCAGTCTTCTTGTACTTAAGTCGGTATTGTGCCTTTTCAATTTAATTCCAATGCAGTTTCTGTGCTTCATCGTCAATAAGAAAGTCCACGGTATACAGTAAACCTGAAGTGAAGCATCGGATTCTAAAACTGCACTCACAGGACAGGTTCAAATCGTAGAAAGTCAGAGTTTCAGTCCTCTGGTACTTAAGTCGGCATTGTGCCTTTAGTATTAAATTCGGATGCAATTTCTGTGCTTCATCGTCAATAAGAAGGTCCAAGGGATACACTAAACCTGAAGTGAAGCATCAGAATCTAAAACTGGACTCACAGGAGAGGTTCAAATCATAGTAAGTTAGAGTGTCAGTCCTCTTGTACTTAAGTCGGCATTGTGCCTTTTGAATTTAATTCCGATGCAATTTCTGTGCTTCATCGTCAATAAGAAAGTCCAAGGTATACAGTAAACCTTAAGTGAAGCATCGGAATATAAAACTGGACTCACAGGATAGGTTCAAATCGTAGAAAGTTAGAGTTTCAGTCCTCTGGTACTTAAGTCGGCATTGTGCCTTTTGTATTACATTCGGATGAAATTTCTGTGTTTCATCGTCAATAAGAAGGTCCAAGGGATACAGTAAACCTGAAGTGAAGCATCGGAACAAAAAAAAAAGGACTAACAGGAGAGGTTCAAATCATAGAAAGTTAGAGTGTCAGTTCTCTTGTAGTTATGTCGGCATTGTGCCATTTGAATTTAATTCCGATGCAATTTCTGTGTTTCATCGTCAATAAGAAGGTCCAAGGTATACAGTGAACCTGAAGTGAAGCATCGGAATCTAAAATTGAACTCACAGGAGAGGTTCAAATCATAGAAAGTTAGAGTGTCTGTCCTCTTGTACATAAGTCGGCATTGTGCCTTTTGAATTTAATTACGATGCAATTTCTGTGTTTCATCGTCAATAAGAAGGTCCAAGGGATACAGTAAACCTGAAGTTAAGCATCGGAATCTAAAACTGGAATCACAGGAGAGGTTCTAAACATAGACAGTAGGTAGATTCAGCTCTCTTGTAGTTAGGTCGGCATTGTGCCTTTTGAATTTAATTCCGATACAATTTCTGTGCTTCATCGTCAATAAGAAGATCCAAGGTATGCAGTAATCCTGAAGTGAAGCATCGGAATCTAAAATTGGACTCACAGGAAAGGTTCAAATCATAGAAAGTTATTGTGTCAGTCCTCTTGTACTTAAGTCGGCATTTTGTCTTTTGTATTAAATTTGGATGCAATTTCTGTGTTTCATCTACAATCAGAAGGTCCAAGGGATACAGTAAGCCTGAAGTGAAGCATCGGAATCTAAAACTGGACTCACAGGAGAGGTTCAAATCATAGAAAGTTAGAGTGTCAGTCCTCTTGTACTTGAGTCGGCATTGTGCTTTTTGAATTTAATTCCGATGCAATTCCTGTGCTTTATCGTCAATAAGAAGGTCCAAGGTAAACAGTAAACCTGAAGTGAAGCATCGGAATCTAAAACTGGGCTCACAGGTGAGGTTCAAATCATACAAAGTTAGAGTGTCAGTCCTCTTGTACTTAAGTCGGCATTATGCCTTTTGAATTTAATTCCGATGCAATTTCTGTGTTTCATCGTTAATAAGAAGGTCCAAGGTATACAGTAAACCTGAAGTGAATCATCGGAATCTAAAACTGGACTCACAGGAGAGGTTCAGATCATAGTAAGATAGAGTGTCAGTCCTCTTGTACTTATGTCGGCATTGTGCCTTCTGAATTAAATTCCGATGCAATTTCTGTACTTCATCATCAATAAGAAGGTCCAAGCTATACAGTAAACCTGAAGTGAAGCATCAGAAACGAAAACTGGACTCACAGGAGAGGTTCAAATCATAGAAAATTAGAGTGTCAGTCTTCTTGTACTTAAGTCGGTATTGTGCCTTTTCAATTTAATTCCAATGCAGTTTCTGTGCTTCATCGTCAATAAGAAAGTCCACGGTATACAGTAAACCTGAAGTGAAGCATCGGATTCTAAAACTGCACTCACAGGACAGGTTCAAATCGTAGAAAGTCAGAGTTTCAGTCCTCTGGTACTTAAGTCGGCATTGTGCCTGTAGTATTAAATTCGGATGCAATTTCTGTGCTTCATCGTCAATAAGAAGGTCCAAGGGATACACTAAACCTGAAGTGAAGCATCAGAATCTAAAACTGGACTCACAGGAGAGGTTCAAATCATAGTAAGTTAGAGTGTCAGTCCTCTTGTACTTAAGTCGGCATTGTGCCTTTTGAATTTAATTCCGATGCAATTTCTGTGCTTCATCGTCAATAAGAAAGTCCAAGGTATACAGTAAACCTTAAGTGAAGCATCGGAATATAAAACTGGACTCACAGGATAGGTTCAAATCGTAGAAAGTTAGAGTTTCAGTCCTCTGGTACTTAAGTCGGCATTGTGCCTTTTGTATTACATTCGGATGAAATTTCTGTGTTTCATCGTCAATAAGAAGGTCCAAGGGATACAGTAAACCTGAAGTGAAGCATCGGAACAAAAAAAAAAGGACTCACAGGAGAGGTTCAAATCATAGAAAGTTAGAGTGTCAGTTCTCTTGTAGTTATGTCGGCATTGTGCCATTTGAATTTAATTCCGATGCAATTTCTGTGTTTCATCGTCAATAAGAAGGTCCAAGGTATACAGTGAACCTGAAGTGAAGCATCGGAATCTAAAATTGGACTCACAGGAGAGGTTCAAATCATAGAAAGTTAGAGTGTCTGTCCTCTTGTACATAAGTCGGCATTGTGCCTTTTGAATTTAATTACGATGCAATTTCTGTGTTTCATCGTCAATAAGAAGGTCCAAGGGATACAGTAAACCTGAAGTGAAGTATCGGAATCTAAAACTGGACTCACAGGAGAGGATCTAAATATAGACAGTAAGAAGAGTTAGTCCTCTTGTACTTAAGTCGGCATTGTGCGTTTTGTATTGTATTCGGATGCTTTTTCTGTGTTTCATCGTCAATAAGAAGGTCCAAGGGATACAGTAAACCTGACGTGAAGCATCGGAATCTAAAACCGGTCTCACAGGAGAAGTTCAAATCATAGAATGTAAGAAGTGTCAGTCCTCTTGTACTTAAGTCAGCATTGTGCTTTTTGTATTTAATTCCGATACAATTTCTGTGTTTCATTGGCAATAAGAGGGTCCAAGGGTTACAGTAAACATGTTGTGAAGCATCGGAATCTAAAACTGGACTCACAGGAGAGGTTCTAAACATAGACAGTAGGAAGAGTCAGCTCTTTTGTACTTAAGTCGGCATTGTGCCTTTTGTATCAAATTCATATGAAATTTCTGTGTTTCATCGTCAATAAGAAGGTCCTAGGGATACAGTAAACCTGAAGTGAAGCATCGGAATCTAAAACTGGACTCACAGGAGAGGTTCAAATCATAGAAATTTAGAGTGTCAGTCCTCTTGTACTTCAGTCGGCATTGTGCCTTTTGAATTTAATTCCGATGCAATTTATGTGCTTCATCGTCAATAAGAAGGTCCAAGGTATAAAGTAAACCTGAAGGGAAGCTTCGGAATCTAAAACTGGACTCACAGGAGAGGTTAAAATCGTAGAAAGGCAGAGCTTCAGTACTCTTGTACTTAAGTCGGCATTGTGCCTTTTGTATTAAATTCGGATGCAATTTCTGTGTTTCATCGTCAGTAAGAAGGTCCAAGGGATACAGTAAACCTGAAGTTAAGCATCGGAATCTAAAACTGGACTCACAGGAGAGGTTCTAAACATAGACAGTAGGTAGATTCAGCTCTCATGTAGTTAGGTCGGCATTGTGCCTTTTGAATTTAATTCCGATGCAATTTCTGTGCTTCATCGTCAATAAGAAGATCCAAGGTATGCAGTAATCCTGAAGTGAAGCATCGGAATCTAAAATTGGACTCACAGGAAAGGTTCAAATCATAGAAAGTTAGAGTGTCAGTCCTCTTGTACTTATGTCGGCATTTTGTCTTTTGTATTAAATTTGGATGCAATTTCTGTGTTTCATCAACAATCAGAAGGTCCAAGGGATACAGTAAGCCTGAAGTGAAGCATCGGAATCTAAAACTGGACTCACAGGAGAGGTTCAAATCATAGAAAGTTAGAGCGTCAGTCCTCTTGTACTTGAGTCGGCATTGTGCTTTTTGAATTTAATTCCAATGCAGTTCCTGTGCTTTATCGTCAATAAGAAGGTCCAAGGTAAACAGTAAACCTGAAGTGAAGCATCGGAATCTAAAACTGGGCTCACAGGTGAGGTTCAAATCATAGAAAGTTAGAGTGTCAGTCCTCTTGTACTTAAGTCGGCATTATGCCTTTTGAATTTAATTCCGGTGCAATTTCTGTGTTTCATCGTTAATAAGAAGGTCCAAGGTATACAGTAAACCTGAAGTGAAGCTTCGGAAACGAAAACTGGACTCACAGGAGAGGTTCAAATCATAGAAAATTAGAGTGTCAGTCTTCTTGTACTTAAGTCGGTATTGTGCCTTTTGAATTTAATTCCAATGCAGTTTCTGTGCTTCATCGTCAATAAGAAAGTCCACGGTATACACTAAACCTGAAGTGAAGCATCGGAATCTAAAACTGCACTCACAGGACAGCTTCAAATCGTAGAAAGTCAGAGTTTCAGTCCTCTGGTACTTAAGTCGGCATTGTGCCTTTAGTATTAAATTCGGATGCAATTTCTGTGCTTCATCGTCAATAAGAAGGTCCAAGGGATACACTAAACCTGAAGTGAAGCATCAGAATCTAAAACTGGACTCACAGGAGAGGTTCAAATCATAGTAAGTTAGAGTGTCAGTCCTCTTGTACTTAAGTCGGCATTGTGCCTTTTGAATTTAATTCCGATGCAATTTCTGTGCTTCATCGTCAATAAGAAAGTCCAAGGTATACAGTAAACCTTAAGTGAAGCATCGGAATATAAAACTGGACTCACAGGATAGGTTCAAATCGTAGAAAGTTAGAGTTTCAGTCCTCTGGTACTTAAGTCGGCATTGTGCCTTTTGTATTAAATTCGGATGAAATTTCTGTGTTTCATCGTCAATAAGAAGGTCCAAGGGATACAGTAAACCTGAAGTGAAGCATCGGAACATAAAAAAAGGACTCACAGGAGAGGTTCAAATCATAGAAAGTTAGAGTGTCAGTTCTCTTGTTGTTATGTCGGCATTGTGCCATTTGAATTTAATTCCGATGCAATTTCTGTGTTTCATCGTCAATAAGAAGGTCCAAGGTATACAGTGAACCTGAAGTGAAGCATCGGAATCTAAAACTGGACTCACAGGAGAGGTTCAAATCATAGAAAGTTAGAGTGTCTGTCCTCTTGTACATAAGTCGGCATAGTGCCTTTTGAATTTAATTACGATGCAATTTCTGTGTTTCATCGTCAATAAGAAGGTCCAAGGGATACAGTAAACCTGAAGTGAAGCATCGGAATCTAAAACTGGACTCACAGGAGAGGATCTAAATATAGACAGTAAGAAGAGTTAGGCCTCTTGTACTTAAGTCGGCATTGTGCGTTTTGTATTGTATTCGGATGCTTTTTCTGTGTTTCATCGTCAATCAGAAGGTCCAAGGCATACAGTAAACCTGACGTGAAGCATCAGAATATAAAACCGGTCTCACAGGAGAAGTTCAAATCATAGAATGTAAGAAGTGTCAGTCCTCTTGTACTTAAGTCAGCATTGTGCTTTTTGTATTTAATTCCGATACAATTTCTGTGTTTCATTGGCAATAAGAGGGTCCAAGGGTTACACTAAACATGTTGTGAAGCATCGGAATCTAAAACTGGACTCACAGGAGAGGTTCTAAACATAGACAGTTGGAAGAGTCAGCTCTTTTGTACTTAAGTCGGCATTGTGCCTTTTGTATCAAATTCATATGAAATTTCTGTGTTTCATCGTCAATAAGAAGGTCCTAGGGATACAGTAAACCTGAAGTGAAGCTTCGGAATCTAAAACTGGACTCACAGGAGAAGTTCATATCATAGAAAGTTAGAGTGTGAGTCCTCTTGTACTTAAGTCGGCATTGTGCCTTTCGAATTTAATTCTGATGCAAATTCTTTGCTTCATCGTCAATAAGAAGGTCCAAGGTATACAGTAAACCTGAAGTGAAACATCGGAAACTAAAACTGGACTCACAGGAGAGGTTCAAATCATAGAAAGTTAGAGTGTCAGTCCTCTTGTACTTAAGTCGGCATTGTGCTTTTGAATTTAATTCCGATGCAATTTCTGTGTTTCATCGTCAATAAGAAGGTCCAAGGTATACAGTGAACCTGAAGTGAAGCATCGGAATCTAAAACTGGACTCACAGGAGAGGTTCAAATCATAGAAATTTAGAGTGTCAGTCCTCTTGTACTTAATTCAGCATTGTGCCTTTTGTATTTAATTCCGATACAATTTCTGTGTTTCATTGTCAATAAGAAGGTCCAATGGTTACAGTAAACATGTTGTGAAGCATCGGAATCTAAAACTGGACTCACAGGAGAGGTTCTAATCATAGACAGTAGGAAGAATCAACTCTCTTGTACTTAAGTCGGCATTGTGCCTTTTGTATCAAATTCGGATGCAATTTCTGTGTTGTATCGTCAATAAGGAGGTCCAAGGGATACAGTAAACCTGAAGTGATGCATCGGAATCTAAAACCGGTCTCACAGGAGAGGTTCAAATCATAGAATGTAAGAAGTGTCAGTCCTCTTGTACTTAAGTCGGTATTGTGCCTTTTGTATTTAATTCCGATTGAATTTCTGTGTTTCATCGACAATAAGAAGAACCAAGGGATACAGTAATCTTGAAGTGAAGCATCGGAATCTGACACTGGACTCACAGGAGAGGTTCAAATCATAGAAAGTTAGAGTGTCAGTCCTCTTGTACTTAAGTCGGTATTGTGCCTTTTGAATTTAATTCCGATGCAATTTCTGTGTTTCATCGTCAATAAGAAGGTCCAAGGTATACAGTGAACCTGAAGTGAAGCATCGGAATCTGAAACCGGTGTCACAGGAGAAGTTCAAATCATAGAATGTAAGAAGTGTCAGTCCTCTTGTACTTAAGTCAGCATTGTGCTTTTTGTATTTAATTCCGATACAATTTCTGTGTTTCATTGGCAATAAGAGGGTCCAAGGGTTACAGTAAACACGTTGTGAAGAATCGGAATCTAAAACTGGACTCACAGGAGAGGTTCTAAACATAGACAGTAGGAAGAGTCAGCTCTTTTGTACTTAAGTCGGCATTGTGCCTTTTGTATCAAATTCATATGAAATTTCTGTGTTTCATCGTCAATAAGAAGGTCCTAGGGATACAGTAAACCTGAAGTGAAGCATCGGAATCTAAAACTGGACTCACAGGAGAAGTTCATATCATAGAAAGTTAGAGTGTGAGTCCTCTTGTACTTAAGTCGGCATTGTGCCTTTCGAATTTAATTCTGATGCAAATTCTTTGCTTCATCGTCAATAAGAAGGTCCAAGGTATACAGTAAACCTGAAGTGAAGCATCGGAATCTAAAACCGGTCTCACAGGAGAGGTTCAAATCATAGAATGTAAGAAGTGTCAGTCCTCTTGTACTTAAGTCGGTATTGTGCCTTTTGTATTTAATTCCGATTGAATTTCTGTGTTTCATTGACAATAAGAAGATCCAAGGGATACAGTAATCTTGAAGTGAAGCATCGGAATCTGAAACTGGACTCACAGGAGAGGTTCAAATCATAGAAAGTTAGAGTGTCAGTCCTCTTGTACTTAAGTCGGTATTGTGGCTTTTGAATTTAATTCCGATGCAATTTCTGTGCTTCATCGTCAATAAGAAGGTCCGAGGTATACAGTAAACCTGAAGTGAAGCATCGGAATCTAAAACTGGACTCACAGGAGAGGTTCAAATCATAGAAAGTTAGAGTGTCAGTCCTCTTGTACTTAATTCTGCATTATGCCCTTTGAATTTAATTCCGATGTAATATCTGTGTTTCATCGTCAATAAGAAGGTCCAAGGTATACAGTAAACCTGAAGTGAAGCATCGGAATCTGAAACTGGACTCACAGGAGAGGTTCAAATCATAGAAAGTTAATGTGTCAGTCCTCTTGTGGTTAAGTCGGCATTGTGCCTTTTTAATTTAATTCCGATGCAATTTATGTGCTTCGTCGTCAATAAGAAGGTCCAAGGTATACAGTAAACCTGAAGTGAAGCATCGGAATCTAAAAGTGGACTCACAGGAGAGGTTCAAATCCATAGAAATTTAGAGTGTCAGTCCTCTTGTACCTAAGTCGGAATTGTCGCCTTTGAATTTAATTTCGATGCAATTTCTGTGCTTCATCGTCAAAAAGAAGGTCCAAGGTATACAGTAAACCTGAAGTGAAGCATCGGAAACTAAAAATGGAGTCACAGGAGAGGTTCAAATCATAGAAAGTTAGAGTGTCAGTCCTCTTGTACTTAGGTCCGCATTGTGCATTTTGAATTTAATTCCGGTGCAATTTCTGTGCTTCATCGTCAATAAGAAAGTCCAAGGTATACAGTAAACCTGAAGAGAAGCATCGGAACCAAAACTGGACTCACAGGATAGGTTCCAATCGTAGAAACTCCGAGTTTCAGTCCTCTGGTACTTAAGTCGGCATTGTGCCTTTTGTATTAAATTCGGATGCAATTTCTGTGTTTCATCGTCAATAAGAAGATCCAAGGGATACAGTAAACCTTAAATGAAGCATCGGAATGTAAATCTGGACTCACAGGAGAGGTTCAAATCAAAGAAAGTTAGAGTGTCAGTCCTCTTGGACGGAAGTCGGCATTGTGCATTTTCAATTCAATTCCGAAAAAATTTCTGTGCTTTATCGTCAATAAGAAGGTCCAAGGTATACAGTAATCCTGAAGTGAAGCATCGGAATCTAAAACTGGACTCACAGGAGAGGTTCAAATCATAGAAAGTTAGAGTGTCAGTCCTCTTGTTCTTATGTCGGCATTCTCCCTTTTGAATTAAATTCGGATGCAATTTCTGTGTTTCATCGACAATAAGAACGTCCAAGGGATACAGTAAACCTGAAGTGAAGCATCGGAATCTTAAACTGGACTCACAGGAGAGGTTCAAATCATAGAAAGTTAGAGTGTCAGACCTCTTGTACTTAAGTCGGCATTGTGCCTTTTGAATTTAATTCCGATGCAATTTCAGTGCTTCATCATCAATAAGAAGGTCCAAGGTATACAGTAAACCTGAAGTCAAGGATCGGAATCTAAAACTGGACTCACAGGAGAGGTTCAAATCATAGAAAGTTAGAGTGTTAGTCCTCTTGTACTTACGTCTGCATTGTGCCTTTTGTATTAAATTCGGATGCAATATCTGTGCTTCATCGTCAATAAGAAGGTCCAAGGGATACAGTTTACCTGAAGTGAAGAATCGGAATCTAAAACTGGACTCACCGGAGAGGTTCAAATCATACAAAGTTAGAGTGTCAGTTCTCTTGTACTTAAGTCGGCATTGTGCCTTTGAATTTAATTCCGATGCAATTTCTGTGCTTCATCGTCAATAAGAAGGTCCAAGGTGTACAGTAAACCTGAAGTGAAGCATCGGAATCTAAAACTGGACTCACAGGAGAGGTTAAAATCGTAGAAAGGCAGAGTTTCAGTGCTCTTGTACTTAAGTCGGCATTGTGACTTTTGTATTAAATTCGGATGCAATTTCTGTGTTTCATCGTCAATAAGAAGGTCCAAGTGTTACAGTAAACATGAAGAGAAGCATCGGAATCTAAAACTGGACTCACAGGAGAGGTTCTAAACATAGACAGTAGGAAGAGACAACTCTCTTGTACTTAAGTCGGCATTGTGCCTTTTGTATTAAATTCGGATTAATTTTCTGTCTTTCCTCGTCAATAAGAAGGTCCAAGGGATACAGTAAACCTGAAGTGAAGCATCAGAACCTAAAACACTACTCACAGGAGAGGATCAAATCATAGAAAGTTAGAGTGTAAGTCCTCTCGTACTTATGTCGGCATTGTGCCATTTGAATTTAATTCCGATGCAATTTCTGTGTTTCATCGTCAATAAGAAGGTCCAAGGTATACAGCAAACCTGAAGTGAAGCATCGGAATCTAAAACTGGACTCACAGGAGAGTTTCAAATCATAGAAAGTTAGAGTGTCTGTCCTCTTGTACATAAGTCGGCATTGTGTCTTTTGAATTCAATTACGATGCAATTTCTGTGTTTCATCGTCATTAAGAAGGTCCAAGGAATACAGTAAACCTGAAGCGAAGAATCGGAATCTAAAACTGGACTCACAGGAGAGGATCTAAACATAGACAGTAAGAAGAGTCAGTCCTCTTGTGCTTAAGTCGGCATTGTGCGGTTTGTATTGAATTCGAATGCATTTTCTGTGTTTCATCGTCACTAAGAAGGTCCAAGGGATACAGTAAACCTGACGTGAAGCATCGGAATCTAAAACCGGTCTCACAGGAGAGGTTCAAATCATAGAATGTAGGAAGTGTCAGTCCTCTTGTACTTAAGTCAGCATGGTGCCTTTTGTATTTAATTCCGATACAATTTCTGTGTTTCATCGTCAATAAGAAGATCCAAGGCATATAGTAAACCTGAAGTGAAGCATCGGAATCTTAAACTGGACTCACAGGAGAGATTCAAATCATAGAAAGTTAGAATGTCAGTCCTCTTGTACTTAAGTCGGCATTGTGCCTTTTCCATTCAATTCCGATGCAATTTCTGTGTTTCATCGTCAACAAGAAGGTCCAAGGTATACAGTAAACCTGAAGTGAAGCATCAGAAACTAAAACTGGACTCACAGGAGAGGTTCAAATCATAGAAAGTTAGAGTGTTAGTCCTCTTGTTCTTAAGTCGGCATTGTGCCTTTTTTATTAAATTCGGATGCAATTTCTGTGTTTCATCGACAATAAGAAGGTCCAAGGGATACAGTAAAAATTGAAGTGAAGCATCGGAATCTAAAACAGGAATCACAGGAGATGTTCAAATCATAGAAAGTTAGAGTGTCAGTCCTCTTGTACTTAAGTTGGCATTGTGCCTTTTGAATTTCAATCCGATGCAATATCTGTGCTGCAACGTCAATAAGATGGTCCAAGGTATACAGTAAACCTGACGTCAAGCATCGGAATCTAAAACTGGACTCACAGGAGGGGTTCAAATCATAGAAAGTTAGAGTGTCAGTCTTCTTGTACTTAAGTCGGCATTGTGCAACTTGAATTTAATTCCGATGCAATTTCTGTGCATCATCGTCAATAAGAAGGTCCAAGGTATACAGTAAACCTGAAGTCAAGCATCGGAATCTAAAACTGGACTCACAGGATAGGTTCTAAACATAGACAGTTGGAAGAGTCAGCTCTTTTGTACTTAAGTCGGCATTGTGCCTTTTGTATCAAATTCATATGAAATTTCTGTGTTTCATCGTCAATAAGAAGGTCCTAGGGATACAGTAAACCTGAAGTGAAGCTTCGGAATCTAAAACTGGACTCACAGGAGAAGTTCATATCATAGAAAGTTAGAGTGTGAGTCCTCTTGTACTTAAGTCGGCATTGTGCCTTTCGAATTTAATTCTGATGCAAATTCTTTGCTTCATCGTCAATAAGAAGGTCCAAGGTATACAGTAAACCTGAAGTGAAACATCGGAAACTAAAACTGGACTCACAGGAGAGGTTCAAATCATAGAAAGTTAGAGTGTCAGTCCTCTTGTACTTAAGTCGGCATTGTGCTTTTGAATTTAATTCCGATGCAATTTCTGTGTTTCATCGTCAATAAGAAGGTCCAAGGTATACAGTGAACCTGAAGTGAAGCATCGGAATCTAAAACTGGACTCACAGGAGAGGTTCAAATCATAGAAATTTAGAGTGTCAGTCCTCTTGTACTTAATTCAGCATTGTGCCTTTTGTATTTAATTCCGATACAATTTCTGTGTTTCATTGTCAATAAGAAGGTCCAATGGTTACAGTAAACATGTTGTGAAGCATCGGAATCTAAAACTGGACTCACAGGAGAGGTTCTAATCATAGACAATAGGAAGAATCAACTCTCTTGTACTTAAGTCGGCATTGTGCCTTTTGTATCAAATTCGGATGCAATTTCTGTGTTGTATCGTCAATAAGGAGGTCCAAGGGATACAGTAAACCTGAAGTGATGCATCGGAATCTAAAACCGGTCTCACAGGAGAGGTTCAAATCATAGAATGTAAGAAGTGTCAGTCCTCTTGTACTTAAGTCGGTATTGTGCCTTTTGTATTTAATTCCGATTGAATTTCTGTGTTTCATCGACAATAAGAAGAACCAAGGGATACAGTAATCTTGAAGTGAAGCATCGGAATCTGACACTGGACTCACAGGAGAGGTTCAAATCATAGAAAGTTAGAGTGTCAGTCCTCTTGTACTTAAGTCGGTATTGTGCCTTTTGAATTTAATTCCGATGCAATTTCTGTGTTTCATCGTCAATAAGAAGGTCCAAGGTATACAGTGAACCTGAAGTGAAGCATCGGAATCTGAAACCGGTGTCACAGGAGAAGTTCAAATCATAGAATGTAAGAAGTGTCAGTCCTCTTGTACTTAAGTCAGCATTGTGCTTTTTGTATTTAATTCCGATGCAATTTCTGTGTTTCATTGGCAATAAGAGGGTCCAAGGGTTACAGTAAACACGTTGTGAAGAATCGGAATCTAAAACTGGACTCACAGGAGAGGTTCTAAACATAGACAGTAGGAAGAGTCAGCTCTTTTGTACTTAAGTCGGCATTGTGCCTTTTGTATCAAATTCATATGAAATTTCTGTGTTTCATCGTCAATAAGAAGGTCCTAGGGATACAGTAAACCTGAAGTGAAGCATCGGAATCTAAAACTGGACTCACAGGAGAAGTTCATATCATAGAAAGTTAGAGTGTGAGTCCTCTTGTACTTAAGTCGGCATTGTGCCTTTCGAATTTAATTCTGATGCAAATTCTTTGCTTCATCGTCAATAAGAAGGTCCAAGGTATACAGTAAACCTGAAGTGAAGCATCGGAATCTAAAACCGGTCTCACAGGAGAGGTTCAAATCATAGAATGTAAGAAGTGTCAGTCCTCTTGTACTTAAGTCGGTATTGTGCCTTTTGTATTTAATTCCGATTGAATTTCTGTGTTTCATCGACAATAAGAAGATCCAAGGGATACAGTAATCTTGAAGTGAAGCATCGGAATCTGAAACTGGACTCACAGGAGAGGTTCAAATCATAGAAAGTTAGAGTGTCAGTCCTCTTGTACTTAAGTCGGTATTGTGGCTTTTGAATTTAATTCCGATGCAATTTCTGTGCTTCATCGTCAATAAGAAGGTCCGAGGTATACAGTAAACCTGAAGTGAAGCATCGGAATCTAAAACTGGACTCACAGGAGAGGTTCAAATCATAGAAAGTTAGAGTGTCAGTCCTCTTGTACTTAATTCTGCATTATGCCCTTTGAATTTAATTCCGATGTAATATCTGTGTTTCATCGTCAATAAGAAGGTCCAAGGTATACAGTAAACCTGAAGTGAAGCATCGGAATCTGAAACTGGACTCACAGGAGAGGTTCAAATCATAGAAAGTTAATGTGTCAGTCCTCTTGTGGTTAAGTCGGCATTGTGCCTTTTTAATTTAATTCCGATGCAATTTATGTGCTTCGTCGTCAATAAGAAGGTCAAAGGTATACAGTAAACCTGAAGTGAAGCATCGGAATCTAAAAGTGGACTCACAGGAGAGGTTCAAATCCATAGAAATTTAGAGTGTCAGTCCTCTTGTACCTAAGTCGGAATTGTCGCCTTTGAATTTAATTTCGATGCAATTTCTGTGCTTCATCGTCAAAAAGAAGGTCCAAGGTATACAGTAAACCTGAAGTGAAGCATCGGAAACTAAAAATGGAGTCACAGGAGAGGTTCAAATCATAGAAAGTTAGAGTGTCAGTCCTCTTGTACTTAGGTCCGCATTGTGCATTTTGAATTTAATTCCGGTGCAATTTCTGTGCTTCATCGTCAATAAGAAAGTCCAAGGTATACAGTAAACCTGAAGAGAAGCATCGGAACCAAAACTGGACTCACAGGATAGGTTCCAATCGTAGAAACTCCGAGTTTCAGTCCTCTGGTACTTAAGTCGGCATTGTGCCTTTTGTATTAAATTCGGATGCAATTTCTGTGTTTCATCGTCAATAAGAAGATCCAAGGGATACAGTAAACCTTAAATGAAGCATCGGAATGTAAATCTGGACTCACAGGAGAGGTTGAAATCAAAGAAAGTTAGAGTGTCAGTCCTCTTGGACGTAAGTCGGCATTGTGCATTTTCAATTCAATTCCGAAAAAATTTCTGTGCTTTATCGTCAATAAGAAGGTCCAAGGTATACAGTAATCCTGAAGTGAAGCATCGGAATCTAAAACTGGACTCACAGGAGAGGTTCAAATCATAGAAAGTTAGAGTGTCAGTCCTCTTGTTCTTATGTCGGCATTCTCCCTTTTGAATTAAATTCGGATGCAATTTCTGTGTTTCATCGACAATAAGAACGTCCAAGGGATACAGTAAACCTGAAGTGAAGCATCGGAATCTTAAACTGGACTCACAGGAGAGGTTCAAATCATAGAAAGTTAGAGTGTCAGACCTCTTGTACTTAAGTGGGCATTGTGCCTTTTGAATTTAATTCCGATGCAATTTCAGTGCTTCATCATCAATAAGAAGGTCCAAGGTATACAGTAAACCTGAAGTCAAGGATCGGAATCTAAAACTGGACTCACAGGAGAGGTTCAAATCATAGAAAGTTAGAGTGTTAGTCCTCTTGTACTTACGTCTGCATTGTGCCTTTTGTATTAAATTCGGATGCAATATCTGTGCTTCATCGTCAATAAGAAGGTCCAAGGGATACAGTTTACCTGAAGTGAAGAATCGGAATCTAAAACTGGACTCACCGGAGAGGTTCAAATCATACAAAGTTAGAGTGTCAGTTCTCTTGTACTTAAGTCGGCATTGTGCCTTTGAATTTAATTCCGATGCAATTTCTGTGCTTCATCGTCAATAAGAAGGTCCAAGGTGTACAGTAAACCTGAAGTGAAGCATCGGAATCTAAAACTGGACTCACAGGAGAGGTTAAAATCGTAGAAAGGCAGAGTTTCAGTGCTCTTGTACTTAAGTCGGCATTGTGACTTTTGTATTAAATTCGGATGCAATTTCTGTGTTTCATCGTCAATAAGAAGGTCCAAGTGTTACAGTAAACATGAAGAGAAGCATCGGAATCTAAAACTGGACTCACAGGAGAGGTTCTAAACATAGACAGTAGGAAGAGACAGCTCTCTTGTACTTAAGTCGGCATTGTGCCTTTTGTATTAAATTCGGATTAATTTTCTGTCTTTCCTCGTCAATAAGAAGGTCCAAGGGATACAGTAAAGCTGAAGTGAAGCATCAGAACCTAAAACACTACTCACAGGAGAGGATCAAATCATAGAAAGTTAGAGTGTAAGTCCTCTCGTACTTATGTCAGCATTGTGCCATTTGAATTTAATTCCGATGCAATTTCTGTGTTTCATCGTCAATAAGAAGGTCCAAGGTATACAGCAAACCTGAAGTGAAGCATCGGAATCTAAAACTGGACTCACAGGAGAGTTTCAAATCATAGAAAGTTAGAGTGTCTGTCCTCTTGTACATAAGTCGGCATTGTGTCTTTTGAATTTAATTACGATGCAATTTCTGTGTTTCATCGTCATTAAGAAGGTCCAAGGAATACAGTAAACCTGAAGCGAAGAATCGGAATCTAAAACTGGACTCACAGGAGAGGATCTAAACATAGACAGTAAGAAGAGTCAGTCCTCTTGTGCTTAAGTCGGCATTGTGCGGTTTGTATTGAATTCGAATGCATTTTCTGTGTTTCATCGTCACTAAGAAGGTCCAAGGGATACAGTAAACCTGACGTGAAGCATCGGAATCTAAAACCGGTCTCACAGGAGAGGTTCAAATCATAGAATGTAGGAAGTGTCAGTCCTCTTGTACTTAAGTCAGCATGGTGCCTTTTGTATTTAATTCCGATACAATTTCTGTGTTTCATCGTCAATAAGAAGATCCAAGGCATATAGTAAACCTGAAGTGAAGCATCGGAATCTTAAACTGGACTCACAGGAGAGATTCAAATCATAGAAAGTTAGAATGTCAGTCCTCTTGTACTTAAGTCGGCATTGTGCCTTTTCAATTCAATTCCGATGCAATTTCTGTGTTTCATCGTCAACAAGAAGGTCCAAGGTATACAGTAAACCTGAAGTGAAGCATCAGAAACTAAAACTGGACTCACAGGAGAGGTTCAAATCATAGAAAGTTAGAGTGTTAGTCCTCTTGTTCTTAAGTCGGCATTGTGCCTTTTTTATTAAATTCGGATGCAATTTCTGTGTTTCATCGACAATAAGAAGGTCCAAGGGATACAGTAAAAATTGAAGTGAAGCATCGGAATCTAAAACAGGAATCACAGGAGATGTTCAAATCATAGAAAGTTAGAGTGTCAGTCCTCTTGTACTTAAGTTGGCATTGTGCCTTTTGAATTTCAATCCGATGCAATATCTGTGCTGCAACGTCAATAAGATGGTCCAAGGTATACAGTAAACCTGACGTCAAGCATCGGAATCTAAAACTGGACTCACAGGAGGGGTTCAAATCATAGAAAGTTAGAGTGTCAGTCTTCTTGTACTTAAGTCGGCATTGTGCAACTTGAATTTAATTCCGATGCAATTTCTGTGCATCATCGTCAATAAGAAGGTCCAAGGTATACAGTAAACCTGAAGTCAAGCATCGGAATCTAAAACTGGACTCACAGGATAGGTTCATATCATAGAAAGTTAGAGTGTCAGTCCTCTTGTACTTAAGTCGGCATTTTGCGTTTTCAATTCAATTCCGCTGCAATTTCTGTGTTTCATCGTCAACAAGAAGGTCCAAGGGATACAGTAAACCTGAAGTGAAGCATCGGAATCTAAAACTGGACTCACAGGAGTGGTTCAAATCATAGAAAATTAGAGTATCAGTCCTCTTGTACTTAAGTCGGCATTGTGCCATTTGAATTTATTTCCGATGCATTTTATGTGCTTTATAGTCAATGAGAACGTCCAAGGTATACAGTAAACCTGAAGTGAAGCATCGGAATCTAAAACTGGACTCACAGGAGAAGTTCATATCATAGAAAGTTAGAGTGTGAGTCCACTTGTACTTAAGTCGGCATTGTACTTTTCGAATATAATTCTGATGCAAATTCTTTGCTTCATCGTCAATAAGAAGGTCCAAGGTATACAGTACACCTGAAGTGAAGCATCGGAAACTAAAACTGGACTCACAGGAGAGGTTCAAATCATAGAAAGTTAGAGTGTCAGTCCTCTTGTACTTAAGTCGGCATTGTGCCTTTTGAATTTAATTCCGATGCAATTTCTGTTTTTCATCGTCAATAAGAAGGTCCAAGGTATACAGTGAATCTAAGTGAAGCATCGGAATCTAAAACTGGACTCACAGGAGAGGTACAAATCATAGAAAGTTAGAGTGTCAGTCCTCTTGTACTTAAGTCAGCATTGTGCCTTTTGTATTTGATTCCGATACAATTTCTGTGTTTCATTGTCAATAAGAAGGTCCAAGGGTTACAGTAAACATGTTGTGAAGCATAGGAATCTAAAACTGGACTCACAGGAGAGGTTCTAAACATAGACAGTAGGAAGAGTCAGCTCTCTTGTACTTGAGTCGGCATTGTGCCTTTTGTATCAAATTCATATGAAATTTCTGTGTTTCATCGTCAATAAGAAGGTCCTAGCGATACAGTAAACCTGAAGTGAAGCATCGGAATCTAAAACCGGTCTCACAGGAGAGGTTCAAATCATGGAATGTAAGAAGTGTCAGTCCTCTTGTACTTAAGTCGGTATTGTGCCTTTTGTATTTAATTCCGATTGAATTTCTGTGTTTCGTCGTCAATAAGAAGGTCCAAGGGATACAGTAATCTTGAAGTGAAGCATCGGAATATGAAACTGGACTCACAGGAGAGGTTCAAATCATAGAAAGTTAGAGTGTCAGTCCTCTTGTACTTAAGTCGGCATTGTGCCTTTTGAGTTTCATTCCGATGTAATTTCTGTGCTCCATCGTCAATAAGAAGGTCCAAAGTATACAGTAAACATGAAGTGAAGCATCGGAATCTAAAACTGGACTCACAGGAGAGGTTCAAATCATAGAAAGTTAGAGTGTCAGACCTCTTGTACTTAATTCAGCATTATGCCCTTTGAATTTAATTCCGATGTAATATCTGTGTTTCAACGTCAATAAGAAGGTCCAAGGTATACAGTAAACCTGAAGTGAAGCATCGGAATCTAAAACTGGACTCACAGGAGAGGTTCAAATCTTAGAAAGTTAATGTGTCAGTCCTCTTGTGGTTAAGTCGGCATTGTGCCTTTTTAATTTAATTCCGATGCAATTTATGTGCTTCATCGTCAATAAGAAGGTCCAAGGTATATAGTAAACCTGAAGTGAAGCATCGGAATGTAAAAGTGGACTCACAGGAGACGTTCAAATCATAGAAATTTTGAGTGTCAGTCCTCTTGTACCTAAGTCGGAATTGTCCCCTTTGAATTTAATTTCGATGCAATTTCTGTGCTTCATCGTCAAAAAGAAGGTCCAAGGTATACAGTAAACCTGAAGTGAAGCATCGGAAACTAAAAATGGACTCACAGGAGAGGTTCAAATCATAGAAAGTTAGAGTGTCAGTCCTCTTGTACTTAGGTCCGCATTGTGCATTTTGAATTTAATTCCGATGCAATTTCTGTGCTTCATCGTCGATAAGAAAGTCCAAGGTATACAGTAAACCTGAAGAGAAGCATCGGAATCAAAACTGGACTCACAGGATAGGTTCAAATCGTAGAAACTCTGAGTTTCAGTCCTCTGGTACTTAAGTCGGCATTGTGCCTTTTGTATTAAATTCGGATGCAATTTCTGTGTTTCATCGTCAATTAGAAATTCCAAGGGATACAGTAAACCTGAGGTGAAGCAACGGAATCTAAAACTGTACTCACAGGAGAGGATCAAATCTTAGAAAGTTAGAGTGTCAGTCCTCTTGTACTTAAGTCGGCATTGTGCCATTTGAATTTAATTCCGATGCAATTTCTGTGTTTCATCGTCAATAAGAAGGTCCAAGGTATACAGTAAACCTGATGTGAAGCATCGGAATCAAAAACTGGACTCACAGGAGAGGTTCAAATCATAGAAAGTTAGAGTGTCTGTCCTCTTGTACATAAGTCGGCATTGTGCATTTTGAATTTAATTACGATGCAATTTCTGTGTTTCATCGTCAATAAGAAGGTCCAAGGCATACAGTAAATCTGAAGTGATGCATCGGAATCTAAAACCGGTCTCACAACAGAGGTTCAAATCATAGAATGTAAGAGGTGTCAGTCCTCTTGTACTTAAGTCAGCATTGTGCCTTTTGTATTTAACTCCGATGCAATTTCTGTGTTTCATCGTCAATAAGAAGATCCAAGGGATACAGTAAACCTTAAGTGAAGCATCGGAATCTAAATCTGGACTCACAGGAGAGGTTCAAATCATAGAAAGTTAGAGTGTCAGTCCTCTTGTACGTAAGTCGGCATTGTGCATTTTCAATTCAATTCCGAAAATATTTCTGTGCTTTATCGTCAATAAGAAGGTCCAAGGTATACAGTAATCCTGAAGTGAAGCATCGGAATCTAAAACTGGACTCACAGGAGAGGTTCAAATCATAGAAAGTTAGAATGTCAGTCCTCTTGTTCTTAAGTCGGCATTGTGCCTTTTGAATTGAATTCGGATGCAATTTCTGTGTTTCATCGACAATAAGAAGGTCCAAGGGATACAGTAAACCTGAAGTGAAGCATCGGAATCTAAAACTGGACTCACAGGAGAGGTTCAAATCATAGAAAGTTAGAGTGTCAGTCCTCTTGTACTTAAGTCGGCATTGTGCCTTTTGAATTTAATTCCGATGCAATTTCTGTGCTTCATCGTCAATAAGAAGGTCCAAGGAGTACAGTAAACCTGAAGTGAAGCATCGGAATCTAAAACTGGACTCACAGGAGAGGTTAAAATCTTAGAAAGGCAGAGTTTCAGTGCACTTGTACTTAAGTCGGCATTGTGACTTTTGTATTAAATTCGGATGCAATTTCTGTGTTTCATCGTCAGTAAGAAGGTCCAAGTGTTACAGTAAACATGAAGTGAAGCATCGGAATCAAAAACTGGACTCACAGGAGAGGTTCTAAACATAGACAGTAGGAAGAGACAGCTCTCTTGTACTTAAGTCGGCATTGTGCCTTTTGTATTAAATTCGGATTAATTTTCTGTGTTTCCTCGTCAATAAGAAGATCCAAGGGATACAGTAAACCTGACGTGAAGCATCGGAATCTAAAACCGGTCTCACAGGAGAGGTTAATATCATAGAATGTAAGAAGTGTCAGTCCTCTTGTACTTAAGTCAGCATGGTGCCTTTTGTATTTAATTCCGATGCAATTTCTGTGTTTCATCGTCAACAAGAAGGTCCAAGCTATGCAGTATACCTGAAGTGAAGCTTCGGAATCTAAAACTGGACTCACAGGAGAGGTTCAAATCATAGAAAGTTAGAGTGTTAGTCCTCTTGTTCTTAAGTCGGCATTGTGCCTTTTTTATTAAATTCGGATGCAATTTCTGTGTTTCATCGACAATAAGAAGGTCCCAGGGATACAGTAAAAATTGAAGTGAAGCATCGGAATCTAAAACAGGACTCACAGGAGATGTTCAAATCATAGAAAGTTAGAGTGTCAGTCCTCTTGTACTTGAGTCTGCATTGTTCCTTTTGAATTTCAATCCGATGCAATTTCTGTGTTGCAACGTCAATAAGATGGTCCAAGGTATACAGTAAACCTGACGTCAAGCATCGGAATCTAAAACTGGACTCACAGGAGAGGTTCAAATCATAGAAATTTAGAGTGTCAGTCCTCTTGTACCTTAGTCGGAATTGTCCCTTTTGAATTTAATTTCGATGCAGTTTCTGTGCTTCATCATCAAAAAGAAGGTCCAAGGTATACAGTAAATCTGAAGTGAAGCATCGGAAACTAAAAATGGACTCACAGGAGAGGTTCAAATCATAGAAAGTTAGAGTGTCAGTCCTCTTGTACTTAGGTCCGCATTGTGCATTTTGAATTTAATTCCGATGCAATTTCTGTGCTTCATCGTCAATAAGAAAGTCCAAGGTATACAGTAAACCTGAAGAGAAGCATCGGAATCTAAAACTGGACTCACAGGAGAGGATCAAATCTTAGAAAGTTAGAGTGTCAGTCCTCTTGTACTTAAGTCGGCATTGTGCCATTTGAATTAAATTCCGATGCAATTTCTGTGTTTCATCGTCAATAAGATGGTCCAAGATATACAGTAAACCTGATGTGAAGCATCGGAATCTAAATCTGGACTCACAGGAGAGGTTCAAATCATAGAAAGTTAGAGTGTCTGTCCTCTTGTACATAAGTCGGTATTGTGCATTTTGAATTTAATTACGATGCAAATTCTGTGTTTCATCGTCAATAAGAAGGTCCAAGGCATACAGTAAATCTGATGTGATGCATCGGAATCTAAAACCGGTTTCACAACAGAGGTTCAAATCATAGAATGTAAGAGGTGTCAGTCCTCTTGTACTTAAGTCAGCATTGTGCCTTTTGTATTTAACTCCGATGCAATTTCTGTGTTTCATCGTCAATAAGAAGATCCAAGGGATACAGTAAACCGTAAGTGAAGCATCGGAATCTAAATCTGGACTCACAGGAGAGGTTCAAATCATAGAAAGTTAGAGTGTCAATCCTCTTGTACGTAAGTCGGCATTGTGCATTTTCAGTTCAATTCCGAAAAAATTTCTGTGCCTTATCGTCAATAAGAATGTCCAAGGTATACAGTAATCCTGAAGGGAAGCATCGGAATCTAAAACTGGACTCACAGGAGAGGTTCAAATCATAGAAAGTTAGAGTGTCAGTCCTCTTGTTCTTAAGTCGGCATTGTGCCTTTTGAATTAAATTCGGATGCAATTTCTGTGTTTCATCGACAATAAGAAGGTCCAAGGGATACAGTAAACCTTAAGTGAAGCATCGGAATCTAAAACTGGACTCACAGGAGAGGTTCAAATCTTAGAAAGTTAGAGTGTCAGTCCTCTTGTACTTAAGTCGGCATTGTGCCTTTTGAATTTCAATCCGATGCAATTTCTGTGCTGCAACGTCAATAAGATGGTCCAAGGTATACAGTAAACCTGACGTCAAGCATCGGAATCTAAAACTGGACTCACAGGAGAGGTTCAAATCATAGAAAGTTAGAGTGTCAGTCTTCTTGTACTTAAGTCGGCATTGTGCAACTTGAATTTAATTCCGATGCAATTTCTGTGCATCATCGTCAATAAGAAGGTCCAAGGTATACAGTAAACCTGAAGTCAAGCATCGGAATCTAAAACTGGACTCACAGGATAGGTTCATATCATAGAAAGTTAGAGTGTCAGTCCTCTTGTACTTAAGTCGGCATTTTGCCTTTTCAATTCAATTCCGCTGCAATTTCTGTGTTTCATCGTCAACAAGAAGGTCCAAGGGATGCAGTATACCTGAAGTGAAGCATCGGAATCTAAAACTGGACTCACAGGAGTGGTTCAAATCATAGAAAATTAGAGTATCAGTCCTCTTGTACTTAAGTCGGCATTGTGCCATTTGAATTTATTTCCGATGCATTTTATGTGCTTTATAGTCAATGAGAAGGTCCAAGGTATACAGTAATCCTGAAGTGAAGCATCGGAATCTAAAACTGGACTCACAGGAGAGGTTCAAATCATAGAAAGTTAGAATGTCAGTCCTCTTGTTCTTAAGTCGGCATTGTGCCTTTTGAATTGAATTCGGATGCAATTTCTGTGTTTCATCGACAATAAGAAGGTCCAAGGGATACAGTAAACCTGAAGTGAAGCATCGGAATCTAAAACTGGACTCACAGGAGAGGTTCAAATCATAGAAAGTTAGAGTGTCAGTCCTCTTGTACTTAAGTCGGCATTGTGCCTTTTGAATTTAATTCCGATGCAATTTCAGTGCTTCATCATCCATAAGAAGGTCCAAGGTATACAGTAAACCTGAAGTCAAGGATCGGAATCTAAAACTGGACTCACAGGAGAGGTTCAAATCGTAGAAAGTTAGAGTGTCAGTCCTCTTGTACTTAAGTCTGCATTGTGCCTTTTGTATTAAAATCGGAAGCAATATCTGTGCTTCATCGTCAATAAGAAGGTCCAAGGGATACAGTTTACCAGAAGTGAAGAATTGGAATCTAAAACTGGACTCATCGGAGAGGTTCAAATCATAGAAAGTTAGAGTGTCAGTCCTCTTGTACTTAAGTCGGGATTGTGCCTTTTGAATTTAGTTCCGATGCAATTTATGTGCTTCATCGTCAATAAGAAGGTCCAAGGTATACAGTAAACCTGAAGTGAAGCATCGGAAAATAAAACTGGACTCACAGGAGAGGTTCAAATCATAAAAAGTTAGAGTGTCAGTCCTCTTGTACTTAAGTCGGCATTGTGCCTTTTGAATTTAATTCCGATGCAATTTCTGTGCTTCATCGTCAATAAGAAGGTCCAAGGAGTACAGTAAACCTGAAGTGAAGCATCGGAATCTAAAACTGGACTCACAGGAGAGGTTAAAATCTTAGAAAGGCAGAGTTTCAGTGCACTTGTACTTAAGTCGGCATTGTGACTTTTGTATTAAATTCGGATGCAATTTCTGTGTTTCATCGTCAGTAAGAAGGTCCAAGTGTTACAGTAAACATGAAGTGAAGCATCGGAATCAAAAACTGGACTCACAGGAGAGGTTCTAAACATAGACAGTAGGAAGAGACAGCTCTCTTGTACTTAAGTCGGCATTGTGCCTTTTGTATTAAATTCGGATTAATTTTCTGTGTTTCCTCGTCAATAAGAAGATCCAAGGGATACAGTAAACCTGACGTGAAGCATCGGAATCTAAAACCGGTCTCACAGGAGAGGTTAATATCATAGAATGTAAGAAGTGTCAGTCCTCTTGTACTTAAGTCAGCATGGTGCCTTTTGTATTTAATTCCGATGCAATTTCTGTGTTTCATCGTCAACAAGAAGGTCCAAGCTATGCAGTATACCTGAAGTGAAGCTTCGGAATCTAAAACTGGACTCACAGGAGAGGTTCAAATCATAGAAAGTTAGAGTGTTAGTCCTCTTGTTCTTAAGTCGGCATTGTGCCTTTTTTATTAAATTCGGATGCAATTTCTGTGTTTCATCGACAATAAGAAGGTCCCAGGGATACAGTAAAAATTGAAGTGAAGCATCGGAATCTAAAACAGGACTCACAGGAGATGTTCAAATCATAGAAAGTTAGAGTGTCAGTCCTCTTGTACTTGAGTCTGCATTGTTCCTTTTGAATTTCAATCCGATGCAATTTCTGTGTTGCAACGTCAATAAGATGGTCCAAGGTATACAGTAAACCTGACGTCAAGCATCGGAATCTAAAACTGGACTCACAGGAGAGGTTCAAATCATAGAAATTTAGAGTGTCAGTCCTCTTGTACCTTAGTCGGAATTGTCCCTTTTGAATTTAATTTCGATGCAGTTTCTGTGCTTCATCATCAAAAAGAAGGTCCAAGGTATACAGTAAATCTGAAGTGAAGCATCGGAAACTAAAAATGGACTCACAGGAGAGGTTCAAATCATAGAAAGTTAGAGTGTCAGTCCTCTTGTACTTAGGTCCGCATTGTGCATTTTGAATTTAATTCCGATGCAATTTCTGTGCTTCATCGTCAATAAGAAAGTCCAAGGTATACAGTAAACCTGAAGAGAAGCATCGGAATCTAAAACTGGACTCACAGGAGAGGATCAAATCTTAGAAAGTTAGAGTGTCAGTCCTCTTGTACTTAAGTCGGCATTGTGCCATTTGAATTAAATTCCGATGCAATTTCTGTGTTTCATCGTCAATAAGATGGTCCAAGATATACAGTAAACCTGATGTGAAGCATCGGAATCTAAATCTGGACTCACAGGAGAGGTTCAAATCATAGAAAGTTAGAGTGTCTGTCCTCTTGTACATAAGTCGGCATTGTGCATTTTGAATTTAATTACGATGCAAATTCTGTGTTTCATCGTCAATAAGAAGGTCCAAGGCATACAGTAAATCTGATGTGATGCATCGGAATCTAAAACCGGTTTCACAACAGAGGTTCAAATCATAGAATGTAAGAGGTGTCAGTCCTCTTGTACTTAAGTCAGCATTGTGCCTTTTGTATTTAACTCCGATGCAATTTCTGTGTTTCATCGTCAATAAGAAGATCCAAGGGATACAGTAAACCGTAAGTGAAGCATCGGAATCTAAATCTGGACTCACAGGAGAGGTTCAAATCATAGAAAGTTAGAGTGTCAATCCTCTTGTACGTAAGTCGGCATTGTGCATTTTCAGTTCAATTCCGAAAAAATTTCTGTGCCTTATCGTCAATAAGAATGTCCAAGGTATACAGTAATCCTGAAGGGAAGCATCGGAATCTAAAACTGGACTCACAGGAGAGGTTCAAATCATAGAAAGTTAGAGTGTCAGTCCTCTTGTTCTTAAGTCGGCATTGTGCCTTTTGAATTAAATTCGGATGCAATTTCTGTGTTTCATCGACAATAAGAAGGTCCAAGGGATACAGTAAACCTTAAGTGAAGCATCGGAATCTAAAACTGGACTCACAGGAGAGGTTCAAATCTTAGAAAGTTAGAGTGTCAGTCCTCTTGTACTTAAGTCGGCATTGTGCCTTTTGAATTTCAATCCGATGCAATTTCTGTGCTGCAACGTCAATAAGATGGTCCAAGGTATACAGTAAACCTGACGTCAAGCATCGGAATCTAAAACTGGACTCACAGGAGAGGTTCAAATCATAGAAAGTTAGAGTGTCAGTCTTCTTGTACTTAAGTCGGCATTGTGCAACTTGAATTTAATTCCGATGCAATTTCTGTGCATCATCGTCAATAAGAAGGTCCAAGGTATACAGTAAACCTGAAGTCAAGCATCGGAATCTAAAACTGGACTCACAGGATAGGTTCATATCATAGAAAGTTAGAGTGTCAGTCCTCTTGTACTTAAGTCGGCATTTTGCCTTTTCAATTCAATTCCGCTGCAATTTCTGTGTTTCATCGTCAACAAGAAGGTCCAAGGGATGCAGTATACCTGAAGTGAAGCATCGGAATCTAAAACTGGACTCACAGGAGTGGTTCAAATCATAGAAAATTAGAGTATCAGTCCTCTTGTACTTAAGTCGGCATTGTGCCATTTGAATTTATTTCCGATGCATTTTATGTGCTTTATAGTCAATGAGAAGGTCCAAGGTATACAGTAAACCTGAAGTGAAGCATCGGAATCTAAAACTGGACTCACAGGAGAAGTTCATATCATAGAAAGTTAGAGTGTGAGTCCTCTTGTACTTAAGTCGGCATTGTACCTTTCGAATATAATTCTGATGCTAATTCTTTGCTTCATCGTCAATAAGAAGGTCCAAGGTATACAGTACACCTGAAGTGAAGCATCAGAAACTAAAACTGGACTCACAGGAGAGGTTCAAATCATAGAAAGTTAGAGTGTCAGTCCTCTTGTACTTTAGTCGGCATTGTGCCTTTTGAATTTAATTCCGATGCAATTTCTGTTTTTCATCGTCAATAAGAAGGTCCAAGGTATACAGTGAACCTGAAGTGAAGCATCGGAATCTAAAACTGGACTCACAGGAGAGGTTCAAATCATAGAAAGTTAGAGTGTCAGTCCTCTTGTACTTAAGTCAGCATTGTGCCTTTTGTATTTAATTCCGATACAATTTCTGTGTTTCATTGTCAATAAGAAGGTCCAAGGGTTACAGTAAACATGTTGTGAAGCATAGGAATCTAAAACTGGACTCACAGGAGAGGTTCTAAACATAGACAGTAGGAAGAGTCAGCTCTCTTGTACTTGAGTCGGCATTGTGCCTTTTGTATCAAATTCATATGAAATTTCTGTGTTTCATCGTCAATAAGAAGGTCCTAGGGATACAGTAAACCTGAAGTGAAGCATCGGAATCTAAAACCGGTCTCACAGGAGAGGTTCAAATCATAGAATGTAAGAAGTGTCAGTCCTCTTGTACTTAAGTCGGTATTGTGCCTTTTGTATTTAATTCCGATTGAATTTCTGTGTTTCGTCGTCAATAAGAAGGTCCAAGGGATACAGTAATCTTGAAGTGAAGCATCGGAATCTGAAACTGGGCTCACAGGAGAGGTTCAAATCATAGAAAGTTAGAGTGTCAGTCCTCTTGTACTTAAGTCGGCATTGTGCCTTTTGAATTTCATTCCGATGTAATTTCTGTGCTCCATCGTCAATAAGAAGGTCCAAAGTATACAGTAAACATGAAGTGAAGCATCGGAATCTAAAACTGGACTCACAGGAGAGGTTCAAATCATAGAAAGTTAGAGTGTCAGACCTCTTGTACATAATTCTGCATTATGCCCTTTGAATTTAATTCCGATGTAATATCTGTGTTTCAACGTCAATAAGAAGGTCCAAGGTATACAGTAAACCTGAAGTGAAGCATCGGAATCTAAAACTGTACTCCCAGGAGAGGATCAAATCTTAGAAAGTTAGAGTGTCAGTCCTCTTGTACTTAAGTCGGCATTGTGCCATTTGAATTTAATTCCGATGCAATTTCTGTGTTTCATCGTCAATAAGAAGGTCCAAGGTATACAGTAAACCTGATGTGAAGCATCGGAATCAAAAACTGGAATCACAGGAGAAGTTCATATCATAGAAAGTTAGAGTGTGAGTCCTCTTGTCCTTAAGTCGGCATTGTACCTTTCGAATATAATTCTGATGCAAATTCTTTGCTTCATCGTCAATAAGAAGGTCCAAGGTATACAGTACACCTGAAGTGAAGCATCAGAAACTAAAACTGGACTCACAGGAGAGGTTCAAATCATAGAAAGTTAGAGTGTCAGTCCTCTTGTACTTTAGTCGGCATTGTGCCTTTTGAATTTAATTCCGATGCAATTTCTGTTTTTCATCGTCAATAAGAAGGTCCAAGGTATACAGTGAACCTGAAGTGAAGCATCGGAATCTAAAACTGGACTCACAGGAGAGGTTCAAATCATAGAAAGTTAGAGTGTCAGTCCTCTTGTACTTAAGTCAGCATTGTGCCTTTTGTATTTAATTCCGATACAATTTCTGTGTTTCATTGTCAATAAGAAGGTCCAAGGGTTACAGTAAACATGTTGTGAAGCATAGGAATCTAAAACTGGACTCACAGGAGAGGTTCTAAACATAGACAGTAGGAAGAGTCAGCTCTCTTGTACTTGACTCGGCATTGTGCCTTTTGTATCAAATTCATATGAAATTTCTGTGTTTCATCGTCAATAAGAAGGTCCTAGGGATACAGTAAACCTGAAGTGAAGCATCGGAATCTAAAACCGGTCTCACAGGAGAGGTTCAAATCATAGAATGTAAGAAGTGTCAGTCCTCTTGTACTTAAGTCGGTATTGTGCCTTTTGTATTTAATTCCGATTGAATTTCTGTGTTTCGTCGTCAATAAGTAGGTCCAAGGGATACAGTAATCTTGAAGTGAAGCATCGGAATCTGAAACTGGACTCACAGGAGAGGTTCAAATCATAGAAAGTTAGAGTGTCAGTCCTCTTGTACTTAAGTCGGCATTGTGCCTTTTGAATTTCATTCCGATGTAATTTCTGTGCTCCATCGTCAATAAGAAGGTCCAAAGTATACAGTAAACATGAAGTGAAGCATCGGAATCTAAAACTGGACTCACAGGAGGGGTTCAAATCATAGAAAGTTAGAGTGTCAGACCTCTTGTACATAATTCTGCATTATGCCCTTTGAATTTAATTCCGATGTAATATCTGTGTTTCAACGTCAATAAGAAGGTCCAAGGTATACAGTAAACCTGAAGTGAAGCATCGGAATCTAAAACTGGACTCACAGGAGAGGTTCAAATCATAGAAAGTTAATGTGTCAGTCCTCTTGTGGTTAAGTCGGCATTGTGCCTTTTTAATTTAATTCCGATGCAATTTATGTGCTTCATCGTCAATAAGAAGGTCCAAGGTATATAGTAAACCTGAAGTGAAGCATCGGAATGTAAAAGTGGACTCACAGGAGACGTTCAAATCATAGAAATTTAGAGTGTCAGTCCTCTTGTACCTAAGTCGGAATTGTCCCCTTTGAATTTAATTTCGATGCAATTTCTGTGCTTCATCGTCAAAAAGAAGGTCCAAGGTATACAGTAAACCTGAAGTGAAGCATCGGAAACTAAAAATGGACTCACAGGAGAGGTTCAAATCATAGAAAGTTAGAGTGTCAGTCCTCTTGTACTTAGGTCCGCATTGTGCATTTTGAATTTAATTCCGATGCAATTTCTGTGCTTCATCGTCGATAAGAAAGTCCTAGGTATACAGTAAACCTGAAGAGAAGCATCGGAATCAAAACTGGACTCACAGGATAGGTTCAAATCGTAGAAACTCTGAGTTTCAGTCCTCTGGTACTTAAGTCGGCATTGTGCCTTTTGTATTAAATTCGGATGCAATTTCTGTGTTTCATCGTCAATAAGAAATTCCAAGGGATACAGTAAACCTGAGGTGAAGCAACGGAATCTAAAACTGTACTCCCAGGAGAGGATAAAATCTTAGAAAGTTAGAGTGTCAGTCCTCTTGTACTTAAGTCGGCATTGTGCCATTTGAATTTAATTCCGATGCAATTTCTGTGTTTCATCGTCAATAAGAAGGTCCAAGGTATACAGTAAACCTGATGTGAAGCATCGGAATCAAAAACTGGACTCACAGGAGAGGTTCAAATCATAGAAAGTTAGAGTGTCTGTCCTCTTGTACATAAGTCGGCATTGTGCATTTTGAATTTAATTACGGTGCAATTTCTGTGTTTCATCGTCAATAAGAAGGTCCAAGGCATACAGTAAATCTGAAGTGATGCATCGGAATCTAAAACTGGACTCACAGGAGAGGTTCAAATCATAGAAATTTAGAGTGTCAGTCCTCTTGTACCTTAGTCGGAATTGTCCCTTTTGAATTTAATTTCGATGCAGTTTCTGTGCTTCATCATCAAAAAGAAGGTCCTAGGTATACAGTAAATCTGAAGTGAAGCATCGGAAACTAAAAATGGACTCACAGGAGAGGTTCAAATCATAGAAAGTTAGAGTGTCAGTCCTCTTGTACTTAGGTCCGCATTGTGCATTTTGAATTTAATTCCGATGCAATTTCTGTGCTTCATCGTCAATAAGAAAGTCCAAGGTATACAGTAAACCTGAAGAGAAGCATCGGAATCAAAACTGGACTCACAGGATAGGTTCAAATCATAGAAACTCTGAGTTTCAGTCCTCTGGTACTTAAGTCGGCATTGTGCCTTTTGTATTAAATTCGGATGCAATTTCTGTGTTTCATCGTCAATAAGAAGGTCCAAGGGATACAGTAAACCTGAAGTGAAGCAACGGAATCTAAAACTGGACTCACAGGAGAGGATCAAATCTTAGAAAGTTAGAGTGTCAGTCCTCTTGTACTTAAGTCGGCATTGTGCCATTTGAATTTAATTCCGATGCAATTTCTGTGTTTCATCGTCAATAAGATGGTCCAAGATATACAGTAAACCTGATGTGATGCATCGGAATCTAAAACTGGACTCACAGGAGAGGTTCAAATCATAGAAAGTTAGAGTGTCTGTCCTCTTGTACATAAGTCGGCATTGTGCATTTTGAATTTAATTACGATGCAAATTCTGTGTTTCATCGTCAATAAGAAGGTCCAAGGCATACAGTAAATCTGATGTGATGCATCGGAATCTAAAACCGGTCTCACAACAGAGGTTCAAATCATAGAATGTAAGAGGTGTCAGTCCTCTTGTACTTAAGTCAGCATTGTGCCTTTTGTATTTAACTCCGATGCAATTTCTGTGTTTCATCGTCAATAAGACGATCCAAGGGATACAGTAAACCGTAAGTGAAGCATCGGAATCTAAATCTGGACTCACAGGAGAGGTTCAAATCATAGAAAGTTAGAGTGTCAATCCTCTTGTACGTAAGTCGGCATTGTGCATTTTCAATTCAATTCCGAAAAAATTTCTGTGCTTTATCGTCAATAAGAAGGTCCAAGGTATACAGTAATCCTGAAGGGAAGCATCGGAATCTAAAACTGGACTCACAGGAGAGGTTCAAATCATAGAAAGTTAGAGTGTCAGTCCTCTTGTTCTTAAGTCGGCATTGTGCCTTTTGAATTAAATTCGGATGCAATTTCTGTGTTTCATCGACAATAAGAAGGTCCAAGGGATACAGTAAACCTGAAGTGAAGCATCGGAATCTAAAACTGGACTCACAGGAGAGGTTCAAATCATAGAAAGTTAGAGTGTCAGTCCTCTTGTACTTAAGTCGGCATTGTGCCTTTTGAATTTAATTCCGATGCAATTTCAGTGCTTCATCATCCATAAGAAGGTCCAAGGTATACAGTAAACCTGAAGTCAAGGATCGGAATCTAAAACTGGACTCACAGGAGAGGTTCAAATCGTAGAAAGTTAGAGTGTCAGTCCTCTTGTACGTAAGTCTGCACTGTGCCTTTTGTATTAAAATCGGATGCAATATCTGTGCTTCATCGTCAATAAGAAGGTCCAAGGGATACAGTTTACCAGAAGTGAAGAATTGGAATCTAAAACTGGACTCATCGGAGAGGTTCAAATCATAGAAAGTTAGAGTGTCAGTCCTCTTGTACTTAAGTCGGGATTGTGCCTTTTGAATTTAATTCCGATGCAATTTATGTGCTTCATCGTCAATAAGAAGGTCCAAGGTATACAGTAAACCTGAAGTGAAGCATCGGAAACTAAAACTGGACTCACAGGAGAGGTTCAAATCATAAAAAGTTAGAGTGTCAGTCCTCTTGTACTTAAGTCGGCATTGTGCCTTTTGAATTTAATTCCGATGCAATTTCTGTGCCTCATCGTCAATAAGAAGGTCCAAGGAGTACAGTAAACCTGAAGTGAACCATCGGAATCTAAATCTGGACTCACAGGAGAGGTTAAAATCTTAGAAAGGCAGAGTTTCAGTGCTCTTGTACTTAAGTAGGCGTTGTGACTTTTGTATTAAATTCGGATGCAATTTCTGTGTTTCATCGTGAATAAGAAGGTCCAAGTGTTACAGTAAACATGAAGTGAAGCATCGGAATCAAAAACTGGACTCACAGGAGAGGTTCTAAACATAGACAGTAGGAAGAGACAGCTCTCTTGTACTTAAGTCGGCATTGTGCCTTTTGTATTAAATTCGGATTAATTTTCTGTGTTTCCTCGTCAATAAGAAGGTCCAAGGGATACAGTAAACCTGACGTGAAGCATCGGAATCTAAAACCGGTCTCACAGGAGAGGTTAATATCATAGAATGTAAGAAGTGTCAATCCTCTTGTACTTAAGTCAGCATGGTGCCTTTTGTATTTAATTCCGATACAATTTCTGTGTTTCATCGTCAATAAGAAGATCCAAGGGATATAGTAAACCTGAAGTGAAGCATCAGAATCTAAAACTGGACTCACAGGAGAGATTCAAATTATAGAAAGTTTGAGTGTCAGTCCTCTTGTACTTAAGTCGGCATTGTGCCTTTTCAATTCAATTCCGATGCAATTTATGTGCTTCATCGTCAATAAGAAGGTCCAAGGTATACAGTAAACCTGAAGTGAAGCATCGGAAACTAAAACAGGACTCACAGGAGATGTTCAAATCATAGAAAGTTAGAGTGTCAGTCCTCTTGTACTTGAGTCTGCATTGTTCCTTTTGAATTTCAATCCGATGCAATTTCTGTGCTGCAACGTCAATAAGATGGTCCAAGGTATACAGTAAACCTGACGTCAAGCATCGGAATCTAAAACTGGACTCACAGGAGAGGTTCAAATCATAGAAATTTAGAGTGTCAGTCGTCTTGTACCTTAGTCGGAATTGTCCCTTTTGAATTTAATTTCGATGCAGTTTCTGTGCTTCATCATCAAAAAGAAGGTCCTAGGTATACAGTAAATCTGAAGTGAAGCATCGGAAACTAAAAATGGACTCACAGGAGAGGTTCAAATCATAGAAAGTTAGAGTGTCAGTCCTCTTGTACTTAGGTCCGCATTGTGCATTTTGAATTTAATTCCGATGCAATTTCTGTGCTTCATCGTCAATAAGAAAGTCCAAGGTATACAGTAAACCTGAAGAGAAGCATCGGAATCAAAACTGGACTCACAGGATAGGTTCAAATCATAGAAACTCTGAGTTTCAGTCCTCTGGTACTTAAGTCGGCATTGTGCCTTTTGTATTACATTCGGATGCAATTTCTGTGTTTCATCGTCAATAAGAAGGTCCAAGGGATACAGTAAACCTGAAGTGAAGCAACGGAATCTAAAACTGGACTCACAGGAGAGGATCAAATCTTAGAAAGTTAGAGTGTCAGTCCTCTTGTACTTAAGTCGGCATTGTGCCATTTGAATTTAATTCCGATGCAATTTCTGTGTTTCATCGTCAATAAGATGGTCCAAGATATACAGTAAACCTGATGTGATGCATCGGAATCTAAAACTGGACTCACAGGAGAGGTTCAAATCATAGAAAGTTAGAGTGTCTGTCCTCTTGTACATAAGTCGGCATTGTGCATTTTGAATTTAATTACGATGCAAATTCTGTGTTTCATCGTCAATAAGAAGGTCCAAGGCATACAGTAAATCTGATGTGATGCATCGGAATCTAAAACCGGTCTCACAACAGAGGTTCAAATCATAGAATGTAAGAGGTGTCAGTCCTCTTGTACTTAAGTCAGCATTGTGCCTTTTGTATTTAACTCCGATGCAATTTCTGTGTTTCATCGTCAATAAGACGATCCAAGGGATACAGTAAACCGTAAGTGAAGCATCGGAATCTAAATCTGGACTCACAGGAGAGGTTCAAATCATAGAAAGTTAGAGTGTCAATCCTCTTGTACGTAAGTCGGCATTGTGCATTTTCAATTCAATTCCGAAAAAATTTCTGTGCTTTATCGTCAATAAGAAGGTCCAAGGTATACAGTAATCCTGAAGGGAAGCATCGGAATCTAAAACTGGACTCACAGGAGAGGTTCAAATCATAGAAAGTTAGAGTGTCAGTCCTCTTGTTCTTAAGTCGGCATTGTGCCTTTTGAATTAAATTCGGATGCAATTTCTGTGTTTCATCGACAATAAGAAGGTCCAAGGGATACAGTAAACCTGAAGTGAAGCATCGGAATCTAAAACTGGACTCACAGGAGAGGTTCAAATCATAGAAAGTTAGAGTGTCAGTCCTCTTGTACTTAAGTCGGCATTGTGCCTTTTGAATTTAATTCCGATGCAATTTCAGTGCTTCATCATCCATAAGAAGGTCCAAGGTATACAGTAAACCTGAAGTCAAGGATCGGAATCTAAAACTGGACTCACAGGAGAGGTTCAAATCGTAGAAAGTTAGAGTGTCAGTCCTCTTGTACGTAAGTCTGCACTGTGCCTTTTGTATTAAAATCGGATGCAATATCTGTGCTTCATCGTCAATAAGAAGGTCCAAGGGATACAGTTTACCAGAAGTGAAGAATTGGAATCTAAAACTGGACTCATCGGAGAGGTTCAAATCATAGAAAGTTAGAGTGTCAGTCCTCTTGTACTTAAGTCGGGATTGTGCCTTTTGAATTTAATTCCGATGCAATTTATGTGCTTCATCGTCAATAAGAAGGTCCAAGGTATACAGTAAACCTGAAGTGAAGCATCGGAAACTAAAACTGGACTCACAGGAGAGGTTCAAATCATAAAAAGTTAGAGTGTCAGTCCTCTTGTACTTAAGTCGGCATTGTGCCTTTTGAATTTAATTCCGATGCAATTTCTGTGCCTCATCGTCAATAAGAAGGTCCAAGGAGTACAGTAAACCTGAAGTGAACCATCGGAATCTAAAACTGGACTCACAGGAGAGGTTAAAATCTTAGAAAGGCAGAGTTTCAGTGCTCTTGTACTTAAGTAGGCGTTGTGACTTTTGTATTAAATTCGGATGCAATTTCTGTGTTTCATCGTGAATAAGAAGGTCCAAGTGTTACAGTAAACATGAAGTGAAGCATCGGAATCAAAAACTGGACTCACAGGAGAGGTTCTAAACATAGACAGTAGGAAGAGACAGCTCTCTTGTACTTAAGTCGGCATTGTGCCTTTTGTATTAAATTCGGATTAATTTTCTGTGTTTCCTCGTCAATAAGAAGGTCCAAGGGATACAGTAAACCTGACGTGAAGCATCGGAATCTAAAACCGGTCTCACAGGAGAGGTTAATATCATAGAATGTAAGAAGTGTCAGTCCTCTTGTACTTAAGTCAGCATGGTGCCTTTTGTATTTAATTCCGATACAATTTCTGTGTTTCATCGTCAATAAGAAGATCCAAGGGATATAGTAAACCTGAAGTGAAGCATCAGAATCTAAAACTGGACTCACAGGAGAGATTCAAATTATAGAAAGTTAGAGTGTCAGTCCTCTTGTACTTAAGTCGGCATTGTGCCTTTTCAATTCAATTCCGATGCAATTTATGTGCTTCATCGTCAATAAGAAGGTCCAAGGTATACAGTAAACCTGAAGTGAAGCATCGGAAACTAAAACAGGACTCACAGGAGATGTTCAAATCATAGAAAGTTAGAGTGTCAGTCCTCTTGTACTTGAGTCTGCATTGTTCCTTTTGAATTTCAATCCGATGCAATTTCTGTGCTGCAACGTCAATAAGATGGTCCAAGGTATACAGTAAACCTGACGTCAAGCATCGGAATCTAAAACTGGACTCACAGGAGAGGTTCAAATCATAGAAATTTAGAGTGTCAGTCCTCTTGTACCTTAGTCGGAATTGTCCCTTTTGAATTTAATTTCGATGCAGTTTCTGTGCTTCATCATCAAAAAGAAGGTCCTAGGTATACAGTAAATCTGAAGTGAAGCATCGGAAACTAAAAATGGACTCACAGGAGAGGTTCAAATCATAGAAAGTTAGAGTGTCAGTCCTCTTGTACTTAGGTCCGCATTGTGCATTTTGAATTTAATTCCGATGCAATTTCTGTGCTTCATCGTCAATAAGAAAGTCCAAGGTATACAGTAAACCTGAAGAGAAGCATCGGAATCAAAACTGGACTCACAGGATAGGTTCAAATCATAGAAACTCTGAGTTTCAGTCCTCTGGTACTTAAGTCGGCATTGTGCCTTTTGTATTACATTCGGATGCAATTTCTGTGTTTCATCGTCAATAAGAAGGTCCAAGGGATACAGTAAACCTGAAGTGAAGCAACGGAATCTAAAACTGGACTCACAGGAGAGGATCAAATCTTAGAAAGTTAGAGTGTCAGTCCTCTTGTACTTAAGTCGGCATTGTGCCATTTGAATTTAATTCCGATGCAATTTCTGTGTTTCATCGTCAATAAGATGGTCCAAGATATACAGTAAACCTGATGTGATGCATCGGAATCTAAAACTGGACTCACAGGAGAGGTTCAAATCATAGAAAGTTAGAGTGTCTGTCCTCTTGTACATAAGTCGGCATTGTGCATTTTGAATTTAATTACGATGCAAATTCTGTGTTTCATCGTCAATAAGAAGGTCCAAGGCATGCAGTAAATCTGATGTGATGCATCGGAATCTAAAACCGGTCTCACAACAGAGGTTCAAATCATAGAATGTAAGAGGTGTCAGTCCTCTTGTACTTAAGTCAGCATTGTGCCTTTTGTATTTAACTCCGATGCAATTTCTGTGTTTCATCGTCAATAAGACGATCCAAGGGATACAGTAAACCGTAAGTGAAGCATCGGAATCTAAATCTGGACTCACAGGAGAGGTTCAAATCATAGAAAGTTAGAGTGTCAATCCTCTTGTACGTAAGTCGGCATTGTGCATTTTCAATTCAATTCCGAAAAAATTTCTGTGCTTTATCGTCAATAAGAAGGTCCAAGGTATACAGTAATCCTGAAGGGAAGCATCGGAATCTAAAACTGGACTCACAGGAGAGGTTCAAATCATAGAAAGTTAGAGTGTCAGTCCTCTTGTTCTTAAGTCGGCATTGTGCCTTTTGAATTAAATTCGGATGCAATTTCTGTGTTTCATCGACAATAAGAAGGTCCAAGCGATACAGTAAACCTGAAGTGAAGCATCGGAATCTAAAACTGGACTCACAGGAGAGGTTCAAATCATAATAACTTAGAGTGTCAGTCCTCTTGTACTTAAGTCGGCATTGTGCCTTTTGAATTTAATTCCGATGCAATTTCAGTGCTTCATCATCAATAAGAAGGTCCAAGGTATACAGTAAACCTGAAGTCAAGGATCGGAATCTAAAACTGCACTCACCGGAGAGGTTCAAATCATAGAAAGTTAGAGTGTCAGTCCTCTTGTACTTAAGTCGGCATTGTGCCTTTTGAATTTAATTCCGATGCAATTTTTGTGCTTCATCGTCAATAAGAAGGTCCAAGGTATACAGTAAACCTGAAGTGAAGCATCGGAAACTAAAACTGGACTCACAGGAGAGGTTCAAATCATAAAAAGTTAGAGTGTCAGTCCTCTTGTCCTTAAGTCGGCATTGTGCCTTTTGAATTTCATTCCGATGCAATTTCTGTGCTTCATCGTCAATAAGTAGGTCCAAGGTGTACAGTAAACCTGAAGTGAAGCATCGGAATCTAAAACTGGACTCACAGGAGAGGTTAAAATCGTAGAATGGCAGAGTTTCAGTGCTCTTGTACTTAAGTCGGCATTGTGACTTTTGTATTAAATTCGGATGCAATTTCTGTGTTTCATCGTCCATAAGAAGGTCCAAGTGTTACAGTAAACATGAAGTGAAGCATCGGAATCTAAAACTGGACTCACAGGAGAGATTCAAATCATAGAAAGTTAGAGTGTCAGTCCTCTTGTACTTAAGTCGGCATTGTGCCTTTTGTATTAAATTCGGATTAATTTTCTGTGTTTCCTCGTCAATAAGAAGGTCCAAGGGATACAGTAAACCTGAAGTGAAGCATCGGAACCTAAAACAGGACTCACAGGAGAGGATCAAATCATAGATAGTTAGAGTGTCAGTCCTCTCGTACTTATGTCGGCATTGTGCCATTTGAATTTAATTCCGATGCAATTTCTGTGTTTCATCGTCAATAAGATGGTCCAAGGTATACAGTAAACCTGAACTGAAGCATCGGAATCTAAAACTGGACTCACAGGAGAGATTCAAATCATAGAAAGTTAGAGTGTCAGTCCTCTTGTACTTAAGTCGGCATTGTGCCTTATCAATTCAATTCCTATGCAATTTCTGTGTTTCATCGTCAACAAGAAGGTCCAAGATATACAGTAAACCTGAAGTGAAGCATCGGAATCTAAAACTGGACTCACAGGAGAGGTTCAAATCATAGAAAGTTAGAGTGTTAGTCCTCTTGTTCTTAAGTCGGCATTGTGCCTTTTTTATTAAATTCGGATGCAATTTCTGTGTTTCATCGACAATAAGAAGGTCCAAGGGATACAGTAAAAATTGAAGTGAAGCATCGGAATCTAAAACAGGACTTACAGGAGATCGTCAAATCATAGAAAGTTAGAGTGTCAGTCCTCTTGTTCTTAAGTCGGCATTGTGCCTTTTGAATTTCAATCCGATGCAATTTCTGTGCTGCAACGTCAATAAGATGGTCCAAGGTATACAGTAAACCTGACGTCAAGCATCGGAATCTAAATCTGGACTCACAGGAGAGGTTCAAATCATAGAAAGTTAGAGTGTCAGTTTTCTTGTATTTAAGTCGGCATTGTGCAACTTGAATTTAATTCCGATGCAATTTCTGTGCATCATCGTCAATAAGAAGGTCTAAGGTATACAGTAAACCTGAAGTCAAGCATCGGAATCTAAAACTGGACTCACAGGATAGGTTCAAATCATAGAAAGTTAGAGTGTCAGTCCTCTTGTACTTAAGTCGGCATTTTGCCTTTTCAATTCAATTCCGCTGCAATTTCTGTGTTTCATCGTCAACAAGAAGGTCCAAGGTATACAGTAAACCTGAAGTGAAGCATCGGAATCTAAAACTGGACTCACAGGAGAGGTTCAAATCATAGAAAGTTAGAGTGTTAATTCTCTTGTTCTTAAGTCGGCATTGTGCCTTTTGTATTAAATTCGGATGGAATTTCTGTGTTTCATCGTCAATAAGAAGGTCCAAGGGATACAGTAAACCTGAAGTGAAGCAACGGAATCTAAAACTGGACTCACAGGAGAGGTTCAAATCATAGAAATTTAGAGTGTCAGTCCTCTTGTACCTAAGTCGGAATTGTCCCTTTTGAATTTAATTTCGATGCAATTTCTGTGCTTCATCTTCAAAAAGAAGGTCCAAGGTATACATTAAACCTGAAGTGAAGCATCGGAAACTAAAAATGGACTCACAGGAGAGGTTCAAATCATAGAAAGTTTGAGTGTCAGTCCTTTTGTACTTAGGTCCGCATTGTGCATTTTGAATTTAATTCCGATGCAATTTCTGTGCTTCATCGTCAATAAGAAAGTCCAAGGTATACAGTAAACCTGAAGAGAAGCATCGGAATCAAAACTGGACTCACAGGATAGGTTCAAATCGTAGAAACTCTGAGTTTCAGTCCTCTGGTACTTAAGTCGGCATTGTGCCTTTTGTATTAAATTCGGATCCAATTTCTGTGTTTCATCGTCAATAAGAGGGTCCAAGGGATACAGTAAACCTGAAGTGAAGCAACGGAATCTAAAACTGGACTCACAGGAGAGGATCAAATCTTAGAAAGTTAGAGTGTCAGTCCTCTTGTACTTAAGTCGGCATTGTGCCATTTGAATTTAATTCCGATGCAATTTCTGTGTTTCATCGTCAATAAGAAGGTCCAAGGCATACAGTAAATCTGAAGTGATGCATCGGAATCTAAAACCGGTCTCACAACAGAGGTTCAAATCATAGAATGTAACAGGTGTCAGTCCTCTTGTACTTAAGTCAGCATTGTGCCTTTTGTATTTAACTCCGATGCAATTTCTGTGTTTCATCGTCAATAAGAAGATCCAAGGCATACAGTAAACCTTAAGTGAAGCATCGGAATCTAAATCTGGACTCACAGGAGAGGTTCAAATCATAGAAAGTTAGAGTGTCAGTCCTCTTGTTCTTAAGTCGGCATTGTGCCTTTTGAATTAAATTCTGATGCAATTTCTGTGTTTCATCGACAATAAGAAGGTCCAAGGGATACAGTAAACCTGAAGTGAAGCATCGGAATCTAAAACTGGACTCACAGGAGAGGTTCAAATCATAGAAAGTTGGAGTGTCAGTCCTCTTGTACTTAAGTCGGCATTGTGCCTTTTGAATTTAATTCCGATGCAATTTCAGTGCTTCATCATCAATAAGAAGGTCCAAGGTATACAGTAAACCTGAAGTCAAGGATCGGAATCTAAAACTGGACTCACCGGAGAGGTTCAAATCATAGAAAGTTAGAGTGTCAGTCCTCTTGTACTTAAGTCGGCATTGTGAATTTTGAATTTAATTCCGATGCAATTTATGTGCTTCATCGTCAATAAGAAGGTTCAAGGTATACAGTAAACCTGAAGTGAAGCATCGGAAACTAAAACTGGACTCACAGGAGAGGTTCAAATCATAAAAAGTTAGAGTGTCAGTCCTCTTGTACTTAAGTCGGCATTGTGCCTTTTGAATTTAATTCCGATGCAATTTCTGTGCTTCATCGTCAATAAGAAGGTCCAAGGTGTACAGTAAACCTGAAGTGAAGCATCGGAATCTAAAACTGGACTCACAGGAGAGGTTAAAATCGTAGAATGGCAGAGTTTCAGTGCTCTTGTACTTAAGTCGGCATTGTGACGTTTGTATTAAATTCGGATGCAATTTCTGTGTTTCATCGTCAATAAGAAGGTCCAAGTGTTCCAGTAAACATGAAGTGAAGCATCGGAATCTAAAACTGGACTCACAGGAGAGGTTCTAAACATAGACAGTAGGAAGAGACAGCTCTCTTGTACTTAAGTCGGCATTGTGCCTTTTGTATTAAATTCGGATTAATTTTCTGTGTTTCCTCGTCAATAAGAAGGTCCAAGGGATACAGTAAACCTGAAGTGAAGCAACGGAATCTAAAACTGGACTCACAGGAGAGGTTCAAATCATAGAAATTTAGAGTGTCAGTCCTCTTGTACCTAAGTCGGAATTGTCCCTTTTGAATTTAATTTCGATGCAATTTCTGTGCTTCATCTTCAAAAAGAAGGTCCAAGGTATACATTAAACCTGAAGTGAAGCATCGGAAACTAAAAATGGACTCACAGGAGAGGTTCAAATCATAGAAAGTTTGAGTGTCAGTCCTTTTGTACTTAGGTCCGCATTGTGCATTTTGAATTTAATTCCGATGCAATTTCTGTGCTTCATCGTCAATAAGAAAGTCCAAGGTATACAGTAAACCTGAAGAGAAGCATCGGAATCAAAACTGGACTCACAGGATAGGTTCAAATCGTAGAAACTCTGAGTTTCTGTCCTCTGGTACTTAAGTCGGCATTGTGCCTTTTGTATTAAATTCGGATCCAATTTCTGTGTTTCATCGTCAATAAGAGGGTCCAAGGGATACAGTAAACCTGAAGTGAAGCAACGGAATCTAAAACTGGACTCACAGGAGAGGATCAAATCTTAGAAAGTTAGAGTGTCAGTCCTCTTGTACTTAAGTCGGCATTGTGCCATTTGAATTTAATTCCGATGCAATTTCTGTGTTTCATCGTCAATAAGAAGGTCCAAGGCATACAGTAAATCTGAAGTGATGCATCGGAATCTAAAACCGGTCTCACAACAGAGGTTCAAATCATAGAATGTAACAGGTGTCAGTCCTCTTGTACTTAAGTCAGCATTGTGCCTTTTGTATTTAACTCCGATGCAATTTCTGTGTTTCATCGTCAATAAGAAGATCCAAGGCATACAGTAAACCTTAAGTGAAGCATCGGAATCTAAATCTGGACTCACAGGAGAGGTTCAAATCATAGAAAGTTAGAGTGTCAGTCCTCTTGTTCTTAAGTCGGCATTGTGCCTTTTGAATTAAATTCGGATGCAATTTCTGTGTTTCATCGACAATAAGAAGGTCCAAGGGATACAGTAAACATGAAGTGAAGCATCGGAATCTAAAACTGGACTCACAGGAGAGGTTCAAATCATAGAAAGTTGGAGTGTCAGTCCTCTTGTACTTAAGTCGGCATTGTGCCTTTTGAATTTAATTCCGATGCAATTTCAGTGCTTCATCATCAATAAGAAGGTCCAAGGTATACAGTAAACCTGAAGTCAAGGATCGGAATCTAAAACTGGACTCACCGGAGAGGTTCAAATCATAGAAAGTTAGAGTGTCAGTCCTCTTGTACTTAAGTCGGCATTGTGAATTTTGAATTTAATTCCGATGCAATTTATGTGCTTCATCGTCAATAAGGAGGTTCAAGGTATACAGTAAACCTGAAGTGAAGCATCGGAAACTAAAACTGGACTCACAGGAGAGGTTCAAATCATAAAAAGTTAGAGTGTCAGTCCTCTTGTACTTAAGTCGGCATTGTGCCTTTTGAATTTAATTCCGATGCAATTTCTGTGCTTCATCGTCAATAAGAAGGTCCAAGGTGTACAGTAAACCTGAAGTGAAGCATCGGAATCTAAAACTGGACTCACAGGAGAGGTTAAAATCGTAGAATGGCAGAGTTTCAGTGCTCTTGTACTTAAGTCGGCATTGTGACGTTTGTATTAAATTCGGATGCAATTTCTGTGTTTCATCGTCAATAAGAAGGTCCAAGTGTTACAGTAAACATGAAGTGAAGCATCGGAATCTAAAACTGGACTCACAGGAGAGGTTCTAAACATAGACAGTAGGAACAGACAGCTCTCTTTTACTTAAGTCGGCATTGTGCCTTTTGTATTAAATTCGGATTAATTTTCTGTGTTTCCTCGTCAATAAGAAGGTCCAAGGGATACAGTAAACCTGAAGTGAAGCAACGGAATCTAAAACTGGACTCACAGGAGAGGTTCAAATCATAGAAATTTAGAGTGTCAGTCCTCTTGTACCTAAGTCGGAATTGTCCCTTTTGAATTTAATTTCGATGCAATTTCTGTGCTTCATCTTCAAAAAGAAGGTCCAAGGTATACATTAAACCTGAAGTGAAGCATCGGAAACTAAAAATGGACTCACAGGAGAGGTTCAAATCATAGAAAGTTTGAGTGTCAGTCCTTTTGTACTTAGGTCCGCATTGTGCATTTTGAATTTAATTCCGATGCAATTTCTGTGCTTCATCGTCACTAAGAAAGTCCAAGGTATACAGTAAACCTGAAGAGAAGCATCGGAATCAAAACTGGACTCACAGGATAGGTTCAAATCGTAGAAACTCTGAGTTTCAGTCCTCTGGTACTTAAGTCGGCATTGTGCCTTTTGTATTAAATTCGGATCCAATTTCTGTGTTTCATCGTCAATAAGAGGGTCCAAGGGATACAGTAAACCTGAAGTGAAGCAACGGAATCTAAAACTGGACTCACAGGAGAGGATCAAATCTTAGAAAGTTAGAGTGTCAGTCCTCTTGTACTTAAGTCGGCATTGTGCCATTTGAATTTAATTCCGATGCAATTTCTGTGTTTCATCGTCAATAAGAAGGTCCAAGGCATACAGTAAATCTGAAGTGATGCATCGGAATCTAAAACCGGTCTCACAACAGAGGTTCAAATCATAGAATGTAACAGGTGTCAGTCCTCTTGTACTTAAGTCAGCATTGTGCCTTTTGTATTTAACTCCGATGCAATTTCTGTGTTTCATCGTCAATAAGAAGATCCAAGGCATACAGTAAACCTTAAGTGAAGCATCGGAATCTAAATCTGGACTCACAGGAGAGGTTCAAATCATAGAAAGTTAGAGTGTCAGTCCTCTTGTTCTTAAGTCGGCATTGTGCCTTTTGAATTAAATTCGGATGCAATTTCTGTGTTTCATCGACAATAAGAAGGTCCAAGGTATACAGTAAACCTGAAGTGAAGCATCGGAATCTAAAACTGGACTCACAGGAGAGGTTCAAATCATAGAAAGTTGGAGTGTCAGTCCTCTTGTACTTAAGTCGGCATTGTGCCTTTTGAATTTAATTCCGATGCAATTTCAGTGCTTCATCATCAATAAGAAGGTCCAAGGTATACAGTAAACCTGAAGTCAAGGATCGGGATCTAAAACTGGACTCACCGGAGAGGTTCAAATCATAGAAAGTTAGAGTGTCAGTCCTCTTGTACTTAAGTCGGCATTGTGAATTTTGAATTTAATTCCGATGCAATTTATGTGCTTCATCGTCAATAAGAAGGTTCAAGGTATACAGTAAACCTGAAGTGAAGCATCGGAAACTAAAACTGGACTCACAGGAGAGGTTCAAATCATAAAAAGTTAGAGTGTCAGTCCTCTTGTACTTAAGTCGGCATTGTGCCTTTTGAATTCAATTCCGATGCAATTTCTGTGCTTCATCGTCAATAAGAAGGTCCAAGGTGTACAGTAAACCTGAATTGAAGCATCGGAATCTAAAACTGGACTCACAGGAGAGGTCAAAATCGTAGAATGGCAGAGTTTCAGTGCTCTTGTACTTAAGTCGGCATTGTGACGTTTGTATTAAATTCGGATGCAATTTCTGTGTTTCATCGTCAATAGGAAGGTTCAAGTGTTACAGTAAACATGAAGTGAAGCATCGGAATCTAAAACTGGACTCACAGGAGAGGTTCTAAACATAGACAGTAGGAAGAGACAGCTCTCTTGTACTTAAGTCGGCATTGTGCCTTTTGTATTAAATTCGGATTAATTTTCTGTGTTTCCTCGTCAATAAGAAGGTCCAAGGGATACAGTAAACCTGAAGTGAAGCATCTGAACCTAAAACAGGACTCACAGGAGAGGATCAAATCATAGAAAGTTAGAGTGTCAGTCCTCTCGTACTTATGTCGGCATTGTGCCATTTGAATTTAATTCCGATGCAATTTCTGTGTTTCATCGTCAATAAGAAGGTCCAAAGTATACAGTAAACCTGAAGCGAAGCATCGGAATCTATAACTGGACTCACAGGAGAGGATCTGAACATAGACAGTAAGAAGAGTCAGTCCTCTTGTGCTTAAGTCGGCATTTTGCGGTTTGTATTGAATTCGAATGCATTTTCTGTGTTTCATCGTCAATAAGAAGGTCCAAGGGATACAGTAAACCTGACGTGAATCATCGGAATCTAAAACCGGTCTCACAGGAGAGGTTCAAATCATAGAATGTAAGAAGTGTCAGTCCTCTTCTACTTAAGTCAGCATGGTGCCTTTTGTATTTAATTCCGATACAATTTCTGTGTTTCATCGTCAATAAGAAGATCCAAGAGATATAGTAAACCTGAAGTGAAGCATCGGAACCTAAAACTGGACTCACAGGAGAGGTTCAAATCATAGAAAGTTAGAGTGTTAGTCCTCTTGTCCTTAAGTCGGCATTGTGCCTTTTTTATTAAATTCGGATGCAATTTCTGTGTCTCATCGACAATAAGAAGGTTCCAAGGGATACAGTAAAAATTGAAGTGAAGCATCGGAATCTAAAACAGGACTCACAGGAGATGTTCAAATCATAGAAAGTTAGAGAGTCAGTCCTCTTGTACTTAAGTCGGCATTGTGCCTTTTGAATTTCAATCCGATGCAATTTCTGTGCTGCAACGTCAATAAGATGGTGCAAGGTATACAGTAAACCTGAAGTCAAGCATCGGAATCTAAAACTGGACTCACAGGAGAGGTTCAAATCATAAAAACTTAGAGTGTCAGTCCTCTTGTACTTAAGTCGGCATTGTGCCTTTTGAATTTAATTCCGATGCAATTTCAGTGCTTCATCATCAATAAGAAGGTCCAAGGTATACAGTAAACCTGAAGTCAAGGATCGGAATCTAAAACTGCACTCACCGGAGAGGTTCAAATCATAGAAAGTTAGAGTGTCAGTCCTCTTGTACTTAAGTCGGCATTGTGCCTTTTGAATTTAATTCCGATGCAATTTTTGTGCTTCATCGTCAATAAGAAGGTCCAAGGTATACAGTAAACCTGAAGTGAAGCATCGGAAACTAAAACTGGACTCACAGGAGAGGTTCAAATCATAAAAAGTTAGAGTGTCAGTCCTCTTGTCCTTAAGTCGGCATTGTGCCTTTTGAATTTCATTCCGATGCAATTTCTGTGCTTCATCGTCAATAAGAAGGTCCAAGGTGTACAGTAAACCTGAAGTGAAGCATCGGAATCTAAAACTGGACTCACAGGAGAGGTTAAAATCGTAGAATGGCAGAGTTTCAGTGCTCTTGTACTTAAGTCGGCATTGTGACTTTTGTATTAAATTCGGATGCAATTTCTGTGTTTCATCGTCCATAAGAAGGTCCAAGTGTTACAGTAAACATGAAGTGAAGCATCGGAATCTAAAACTGGACTCACAGGAGAGATTCAAATCATAGAAAGTTAGAGTGTCAGTCCTCTTGTACTTAAGTCGGCATTGTGCCTTTTGTATTAAATTCGGATTAATTTTCTGTGTTTCCTCGTCAATAAGAAGGTCCAAGGGATACAGTAAACCTGAAGTGAAGCATCGGAACCTAAAACAGGACTCACAGGAGAGGATCAAATCATAGATAGTTAGAGTGTCAGTCCTCTCGTACTTATGTCGGCATTGTGCCATTTGAATTTAATTCCGATGCAATTTCTGTGTTTCATCGTCAATAAGATGGTCCAAGGTATACAGTAAACCTGAACTGAAGCATCGGAATCTAAAACTGGACTCACAGGAGAGATTCAAATCATAGAAAGTTAGAGTGTCAGTCCTCTTGTACTTAAGTCGGCATTGTGCCTTATCAATTCAATTCCTATGCAATTTCTGTGTTTCATCGTCAACAAGAAGGTCCAAGATATACAGTAAACCTGAAGTGAAGCATCGGAATCTAAAACTGGACTCACAGGAGAGGTTCAAATCATAGAAAGTTAGAGTGTTAGTCCTCTTGTTCTTAAGTCGGCATTGTGCCTTTTTTATTAAATTCGGATGCAATTTCTGTGTTTCATCGACAATAAGAAGGTCCAAGGGATACAGTAAAAATTGAAGTGAAGCATCGGAATCTAAAACAGGACTTACAGGAGATCGTCAAATCATAGAAAGTTAGAGTGTCAGTCCTCTTGTACTTAAGTCGGCATTGTGCCTTTTGAATTTCAATCCGATGCAATTTCTGTGCTGCAACGTCAATAAGATGGTCCAAGGTATACAGTAAACCTGACGTCAAGCATCGGAATCTAAATCTGGACTCACAGGAGAGGTTCAAATCATAGAAAGTTAGAGTGTCAGTTTTCTTGTATTTAAGTCGGCATTGTGCAACTTGAATTTAATTCCGATGCAATTTCTGTGCATCATCGTCAATAAGAAGGTCTAAGGTATACAGTAAACCTGAAGTCAAGCATCGGAATCTAAAACTGGACTCACAGGATAGGTTCAAATCATAGAAAGTTAGAGTGTCAGTCCTCTTGTACTTAAGTCGGCATTTTGCCTTTTCAATTCAATTCCGCTGCAATTTCTGTGTTTCATCGTCAACAAGAAGGTCCAAGGTATACAGTAAACCTGAAGAGAAGCATCGGAATCAAAACTGGACTCACAGGAGAGGTTCAAATCATAGAAAGTTAGAGTGTTAATTCTCTTGTTCTTAAGTCGGCATTGTGCCTTTTGTATTAAATTCGGATGGAATTTCTGTGTTTCATCGTCAATAAGAAGGTCCAAGGGATACAGTAAACCTGAAGTGAAGCAACGGAATCTAAAACTGGACTCACAGGAGAGGTTCAAATCATAGAAATTTAGAGTGTCAGTCCTCTTGTACCTAAGTCGGAATTGTCCCTTTTGAATTTAATTTCGATGCAATTTCTGTGCTTCATCTTCAAAAAGAAGGTCCAAGGTATACATTAAACCTGAAGTGAAGCATCGGAAACTAAAAATGGACTCACAGGAGAGGTTCAAATCATAGAAAGTTTGAGTGTCAGTCCTTTTGTACTTAGGTCCGCATTGTGCATTTTGAATTTAATTCCGATGCAATTTCTGTGCTTCATCGTCAATAAGAAAGTCCAAGGTATACAGTAAACCTGAAGAGAAGCATCGGAATCAAAACTGGACTCACAGGATAGGTTCAAATCGTAGAAACTCTGAGTTTCAGTCCTCTGGTACTTAAGTCGGCATTGTGCCTTTTGTATTAAATTCGGATCCAATTTCTGTGTTTCATCGTCAATAAGAGGGTCCAAGGGATACAGTAAACCTGAAGTGAAGCAACGGAATCTAAAACTGGACTCACAGGAGAGGATCAAATCTTAGAAAGTTAGAGTGTCAGTCCTCTTGTACTTAAGTCGGCATTGTGCCATTTGAATTTAATTCCGATGCAATTTCTGTGTTTCATCGTCAATAAGAAGGTCCAAGGCATACAGTAAATCTGAAGTGATGCATCGGAATCTAAAACCGGTCTCACAACAGAGGTTCAAATCATAGAATGTAACAGGTGTCAGTCCTCTTGTACTTAAGTCAGCATTGTGCCTTTTGTATTTAACTCCGATGCAATTTCTGTGTTTCATCGTCAATAAGAAGATCCAAGGCATACAGTAAACCTTAAGTGAAGCATCGGAATCTAAATCTGGACTCACAGGAGAGGTTCAAATCATAGAAAGTTAGAGTGTCAGTCCTCTTGTTCTTAAGTCGGCATTGTGCCTTTTGAATTAAATTCTGATGCAATTTCTGTGTTTCATCGACAATAAGAAGGTCCAAGGGATACAGTAAACCTGAAGTGAAGCATCGGAATCTAAAACTGGACTCACAGGAGAGGTTCAAATCATAGAAAGTTGGAGTGTCAGTCCTCTTGTACTTAAGTCGGCATTGTGCCTTTTGAATTTAATTCCGATGCAATTTCAGTGCTTCATCATCAATAAGAAGGTCCAAGGTATACAGTAAACCTGAAGTCAAGGATCGGAATCTAAAACTGGACTCACCGGAGAGGTTCAAATCATAGAAAGTTAGAGTGTCAGTCCTCTTGTACTTAAGTCGGCATTGTGAATTTTGAATTTAATTCCGATGCAATTTATGTGCTTCATCGTCAATAAGAAGGTTCAAGGTATACAGTAAACCTGAAGTGAAGCATCGGAAACTAAAACTGGACTCACAGGAGAGGTTCAAATCATAAAAAGTTAGAGTGTCAGTCCTCTTGTACTTAAGTCGGCATTGTGCCTTTTGAATTTAATTCCGATGCAATTTCTGTGCTTCATCGTCAATAAGAAGGTCCAAGGTGTACAGTAAACCTGAAGTGAAGCATCGGAATCTAAAACTGGACTCACAGGAGAGGTTAAAATCGTAGAATGGCAGAGTTTCAGTGCTCTTGTACTTAAGTCGGCATTGTGACGTTTGTATTAAATTCGGATGCAATTTCTGTGTTTCATCGTCAATAAGAAGGTCCAAGTGTTCCAGTAAACATGAAGTGAAGCATCGGAATCTAAAACTGGACTCACAGGAGAGGTTCTAAACATAGACAGTAGGAAGAGACAGCTCTCTTGTACTTAAGTCGGCATTGTGCCTTTTGTATTAAATTCGGATTAATTTTCTGTGTTTCCTCGTCAATAAGAAGGTCCAAGGGATACAGTAAACCTGAAGTGAAGCAACGGAATCTAAAACTGGACTCACAGGAGAGGTTCAAATCATAGAAATTTAGAGTGTCAGTCCTCTTGTACCTAAGTCGGAATTGTCCCTTTTGAATTTAATTTCGATGCAATTTCTGTGCTTCATCTTCAAAAAGAAGGTCCAAGGTATACATTAAACCTGAAGTGAAGCATCGGAAACTAAAAATGGACTCACAGGAGAGGTTCAAATCATAGAAAGTTTGAGTGTCAGTCCTTTTGTACTTAGGTCCGCATTGTGCATTTTGAATTTAATTCCGATGCAATTTCTGTGCTTCATCGTCAATAAGAAAGTCCAAGGTATACAGTAAACCTGAAGAGAAGCATCGGAATCAAAACTGGACTCACAGGATAGGTTCAAATCGTAGAAACTCTGAGTTTCAGTCCTCTGGTACTTAAGTCGGCATTGTGCCTTTTGTATTAAATTCGGATCCAATTTCTGTGTTTCATCGTCAATAAGAGGGTCCAAGGGATACAGTAAACCTGAAGTGAAGCAACGGAATCTAAAACTGGACTCACAGGAGAGGATCAAATCTTAGAAAGTTAGAGTGTCAGTCCTCTTGTACTTAAGTCGGCATTGTGCCATTTGAATTTAATTCCGATGCAATTTCTGTGTTTCATCGTCAATAAGAAGGTCCAAGGCATACAGTAAATCTGAAGTGATGCATCGGAATCTAAAACCGGTCTCACAACAGAGGTTCAAATCATAGAATGTAACAGGTGTCAGTCCTCTTGTACTTAAGTCAGCATTGTGCCTTTTGTATTTAACTCCGATGCAATTTCTGTGTTTCATCGTCAATAAGAAGATCCAAGGCATACAGTAAACCTTAAGTGAAGCATCGGAATCTAAATCTGGACTCACAGGAGAGGTTCAAATCATAGAAAGTTAGAGTGTCAGTCCTCTTGTTCTTAAGTCGGCATTGTGCCTTTTGAATTAAATTCGGATGCAATTTCTGTGTTTCATCGACAATAAGAAGGTCCAAGGGATACAGTAAACCTGAAGTGAAGCATCGGAATCTAAAACTGGACTCACAGGAGAGGTTCAAATCATAGAAAGTTGGAGTGTCAGTCCTCTTGTACTTAAGTCGGCATTGTGCCTTTTGAATTTAATTCCGATGCAATTTCAGTGCTTCATCATCAATAAGAAGGTCCAAGGTATACAGTAAACCTGAAGTCAAGGATCGGAATCTAAAACTGGACTCACCGGAGAGGTTCAAATCATAGAAAGTTAGAGTGTCAGTCCTCTTGTACTTAAGTCGGCATTGTGAATTTTGAATTTAATTCCGATGCAATTTATGTGCTTCATCGTCAATAAGGAGGTTCAAGGTATACAGTAAACCTGAAGTGAAGCATCGGAAACTAAAACTGGACTCACAGGAGAGGTTCAAATCATAAAAAGTTAGAGTGTCAGTCCTCTTGTACTTAAGTCGGCATTGTGCCTTTTGAATTTAATTCCGATGCAATTTCTGTGCTTCATCGTCAATAAGAAGGTCCAAGGTGTACAGTAAACCTGAAGTGAAGCATCGGAATCTAAAACTGGACTCACAGGAGAGGTTAAAATCGTAGAATGGCAGAGTTTCAGTGCTCTTGTACTTAAGTCGGCATTGTGACGTTTGTATTAAATTCGGATGCAATTTCTGTGTTTCATCGTCAATAAGAAGGTCCAAGTGTTACAGTAAACATGAAGTGAAGCATCGGAATCTAAAACTGGACTCACAGGAGAGGTTCTAAACATAGACAGTAGGAAGAGACAGCTCTCTTTTACTTAAGTCGGCATTGTGCCTTTTGTATTAAATTCGGATTAATTTTCTGTGTTTCCTCGTCAATAAGAAGGTCCAAGGGATACAGTAAACCTGAAGTGAAGCAACGGAATCTAAAACTGGACTCACAGGAGAGGTTCAAATCATAGAAATTTAGAGTGTCAGTCCTCTTGTACCTAAGTCGGAATTGTCCCTTTTGAATTTAATTTCGATGCAATTTCTGTGCTTCATCTTCAAAAAGAAGGTCCAAGGTATACATTAAACCTGAAGTGAAGCATCGGAAACTAAAAATGGACTCACAGGAGAGGTTCAAATCATAGAAAGTTTGAGTGTCAGTCCTTTTGTACTTAGGTCCGCATTGTGCATTTTGAATTTAATTCCGATGCAATTTCTGTGCTTCATCGTCACTAAGAAAGTCCAAGGTATACAGTAAACCTGAAGAGAAGCATCGGAATCAAAACTGGACTCACAGGATAGGTTCAAATCGTAGAAACTCTGAGTTTCAGTCCTCTGGTACTTAAGTCGGCATTGTGCCTTTTGTATTAAATTCGGATTCAATTTCTGTGTTTCATCGTCAATAAGAAGGTCCAAGGGATACAGTAAACCTGAAGTGAAGCAACGGAATCTAAAACTGGACTCACAGGAGAGGATCAAATCTTAGAAAGTTAGAGTGTCAGTCCTCTTGTACTTAAGTCGGCATTGTGCCATTTGAATTTAATTCCGATGCAATTTCTGTGTTTCATCGTCAATAAGAAGGTCCAAGGCATACAGTAAATCTGAAGTGATGCATCGGAATCTAAAACCGGTCTCACAACAGAGGTTCAAATCATAGAATGTAACAGGTGTCAGTCCTCTTGTACTTAAGTCAGCATTGTGCCTTTTGTATTTAACTCCGATGCAATTTCTGTGTTTCATCGTCAATAAGAAGATCCAAGGCATACAGTAAACCTTAAGTGAAGCATCGGAATCTAAATCTGGACTCACAGGAGAGGTTCAAATCATAGAAAGTTAGAGTGTCAGTCCTCTTGTTCTTAAGTCGGCATTGTGCCTTTTGAATTAAATTCGGATGCAATTTCTGTGTTTCATCGACAATAAGAAGGTCCAAGGTATACAGTAAACCTGAAGTGAAGCATCGGAATCTAAAACTGGACTCACAGGAGAGGTTCAAATCATAGAAAGTTGGAGTGTCAGTCCTCTTGTACTTAAGTCGGCATTGTGCCTTTTGAATTTAATTCCGATGCAATTTCAGTGCTTCATCATCAATAAGAAGGTCCAAGGTATACAGTAAACCTGAAGTCAAGGATCGGGATCTAAAACTGGACTCACCGGAGAGGTTCAAATCATAGAAAGTTAGAGTGTCAGTCCTCTTGTACTTAAGTCGGCATTGTGAATTTTGAATTTAATTCCGATGCAATTTATGTGCTTCATCGTCAATAAGAAGGTTCAAGGTATACAGTAAACCTGAAGTGAAGCATCGGAAACTAAAACTGGACTCACAGGAGAGGTTCAAATCATAAAAAGTTAGAGTGTCAGTCCTCTTGTACTTAAGTCGGCATTGTGCCTTTTGAATTCAATTCCGATGCAATTTCTGTGCTTCATCGTCAATAAGAAGGTCCAAGGTGTACAGTAAACCTGAATTGAAGCATCGGAATCTAAAACTGGACTCACAGGAGAGGTTAAAATCGTAGAATGGCAGAGTTTCAGTGCTCTTGTACTTAAGTCGGCATTGTGACGTTTGTATTAAATTCGGATGCAATTTCTGTGTTTCATCGTCAATAGGAAGGTTCAAGTGTTACAGTAAACATGAAGTGAAGCATCGGAATCTAAAACTGGACTCACAGGAGAGGTTCTAAACATAGACAGTAGGAAGAGACAGCTCTCTTGTACTTAAGTCGGCATTGTGCCTTTTGTATTAAATTCGGATTAATTTTCTGTGTTTCCTCGTCAATAAGAAGGTCCAAGGGATACAGTAAACCTGAAGTGAAGCATCTGAACCTAAAACAGGACTCACAGGAGAGGATCAAATCATAGAAAGTTAGAGTGTCAGTCCTCTCGTACTTATGTGGGCATTGTGCCATTTGAATTTAATTCCGATGCAATTTCTGTGTTTCATCGTCAATAAGAAGGTCCAAAGTATACAGTAAACCTGAAGCGAAGCATCGGAATCTATAACTGGACTCACAGGAGAGGATCTGAACATAGACAGTAAGAAGAGTCAGTCCTCTTGTGCTTAAGTCGGCATTTTGCGGTTTGTATTGAATTCGAATGCATTTTCTGTGTTTCATCGTCAATAAGAAGGTCCAAGGGATACAGTAAACCTGACGTGAATCATCGGAATCTAAAACCGGTCTCACAGGAGAGGTTCAAATCATAGAATGTAAGAAGTGTCAGTCCTCTTCTACTTAAGTCAGCATGGTGCCTTTTGTATTTAATTCCGATACAATTTCTGTGTTTCATCGTCAATAAGAAGATCCAAGAGATATAGTAAACCTGAAGTGAAGCATCGGAACCTAAAACTGGACTCACAGGAGAGGTTCAAATCATAGAAAGTTAGAGTGTTAGTCCTCTTGTCCTTAAGTCGGCATTGTGCCTTTTTTATTAAATTCGGATGCAATTTCTGTGTCTCATCGACAATAAGAAGGTTCCAAGGGATACAGTAAAAATTGAAGTGAAGCATCGGAATCTAAAACAGGACTCACAGGAGATGTTCAAATCATAGAAAGTTAGAGAGTCAGTCCTCTTGTACTTAAGTCGGCATTGTGCCTTTTGAATTTCAATCCGATGCAATTTCTGTGCTGCAACGTCAATAAGATGGTGCAAGGTATACAGTAAACCTGACGTCAAGCATCGGAATCTAAAACTGGACTCACAGGAGAGGTTCAAATCATAGAAAGTTAGAGTGTCAGTCTTCTTGTACTTAAGTCGGCATTGTGCAACTTGAATTTAATTCCGATGCAATTTCTGTGCATCATCGTCAATAAGAAGGTCCAAGGTATACAGTAAACCTGAAGTCAAGCATCGGAATCTAAAACTGGACTCACAGGAGAGGTTCAAATCATAGAAAGTTAGAGTGTTAGTTCTCTTGTTCTTAAGTCGGCATTGTGCCTTTTGTATTAAATTCGGATGCAATTTCTGTGTTTCATCGACAATAAAAAGGTCCAAGGGATACAGTAAACCTTAAGTGAAGCATCGGAATCTAAATGTGGACTCACAGGAGAGGTTCAAATTATAGAAAGTTAGAGTGTCAGTCCTCTTGTACGTAAGTCGGCATTGTGCTGTTTCAATTCAATTCCGAAAAAATTTCTGTGCTTTATCATCAATAAGAAGGTCCAAGGTATACAGTAATCCTGAAGTGAAGCATCGGAATCTAAAACTGGACTCACAGGTGAGGTTCAAATCATAGAAAGTTAGAGTGTCAGTCCTCTTGTACTTAAGTCGGCATTGTGCCTTTTCAATTTAATTCCGATGCAATTTATGTGCTTCATCGTCAATAAGAAGGTCCAAGGTATACCGTAAACCTGAAGTGAAGCATCGGAAACTAAAACTGGACTCACAGGAGATGTTCAAATCATAAAAAGTTAGAGTGTCAGTCCTCTTGTACTTAAGTCGGCATTGTGCCTTTTGAATTTAATTCCGATGCAATTTCTGTGCTTCATCGACAATAAGAAGGTCCAAGGTATACAGTAAACCTGAAGTGAAGCATCGGAATCTAAAACTGGACTCACAGGAGAGGTTAAAATCGTAGAAAGGCGGAGTTTTAGTGCTCTTGTACTTAAGTCGGCATTGTGACTTTTGTATTAAATTCGGATGCAATTTCTGTGGTTCATCGTCAATAAGAAGGTCCAAGTGTTACAGTAAACATGAAGTGAAGCATCGGAATCTAAAACTGGACTCACAGGAGAGGTTCTAAACATAGACAGTAGGAAGAGACAGCTCTCTTGTACTTAAGTCGGCATTGTGCCTTTTGTATTAAATTCGGATGAAATTTCTGTGTTTCATCGTCAATAAGAAGGTCCAAGGGATACAGTAAACCTGAAGTGAAGCATCGGAACCTAAAACAGGACTCACAGGAGAGGATCAAATCATAGAAAGTTAGAGTTTCAGTCCTCTCGTACTTTTGTCGGCATTGTGCCATTTGAAATAATTCCGATGCAATTTCTGTGTTTCATCGTCAATAAGAAGGTCCAAGGTATACAGTAAACCTGAAGTGAAGCATCGGAATCTAAAACTGGACTCACAGGAGAGGTTCAAATCATAGAAAGTAAGAGTGTCGGTCCTCTTGTACATATGTCGGCATTGTGTCTTTTGAATTTAATTACGATGCAATTTCTGTGTTTAATCGTCAATAAGAAGGTCCAAGGGATACAGTAAACCTGAAGAGAAGCATCGGAATCGGAAACTGGACTCACAGGAGAGGATCTAAACATAGACAGTAAGAAGAGTCAGTCCTCTTGTGCTTAAGTCGGCATTGTGCGGTTTGTATTGCATTCGAATGCATTTTCTGTGTTTCATCGTCAATAAGAAGGTCCAAGGGATACAGTAAACCTGAAGTGAAGCATCGGAATCTAAAACTGGACTCACAGGAGAGATTCTAATCATAGAAAGTTAGAGTGTCAGTCCTCTTGTACTAAAGTCGGCATTGTGCATTTTCAATTCAATTCCGATGCAATTTCTGTGTTTCATCGTCAACAAGATGGTCCAAGGTATACAGTAAACCTGAAGTGAAGCATCGGAATCTAAAACTGGACTCACAGGAGAGGTTCAAATCATAGAAAGTTAGAGTGTCAGTCTTCTTGTACTTAAGTCGGCATTGTGCAACTTGAATTTAATTCCGATGCAATTTCTGTGCGTCATCGTCAATAAGAAGGTCCAAGGTATACAGTAAACCTGAAGTGAAGCATCGGAATCTAACACTGGACTCACAGGAGAGGTTCAAATCATAGAAAGTTAGAGTGTTAGTTCTCTTGTTCTTAAGTCGGCATTGTGCCTTTTGTATTAAATTCGGAAGCAATTTCTGTGTTTCATCGACAATAAGAAGGTCCAAGGGATACAGTAAAAATTGAAGTGAAGCATCAGAATCCAAAAGAGGACTCACAGGAGAGGTTCAAATCATAGAAAGTTAGAGTGTCAGTCCTCCTGTACTTAAGTCGGCATTGTGCCTTTTGAATTTCATTCCGATGCAATTTCTGTGCTGCATCGTCAATAAGAATGTCCAAGGTATACAGTAAACCTGAAGTCAAGCATCGGAATCTAAAACTGGACTCACAGGAGAGGTTCCAATCATAGAAAGTTAGAGTGCCAGTCCTCTTGTACTTAAGTCGGCATTGTGCAACTTGAATTTAATTCCGATGCAATTTCTGTGCTTCATCGTCAATAAGAAGGTCCAAGGTATACAGTAAACCTGAAGTCAAGCATCGGAATCTAAAACTGGACTCACAGGAGAGGTCCAAATCATAGAAAGTTAGAGTTTCAGTCCTCTTGTACTTAAGTCGGCATTGTGCCTTTTGAATTTCATTCCAATGCAATTTCTGTGTTTCATTGTCCACAAGAAGGTCCAAGTAATACGGTAAACCTGAAGTGAAGCATCGGAATCTAAAACTGGACTCACAGGAGAGGTTCAAATCATAGAAAGTTAGAGTGTTAGTCCTCTTATTCTTATGTGGGCATTGTGCCTTTTGTATTAAATTCGGATGCAATTTCTGTGTTTCATCGACAGTAAGAAGGTGAAAGGGATACAGTAAAAATTGAAGTGAAGCATCGGAATCTAAAACAGGACTCACAGGAGAGGTTCAAATCATAGAAAGTTAGAGTGACAGTCCTCTGGTACTTAAGTCGGCATTGTGCCATCTGTAATAAATTCCGATGCAATTTCTGTGTTGCATCGTCAATAAGAAAGTCCAAGGTATACAGTAAACCTGAAGTCATGCATCGGAATCTAAAACTGGACTCACAGGAGAGGTTCAAATCATAGAAAGTTAGAGTGTCAGTCCTCTTGTACTTATGTCGGCATTGTGCAACTTGAATTTAATTCCGATGCAATTTCTGTGCTTCATCGTCAATAAGAAGGTCCAAGGTATAAAGTATACCTGATGTCAAGCATCAGAATCTAAAACTGGACTCACAGGAGAGGTTCAAATCATAGAAAGTTACAGTGTCAGTCCTCTTGTACTTAAGTCGGCATTGTGCCTTTTGAATTTAATTACGATGCAATTTCTGTGCTTCATCGTCAATAAGAAGGTCCAAGGAGTACAGTAAAAGTGAAGTGAAGCATCGGAATCTAAAACTGGACTCACAGGAGAGGCTAAAATCTTAGAAAGGCAGAGTTTCAGTGCTCTTGTACTTAAGTCGGCATTGTGACTTTTGTATTAAATTCGGATGCAATTTCTGTGTTTCATCGTCAATAAGAAGGTCCAAGTGTTACAGTAAACATGAAGTGAAGCATCGGAATCAAAAACTGGACTCACAGGAGAGGTTCTAAACATAGACAGTAGGAAGAGACAGCTCTCTTGTACTTAAGTCGGCATTGTGCCTTTTGTATTTAATTCGGATTAATTTTCTGTGTTTCCTCGTCAATAAGAAGGTCCAAGGGATACAGTAAACCTGACGTGAAGCATCGGAATCTAAAACCGGTCTCACAGGAGAGGTTAATATCATAGAATGTAAGAAGTGTCAGTCCTCTTGTACTTAAGTCAGCATGGTGCCTTTTGTATTTAATTCCGATACAATTTCTGTGTTTCATCGTCAATAAGAAGATCCAAGGGATATAGTAAACCTGAAGTGAAGCATCAGAATCTAAAACTGGACTCACAGGAGAGATTCAAATTATAGAAAGTTAGAGTGTCAGTCCTCTTGTACTTAAGTCGGCATTGTGCCTTTCCAATTCAATTCCGATGCAATTTCTGTGTTTCATCGTCAACAAGAAGGTCCAAGCTTTACAGTATACCTGAAGTGAAGCTTCGGAATCTAAAACTGGACTCACAGGAGAGGTTCAAATCATAGAAAGTTAGAGTGTTAGTCCTCTTGTTCTTAAGTCGGCATTGTGCCTTTTTTATTAAATTCGGATGCAATATCTGTGTTTCATCGACAATAAGAAGGTCCCAGGGATACAGTACAAATTGAAGTGAAGCATCGGAATCTAAAACAGGACTCACAGGAGATGTTCAAATCATAGAAAGTTAGAGTGTCAGTCCTCTTGTACTTGAGTCTGCATTGTTCCTTTTGAATTTCAATCCGATGCAATTTCTGTGCTGCAACGTCAATAAGATGGTCCAAGGTATACAGTAAACCTGACGTCAAGCATCGGAATCTAAAACTGGACTCACAGGAGAGGTTCAAATTATAGAAATTTAGAGTGTCAGTCCTCTTGTACCTTAGTCGGAATTGTCCCTTTTGAATTTAATTTCGATGCAGTTTCTGTGCTTCATCATCAAAAAGAAGGTCCAAGGTATACAGTAAATCTGAAGTGAAGCATCGGAAACTAAAAATGGACTCATAGGAGAGATTCAAATCATAGAAAGTTAGAGAGTCAGTCCTCTTGTACTTTGGTCCGCATTGTGCATTTTGAATTTAATTCCGATGCAATTTCTGTGCTTCATCGTCAATAAGAAAGTCCAAGGTATACAGTAAACCTGAAGAGAAGCATCGGAATCAAAACTGGACTCACAGGATAGGTTCAAATCATAGAAACTCTGAGTCTCAGTCCTCTGGTACTTAAGTCGGCATTGTGCCTTTTGTATTAAATTCGGATGCAATTTCTGTGTTTCATCGTCAATAAGAAGGTCCAAGGGATACAGTAAACCTGAAGTGAAGCAACGGAATCTAAAACTGGACTCACAGGAGAGGATCAAATCTTAGAAAGTTAGAGTGTCAGTCCTCTTGTACTTAAGTCGGCATTGTGCCATTTGAATTTAATTCCGATGCAATTTCTGTGTTTCATCGTCAATAAGATGGTCCACGATATACAGTAAACCTGATGTGATGCATCGGAATCTAAAACTGGACTCACAGGAGAGGTTCAAATCATAGAAAGTTAGAGTGTCTGACCTCTTGTACATAAGTCGGCATTGTGCATTTTGAATTTAATTACGATGCAAATTCTGTGTTTCATCGTCAATAAGAAGGTCCAAGGCATACAGTAAATCTGATGTGATGCATCGGAATCTAAAACCGGACTCACAACAGAGGTTCAAATCATAGAATGTAAGAGGTGTCAGTCCTCTTGTACTTAAGTCAGCATTGTGCCTTTTGTATTTAACTCCGATGCAATTTCTGTGTTTCATCGTCAATAAGAAGATCCAAGGGATACAGTAAACCGTAAGTGAAGCATCGGAATCTAAATCTGGACTCACAGGAGAGGTTCAAATCATAGAAAGTTAGAGTGTCAATCCTCTTGTACGTAAGTCGGCATTGTGCATTTTCAATTCAATTCCGAAAAAATTTCTGTGCTTTATCGTCAATAAGAAGGTCCAAGGTATACAGTAATCCTGAAGGGAAGCTTCGGAATCTAAAACTGGACTCGAGGAGAGGTTCAAATCATAGAAAATTAGAGTGTCAGTCCTCTTGTTCTTAAGTCGGCATTGTGCCTTTTGAATTAAATTCGGATGCAATTTCTGTGTTTCATCGACAATAAGAAGGTCCAAGGGATACAGTAAACCTGAAGTGAAGCATCGGAATCTAAAACTGGACTCACAGGAGAGGTTCAAATCATAGAAAGTTAGAGTGTCAGTCCTCTTGTACTTAAGTCGGCATTGTGCCTTTTGAATTTACTTCCGATGCAATTTCAGTGCTTCATCATCAATAAGAAGGTCCAAGGTATACAGTAAACCTGAAGTCAAGGATCGGAATCTAAAACTGCACTCACCGGAAAGGTTCAAATCATAGAAAGTTAGAGTGTCAGTCCTCTTGTACTTAAGTCGGCATTGTGCCTTTTGAATTTAATTCCGATGCAATTTTTGTGCTTCATCGTCAATAAGAAGGTCCAAGGTATACAGTAAACCTGAAGTGATGCATCGGAAACTGAAACTGGACTCACAGGAGAGGTTCAAATCATAAAAAGTTAGAGTGTCAGTCCTCTTCTCCTTAAGTCGGCATTGTGCCTTTTGAATTTAATTCCGATGCAATTTCTGTGCTTCATCGTCAATAAGAAGGTCCAAGGTGTACAGTAAACCTGAAGTGAAGCATCGGAATCTAAAACTGGACTCACAGGAGAGGTTAAAATCGTAGAAAGGCAGAGTTTCAGTGCTCTTGTACTTAAGTCGGCATTGTGACTTTTGTATTAAATTCGGATGCAATTTCTGTGTTTCATCGTCAATAAGAAGGTCCAAGTGTTACAGTAAACATGAAGTGAAGCATCGGAATCTAAAACTGTACTCACAGGAGAGATTCAAATCATAGAAAGTTAGAGTGTCAGTCCTCTTGTACTTAAGTCGGCATTGTGCCTTTTGTATTAAATTCGGATTAATTTTCTGTGTTTCCTCGTCAATAAGAAGGTCCAAGGGATACAGTAAACCTGAAGTGAAGCATCGGAACCTAAAACAGGACTCACATGATAGGATCAAATCATAGATAGTTAGAGTGTCAGTCCTCTCGTACTTATGTCGGCATTGTGCCATTTGAATTTAATTCCGATGCAATTTCTGTGTTTCATCGTCAATAAGATGGTCCAAGGTATACAGTAAACCTGAAGTGAAGCATCGGAATCTAAAACTGGACTCACAGGAGAGATTCAAATCATAGAAAGTTAGAGTGTCAGTCCTCTTGTACTTAAGTCGGCATTGTGCCTTTTCAATTCAATTCCGATGCAATTTCTGTGTTTCATCGTCAACAAGAAGGTCCAAGATAAACTGTAAACCTGAAGTGAAGCATCGGAATCTAAAACTGGACTCACAGGAGAGGTTCAAATCATAGAAAGTTAGAGTGTTAGTCCTCTTGTTCTTAAGTCGGCATTGTGCCTTTTTTATTAAATTCGGATGCAATTTCTGTGTTTCATCGACAATAAGAAGGTCCAAGGGATACAGTAAAAATTGAAGTGAAGCATCGGAATCTAAAACAGGACTCACAGGAGATGTTCAAATCATAGAAAGTTAGAGTGTCAGTCCTCTTGTTCTTAAGTCGGCATTGTGCCTTTTGAATTTCAATCCGATGCAATTTCTGTGCTGCAACGTCAATAAGATGGTCCAAGGTATACAGTAAACCTGACGTCAAGCATCGGAATCTAAAACTGGACTCACAGGAGAGGCTCAAATCATAGAAAGTTAGAGTGTCAGTCTTCTTGTATTGAAGTCGGCATTGTGCAACTTGAATTTAATTCCGATGCAATTTCTGTGCATCATCGTCAATAAGAAGGTCTAAGGTATACAGTAAACCTGAAGTCAAGCATCGGAATCTAAAACTGGACTCACAGGATAGGTATAAATCATAGAAAGTTAGAGTGTCAGTCCTCTTGTACTTAAGTCGGCATTTTGCCTTTTCAATTCAATTCCGCTGCAATTTCTGTGTTTCATCGTCAACAAGAAGGTCCAAGGTATACAGTAAACCTGAAGTGAAGCATCGGAATCTAAAACTGGACTCACAGGAGAGGTTCAAATCATAGAAAGTTAGAGTGTTAATTCTCTTGTTCTTAAGTCGGCATTGTGCCTTTTGTATTAAATTCGGATGCAATTTCTGTGTTTCATCGACAATAAGAAGGTCCAAGGGATACAGTAAAAATTGAAGTGAAGCATCAGAATCGAAAAGAGGACTCACAGGAGAGGTTAAAATCATAGAAAGTTAGAGTGTCTGTCCTCTTGTACCTAAGTCGGAATTGTCCCTTTTGAATTTAATTTCGATGCAATTTCTGTGCTTCATCGTCAAAAAGAAGGTCCAAGGGATACAGTAAACCTGAAGTGAAGCAACGGAATCTAAAACTGGACTCACAGGAGAGATTAAAATCATAGAAAGTTAGAGTGTCTGTCCTCTTGTACCTAAGTCGGAATTGTCCCTTTTGAATTTAATTTCGATTCAATTTCTGTTCTTCATCGTCAAAAAGAAGGTCCAAGGGATACAGTAATCCTGAAGTGAAGAATCGGAATCTAAAAATGGACTCACACGAGAGGTTCAAATCATAGAAAGTTAGAGTGTCAGTCCTCTTGTATTTCGGTCCGCATTGTGAATTTTGATTTTAATTCCGATGCAATTTCTGTGCTTCATCGTCAATAAGAAAGTCCAAGGTATACAGTAAACCTGAAGAGAAGCATCGGAATCAAAACTGGACTCACAGGATAGGTTCAAATCTTAGAAACTCTGAGTTTCAGTCCTCGGGTACTTAAGTCGGCATTGTGCCTTTTGTATTAAATTCGGATGCAATTTCTGTGTTTCATCGTCAATAAGAAGGTCCAAGGGATACAGTAAACCTGAAGTGAAGCAACGGAATCTAAAACTGGACTCACAGGAGAGGATCAAATCATAGAAATTTAGAGTGTCAGTCCTCTTGTACCTAAGCCGGAATTGTCCCTTTTCAATTTAATTTCGATGCAATTTCTGTGCTTCATCTTCAAAAAGAAGGTCCAAGGTATACATTAAACCTGAAGTGAAGCATCGGAAACTAAAAATAGACTCACAGGAGAGGTTCAAATCATAGAAAGTTTGAGTATCAGTCCTCTTTTACGTAGGTCCGCATTGTGCATTTTGAATTTAATTCCGATGCAATTTCTGTGCTTCATCGTCAATAAGAAAGTCCAAGGTATACAGTAAACCTGAAGAGAAGCATCGGACTCAAAACTGGACTCACAGGATGGGTTCAAATCGTAGAAACTCTGAGTTCCAGTCCTCTGGTACTTAAGTCGGCATTGTGCCTTTTGTATTAAATTCGGATCCAATTTCTGTGTTTCATCGTCAATGAGAAGGTCCAAGGGATACAGTAAACCTGAAGTGAAGCAACGGAATCTAAAACTGGACTCACAGGAGAGGATCAAATCTTAGAAAGTTAGAGTGTCAGTCCTCTTGTACTTAAGTCGGCATTGTGCCATTTCAATTTAATTCCGATGCAATTTCTGTGTTTCATCGTCAATAAGAAGGTCCAAGGCATACAGTAAATCTGAAGTGATGCATCGGAATCTAAAACCGGTCTCACAACAGAGGTTCAAATCATAGAATGTAACAGGTGTCAGTCCTCTTGTACTTAAGTCAGCATTGTGCCTTTTGTATTTAACTCCGATGCAATTTCTGTGTTTCATCGTCAATAAGAAGATCCAAGGGATACAGTAAACCTTAAGTGAAGATTCGGAATCTAAATCTGGACTCACAGGAGACGTTCAAATCATAGAAAGTTAGAGTGTCAGTCCTCTTGTTCTTAAGTCGGCATTGTGCCTTTTGAATTAAATTCGGATGCAATTTCTGTGTTTCATCGACAATAAGAAGGTCCAAGGGATACAGTAAACCTGAAGTGAAGCATCGGAATCTAAAACTGGACTCACAGGAGAGGTTCAAATCATAGAAAGTTGGAGTGTCAGTCCTCTTGTACTTAAGTCGGCATTGTGCCTTTTGAATTTATTTCCGATGCAATTTCAGTGCTTCATCATCAATAAGAAGGTCCAAGGTATACAGTAAACCTGAAGTCAAGGATCGGAATCTAAAACTGGACTCACCGGAGAGGTTCAAATCATAGAAAGTGAGAGTGTCAGTCCTCTTGTACTTAAGTCGGCATTGTGAATTTTGAATTTAATTCCGATGCAATTTATGTGCTTCATCGTCAATAAGAAGGTTCAAGGTATACAGTAAACCTGAAGTGAAGCATCGGAAACTAAAACTGGACTCACAGGAGAGGTTCAAATCATAAAAAGTTAGAGTGTCAGTCCTCTTGTACTTAAGTCGGCATTGTGCCTTTTGAATTTAATTCCGATGCAATTTCTGTGCTTCATCGTCAATAAGAAGGTCCAAGGTGTACAGTAAACCTGAAGTGAAGCATCGGAATCTAAAACTGGACTCACAGGAGAGGTTAAAATCGTAGAATGGCAGAGTTTCAGTGCTCTTGTACTTAAGTCGGCATTGTGACGTTTGTATTAAATTCGGATGCAATTTCTGTGTTTCATCGTCAATAAGATGGTCCAAGTGTTACAGTAAACATGAAGTGAAGCATCGGAATCTAAAACTGGACTCACAGGAGAGGTTCTAAACATAGACACTAGGAAGAGACAGCTCTCTTGTACTTAAGTCGGCATTGTGCCTTTTGTATTAAATTCGGATTAATTTTCTGTGTTTCCTCGTCAATAAGAAGGTCCAAGGGATACAGTAAACCTGAAGTGAAGCATCGGAACCTAAAACAGGACTCACAGGAGAGGATCAAATCATAGAAAGTTAGAGTGTCAGTCCTCTCGTACTTATGTCGGCATTGTGCCATTTGAATTTAATTCCGATGCAATTTCTGTGTTTCATCGTCAATAAGAAGGTCCAAGGTATACAGTAAACCTGAAGCGAAGCATCGGAATCTATAACTGGACTCACAGGAGAGGATCTAAACATAGACAGTAAGAAGAGTCAGTCCTCTTGTGCTTAAGTCGGCATTTTGCGGTTTGTATTGAATTCGAATGCATTTTCTGTGTTTCATCGTCAATAAGAAGGTCCAAGGGATACAGTAAACCTGACGTGAATCATCGGAATCTAAAACCGGTCTCACAGGAGAGGTTCAAATCATAGAATGTAAGAAGTGTCAGTCCTCTTCTACTTAAGTCAGCATGGTGCCTTTTGTATTTAATTCCGATACAATTTCTGTGTTTCATCGTCAATAAGAAGATCCAAGAGATATAGTAAACCTGAAGTGAAGCATCGGAACCTAAAACTGGACTCACAGGAGAGGTTCAAATCATAGAAAGTTAGAGTGTTAGTCCTCTTGTCCTTAAGTCGGCATTGTGCCTTTTTTATTAAATTCGGATGCAATTTCTGTGTCTCATCGACAATAAGAAGGTTCCAAGGGATACAGTAAAAATTGAAGTGAAGCATCGGAATCTAAAACAGGACTCACAGGAGATGTTCAAATCATAGAAAGTTAGAGAGTCAGTCCTCTTGTTCTTAAGTCGGCATTGTGCCTTTTGAATTTCAATCCGATGCAATTTCTGTGCTGCAACGTCAATAAGATGGTGCAAGGTATACAGTAAACCTGACGTCAAGCATCGGAATCTAAAACTGGACTCACAGGAGAGGTTCAAATCATAGATAGTTAGAGTGTTAGTTCTCTTGTTCTTAAGTCGGCATTGTGCCTTTTGTATTAAATTCGGATGCAATTTCTGTGTTTCATCGACAATGAAAAGGTCCAAGGGATACAGTAAACCTTAAGTGAAGCATCGGAATCTAAATGTGGACTCACAGGAGGGGTTCAAATTATAGAAAGTTAGAGTGTCAGTCCTCTTGTACGTAAGTCGGCATTGTGCTGTTACAATTCAATTCCGAAAAAATTTCTGTGCTTTATCGTCAATAAGAAGGTCCAAGGTGTACAGTAATCCTGAAGTGAAGCATCGGAATCTAAAACTGGACTCACAGGAGAGGTTCAAATCATAGAAAGTTAGAGTGTCAGTCCTCTTGTACTTAAGTCGGCATTGTGCCTTTTCAATTTAATTCCGATGCAATTTATGTGCTTCATCGTCAATAAGAAGGTCCAAGGTATACCGTAAACCTGAAGTGAAGCATCGGAAACTAAAACTGGACTCACAGGAGAGGTTCAAATCATAAAAAGTTAGAGTGTCAGTCCTCTTGTACTTAAGTCGGCATTGTGCCTTTTGAATTTAATTCCGATGCAATTTCTGTGCTTCATCGACAATAAGAAGGTCCAAGGTATACAGTAAACCTGAAGTGAAGCATCGGAATCTAAAACTGGACTCACAGGAGAGGTTAAAATCGTAGAAAGGCGGAGTTTTAGTGCTCTTGTACTTAAGTCGGCATTGTGACTTTTGTATTAAATTCGGATGCAATTTCTGTGGTTCATCGTCAATAAGAAGGTCCAAGTGTTACAGTAAACATGAAGTGAAGCATCGGAATCTAAAACTGGACTCACAGGAGAGGTTCTAAACATAGACAGTAGGAAGAGACAGCTCTCTTGTACTTAAGTCGGCATTGTGCCTTTTGTATTAAATTCGGATGTAATTTCTGTGTTTCATCGTCAATAAGAAGGTCCAAGGGATACAGTAAACCTGAAGTGAAGCATCGGAACCTAAAACAGGACTCACAGGAGAGGATCAAATCATAGAAAGTTAGAGTTTCAGTCCTCTCGTACTTATGTCGGCATTGTGCCATTTGAATTAATTCCGATGCAATTTCTGTGTTTCATCGTCAATAAGAAGGTCCAAGGTATACAGTAAACCTGAAGTGAAGCATCGGAATCTAAAACTGGACTCACAGGAGAGGTTCAAATCATAGAAAGTAAGAGTGTCGGTCCTCTTGTACATAAGTCGGCATTGTGTCTTTTGAATTTAATTACGATGCAATTTCTGTGTTTCATCGTCAATAAGAAGGTCCAAGGGATACAGTAAACCTGAAGAGAAGCATCGGAATCTAAAACTGGACTCACAGGAGAGGATCTAAACATAGACAGTAAGAAGAGTCAGTCCTCTTGTGCTTAAGTCGGCATTGTGCGGTTTGTATTGCATTCGAATGCATTTTCTGTGTTTCATCGTCAATAAGAAGGTCCAAGGGATACAGTAAACCTGAAGTGAAGCATCGGAATCTAAAACTGGACTCACAGGAGAGATTCTAATCATAGAAAGTTAGAGTGTCAGTCCTCTTGTACTAAAGTCGGCATTGTGCATTTTCAATTCAATTCCGATGCAATTTCTGTGTTTCATCGTCAACAAGATGGTCCATGGTATACAGTAAACCTGAACTGAAGCATCGGAATCTAAAACTGGACTCACAGGAGAGGTTCAAATCATAGAAAGTTAGAGTGTAAGTCTTCTTGTACTTAAGTCGGCATTGTGCAACTTGAATTTAATTCCGGTGCAATTTCTGTGCATCATCGTCAATAAGAAGGTCCAAGGTATACAGTAAACCTGAAGTGAAGCATCGGAATCTAACACTGGACTCACAGGAGAGGTTCAAATCATAGAAAGTTAAAGTATTAGTTCTCTTGTTCTTAAGTCGGCATTGTGCCTTTTGTATTAAATTCGGATGCAATATCTGTGTTTCATCGACAATAAGAAGGTCCAAGGGATACAGTAAAAATTGAAGTGAAGCATCAGAATCCAAAAGAGGACTCACAGGAGAGGTTCAAATCATAGAAAGTTAGAGTGTCAGTCCTCTTGTACTTAAGTCGGCATTGTGCCTTTTGAATTTCATTCCGATGCAATTTCTGTGCTGCATCGTCAATAAGAATGTCCAAGGTATACAGTAAACCTGAAGTCAAGCATCGGAATCTAAAACTGGACTCACAGGAGAGGTTCCAATAATAGAAAGTTAGAGTGCCAGTCCTCTTGTACTTAAGTCGGCATTGTGCAACTTGAATTTAATTCCGATGCAATTTCTGTGCTTCATCGTCAATAAGAAGGTCCAAGGTATACAGTAAACCTGAAGTCAAGCATCGGAATCTAAAACTGGACTCACAGGAGAGGTTCAAATCATAGAAAGTTAGAGTTTCAGTCCACTTGTACTTAAGTCGGCATTGTGCCTTTTGAATTTCATTCCGATGCAATTTCTGTGTTTCATTGTCAACAAGAAGGTCCAAGTAATACGGTAAACCTGAAGTGAAGCATCGGAATCTAAAACTGGACTCACAGGAGAGGTTCAAATCATAGAAAGTTAGAGTGTTAGTCCTCTTATTCTTATGTGGGCATTGTGCCTTTTGTATTAAATTCGGATGCAATTTCTGTGTTTCATCGACAGTAAGAAGGTGAAAGGGATACAGTAAAAATTGAAGTGAAGCATCGGAATCTAAAACAGGACTCACAGGAGAGGTTCAAATCATAGAAAGTTAGAGTGTCAGTCCTCTGGTACTTAAGTCGGCATTGTGCCATCTGTAATAAATTCCGATGCAATTTCTGTGTTGCATCGTCAATAAGAAAGTCCAAGGTATACAGTAAACCTGAAGTCATGCATCGGAATCTAAAACTGGACTCACAGGAGAGGTTCAAATCATAGAAAGTTAGAGTGTCAGTCCTCTTGTACTTAAGTCGGCATTGTGCAACTTGAATTTAATTCCGATGCAATTTCTGTGCTTCATCGTCAATAAGAAGGTCCAAGGTATAAAGTAAACCTGATGTCAAGCATCAGAATCTAAAACTGGACTCACAGGAGAGGATCAAATCATAGAAAGTTAGAGTGTCAGTCCTCTTGTACTTAAGTCGGCATTTTCCTTTTGTATTAAATTCGGATGCAATTTCTGTGCTTCATCGTCAATACGAAGGTCCAAGGGATACAGTAAACCTGAAGTGAAGCATCGGAATCTAAAACTGGACTCACAGGAGAGGTTCAAATCATAGAAAGTTAGAGTGTCAGTCCTCTTGTACTTCAGTCGGCATTGTGCCTTTTGAATTTAATTGCGATGCAATTTATGTGCTTCATCGTCAATAAGAAGGTCTAAGGTATAAAGTAAACCTGAAGTGAAGCATCGGAATCTAAAACAGGACTCACAGGAGAGGTTCAAATCATAAAAAGTTAGAGTGTCAGTCCTCTTGTACTTAAGTCGGCATTGTGCCTTTTGAATTTCAATCCGATGCAATTTCTGTGCTGCAACGTCAAAAAGATGGTGCAAGGTATACAGTAAACCTGAAGTGAAGCATCGGAATCTAAAACTGGACTCACAGGAGAGGTTCAAATCATAGATAGTTAGAGTGTCAGTCTTCTTGTACTTAAGTCGGCATTGTGCAACTTGAATTTAATTCCGATGCAATTTCTGTGCATCATCGTCAATAAGAAGGTCCAAGGTATACAGTAAACCTGAAGTCAAGCATCGGAATCTAAAACTGGACTCACAGGAGAGGTTCAAATCATAGAAAGTTAGAGTGTTAGTTCTCTTGTTCTTAAGTCGGCATTGTGCCTTTTGTATTAAATTCGGATGCAATTTCTGTGTTTCATCGACAATAAGAAGGTCCAAGGGATACAGTAAACCTTAAGTGAAGCATCGGAATCTAAATGTGGACTCACAGGAGAGGTTCAAATCATAGAAAGTTAGAGTGTCAGTCCTCTTGTACGTAAGTCGGCATTGTGCTGTTTCAATTCAATTCCGAAAAAATTTCTGTGCTTTATCGTCAATAAGAAGGTCCAAGGTATACAGTAATCCTGAAGTGAAGCATCGGAATCTAAAACTGGACTCACAGGAGAGGTTCAAATCATAGAAAGTTAGAGTGTCAGTCCTCTTGTACTTAAGTCGGCATTGTGCCTTTTGAATTTAATTCCGATGCAATTTATGTGCTTCATCGTCAATAAGAAGGTCCAAGGTATACCGTAAACCTGAAGTGAAGCATCGGAAACTAAAACTGGACTCACAGGAGAGGTTCAAATCATAAAAAGTTAGAGTGTCAGTCCTCTTGTACTTAAGTCGGCATTGTGCCTTTTGAATTTAATTCCGATGCAATTTCTGTGCTTCATCGACAATAAGAAGGTCCAAGGTATACAGTAAACCTGAAGTGAAGCATCGGAATCTAAAACTGGACTCACAGGAGAGGTTAAAATCGTAGAAAGGCGGAGTTTTAGTGCTCTTGTACATAAGTCGGCATTGTGACTTTTGTATTAAATTCGGATGCAATTTCTGTGGTTCATCGTCAATAAGAAGGTCCAAGTGTTACAGTAAACATGAAGTGAAGCATCAGAATCTAAAACTGGACTCACAGGAGAGGTTCTAAACATAGACAGTAGGAAGAGACAGCTCTCTTGTACTTAAGTCGGCATTGTGCCTTTTGTATTAAATTCGGATGAAATTTCTGTGTTTCATCGTCAATAAGAAGGTCCAAGGGATACAGTAAACCTGAAGTGAAGCATCGGAACCTAAAACAGGACTCACAGGAGAGGATCAAATCATAGAAAGTTAGAGTGTCAGTCCTCTCGTACTTATGTCGGCATTGTGCCATTTGAATTAATTCCGATGCAATTTCTGTGTTTCATCGTCAATAAGAAGGTCCAAGGTATACAGTAAACCTGAAGTGAAGCATCGGAATCTAAAACTGGACTCACAGGAGAGGTTCAAATCATAGAAAGTTAGAGTGTCTGTCCTCTTGTACATAAGTCGGCATTGTGTCTTTTGAATTTAATTACGATGCAATTTCTGTGATTCATCGTCAATAAGAAGGTCCAAGGGATACACTAAACCTGAAGAGAAGCATCGGAATCTAAAACTGGACTCACAGGGGAGGATCTAAACATAGACAGTAAGAAGAGTCAGTCCTCTTGTGCTTAAGTCGGCATTGTGCGGTTTGTATTGCATTCGAATCCATTTTCTGTGTTTCATCGTCAATAAGAAGGTCCAAGGGATACAGTAAACCTGAAGTGAAGCATCGGAATCTAAAACTGGACTCACAGGAGAGATTCTAATCATAGAAAGTTAGAGTGTCAGTCCTCTTGTACTAAAGTCGGCATTGTGCATTTTCAATTCAATTCCGATGCAATTTCTGTGTTTCATCGTCAACAAGATGGTCCAAGGTATACAGTAAACCTGAAGTGAAGCATCGGAATCTAAAACTGGACTCACAGGAGAGGTTCAAATCATAGAAAGTTAGAGTGTTACCCCCTAGTTCTTAAGTCGGCATTGTGCCTTTTGTATTAAATTCGGATGCAATTTCTGTGTTTCATCGACAGTAAGAAGGTCCAAGGGATACAGTAAAAATTGAAGTGAAGCATCGGAATCTAAAACAGGACTCACAGGAGATGTTCAAATCATAGAAAGTTAGAGTGTCAGTCCTCTTGTACTTAAGTCGGCATTGTGCCTTTTGAATTTCAATCGGATGCAATTTCTGTGCTGCATCGTCAATAAGATGGTCCAATGTATACAGTAAACCTGACGTCATGCATCGGAATCTAAAACTGGACTCACAGGAGAGGTTCAAATCATAGAAAGTTAGAGTGTCAGTCTTCTTGTACTTAAGTCGGCATTGTGCAACTTGAATTTAATTCCGATGCAATTTCTGTGCATCATCGTCAATAAGAAGGTCCAAGGTATACAGTAAACCTGAAGTGAAGCATCGGAATCTAAAACTGGACTCACAGGAGAGGTTCAAATCATAGAAAGTTAGAGTGTTAGTTCTCTTGTTCTTAAGTCGGCATTGTGCCTTTTGTATTAAATTCGGATGCAATTTCTGTGTTTCTTCGACAATAAGAAGGTCCAAGGGATAGAGTAAAAATTGAAGTGAAGCATCACAATCCAAAAGAGGACTCACAGGAGAGGTTCAAATCATAGAAAGTTAGAGTGTGAGTCCTCTTGTACTTAAGTCGGCATTGTGCAACTTGAATTTAATTCCGATGCAATCTCTGTGCTTCATCGTCAATAAGAAGGTCCAAGGTATTCAGTAAACCTGAAGTCAAGCATCGGAATCTAAAACTGGACTCACAGGAGAGGTTCAAATCATAGAAAGTTAGAGTTTCAGTCCTCTTGTACTTAAGTCGGCATTGTGCCTTTTGAATTTCATTCCGATGCAATTTCTGTGTTTCATTGTCAACAAGAAGGTCCAAGGTATACGGTAAACCTGATGTGAAGCATCGGAATCTAAAACTGGACTCACAGGAGAGGTTCAAATCATAGAATGTTAGAGTGTTAGTCCTCTTGTTCTTATGTGGGCATTGTGCCTTTTGTATTAAATTCGGATGCAATTTCTGTGTTTCATCGACAGTAAGAAGGTGAAAGGGATACAGTAAAAATTGAAGTGAAGCATCGGAATCTAAAACAGGACTCACAGGAGAGTTTCAAATCATAGAAAGTTAGAGTGTCAGTCCTCTTGTACTTAAGTCGGCATTGTGCCATCTGTATTAAATTCCGATGCAATTTCTGTGTTGCATCGTCAATAAGAAAGTCCAAGGTATACAGTAAACCTGAAGTCATGCATCGGAATCTAAAACTGGACTCACAGGAGAGGTTCAAATCATAGAAAGTTAGAGTGTCAGTCCTCTTGTACTTAAGTCGGCATTGTGCAACTTGAATTTAATTCCGATGCAATTTCTGTGCTTCATCGTCAATAAGAAGGTCCAAGGTATAAAGTAAACCTGATGTCAAGCATCAGAATCTAAAACTGGACTCACAGGAGAGGTTCAAATCATAGAAAGTTAGAGTGTCAGTCCTCTTGTACTTAAGTCGGCATTTTGCTTTTGTATTAAATTCGGATGCAATTTCTGTGCTTCATCGTCAATACGAAGGTCCAAGGGATACAGTAAACCTGAAGTGAAGCATCGGAATCTAAAACTGGACTCACAGGAGAGGTTCAAATCATAGAAAGTTAGAGTGTCAGTCCTCTTGTACTTCAGTCGGCATTGTGGCTTTTGAATTTAATTGCGATGCAATTTATGTGCTTCATCGTCAATAAGAAGGTCCAAGGTATAAAGTAAACCTGAAGTGAAGCATCGGAATCTACAACTGGACTCACAGGAGAGGTTAAAATCGTATAAAGGCAGAGTTTCAGTACTCTTGTTCTTAAGTCGGCATTGTGCCTTTTGTATTAAATTCGGATGCAATTTCTGTGTTTCATCGTCAGTAAGAAGGTCCAAGGGATACAGTAAACCTGAAGTTAAGCATCGGAACCCAAAACTGGACTCACAGGAGAGGTTCTAAACTTAGACAGTAGGTAGAGTCAGCTCTCTTGTAGTTAGGTCGGCATTGTGCCTTTTGAATTTAATTCCGATGCAATTTCTGTGCTTCATCGTCAATAAGAAGATCCAAGGTATGCAGTAATCCTGAAGTGAAGCATCGGAATCTAAAATTGGACTCACAGGAAAGGTTCAAATCATAGAAAGTTAGAGTGTCAGTCCTCTTGTACTTAAGTCGGCATTTGGTCTTTTGTATTAAATTTGGATGCAATTTCTGTGTTTCATCGACAATAAGAAGGTCCAAGGGATACAGTAAACCTGAAGTGAAGCATCGGAATCTAAAACTGGACTCACAGGAGAAGTTCAAATCATAGAAAGTTAGAGTGTCAGTCCTCTTGTACTTAAGTCGGCATTGTGCCTTTTGAATTAAATTCCGATGCAATTTCTGTACTTCATCATCAATAAGAAGGTCCAAGCTATACAGTAAACCTGAAGTGAAGCATCGGAAACTAAAACTGGACTCACAGGAGAGGTTCAAATCATACAAAATTAGAGTGTCAGTCTTCTTGTACTTAAGTCGGTATTGTGCCTCTTGAATTTAATTCCAATGCAGTTTCTGTGCTTCATCGTCAATAAGAAAGTCCACGGTATACAGTAAACCTGAAGTGAAGGATCGGAATCTAAAACTGGACTCACAGGACAGGTTCAAATCGTAGAAAGTCAGAGTTTCAGTCCTCTGGTACTTAAGTCGGCATTGTGCCTTTAGTATTAAATTCGGATACAATTTCTGTGCTTCATCGTCAATGAGAAGGTCCAAGGGATACACTAAACCTGAAGTGAAGCATCGGAATCAAAATCTGGTCTCAAACTAAATGTTCATAACATAGATAGTAAGAAGAGTCAGTCTTCTGGTACTAATGCCGGCATTGTGCCTTTTGTATTTAATTACGATGCAATTTGTGTGTTTCATAGTCAATTAGAGGTGCAAGGGATACAGTAAACCTGAAAAGAAGCATCGGAATCTACAACTGGTCTCACAGGAAAAGTTCTAAACATAGACAGTAAGAAGAGTCAGTCCTCTTGTACTCAAGTCGACATTGTGCCTTTTTTTTAAAATTACGATGCAATTTCTGTGTTTAATCGTCAATGAGAACGTCCAAGGGATACAGTAAACCTGAAGTGAAGCATCGGAACCTAAAACCGGGATCACAGGAGAGGATCAAATCGTAGAATGTAAGAAGTGTCAGTCCTTTTGTACTTAAGTCGGCATTGTGCTTTTTGAATTTAATTCCGATTCGATTCCTGTGCTTTATCGTCAATAAGAAGGTCCAAGGTAAACAGTACACATGAAGTGAAGCATCGGAATCTAAAACTGGGCTCACAGGAGAGGTTCAAATCATAGAAAGTTAGAGTGTCAGTCCTCTTGTACTCAAGTCGGCATTGTGCCTTTTGTATTAAATACGGATGCAATTTCTGTGTTTCATCGTCAATAAGAAGGTCCAAGGGATACAGTAAACGTGAAATGAAGCATCGCAATCTAAAACTGGACTCACAGGAGAGGTTCAAATCATTGAAAGTTAGAGTGTCAGTAAACTTGTACCTATGACGGCATTGTGCCATTTGAATTTATTTCCGATGCAATTTCTTTGTTTCATCGTCAATAAGAAGGTCGAAGGTATACAGTAAACCTGAAGTGAAGCATCGGAATCTAAAACTGGACTCACAGGAGAGGTTCAAATCATAGACAGTTAAAGTATCTGTCCTCTTGTACATATGTCGGCATTGTGCCTTTTGAATTTAATTCCGATGCAATTTCTGTGTTTCATCGTCAATAAGAAGGTCCAAGGGATACAGTAAACCTGAAGTGAAGCATCGGAATCTAAAACTGGACTCACAGGAGAGGTTCCAAACATAGACAGTAAGAAGAGCCAGTCCTCTTGAACTGAAGTCAGCATTGTGCCTATTGTATTGAATTCAGATGCAATTTCTGTGTTTGATCGTCAATAAGAAGGTCCAAGTTATACAGTAAACCTGAAGTGAAGCATCGGAATCTAAAACTGGACTCACAGGTGAGGATCAAATCATAGAAAGTTAGAGTGTCAGTTCTCCTGTATTTAAGTAGGCATTGTGCCTTTCAATTTAAATCCGATAAAATTTCTGTGCTTCATCGTCAATAAGAAGGTCCAAGGTATACAATAATCCTGAAGTGAAGCATCGGAATCTAAAATTGGACTCACAGGAGAGGTTCAAATCATACAAAGTTAGAGTGTCAGTCCTCTTGTACTTAAGTCGGCAATGTGCCTTTTGAATTTCATTCTGATGCAATTTCTGTGCTGCATCGTCAATAAGAAGGTCCAAGGTATACAGTAAACCTAAAGTCAAGCATCGGAATCTAAAACTGGACTCACAGGAGAGGTTCAAATCATAGAAAGTTATAGTGTCAGTCATCTTGTACTTACTTCGGCATTGTGCAACTTGAATTTAATTCCGATGCGATTTCTGTGCTTCATTGTCAATAAGAAGATCCAAGGGATACAGTAAACCTGAAGTAAAGCATCGGAATCTAAAACTGGACTCACAGGAGAGGTTCAAATCATAGAAAGTTAGAGAGTCAGTCCTCTTGTACTTAAGTCGGCATTGTGCCTTTTGAATTTAATTCCGATGAAATTTATGTGCTTCATCGTCAATAAGAAGGTCCAAGGTATACAGTAAACCTGAAGTGAAGCATCGGAATCTAAAACTGGACTCACAAGAGAGGTTAAAATCGTAGAAAGGCAGAGTTTCAGTCCTCTTGTACTTAAGTCGGCATTGTGCCTTTTGAATTAAATTAGGATGCAATTTCTGTGTTTCATCGCCAGTATGAAGGTCCAAGGGATACAGTAATCCTGAAGTTAAGTATCGGAATCTAAAACTTGACTCACAGAGAGGTTCTAAACATAGACAGTAGGAAAAGTCAGCTCTCTTGTAGTTAAGTCGGCATTGTGCCATTTGAATTTAATTCCGATGCAATTTCTGTGCTTCATCATCAATAAGAAGGTCCATGGTATACAGTAAAACTGAAGTGCAGCATCGGAAACTAAAACTGGACTCACAGGAGAGGTACAAATCATAGAAAATTAGAGTGCTAGACTTCTTGTACTTAAATCGGTATTGTGCCTTTTGAATTTAATTCCAATGCAGTTTCTGTGCTTCATCGTCAATAAGAAAGTCCACGGTATACAGTAAACCTGAGGTGAAGCATCGGAATCTAAAACTGGGCTCACAGGATAGGTTCAAATCGTAGAAAGTCAGAGTTTCAGTCCTCAGGTACTTAAGTCGGCATTGTGCCTTTAGTATTAAATTCGGATGCAATTTCTGTGCTTCATCGTCAATAAGAAGGTCCAAGGGATACACTAAACCTGAAGTGAATCATCGGAATCTAAATCTGGTCTCAAACTAAATGTTCATAACATAGATAGTAAGAAGAGTCAGTCTTCTGGTACTGAAGTCGGCATTGTGCCTTTTGTATTTAATTACGATGCAATTTGTGTGTTTCATAGTCAATTATAGGTGCAAGGGATACAGTAAACCTGAACAGAAGCATCGGAATCTAAAACTGGTCTCACAGTAAAAGTTCTAAACATAGACAGTAATAAGAGTCAGTCCTCTTGTACTCAAGTCGACATTGTGCCTTTTTTTTAAAATTACGATGCAATTTCTTTGTTTAATCGTCAATGAGAAGGTCCAAGGGATACAGTAAACCTGAAGTGAAGCATTGGAACCTAAAACCAGGATCACAGGAGAGGTTCAAATCATAGTAAGTTAAAGTGTCAGTCCTCTTGTACTTAAGTCGGCATTGTCCTTTTTGAATTTAATTCCGATGCAATTCCTGTGCTTTATCGTCAATAAGAAGGTCCAAGGTAAACAGTAAACCTGAAGGGGAAGCATCGGAATCTAAAACTGGGCTCACAGGAGAGGTTCAAATCATAGAAAGTTAAAGTGTCAGTCCTCTTGTACTTTAGTCGGCATTATGCCTTTTGAATTTAATTCCGATGCAATTTCTGTGTTTCATCGTCAATAAGAAGGTCCAAGGTATACAGTAAACCTTAAGTGAAGCATCGGAATCTAAAACTGGACTCACAAGAGAGGTTCAATTCTTAGAAAGTAAGAGTGTCAGTCCTCTTGTACTCAAGTCGGCATTGTGCCTTTTGTATTAAATTCGGATGCAATTTCTGTGTTTCATCGTCAATAAGAAGGTCCAAGGGATACAGTAAACGTGAAATGAAGCATCGCAATCTAAAACTGGACTCACAGGAGAGGTTCAAATCATTGAAAGTTAGAGTGTCAGTCCACTTGTACCTATGTCGGCATTGTGCCATTTGATTTTAATTCCGACGCAATTTCATTGTTTCATCGTCAATAAGAAGGTCCAAGGTATACAGTAAACCTGATGTGAAGCATCGGAATCTAAAACTGGAGTCACAGGTGAGGTTCAAATCATAGAAAGTTACAGTATCTGTCCTCTTGTACATATGTCGGCATTGTGCATTTGAATTTAATTCCGATGCAATTTCTGTGTTTCATCGTCAATAAGAAGGTCCAAGGGGTACAGTAAACCTGAGGTGAAGCATCGGAATCTAAAACTGGACTCACAGGAGAGGTTCTAAACATAGACAGTTAGAAGAGCCAGTCCTCTTGAACTTAAGTCGGCATTTTGCCTATTGTATTGAATTCAGATGCAATTTCTGTGTTTTATCGTCAATAAGAAGGTGCAAGGTGTACAGTAAACTTGAAATGAAGCATCGGTATTTAAACCGGTCTCACAGGAGAGGTTCAATTCATAGAATGTAAGAAGTATCTGTCCTCTTGTACATATGTCGGCATTGTGCCTTTTGAATTTAATTCCGATGCAATTTCTGTGTTTCATCGTCAATAAGAAGGTCCAAGGGATACAGTAAACCTGAGGTGAAGCATCGGAATCTAAAACTGGACTCACAGGAGAGGTTCTAAACATAGACAGTAAGAAGAGCCAGTCCTCTTGAACTTAAGTCGGCATTGTGCCTATTGTATTGAATTCAGATGCAATTTCTGAGTTTTATCGTCAATAAGAAGGTCCAAGGGATACACTAAACCTTAAGTGAAGCATCGGAATCTAAATCTGGTCTCAAACTAAATGTTCATAACATAGATAGTAAGAAGAGTCAGTCTTCTGGTACTGAAGTCGGCATTGTGCCTTTTGTATTAAATTACGATGCAATTTGTGTGTTTCATAGTCAATTAGAGGTGCAAGGGATACAGTAAACCTGAACAGAAGCATCGGAATCTAAAACTGGTCTCACAGGAAAAGTTCGAAACATAGACAGTAAGAAGAGTCAGTCCTCTAGTACTCAAGTCGACATTGTGCCTTTTTTTTAAAATTACGATGCAATTTCTGTGTTTAATCGTCAATGAGAAGGTCCAAGGGATACAGTAAACCTGAAGTGAAGCATCGGAACCTAAAACCGGGATCACAGGAGAGGTTTAAATCATAGAAAGTTAGAGTGTCAGTCCTCTTGTACTTAAGTCGGCATTGTACTTTTTTAATTTAACTTCGATGCAATTCCTGTGCTTTATCGTCAATAAGAAGGTCCAAGGTAAACAGTACACCTGAAGTGAAGCATCGGAATCTAAAACTGGGCTCACAGGAGAGGTTCAAATCATACAAAGTTAGAGTGTCAGTCCTCTTGTACTTAAGTCGGCATTGTCCTTTTTGAATTTAATTCCGATGCAATTCCTGTGCTTTATCGTCAATAAGAAGGTCCAAGGTAAACAGTAAACCTGAAGGGGAAGCATCGGAATCTAAAACTGGGCTCACAGGAGAGGTTCAAATCATAGAAAGTTAGAGTGTCAGTCCTCTTGTACTTTAGTCGGCATTATGCCTTTTGAATTTAATTCCGATGCAATTTCTGTGTTTCATCGTCAATAAGAAGGTCCAAGGTATACAGTAAACCTTAAGTGAAGCATCGGAATCTAAAACTGGACTCACAGGAGAGGTTCAAATCTTAGAAAGTAAGAGTGTCAGTCCTCTTGTACTCAAGTCGGCATTGTGCCTTTTGTATTAAATTCTGATGCAATTTCTGTGTTTCATCGTCAATAAGAAGGTCCAAGGGATACAGTAAACGTGAAATGAAGCATGGCAATCTAAAACTGGACTCACAGGAGAGGTTCAAATCATTGAAAGTTAGAGAGTCAGTCCACTTGTACCTATGTCGGCATTGTGCCATTTGATTTTAATTCCGACGCAATTTCTTTGTTTCATCGTCAATAAGAAGGTCCAAGGTATACAGTAAACCTGATGTGAAGCATCGGAATCTAAAACTGGACTCACAGGTGAGGTTCAAATCATAGAAAGTTACAGTATCTGTCCTCTTGTACATATGTCGGCATTGTGCCTTTTGAATTTAATTCCGATGAAATTTCTGTGTTTCATAGTCAATAAGAAGGTCCAAGGGATACAGTAAACCTGAGGTGAAGCATCGGAATCTAAAACTGGACTCACAGGAGAGGTTCTAAACATGGACAGTAAGAAGAGCCAGTCCTCTTGAACTTAAGTCGGCATTGTGCCTATTGTATTGAATTCAGATGCAATTTCTGTGTTTTATCGTCAATAAGAAGGTGCAAGGTATACAGTAAACTTGAAGTGAAGCATCGGAATTTAAACCGGTCTCACAGGAGAGGTTCAAATCATAGAATGTAAGAAGTATCTGTCTCTTGTACATATGTCGGCATTGTGCCTTTTGAATTTAATTCCGATGCAATTTCTGTGTTTCATCGTCAATAAGAAGGTCCAAGGGATACAGTAAACCTGAGGTGAAGCATCGGAATCTAAAACTGGACTCACAGGAGAGGTTCTAAACATAGACAGTAAGAAGAGCCAGTCCTCTTGAACTTAAGTCGGCATTGTGCCTATTGTATTGAATGCAGATGCAATTTCTGTGTTTTATCGTCAATAAGAAGGTCCAAGGGATACACTAAACCTTAAGTGAAGCATCGGAATCTAAATCTGGTCTCAAACTAAATGTTCATAACATAGATAGTAAGAAGAGTCAGTCTTCTGGTACTGAAGTCGGCATTGTGCCTTTTGTATTTAATTACGATGCAATTTGTGTGTTTCATAGTCAATTAGAGGTGCAAGGGATACAGTAAACCTGAACAGAAGCATCGGAATCTAAAACTGGTCTCACAGGAAAAGTTCGAAACATAGACAGTAAGAAGAGTCAGTCCTCTAGTACTCAAGTCGACATTGTGCCTTTTTTTTTAAATTACGATGCAATTTCTGTGTTTAATCGTCAATGAGAAGGTCCAAGGGATACAGTAAACCTGAAGTGAAGCATCGGAACCTAAAACCGGGATCACAGGAGAGGTTCAAATCATAGAAAGTTAGAGTGTCAGTCCTCTTGTACTTAAGTCGGCATTGTACTTTTTTAATTTAATTCCGATGCAATTCCTGTGCTTTATCGTCAATAAGAAGGTCCAAGGTAAACAGTACACCTGAAGTGAAGCATCGAAATCTAAAACTGGGCTCACAGGAGAGGTTCAAATCATACAAAGTTAGAGTGTCAGTCCTCTTGTACTTAAGTCGGCATTATGCCTTTTGAATTTAATTCCGATGCAATTTCTGTGTTTCATCGTCAATAAGAAGTTCCAAGGTATACAGTAATCCTGAAGTGAAGCATCGGAATCTAAAACTGGACTCACAGGAGAGGTTCAAATCATAGGAAGTTAGAGTGTCAGTCCTCTTGTACTCATGTCGGCATTGAGCCTTTTGTATTAAATTCCGATGCAATTTCTGTGTTTCATCGTCAATAAGAAGGTCCAAGGGATACAGTAAACGTGAAATGAAGCATCGCAATCTAAAACTGGACTCACAGGAGAGGTTCAAATCATTGAAAGTTAGAGTGTCAGTCCACTTGTACCTATGTCGGCATTGTGCCATTTGAATTTAATTCCGATGCAATTTCTTTGTTTCATCGTCAATAAGAAGGTCCAAGGTAGACAGTAAACCTGAAGGGAAGCATCGGAATCTAAAACAGGAATCACAGGAGAGGGTCTAAACATAGACAGTAAGAAGAGCCAGTCCTCTTGAACTTAAGTCGGCATTGTGCCTATTGTATTGAATTCAGATGCAATTTCTGTGTTTTATCGTCAATAAGAAGGTGCAAGGTATACAGTAAACTTGAAGTGAAGCATCGGAACTTAAACCGGTCTCACAGGAGAGGTTCAAATCATAGAATGTAAGAAGTATCAGTCCTCTTGTACTTAAGTCGGCATTGTGCCTTTTGTGTTTAATTCCGATGCAATTTCTGTGTTTCATCGTCAATAAGAAGATCCAAGGGATACAGTAAACCTGAAGTGAAGCATCGGAATCTAAAACTGGACTCACAGGAGAGGATCAAATCATAGAAAGTTAGAGTGTCGGTTCTCCTGTACTTAAGTAGGCATTGTGCCTTTCAATTTTATTCCGATACAATTTCTGTGCTTCATCGTAAATAAGAAGGTCCAAGGTAAACAGTAAACCTGAAGTGAAGCATCGGAATCTAAAACTGGACTCACAGGAGAATATCAAATCATGTAAAGTTAGAGTGTCGGTTCTCCTGTACTTAAGTAAGCATTGTGCCTTTCAATTTTATTCCGATACAATTTCTGTGCTTCATCGTAAATAAGAAGGTCCAAGGTATACAATAATCCTGAAGTGAAGCATCGGAATCTATAATTGGACTCACAGGAGAGGTTCAAATCATGCAAAGTTAGAGTGTCAGTCCTCTTGTACTTAAGTCGGCATTGTGCCTTTTGAATTTCATTCCGATGTAATTTCTGTGCTGCATCGTCAATAAGAAGGTCCAAAGTATACAGTAAACCTGAAGTCAAGCATCGGAATCTAAAACTAGACTCACAGGAGAGGTTCAAATCATAGAAAGTTATAGTGTCAGTCCTCTTGTACTTACTTCGGCATTGTGCAACTTGAATTTAATTCCGATGCGATTTCTTTGCTTCATTGTCAATAAGAAGGTCCAAGGTATACAGTAAACCTGAAGTCAAGCATCGGAATCTAAAACTGGACTCACAGGAGAGGTTCAAATCATCGAAAGTTAGTGTGTCAATCCTCTTGTACTTAAGTCGGCATTTTGCCTTTTGTATTAAATTCATATGCGATTTCTGTGTTTCATCGACAATAAGAAGGTCCAAGGGATACAGTAAACCTGAAGTGAAGCATCGGAATATAAAACTGGACTCACAGGAGAGGTTCAAATCATAGAAAATTAGAGTGTCAGTCCTCTTGTACTTATGTCGGCATTGTGCTTTTTGAATTTAATTCCGATGCAATTCCTGTGCTTTATCGTAAATAAGAAGGTCCAAGGTAAACAGTAAACCTGAAGTGAAGCATCGGAATCTAAAACTGGACTCACAGGAGAGGTTCAAATCGTAGAAAGTCAGAGTTTGAGTCTCCTGGTACTTAAGTCGGCATTGTGCCTTTTGTATTAAATTCGGATGCAATTTCTGTGTTTCATCGTCAGTAAGAAGGTCCAAGGGATACAGTAAACCTGAAGTTAAGCATCGGAACCCAAAACTGGACTCACAGGAGAGGTTCTAATCTTAGACAGTAGGTAGAGTCAGCTCTCTTGTAGTTAGGTCGGCATTGTGCCTTTTGAATTTAATTCCGATGCAATTTCTGTGCTTCATCGTCAATAAGAAGATCCAAGGTATGCAGTAATCCTGAAGTGAAGCATCGGAATCTAAAATTGGACTCACAGGAAAGGTTCAAATCATAGAAAGTTAGAGTGTCAGTCCTCTTGTACTTAAGTCGGCATTTGGTCTTTTGTATTAAATTTGGATGCAATTTCTGTGTTTCATCGACAATAAGAAGGTCCAAGGGATACAGTAAACCTGAATTGAAGCATTGGAATCTAAAACTGGACTCACAGGAGAAGTTCAAATCATAGAAAGTTGGAGTGTCAGTCCTCATGTACTTAAGTCGGCATTGTCCCTTTGGATTAAATTCCGATGCAATTTCTGTACTTCATCATCAATAAGAAGGTCCAAGCTATACAGTAAACCTGAAGTGAAGCATCGGAAACTAAAACTGGACTCACAGGAGAGGTTCAAATCATACAAAATTAGAGTGTCAGTCTTCTTGTACTTAAGTCGGTATTGTGCCTTTTGAATTTAATTCCAATGCAGTTTCTGTGCTTCATCGTCAATAAGAAAGTCCACGGTATACAGTAAACCTGAAGTGAAGCATCGGAATCTAAAACTGGACTCACAGGACAGGTTCAAATCGTAGAAAGTCAGAGTTCAGTCCTCTGGTACTTAAGTCGGCATTGTGCCTTTAGTATTAAATTCGGATACAATTTCTGTGCTTCATCGTCAATGATAAGGTCCAAGGGATACACTAAACCTGAAGTGAAGCATCGGAATCTAAATCTGGTCTCAAACTAAATGTTCATAACATAGATAGTAAGAAGAGTCAGTCTTCTGGTACTTATGTCGGCATTGTGCCTTTTGTATTTAATTACGATGCAATTTGTGTGTTTCATAGTCAATTAGAGGTGCAAGGGATACAGTAAACCTGAACAGAAGCATCGGAATCTACAACTGGTCTCACAGGAAAAGTTCTAAACATAGACAGTAAGAAGAGTCAGTCCTCTTGTACTCAAGTCGACATTGTGCCTTTTTTTTTAAATTACGATGCAATTTCTGTGTTTAATCGTCAATGAGAACGTCCAAGGGATACAGTAAACCTGAAGTGAAGCATCGGAACCTAAAACCGGGATCACAGGAGAGGATCAAATCGTAGAATGTAAGAAGTGTCAGTCCTTTTGTACTTAAGTCGGCATTGTGCTTTTTGAATTTAATTCCGATTCAATTCCTGTGCTTTATCGTCAATACGAATGTCCAAGGTAAACAGTACACATGAAGTGAAGCATCGGAATCTAAAACTGGGCTCACAGGAGAGGTTCAAATCATAGAAAGTTAGAGTGTCAGTCCTCTTGTACTCAAGTCGGCATTGTGCCTTTTGTATTAAATACGGATGCAATTTCTGTGTTTCATCGTCAATAAGAAGGTCCAAGGGATACAGTAAACGTGAAATGAAGCATCGCAATCTAAAACTGTACTCACAGGAGAGGTTCAAATCATTGAAAGTTAGAGTGTCAGTAAACTTGTACCTATGACGGCATTGTGCCATTTGAATTTATTTCCGATGCAATTTCTTTGTTTCATCGTCAATAAGAAGGTCCAAGGTATACAGTAAACCTGAAGTGAAGCATCGGAATCTAAAACTGGACTCACAGGAGAGGTTCAAATCATAGACAGTTAAAGTATCTGTCCTCTTGTACATATGTCGGCATTGTGCCTTTTGAATTTAATTCCGATGCAATTTCTGTGTTTCATCGTCAATAAGAAGGTCCAAGGGATACAGTAAACCTGAAGTGAAGCATCAGAATCTAAAACTGGACTCACAGGAGAGGTTCCAAACATAGACAGTAAGAAGAGCCAGTCCTCTTGAACTGAAGTCGGCATTGTGCCTATTGTATTGAATTCAGATGCAATTTCTGTGTTTGATCGTCAATAAGAAGGTCCAAGGTATACAGTAAACCTGAAGTGAAGCATCGGAATCTAAAACTGGACTCACAGGTGAGGATCAAATCATAGAAAGTTAGAGTGTCAGTTCTCCTGTATTTAAGTAGGCATTGTGCCTTTCAATTTAAATCCGATAAAATTTCTGTGCTTCATCGTCAACAAGAAGGTCCAAGGTATACAATAATCCTGAAGTGAAGCATCGGAATCTAAAATTGGACTCACAGGAGAGGTTCAAATCATACAAAGTTAGAGTGTCAGTCCTCTTGTACTTAAGTCGGCAATGTGCCTTTTGAATTTCATTCTGATGCAATTTCTGTGCTGCATCGTCAATAAGAAGGTCCAAGGTATACAGTAAACCTGAAGTCAAGCATCGGAATCTAAAACTGGACTCACAGGAGAGGTTCAAATCATAGAAAGTTATAGTGTCAGTCCTCTTGTACTTAAGTCGGCATTGTGCCTTTTGAATTTAATTCCGATGAAATTTATGTGCTTCATCGTCAATAAGAAGGTCCAAGGTATACAGTAAACCTGAAGTGAAGCATCGGAATCTAAAACTGGACTCACAAGAGAGGTTAAAATCGTAGAAAGGCAGAGTTTCAGTCCTCTTGTACTTAAGTCGGCATTGTGCCTTTTGAATTTAATTAGGATGCAATTTCTGTGTTTCATCGCCAGTATGAAGGTCCAAGGGATACAGTAATCCTGAAGTTAAGTATCGGAATCTAAAACTGGACTCACAGAGAGGTTCTAAACATAGACAGTAGGAAGAGTCAGCTCTCTTGTAGTTAAGTCGGCATTGTGCCATTTGAATTTAATTCCGATGCAATTTCTGTGCTTCATCATCAATAAGAAGGTCCAAGGTATACAGTAAAACTGAAGTGAAGCATCGGAAACTAAAACTGGACTCACAGGAGAGGTTCAAATCATAGAAAATTAGAGTGCTAGACTTCTTGTACTTAAATCGGTATTGTGCCTTTTGAATTTAATTCCAATGCAGTTTCTGTGCTTCATCGTCAATAAGAAAGTCCACGGTATACAGTAAACCTGAGGTGAAGCATCGGAATCTAAAACTGGGCTCACAGGATAGGTTCAAATCGTAGAAAGTCAGAGTTTCAGTCCTCAGGTACTTAAGTCGGCATTGTGCCTTTAGTATTAAATTCGGATGCAATTTCTGTGCTTCATCGTCAATAAGAAGGTCCAAGGGATACACTAAACCTGAAGTGAAGCATCGGAATCTAAATCTGGTCTCAAACTAAATGTTCATAACATAGATAGTAAGAAGAGTCAGTCTTCTGGTACTGAAGTCGGCATTGTGCCTTTTGTATTTAATTACGATGCAATTTGTGTGTTTCATAGTCAATTATAGGTGCAAGGGATACAGTAAACCTGAACAGAAGCATCGGAATCTAAAACTGGTCTCACAGTAAAAGTTCTAAACATAGACAGTAAGAAGAGTCAGTCCTCTTGTACTCAAGTCGACATTGTGCCTTTTTTTTAAAATTACGATGCAATATCTGTGTTTAATCGTCAATGAGAAGGTCCAAGGGATACAGTAAACCTGAAGTGAAGCATTGGAACCTAAAACCGGGATCACAGGAGAGGTTCAAATCATAGAAAGTTAAAGTGTCAGTCCTCTTGTACTTTAGTCGGCATTATGCCTTTTGAATTTAATTCCGATGCAATTTCTGTGTTTCATCGTCAATAAGAAGGTCCAAGGTATACAGTAAACCTTAAGTGAAGCATCGGAATCTAAAACTGGACTCACAAGAGAGGTTCAAATCTTAGAAAGTAAGAGTGTCAGTCCTCTTGTACTCAAGTCGGCATTGTGCCTTTTGTATTAAATTCGGATGCAATTTCTGTGTTTCATCGTCAATAAGAAGGTCCAAGGGATACAGTAAACGTGAAATGAAGCATCGCAATCTAAAACTGGACTCACAGGAGTGGTTCAAATCATTGAAAATTAGAGTGTCAGTCCACTTGTACCTATGTCGGCATTGTGCCATTTGATTTTAATTCCGACGCAATTTCTTTGTTTCATCGTCAATAAGAAGGTCCAAGGTATACAGTAAACCTGATGTGAAGCATCGGAATCTAAAACTGGAGTCACAGGTGAGGTTCAAATCATAGAAAGTTACAGTATCTGTCCTCTTGTACATATGTCGGCATTGTGCATTTGAATTTAATTCCGATGCAATTTCTGTGTTTCATCGTCAATAAGAAGGTCCAAGGGGTACAGTAAACCTGAGGTGAAGCATCGGAATCTAAAACTGGACTCACAGGAGAGGTTCTAAACATAGACAGTTAGAAGAGCCAGTCCTCTTGAACTTAAGTCGGCATTTTGCCTATTGTATTGAATTCAGATGCAATTTCTGTGTTTTATTGTCAATAAGAAGGTGCAAGGTGTACAGTAAACTTGAAGTGAAGCATCGGAATTTAAACCGGTCTCACAGGAGAGGTTCAATTCATAGAATGTAAGAAGTATCTGTCCTCTTGTACATATGTCGGCATAGTGCCTTTTGAATTTAATTCCGATGCAATTTCTGTGTTCCATCGTCAATAAGAAGGTCCCAGGGATACAGTAAACCTGAGGTGAAGCATCGGAATCTAAAACTGGACTCACAGGAGAGGTTCTAAACATAGACAGTAAGAAGAGCCAGTCCTCTTGAACTTAAGTCGGCATTGTGCCTATTGTATTGAATTCAGATGCAATTTCTGTGTTTTATCGTCAATAAGAAGGTCCAAGGGATACACTAAACCTTAAGTGAAGCATCGGAATCTAAATCTGGTCTCAAACTAAATGTTCATAACATAGATAGTAAGAAGAGTCAGTCTTCTGGTACTGAAGTCGGCATTGTGCCTTTTGTATTTAATTACGATGCAATTTGTGTGTTTCATAGTCAATTAGAGGTGCAAGGGATACAGTAAACCTGAACAGAAGCATCGGAATCTAAAACTGGTCTCACAGGAAAAGTTCGAAACATAGACAGTAAGAAGAGTCAGTCCTCTAGTACTCAAGTCGACATTGTGCCTTTTTTTTAAAATTACGATGCAATTTCTGTGTTTAATCGTCAATGAGAAGGTCCAAGTGATACAGTAAACCTGAAGTGAAGCATCGGAACCTAAAACCGGGATCACAGGAGAGGTTTAAATCATAGAAAGTTAGAGTGTCAGTCCTCTTGTACTTAAGTCGGCATTGTACTTTTTTAATTAAATTTCGATGCAATTCCTGTGCTTTATCGTCAATAAGAAGGTCCAAGGTAAACGGTACACCTGAAGTGAAGCATCGGAATCTAAAACTGGGCTCACAGGAGAGGTTCAAATCATACAAAGTTAGAGTGTCAGTCCTCTTGTACTTAAGTCGGCATTGTCCTTTTTGAATTTAATTCCGATGCAATTCCTGTGCTTTATCGTCAATAAGAAGGTCCAAGGTAAACAGTAAACCTGAAGGGGAAGCATCGGAATCTAAAACTGGGCTCACAGGAGAGGTTCAAATCATAGAAAGTTAGAGTGTCAGTCCTCTTGTACTTTAGTCGGCATTATGCCTTTTGAATTTAATTCCGATGCAATTTCTGTGTTTCATCGTCAATAAGAAGGTCCAAGGTATACAGTAAACCTTAAGTGAAGCCTCGGAATCTAAAACTGGACTCACAGGAGAGGTTCAAATCTTAGAAAGTAAGAGTGTCAGTCCTCTTGTACTCAAGTCGGCATTGTGCCTTTTGTATTAAATTCGGATGCAATTTCTGTGTTTCATCGTCAATAAGAAGGTCCAAGGGATACAGTAAACGTGAAATGAAGCATCGCAATCTAAAACTGGACTCACAGGAGAGGTTCAAATCATTGAAAGTTAGAGTGTCAGTCCACTTGTACCTATGTCGGCATTGTCCCATTTGAATTTAATTCCGATGCAATTTCTTTGTTTCATCGTCAATAAGAAGGTCCAAGGTATACAGTAAACCTGAAGTGAAGCATCGGAATCTAAAACAGGAATCACAGGAGAGGTTCAAATCATAGAAATGTTAGAGTGTCTGTCCTCTTGTACATATGTCGGCATTGTGCCTTTTGAATTTAATTCCGATGCAATTTCTATGTTTCATCGTCAATAAGAAGGTCCAAGGGATACAGTAAAGCTGAGGTGAAGCATCGGAATCTAAAACTGGACTCACAGGAGAGGTTCTAAACATAGACAGTAAGAAGAGCCAGTCCTCTTGAACTTAAGTCGGCATTGTGCCTATTGTATTGAATTCAGATGCAATTTCTGTGTTTTATCGTCAATAAGAAGGTGCAAGGTATACAGTAAACTTGAAGTGAAGCATCGGAATTTAAACTGGTCTCACAGGGGAGGTTCAAATCATAGAATGTAAGAAGTATCAGTCCTCTTGTACTTAAGTCGGCATTGTGCCTTTTGTGTTTAATTCCGATGCAATTTCTGTGTTTCATCGTCAATAAGAAGATCCAAGGGATACAGTAAACCTGAAGTGAAGCATCGGAATCTAAAACTGGACTCACAGGAGAGGATCAAATCATAGAAAGTTAGAGTGTCGGTTCTCCTGTACTTAAGTAGGCATGTGCCTTTCAATTTTATTCCGATACAATTTCTGTGCTTCATCGTAAATAAGAAGGTCCAAGGTAAACAGCAAAACCTGAAGTGAAGCATCGGAATCTAAAACTGGACTCACAGGAGAGGATCAAATCATATAAAGTCAGAGTGTCGGTTCTCCTGTACTTACGTAGGCATTGTGCCTTTCAATTTTATTCCGATACAATTTCTGTGCTTCATCGTAAATAAGAAGGTCCAAGGTATACAATAATCCTGAAGTGAAGCATCGGAATCTAAAATTGGACTCACAGGAGAGGTTCAAATCATGCAAAGTTAGAGTGTCAGTCCTCTTGTACTTAAGTCGGCATTGTGCCTTTTGAATTTCATTCCGATGTAATTTCTGTGCTGCATCGTCAATAAGAAGGTCCAAAGTATACAGTAAACCTGAAGTCAAGCATCGGAATCTAAAACTAGACTCACAGGAGAGGTTCAAATCATAGAAAGTTATAGTGTCAGTCCTCTTGTACTTACTTCGGCATTGTGCAACTTGAATTTAATTCCGATGCGATTTCTGTGCTTCATTGTCAATAAGAAGGTCCAAGGTATACAGTAAACCTGAAGTCAAGCATCGGAATCTAAAACTGGACTCACAGGAGAGGTTCAAATCATCGAAAGATAGTGTGTCAATCCTCTTGTACTTAAGTCGGCATTTTGCCTTTTGTATTAAATTCATATGCGATTTCTGTGTTTCATCGACAATAAGAAGGTCCAAGGGATACAGTAAACCTGAAGTGAAGCATCGGAATATAAAACTGGACTCACAGGAGAGGTTCAAATCATAGAAAATTAGAGTGTCAGTCCTCTTGTACTTATGTCGGCATTGTGCTTTTTGAATTTAATTCCGATGCAATTCCTGTGCTTTATCGTAAATAAGAAGGTCCAAGGTAAACAGTAAACCTGTAGTGAAGCATCGGAATCTAAAACTGGACTCACAGGAGAGGTTCAAATCGTAGAAAGTCAGAGTTTCAGTCCCCTGGTACTTAAGTGGGCATTGTGCCTTTAGTATTAAATTCGGATGCAATTTCTGTGCTTCATCGTCAATAAGAAGGTCCAAGGGATACAGTAAACCTGAAGTGAAGCATCGGAATCTAAGTCTGGTCTCAAACTAAATGTTCATAACTTAGATAGTAAGAAGAGTCAGTCTTCTGGTACTGAAGTCGGCATTGTGCTTTTTGTATTTAATTACTATGCAATTTGTGTGTTTCATAGACAATTAGAAGGTGCAAGGGATACAGTAAACCTGAACAGAAGCATCGGAATCTAAAACTGGTCTCACAGGAAAAGTTCTAAACATAGACAGTAAGAAGAGTCAGTCCTCTTGTACTCAAGTCGACATTGTACCTTTTTTTTACAATTACGATGCAATTTCTGTGTTTAATCGTCAATCAGAAGGTCCAAGGGATACAGTAAACCTGAAGTAAAGCATCGGAATCTAAAACTGGACTCACAGGAGAGGTTCAAATCATAGAAAGTTAGAGTGTCAATCGTCTTGTACTTAAGTCGGCATTGTGCCATTTGAATTTAATTCCGATGCAATTTCTGTGTTTCATCGTCAATAATAAGGTCCAAGGTATACAGTAAACCTGATGTGAAACATCGGAATCTAAAACTGGACCACAGGAGAGGATCAAATCATAGAAAGTTAGAATGTCAGTCCGCTTGTACTTATGTCGGCATTGCGCCATTTGAATTTATTTCCGATGCAATTTCTGTGCTTCATCGTCAATAAGAAGGTCCGAGGTATACAGTTAACCTGAAGTGAAGCATCGGAAACTAAAACTGGACTCACAGGAGAGGTTCAAATCATAGAAAGTTAAAGTGTCAGTCCTCTTGTACTGAAGTCGGCATTGTGCCTTTTGAATTTAATTTCGATGCAATTTCTGTGCTTCATCGTCAATAAGAAGGTCCAAGGTATACAGCAAACCTGAAGTGAAGCATCGGAATGTAATACTGGACTCACAAGACAGGTTCAAATCGTAGAAAGTCAGAGTTTCAGTCCTCTTGTACTAAAGTCGGCATTGTGCCTTTTGTATTAAGTTCGGATGCAATTTCTGCGTTTCATCGTCAATAAGGAGGTCCAAGGGATACAGTAAACGTGAAATGAAGCATCGCAATCTAAAACTGGACTCACAGGAGAGGATCAAATCATTGAAAGTTAGGGTGTCAGTCCACTTGTACTTATGTCGGCATTGTGCCATTTGAATTTAATTCCGATGCAATTTCTTTGTTTCATCGTCAATAAGAAGGTCCAAGGTATACATTAAACCTGAAGTGAAGCATCGGAATCTAAAACTGGACTCACAGGAGAGGTTCTAAACATAAACAGTGAGAAGAGTCAATCCTCTTGTACTTAAGTCGACATTGTGCCTATTGTATTAAATTCAGATGCAATTTCTGTGTTTCATCGTCAATAAGAAGGTCCAAGGTAAACAGTAAACTTGAAGTGAAGCATCGGAATTTGAACCGGTCTCACAGGAGAGGTTCAAATTATAGAATGTAAGAAGTATCAGTCATCATGTACTTAAGTCGGCATTGTACCTTTTGCGTTTAATTCCGATGCAATTTCTGTGTTTCGTCGTCAATAAGAAGATCCAAGGGATACAGTAAACCTAAAGTGATGCATCGGAATCTAAAACTGGACTCACAAGACAGGATCAAATCATAGAAAGTTAGAGTGTCAGTCCTCTTGTACTTAAGTAGGCATTGTGCCTTTTCAATTTAATTCCGATAATATTTCTGTGCTTCATCGTCAATAAGAAGGTCCAAGGTATACAGTAAACCTGAAGTGAAGCATCGGAATCTAAAACTGGACTCACAGGAGAGGTTAAATCGTAGAAAGGCAGAGTTTCAGTCCTCTTGTACTTATGTCGGCATTGTGCCTTTTGTATTAAAATCGGATGCAATTAATGTGTTTCATCGTCAATAGGAATGTTCAAGGGATACAGTAAACCTGAAGTTAAGCATCGGAATCATAAACTGGACTCACAGGAGCGGTTCTAAACATAGACAGTAGGAAGACTCAGCTCTCTTATAGTTAAGTCGGCATTGTGCCTTTCGAATTTAATTCCGATGCAATTTCTGTGCTTCATCGTCAATAAGAAGGTCCAACGTATACAGTAATCCTGAAGTGAAGCATCGGAATCTAAAATTGGACTCACAGGAGAGGTTTAAATCATAGAAAGTTAGAGTGTCAGTCCTTTTGTACTTAAGTCGGCATTGTGTCTTTTGTATTAAATTTGGATGCAATTTCTGTGTTTCATCGACAATAAGAAGGTCCAAGGGATACAGTAAACCTGAAGTGAAGCATCGGAATCTAAAACTGGACTCACAGGAGAGGTTCAAATCATAGAAAGTTAGAGTGACAGTCCTCTTGTACTTATACCGGCATTGTGCTTTTTGAATTTAATTCCGATGCAATTCCTGTGCTTTATCGTCAATAAGAAGGTCCAAGGTAAACAGTAAACCTGAAGTGAAGCATCGACTTCTAAAACTGGACTCACAGGAGAGGTTCTAAACATAGACAGTAAGAAGAGTCAGTCCTCTTGTACTTAAGTCGGCATTGTGCCTATTGTATTGAATTCAGATGCAATTTCTGTGTTTCATCGTCAATAAGAAGGTCCAAGGTATACAGTAAACCTGAAGTGAAGCATCGGAATTTAAACCGGTCTCACAGGAGAGGTTCAAATCATAGAAAGTTAGAGTGTCAGTCCTCTTGTTCTTAAGTCGGCAATGTGCCTTTTGTATTAAATTCGGATGAATTTTCTGTGTTTCATCGACAATAAGAAGGTCCAAGGGATACAGTAAACCTGAAGTGAAGCATCGGAATCTAAAACTGGACTCACAGGAGAGGTCCAAATCATATAAAGTTAGAATGTCAGTCCTCCTGAACTTAAGTTGGCATTGTGCTTTTTGAACTTAATTCGGATGCAATTTCTGTGCTTTATCGTCAATAAGAAGGTCTAAGGTATACAGTAAACCTGAAGTGAAGCATCGGGATCTATAACTGGACTCACAGGAGATGTTCAAATCGTTGAAAGTTAGAGTGTCAGTCCTCTTGTACTTAAGTCGGCATTGTGCCTTTTGAATTTCATTCCGATGTAATTTCTGTGCTGCATCGTCAATAAGAAGGTCCAAAGTATACAGTAAACCTGAAGTCAAGCATCGGAATCTAAAACTAGACTCACAGGAGAGGTTCAAATCATAGAAAGTTATAGTGTCAGTCCTCTTGTACTTACTTCGGCATTGTGCAACTTGAATTTAATTCCGATGCGATTTCTGTGGTTCATTGTCAATAAGAAGGTCCAAGGTATACAGTAAACCTGAAGTCAAGCATCGGAATCTAAAACTGGACTCACAGGAGAGGTTCAAATCATCGAAAGTTAGTGTGTCAATCCTCTTGTACTTAAGTCGGCATTTTGCCTTTTGTATTAAATTCATATGCGATTTCTGTGATTCATCGACAATAAGAAGGTCCAAGGGATACAGTAAACCTGAAGTGAAGCATCGGAATATAAAACTGGACTCACAGGAGAGGTTCAAATCATAGAAAATTAGAGTGTCAGTCCTCTTGTACTTATGTCGGCATTGTGCTTTTTGAATTTAATTCCGATGCAATTCCTGTGCTTTATCGTAAATAAGAAGGTCCAAGGTAAACAGTAAACCTGAAGTGAAGCATCGGAATCTAAAACTGGACTCACAGGAGAGGTTCAAATCGTAGAAAGTCAGAGTTTCAGTCCCCTGGTACTTAAGTGGGCATTGTGCCTTTAGTATTAAATTCGGATGCAATTTCTGTGCTTCATCGTCAATAAGAAGGTCCAAGGGATACAGTAAACCTGAAGTGAAGCATCGGAATCTAAGTCTGGTCTCAAACTAAATGTTCATAACTTAGATAGTAAGAAGAGTCAGTCTTCTGGTACTGAAGTCGGCATTGTGCTTTTTGTATTTAATTACGATGCAATTTGTGTGTTTCATAGACAATTAGAAGGTGCAAGGGATACAGTAAACCTGAACAGAAGCATCGGAATCTAAAACTGGTCTCACAGGAAAAGTTCTAAACATAGACAGTAAGAAGAGTCAGTCCTCTTGTACTCAAGTCGACATTGTACCTTTTTTTTACAATTACGATGCAATTTCTGTGTTTAATCGTCAATCAGAAGGTCCAAGGGATACAGTAAACCTGAAGTAAAGCATCGGAATCTAAAACTGGACTCACAGGAGAGGTTCAAATCATAGAAAGTTAGAGTGTCAATCGTCTTGTACTTAAGTCGGCATTGTGCCATTTGAATTTGATTCCGATGCAATTTCTGTGTTTCATCGTCAATAATAAGGTCCAAGGTATACAGTAAACCTGATGTGAAACATCGGAATCTAAAACTGGACCACAGGAGAGGATCAAATCATAGAAAGTTAGAATGTCAGTCCGCTTGTACATATGTCGGCATTGCGCCATTTGAATTTATTTCCGATGCAATTTCTGTGCTTCATCGTCAATAAGAAGGTCCGAGGTATACAGTTAACCTGAAGTGAAGCATCGGAAACTAAAACTGGACTCACAGGAGAGGTTCAAATCATAGAAAGTTAAAGTGTCAGTCCTCTTGTACTGAAGTCGGCATTGTGCCTTTTGAATTTAATTTCGATGCAATTTCTGTGCTTCATCGTCAATAAGAAGGTCCAAGGTATACAGCAAACCTGAAGTGAAGCATCGGAATGTAATACTGGACTCACAAGACAGGTTCAAATCGTAGAAAGTCAGAGTTTCAGTCCTCTTGTACTTAAGTCGGCATTGTGCCTTTTGTATTAAATTCGGATGCAATTTCTGCGTTTCATCGTCAATAAGGAGGTCCAAGGGATACAGTAAACGTGAAATGAAGCATCGCAATCTAAAACTGGACTCACAGGAGAGGATCAAATCATTGAAAGTTAGGGTGTCAGTCCACTTGTACTTATGTCGGCATTGTGCCATTTGAATTTAATTCCGATGCAATTTCTTTGTTTCATCGTCAATAAGAAGGTCCAAGGTATACATTAAACCTGAAGTGAAGCATCGGAATCTAAAACTGGACTCACAGGAGAGGTTCTAAACATAAACAGTGAGAAGAGTCAATCCTCTTGTACTTAAGTCGACATTGTGCCTATTGTATTAAATTCAGATGCAATTTCTGTGTTTCATCGTCAATAAGAAGGTCCAAGGTAAACTGTAAACTTGAAGTGAAGCATCGGAATTTGAACCGGTCTCACAGGAGAGGTTCAATTTATGGAATGTAAGAAGTATCAGTCATCTTGTACTTAAGTCGGCATTGTACCTTTTGCGTTTAATTCCGATGCAATTTCTGTGTTTCGTCGTCAATAAGAAGATCCAAGGGATACAGTAAACCTAAAGTGATGCATCGGAATCTAAAACTGGACTCACAAGACAGGATCAAATCATAGAAAGTTAGAGTGTCAGTCCTCTTGTACTTAAGTAGGCATTGTGCCTTTTCAATTTAATTCCGATAATATTTCTGTGCTTCATCGTCAATAAGAAGGTCCAAGGTATACAGTAAACCTGAAGTGAAGCATCGGAATCTAAAACTGGACTCACAGGAGAGGTTAAATCGTAGAAAGGCAGAGTTTCAGTCCTCTTGTACTTATGTCGGCATTGTGCCTTTTGTATTAAAATCGGATGCAATTTCTGTGTTTCATCGTCAATAGGAATGTTCAAGGGATACAGTAAACCTGAAGTTAAGCATCGGAATCATAAACTGGACTCACAGGAGAGGTTCTAAACATTGACAGTAGGAAGACTCAGCACTCTTATAGTTAAGTCGGCATTGTGCCTTTCGAATTTAATTCCGATGCAATTTCTGTGCTTCATCGTCAATAAGAAGGTCCAACGTATACAGTAATCCTGAAGTGAAGCATCGGAATCTAAAATTGGACTCACAGGAGAGGTTTAAATCATAGAAAGTTAGAGTGTCAGTCCTTTTGTACTTAAGTCGGCATTGTGTCTTTTGTATTAAATTTGGATGCAATTTCTGTGTTTCATCGACAATAAGAAGGTCCAAGGGATACAGTAAACCTGAAGTGAAGCATCGGAATCTAAAACTGGACTCACAGGAGAGGTTCAAATCATAGAAAGTTAGAGTGACAGTCCTCTTGTACTTATACCGGCATTGTGCTTTTTGAATTTAATTCCGATGCAATTCCTGTGCTTTATCGTCAATAAGAAGGTCCAAGGTAAACAGTAAACCTGAAGTGAAGCATCGACTTCTAAAACTGGACTCACAGGAGAGGTTCTAAACATAGACAGTAAGAAGAGTCAGTCCTCTTGTACTGAAGTCGGCATTGTGCCTATTGTATTGAATTCAGATGCAATTTCTGTTTTTCATCGTCAATAAGAAGGTCCAAGGTATACAGTAAACCTGAAGTGAAGCATCGGAATTTAAACCGGTCTCACAGGAGAGGTTCAAATCATAGAAAGTTAGAGTGTCAGTCCTCTTGTTCTTAAGTCGGCAATGTGCCTTTTGTATTAAATTCGGATGAATTTTCTGTGTTTCATCGACAATAAGAAGGTCCAAGGGATACAGTAAACCTGAAGTGAAGCATCGGAATCTAAAACTGGACTCACAGGAGAGGTCCAAATCATATAAAGTTAGAATGTCAGTCCTCTTGAACTTAAGTTGGCATTGTGCTTTTTGAACTTAATACGGATGCAATTTCTGTGCTTTATCGTCAATAAGAAGGTCTAAGGTATACAGTAAACCTGAAGTGAAGCATCGGGATCTATAACTGGACTCACTGGAGATGTTCAAATCGTAGAAAGTTAGAGTGTCAGTCCTCTTGCACTTAAGTCGGCATTGTGCCTTTTGTATTAAATTCGGATGCAATTTCTGAGCTTCATTGTCAATACGAAGGTCCAAGGTATACAGTAATCCTGAAGTGAAGATTCGGAATCTAAAACTGGACTCACAGGAGAGGTTCAAATCATAGAAAGTTAGAGTGTCAGTCCTCTTGTACTTAAGTCGGCATTGTGCTTTTTTAATTTAATTCCGATGCAATTTCTGTGTTTCATCGTAAATACGAAGGTCCAAGGTATACAGTAAACCTGAAGTGAAGCATCGCAATCTAAAACCGGTCTCACAGGAGAGGTTCTAAACATAGAATGTAAGAAGTGTCAGTCCTCTTGTACTTAAGTCGGCATTGTGCCTTTTGTATTAAACTCGGATGCAATTTCTGTGCTTCATCGTCAATAAGAAGGTCCAAGGTATTCAGTAAACCTGAAGTGAAGCATCGGAATCTAAAACTGGGCTCACAGGAGAGGTTCTAAACATAGGCAGTAAGAAGAGTCAGTCCTCTTGTACTTAAGTCGTTATTGTGCCTCTTGAATTTAATTCGGATGCAATTTCTGTGCTTCATCGTCAACAAGAAGGTGTAAGGTATACAGTAAACCTGAAGTGAAGCATCGGAATCTAAAACTGGACTCACAGGAGTGGTTCAATCATAGAATGTTAGAGTGTCAGTCCTCTTGTACTTAAGTCGGTATTGTGCCTTTTGAATTTAATTCCGATGCAGTTTCTGTGCTTCATCGTCAATAAGAAAGCCCACGGTATACAGTAAACCTGAAGTGAAGCATCGCAATCTGATACTGGACTCACAGCAGAGGTTCAAATCATAGAATGTTAGAGTGTCAGTCCTCTTGTACTTAAGTCGGCATTATGCCTTTTGAATTTAATTCCGATGCAATTTCTGTGTTTCATCGTCAATAAGAAGGTCCAAGGTATACAGTAAACCTGAAGTGAAGCATCGGAATCTAAAACTGGACTCACAGGAGAGATTCAAATCATAGACAGTTAGAGTGTCAGTCCTCTTGTACTTATACCCGCGTTGTGCTTTTTGGATTTAATTCCGATGCAATCCCTGTGCTTTATCGTCAATAAGAAGGTCCAAGGTAAACAGTAAACCTGAAGTGAAGCATCGGAATCTAAAACTGGACTCACAGGAGAGGTTCAAATCATAGAAAGTTAGAGTGTCAGTCCTCTTGTACTTAAGTCGGCATTATGCCTTTTGAATTTAATTCCGATGCAATTTCTGCGTTTCATCGTCAATAAGAAGGTCCAAGGTATACAGTAAACCTGAAGTGAAGCATCGGAATCTAAAACTGGACTCACAGGAGAGGTTGAAATCATAGAAAGTTAGAGTGTCAGTCCTCTTGTACTTATACCGGCATTGTGCTTTTTGAATTTAATTCCGATGCAATTCCTGTGCTTTATCGTCAATAAGAAGGTCCAATGTAAACAGTAAACCTGAAGTGAAGCATCGCAATCTAAAACTGAACTCACAGGAGAGGTTCAAATCATAGAAAGTTAGAGTGTCAGTCCTCTTGTACTTAAGTCGGCATTATGCGTTTTGAATTTAATTCCGAAGCAATTTCTGTGCTTCATCGTCAATAAGAATGTCCAAGGTATACAGCAAACCTGAAGTGAAGCATCGGAAACTATAACCGGACTCACAGGAGAGGTTCAATCATAGAATGTTAGAGTGTCAGTCTTCTTGTACTTAAGTCGGTATTGTGCCTTTTGAATTCAATTCCGATGCAGTTTCTGTGCTTCATCGTCAATAAGAAAGTCCACGGTATACAGTAAACCTGAAGTGAAGCATCACAATCTGAAACTGGACTCACAGGATAGGTTCAAATCGTAGAAAGTCAGAGTTTCAGTCCTCTGGTACATAAGTCGGCATTATGCCTTTAGTATTAATTTCCGATGCAATTTCTGTGCTTCATCGTCAATAAGAAGGTCCAAGGGATACAGTAAACCTGAAGTGAAGCATCGGAATCTAAATCTGGTCTCAAACTAAATGTTCATAACATAGATAGTAAGAAGAGTCAGTCTTCTGGTACTGAAGTCGGCATTGTGCCTTTTGTATTTCATTACGATGCAATTTGTGTGTTTCATAGTCAATTAGAAGGTGCAAGGGATACAGTAAACCTGAACAGAAGCATCGGAAACTAAAACTGGTCTCACAGGAAAAGTTCTAAACATAGACAGTAAGAAGAGTCAGTCCTCTTGTACTCAAGTCGACATTGTGCCTTTTTTTTAAAATTACGATGCAATTTCTGTGTTTAATCGTCAATGAGAAGGTCCAATTGATACAGTAAACCTGAAGTGAAGCATCGGAATCTAAAACTGGACTCACAGGAGAGGTTCAAATCATAGAAAGTTAGAGTGTCTGTCCTCTTGTACATATGTCGGCATTGTGCCTTTTGAATTTAATTCCGTGGAATTTCTGTGTATCATCGTCATTAAGAAGGTCCAAGGGATTCAGTAAACCTGAAGTGAAGCATCGGAATCTAAAACTGGACTCACAGGAGAGGTTCTAAACATAGACAGTAAGAAGAGTCAGTCCTCTTGTACTTCAGTCGGCATTGTGACTATTGTATTGAATTCAGATGCAATTTCTGTGTTTCATCGTCAATAAGAAGGTCCAAGGTATACAGTAAACCTGAAGTGAAGCATCGGAATTTAAACCGGTCTCACAGGAGAGGTTCAAATCATAGAATGAAAGAAGTATCAGTCCTCTTGTACTTAAGTCGGCATTGTGCCTTTTGTATTAAATTCGGAAGCAATTTCTGTGCTTCATCGTCAGTAACAAGGTCCAAGGTATAAAGTAAACCTGAAGTGAAGCATCGGAATCTAAAACTGGACTCACAAGAGCGGTTCAAATCATAGAAAGTTAGAGTGTCAGTCCTCTTGTACTTAAGTCGGCATTGTGCCTTTTGAATTTAATTCCGATGCAATTTCTGTGCTTCATCGTCAATAAGAAGTTCCAAGGTATACAGTAAACCTGAAGTGAAGCTTCGGAATCTAAAACTGGACTCACAGGAGAGGTTCAAATCATAGAAAGTTAGAGTGTCAGTCCTCTTGTACTTAAGTCGGCATTGTCCCTTTTGAATTTAATTCCGATGCAATTTCTGTGCTTCATCGTCAATAAGAAGGTCCAAGGGATACAGTAAACCTGAAGTGAAGCATCGGGATCTATAACTGGACTCACAGGAGATGTTCAAATCGTAGAAAGCTAGAGTGTCAGTCCTCTTGCACTTAAGTCGGCATTGTGCCTTTTGTATTAAATTCGGATGCAATTTCTGACCTTCATTGTCAATACGAAGGTCCAAGGTATACAGTAATCCTGAAGTGAAGATTCGGAATCTAAAACTGGACTCACAGGAGAGGTTCAAATCATAGAAAGTTAGAGTGTCAGTCCTCTTGTACTTAAGTCGGCATTGTGCCTTTTGAATTTAATTCCGAAGCAATTTCTGTGCTTCATCGTCAATAAGAATGTCCAAGGTATATAGTAAACCTGAAGTGAAGCATCGGAATCTAAAACTGGACTCACAGGAGAGGTTCAAATCATAGAAAGTTAGAGTGTCAGTCCTATTGTACTTATATCGGCATTGTGCTTTTTGAATTTAATTCCGATGCAATTCCTGTGCTTTATCGTCAATAAGAAGGTCCAAGGTAAACAGTAAACCTGAAGTGAAGCATCGGAATCTAAAACTGGACTCACAGGAGAGGTTCAAATCATAGAAAGTTAGAGTGTCAGTCCTCTTGTACTTAAGTCGGCATTATGCCTTTTGAATTTAATTCCGATGCAATTTCTGTGTTTCATCGTCAATAAGAAGGTCCAAGGTATACAGTAAACCTGAAGTGAAGCATCGGAATCTAAAACTGGACTCACAGGAGAGGTTGAAATCATAGAAAGTTAGAGTGTCAGTCCTCTTGTACTTATACCGGCATTGTGCTTTTTGAATTTAATTCCGATGCAATTCCTGTGCTTTATCGTCAATAAGAAGGTCCAATGTAAACAGTAAACCTGAAGTGAAGCATCGCAATCTAAAACTGAACTCACAGGAGAGGTTCAAATCATAGAAAGTTAGAGTGTCAGTCCTCTTGTACTTAAGTCGGCATTATGCCTTTTGAATTTAATTCCGAAGCAATTTCTGTGCTTCATCGTCAATAAGAATGTCCAAGGTATATAGTAAACCTGAAGTGAAGCATCGGAAACTATAACCGGACTCACAGGAGAGGTTCAATCATAGAATGTTAGAGTGTCAGTCTTCTTGTACTTAAGTCGGTATTGTGCCTTTTGAATTCAATTCCGATGCAGTTTCTGTGCTTCATCGTCAATAAGAAAGTCCACGGTATACAGTAAACCTGAAGTGAAGCATCACAAACTGAAACTGGACTCACAGGATAGGTTCAAATCGTAGAAAGTCAGAGTTTCAGTCCTCTGGTACATAAGTCGGCATTATGCCTTTAGTATTAATTTCGGATGCAATTTCTGTGCTTCATCGTCAATAAGAAGGTCCAAGGGATACAGTAAACCTGAAGTGAAGCATCGGAATCTAAATCTGGTCTCAAACTAAATGTTCATAACATAGATAGTAAGAAGAGTCAGTCTTCTGGTACTGAAGTCGGCATTGTGCCTTTTGTATTTCAATACGATGCAATTTGTGTGTTTCATAGTCAATTAGAAGGTGCAAGGGATACAGTAAACCTGAACAGAAGCATCGGAAACTAAAACTGGTCTCACAGGAAAAGTTCTAAACATAGACAGTAAGAAGAGTCAGTCCTCTTGTACTCAAGTCGACATTGTGCCTTTTTTTTAAAATTACGATGCAATTTCTGTGTTTAATCGTCAATGAGAAGGTCCAATTGATACAGTAAACCTGAAGTGAAGCATCGGAATCTAAAACTGGACTCACAGGAGAGGTTCAAATCATAGAAAGTTAGAGTGTCTGTCCTCTTGTACATATATCGGCATTGTGCCTTTTGAATTTAATTCCGTGGAATTTCTGTGTATCATCGTCATTAAGAAGGTCCAAGGGATTCAGTAAACCTGAAGTGAAGCATCGGAATCTAAAACTGGACTCACAGGAGAGGTTCTAAACATAGACAGTAAGAAGAGTCAGTCCTCTTGTACTTCAGTCGGCATTGTGACTATTGTATTGAATTCAGATGCAATTTCTGTGTTTCATCGTCAATAAGAAGGTCCAAGGTATACAGTAAACCTGAAGTGAAGCATCGGAATTTAAACCGGTCTCACAGGAGAGGTTCAAATCATAGAATGAAAGAAGTATCAGTCCTCTTGTACTTAAGTCGGCATTGTGCCTTTTGTATTAAATTCGGAAGCAATTTCTGTGCTTCATCGTCAGTAACAAGGTCCAAGGTATAAAGTAAACCTGAAGTGAAGCATCGGAATCTAAAACTGGACTCACAAGAGCGGTTCAAATCATAGAAAGTTAGAGTGTCAGTCCTCTTGTACTTAAGTCGGCATTGTGCCTTTTGAATTTAATTCCGAAGCAATTTCTGTGCTTCATCGTCAATAAGAATGTCCAAGGTATATAGTAAACCTGAAGTGAAGCATCGGAAACTATAACCGGACTTACAGGAGAGGTTCATTCATAGAATGTTAGAGTGTCAGTCTTCTTGTACTTAAGTCGGCATTGTGCCTTTTGAATTTAATTCCGATGCAATTTCTGTGCTTCATCGTCAATAAGAAGTTCCAAGGTATACAGTAAACCTGAAGTGAAGCTTCGGAATCTAAAACTGGACTCACAGGAGAGGTTCAAATCATAGAAAGTGAGAGTGTCAGTCCTCTTGTACTTAAGTCGGCATTGTCCCTTTTGAATTTAATTCCGATGCAATTTCTGTGCTTCATCGTCAATAAGAAGGTCCAAGGTATACAGTAAACCTGAAGTGAAGCATCGGGATCTATAACTGGACTCACAGGAGATGTTCAAATCGTAGAAAGTTAGAGTGTAAGTCCTCTTGCACTTAAGTCGGCATTGTGCCTTTTGTATTAAATTCGGATGCAATATCTGAGCTTCATTGTCAATACGAAGGTCCAAGGTATACAGTAATCCTTAAGTGAAGATTCGGAATCTAAAACTGGACTCACAGGAGAGGTTCAAATCATAGAAAGTTAGAGTGTCAGTCCTCTTGTACTTAAGTCGGCATTGTGCCTTTTGAATTTAATTCCGATGCAATTTCTGTGTTTCATCGTAAATACGAAGGTCCAAGGTATACAGTAAACCTGAAGTGAAGCATCGCAATCTAAAACCGGTCTCACAGGAGAGGTTCTAAACATAGAATTTAAGAAGTGTCAGTCCTCCTGTACTTAAGTCGGCATTGTGCCTTTTGTATTAACCTCGGATGCAATTTCTGTGCTTCATCGTCAATAAGAAGGTCCAAGGTGTTCAGTAAACCTGAAGTGAAGAATCGGAATCTAAAACTGGACTCACAGGAGAGGTTCTAAACATAGGCAGTAAGAAGAGTCAGTCCTCTTGTACTTAAGTCGTTATTGTGCCTTTTGAATTTAATTCGGAAGCAATTTCTGTGCTTCATCGTCAATAAGAATATCCAAGGTATATAGTAAACCTGAAGTGAAGCATCGGAAACTATAACCGGACTCACAGGAGAGGTTTAATCATAGAATGTTAGAGTGTTAGTCTTCTTGTACTTAAGTCGGTATTGTGCTTTTGAATTTAATTCCGATGCAGTTTCTGTGCTTCATCGTCAATAAGAAAGTCCACAATATACAGTAAACCTGAAGTTAAGCATCGCAATCTGAAACTGGACTCACAGCAGAGGTTCAAATCATAGAAAGTTAGAGTGTCAGTCCTCTTGTACTTAAGTCGGCATTATGCCTTTTGAATTTAATTCCGATGCAATTTCTGTGTTTCATCGTCAATAAGAAGGTCCAAGGTATACAGTAAACCTGACGTGAAGCATCGGAATCTAAAACTGGACTCACAGGAGAGGTTCAAATCATAGAAAGTTAGAGTGTCAGTCCTCTTGTACTTATACCGGCGTTGTGCTTTTTGAATTTAATTCCGATGCAATTCCTGCGCTTTATCGTCAATAAGAAGGTCCAAGGTAAACAGTAAACCTGAAGTGAAGCATCGGAATCTAAAACTGGACTCACAGGAGATTTTCAAATCATAGAAAGTTAGAGTGTCAGTCCTCTTGTACTTAAGTCGGCATTATGCCTTTTGAATTTAATTCCGATGCAATTTCTGTGTTTCATTGTCAATAAGAAGGTCCAAGGTATACAGTAAACCTGAAGTGAAGCATCGGAATCTAAAACTGGACTCACAGGAGTGGTTCAGATCTTAGAAAGTTAGAGTGTCAGTCCTCTTGTACTTAAGTCGGCATTGTGCCTTTTGAATTTAAATCCGATGCAATTTCTGTGCTTCATCGTCAATAAGAAGGTCCAAGGTATACATAAAGCTGAAGTGAAGCATCGGAATCTAAAACTGGACTCACAGCAGAGGTTCAAATCATAGAAAGTTAGAGTGTCAGTCCTCTTGTACTTAGGTCGGCATTATGCCTTTTGAATTTAATTCCGATGCAATTTCTGTGTTTCATCGTCAATAAGAAGGTCCAAGGTATACAGTAAACCTGAAGTGAAGCATCGGAATCTAAAACTGGATTCACAGGAGAGGTTCAAATCATAGATAGTTAGAGTGTCAGTCCTCTTGTACTTATACCGGCATTGTGCTTTTTGAATTTAATTCCGATGCAATTCCTGTGCTTTATCGTCAATAAGAAGGTCCAAGGTAAACAGTAAACCTGAAGTGAAGCATCGGAATCTAAAACAGGACTCACAGGAGAGGTTCAAATCATAGAAAGTTAGAGTGTCAGTCCTCTTGTACTTAAGTCGGCATTATGCCTTTAGTATTAAATTCGGATGCAATTTCTGTGCTTCATCGTCAATAAGAAGGTCCAAGGAATACAGTAAACCTGAAGTGAAGCATCGGAATCTAAATCTGGTCTCAAACTTAATGTTCATAACATAGATAGTAAGAAGAGTCAGTCTTCTGGTACTGAAGTCGGCATTGTGCCTTTTGTATTTCATTACGATGCAATTTGTGTGATTCATAGTCAATTAGAAGGTGCAAGGGATACAGTAAACCTGAAGTGAAGCATCGGAATCTAAAACTGGACTCACATTATGGGTTCCAATCATAGAAAGTTAGAGTGTCAGTCCTCTTGTACTTAAGTCGGCATTGTGCCTTTTGTATTAAATTCGGATGCAATATCTGTGCTTCATCGTCAGTAAGAAGGTCCAAGGTATAAAGTAAACCTGAAGTGAAGCATCGGAATCTAAAACTGGACTCACAAGAGCGGTTCAAATCATAGAAAGTTAGAGAGTCAATCCTCTTGTACTTAAGTCGGCATTGTGCCTTTTGAATTTAAATCCGATGCAATTTCTGTGCTTCATCGTCAATAAGAAGGTCAAAGGTATAAATAAACCTGAAGTGAAGCATCGGAATCTAAAACTGGACTCTCAGGAGAGGTTCAAATCATAGAAAGTTAGAGTGTCAGTCCTCTTGTACTTAAGTCGGCATTATGCCTTTTGAATTTAATTCCGATGCAATTTCTGTGTTTCATCGTCAAAATTAAGGTCCAAGGTATACAGTAAACCTGATGTGAAACATCGGAATCTAAAACTGGACCACAGGAGAGGATCATATCATAGAAAGTTAGAATGTCAGTCCGCTTGTACTTATGTCGGCATTGCGCCATTTGAATTTATTTCCGATGCAATTTCTGTGCTTCATCGTCAATAAGAAGGTCCGAGGTATACAGTTAACCTGAAGTGAAGCATCGGAAACTAAAACTGGACTCACAGGAGAGGTTCAAATCATAGAAAGTTAAAGTGTCAGTCCTCTTGTACTGAAGTCGGCATTGTGCCTTTTGAATTTAATTTCGATGCAATTTCTGTGCTTCATCGTCAATAAGAAGGTCCAAGGTATACAGCAAACCTGAAGTGAAGCATCGGAATGTAATACTGGACTCACAAGACAGGTTCAAATCGTAGAAAGTCAGAGTTTCAGTCCTCTTGTACTTAAGTCGGCATTGTGCCTTTAGTATTAAATTCGGATGCAATTTCTGCGTTTCATCGTCAATAAGGAGGTCCAAGGGATACAGTAAACGTGAAATGAAACATCGCAATCTAAAACTGGACTCACAGGAGAGGATCAAATCATTGACAGTTAGGGTGTCAGTCCACTTGTACTTATGTCGGCATTGTGCCATTTGAATTTAATTCCGATGCAATTTCTTTGTTTCATCGTCAATAAGAAGGTCCAAGGTATACATTAAACCTGAAGTGAAGCATCGGAATCTAAAACTGGACTCACAGGAGAGGTTCTAAACATAAACAGTGAGAAGAGTCAATCCTCTTGTACATTAGTCGACATTGTGCCTATTGTATTAAATTCAGATGCAATTTCTGTGTTTCATCGTCAATAAGAAGGTCCAAGGTAAACAGTAAACTTGAAGTGAAGCATCGGAATTTGAACCGGTCTCACAGGAGAGGTTCAAATTATAGAATGTAAGAAGTATCAGTCATCTTGTACTTAAGTCGGCATTGTACCTTTTGCGTTTAATTCCGATGCAATTTCTGTGTTTCGTCGTCAATAAGAAGATCCAAGGGATACAGTAAACCTAAAGTGATGCATCGGAATCTAAAACTGGACTCACAAGACAGGATCAAATCATAGAAAGTTAGAGTGTCAGTCCTCTTGTACTTAAGTAGGCATTGTGCCTTTTCAATTTAATTCCGATAATATTTCTGTGCTTCATCGTCAATAAGAAGGTCCAAGGTAAACAGTAAACCTGACGTGAAGCATCGGAATCTAAAACTGGACTCACAGGAGAGGTTCAAATCATAGAAAGTTAGAGTGTCAGTCCTCTTGTACTTAAGTCGGCATTATGCCTTTTGAATTTAATTCCGATGCAATTTCTGTGTTTCATCGTCAATAAGAAGGTCCAAGGTATACAGTAAACCTGAAGTGAAGCATCGGAATCTAAAACTGGACTCACAGGAGAGGTTCAAATCATAGAAAGTTAGAGTGTCAGTCCTCTTGTACTTATACCGGCATTGTGCTTTTTGAATTTAATTCCGATGCAATTCCTGTGCTTTATCGTCAATAAGAAGGTCCAAGGTAAACAGTAAACCTGAAGTGAAGCATCGCAATCTAAAACTGAACTCACAGGAGAGGTTCAAATCATAGAAAGTTAGAGTGTCAGTCCTCTTGTACTTAAGTCGGCATTATGCCTTTTGAATTTAATTCCGAAGCAATTTCTGTGCTTCATCGTCAATAAGAATGTCCAAGGTATATAGTAAACCTGAAGTGAAGCATCGGAAACTATAACCGGACTCACAGGAGAGGTTCAATCATAGAATGTTAGAGTGTCAGTCTTCTTGTACTTAAGTCGGCATTATGCCTTTAGTATTAAATTCGGATGCAATTTCTGTGCTTCATCGTCAATAAGAAGGTCCAAGGAATACAGTAAACCTGAAGTGAAGCATCGGAATCTAAATCTGGTCTCAAACTTAATGTTCATAACATAGATAGTAAGAAGAGTCAGTCTTCTGGTACTGAAGTCGGCATTGTGCCTTTTGTATTTCATTACGATGCAATTTGTGTGATTCATAGTCAATTAGAAGGTGCAAGGGATACAGTAAACCTGAAGTGAAGCATCGGAATCTAAAACTGGACTCACATTATGGGTTCCAATCATAGAAAGTTAGAGTGTCAGTCCTCTTGTACTTAAGTCGGCATTGTGCCTTTTGTATTTAATTCGGATGCAATATCTGTGCTTCATCGTCAGTAAGAAGGTCCAAGGTATAAAGTAAACCTGAAGTGAAGCATCGGAATCTAAAACTGGACTCACAAGAGCGGTTCAAACCATAGAAAGTTAGAGAGTCAATCCTCTTGTACTTAAGTCGGCATTGTGCCTTTTGAATTTAAATCCGATGCAATTTCTGTGCTTCATCGTCAATAAGAAGGTCAAAGGTATAAATAAACCTGAAGTGAAGCATCGGAATCTAAAACTGGACTCTCAGGAGAGGTTCAAATCATAGAAAGTTAGAGTGTCAGTCCTCTTGTACTTAAGTCGGCATTATGCCTTTTGAATTTAATTCCGATGCAATTTCTGTGTTTCATCGTCAATAAGAAGGTCCAAGGTATACATTAAACCTGAAGTGAAGCATCGGAATCTAAAACTGGACTCACAGGAGAGGTTCAAATCAAAGAAAGTTAGAGTGTCAGTCCTCTTGTACTTATACCGGCATTGTGCTTTTTGAAATTTTTTTCCAATGCAATTCCTGTGCTTTATCGTCAATTAGAAGGTCCAAGGTAAACAGTAAACCTGAAGTGAAGCATCGGAATCTAAAACTGGACTCACAGGAGAGGTTCAAATCATAGAAAGTTAGAGTGTCAGTCCTCTTGTACTTAAGTGAGCATTATGCCTTTTGAATTTAATTTCGATGCAATTTCTGTGTTTCATCGTCAATAAGAAGGTCCAAGGTATACAGTAAACCTGAAGTGAAGCATCAGAATCTAAAACTGGACTCACAGGAGAGTTTCAAATCATACAAAGTTAGAGTGTCAGTCCTCTTGTACTTAAGTCGGCATTGTGCCTTTTGAATTTAATTCCGATGCAATTTCTGTGCTTCATCGCCAATAAGAAGGTCCAAGGTATACAGTAAACCTGAAGTGAAGCATCGGAATCTAAAACTGGACTCACAGGAGAGGTTCAAATCATAGAAAGTTAGAGTGTCAGTCCTCTTGTACTTAAGTCGGCATTGTCCCTTTTGAATTTAATTCCGATGCAATTTCTGTGCTTCATTGTCAATAAGAAGGTCCAAGGTATACAGTAAACCTGAAGTGATGCATCGGGATCTATAACTGGACTTACAGGAGATGTTCAAATCGTAGAAAGTTAGAGTGTCAGTCCTCTTGCACTTAAGTCGGCATTGTGCCTTTTGTATTAAATTCGGATGCAATTTCTGAGCTTCATTGTCAATACGAAGGTCCAAGGTATACAGTAATCCTGAAGTGAAGATTCGGAATCTAAAACTGGACTCACAGGAGAGGTTCTAATTATAGAAAGTTAGAGTGTCAGTCCTCATGTACTTAAGTCGGCATTGTGCCTTTTGAATTTAATTCCGATGCAATTTCTGTGTTTCATCGTAAATACGAAGGTCCAAGGTATACAGTAAACCTGAAGTGAAGCATCGCAATCTAAAACCGGTCTCACAGGAGAGGTTCTAAACATAGAATGTAAGAAGTGTCAGTCCTCCTGTACTTAAGTCGGCATTGTGCCTTTTGTATTAACCTCGGATGCAATTTCTGTGCTTCATCGTCAATAAGAAGGTCCAAGGTGTTCAGTAAACCTGAAGTGAAGCATCGGAATCTAAAACTGGACTCACAGGAGAGGTTCTAAATATAGGCAGTAAGAAGAGTCAGTCCTCTTGTACTTAAGTCGTTATTGTGCCTTTTGAATTTAATTCGGATGCAATTTCTGTGCTTCATCGTCAGTAAGAAGGTCCAAGGTATAAAGTAAACCTGAAGTGAAGCATCGGAATCAAAAACTGGACTCACAAAAGCGGTTCAAATCATAGAAAGTTAGAGTGTCAATCGTCTTGTACTTAAGTCGGCATTGTGCCTTTTGAATTTAAATCCGATGCAATTTCTGTGCTTCATCGTCAATAAGAAGGTCCAAGGTATAAATAAACCTGAAGTGAAGCATCGGAATCTAAAACTGGACTCACAGGAGAGGTTCAAATCATAGAAAGTTAGAGTGTCAGTCCTCTTGTACTTAAGTCGGCATTATGCCTTTTGAATTTAATTGCGAAGCAATTTCTGTGTTTCATCGTCAATAAGAAGGTCTAAGGTATACAGTAAACCTGAAGTGAAGCATCGGAATCTAAAACTGGACTCACAGGAGAGGTTCAAATCATAGAAAGTTAGAGTGTCAGTCCTCTTGTAGTTATACCGGCATTGTGCTTTTTGAATTTAATTCCGATGCAATTCCTGTGCATTATCGTCAATAAGAAGGTCCAAGGTAAACAGTAAACCTGAAGTGAAGCATCGGAATCTAAAACTGGACTCACAGGAGAGGTTCTAAACATAGACAGTAAAAAGAGTCAGTCCTCTTGTACTTAAGTCGGCATTGTGCCTATTGTATTGAATTCAGATGCAATTTCTGTGTTTCATCGTCAATAAGAAGGTCCAAGGAATACAGTAAACCTGAAGTGAAGCATCGGAATCTAAATCTGGTCTCAAACTTAATGTTCATAACATAGATAGTAAGAAGAGTCAGTCTTCTGGTACTGAAGTCGGCATTGTGCCTTTTGTATTTCATTACGATGCAATTTGTGTGATTCATAGTCAATTAGAAGGTGCAAGGGATACAGTAAACCTGAAGTGAAGCATCGGAATCTAAAACTGGACTCACAAGAGCGGTTCAAATCATAGAAAGTTAGAGAGTCAATCCTCTTGTACTTAAGTCGGCATTGTGCCTTTTGAATTTAAATCCGATGCAATTTCTGTGCTTCATCGTCAATAAGAAGGTCAAAGGTATAAATAAACCTGAAGTGAAGCATCGGAATCTAAAACTGGACTCTCAGGAGAGGTTCAAATCATAGAAAGTTAGAGTGTCAGTCCTCTTGTACTTAAGTCGGCATTATGCCTTTTGAATTTAATTCCGATGCAATTTCTGTGTTTCATCGTCAATAAGAAGGTCCAAGGTATACATTAAACCTGAAGTGAAGCATCGGAATCTAAAACTCGACTCACAGGAGAGGTTCAAATCATAGAAAGTTAGAGTGTCAGTCCTCTTGTACTTATACCGGCATTGTGCTTTTTGAAATTTTATTCCGATGCAATTCCTGTACTTTATCGTCAATTAGAATGTCCAAGGTAAACAGTAAACCTGAAGTGAAGCATCGGAATCTAAAACTGGACTCACAGGAGAGGTTCAAATCATAGAAAGTTAGAGTGTCAGTCCTCTTGTACTTAAGTGAGCATTATGCCTTTTGAATTTAATTTCGATGCAATTTCTGTGTTTCATCGTCAATAAGAAGGTCCAAGGTATACAGTAAACCTGAAGTGAAGCATCAGAATCTAAAACTGGACTCACAGGAGAGGTTCAAATCATACAAAGTTAGAGTGTCAGTCCTCTTGTACATAAGTCGGCATTGTGCCTTTTGAATTTAATTCCGATGAAATTTCTCTGTTTCATCGTCAACAAGAAGGTCCACGGTATACAGTAAACCTGAAGTGAAGGATCGGAATCTAAAACAGGACTCACAGGAGAGGTTCCAATCATAGAAATTTAGAGTGTCAGTCCTCTTGTTCTTAAGTCGGCATTGTGCCTTTTGTATTAAATTCGGATGAATTTTCTGTGTTTCATCGACAATAAGAAGGTCCAAGGGATACAGTACACCTGAAGTGAAGCATCGGAATCTAAAACTGGACTCACAGGAGATGTTCAAATCGTAGAAAGTTAGAGTGTCAGTCCTCTTGTACTTATGTCGGCATTGTGCCTTTTGAATTTAATTCCGAAGCAATTTCTGTGCTTCATCGTCAATAAGAATGTCCAAGGTATATAGTAAACCTGAAGTGAAGCATCGGAAACTAAAACCGGACTCACAGGAGAGGTTCAATCATAGAAAGTTAGAGTGTCAGTCTTCTTGTACTTAAGTCGGTATTGTGCCTTTTCAATTTAATTCCGATGCAGTTTCTGTGCTTCATCGTCAGTAAGAAAGTCCACGGTATACAGTAAACCTGAAGTGAAGCATCGCAATCTGAAACTGGACTCACAGGATAGGTTCAAATCGTAGAAAGTCAGAGTTTCAGACCTCTGGTACTTAAGCCGGCATTATGCCTTTAGTATTAAATTCAGATGCAATTTCTGTGCTTCATCGTCAATAAGAAGGTCCAAGGGATACAGTAAACCTGAAGTGAAGCATCGTAATCTAAATCTGGTCTCAAACTAGATGTTCATAACATAGATAGTAAGAAGAGTCAGTCTTCTGGTACTGAAGTCGGCATTGTGCCTTTTGTATTTCATTACGATGCAATTTGTGTGTTTCATAGTCAATAAGAAGTTCCAAGTTATACAGTAATCCTGAAGTGAGGCATCGCAATCTAAAACCGGTCTCACAGGACAGGTCTAAACATAGAATGTAAGAAGTGTCAGTCCTCTTGTACTTAAGTCGTCATTGTGCCTTTTGAATTTAATTCGGATGCAATTTCTGTGCTTCATCGTCAATACGAAGGTCCAAGTTATACAGTAAACCTGAAGTGAAGCATCGCAATCTAAAACCGGTCTCACTGGAGAGGTTCTAAACATAGATTGTAAAAAGTGTCAGTCCTCTTGTAATTAACTCGGCATTGTGCCTTTTCTATTTAATTTGCATGCAATTTCTGTGTTTGATCATCAATAAGAAGGTCCAAGGGATACAGTAAACCTGAAGTGAAGCATCGGAATCTAAAACTGGACTCACAGGAGAAGTTCAAATCATAGAAAGTTTAAGTATCAGTCCTCTTGTACTTAAGTCGGGATTGAGCCCTTTGAATTTAATTCCGATGCAATTTCTGTGCTTCATCGTCAATAAGATGGTTCAAGGTATACAGTAATCCTGAAGTGAAGCATCGGAATCTGAAATTGGACTCACAGGAGAGGTTCAAATCATAGAAAGTTAGAGTGTCAGTCCTCTTGTACCTAAGTCGGCATTGTGTCTTTTGTATTAAATTCGGATGCAATTTCTGTGTTTCATCGTCAATTAGAAGGTCCAAGGTATACAGTAGACCTGAATTGAAGCATCGGAATCTAAAACTGGACTCACAGGAGATGTTCAAATCATAGAATGTTAGAATGTCTGTCCTCTTGTACATATGTCGGCATTGTGCCTTTTGAATTTAATTCCGATGCAATTTCTGTGTTTCATCGTCAATAAGAAGGTCCAAGGGATACAGTAAACCTGAAGTGAGCCATCGGAATCTAAATCTGGCCTCACAGGAGAGGTTCAAATCATAGAAAATTTGAGTGTCAGTCCTCTTGTACTTAAGCCGGCATTGTGCTTTTTGAATTTAATTCCGATGCAATTCCTGTGCTTTATCGTCAATAAGAAGGTCCAAGGTAAACAGTAAACCTGAAGTGAAGCATCGGAATCTAAAACTGGATCACAGGAGAGGTTCAAATCATAGAAAGTTAGAGTGTCAGTCCTGTTGTACTTAAGTCGGCATTGTCCCTTTTGAATTTAATTACGATGCAATTTCTGTGCTTCATCGTCAATAAGAAGGTCCAAGGTATGCAGTAAACCTGAAGTGAAGATTCGGAATCTAAAACTGGACTCACAGGAGAGGTTCAAATCATAGAAAGTTAGAATGTCAGTCGTCTTGTACTTAAGTCGGCATTGTGCCTTTTGAATTTAATTCCGATGCAATTTCTGTGTTTCATCGTCAATAAGAAGGTCCAAGGTATACAGTAAACCTGAAGTGAAGAATAGGAATCTAAAACTGGACTCACGATAGAGGTTCAAATCATAGAAAGTTTGAGTGTCAGTCCTCTTGTACTTAAGTCGGCATTGTGCCTTTTGAATTAAATTCGGATGCAATTTGTGTGATTCATCGTCAATTAGAAGTTCTAAAGTATACAGTACACCTGAAGTGAAGCATTGGAATCTAAACCTGGTCTTACAGGAAAGGTTCCAAACATAGACAGTAAGAAGAGTCAGTCTTCTTGTACTTAACTCGGCATTGTGCCTTTTGTACTAATTTTGGATGCAATTTCTGTGTTTCATCGTCAATAAGAAGGTCCTGGGTATACAGTAAACTTGAAGTGAAGCATCGCAATCTAAAACCGGTCTCACAGGAGAGGTTCTAAACATAGAATGTAAGAAGTGTCAGTCCTCTTGTACTTAAGTCGGCATTGTGCCTTTTCTATTTAATTCGGATGCAATTTCTGTGTTTGATCATCAATAAGAAGGTCCAAGGGATACAGTAAACCTGAAGTGAAGCATCGGAATCTAAAACTGGACTCACAGGAGAAGTTCAAATCATAGAAAATTTAAGTGTCAGTCCTCTTGTACTTAAGTCGAGATTGTGCCTATTGAATTTCATTCCGATGCAATTTCTGTGCTTCATCGTCAATAAGATGGTTCAAGGTATACAGTAAACCTGAAGTGAAGCATCGGAATCCAAAACTGGACTCACAGGAGAGAGTGAAATCATAGAAAGTTAGAGAGTCAGTCCTCTTGTACTTAAGTCGGCATTGTGCCTTTTGTATGAAACTCGGATGCAATTTCTGTGCTTCATCGTCAATAAGAAGTAGTAAGGTATACAGTAAACCTGAAGTGAAGCATCGGAATCTAAAACTGGACTCACATTAGAGCTTCCAATCATAGAAAGTTAGAGTGTCAGTCCTCTTGTACTTAAGTCGACATTGTGCCTTTTGTATTAAATCGGATGCAATTTCTGTGCTTCATCGTCAGTAAGTAGGTCCAAGGTATAAAGTAAACCTGAAGTGAAGCATCGGAATCTAAAACTGGACTCACAAGAGCGGTTCAAATCAAAGAAATTTAGAGTGTCAGTCCTCTTGTACTTAAGTCAGCATTGTCCCTTTTGAATTTAATTCCGATGCAATTTCTGTGCTTCATCGTCAATAAGAAGGTCCAAGGTATACAGTAAACCTGAAGTGAAGCATCGGGATCTGAAACTGGACTCACAGGAGATGTTCAAATCATAGAAAGTTAGAGTGTCAGTCCTCTTGCACTTAAGTCGGCATTGTGCCTTTTGTATTAAATTCGGATGCAATTTCTGAGCTTCATCGTCATTAAGAAGGTCCAAGGTATACAGTAAACCTGAAGTGAAGATTCGGAATCTTAAACTGCACTCACAGGAGAGATTCAAATCATAGAAAGTTAGAGTGTCAGTCCTCTTGTACTTAGGTCGGCATTGTGCCTTTTGAATTTAATTCCAATGCAATTTCTGTGTTTCATCGTCAATAAGAAGGTCCAAGGTATACAGTAAACCTGAAGTGAAGCATCGCAATCTAAAACCGGTCTCACAGGAGAGGTTCTAAACATAGAATGTAAGAAGTGTCAGTCCTCTTGTACTTAAGTCGGCATTGTCCCTTTTGAATTTAATTCCGATGCAATTTCTGTGCTTCATCGTTAATAAGAAGGTCCAAGGTATACAGTAAACCTGAAGTGAAGCATCGGAATCTAAAACTGAACTCACATTAGAGGTTCCAATCATAGAAAGTTAGAGTGTCAGTCCTCTTGTACTTAGGTCGGCATTGTGCCTTTTGTATTAAATTCGGATGCAATTTCTGTGCTTCATCGTCAGTAAGAAGGTCCAAGATATAAAGTAACCTGAATTGAATCATCGGAATCTAAAACTGGACTCACAAGAGCGGTTCAAATCATAGAAAGTTAGAGTGTCAGTCCTCTTGTACTTAAGTCGGCATTGTGCATTTTGAATTTAATTCCGATGCAATTTCTGTGCTTCATCGTAAATAAGAACGTCCAAGGTATACAGTAAACCGGAAGTGAAGCATCGGAATCTAAAACTGGACTCACAGGAGAGGTTTAAATAATAGAAAGTTAGAGTGTCACCCCTCTTGTACTTAAGTCGGCATTGTCCCTTTTGAATTTAATTCGGATGCAATTTCTGTGCTTCATCGTCAATAAGATGGTCCAAGGTATACAGTAAACCTGAAGTGAAGCATCGGGATCTGAAACAGGACTCACAGGAGATGTTCAAATCATAGAAAGTTAGAGTGTCAGTCCTCTTGCACTTAAGTCGGCATTGTGCCTTTTGTATTAAATTCGGATGCAATTTCTGAGCTTCATCGTCAATAAGAAGGTCCAAGGCATACAGTAAATCTGAAGTGAAGATTCGGAATCTCAAAAAGGTCTCACAGGAGAGATTCAAAACATAGAATGTAAGAAGTGTCAGTCCTCTTGTACTTAAGTCGTCATTTTGCCTTTTGAATTTAATTCGGAAGCAGGTTCTGTGCTTCATCGTCAATACGAAGGTCCAAGATATACAGTACACCTGAAGTGAAGAATCGGAATATAAAACTGGACTCACAGGAGTGGTTCATATCATAGAAAGTGAGAGTGTCAGTCCTCTTGTGCTTAAGTCGGCATTGTGCCTTTTGAATTAAATTCGGATGCAATTTGTGTTTTTCATCGTCAATTAGAAGGTCCAAGGTATACAGTACACCTGAAGTGAAGCATTGGAATCTAAACCTGGTCTCACAGGAAAGGTTCTAAACATAGACAGTTAGAAGAGTCAGTCCTCTTGTACTTAAGTCTGCATTGTGCCTTTTGTACTAAATTTGGATGCAATTTCTGGGTTTCATCGTCAATAAGACGGTCCTGGTTATACAGTAAACCTAAAGTGAAGCATCGCAATCTAAAACCGGTCTCACAGGAGAGGTTCTAAACATAGAATGTAAGAAGTGTCAGTCCTTTTGTACTTAAGTCGGCATTGTGCCTTTTCTATTTAATTCGGATGCAATTTCTGTGTTTGATCATCAATAAGAAGGTCCAAGGGATACAGTAAACCTGAAGTGAAGCATCGCAATGTAAAACTGGACTCACATTAGAGGTTCCAATCATAGAAAGTTAGAGTGTCAGTCCCCTTGTACTTAGGTCGGCATTGTGCCTTTTGTATTAAATTCGGATGCAATTTCTGTGCTTCATCGTCAGTAAGAAGGTCCAAGGTATAAAGTAACCTGAATTGAATCATCGGAATCTAAAACTGGACTCACAAGAGCGGTTCAAATCATAGAAAGTTAGAGTGTCAGCCCTCTTGTACTTAAGTCGGCATTGTGCATTTTGAATTTAATTCCGATGCAATCGCTGTGCTTCATCATCAACAAGATGGTTCAAAGTATACAGCAAACCTGAAGTGAAGCATGGGAATCCATAACTGGACTCACAGGAGAGGGTGAAATCATAGAAAGTTAGAGAGTCAGTCCTCTTGTACGTAAGTCGGCATTGTGCCTTTTGTATTAAATTCGTATGCATATTCTGTGTTTCATCGTCAATTAGAAGGTCCAAGATATACAGTAAACCTGAATTGAAGCATCGGAATCTTAAACCGGTCTCACAGGAGAGGTTTAATTCATAGAAAGTTAGAGTGTGAGTCCTCTTGTACTTAAGTCTTCATTGTGCCTTTTGTATTAAACTCGGATGCAATTTCTGTGCTTCATCGTCAATAAGAAGGTCCAAGGTGTACAGTAAACCTGAAGTGAAGCATCGGAATCTAAAACTGGACTCACAGGAGAGGTTCTAAACATAGGCAGTAAGAAGAGTCAGTCCTCTTGTACTTAAGTCGTTATTGTGCCTTTTCAATTTAATTCGGATGCAATTTCTGTACTTCATCGTCAATAAGATGGTGTAAGGTATACAGTAAACCTGAAGTGAAGCATCGGAATCTAAAACTGGACTCACATTAGAGGTTCCAATCATAGAAAGTTAGAGTGTCAGTCATCTTGTACTTAAGTCGGCATTGTGCCTTTTGTATTAAATTCGGATGCAATTTCTGTGCTTCATCGTCAGTAAGAAGGTCCAAGGTATAATGTAAACCTGAAGTGAAGCATCGGAATCTAAAACTGGACTCACAAGAGCGGTTCAAATCATAGAAAGTTAGAGTGTCAGTCATCTTGTACTTAAGTCGGCATTGTGCCTTTTGAATAACTTTCCGATACAATTTCTGTGCTTCATCGTCAATAAGAAGGTTCAAGGCATACAGTAAACGTAAAGTGAAGCATCGGAATCTAAAACTGGGCTCACAGGAGAGGTTCAAATCATAGAAAGTTAGAGTGTCAGTCCTCTTGTACTTAAGTCGGCATTGTGCCTTATGTATTAAATTCGGATGCAATATCTGTGTTTCATCGTCAATTAGAAGGTCCAAGGTATACAGTAAACCTGAATTGACGCATTGGAATCTAAAACTGGTCTCACAGGAGAGGTTTAAATCATAAAAGTTAGAGTGTCAGTCCTCTTGTACTTAAGTCGGCATTGTGCCTTTTGTACTAAATTCGGATGCAATTTCTGTGCTTCATCGTCAATAAGAAGGTCCAAGGAATAATGTAAACCTGAAGTGAAGCATAGGAATCTAAAACTGGACTCACAGGAGAGGTTGTAAATATAGACAGTAAGAAGGGTCAGTCTTCTTGTACTCAAGTCGTCATTGTGCCTTTGGTTTTTAATTCGGATGCAATTTCTGTGCTTCATCGTCAATAAGATGGTCCAAGGTATACAGTAAACATGAAGTGATGCATCGGAATCTAAAACTGGTCTCACAGGAATGGTTCTAAACATAGATATTAAGAAGAGTCAGTCCTCTTGTACTTAAGTCGGCATTATGCCTTTTGAATTTAATTCCGATGCAATTTCTGTGTTTCATCGTCAATAAGATGGTCCAAGGTATACAGTAAACCTGAATTGAAGCATCGCAATCTCAAACCGGTCTCACAGGAGAGGTTCTAAACACAGAATGTAAGAAGTGTCAGTCCTCTTATACTTAAGTCGTCATTGTGCCTTTTGAATTTAATTCGAATGCAATTTCTGTGATTTATCGTCAATACGAAGGTCCAAGATATACAGTAAACCTGAAGTGAAGCATCGGAATCTAAAACTGGACTCACAGGAGAGGTTCTAAACTTAGGCAGTAAGAAGAGTCAGTCCTCTTGTACCTAAGTCGTTATTGTGCCTTTTGAATTTAATTCGGATGCAATTTCTGTGCTTCATCGTCAATAAGATGGTTCAAGGTATACAGTAAACCTTAAGTGAAGCATCGGAATTCTAAACTGGACTCTCAGGAGAGGGTGAAATCATAGAAAGTTAGAGTGTCAGTCCTCTTGTACGTAAGTCGGCATTCTGCCTTTTGTATTAAATTCTTATGCAATTTCTGTGTTTCATCGTCAATAGAAGGTCCAAGATATACAGTAAACCTGAATTGAAGCATCGGAAACTAAAACCGGTCTCACAGGAGAGGTTTAATTCATAGAAAGTTAGAGTGTCAGTCCTCTTGTACTTAAGTCGGCATTGTGCCTTTTGTATTAAATTCGGATGCAATATCTGTGTTCCATCGTCAATTAGAATGTCCAAGGTATACAGTAAACCTGAATTGAAGCATCGGAATCTAAAACCGGTCTCACAGGAGAGGTTTAAATTATAAATGTTAGAGTGTCAGTCCTCTTGTACTTAAGTCGGCATTGTGCCTTTTGTACTATATTCGGATGCAATTTCTGTGTTTCATCGTCAATATGAAGGTCCAAGGTACACAGTAAACCTCTTGTGAAGAATCGGAATCTACAACTGGACTCAAAGGGGAAGTTCAAATCATAGAAAGTTAGAGTGGCAGTCCTCTTGTACTTAAGTCGGCATTGTGCCTTTTGAATTAAATTCGGAAGCAATTTGTGTGTTTCATCGTCAATTAGAAGGTCCAAGGTATACAGTACACATGAAGTGAAGCATTGGAATTTAAACCTGGTCTCACAGGAAAGGTTCCAAACATTGACAGTAAGAAGAGTCACTCCACTTGTACTTAAGTCGGCATTTTGCCTTTTGTACTAAATTTGGATGCAATATCTGTGTTTCATCGTCAATAAGAAGGTCCTGGGTATGTAGTATACCTGAAGTGAAGCATCGCAATCAAAAACCGGTCTAACAGGTGAGGTTCTAAACATAGAATGTAAGAAGTGTCAGTCCTCTTGTACTTAAGTCGGCATTGTGCCTTTTCTATATAATTCGGATCCAATTTCTGTGTTTGATCATCAATAAGAAGGTCCAAGGGATACAGTAAACCTGAAGTGAAGCATCGCAATCTAAAACTGGACTCACAGAGAAGTTCAAATCATAGAAAGTTTAAGTGTCAGTCCTCTTGTACTTAAGTCGGGATTGTGCCTTTTGAATTTAATTCCGATGCAATCGATGTGCTTCATCATCAACAAGATGGTTCAAGGTATACAGTAAACCTGAAGTGAAGCATCGGAATCCATCACTGGACTCACAGGAGAGGGTGAAATCATAGAAAGTTAGAGAGTCAGTCCTTTTGTACGTAAGTCGGCATTGTGCCTTTTGTATTAAATTCGTATGCAATTTCTGTGCTTCATCGTCAATAAGATGGTCCAAGGTATACAGTAAACATGAAGTGAAGCATCGGAATCTAAAACTGGTCTCACAGGAAAGGTTCTAAACATAGATATTAAGAAGAGTCAGTCCTCTTGTACTTAAGTCGGCATTATGCCTTTTGAATTTAATTCCGATGCAATTTCTGTGTTTCATCGTCAATAAGAAGGTCCAAGGTATACAGTAAACCTGAATTGAAGCACCGCAATCTCAAACCGGTCTCACAGGAGAGGTTCTAAACATAGAATGTAAGAAGTGTCAGTCCTCTTATACTTAAGCCGTCATTGTGCCTTTTGAATTTAATTCGGATGGAATTTCTGTGATTTATCGTCAATACGAAGGTCCAAGATATACAGTAAATCTGAAGTGAAGCATCGGAATCTAAAACTGGACTCACAGGAGAGGTTCTAAACATAGGCAGTAAGAAGAGTCAGTCCTCTTGTACCTAAGTCGTTATTGTGCCTTTTGAATTTAATTCGGATGCAATTTCTGTGCTTCATCGTCAATAAGATGGTTCAAGGTATACTGTAAACCTGAAGTGAAGCATCGGAATTCAAAACTGGACTCACAGGAGAGGGTGAAATCATAGAAAGTTAGAGTGTCAGTCCTCTTGTACGTAAGTCGGCATTCTGCCTTTTGTATTAAATTCTTATGCAATTTCTGTGTTTCATCGTCAATAGAAGGTCCAAGATATACAGTAAACCTGAATTGAAGCATCGGAAACTAAAACCGGTCTCACAGGAGAGGTTTAATTCATAGAAAGTTAGAGTGTGAGTCCTCTTGTACTTAAGTCTTCATTGTGCCTTTTGTATTAAACTCGGATGCAATTTCTGTGCTTCATCGTCAATAAGAAGGTCCAAGGTGTACAGTAAACCTGAAGTGAAGCATCGGAATCTATAACTGGACTCACAGGAGTGGTTCTAAACATAGGCAGTAAGAAGAGTCAGTCCTCTTGTACTTAAGTCGTTATTGTGCCTTTTCAATTTAATTCGGATGCAATTTCTGTACTTCATCGTCAATAAGATGGTGTAAGGTTTACAGTAATCCTGAAGTGAAGCATCGGAATCTAAAACTGGACTCACATTAGAGGTTCCAATCATAGAAAGTTAGAGTGTCAGTCCTCTTGTACTTAAGTCGGCATTGTGCCTTTTGTATTAAATTCGGATGCAATTTCTGTGCTTCATCGTCAGTAAGAAGGTCCAAGGTATAAAGTAAACCTGAAGTGAAGCATCGGAATCTAAAACTGGACTCACAAGAGCGGTTCAAATCATAGAAAGTTAGAGTGTCAGTCATCTTGTACTTAAGTCGGCATTGTGCCTTTTGAATAACTTTCCGATACAATTTCTGTGCTTCATCGTCCATAAGAAGGATCAAGGCTTACAGTAAACGTAAAGTGAAGCATCGAAATCTAAAACTGGGCTCACAGGAGAGGTTCAAATCATAGAAAGTTAGTGTGTCAGTCCTCTTGTACTTAAGTCGGCATTGTGCCTTATGTATTAAATTCGGATGCAATATCTGTGTTTCATCGTCAATTAGTAGGTCCAAGGTATACAGTAAACCTGAATTGACGCATCGGATTCTAAAACCGGTCTCACAGGAGAGGTGTAAATCATAAAAGTTAGAGTGTCAGTCCTCTTGTACTTAAGTCGGCATTGTGCCTTTTGTACTAAATTCGGATGCAATTTCTGTGCTTCATCGTCAATAAGAAGGTCCAAGGAATACTGTAAACCTGAAGTGAAGCATCGGAAACTAAAACTGGACTCACAGGAGAGGTTGTAAATATAGACAGTAAGAGGGGTCAGTCTTCTTGTACTCAAGTCGTCATTGTGCCTTTGGTTTTTAATTCGGATGCAATTTCTGTGCTTCATCGTCAATAAGATGGTCCAAGGAATACAGTAAACATGAAGTGAAGCATCGGAATCTAAAACTGGTCTCACAGGAAAGGTTCTAAACATAGATATTAAGAAGAGTCAGTCCTCTTGTACTTAAGTCGGCATTATGCCTTTTGAATTTAATTCCGATGCAATTTCTGTGTTTCATCGTCAATAAGAAGGTCCAAAGTATACAGTAAACCTGAATTGAAGCATCGCAATCTCAAACCGGTCTCACAGGAGAGGTTCTAAACATAGAATGTAAGAAGTGTCAGTCCTCTTATACTTAAGTCGTCATTGTGCCTTTTGAATTTAATTCGGATGCAATTTCTGTGATTTATCGTCAATACGAAGGTCCAAGATATACAGTAAACCTGAAATGAAGCATCGGAATCTAAAACTGGACTCACAGGAGAGGTTCTAAACATAGGCAGTAAGAAGAGTCAGTCCTCTTGTACCTATGTCGTTATTGTGCCTTTTGAATTTAATTCGGATGTAATTTCTGTGCTTCATCGTCAATAAGATGGTTCAAGGTATACAGTAAACCTGAAGTGAAGCCTCGGAATTCAAAACTGGACTCACAGGAGAGGGTGAAATCATAGAACGTTAGAGTGTCAGTCCTCTTGCACGTAAGTCGGCATTCTGCCTTTTGTATTAAATTCTTATGCAATTTCTGGGTTTCATCGTCAATAGAAGGTCCAAGATATACAGTAAACCTGAATTGAAGCATCGGAATCTAAAACCGGTCTCACAGGAGAGGTTTAATTCATAGAAAGTTAGAGTGTCAGTCCTCTTGAACTTAAGTCGGCATTGTGCCTTTTGTATTAAATTCGGATGCAACATCTGTGTTCCATCGTCAATTAGAATGTCCAAGGTATACAGTAAACCTGAATTGAAGCATCGGAATCTAAAACCGGTCTCACAGGAGAGGTTTAAATTATAAATGTTAGAGTGTCAGTCCTCTTGTACTTAAGTCGGCATTGTGCCTTTTGTATTAAATTCGGATGCAACATCTGTGTTCCATCGTCAATTAGAATGTCCAAGGTATACAGTAAACCTGAATTGAAGCATCGCAATCTCAAACCGGTCTCACAGGAGAGGTTCTAAACGTAGAATGTAAGAAGTGTCAGTCCTCTTATACTTAAGTCGTCATTGTGCCTTTTGAATTTAATTCGGATGGAATTTCTGTGATTTATCGTCAATACGAAGGTCCAAGATATACAGTAAACCTGAATTGAAGCATCGGAATCTAAAACCGGTCTCACAGGAGAGGTTTAATTCATAGAAAGTGAGAGTGTCAGTCCTCTTGTACGTAAGTCCGCATTGTGCCTTTTGAATTAAATTCGGATGCAATTTGTGTTTTTCATCGTCAATTAGAAGGTCCAAGGTATACAGTACACCTGAAGTGAAGCATTGGAATCTAAACCTGGTCTCACAGGAAAGGTTCTAAACATAGACAGTAAGAAGAGTCTGTCCTCTTGTACTTAAGTCGGCATTGTGCCTTTTGTACTAAATTTGGATGCAATTTCTGTGTTTCATCGTCAATAAGACGGTCCTGGTTATACAGTAAACCTAAAGTGAAGCATCGCAATCTAAAACCGGTCTCACAGGAGAGGTTCTAAACATAGAATGTAAGAAGTGTCAGTCCTTTTGTACTTAAGTCTGCATTGTGGCTTTTCTATTTAATTCGGATGCAATTTCTGTGTTTGATCATCAATAAGAAGGTCCAAGGGATACAGTATTCCTGAAGTGAAGCATCGCAATCTAAAACTGGACTCACAGGAGAAGTTCAAATCATAGAAAGTTTAAGTGTCAGTCCTCTTGTACTTAAGTCGGGATTATGCCTTTTGAATTTAATTCCGATACAATCGCTGTGCTTCATCATCAACAAGATGGTTCAAGGTATACAGTAAACCTGAAGGGAAGCATCGGAATCCATAACTGGACTCACAGGAGAGGGTGAAATCATGGAAAGTTAGAGAGTCAGTCCTCTTGTACGTAAGTCGGCATTGTGCCTTTTGTATTAAATTCGTATGCAATTTCTGTGTTTCATCGTCAATTAGAAGGTCCAAGATATACAGTAAACCGGAATTGAAGCATTGGAATCTAAAACCGGTCTCACAGGAGAGGTTTAATTCATAGAAAGTTAGAGTGTGAGTCCTCTTGTACTTAAGTCTTCATTGTGCCTTTTGTATTAAACTCGGATGCAATTTCTGTGCTTCATCGTCAATAAGAAGGTCCAAGGTGTACAGTAAACCTGAAGTGAAGCATCGGAATCTAAAACTGGACTCACAGGAGAGGTTCTAAACATAGGCAGTAAGAAGAGTCAATCCTCTTGTACTTAAGTCGTTATTGTGCCTTTTCAATTTCATTCGGATGCAATTTCTGTACTTCATCGTCAATAAGAAGGTGTAAGGTATACAGTAAACCTGAAGTGAAGCATCGGAATCTAAAACTGGACTCACATTAGAGGTTCCAATCATAGAAAGTTAGAGTGTCAGTCCTCTTGTACTTAAGTCGGCATTGTGCCTTTTGTATTAAATTCGGATGCAATTTCTGTGCTTCATCGTCAGTAAGAAGGTCCAAGGTATAAAGTAAACCTGAAGTGAAGCATCGGAATCTAAAACTGGACTCACAAGAGCGGTTCAAATCATAGAAAGTTAGAGTGTCACTCATCTTGTACTTAAGTCGTCATTGTGCCTTTTGAATAACTTTCCGATACAATTTCTGTGCTTCATCGTCAATAAGAGGGTTCAAGGCATACAGTAAACCTAAAGTGAAGCATCGGAATCTAAAACTGGGCTCACAGGAGAGGTTCAAATCATAGAAAGTTAGAGTGTCAGTCCTCTTGTTCTTAAGTCGGCATTGTGCCTTATGTATTAAATTCGGATGCAATATCTGTGTTTCATCGTCAATTAGAAGGTCCAAGGTATACAGTAAACCTGAATTGACGCATCGGAATCTAAAACCGGTCTCACAGGAGAGGTTTAAATCATAAAAGTTAGAGTGTCAGTCCTCTTGTACTTAAGTCAGCATTGTGCCTTTTGTACTAAATTCGGATGCAATTTCTGTGCTTCATCGTCAATAAGAAGGTCCAAGGAATACTGTAAACCTGAAGTGAAGCATCGGAATCTAAAACTGGACTCACAGGAGAGGTTGTAAATGTAGACAGTAAGAAGGGTCAGTCTTCTTGTACTCAAGTCGTCATTGTGCCTTTGGTTTTTAATTCGGATGCAATTTCTGTGCTTCATCGTCAATAAGATGGTCCAAGGTATACAGTAAACATGAAGTGAAGCATCGGAATCTAAAACTGGTCTCACAGGAAAGGTTCTAAACATACATATTAAGAAGAGTCAGTCCTCTTGTACTTAAGTCGGCATTATGCCTTTTGAATTAAATTCCGATGCAATTTCTGTGTTTCATCGTCAATAAGAAGGTCCAAGGTATACAGTAAACCTGAATTGAAGCATCGCAATCTCAAACCGGTCTCACAGGAGAGGTTCTAAACATAGAATGTAAGAAGTGTCAGTCCTCTTATTCTTAAGTCGTAATTGTGCCTTTTGAATTTAATTTGGATGCAATTTCTGTGATTTATCGTCAATACGAAGGTCCACGATATACAGTAAACCTGAAGTGAAGCATCGGAATCTAAAACTGGACTCACAGGAGAGGTTCTAAACATAGGCAGTAAGAAGAGTCAGTCCTCTTGTACCTAAGTCGTTACTGTGCCTTTTGAATTTAATTCGGATGCAATTTCTGTGCTTCATCGTCAATAAGATGGTTCAAGGTATACAGTAAACCTGAAGTGAAGCATCGGAATTCAAAACTGGACTCACAGGAGAGGGTGAAATCATAGAAAGTTAGAGTGTCAGTCCTCTTGTACGTAAGTCGGCATTCTGCCTTTTGTATTAAATTCTTATGCAATTTCTGTGTTTCATCGTCAATAGAAGGTCCAAGATATACAGTAAACCTGAATTGAAGCATCGGAATCTAAAACCGGTCTCACAGGAGAGGTTTAATTCATAGAAAGTTAGAGTGTCAGTCCTCTTGAACTTAAGTCGGCATTGTGCCTTTTGTATTAAATTCGGATGCAACATCTGTGTTCCATCGGCAATTAGAATGTCCAAGGTATACAGTAAACCTGAATTGAAGCATCGGAATCGAAAACCGGTCTCACAGGAGAGGTTTAAATTATAAATGTTAGAGTGTCAGTCCTCTTGTACTTAAGTCGGCATTGTGCCTTTTGTATTAAATTCGGATGCAACATCTGTGTTCCATCGTCAATTAGAATGTCCAAGGTATACAGTAAACCTGAATTGAAGCATCGCAATCTCAAACCGGTCTCACAGGTGAGGTTCTAAACATAGAATGTAAGAAGTGTCAGTCCTCTTATACTTAAGTCGTCATTGTGCCTTTTGAATTTAATTCGGATGGAATTTCTGTGATTTATCGTCAATACGAAGGTCCAAGATATACAGTAAACCTGAATTGAAGCATCGGAATCTAAAACCGGTCTCACAGGAGAGGTTTAATTCATAGAAAGTGAGAGTGTCAGTCCTCTTGTACTTAAGTCCGCATTGTGCCTTTTGAATTAAATTCGGATGCAATTTGTGTTTTTCATCGTCAATTAGAAGGTCCAAGGTATACAGTACACCTGAAGTGAAGCATTGGAATCTAAACCTGGTCTCACAGGAAAGGTTCTAAACATAGACAGTAAGAAGAGTCTGTCCTCTTGTACTTAAGTCGGCATTGTGCCTTTTGTACTAAATTTGGATGCAATTTCTGTGTTTCATCGTCAATAAGACGGTCCTGGTTATACAGTAAACCTAAAGTGAAGCATCGCAATCTAAAACCGGTCTCACAGGAGAGGTTCTAAACATAGAATGTAAGAAGTGTCAGTCCTTTTGTACTTAAGTCGGCATTGTGCCTTTTCTATTTAATTCGGATGCAATTTCTGTGTTTGATCATCAATAAGAAGGTCCAAGGGATACAGTATTCCTGAAGTGAAGCATCGCAATCTAAAACTGGACTCACAGGAGAAGTTCAAATCATAGAAAGTTTAAGTGTCAGTCCTCTTGTACTTAAGTCGGGATTATGCCTTTTGAATTTAATTCCGATACAATCGCTGTGCTTCATCATCAACAAGATGGTTCAAGGTATACAGTAAACCTGAAGTGAAGTATCGGAATCCATAACTGGACTCACAGGAGAGGGTGAAATCATGGAAAGTTAGAGAGTCAGTTCTCTTGTACGTAAGTCGGCATTGTGCCTTTTGTATTAAATTCGTATGCAATTTCTGTGTTTCATCGTCAATTAGAAGGTCCAAGATATACAGTAAACCGGAATTGAAGCATTGGAATCTAAAACCGGTCTCACAGGAGAGGTTTAATTCATAGAAAGTTAGAGTGTGAGTCCTCTTGTACTTAAGTCTTCATTGTGCCTTTTGTATTAAACTCGGATGCAATTTCTGTGCTTCATCGTCAATAAGAAGGTCCAAGGTGTACAGTAAACCTGAAGTGAAGCATCGGAATCTAAAACTGGACTCACAGGAGAGGTTCTAAACATAGGCAGTAAGAAGAGTCAATCCTCTTGTACTTAAGTCGTTATTGTGCCCTTTCAATTTCATTCGGATGCAATTTCTGTACTTCATCGTCAATAAGAAGGTGTAAGGTATACAGTAAACCTGAAGTGAAGCATCGGAATCTAAAACTGGACTCACATTAGAGGTTCCAATCATAGAAAGTTAGAGTGTCAGTCCTCTTGTACTTAAGTCGGCATTGTGCCATTTGTATTAAATTCGGATGCAATTTCTGTGCTTCATCGTCAGTAAGAAGGTCCAAGGTATAAAGTAAACCTGAAGTGAAGCATCGGAATCTAAAACTGGACTCACAAGAGCGGTTCAAATCATAGAAAGTTAGAGTGTCACTCATCTTGTACTTAAGTCGTCATTGTGCCTTTTGAATAACTTTCCGATACAATTTCTGTGCTTCATCGTCAATAAGAAGGTTCAAGGCATACAGTAAACCTAAAGTGAAGCATCGGAATCTAAAACTGGGCTCACAGGAGAGGTTCAAATCATAGAAAGTTAGAGTGTCAGTCCTCTTGTTCTTAAGTCGGCATTGTGCCTTATGTATTAAATTCGGATGCAATATCTGTGTTTCATCGTCAATTAGAAGGTCCAAGGTATACAGTAAACCTGAATTGACGCATCGGAATCTAAAACCGGTCTCACAGGAGAGGTTTAAATCATAAAAGTTAGAGTGTCAGTCCTCTTGTACTTAAGTCAGCATTGTGCCTTTTGTACTAAATTCGGATGCAATTTCTGTGCTTCATCGTCAATAAGAAGGTCCAAGGAATACTGTAAACCTGAAGTGAAGCATCGGAATCTAAAACTGGACTCACAGGAGAGGTTGTAAATATAGACAGTAAGAAGGGTCAGTCTTCTTGTACTCAAGTCGTCATTGTGCCTTTGGTTTTTAATTCGGATGCAATTTCTGTGCTTCATCGTCAATAAGGTGGTCCAAGGTATACAGTAAACATGAAGTGAAGCATCGGAATCTAAAACTGGTCTCACAGGAAAGGTTCTAAACATACATATTAAGAAGAGTCAGTCCTCTTGTACTTAAGTCGGCATTATGCCTTTTGAATTTAATTCCGATGCAATTTCTGTGTTTCATCGTCAATAAGAAGGTCCAAGGTATACAGTAAACCTGAATTGAAGCATCGCAATCTCAAACCGGTCTCACAGGAGAGGTTCTAAACATAGAATGTAAGAAGTGTCAGTCCTCTTATACTTAAGTCGTAATTGTGCCTTTTGAATTTAATTCGGATGCAATTTCTGTGATTTATCGTCAATACGAAGGTCCAAGATATACAGTAAACCTGAAGTGAAGCATCGGAATCTAAAACTGGACTCACAGGAGAGGTTCTAAACATAGGCAGTAAGAAGAGTCAGTCCTCTTGTACCTAAGTCGTTACTGTGCCTTTTGAATTTAATTCGGATGCAATTTCTGTGCTTCATCGTCAATAAGATGGTTCAAGGTATACAGTAAACCTGAAGTGAAGCATCGGAATTCAAAACTGGACTCACAGGAGAGGGTGAAATCATAGAAAGTTAGAGTGTCAGTCCTCTTGTACGTAAGTCGGCATTCTGCCTTTTGTATTAAATTCTTATGCAATTTCTGTGTTTCATCGTCAATAGAAGGTCCAAGATATACAGTAAACCTGAATTGAAGCATCGGAAACTAAAACCGGTCTCACAGGAGAGGTTTAATTCATAGAAAGTTAGAGTGTCAGTCCTCTTGTACTTAAGTCGGCATTGTGCCTTTTGTATTAAATTCGGATGCTATATCTGTGTTCCATCGTCAATTAGAATGTCCAAGGTATACAGTAAACCTGAATTGAAGCATCGGAATCTAAAACCGGTCTTACAGGAGAGGTTTAAATTATAAATGTTAGAGTGTCCGTCCTCTTGTACTTCAGTCGGCATTGTGCCTTTTGTACTATATTCGGATGCAATTTCTGTGTTTCATCGTCAATATGAAGGTCCAAGGTACACAGTAAACCTTTTGTGAAGCATCGGAATCTAAAACTGGATTCACAGGAGAGGTTCTAAATATAGACAGTAAGAAGTATCAGTCCTCTTGTACTTTAGTCGTCATTGTGCCTTTTGAATTTAATTCGGATGCAATTTCTGTGCTTCATCGTTAATAAGAAGGACCAAGGTAGACAGTAAACCTGAAGTGAAGAATCGGAATCACCAACTGGACTCAAAGGGGAAGTTCTAACCATAGAAAGTTAGAGTGGCAGTCCTCTTGTACTTAAGTCTGCATTGTGCCTTTTGAATTAAATTCGGATGCAATTTCTCTGTTTCATCGTCAATAGGAGGGTCAAAGGTATACAGTACACCTGAAGTGAAACATTGGAATCTAAAGCTGGTCTCACAGGTAAGGTTCTAAACATACACAGTAAGAAGAGTCAGTCCACTTGTACTTATGTCGGCATTGTGCCTTTTGTACTAAATTTGGATGCAATTTCTGTGTTTCCTCGTCAATAAGAATGTCCTGGAAATACAGTATACCTGAAGTGAAGCATCGCAATCTAATACCCGTCTCACAGGCGAGGTTCTAAACATAGAATGTAAGAAGTGTCAGTCCTCTTGTACTTAAGTCTTCATTGTGCCTTTTCTATTTAATTCGGATGCAATTTCTGTGTTTGATCATCAATAAGAAGGTCCAAGGGAGACAGTAAACCTGAAGTGAAGCATCGGAATCTAAAACTGGACTCACAGGAGAGGTTTAAATAATAGAAAGTTAGAGTGTCACCCCTCTTGTACTTAAGTCGGCACTGTCCCTTTTGAATTTAATTCGGATGCAATTTCTGTGCTTCACCGTCAATAAGATGGTCCAAGGTATACAGTAAACCTGAAGTGAAGCATCGGGATCTGAAACAGGACTCACACGAGATGTTCAAATCATAGAAAGTTAGAGTGTCAGTCCTCTTGCACTTAAGTCGGCATTGTGCCTTTTGTATTAAATTCGGATGCAATTTCTGAGCTTCATCGTCAATAAGAAGGTCCAAGGTATACAGTAAACCTGAAGTGAAGATTCGGAATCTCAAACAGGTCTCACAGGAAAGATTCAAAACATAGAATGTAAGAAGTGTCAGTCCTCTTGTACTTAAGTCGTCATTTTGCCTTTTGAATTTAATTCGGAAGCAAGTTCTGTGCTTCATCGTCAATACGAAGGTCCAAGATATACAGTACACCTGAAGTGAAGAATCGGAATCTAAAACTGGACTCACAGGAGTGGTTCATATCATAGAAAGTGAGAGTGTCAGTCCTCTTGTACTTAAGTCCGCATTGTGCCTTTTGAATTAAATTCGGATGCAATTTGTGTTTTTCATCGTCAATTAGAAGGTCCAAGGTATACAGTACACCTGAAGTGAAGCATTGGAATCTAAACCTGGTCTCACAGGAAAGGTTCTAAACATAGACAGTAAGAAGAGTCTGTCCTCTTGTACTTAAGTCGGCATTGTGCCTTTTGTACTAAATTTGGATGCAATTTCTGTGTTTCATCGACAATAAGACGGTCCTGGTTATACAGTAAACCTAAAGTGAAGCATCGCAATCTAAAACCGGTCTCACAGGAGAGGTTCTAAACATAGAATGTAAGAAGTGTCAGTCCTTTTGTACTTAAGTCGGCATTGTGCCTTTTCTATTTAATTCGGATGCAATTTCTGTGTTTGATCATCAATAAGAAGGTCCAAGGGATACAGTAAACCTGAAGTGAAGCATCGCAATCTAAAACTCGACTCACAGGAGAAGTTCAAATCATAGAAAGTTTAAGTGTCAGTCCTCTTGTACTTAAGTCGGGATTGTGCCTTTTGAATTTAATTCCGATACAATCGCTGTGCTTCATCATCAACAGGATGGTTCAAGGTATAAAGTAAACCTGAAGTGAAGCATCGGAATCCATAACTGGACTCACAGGAGAGGGTGAAATCATGGAAAGTTAGAGAGTCAGTCCTCTTGTACGTAAGTCGGCATTGTGCCTTTTGTATTAAATTCGTATGCAATTTCTGTGTTTCATCGTCAATTAGAAGGTCCAAGATATACAGTAAACCTGAATTGAAGCATCGGAATCTAAAACCGGTCTCACAGTAGAGGTTTAATTCATAGAAAGTTAGAGTGTGAGTCCTCTTGTACTTAAGTCTTCATTGTGCCTTTTGTATTAAACTCGGATGCAATTTCTGTGCTTCATCGTCAATAAGAAGGTCCAAGGTGTACAGTAAACCTGAAGTGAAGCATCGGAATCTAAAACTGGACTCACAGGAGAGGTTCTAAACATAGGCAGTAAGAAGAGTCAGTCCTCTTGTACTTAAGTCGTTATTGTGGCTTTTCAATTTAATTCGGATGCAATTTCTGTACTTCATCGTCAATAAGAAGGTGTAAGGTATACAGTAAACCTGAAGTGAAGCATTGGAATCTAAAACTGGACCCACATTAGAGGTTCCAATCATAGAAAGTTAGAGTGTCAGTCCTCTTGTACTTAAGTCGGCATTGTGCCTTTTGTATTAAATTCGGATGCAATTTCTGTGCTTCATCGTCAGTAAGAAGGTCCAAGGTATAAAGTAAACCTGAAGTGAAGCATCGGAATCTAAAACTGGACTCACAAGAGCGGTTCAAATCATAGAAAGTTAGAGTGTCACTCATCTTGTACTTAAGTCGTCATTGTGCCTTTTGAATAACTTTCCGATACAATTTCTGTGCTTCATCGTCAATAAGAAGGTTCAAGGCATACAGTAAACCTAAAGTGAAGCATCGGAATCTAAAACTGGGCTCACAGGAGGGGTTCAAATCATAGAAAGTTAGAGTGTCAGTCCTCTTGTTCTTAAGTCGGCATTGTGCCTTATGTATTAAATTCGGATGCAATATCTGTGTTTCATCGTCAGTTAGAAGGTCCAAGGTATACAGTAAACCTGAATTGACGCATCGGAATCTAAAACCGGTCTCACAGGAGAGGTTTAAATCATAAAAGTTAGAGTGTCAGTCCTCTTGTACTTAAGTCGGCATTGTGCCTTTTGTACTAAATTCGGATGCAATTTCTGTGCTTCATCGTCAATAAGAAGGTCCAAGGAATACTGTAAACCTGAAGTGAAGCATCGGAATCTAAAACTGGACTCACAGGAGAGGTTGTAAATATAGACAGTAAGAAGGGTCAGTCTTCTTGTACTCAAGTCGTCATTGTGCCTTTGGTTTTTAATTCGGATGCAATTTCTGTGCTTCATCGTCAATAAGATGGTCCAAGGTATACAGTAAACATGAAGTGAAGCATCGGAATCTAAAACTGGTCTCACAGGAAAGGTTCTAAACATAGATATTAAGAAGAGTCAGTCCTCTTGTACTTAAGTCGGCATTATGCCTTTTGAATTTAATTCCGATGCAATTTCTGTGTTTCATCGTCAATAAGAAAGTTCAAGGTATACAGTAAACCTGAAGTGAAGCATCGAAATCTAAAACCGGTCTCACAGGAGAGGTTCTAAACATAGAATGTAAGAAGTGTCAGTTCTCTTGTACTTAAGTCGGCATTGTTCCTTTTCTATTTAATTCGGATGCAATTTCTGTGTTTGATCATCAATAGGAAGGTCCAAGGGATACAGTAAACCTGAAGTGAATCATCAGAATCTAAAACTGGACTCACAGGAGAAGTTCAAATCATAGAAAGTTTAAGTGTCAGTCCTCTTGTACTTAAGTCGGCATTGTGCCTTTTGAATTAAATTCGGATGCAATTTGTGTGTTTCATCGTCAATTAGAAGGTCCAAGGTATACAGTACACCTGAAGTGAAGCATTGGAATCTAAACCTGGTCTCACAGGAAAGGTTCTAAACATAGACAGTAAGAAGAGTCAGTCCTCTTGTACTTAAGTCGGCATTGTGCCTTTTGTACTAAATTTGGATGCATTTTCTGTGTTTCATCGTCAATAAGACGGTCCTGGGTATACAGTAAACCTGAAGTGAAGCATCGCAATCAAAAACCGGACTCACAGGAGAGGTTCTAAACATAGAATGTAAGAAGTGTCAGTCCTCTTGTACTTAAGTCGGCATTGTGCCTTTTCTATTTTATTCGGATGCAATTTCTGTGTTTGATCATCAATAGGAAGGTCCAAGGGATACAGTAAACCTGAAGTGAAGTACCGGAATCTAAAACTGGACTCACAGGAGAAGTTCAAATCATAGAAAGTTTAAGTGTCAGTCCTCTTGTACGTAAGTCGGGATTGTGCCTTTTTAATTTAATTCCGATGCAATTTCTGTGCTTCATCGTCAATAAGATGGTTCAAGGTATACAGTAAACCTGAAGTGAAGCATCGGAATTCAAAACTGGACCCACAGGAGAGGGTGAAATCATAGAAAGTTAGAGTGTCAGTCCTCTTGTACGTAAGTCGGCATTCTGCCTTTTGTATTAAATTCTTATGCAATTTCTGTGTTTCATCGTCAATAGGAGGTCCAAGATATACAGTAAACCTGAATTGAAGCATCGGAATCTTAAACCGGTCTCACAGGAGAGGTTTAATTCATAGAAAGTTAGAGTGTCAGTCCTGTTGTACTTAAGTCGGCATTGTGCCTTTTGTATTAAATTCGGATGCAATATCTGTGTTCCATCGTCAACTAGAATGTCCAAGGTGTACAGTAAACCTAAATTGAAGCATCGGAATCTAAAACCGGTCTCACAGGAGAGGTTTAAATTATAAATGTTAGAGTGTCAGTCCTCTTGAACTTAAGTCGGCATTGTGCCTTTTGTACTATATTCGGATGCAATATCTGTGCTTCATCGTCAATACGAAGGTCCAAGGTATACAGTAAACCTTTTGTGAAGCATCGGAATCTAAAACTGGACTCACAGGAGAGGTTCTAAATATAGACAGTAAGAAGAATCAGTCCTCTTGTACTTTAGTCGTCATTGTGCCGTTTGAATTTAATTCGGATGCAATTTCTGTTCTTCATCGTTAATAAGAAGGTCCAAGGGATACAGTAAACCTGAAGTGAATCATCAGAATCTAAAACTGGACTCACAGGAGAAGTTCAAATCATAGAAAGTTTAAGTGTCAGTCCTCTTGTACTTAAATCGGCATTGTGCCTTTTGTATTAAACTCGGATGCAATTTATGTGTTTCATCGTCAAATAGAAGATCCAAGGTATACAGTAAACCTGAAGTGAAGCATCGGAATCTAAACCTGGTCTCACAGGAAAGGTTCTAAACATACATATTAAGAAGAGTCAGTCCTCTTGTACTTAAGTCAGCATTGTGCCTTTTGTTTTAAATTCGGATGCAATTTCTGTGTTTCATCGACAATTAGAAGGCCCAAGGTATACAGTAAACCTGAAGTAAAGCAGCGGAATCTAAAACTGGACTCACAGGAGATGTTCTAAACATCGGCAGTAAGAAGAGTCAGTCCTCTGGTATTTAAGTCGTCATTCTGCCTTTTGATTTTGATTCGGATGCAATTTCTGTGCTTCATCGGCAATACGAACATCCAAGGTATACAGGAAACCAGAAGTGAAGCATCGGAACCTAAAACTGGACTCACAGGAGAGGTTTAAATCATAGAAAATTAGAGTGTCAGTCCTCTTGTACTTGAGACGGCATTGTGCCTTTCGAATTTCTTTCCGATACAATTTCTGTGCTTCATCGTCAATAAGAAGTTTCAAGGTATACAGTAAACCTGAAGTGAAGCATCGGAATCTAAAACTGGACTCACAGGAGAGGTTCAAATCATAGAAAGTTAGAGAGTCAGTCCTCTTGTACTTAAGTCTGCATTGTGCCTTATGTATTAAATTCGGATGCAATATCTGTGCTTCATCGTCAATTAGAAGGTCCAAGGTATACAGTAAACCTGAATTGAAGCATCGGAAACTAAAACCGGTCTTACAGGAGAGGTTTAAATCATAAAAGTTAGAGTGTCAGTCCTCTTGTTCTTAAGTCGGCGTTGTGCCTTTTGTACTAAATTCGGATGCAACTTCTGTGCTTCATCGTCAATAAGAAGGTCCAAGGAATACAGTAAACCTGAAGTGAAGCATCGTAATCTAAAACTGGACTCACAGGAGAGGTTGTAAATATAGACAGTAAGAAGAGTCAGTCCTCTTGTACTTAAGTCGTCATTGTGCCTTTGGAATTTAATTTAGATGCAATTTCTGTGCTTCATCGTCAATAAGATGGTCCAAAGTATACAGTAAACCTGAAGTGAAGCATCGGAATCTAAAACTGGGCTCACAGGATTGGTTCAAATCATAGAAAGTTAGAGTGTCATTCCTCTTGTACTTAAGTCGGCATTGTGCCTTTTGTATTAAACTCGGATGCAATTTCTGTGCTTCATCGTCAATAAGAAGGTCCAAGGTAGACTGTAAACCTGATGTGAAGAATTGGAAGCTACAACTGGACTCACAGGGGAGGTTCAAATCATAGAAAGTTAGAGTGTCAGTCTTCTTGTACTTAAGTCGGCATTGTGCCGTTTGAATTAATTTCTGATGCAATTTCTGTGTTTCATCGTCAATTAGAAGGTCCAAGGTATACAGTAAACCTGAAGTGAAGCATTGGAATCTAAACCGGGTCTCACAGGAAAGGTTCTAAACATAGACAGTAAGAAGAGTCAGTCCTCTTGTACTTAAGTCGGCATTGTGCCTTTTATACTAAATTTGGATGCAATTTCTCTGTTTCATCGTCAATAAGAAGGTCCAAGGTATACAGTAAACCTGAATTGAAGCATCGGAATCTAAAACCGGTCTCACAGGAGAGGTTTAAATCAGAAAAGTTAGAGTGTCAGTCCTCTTGTTCTTAAGTCGGCGTTGTGCCTTTTGTACTAAATTCGGATGCAACTTCTGTGCTTCATCGTCAATAAGAAGGTCCAAGGAATACAGTAAACCTGAAGTGAAGCATCGGAATCTAAAACCGGTCTCACAGGAGAGGTTGACATCATAGAATGTAAGAAGTGTCAGTCCTCTTGTACTTAAGTCGGTATTGTGCCTATTAAATTTATTTCGGGTGCACTTTCTGTGTTTGATCGTCAATAAGAAGGTCCAAGGGATACAGTAAACCTGAAGTGAAGCATCGGAATCTAAAACTGGACCCACAGGAGAGGTTCAAATCATAGAAAGTTTAAGTGTCAGTCCTCTTGTACTTAAGTCGGGATTGTGCCTTTGGAATTTAATTCCGATGCAATTTCTCTGCTTCTTCGTCAATAAGAAAGTTCAACGTATACAGTAAACCTGAAGTGAAACATCGGAATCTAAAAAAGGACACACAGGAGAGGTTCAAATCATAGAAAGTTAGAGTGTCAGTCCTCTTGTACTTAAGTCGGCATTTTGCCTTTTGTATTAAATTCTAATGCAATATCTGTGTTTCATCGTCAATTAGAAGGTCCAAGGTATACAGTTAACCTGAATTGAAGCATCGGATTCTTAAACCGGTCTCACAGGAGAGGTTTAAATTATAAAAGTTAGAGTGTCAGTCCTCTTGTACTTAAGTCGGCATTGTGCCTTTTGTACTAAATTCGGATGCAATTTCTTTGCTTCATCGTCAATACGAAGGTCCAAGGTATACAGTAAACCTGAAGTGAAGCATCGGAATCTAAAACTGTACTCACAGGAGAGGTTCTAAATATAGACAGTAAGAAGAATCTGTCCACTTGTACTTAAGTCGTCATTGTGCCTTTTAAAATTAATTCGGATGCCATTTCTGTGCTTCATCGTCAATAAGAAGGGCCAAGGTATGCAGTAAACCTGAAGTGAAGCATCGGAATCTAAAACTGGACTCACAGGAGAGGATCAAACAATAGAAAGTAAGAGTGTCATTCCTCTTGTACTTAAATCGGCATTGTGCATTTAGTATTAAACTCGGATGCAATTTCTGTGCTTCATCGTCAATAAGAAGGTCCAAGGTGTTCTGTAGACCTGAAGTGAAGCAGCGGAATCTAAAACTGGACTCACAGGAGAGGTGCCAAACATAGGCAGTAAGAAGAGTCAGTCCTCTTGTACTTAAGTCGTCATTGTGCCTTTTGAATCTAATTCGGATGCAATTTCTGTGCTTCATCGGCAATAAGAACGTCCAAGGTATACAGTAAACCTGAAGTGAAGCATCGGAATCTAAAACTGGACTCAGGAGAGATTCAAATCATAGAAAGTTAAAGTGTTATTCCTCTTGTACTTAAGTCAGCATTGTGCGTTTTGTATTAAACTCGGATGCAATTTCTGTGCTTCATCGGCAATAAGATGGTCCAAGGTATACAGTACACCTCAAGTGAAGAATAGGAATCTACAACTGGACTCACAGGAGAGGTTTAAATCAAAGAAAACTAGAGTGTCAGTCCTCTTGTACTTAAGTCGGCCTTGTGCATTTTGAATTTCTTTCCGATACAATTTCTGTGCTTCATCGTCAAAAGAAGGTTCAAGGTATATAGTAAACCTGAAGAGAAGCATCGGAATCTAAAACTTACTTCACAGGAGAGGTTCAAATCATAGAAAGTTAGAGTGTCAGTCCTCTTCTACTTAAGTCGGCAATGTGCCTTATGTATTAAATTCGGATGCAATATCTGTGTTTCATCGTCAATTAGAAGGTCCAAGGTATACAGTGAACCTGAATTGAAGCATCGCAATCTAAAACCGGTCTCACAGGAGAGGTTTAAATCATAAAAGTTAGAGTGTCAGTCCTCTTGTACTTAAGTCGGCATTGTGCCTTTTGTACTAAATTCGGATGCAATTTCTCTGTTCCATTGTCAATAAGAAGGTCCAAGGTATACATTAAACCTGAAGTGAAGCATCGCAATCTTAAACCGATCTCACAGGAGATGTTCAAATCAAAGAAAGATAGGATGTCAGTCCTCTTGTACTTAAGTCAGCATTGTGCCTATTTGAATTAATTTCGGTTGCAATTACTGTGTTTCATCGTCAATTAGAAGGTCGAAGGTGTACAGTAAACCTGAAGTGAAGCATCGGAATCTGAAACTGGTCTCACAGGTAAGGTTCTAAACATAGATATTAAGAAGAGTCGGTCCTCTTGTACTTAAGTCGGCATTGTGCCTTTTGTATTAAATTCGGATGCAATTTCTGTGTTTCATCGACAATAAGAAGGTCCAAGGGATACAGTAAACCTGAAGTGAAGCATCGGAATCTAAAACCGGTCTCACAGGAGAGGTTGACATTATTGAATGTAAGAAGTGTCAGTCCTCTTGTACTTAAATCGGTATTGTGCTTTTTAAATTTCATTCGGATGCAATTTCTGTGTTTGATCGTGAATAAGAGGGTCCAAGGGATACAGTAAACCTGAAGTGAAGCATCGGAATCTAAAACTGGACTCACAGGAGAGGTTCAAATCATAGAAAGTTTAAGTGTCAGTCCTCTTGTACTTAAGTCGGCATTGTGCCTTTGGAATTTAATTCCGATGGAATTTCTCAGCTTCATCGTCAATAGGAAGCTTCAAGGTATACAGTAAATTGAAGTGAAGCATCGGAATCTGAAAAAGGACTCACAGGAGAGGTTCAAATCAAAGATAGTTGGAGTGTCAATCCTCTTGTACTTAAGTCGGCATTGTGCCTTTTGTATTAAATTTGGATGCAATATCTGTGTTCCATCGTCAATTAGAAGGTCCAAGGTATACAGTAAACCTGATATGAAGCATCGGAATCTAAAACCGGTCTCACAGGAGAGGTTTAAATTATAAATGTTAGAGTGTCAGTCCTCTTGTACTTAAGTCAGCATTGTGCCTTTTGTACTAAATTCGGATGCAATTTCTGTGCTTCATCGTCAACACGAAGGTCCAAAGTACACAGTAAACCTTTTGTGAAGCATCGGAATCTAAAACTGGATTCACAGGAGAGGTTCTAAATATAGACACTAAGAAGAATCAGTCCTCTTGTACTTTAGTCGTCATTGTGCCTTTTGAATTTAATTCGGATGCAATTTCTGTGCTTCATCGTTAATAAGAAGGACCAAGGTAGACAGTAAACCTGAAGTGAAGAATCGGAATCTACAACTGGACTCACAGGGGAAGTTCAAATCATAGAAAGTTAGAGTGGAAGTCCTCTTGTACTTAAGTCGGCATTGTGCCTTTTGAATTAAATTCGGATGCAATTTCTGTGTTTCATCGTCAATTGGAACGTCAAAGGTATACAGTACACCTGAAGTGAAACATTGGAATCTAAAGCTGGTCTCACAGGAAAGGTTCTAAACATACATAGTAAGAAGAGTCAGTCCTCTTGTCCTTATGTCGGCATTGTGCCTTTTGTACTAAATTTGGATGCAATTTCTGTGTTTCATCGTCAATAAGAATGTCCTGGGTATACAGTAAACCTGAAGTGAAGCATCGCAGTCTAAAACCCGTCTCACAGGAGAGGTTCTAAACATAGAATGTATGAAGTGTCAGTCCTCTTGTACTTAAGTCGGCATTGTGCCTTTTCTATTTAATTCGGATGCAATTTCTGTGTTTGATCATCAATAAGAAGGTCCAAGAGATACAGTAAACCTGAAGTGAAGCATCCGAATCTAAAACTGGACTCACAGGAGAGGTTCAAATCATAGAATGTTTAAGTGTCAGTCCTCTTCTACTTAAGTCGGGATTGTGCCTTTTGAATTTAATTTCGATGCAATTTCTGTGTTTCATCGTCAATTACAAGGTCCAAGATATACAGTAAACCTCAATTGAAGCACCGGAATCTAAAACGGGTCTCACAGGAGAGGTTTAAATCATAGAAATTTAGAGTGTCAGTCCTCTTGTACTTAAGTCGTCATTGTACTTTTCGTATTAAACTCGGATGCAATTTCTGTGCTTCATCGTCAATAAGAAGGTCCAAGGAGTACAATTAACGAGAAGTTAAGCATCGGAATCTAAAACTGGACTCACAGCAGAGGTTCTAAACAAAGGCAGTAAGAAGAGTAAGGCTTGTTGTACTTAAGTTGTCATTGTTCCTTTTGAATTTGATTCGGATGCAATTACTGTGCTTCATCGGCATAAGAACGTCCAAGGTATACAGTAAACCTGAAGTGAAGCATCGGAATCTAAAACTGGACTCACAGGAGAGGTTCAAATCATAGAAAGTTGGAGTGTCGTTCCTCTTGTACTTAAGTCGGCATTGTGCCTTTTGTATTAAACTCGGATGCAATTTCTGTGTTTCATCGTCAATTAGAAGGTCCAAGGTATACAGTAAATCTGAAGTGAAGCATCTGAATCTAAACCTGGTCTCACAGGAAAGGTTCTAAACATACATATTAAGAAGAGTCAGTCCTCTTGTACCTAAGTCGGCATTGTGCCTTTTGTTTTAAATTCTGATGCAATTTCTGTGTTTCATCGACAATTAGAAGGTCCAAGGTATACAGTAAACCTGAAGTGAAGCGTCGGAATCTAAAACTGGACTCACAGGAGAGGTTTAAATCATACAAAATTAGAGTGTCAGTCCTCTTGTACTTGAGTCGTCATTGTGCATTTTGAATTTCTTTCCGATACAATTTCTGTGCTTCATCGTCAATAAGAAGGTTCAAGGTATACAGTAAACCTGAAGTGAAGCATCGGAATCTGAAACTGGACTCAGGAGAGGTTCAAATCATAGAAAGCTAAAGTGTTATTCCTCTTGTACTTAAGTCGGCATTGTGCCTTATGTATTAAATTCGGATGCAATTTCTGTGTTTTATCGTCAATTAGAAGGTCCAAAGTATACAGTAAACCTGAATTGAAGCATCGCAATCTAAAACCGGTCTCACAGGAGAGGTTTAAATCATAAAAGTTAGAGTGTCAGTCCTCTTGTACTTAAGTCGGCATAGTGCCTTCTGTACTAAATTCGGATGCAATTTCTGTGCTTCATCGTCAATAAGAAGGTCCAAGGTATACAGTAAACCTGAAGTGAAGTATTGGAATCTAAACCGGGTCTCACAGGAAAGGTTCTAAACATAGACAGTAAGAAGAGTCAGTCCTCTTTTACTTAAGTCGGCATTGTGCCTTTTGTACTAAATTTGGATGTAATCTCTCTGTTCCATTGTCAATAAGAAGGTCCAAGGTATACATTAAGCCTGAAGTGAAGCATCGCAATCTTAAACCGATCTCACAGGAGATGTTCAAATCAAAGAAAGATAGGGTGTCAGTCCTCTTGTACTTAAGTCGGCATTGTGCCTATTTGAATTAATTTCGGTTGCAATTTCTGTGTTTCATCGTCAATTAGATGGTCGAAGGTGTACAGTAAAAGCTGAAGTGAAGCATCGGAATCTGAAACTGGTCTCACAGGTAAGGTTCTAAACCTAGATATTAAGAAGAGTCAGTCATCTTGTACTTAAGTCGGCATTGTGCCTTTTGTATTAAATTCGGATGCAATTTCTGTGTTTCATCGACAATAAGAAGGTCCAAGGGATACAGTAAACCTGAAGTGAAGCATCGGAATCTAAAACCGGTCTCACAGGAGAGGTTGACATTATAGAATGTAAGAAGTGTCAGTCCTCTTGTACTTAAGTCGGTATTATGATTTTTAAATTTAATTCGGATGCAATTTCTGTGTTTGATCGTCAATAAGAAGGTCCAAGGGATACAGTAAACCTGAAGCGAAGCATCGGAATCTAAAACTGGACTCACAGGAGAGGTTCAAATCATAGAAAGTTTAAGTGTCAGTCCTCTTGTACTTAAGTGGGCATTGTGCCTTTGGAATTTAATTCCGATGCAATTTCTCAGCTTCATCGTCAATAGTAAGGTTCAAGATATATAGTAAACCTGAAGAGAAGCATCGGAATCTAAAACTTACCTCAACGGAGAGGTTCAAATCATAGAAAGTTAGAGTTTCAGTCCTCTTGTACTTAAGTCGGCATTGTGCCTTATGTATTAAATTCGGATGCAATATCTGTGTTTCATCGTCAATTAGAAGGTCCAAAGTATACAGTAAACCCGAATTGAAGCATCGCAATCTAAAACCGGTCTCACAGGATAGGTTTAAATCATAAAAGTAAGAGTGTCAGTCCTCTTGTACTTAAGTCGGCATTGTGCCTTTTGTACTAAATTCGGATGCAATTTCTGTGCTTCATCGTCAATACGAAGGTCCAAAGTACACAGTAAACCTTTTGTGAAGCATCGGAATCTAAAACTGGATTCACAGGAGAGGTTCTAAATATAGACACTAAGAAGAATCAGTCCTCTTGTACTTTAGTCGTCATTGTGCCTTTTGAATTTAATTCGGATGCAATTTCTGTGCTTCATCGTTAATAAGAAGGGCCAAGGTAGACAGTAAACCTGAAGTGAAGAATCGGAATCTACAACTGGACTCACAGGGGAAGTTCAAATCATAGAAAGTTTGAGTGGCAGTCCTCTTGTACTTAAGTCGGCATTGTGCCTTTTGAATTAAATTCGGATGCAATTTCTGTGTTTCATCGTCAATAGGAACGTCAAAGGTATACAGTACACCTGAAGTGAACCATTGGAATCTAAAGCTGGTCTCACAGGAAAGGTTCTAAACATACATAGTAAGAAGAGTCAGTCCTCTTGTTCTTATGTCGGCATTGTGCTTTTTGTACTAAATTTGGATGCAATTTCTGTGTTTCATCGTCAATAAGAATGTCCTGGGTATACAGTAAACCTGAAGTGAAGCATCGCAATCTAAAACCCGTCTCACTGGAGAGGTTCTAAACATAGAATGTATGAAGTGTCAGTCCTCTTGTACTTAAGTCGGCATTGTGCCTTTTCTATTTAATTCGGATGCAATTTCTGTGTTTGATCATCAATAAGAAGGTCCAAGAGATACAGTATACCTGAAGTGAAGCATCCGAATCTAAAACTGGACTCACAGGAGAGGTTCAAATCATAGAATGTTTAAGTGTCAGACCTCTTCTACTTAAGTCGGGATTGTGCCTTTTGAATTTAATTCCGATGCAATAACTGTGTTTCATCGTCAATTAGAAGGTCCAAGATATACAGTAAACCTCAATTGAAGCACCGGAATCTAAAACGGGTCTCACAGGAGAGGTTTAAATCTTAGAAATTTAGAGTGTCAGTCCTCTTGTACTTAAGTCGTCATTGTACTTTTTGTATTAAACTCAAATGCAATTTCTGTGTTTCATCGTCAGTTAGAAGGTCCAATGTATACAGTAAATCTGAAGTGAAGCATCTGAATCTAAACCTGGTCTCACAGGAAAGGTTCTAAACATACATATTAAGAAGAGTCAGTCCTCTTGTACCTAAGTCGGCATTGTGCCTTTTGTTTTAAATTCTGATGCAATTTCTGTGTTTCATCGACAATTAGAAGGTCCAAGGTATACAGTAAACCAGAAGTGAAGCGTCGGAATCTAAAACTGGACTCACAGGAGAGGTTTAAATCATACAAAATTAGAGTGTCAGTCCTCTTGTACTTGAGTCGGCATTGTGCGTTTTGAATTTCTTTCCGATACAATTTCTGTGCTTCATCGTCAATAAGAAGGTTCAAGGTATACAGTAAACCTGAAGTGAAGCATCGGAATCTAAAACTGGACTCAGGAGAGGTTCAAATCATAGAAAGCTAAAGTGTTATTCCTCTTGTACTTAAGTCAGCTTTGTGCGTTTTGTATTAAACTCGGATGCAATTTCTGTGCTTCATCGGCAATAAGATTGACCAAGGTATACAGTACACCTGAAGTGAAGAATCGGAATCTACAACTGGACTCACAGGAGAGGTTTAAATCAAAGAAAATTAGAGTGTCAGACCTCTTGTACTTAAGTCGGCCTTGTGCCTTTTGAGTTTCTTTCCAAAACAATTTCTGAGCTTCATCGTCAATGAGAAGGTTCAAGGTATATAGTAAACCTGAAGAGAAGCATCGGAATCTAAAACTTACCTCACAGGAGAGGTTCAAATCATAGAAAGTTAGAGTGTCAGTCCTCTTGTACTTAAGTCGGCATTGTGACTTATGTATTAAATTCGGATGCAATATCTGTGTTTCATCGTCAATTGGAAGGTCCATAGTATACAGTAAACCTGAATTGAAGCATCGCAATCTAAAACCGATCTCACAGGAGAGGTTTAAATCATAAAAGTTAGAGTGTCAGTCCTCTTGTACTTAAGTCGGCATTTTGCCTTTTGTATTAAATTCTAATGCAATATCTGTGTTTCATCGTCAATTAGAAGGTCCAAGGTATACAGTTAACCTGAATTGAAGCATCGGAATCTAAAACCGGTCTCACAGGAGAGGTTTAAATTATAAAAGTTAGAGTGTCAGTCCTCTTGTACAGAAGTCGGCATTGTGCCTTTTGTACTAAATTCGGATGCAATTTCTTTGCTTCATCGTCAATACGAAGGTCCAAGGTATACAGTAAACCTGAAGTGAAGCATTGGAATCTAAAACTGGACTCACAGGAGAGGTTAAAATCATAGAAAGTTTGAGAGTCAGTCCTCTTGTACTTAAGTCGGCATTGTGCCTTATGTATTAAATTCGGATGCAATATCTGTGTTTCATCGTCAATTAGAAGGTCCAAGGTATACAGTAAACCTGAATTGAAGCATCGGAATCGAAAACTGGACTCACAGGAGAGGCTCAAATCATAGAAAGTTAGAGTGTCATTCCTCTTGTACTTAAGTCGGCATTGTGCCTTTAGTATTAAACTCGGATGCAATTTCTGTGCTTCATCGTCAATAAGAAGGTCCAAGGTGTTCTGTAAACCTGAAGTGAAGCATCGGTATCTAAAACTGGACTCACATGAGAGGTGACAAACATAGGCAGTAAGAAGAGTCAGTCCTCTTGTACTTAAGTCGTCATTGTGCCTTTTGAATTTCATTCGGATGCAATTTCTGTGCTTCATCGGCCATAAGAACGTCCAAGGTATACACTAAACCTGAAGTGAAGCATCGGAATCGAAAACTGGACTCAGGAGAGGTTCAAATCATAGAAAGTGAAAGTGTTATTCCTCTTGTACTTAAGTCGGCATTGTGCGTTTTGTATTAAACTCGGATGCAATTTCTGTGCTTCATCGGCAATAAGATGGTCCAAGGTACACAGTACACCTGAAGTGAAGAATCGGAATCTACAACTGGACTCACAGGAGAGGTTTATATCATAGAAAACTAGAGTGTCAGTCCTCTTGTACTTAGGTCAGCATTGTGCCTTTTGAATTAAATTCGTATGCAATTTCTGTGTTTCATCGACAATTAGAAGGCCAAGGTATTCAGTAAACCTGAAGTGAAGCATTGGAATCTAAACCTGGTCTCACAGGAAAGGTTCTAAACATAGACAGTAAGAAGAGTCACTCCTCTTGTACATAAGTCGGCATTGTGTCTTTTGTTCTAAATTCGGATGCAATTTCTGTGTTTCATCGTCAATAAGAAGGTCCAAGGTATACAGTAAACCTGAAGTGAAGCATCTCAATCTAAAACCGGTCTCACAGGAGAGGTTCTAAACATAGAATGTAAGAAGTGTCAGTCCTCTTGTACTTAAGTCGGGTTGTGCGTTCTGAATTTAATTCGGATGCAATTTCTGTGCTTCATCATCATTAAGAAGGTCCAAGGTATACAGTAAACCTGAAGTGAAGCATCGGAATCTAAAACTGGACTCACAGGAGAGCTTCTAAACATAGGCTGTAAGAAGAGTCAGTCCTCTTGTACTTACGTCGGCATTGTGCCTTTTGTATTAAACTCGGATGCAATTTCTGTGCGTCATCGTCAATAAGAAGGTCCAAGGTAGACGGTAAACCTGAAGTGAAGAATCGGAATCTACAACTGGACTCACAGGGGATGTTCAAATCATAGAAAGTTAGAGTGTCAGTACTCTTGTACTTCAGTCGGCATTGTGCATTTTGTACTAAATTCGGATGCAATTTCAGTGCTTCATCGTCAATAAGAAGGTTCAAGGTATACAGTAAACCTGAAGTGAAGCATCGGAATCTAAAACTGGACTCACAGGAGAGGTTCTAAACATAGGCAGTAAGAAGTGTCAGTCCTCTTGTACTTAAGTCGGCATTGATCCTTTTGAATTTGATTCGGATGCAATTACTGTGCTTCATCGGCAATAAGAACGTCCAAGGTATACAGTAAACCTGAAGTGAAGCATCGGAATCTAAAACTCGACTCACAGGAGAGGTTCAAATCATAGTAAGTTAGAGTGTCGTTCCTCCTGTACTTAAGTCGGCATTGTGCGTCTTGTATTAAACTCGGATGCAATTTCTGTGTTTCATCGTCAATTAGAAGGTCCACGGTAAACCTGAAGTGAAGCATCGGAATCTAAAACTGGTCTCACAGGAAAGGTACTAAACATTGATATTAAGAAGAGTCAGTCCTCTTGTACTTAAGTCAGCATTGTGATTTTTGTTTTAAATTCGGATACAATTTCTGTGTTTCATCGACAATTAGAAGGTCCAAGGTATACAGTAAACCTGAAGTGAAGCATCGGAACCTAAAACTGGACTCACAGGAGAGGTTCTAAACATCGGCAGTAAGAAGAGTCAGTCCTCTTGTACTTAAGTCGTCATTGTGCCTTTTGAATTTGATTCGGATGCAATTTCTGTGCTTCATCGGCAATAAGAACGTCCAAGGAATACAGTAAACCAGAAGTGAAGCATCGGAATCTAAAACTGGACTCACAGGAGAGGTTTAAGTCATAGAAAGTTAGAGTGTCAGTCCTCTTGTACTTGAGTCGGCATTGTGCCTTTTGAATTTCTTTCCGATTCAATTTCTGTGCTTCATCGTCAATAAGAAGGTTCAAGGTATACAGTAAACCTGAAGTGAAGCATCGGAATCTAAAACTGGACTCACAGGAGAGGTTCTAAACATAGGTAGTAAGAAGAGTCAGTCCTCTTGTACTTAAGTCGTCATTGTGCCTTTTGAATTTAATTCGGATGCAATATCTGTGCTTCATCGGCAATAAGAACGTCCAAGGTATACAGTAAACCTGAAGTGAAGCATCGGAATCTAAAACTGGACTCACAGGAGAGGTTTCAATCATAGAAAGTTAGAGTGTCAGTCCTCTTGTACTTGAGTCGGCATTGTGCCTTTTGAATTTCTTTCCGATACAATTTCTGTGCTTCAACGTCAATAAGAAGGTTCAAGGTATACAGTAAACCTGAAGTGAAGCTTTGGAATCTAAAACTGGTCTCACAGGAAAGGTTCTGAACATAGACAGTAAGAAGTGTCAGTCCTCTTGTACTTAAGTCGGCATTGTGCCATTTGTACTAAATTCGGATGCAATTTCTGTGTTTCATCGTCAATTAGAAGGTCCAAGGTATTCAGTAAACCTGAAGTGAAGCATTGGAATCTAAACCTGGTCTCACAGGAAAGGTTCTAAACATAGACAGTAAGAAGAGTCAGTCCTCTTGTACATAAGTCGGCATTGTGCCTTTTGTTCTAAATTCGGATGCAATTTCTGTGTTTCATCGTCAATTAGAAGGTCCTAGGTATACAGTAAACCTGAATTGAAGCATCGGAATCTAAAACCGGTCTCACAGGAGAGGTTTATTTATAAATGTTAGAGTGTCAGTCCTCTTGAACTTAAGTCGGCATTGTGCCTTTTGTACTATATTCGGATGCAATATCTGTGCTTCATCGTCAATACGAAGGTCCAAGGTATACAGTAAACCTTTTGTGAAGCATCGGAATCTAAAACTGGACTCACAGGAGAGGTTCTAAATATAGACAGTAAGAAGAATCAGTCCTCTTGTACTTTAGTCGTCATTGTGCCGTTTGAATTTAATTCGGATGCAATTTCTGTTCTTCATCGTTAATAAGAAGGACCAAGGTAGACAGTAAACCTGAAGTGAAGAATCGGAATCTACAACTGGACTCACAGGGAAAGTTCAAATCATAGAAAGTTAGAGTGGCAGTCCTCTTGTACTTAAGTCTGCATAGTGCCTTTTGAAATTCGGATGCAATTTCTGTGTTTCATCGTCAATAGGAGGGTCAAAGGTATACAGTACACCTGAAGTGAAACATTGGAATCTAAAGCTGGTCTCACAGGTAAGGTTCTAAACATACACAGTAAGAAGAGTCAGTCCTGTTGTACTTAAGTTGTCATTGTTCCTTTTGAATTTGATTCCGATGCAATTACTGTGCATCATCGGCAATAAGAACGTCCAAGGTATACAGTAAACCTGAAGTGAAGCATCGGAATCTAAAACTGGACTCACAGGAGAGGTTCAAATCATAGAAAGTTAGAGTGTCGTTCCTCTTGTACTTAAATCGGCATTGTGCCTTTTGTATTAAACTCGGATGCAATTTCTGTGTTTCATCGTCAAATAGAAGATCCAAGGTATACAGTAAACCTGAAGTGAAGCATCGGAATCTAAACCTGGTCTCACAGGAAAGGTTCTAAACATACATATTAAGAAGAGTCAGTCCTCTTGTACTTAAGTCAGCATTGTGCCTTTTGTTTTAAATTCGGATGCAATTTCTGTGTTTCATCGACAATTAGAAGGCCCAAGGTATACTGTAAACCTGAAGTGAAGCAGCGGAATCTAAAACTGGACTCACAGGAGATGTTCTAAACATCGGCAGTAAGAAGAGTCAGTCCTCTGGTACTTAAGTCGTCATTCTGCCTTTTGAATTTGATTCGGATGCAATTTCTGTGCTTCATCGGCAATACGAACATCCAAGGTATACAGGACACCAGAAGTGAAGCATCGGAACCTAAAACTGGACTCACAGGAGAGGTTTAAATCATAGAAAATTAGAGTGTCAGTCCTCTTGTACTTGAGACGGCATTGTGCCTTTCGAATTTCTTTCCGATACAATTTCTGTGCTTCATCGTCAATAAGAAGGTTCAAGGTATACAGTAAACCTGAAGTGAAGCATCGGAATCTAAAACTGGACTCACAGGAGAGGTTCAAATCATAGAAAGTTAGAGAGTCAGTCCTCTTGTACTTAAGTCGGCATTGTGCCTTATGTATTAAATTCGGATGCAATATCTGTGCTTCATCGTCAATTAGAAGGTCCAAGGTATACAGTAAACCTGAATTGAAGCATCGGAAACTAAAACCGGTCTTACAGGAGAGGTTTAAATCATAAAAGTTAGAGTGTCAGTCCTCTTGTTCTTAAGTCGGCGTTGTGCCTTTTGTACTAAATTCGGATGCAACTTCTGTGCTTCATCGTCAATAAGAAGGTCCAAGGAATACAGTAAACCTGAAGTGAAGCATCGTAATCTAAAACTGGACTCACAGGAGAGGTTGTAAATATAGACAGTAAGAAGAGTCAGTCCTCTTGTACTTAAGTCGTCATTGTGCCTTTGGAATTTAATTTAGATGCAATTTCTGTGCTTCATCGTCAATAAGATGGTCCAAAGTATACAGTAAACCTGAAGTGAAGCATCGGAATCTAAAACTGGGCTCACAGGATAGGTTCAAATCATAGAAAGTTAGAGTGTCATTCCTCTTGTACTTAAGTCGGCATTGTGCCTTTTGTATTAAACTCGGATGCAATTTCTGTGCTTCATCGTCAATAAGAAGGTCCAAGGTAGACAGTAAACCTGATGTGAAGAATTGGAAGCTACAACTGGACTCACAGGGGAGGTTCAAATCATAGAAAGTTAGAGTGTCAGTCTTCTTGTACTTCAGTCGGCATTGTGCCGTTTGAATTAATTTCTGATGCAATTTCTGTGTTTCATCGTCAATTAGAAGGTCCAAGGTATACAGTAAACCTGAAGTGAAGCATTGGAATCTAAACCGGGTCTCACAGGAATGGTTCTAAACATAGACAGTAAGAAGAGTCAGTCCTCTTGTACTTAAGTCGGCATTGTGCCTTTTATACTAAATTTGGATGCAATTTCTCTGTTTCATCGTCAATAAGAAGGTCCAAGGTATACAGTAAACCTGAATTGAAGCATCGGAATCTAAAACCGGTCTCACAGGAGAGGTTTAAATCAGAAAAGTTAGAGTGTCAGTCCTCTTGTACTTAAGTCGGCATTGTGCCTTTTGTATTAAATTCATATGCAATTTCTGTGTTTCATCGACAATAAGAAGGTCCAAGGAATACAGTAAACCTTAAGTGAAGCATCGGAATCTAAAACCGGTCTCACAGGAGAGGTTGAATTCATAGAATGTAAGAAGTGTCAGTCCTCTTATACTTAAGTCGGTATTGTGCCTATTAAATTTATTTCGGGTGCACATTCTGTGTTTGATCGTCAATAAGAAGGTCCAAGGGATACAGTAAACCTGAAGTGAAGCATCGGAATCTAAAACTGGACTCACAGGAGAGGTTCAAATCATAGAAAGTTTAAGTGTCAGTCCTCTTGTACTTAAGTCGGGATTGTGCCTTTGGAATTTAATTCCGATGCAATTTCTCTGCTTCTTCGTCAATAAGAAGGTTCAACGTACACAGTAAACCTGAAGTGAAACATCGGAATCTAAAAAAGGACACACAGGAGAGGTTCAAATCATAGAAAGTTAGAGTGTCAGTCCTCTTGTACTTAAGTCGGCATTTTGCCTTTTGTATTAAATTCTAATGCAATATCTGTGTTTCATCGTCAATTAGAAGGTCCAAGGTATACAGTTAACCTGAATTGAAGCATCGGATTCTTAAACCGGTCTCACAGGAGAGGTTTAAATTATAAAAGTTAGAGTGTCAGTCCTCTTGTACTTAAGTCGGCATTGTGCCTTTTGTACTAAATTCGGATGCAATTTCTTTGCTTCATCGTCAATACGAAGGTCCAAGGTATACAGTAAACCTGAAGTGAAGCATCGGAATCTAAAACTGTACTCACAGGAGAGGTTCTAAATATAGACAGTAAGAAGAATCTGTCCACTTGTACTTAAGTCGTCATTGTGCCTTTTGAAATTAATTCGGATGCCATTTCTGTGCTTCATCGTCAATAAGAAGGGCCAAGGTATGCAGTAAACCTGAAGTGAAGCATCGGAATCTAAAACTGGACTCACAGGAGAGGTTCAAACAATAGAAAGTAAGAGTGTCATTCCTCTTGTACTTAAATCGGCATTGTGCATTTAGTATTAAACTCGGATGCAATTTCTGTGCTTCATCGTCAATAAGAAGGTCCAAGGTGTTCTGTAGACCTGAAGTGAAGCAGCGGAATCTAAAACTGGACTCACAGGAGAGGTGCCAAACATAGGCAGTAAGAAGAGTCAGTCCTCTTGTACTTAAGTCGTCATTGTGCCTTTTGAATCTAATTCGGATGCAATTTCTGTGCTTCATCGGCAATAAGAACGTCCAAGGTATACAGTAAACCTGAAGTGAAGCATCGGAATCTAAAACTGGACTCAGGAGAGATTCAAATCATAGAAAGTTAAAGTGTTATTCCTCTTGTACTTAAGTCAGCATTGTGCGTTTTGTATTAAACTCGGATGCAATTTCTGTGCTTCATCGGCAATAAGATGGTCCAAGGTATACAGTACACCTCAAGTGAAGAATAGGAATCTACAACTGGACTCACAGGAGAGGTTTAAATCAAAGAAAACTAGAGTGTCAGTCCTCTTGTACTTAAGTCGGCCTTGTGCATTTTGAATTTCTTTCCGATACAATTTCTGTGCTTCATCGTCAAAAGAAGGTTCAAGGTATATAGTAAACCTGAAGAGAAGCATCGGAATCTAAAACTTACTTCACAGGAGAGGTTCAAATCATAGAAAGTTAGAGTGTCAGTCCTCTTCTACTTAAGTCGGCAATGTGCCTTATGTATTAAATTCGGATGCAATATCTGTGTTTCATCGTCAATTAGAAGGTCCAAGGTATACAGTGAACCTGAATTGAAGCATCGCAATCTAAAACCGGTCTCACAGGAGAGGTTTAAATCATAAAAGTTAGAGTGTCAGTCCTCTTGTACTTAAGTCGGCATTGTGCCTTTTGTACTAAATTCGGATGCAATTTCTCTGTTCCATTGTCAATAAGAAGGTCCAAGGTATACATTAAACCTGAAGTGAAGCATCGCAATCTTAAACCGATCTCACAGGAGATGTTCAAATCAAAGAAAGATAGGATGTCAGTCCTCTTGTACTTAAGTCGGCATTGTGCCTATTTGAATTAATTTCGGTTGCAATTACTGTGTTTCATCGTCAATTAGAAGGTCGAAGGTGTACAGTAAACCTGAAGTGAAGCATCGGAATCTGAAACTGGTCTCACAGGTAAGGTTCTAAACATAGATATTAAGAAGAGTCGGTCGTCTTGTACTTAAGTCGGCATTGTGGCTTTTGTATTAAATTCGGATGCAATTTCTGTGTTTCATCGACAATAAGAAGGTCCAAGGGATACAGTAAACCTGAAGTGAAGCATCGGAATCTAAAACCGGTCTCACAGGAGAGGTTGACATTATAGAATGTAAGAAGTGTCAGTCCTCTTGTACTTAAGTCGGTATTGTGCTTTTTAAATTTCATTCGGATGCAATTTCTGTGTTTGATCGTGAATAAGAAGGTCCAAGGGATACAGTAAACCTGAAGTGAAGCATCGGAATCTAAAACTGGACTCACAGGAGAGGTTCAAATCATAGAAAGTTTAAGTGTCAGTCCTCTTGTACTTAAGTCGGCATTGTGCCTTTGGAATTTAATTCCGATGCAATTTCTCAGCTTCATCGTCAATAGGAAGCTTCAAGGTATACAGTAAATTGAAGTGAAGCATCGGAATCTGAAAAAGGACTCACAGGAGAGGTTCAAATCAAAGATAGTTGGAGTGTCAATCCTCTTGTACTTAAGTCGGCATTGTGCCTTTTGTATTAAATTCGGATGCAATATCTGTGTTCCATCGTCAATTAGAAGGTCCAAGGTATACAGTAAACCTGATATGAAGCATCGGAATCTAAAACCGGTCTCACAGGAGAGGTTTAAATTATAAATGTTAGAGTGTCAGTCCTCTTGTACTTAAGTCAGCATTGTGCCTTTTGTACTAAATTCGGATGCAATTTCTGTGCTTCATCGTCAACACGAAGGTCCAAAGTACACAGTAAACCTTTTGTGAAGCATCGGAATCTAAAACTGGATTCACAGGAGAGGTTCTAAATATAGACACTAAGAAGAATCAGTCCTCTTGTACTTTAGTCGTCATTGTGCCTTTTGAATTTAATTCGGATGCAATTTCTGTGCTTCATCGTTAATAAGAAGGACCAAGGTAGACAGTAAACCTGAAGTGAAGAATCGGAATCTACAACTGGACTCACAGGGGAAGTTCAAATCATAGAAAGTTAGAGTGGCAGTCCTCTTGTACTTAAGTCGGCATTGTGCCTTTTGAATTAAATTCGGATGCAATTTCTGTGTTTCATCGTCAATAGGAACGTCAAAGGTATACAGTACACCTGAAGTGAAACATTGGAATCTAAAGCTGGTCTCACAGGAAAGGTTCTAAACATACATAGTAAGAAGAGTCAGTCCTCTTGTCCTTATGTCGGCATTGTGCCTTTTGTACTAAATTTGGATGCAATTTCTGTGTTTCATCGTCAATAAGAATGTCCTGGGTATACAGTAAACCTGAAGTGAAGCATCGCAGTCTAAAACCCGTCTCACAGGAGAGGTTCTAAACATAGAATGTATGAAGTGTCAGTCCTCTTGTACTTAAGTCGTCATTGTACTTTTCGTATTAAACTCGGATGCAATTTCTGTGCTTCATCGTCAATAAGAAGGTCCAAGGAGTACAATTAACGAGAAGTTAAGCATCGGAATCTAAAACTGGACTCACAGCAGAGGTTCTAAACAAAGGCAGTAAGAAGAGTAAGTCTTGTTGTACTTAAGTTGTCATTGTTCCTTTTGAATTTGATTCGGATGCAATTACTGTGCTTCATCGGCATAAGAACGTCCAAGGTATACAGTAAACCTGAAGTGAAGCATCGGAATCTAAAACTGGACTCACAGGAGAGGTTCAAATCATAGAAAGTTGGAGTGTCGTTCCTCTTGTACTTAAGTCGGCATTGTGCCTTTTGTATTAAACTCGGATGCAATTTCTGTGTTTCATCGTCAATTAGAAGGTCCAAGGTATACAGTAAATCTGAAGTGAAGCATCTGAATCTAAACCTGGTCTCACAGGAAAGGTTCTAACCATACATATTAAGAAGAGTCAGTCCTCTTCTACTTAAGTCGGCATTGTGCATTTTGTTTTAAATTCTGATGCAATTTCTGTGTTTCTTCGACAATTAGAAGGTCCAAGGTATACAGTAAACCTGAAGTGAAGCGTCGGAATCTAAAACTGGACTCACAGGAGAGGTTTAAATCATACAAAATTAGAGTGTCAGTCCTCTTGTACTTGAGTCGGCATTGTGCGTTTTGAATTTCTTTCCGATACAATTTCTGTGCTTCATCGTCAATAAGAAGGTTCAAGGTATACAGTAAACCTGAAGTGAAGCATCGGAATCTGAAACTGGACTCAGGAGAGGTTCAAATCATAGAAAGCTAAAGTGTTATTCCTCTTGTACTTAAGTCGGCATTGTGCCTTATGTATTAAATTCGGATGCAATATCTGTGTTTTATCGTCAATTAGAAGGTCCAAAGTATACAGTAAACCTGAATTGAAGCATCGCAATCTAAAACCGGTCTCACAGGAGAGGTTTAAATCATAAAAGTTAGAGTGTCAGTCCTCTTGTACTTAAGTCGGCATAGTGCCTTCTGTACTAAATTCGGATGCAATTTCTGTGCTTCATCGTCAATAAGAAGGTCCAAGGTATACAGTAAACCTGAAGTGAAGTATTGGAATCTAAACCGGGTCTCACAGGAAAGGTTCTAAACATAGACAGTAAGAAGAGTCAGTCCTCTTGTACTTAAGTCGGCATTGTGCCTTTTGTACTAAATAGGGATGCAATTTCTCTGTTCCATTGTCAATAAGAAGGTCCAAGGTATACATTAAGCCTGAAGTGAAGCATCGCAATCTTAAACCGATCTCACAGGAGATGTTCAAATCAAAGAAAGATAGGGTGTCAGTCCTCTTGTACTTAAGTCGGCATTGTGCCTATTTGAATTAATTTCGGTTGCAATTTCTGTGTTTCATCGTCAATTAGAAGGTCGAAGGTGTACAGTAAAAGCTGAAGTGAAGCATCGGAATCTGAAACTGGTCTCACAGGTAAGGTTCTAAACATAGATATTAAGAAGAGTCAGTCCTCTTGTACTTAAGTCGGCATTGTGCCTTTTGTATTAAATTCGGATGCAATTTCTGTGTTTCATCGACAATAAGAAGGTCCAAGGGATACAGTAAACCTGAAGTGAAGCATCGGAATCTAAAACCGGTCTCACAGGAGAGGTTGACATTATAGAATGTAAGAAGTGTCAGTCCTCTTGTACTTAAGTCGGTATTATGATTTTTAAATTTAATTCGGATGCAATTTCTGTGTTTGATCGTCAATAAGAAGGTCCAAGGGATACAGTAAACCTGAAGCGAAGCATCGGAATCTAAAACTGGACTCACAGGAGAGGTTCAAATCATAGAAAGTTTAAGTGTCAGTCCTCTTGTACTTAAGTCGGCATTGTGCCTTTGGAATTTAATTCCGATGCAATTTCTCAGCTTCATCGTCAATAGTAAGGTTCAGGATATATAGTAAACCTGAAGAGAAGCATCGGAATCTAAAACTTACCTCACAGGAGAGGTTCAAATCATAGAAAGTTAGAGTTTCAGTCCTCTTGTACTTAAGTCGGCATTGTGCCTTATGTATTAAATTCGGATGCAATATCTGTGTTTCATCGTCAATTAGAAGGTCCAAAGTATACAGTAAACCCGAATTGAAGCATCGCAATCTAAAACCGGTCTCACAGGATAGGTTTAAATCATAAAAGTAAGAGTGTCAGTCCTCTTGTACTTAAGTCGGCATTGTGCCTTTTGTACTAAATTCGGATGGAATTTCTGTGCTTCATCGTCAATACGAAGGTCCAAAGTACACAGTAAACCTTTTGTGAAGCATCGGAATCTAAAACTGGATTCACAGGAGAGGTTCTAAATATAGACACTAAGAAGAATCAGTCCTCTTGTACTTTAGTCGTCATTGTGCCTTTTGAATTTAATTCGGATGCAATTTCTGTGCTTCATCGTTAATAAGAAGGGCCAAGGTAGACAGTAAACCTGAAGTGAAGAATCGGAATCTACAACTGGACTCACAGGGGAAGTTCAAATCATAGAAAGTTTGAGTGGCAGTCCTCTTGTACTTAAGTCGGCATTGTGCCTTTTGAATTAAATTCGGATGCAATTTCTGTGTTTCATCGTCAATAGGGACGTCAAAGGTATACAGTACACCTGAAGTGAAACATTGGAATCTAAAGCTGGTCTCACAGGAAAGGTTCTAAACATACATAGTAAGAAGAGTCAGTCCTCTTGTTCTTATGTCGGCATTGTGCCTTTTGTACTAAATTTGGATGCAATTTCTGTGTTTCATCGTCAATAAGAATGTCCTGGGTATACAGTAAACCTGAAGTGAAGCATCGCAATCTAAAACCCGTCTCACTGGAGAGGTTCTAAACATAGAATGTATGAAGTGTCAGTCCTCTTGTACTTAAGTCGGCATTGTGCCTTTTCTATTTAATTCGGATGCAATTTCTGTGTTTGATCATCAATAAGAAGGTCCAAGAGATACAGTATACCTGAAGTGAAGCATCCGAATCTAAAACTGGACTCACAGGAGAGGTTCAAATCATAGAATGTTTAAGTGTCAGTCCTCTTCTACTTAAGTCGGGATTGTGCCTTTTGAATTTAATTCCGATGCAATAACTGTGTTTCATCGTCAATTAGAAGGTCCAAGATATACAGTAAACCTCAATTGAAGCACCGGAATCTAAAACGGGTCTCACAGGAGAGGTTTAAATCTTAGAAATTTAGAGTGTCAGTCCTCTTGTACTTAAGTCGTCATTGTACTTTTTGTATTAAACTCAAATGCAATTTCTGTGTTTCATCGTCAGTTAGAAGGTCCAATGTATACAGTAATTCTGAAGTGAAGCATCTGAATCTAAACCTGGTCTCACAGGAAAGGTTCTAAACATACATATTAAGAAGAGTCAGTCCTCTTGTACCTAAGTCGGCATTGTGCCTTTTGTTTTAAATTCTGATGCAATTTCTGTGTTTCATCGACAATTAGAAGGTCCAAGGTATACAGTAAACCTGAAGTGAAGCGTCGGAATCTAAAACTGGACTCACAGGAGAGGTTTAAATCATACAAAATTAGAGTGTCAGTCCTCTTGTACTTGAGTCGGCATTGTGCGTTTTGAATTTCTTTCCGATACAATTTCTGTGCTTCATCGTCAATAAGAAGGTTCAAGGTATACAGTAAACCTGAAGTGAAGCATCGGAATCTAAAACTGGACTCAGGAGAGGTTCAAATCATAGAAAGCTAAAGTGTTATTCCTCTTGTACTTAAGTCAGCTTTGTGCGTTTTGTATTAAACTCGGATGCAATTTCTGTGCTTCATCGGCAATAAGATTGTCCAAGGTATACAGTACACCTGAAGTGAAGAATCGGAATCTACAACTGGACTCACAGGAGAGGTTTAAATCAAAGAAAATTAGAGTGTCAGACCTCTTGTACTTAAGTCGGCCTTGTGCCTTTTGAGTTTCTTTCCAAAACAATTTCTGTGCTTCATCGTCAATAAGAAGGTTCAAGGTATATAGTAAACCTGAAGAGAAGCATCGGAATCTAAAACTTACCTCACAGGAGAGGTTCAAATCATAGAAAGTTAGAGTGTCAGTCCTCTTGTACTTAAGTCGGCATTGTGCCTTATGTATTAAATTCGGATGCAATATCTGTGTTTCATCGTCAATTGGAAGGTCCATAGTATACAGTAAACCTGAATTGAAGCATCGCAATCTAAAACCGATCTCACAGGAGAGGTTTAAATCATAAAAGTTAGAGTGTCAGTCCTCTTGTACTTAAGTCGGCATTTTGCCTTTTGTATTAAATTCTAATGCAATATCTGTGTTTCATCGTTAATTAGAAGGTCCAAGGTATACAGTTAACCTGAATTGAAGCATCGGAATCTAAAACCGGTCTCACAGGAGAGGTTTAAATTATAAAAGTTAGAGTGTCAGTCCTCTTGTACAGAAGTCAGCATTGTGCCTTTTCTACTAAATTCGGATGCAATTTCTTTGCTTCATCGTCAATACGAAGGTCCAAGGTATACAGTAAACCTGAAGTGAAGCATTGGAATCTAAAACTGGACTCACAGGAGAGGTTAAAATCATAGAAAGTTTGAGAGTCAGTCCTCTTGTACTTAAGTCGGCATTGTGCCTTATGTATTAAATTCAGATGCAATATCTGTGTTTCATCGTCAATTAGAAGGTCCAAGGTATACAGTAAACCTGAATTGAAGCATCGGAATCGAAAACTGGACTCACAGGAGAGGCTCATATCATAGAAAGTTAGAGTGTCATTCCTCTTGTACTTAAGTCGGCATTGTGCCTTTAGTATTAAACTCGGATGCAATTTCTGTGCTTCATCGTCAATAAGAAGGTCCAAGGTGTTCTGTAAACCTGAAGTGAAGCATCGGTATCTAAAACTGGACTCACATGAGAGGTGACAAACATAGGCAGTAAGAAGAGTCAGTCCTCTTGTACTTAAGTCGTCATTGTGCCTTTTGAATTTCATTCGGATGCAATTTCTGTGCTTCATCGGCCATAAGAACGTCCAAGGTATACACTAAACCTGAAGTGAAGCATCGGAATCTAAAACTGGACTCAGGAGATGTTCAAATCGTAGAAAGTTAAAGTGTTATTCCTCTTGTACTTAAGTCGGCATTGTGCGTTTTGTATTAAACTCGGATGCAATTTCTGTGCTTCATCGGCAATAAGATGGTCCAAGGTATACAGTACACCTGAAGTGAAGAATCGGAATCTACAACTGGACTCACAGGAGAGGTTTATATCATAGAAAACTAGAGTGTCAGTCCTCTTGTACTTAAGTCGGCATTGTGCCTTTTGAATTAAATTCGTATGCAATTTCTGTGTTTCATCGACAATTAGAAGGCCAAGGTATTCAGTAAACCTGAAGTGAAGCATTGGAATCTAAACCTGGTCTCACAGGAAAGGTTCTAAACATAGACAGTAAGAAGAGTCACTCCTCTTGTACATAAGTCGGCATTGTGTCTTTTGTTCTAAATTCGGATGCAATTTCTGTGTTTCATCGTCAATAAGAAGGTCCAAGGTATACAGTAAACCTGAAGTGAAGCATCTCAATCTAAAACCGGTCTCACAGGAGAGGTTCTAAACATAGAATGTAAGAAGTGTCAGTCCTCTTGTACTTAAGTCGGGTTGTGCGTTCTGAATTTAATTCGGATGCAATTTCTGTGTTTATCATCATTAAGAAGGTCCAAGGTATACAGTAAACCTGAAGTGAAGCATCGGAATCTAAAACTGGACTCACAGGAGAGCTTCTAAACATAGGCTGTAAGAAGAGTCAGTCCTCTTGTACTTACGTCGGCATTGTGCCTTTTGTATTAAACTCGGATGCAATTTCTGTGCATCATCGTCAATAAGAAGGTCCAAGGTAGACGGTAAACCTGAAGTGAAGAATCGGAATCTACAACTGGACTCACAGGGGATGTTCAAATCATAGAAAGTTAGAGTGTCAGTACTCTTGTACTTCAGTCGGCATTGTGCATTTTGTACTAAATTCGGATGCAATTTCAGTGCTTCATCGTCAATAAGAAGGTTCAAGGTATACAGTAAACCTGAAGTGAAGCATCGGAATCTAAAACTGGACTCACAGGAGAGGTTCTAAACATAGGCAGTAAGAAGTGTCAGTCCTCTTGTACTTAAGTCGTCATTGATCCTTTTGAATTTGATTCGGATGCAATTACTGTGCTTCATCGGCAATAAGAACGTCCAAGGTATACAGTAAACCTGAAGTGAAGCATCGGAATCTAAAACTCGACTCACAGGAGAGGTTCAAATCATAGTAAGTTAGAGTGTCGTTCCTCCTGTAGTTAAGTCGGCATTGTGCGTCTTGTATTAAACTCGGATGCAATTTCTGTGTTTCATCGTCAATTAGAAGGTCCACGGTAAACCTGAAGTGAAGCATCGGAATCTAAAACTGGTCACACAGGAAAGGTACTAAACATTGATATTAAGAAGAGTCAGTCCTCTTGTACTTAAGTCAGCATTGTGATTTTTGTTTTCAATTCGGATACAATTTCTGTGTTTCATCGACAATTAGAAGGTCCAAGGGATACAGTAAACCTGAAGTGAAGCATCGGAATCTAAAACTGGGCTCACAGGAGAGGTTCAAATCAAAGAAAATTAGAGTGTCATTCCTCTTGTACTTGAGTCGGCATTGTGCCTTTTGTATTAAACTCGGATGCGATTTCTGTGCTTCTACGTCAATAAATATGTCCAAGGTAGACAGTAAACCTGAAGTGAAAAATCGGAAGCTACAACTGGACTCACAGGGGAGATTCAAATCATAGAATGTTAGAGTGTCAGTCCTCTTGTACTTAAGTCGGCATTGTGCCGTTTGAATTAAATTCTGATGCAAATTCTGTGTTTCATCGTCAATTAGAAGGTCCAAGGTGTTCAGTAAACCTGAAGTGAAGCATCGGAATCTGAAACTGGTCTCGCAGGTAAGGTTCTAAACATAGATATTAAGAAGAGTCAGTCCTCTTGTACTTAAGTCGGCATTGTGCCCTTTGTACTAAATTCGGATGCAATTTCTGTGCTTCATCGTCAATACGAAGGTCCAGAGTACACAGTAAACCTTTTGTGAAGCATCGGAATCTAAAACTGGACTCACAGGAGAGGTTCTAAATATACACTAAGAAGAATCAGTCCTCTTGTACTTTAGTCGTCATTGTGCCTTTTGAATTTAATTCGGATGCAATTTCTGTGCTTCATCGTTAATAAGAAGGACCAAGGTAGACAGTAAACCTGAAGTGAAGAATCGGAATCTACAACTGGACTCACAGGGGAAGTTCAAATCATAGAAAGTTAGAGTGGCAGTCCTCTTGTACTTAAGTCGGCATTGTGCCTTTTGAATTAAATTCGGATGCAATTTCTGTGTTTCATCGTCAATAGGAAGGTCAAAGGTATACAGTACACCTGAAGTGAAACATTGGAATCTAAAGCTGGTCTCACAGGAAAGGTTCTAAACATACACAGTAAGAAGAGTCAGTCCTCTTGTTCTTATGTCGGCATTGTTCCTTTTGTACTAAATTTGGATGCAATTTCTGTGTTTCATCGTCAATAAGAATGTCCTGGGTATACAGTAAACCTGAAGTGAAGCATCCCAATCTAAAACCCGTCCCACAGGAGAGGTTCTAAACATAGAATGTAAGAAGTGTCAGTCCTCTTGTACTTAAGTCGGCATTGTGCCTTTTCTATTTAATTCGGATAAAATTTCTGTGTTTGATCATCAATAAGAAGGTCCAAGAGATACAGTAACCCTGAAGTGAAGCATCCGAATTTAAAACTGGACTCTCAGGAGAGGTTCAAATCAAGGAATGTTTAAGTGTCAGTCCTCATCTACATAAGTCGGGATTGTGCTTTTTGAATTTAATTCAGATGCAATTTCTGTGTTTCATCGTCAATTAGAAGGTCCAAGATATACAGTAAACCTCAATTGAAGCTCCGGAATCTTAAACGGGTCTCACAGGAGAGGTTTATATAATAGAAATGTAGAGTGTCAGTCCTCTTGTACTTAAGTCGTCATTGTACTTTTTGTATTAAACTCGGATGCAATTTCTGTGCTTCATCGTCAATAAGAAGGTCCAAGGAGTACAATTAACCTGAAGTGAAGCATCGGAATCTAAAATTGGACTCACAGCAGAGGTTCTAAACAAAGGCAGTAAGAAGAGTCAGTCCTGTTGTACTTATGTTGTCATCGATCCTTTTGAATTTGATTCGGATGCAATTACTGTGCTTAATCGGCAATAAGAACGTCCAAGGTATACAGTAAACCTGAAGTGAAGCATCGGAATCTAAAACTGGACTCACAGGAGAGGTTCAAATCATAGAAAGTTAGAGTGTCGTTCCTCTTGTACTTAAGTCGGCATTGTGCCTTTTGTATTAAACTCGGAAGCAATTTCTGTGTTTCATCGTCAATTAGAAGTTCCAAGGTATACAGTAAACCTGAAGTGAAGCATCGGAATTTAAACCTGGTCTCACAGGAAAGGTTCTAAACATACATATTAATAAGAGTCAGTCCTCTTGTACTTAAGTCGGCATTGTGCCTTTTGTTTCAAATTTGGATGCAATTTCTGTGTTTCATCGACAATTAGAAGGTCCAAGTTATACAGTAAACGTGAAGTGAAGCATCGGAATCTAAAACTGGACTCACAGGAGATGTTCTAAACATCGGCAGTAAGAAGAGTCAGTCCTCTTGTACTTAAGTCGTCATTCTGCCTTATAAATTTGATTCGGATGCAATTTCTGTGCTTCATCGGCAATACGAACATCCAAGGTATACAGTAAACCAGAAGTGAAGCGTCGGAATCTAAAACTGGACTCACAGGAGAGGTTTAAATCATAGAAAATTAGAGTGTCAGTCCTCATGTACTTGAGTCGGTATTGTGCGTTTTGAATTTCTTTCCGATACAGTTTCTGTGCTTCATCGTCAATAAGAAGGTTCAAGGTATACAGTAAACCTGAAGTTAAGCATCGGAATCTAAAACTGGACTCACAGGAGAGGTTAAAATCATAGAAAGTTAGAGAGTCAGTCCTCTTGTACTTAAGTCGGCATTGTGCCTTATGTATTAAATTCGGATGCAATATCTGTGTTTCATCGTCAATTAGAAGGTCCAAGGTATACAGTAAACCTGAATTCAAGCACCGGAAACTAAAACCGGTCTCACAGGAGAGGTTTAAATCATAAAAGTTAGAGTGTCAGTCGTTTTGTACTTAAGTCGGCATTGTGCCTTTTGTACTAAATTCGAATGCAATATCTGTGCTTCATCGTCAATAAGAAGGTCCAAGGAATACAGTAAACCTCTAGTGAAGCATCGTAATCTAAAACTGGGCTCACAGGAGAGGTTGTATATATAGACAGTAAGAAGAGTCAGTCCTCTTGTACTTATGTCGTCATTGTGCCTTTGGAATTTAATTCGGATGCAATTTCTGTGCTTCATCGTCAATAAGATGGTCCAAGGTATACAGTAAACCTGAAGTGAAGCATCGGAATCTGAAACTGGGCACACAGGATAGGTTCAAATCATAGAAAGTTAGAGTGTCAGTCCTCTTGTACTTAAGTCGGCATTGTGCCGTTTGAATTAAATTCTGATGCAATTTCTGTGTTTCATCGTCAATTAGAAGGTCCAAGCTATACAGTAAACCTGAAGTGAAGCATTGGAATCTAAACCGGGTCTCACAGGAAAGGTTCTAAACATAGACAGTAAGAAGAGTCAGTCCCCTTGTACTTAAGTCGGCATTGTGCCTTTTATACTAAATTTGGATGTAATTTCTCTGTTTCATCGTCAATAAGAAGGTCCAAGGTATACAGTAAACCTGAATTGAAGCATCGGAATCTAAAACCGGTCTCACAGGAGAGGTTTAAATCATAAAAGTTAGAGTGTCAGTCCTCTTGTACTTAAGTCGGCATTGTGCCTTTTGCATTAAATTCATATGCAATTTCTGTGTTTCATCGACAATAAGAAGCTCCAAGGAATACAGTAAACCTGAAGTGAAGCATCGGAATCTAAAACCGGTCTCACAGGAGAGGTTGACATCATAGAATGTAAGAAGTGTCAGTCCTCTTGTACTTAAGACGGTATTGTGCCTTTTAAATTTAATTCGGATGCACTTTCTGTGTTTGATCGTCAATAAGAAGGTCGAAGGGATACAGTAAACCTGAAGTGAAGCATCGGAATCTAAAACTGGACTCACAGGAGAGGTTGAAATCATAGAAAGTTTAAGTGTCAGTCCTCTTGTACTTAAGTCGGCATTGTGCCTTTGGAATTTAATTCCGATGCAATTTCTCTGCTTCTTCGTCAATAAGAAGGTTCAAGGTATACAGTAAACTTAATGTGAAACATCGGAATCTAAAAAAGGACACACAGGAGAGGTTCAAATCATAGAAAGTTAGAGTGTCAGTCCTCTTGTACTTAAGTCGGCATTTTGCCTTTTGTATTAAATTCTAATGCAATATCTGTGTTTCATCGTCAATTAGAAGGTCCAAGGTATACAGTTAACCTGAATTGAAGCATCGGAATCTAAAACCGGTCTCACAGGAGAGGTTTAAATTATAAAAGTTAGAGTGTCAGTCCTCTTGTACAGAAGTCGGCATTGTGCATTTTGTACTAAATTCGGATGCAATTTCTTTGCTTCATCGTCAATACGAAGGTCCAAGGTATACAGTAAACCTGAAGTGAAGCATCGGAATCTAAAACTGGACTCACAGGAGAGGTTAAAATCATAGAAAGTTTGAGAGTCAGTCCTCTTGTACTTAAGTCGGCATTGTGCCTTATGTATTAAATTCGGATGCAATATCTGTGTTTCATCGTCAATTAGAAGGTCCAAGGTATACAGTAAACCTGAATTGAAGCATCGGAATCGAAAACTGGACTCACAGGAGAGGCTCATATCATAGAAAGTTAGAGTGTCATTCCTCTTGTACTTAAGTCGGCATTGTGCCTTTAGTATTAAACTCGGATGCAATTTCTGTGCTTCATCGTCAATAAGAAGGTCCAAGGTGTTCTGTAAACCTGAAGTGAGGCAGCGGTATCTAAAACTGGACTCACGTGAGAGGTGACAAACATAGGCAGTAAGAAGAGTCAGTCCTCTTGTACTTAAGTCGTCATTGTGCCTTTTGAATTTAATTCGGATGCAATTTCTGTGCTTCATCGGCAATAAGAACGTCCAAGGTATACACTAAACCTGATGTGAAGCATCGGAATCTAAAACTGTACTCAGGGGAGGTTCAAATCATAGAAAGTTAAAGTCTTATTCCTCTTGTACTTAAGTCGGCATTGTGCGTTTTGTATTAAACGCGGATGCAATTTCTGTGCTTCATCGGCAATAAGATGGTCCAAGGTATACAGTACACCTGAAGTGAAGAATCGGAATCTACAACTGGACTCACAGGAGAGGTTTATATCATAGAAAATTAGAGTGTCAGTCCTCTTGTACTTAAGTCGGCCTTGTGCCTTTTGAATTTCTTTCCGATACAATTTCTGTGCTTCATTGTCAATAAGAAGGTTCAAGGTATATAGTAAACCTGAAGAGAGGCATCGGAATCTAAAACTTACCTCACAGGAGAGGTTCAAATCATAGAAAGTTAGAGTGTCATTCCTCTTGTACTTAAGTCGGCATTGTGCCTTTTGTATTAAACTCGGATGCAATTTCCGTGCTTCATCGTCAATAAGAAGGTCCAAGGTATACAGTAAACCTGAATTGAGGCCTCGGAATCTAAAACCGGTCTCACAGGAGAGGTTTAAATAATAAAAGTTAGAGTGTCAGTCCTCTTGTACTTAAGTCTACATTGTGCCTTTTGTACTAAATTCGGATGCAATTTCTGTGCTTCATCGTCAATACGAAGTTCCAAGGTATACAGTAAACCAGAAATGAAGCATCGGAATCTAAAACTGGATTCACAGGAGAAGATCTAAATATAGACAGTAAGAAGAATCAGTCCTCTTGTACATAAGTCGGCATTGTGTCTTTTGTTCTCAATTCGGATGCAATTTCTGTGTTTCAACGTCAATAAGAAGGTCCAAGGTATACAGTAAACCTGAAGTGAATCATCGCAATCTAAAACCGGTCTCACAGGAGAGGTTCTAAACATAGAAAGTAAGAAGTGTCAGTCCTCTTGTACTTAAGTCGGCATTGTGCCTTTTGAATTAAATTCGGATGCAATTTCTGTGTTTCATCGTCAATAAGAAGGTACAAGGTATACAGTAAACCTGAAGTGAAGCATCGGAATCTAAAACTGGACTCACAGGAGAGGTTCTAAACATAGGCAGTAAGAAGAGTCAGTCCTCTTGTACTTAAGTCGTCATTGATCCTTTTGAATTTAATTCGGATGCAATATCTGTGTTTCATCGGCAATAAGAACGTCCAAGGTATACAGTAAACCTGAAGTGAAGCATCGGAATCTAAAACTGGACTCACAGGAGAGGTTCAAATCATAGAAAGTTAGAGTGTCAGTCCTCTTGTACTTAAGTCGGCATTGTGCCTTTTCAATTAAATTCATATGCAATTTCAGTGTTTCATCGACAATTAGAAGGCCAAGGTATTCAGTAAACCTGAAGTGAAGCATTGGAATCTAAACCTGGTCTCACAGGAAAGGTTCTAAACATAGACAGTAAGAAGAGTCAGTCCTCTTGTACATAAGTCGGCATTGTGTCTTTTGTTCTTAATTCGGATGAAATTTCTGTGTTTCATCGTCAATAAGAAGGTCCAAGGTATACAGTAAACCTGAAGTGAAGCATCTCAATCTAAAACCGGTCTCACAGGAGAGGTTCTAAACATAGAATGTAAGAAGTGTCAGTCCTCTTGTACTTAAGTCGGGATTGTGCGTTTTGAATTTAATTCGGATGCAATTTCTGTGCTTCATCATCATTAAGAAGGTCCAAGGTATACAGTAAACCTGAATTGAAGCATCGGAATCTAAAACCGGTCTCACAGGAGAGGTTTAAATCATAAAAGTTAGAGTGTCATTCCTCTTGTACTTAAGTCGGCATTGTGCCTTTTGTATTAAACTCGGATGCAATTTCTGTGCTTCATCGTCAATAAGAAGGTCCAAGGTGTTCAGTAAACCTGAAGTGAAGCAGCGGAATCTAAAACTGGACTCACAGGAGAGGTGCCAAACATATGCAGTAAGAAGATTCAGTCCTCTTGTACTTAAGTCGTCATTGTGCCTTTTGAATTTAATTCGGATGCAATTTCTGTGCTTCATCAGCAATAAGATGGTCCAAGGGATACAGTAAACCTGAAGTGAAGCATCGGAATCTAAAACCGGTCTCACAGGAGAGGTTGACATCATAGAATGTAAGAAGTGTCAGTACACTTGTACTTAAGTCGGTATTGTGCCTTTTAAATTTAATTCAGATGCAATTTCTGTGTTTGATCGTCAATAAGAAGGTCCAAGGGATACAGTAAGCCTGTAGTGAAGCATCGGAATCTAAAACTGGACTCACAGGAGAGGTTCAAATCATAGAAAGTTTAAGTGTCAGTCCTCTTGTACTTAAGTGGGCATTGTGCCTTTGGAATTTAATTCCGATGCTATTTCTCTGCTTCATCGTCAATAAGAAGGTTCAAGGTATACAGTACACCTGAGGTGAAGCATCGGAATCTAAAAAAGGACTCACAGGAGAGGTTCAAATCATAGAAAGTTGGAATCTAACTCCCCATGTACTTAAGTCGGCATTTTGCCTTTTGTATTAAATTCGGATGCAATATCTGTGTTTCATCGTCAATTAGAAGGTCCAAGGTATACAGTAAACCTGAATTGAAGCATCGGAATCTAAAACCGGTCTCACAGGAGAGGTTTAAATCATAAAAGTTAGAGTGTCAGTCCTCTTGTACTTAAGTCGGCATTGTGCCTTTTGTATTAAATTCATATGCAATTTCTGTGTTTCATCGACAATAGAAAGGTCCAAGAAATACAGTAAACCTGAAGTGAAGCATCGGAATCTAAAACCGGTCTCACAGGAGAGGTTGACATCATAGAATGGAAGAAGTGTCAGTCCTCTTGTACTTAAGTCGGTATTGTGCCTTTTAAATTTAATTCGGATGCACTATCTGTGTTTGATCGTCAATAAGAAGGTATAAGGGATACAGTAAACCTGAAGTGAAGCATCGGAATCTAAAACTGGACTCACAGGAGAGGTTCAAATCATAGAAAGTTTAAGTGTCAGTCCTCTTGTACTTAAGTCGGCATTGTGCCTTTGGAATTTAATTCCGATGCAATTTCTCTGCTTCTTCGACAATAAGAAGTTTCAAGGTATACAGTAAACCTGAAGTGAAACATCGGAATCTAAAACTGGACTCACAGGAGAGGTTCTAAATATAGACAGAAAGAAGAATCAGTCCTCTTGTACTTAAGTCGTCATTGTGCCTGTTGAATTTAATTCGGATGCAATTTCTGTGCTTCATAGTCAATAAGAAGGTCCAAGGTATACAGTAAACCTGAAGTGAAGCATCGGAATCTAAAACTGGACTCACAGGAGAGGTTCAATTCATAGAAAGTTAGAGTGTCATTCCTCTTGTACTTAAGTCGCCATTGTGCCTTTTGTATTAAACTCGGATACAATTTCTGTGCTTCATCGTCAATAAGAAGGTCCAAGGTAGACAGTAAACCTGAAGTGAAGAATAGGAATCTACTAATGGACTCACAGGGGAGGTTCAAATCGTAGAAAGTTAGAGTGTCAGTCCTCTTGTACTTAAGTCGGCATTGTGTCTTTTTATACTAAATTTGGATGCAATTTCTCTGTTTCATCGTCAATAAGAAGGTCCAAGGTATACAGTAAACCTGAATTGAAGCATCGGAATCTAAAACCGGTCTCACAGGAGAGGTTTAAATCATAAAAGTTAGAGTGTCAGTCCTCTTGTACTTAAGTCGGCATTGTGCCTTTTGTATTAAATTCATATGCAATTTCTGTGTTTCATCGACAATAAGAAGGTCCAAGGAATACAGTAAACCTGAAGTGAAGAATCGGAATCTAAAACCGGTCTCACAGGAGAGGTTGACATCATAGAATGTAAGAAGTGTCAGTCCTCTTGTACTTAAGACGGTATTGTGCCTTTTAAATTTAATTCGGATGCACTTTCTGTGTTTGATCGTCAATAAGAAGGTCCAAGGGATACAGTAAACCTGAAGTGAAGTAACGGAATCTAAAACTGGACTCACAGGAGAGGTTCAAATCATAGAAAGTTTAAGTGTCAGTCCTCTTGTACTTAAGTCGGCATTGTGCCTTTGGAATTTAATTCCGATGCAATTTCTCTGCTTCTTCGTCAATAAGAAGGTTCAAGGTATACAGTAAACCTAAAGTGAAACATCGGAATCTAAAAAAGGACGCACAGGAGAGGTTCAAATCATAGAAAGTTAGAGTGTCAGTCCTCTTGTACTGAAGTCGGCATTTTGCCTTTTGTATTAAATTCTAATGCAATATCTGTGTTTCATCGTCAATTAGAAGGTGCAAGGTATACAGTTAACCTGAATTGAAGCATCGGAATCTAAAACCGGTCTCACAGGAGAGATTTAAATTATAAAAGTTAGAGTGTCAGTCCTCTTGTACAGATGTCGGCATTGTGCCTTTTGTACTAAATTCGGATGCAATTTCTTTGCCTCATCGTCAATACGAAGGTCCAAGGTATTCAGTAAACCTGAAGTGAAGCATCGGAATCTAAAACTGTACTCACAGGAGAGGTTCTAAATATAGACAGTAAGAAGAATCAGTCCACTTGTACTTAAGTCGTCATTGTGCCTTTTGAATTTAATTCGGATGCAATTTCTGTGCTTCATCGTCAATAAGAAGGGCCAAGGTATAAAGTAAACCTGATGTGAAGCATCGGAATCTAAAACTGGACTCACAGGAGAGGCTCAAATCATAGAAAGTTAGAGTGTCATTCCTCTTGTACTTAAGTCGGCATTGTGCCCTTAGTATTAAACTCGGATGCAATTTCTGTGCTTCATCGTCAATAAGAAGGTCAAAGGTGTTCTGTAAACCTGAAGTGAAGAATCGGAATCTACAACTGGACTCACAGGAGAGGTTTAAATCATAGAAAATTAGAGTGTCAGTCCCCTTGTACTTAAGTCGGTCTTGTGCCTTTTGAATTTCTTTCCGATACAATTTCTGTGCTTCATCGTCAATAAGAAGGTTCAAGGTATATAGTAAACCTAAAGAGAGGCATCGGAATCTAAAACCTACCTCACAGGAGAGGTTCAAATCATAGAAAGTTAGAGTGTCATTTCTCTTGTACTTAAGTCGGCATTGTGCCTTTTGTACTAAATTCGGATGCAATTTCTGTGCTTCATCGTCAATAAGAAGGTCCAAGGAATACATTAAACCTGAAGTGAAGCATCGCAATCTTAAACCGATCTCACAGGAGATGCTCAAATCAAAGAAAGATAGGGTGTCAGTCCTCTTGTACTTAAGTCGGCATTGTGCCTATTTGAATTAATTTCAGTTGTAATTTCTGTGTTTCATCGTCAATTAGAAGGTCGAAGGTGTACAGTAAACCTGAAGTGAAGCATCGGAATCTGAAACTGGTCTCACAGGTAAGGTTCTAAACATAGATATTAAGAAGAGTCAGTCCTCTTGTACTTAAGTTGGCATTGTGCCTTTTGTATTAAATTCGGATGCAATTTCTATGTTTCATCGACAATAAGAAGGTCCAAGGGATACAGTAAACCTGAAGTGGAGCATCGGAATCTAAAACCGGTCTCACAGGAGAGGTTGACATCATAGAATGTAAGAAGTGTCAGTCCTCTTGTACTTAAGTCGGTATTGTGCATTTTAAATTTAATTCAGATCTAATTTCTGTGATTGATCGTCAATAAGAAGGCCCAAGTGATACAGTAAACCTGAAGTGAAGCATCGGAATCTAAAACTGGACTCACAGGAGAGGTTCTAAATATAGACAGAAAGAAGAATCAGTCCTCTTGTACTAAAGTCGTCATTGTGCCTTTTGATTATAATTAGGATGCAATTTCTGTGCTTTATCGTCAATAAGAAGGTCCAAGGTATACAGTAAACCTGAAGTGAAGCATCGGAATCTAAAACTGGACTCACAGGAGAGGTTCAAATCACAGAAAGTTTAAGTGTCAGTCCTCTTGTACTTAAATCGGGATTCTGCCTTTTGAATTTAATTCCGATGCACTTTCTGTGCTTCATCGTCAATAAGAAGGTTCAAGGTATACAGTAAACCTGAAGTGAAGCATCGGAATCTAAAACTGGACTCACAGGAGAGGTTCTAAACAGAGGCAGAAAGAAGAGTCAGTGCTCTTGTACTTAATTCGTCATTGGCCTTTTGAATTTAATTCGGATGCTATATCTCTGCTTCATCGGCAACAAGAACGTCCAAGGTATACAGTAAACCTGAAGTGAAGCATCGGAATCTAAAACTGGACTTACAGGAGAGGTTCAAATCATAGAAAGTTAGAGTGTCATTCCTCTTGTACTTAAGTCGGCGTTGTGCCTTTTATATTAAACTCAGATGCAATTTCTGTGCTTCATCGTCAATAAGAAGGTCCAAGGTAGACAGTAAAAATGAAGTGAAGAATCGGAATCTGCAACTGGACTCACAGGAGAGGTTCAAATCATAGGAAGTTAGAGTGTCAGTCCTCTTGTACTTAAGTCGGCATTGTGCCTTTTGTATTAAACTCGGATGCAATTTCTGTGCTTCATCGTCAATAAGAAGGTCCAAGGTATACAGTAAACCTGAATTGAGGCCTCAGAAACTAAAACCGGTCTCACAGGAGAGGTTTAAATAATAAAAGTTAGAGTGTCAGTCCTCTTGTACTTAAGTCTACATTGTGCCTTTTGTACTAAATTCGGATGCAATTTCTGTGCTTCATCGTCAATACGAAGTTCCAAGGTATACAGTAAACCAGAAATGAAGCATCGGAATCTAAAACTGGACTCACAGGAGAGGATTTAAATATAGACAGTAAGAAGAATCAGTCCTCTTGTACATAAGTCGGCATTGTGTCTTTTGTTCTCAATTCGGATGCAATTTCTGTGTTTCAACGTCAATAAGAGGGTCCAAGGTATACAGTAATCCTGAAGTGATCATCGCAATCTAAAACCGGTCTCACAGGAGAGGTTCTAAACATAGAATGTAAGAAGTGTCAGTCCTCTTGTACTTAAGTCGGCATTTTGCCTTTTGAATTAAATTCGGATGCAATTTCTGTGTTTCATCGTCAATAAGAAGGTACAAGGTATACAGTAAACCTGAAGTGAAGCATCGCAATCTAAAACCGGTCTCACAGGAGAGGTTCTGAGCATAGAATGTAAGAAGTGTCAGTATTCTTGTACTTAAGTAGGCATTGTGCTTTTTCTATTTAATTCGGATGCAATTTCTGTGTTTGATCATCAATAAGAAGGTCCAAGGGATACAGTTAACGTTAAGTGAAACATCGGAATCTAAAGCTGGACTCAGGAGAGGTTCAAATCATAGAAAGTTAAAGTGTTATTCCTCTTGTACTTAAGTCGGCATTGTGCGTTTAGAATTTAATTCGGATGCAATTTCTGTGCTTCATCGGCAATAAGAACGTCCATGGTATACAGTAAACCTGAAGTGAAGCATCGGAATCTAAAACTGGACTCAGGAGAGGTTCAAATCATAGAAAGTTAAAGTGTTATTCCTCTTGTACTTAAGTCGGCATTGTGCGTTTTGTATTAAACTCGGATGCAATTTCTGTGCTTCATCGGCAATAAGATGGTCCAAGGTATACAGTACACCTGAAGTGAAGAATCGGAATCTACAACTGGACTCACAGGAGAGGTTTAAATCATAGAAAATTAGAGTGTCAGTCCTCTTGTACTTAAGTCGGTCTTGTGCCTTTTGAATTTCTTTCCGATACAATTTCTGTGCTTCATCGTCAATAAGAAGGTTCAAGGTATATAGTAAACCTAAAGAGAGGCATCGGAATCTAAAACCTACCTCACAGGAGAGGTTCAAATCATAGAAAGTTAGAGTGTCATTTCTCTTGTACTTAAGTCGGCATTGTGCCTTTTGTACTAAATTCGGATGCAATTTCTGTGCTTCATCGTCAATAAGAAGGTCCAAGGAATACATTAAACCTGAAGTGAAGCATCGCAATCTTAAACCGATCTCACAGGAGATGCTCAAATCAAAGAAAGATAGGGTGTCAGTCCTCTTGTACTTAAGTCGGCATTGTGCCTATTTGAATTAATTTCAGTTGTAATTTCTGTGTTTCATCGTCAATTAGAAGGTCGAAGGTGTACAGTAAACCTGAAGTGAAGCATCGGAATCTGAAACTGGTCTCACAGGTAAGGTTCTAAACATAGATATTAAGAAGAGTCAGTCCTCTTGTACTTAAGTTGGCATTGTGCCTTTTGTATTAAATTCGGATGCAATTTCTATGTTTCATCGACAATAAGAAGGTCCAAGGGATACAGTAAACCTGAAGTGGAGCATCGGAATCTAAAACCGGTCTCACAGGAGAGGTTGACATCATAGAATGTAAGAAGTGTCAGTCCTCTTGTACTTAAGTCGGTATTGTGCATTTTAAATTTAATTCAGATCTAATTTCTGTGATTGATCGTCAATAAGAAGGCCCAAGTGATACAGTAAACCTGAAGTGAAGCATCGGAATCTAAAACTGGACTCACAGGAGAGGTTCTAAATATAGACAGAAAGAAGAATCAGTCCTCTTGTACTAAAGTCGTCATTGTGCCTTTTGATTATAATTAGGATGCAATTTCTGTGCTTTATCGTCAATAAGAAGGTCCAAGGTATACAGTAAACCTGAAGTGAAGCATCGGAATCTAAAACTGGACTCACAGGAGAGGTTCAAATCACAGAAAGTTTAAGTGTCAGTCCTCTTGTACTTAAATCGGGATTCTGCCTTTTGAATTTAATTCCGATGCACTTTCTGTGCTTCATCGTCAATAAGAAGGTTCAAGGTATACAGTAAACCTGAAGTGAAGCATCGGAATCTAAAACTGGACTCACAGGAGAGGTTCTAAACAGAGGCAGAAAGAAGAGTCAGTGCTCTTGTACTTAATTCGTCATTGGCCTTTTGAATTTAATTCGGATGCTATATCTCTGCTTCATCGGCAACAAGAACGTCCAAGGTATACAGTAAACCTGAAGGGAAGCATCGGAATCTAAAACTGGACTTACAGGAGAGGTTCAAATCATAGAAAGTTAGAGTGTCATTCCTCTTGTACTTAAGTCGGCGTTGTGCCTTTTATATTAAACTCAGATGCAATTTCTGTGCTTCATCGTCAATAAGAAGGTCCAAGGTAGACAGTAAAAATGAAGTGAAGAATCGGAATCTGCAACTGGACTCACAGGAGAGGTTCAAATCATAGAAAGTTAGAGTGTCAGTCCTCTTGTACTTAAGTCGGCATTGTGCCTTTTGTATTAAACTCGGATGCAATTTCTGTGCTTCATCGTCAACAAGAAGGTCCAAGGTATACAGTAAACCTGAATTGAGGCCTCAGAAACTAAAACCGGTCTCACAGGAGAGGTTTAAATAATAAAAGTTAGAGTGTCAGTCCTCTTGTACTTAAGTCTACATTGTGCCTTTTGTACTAAATTCGGATGCAATTTCTGTGCTTCATCGTCCATACGAAGTTCCAAGGTATACAGTAAACCAGAAATGAAGCATCGGAATCTAAAACTGGACTCACAGGAGAGGATTTAAATATAGACAGTAAGAAGAATCAGTCCTCTTGTACATAAGTCGGCATTGTGTCTTTTGTTCTCAATTCGGATGCAATTTCTGTGTTTCAACGTCAATAAGAGGGTCCAAGGTATACAGTAATCCTGAAGTGATCATCGCAATCTAAAACCGGTCTCACAGGAGAGGTTCTAAACATAGAATGTAAGAAGTGTCAGTCCTCTTGTACTTAAGTCGGCATTTTGCCTTTTGAATTAAATTCGGATGCAATTTCTGTGTTTCATCGTCAATAAGAAGGTACAAGGTATACAGTAAACCTGAAGTGAAGCATCGCAATCTAAAACCGGTCTCACAGGAGAGGTTCTGAGCATAGAATGTAAGAAGTGTCAGTATTCTTGTACTTAAGTAGGCATTGTGCTTTTTCTATTTAATTCGGATGCAATTTCTGTGTTTGATCATCAATAAGAAGGTCCAAGGGATACAGTTAACGTTAAGTGAAACATCGGAATCTAAAACTGGACTCACAGGAGAGGTTCAAATCATAGAAAGTTTAAGTGTCAGTCCTCTTGTACTTAAGTCGGGATTGTGCCTTTTGAATTTAATTCCGATGCACTTTCGGTGCTTCATCGTCAATAAGAAGGTTCAAGGTATACAGTAAACCTAAAGTGAAGCATCGGAATCTAAAACTGGACTCACAGGAGAGGTTCTAAACATAGGCAGTAAGAAGAGTAAGTCCTCTTGTACTTAAGTTGTCATTGTGCCTTTTGAATTTAATTCGGATGCAATATCTGTGTTTCATCGGCAATAAGAACGTCCAAGGTATACAGTAAACCTGAAGTGAAGCATCGGAATCTAAAACTGGACTCACAGGAGAGGTTCAAATCATAGAAAGTTAGAGTGTCAGTCCTCTTGTACTTAAGTCGGCATTGTGCCTTATGAATTAAATTCGTATGCAATTTCTGTGTTTCATCGACAATTAGAAGGCCAAGGTATTCAGTAAACCTGAAGTGAAGCATTGGAATCTAAACCTGGTCTCACAGGAAAGTTCTAAACATAGGCAGTAAGAAGAGTCAGTCCTCTTGTACATAAGTCGGCATTGTGTCTTTTGTTCTAAATTCGGATGCAATTTCTGTGTTTCATCGTCAATAAGAAGGTCCAAGGTATACCGTAAACCTGAAGTGAAGCATCGGAATCTAAAACTGGACTCACAGGAGAGGTTCAAATCATAGAAAGTTAGAGTGTCAGTCCTCTTGTACTTAAGTCGGGATTGTGCGTTTTGAATTTAATTCGGATGAAATTTCTATGCTTCATCATCAATAAGAAGGTCCAAGGTAAACAGTAAACCTGAAGTGAAGCATCAGAATCGAAAACTGGACTCACAGGAGAGGTTCTAAACATAGGCTGTAAGATGAGTCAGTCCTCTTGTACTTAAGTCGGCATTGTGCCTTTTGTATTAAACTCGGATGCAATTTCCGTGCTTCATCGTCAATAAGTAGGTCCAAGGTAGACAATAAACCTGAAGTGAGAATCGGAATCTACAACTGGACTCACAGGGGATGTCCAAATCATAGAAAGTTAGAGTGTCAGTACTCTTGTACTTCAGTCGGCATTGTGCCTTTTGTACTAAATTCGGATGCAATTTCAGTGCTTCATCGTCAATAAGAAGGTTCAAGGTATACAGTAAACCTGAAGTGAAGCATCGGAATCCAAAACTGGACTCACAGGAGAGGTTTAAGTCATTGAAAGTTAGAATGTCAGTCCTCTTGTACTTGAGTCGGCATTGTGATTTTTGTTTTAAATTCGGATGCAATTTCTGTGTTTCATCGTCAATTAGAAGGTCCACGGTATACAGTAAACCTGAAGTGAAGCATCGGAATCTAAAACTGGACTCACAGGAAATGTTCTAAACATCGGCAGTAAGAAGAGTCAGTCCTATTGTACTTAAGTCGTCATTGTGCCCTTTGAATTTGATTCGGATGCAATTTCTGTGCTTCATCGGCAATAAGAACGTCCAAGGTATACAGTAAACCAGAAGTGAAGCATCGGAATCTAAAACTGGACTCACAGGAGAGGTTTAAGTCATAGAAAGTTAGAGTGTCAGTCCTCTTGTACTTGAGTCGGCATTGTGCCTTTTGAATTTCTCTCCGATACAATTTCTGTGCTTCATCGTCAATAAGAAGGTTCAAGGTATACAGTAAACCTGAAGTGAAGCATCGGAATCTAAAACTGGACTCACAGGAGAGGTTCTAAACATAGGCAGTAAGAAGAGTCAGTCCTCTTGTACTTAAGTCGTCATTGTGCCTTTTGAATTTAATTCGGATGCAATATCTGTGCTTCATCGGCAATAAGAACGTCCAAGGTATACAGTAAAGCTGAAGTGAAGCATCGGAATCTAAAACTGGACTCACAGGACAGGTTCTAATCATAGAAAGTTAGAGTGTCAGTCCTCATGTACTTAAGTCGGCATTGAGCCTTTTGAATTAAATTCGTATGCAATTTCTGTGTTTCATCGTCAATTAGAAGGTCCAAGGTATTCAGTAAACCTGAAGTGTAGCATTGGAATCTAAACCTGGTCTCACAGGAAAGGTTCTAAACATAGACAGTTAGAAGAGTCAGTCCTCTTGTACATAAGTCGGCATTGTGCCTTTTGTTCTAAATTCGGATGCAATTTCTGTGTTTCATCGTCAATTAGAAGGTCCTAGGTATACAGTAAACGTGAATTGAAGCATCGGAATCTAAAACCGTTCTCACAGGAGAGGTTTAAATCATAAAAGTTAGAGTGTCAGTCCTCTTGTACTTAAGTTAGCATTGTGCCTTTTGAATTTGATTCGGATGCAATTTCCGTGCTTCATCGGCAATAAGAACGTCCAAGGTATACAGTAAACCAGAAGTGAAGCATCGGAATCTAAAACTGGACTCACAGGAGAGGTTTCTTCCATAGAAAGTTAGAGTGTCAGTCCTCTTGTACTTGAGTCGGCATTGTGCCTTTTGAATTTCTTTCCGATACAATTTCTGTGCTTCATCGTCAATAAGAAGGTTCAAGGTATACAGTACACCTGAAGTGAAGCATCGGAATCTAAAAAAGGACTCACAGGAGAGGTTCAAATCATAGAAAGTTGGAGTGTAACTCCCCTTGTACTTAAGTCGGCATTTTGCCTTTTGTATTAAATTCGGATGCAATATCTGTGTTTAATCGTCAATTAGAAGGTCCAAGGTATACAGTAAACCAGAAGTGAAGCATCGGAATCTAAAACTGGACTCACAGGAGAGGTTTCAATCATAGAAAGTTAGAGTGTCAGTCCTCTTGTACTTAAGTCGGCATTGTGCCTTTTGTACTAAATTCGGATGCAATTTCTGTGCATCATCGTCAATAAGAAGGTCCAAGGAATACTGTAAACCTGAAGTGAAGAATCGGAAGCTACAACTGGACTCACAGGGGAGGTTCAAATCATAGAAAGTTAGAGTGTCAGTCCTCTTGTACTTAAGTCGGCTTTGTGCCGTTTGAATTAAATTCTGATACAAATTCTGTGTTTCATCGTCAATTAGAAGGTCCAAGGTATACGGTAAACCTGAAGTGAAGCATTGGAATCTAAACCGGGTCTCACAGGAAAGGTTCTAAACAAAGACAGTAAGAAGAGTCAGTCCTCTTGTACTTATGTCGGCATTGTGCCTTTTGTACTAAATTTGGATGCAATTTCTCTGTTTCATCGTTAATAAGAAGGTCCAAGGTATACAGTAAACCTGAATTGAAGCATCGGAATCTGGAACCGGTCTCACAGGAGAGGTTTAAATCATAATAGTTAGGGTGTCAGTCCTCTTGTACTTAAGTCTGCATTGTGCTTTTGTATTAAATTCAGATGCAATATCTGTGTTTCATCGACAATAAGAAAGTCCAAGGAATAAAGTAAACCTGAAGTGATGCATCGGAATCTAAAACCGGTCTCACAGGAGAGGTTGACATCATAGAATGTAAGAAGTGTCAGTCCTCTTGTACTTAAGTCGGTATTGTACCTTATGTATTAAATTCGGATGAAATATCTGTGTTTCATCGTCAATTAGAAGGTCCAAGGTATACAGCAAACCTGAATTGAAGAATCGGAATCTAAAACCGGTCTCACAGGAGAGGTTTAAATCATAAAAGTTAGAGTGTCATTCCTCTTGTACTTAAGTCGGCATTGTGCCTTTCTGTATTAAACTCGGATGCAATTTCTGTGCTTCATCGTCAATAAGAAGGTCCAAGGTGTTCAGTAAACCTGAAGTGAAGCAGCGGAATCTAAAACTGGACTCACAGGAGAGGTGCCAAACATAGGCAGTAAGAAGAGTCAGTCCTCTTGTACTTAAGTCGTCATTGTGCCTTTTGAATTTAATTCGGATGCAATATCTGTGCTTCATCAGCAATAAGAAGGTCCAAGGGATACAGTAAACCTGAAGTGAAGCATCAGAATCTAAAACCGGTCTCACAGGAGAGGTTGACATCATAGAATGTAAGAAGTGTCGGTACTCTTGATTTTAAGTCGGTATTGTGCCTTTTAAATTTAATTCAGATGCAATTTCTGTGTTTTACCGTCAATAAGAAGGTCCAAGGGATACACTAAGCCTGTAGTGAAGCATCGCAATCTAAAACTGGACTCACAGAAGAGGTTCAAATCATAGAAAGTTTAAGTGTCAGTCCTCTTGTACTTAAGGTTGCATTGTGCCTTTGGAATTTAATTCCGATGCAATTTCTCTGCTTCATCGTCAATAAGAAGGTTCAAGGTATACAGTACACCTGAAGTGAAGCATCGGAATCCAATAAAGGACTCACAGGAGAGGTTCAAATCATAGCAAGTTGGAGTGTAACTCCCCTTGTACTTAAGTCGGCATTTTGCGTTTTGTATTAAATTCGGATGCAATATCTGTGTTTCATCGTCAATTAGAAGGTCCAAGGTATCCAGTAAACCTGAATTGAAGCATCGGAATCTAAAACCGGTCTCACAGGAGTGGTTTAAATCATAAAAGTTAGAGTGTCAGTCCTCTTGTACTTAAGTCGGCATTGTGCCTTTTGTATTAAATTCATATGCAATTTCTGTGTTTCATCGACAATAAGAAGGTCCAAGGTATACAGTAAACCTGAATTGAAGCATCGGAATCTAAAACCGGTCTCACAGGAGAAGTTTAAATCATAAAAGTTAGAGTGTCATTCCTCTTGTACTTAAGTCGGCCTTGTGCCTTATGTATTAAACTCGGATGCAATTTCTGTGCTTCATCGTCAATAAGAGGGTCCAAGGTGTTCAGTAAACCTGAAGTGAAGCAGCGGAATCTAAAACTGGACTCACAGGAGAGGTGCCAAACATAGGCAGTAAGAAGAGTCAGTACTCTTGTACTTAAGTCGTCATTGTGCCTTTTGAATTTAATTCGGATGCAATTTCTGTGCTTCATCAGCAATGAGAAGGTCCAAGGGATACAGTAAACCTGAAGTGAAGCATCGGAATCTAAAACCGGTCTCACAGGAGAGGTTGACATCATAGAATGTAAGAAGTGTCAGTACTCTTGTACTTAAGTCGGTATTGTGCCTTTTAAATTTAATTCAGATGCAATTTCTGTGTTTGATCGTCAATAAGAAGGTCCAAGGGATACAGTAAGCCTGTAGTGAAGCATCGGAATCTAAAACTGGACTCACAGGAGAGGTTCAAATCATAGAAAGTTTAAGTGTCAGTCCTGTTGTACTTAAGGTGGAATTGTGCTTTTGGAATTTAATTCCGATGCAATTTCTCTGCTTCATCGTCAATAAGAAGGTTCAAGGTATACAGTACACCTGAAGTGAAGCATCGGAATCTAAAAAAGGACTCACAGGAGAGGTTCAAATCATAGAAAGTTGGAGTGTAACTCCCCTTGTACTTAAGTCGGCATTTTGCCTTTTGTATTAAATTCGGATGCAATATCTGTGTTTCATCGTCAATTAGAAGGTCCAAGGTATACAGTAAACCTGAATTGAAGCATCGGAATCTACAACCGGTCTCACAGGAGAGGTTTAAATAATAAAAGTTAGAGTGTCAGTCCTCTTGTACTTAAGTCGGCATTATGCCTTTTGTATTAAATTCATATGCAATTTCTGTGTTTCATCGACAATAAGAAGGTCCAAGGAATACAGTAAACCTGAATTGAAGCATCGGAATCTAAAACCGGTCTCACAGGAGAGGTTTAAATCATAAAAGTTAGAGTGTCATTCCTCTTGTACCTAAGTCGGCATTGTGCCTTTTGTATTAAACTCGGATGCAATTTCTGTGCTTCATCGTCAATAAGAAGGTCCAAGGTGTTCAGTAAACCTGAAGTGAAGCAGCGGAATCTAAAACTGGACTCACAGGAGTGGTGCCAAACATAGGCAGTAAGAAGAGTCAGTCCTCTTGTACTTAAGTCGTCATTGTGCCTTTTGAATTTAATTCGGATGCAATTTCTGTGCTTCATCAGCAATAAGAAGGTCCAAGGGATACAGTAAACCTGTAGTGAAGCATCGGAATCTAAAACCGGTCTCACAGGAGAGGTTGACATCATAGAATGTAAGAAGTGTCAGTACTCTTGTACTTAAGTCGGTACTGTGCCTTTTAAATTTAATTCAGATGCAATTTCTGTGTTTGATCGTCAATAAGAAGGTCCAAGGGATAAAGTAAGCCTGTAGTGAAGCATCGGAATCTAAAACTGAACTCACAGGAGAGGTTCAAATCATAGAAAGTTTAAGTGTCAGTCCTCTTGTACTTAAGGTGGCATTGTGCCTTTGGAATTTAATTCCGATGCAATTTCTCTGCTTCATCGTCAATAAGAATGTTCAAGGTATACAGTACACCTGAAGTGAATCATCGGAATCTAAAAAAGGACTCACAGGAGAGGTCCAAATCATAGAAAGTTGGAGTGTAACTCCCCTTGTACTGAAGTCGGCATTTTGCCTTTTGTATTAAATTCGGATGCACTATCTGTGCTTCATCATCAATAAGAAGGTCCAAGGTATACAGTAAACCTGAAGTGAAGCATCGGAATCTAAAACTGGACTCACAGGAGAGGTTCTAAACATAGGCAGTAAGAAGAGTCAGTCCTCTTGTACTTAAGTCGTCATTGTGCCTTTTGAATATAATTCGGATGCAATATCTGTGCTGTATCGGCAATAAGAACGTCCAAGGTATACAGTAAACCTGAAGTGAAGCATCGGAATCTAAAACTGGACTCACAGGAGAGGTTCAAATCATAGAAAGTTAGAGTGTCAGTCGTCATGTACTTAAGTCGGCATTGAGCCTTTTGAATTAAATTCGTATGCAATTTCTGTGTTTCATCGTCAATTAGAAGGTCCAAGGTATTCAGTAAACCTGAAGTGAAGCATTGGAATCTAAACCTGGTCTCACAGGAAAGGTTCTAAACATAGACAGTAAGAAGAGTCTGTCCTCTTGTACATAAGTCGGCATTGTGCCTTTTGTTCTAAATTCAGATGCAATTTCTGTGTTTCATCGTCAATTAGAAGGTCCTAGGTATACAGTAAACCTGAATTGAAGCATCGGAATCTAAAACCGGTCTCACAGGAGAGGTTTAAATCATAAAAGTTAGAGTGTCAGTACTCTTGTACTTAAGTCAGCATTGTGCCTTTTGAATTGGATTCGGATGCCATTTCTGTGCTTCATCGGCAATAAGAACGTCCAAGGTATACAGTAAACCAGAAGTGAGGCATCGGAATCTAAAACTGGACTCACAGGAGAGGTTTCAATCATAGAAAGTTAGAGTGTCAGTCCTCTTGTACTTGAGTCGGCATTGTGCCTTTTGAATTTCTTTCCGATACAATTTCTGTGCTTCATCGTCAATAAGAAGGTTCAAGGTATACAGTAAACCTGAAGTGAAGCATCGTAAACTAAAACTGGACTCACAGGAGAGGTTCAGATCATAGAAAGTTAGAGAGTCAGTCCTATTGTACTTAAGTCGGCATTGTGCCTTATGTATTAAATTCGGATGCAATATCTGTGTTTCATCGTCAATTAGAAGGTCCTAGATATGCAGTAAACCTTAAATGAAGCATCGGAATCTAAAACCGGTCTCACAGGAGAGTTTTAAATCATAAAAGTTAGAGTGTCAGTCCTCTTGTACTTAAGTCGGCATTGTGCCTTTTGTACTAAATTCGGATGCAATTTCTGTGCATCATCGTCAATAAGAACGTCCAAGGAATACAGTAAACCTGAAGTGAAGCATCAGAATCTAAAACTGGACTCACAGGAGAGGTAAATATAGACAGTAAGAAGAGTCAGTCCTCCTGTACTTACGTCGTCATTGTGCCTTTGGAATTTAATTTGGAAGCAATTTCTGTGCTTCATCGTCAATAAGATGGTTCAAGGTATACAGTAAACCTGAAGTGAAGCATCGGAATCTAAAACTGGGCTCACAGGAGTGGTTCAAATCATAGAAAGTTAGAGTGTCATTCCTATTGTACTTAAGTCGGCATTGTGCCTTTTGTATTAAACTCGGATGCAATTTCTGTGCTTCTTCGTCAATAAGGAGGTCCAAGGTAGACAGTAAACCTGAAGTGAAGAATCGGAAGCTACAACTGGACTCACAGGGGAGGTTCAAATCATAGAAAGCTAGAGTGTCAGTCCTCTTGTACGTAAGTCGGCATTGTGCCGTTTGAATTAAATTCTGATGCAAATTCTGTGTTTCATCGTCAATTAGAAGGTCCAAGGTATACAGTAAACCTGAAGTGAAGCATTGGAATCCAAACCGGGTCTCACAGGAAAGGTTCGAAACAAAGACAGTAAGAAGAGTCAGTCCTCTTGTACTTAATTCGGCATTGTGCCTTTTGTACTAAATTTGGATGCAATTTCTCTGTTTCATCGTCAATAAGAAGGTCCAAGGTATACAGTAAACCTGAATTGAAGCATCGGAATCTGAAACCGGTCTCACAGGAGAGGTTTAAATCATAAAAGTTAGGGTGTCAGTCCTCTTGTACTTAAGTCTGCATTGTGCTTTTTGTATTAAATTCAGATGCAATTTCTGTGTTTCATCGACATTAAGAAGGTCCAAGGAATATAGGAAACCTGAAGTGAAGCATCGGAATCTAAAACCGGTCTCACAGGAGAGGTTGAAATCATAGAATGTAAGAAGTGTCAGTCCTCTTGTACTTAAGTCGGTATTGTGCCTTATGTATTAAATTCGGATGCAATATCTGTGTTTCATCGTCAATTAGAAGGTCCAAGGTATACAGTAAACCTGAATTGAAGCATCGGAATCTAAAACCGGTCCCACAGGAGAGGTTTAAATCATAAAAGTTAGAGTGTCATTCCTCTTGTACTTAAGTCGGCATTGTTCCTTTTGTATTTAACTCGGATGCAATTTCTGTGCTTCATCGTCAATAAGAAGGTCCAAGGTGTTCAGTAAACCTGAAGTGAAGCAGCGGAATCTAAAACTGGACTCACAGGAGAGGTGCCAAACATAGGCAGTAAGAAGAGTCAGTCCTCTTGTACCTAAGTCGTCATTGTGCCTTTTCAATTTAATTGGGAAGCAATTTCTGTGCTTCATCAGCAATAAGAAGGTCCAAGGGATACAGTAAACCTGTAGTGAAGCATCGGAATCTAAAACCGGTCTCACAGGAGAGGTTGACATCATAGAATGTAAGAAGTGTCAGTACTCTTGTACTTAAGTCGGTATTGTGCCTTTTAAATTTAATTCAGATGCAATTTCTGTGTTTGATCGTCAATAAGAAGGTCCAAGTGATACAGTAAGCCTGTAGCGAAGCATCGGAATCTAAAACTGGACTCACAGGAGAGGTTCAAATCATAGAAAGTTTAAGTGTCAGTCCTCTTGTACTTAAGGTTGCATTGTGCCTTTGGAATTTAATTCCGATGCAATCTCTCTGCTTCATCGTCAATAGGAAGGTTCAAGGTATACAGTACACCTGAAGTGAAGCATCGAAATCTAAAAAAGGACTCACAGGGGAGGTTCAAATCATAGAAAGTTAGAGTGTCAGTCCTCTTGTACTTAAGTCGGCATTGTGCCGTTTGAATTAAATTCTGATGCAAATTCTGTGTTTCATCGTCAATTAGAAGGTCCAAGGTATACAGTAAACCTGAAGTGAAGCATTGGAATCTAAACCGGGTCTCACAGGAAAGGTTCTAATCAAAGACAGTAAGAAGAGTCAGTCCTCTTTTACTTAAGTCGGCATTGTGCCTTTTGTACTAAATTTGGATGCAATTTCTCTGTTTCATCGTCAATAAGAAGGTCCAAGGTATACAGTAAACCTGAATTGAAGCATCGGAATCTGAAACCGGTCTCACAGGAGAGGTTTAAATCATAAAAGTTAGGGTGTCAGTCCTCTTGTACTTAAGTCTGCATTGTGCCTTTTGTATTAAACTCGGATGCAATTACTGTGCTCCATCGTCAATAAGAAGGTCCAAGGTGTTCAGTAAACCTGAAGTGAAGCAGCGGAATCTAAAACTGGACTCACAGGAGAGGTGCCAAACATAGGCAGTAAGAAGAGTCAGTCCTCTTGTACTTAAGTCGTCATTGTGCCTTTTCAATTGAATTCGGATGCAATTTCTGTGCTTCATCAGCAATAAGAAGGTCCAAGGGATACAGTAAACCTGAAGTGAAGCATCGGAATCTAAAACCGGTCTCACAGGAGAGGTTGACATCATAGAATGTAAGAAGTGTCAGTACTCTTGTACTTAAGTCGGTATTGTGCCTATTAAATTTAATTCAGATGCAATTTCTGTGTTTGATCGTCAATAAGAAGGTCCAAGGGATACAGTAAGCCTGTAGTGAAGCATCGGAATCTAAAACTGGACTCACAGGAGAGGTTCAAATCATAGAAAGCTTAAGTGTCAGTCCTCTTGTACTCAAGGTGGCATTGTGCCTTTGGAATTTAATTCCGATGCAATTTCTCCGCTTCATCGTCAATAAGAAAGTTCAAGGTATACAGTACACCTGAAGTGAAGCATCGGAATCTAAAAAAGGATTCACAGGAGAGGTTCAAATCATAGAAAGTTGGAGTGTAACTCCCCTTGTACTTAAGTCGGCATTTTGCCTTTTGTATTAAATTCGGATGCAATATCTGTGTTTCATCGTCAATTAGAAGGTCCAAGGTATACAGTAAACCTGAATTGAAGCATCAGAATCTAAAACCGGTCTCACAGGAGAGGTTTAAATCATAAAAGTTAGAGTGTCACTCCTCTTCTACTTAAGTCGGCATTGTGCCTTTTGTATTAAATTCATATGCAATTTCTGTGTTTCATCGACAATAAGAAGGTACAAGGAATACAGTAAACCTGAAGTGAAGCATCGGAATCTAAAACCGGTCTCACAGGAGAGGTTGACATAATAGAATGTAAGAAGTGTCAGTCCTCTTGTACTTAAGTCGGTATTGTGCCTTTTAAATTTAATTCGGATGCACTTTCTGTGTTTGATCGTCAATAAGAAGGTCCAAGGGATACAGTAGACCTGAAGTGAAGCATCGGAATCTAAAACTGGACTAACAGGAGACGTTCGAATCATAAAAAGTTTAAGTGTCAGTCCTCTTGTACTTAAGTCGGCATTGTGCCTTTGGAATTTAATTCCGATGCAATTTCTCTGCTTCTTCGTCAATAAGAAGGTCCAAGGTATACAGTAAACCTGAAGAGAAACATCGGAATCTAAAAAAGGACACACAGGAGAGGTTGAAATCATAGAAACTTAGAGTGTCAGTCCTCTTGTACTTAAGTCGGCATTTTGCCTTTTGTTTTAAATTCTAATGCAATATCTGTGTCTTATCGTCAATTAGAAGCTCCAAGGTGTACAGTTAACCTGACTTGAAGCATCGGAATCTAAAATCGGTCTCACAGGAGAGGTTTAAATTATAAAAGTTAGAGTGTCAGTCCTCTTGTACAGAAGTTGGCATTGTGCCTTTTGTACTAAATTCGGATGCAATTTCTTTGCTTCATCGTCAATACGAAGGTCCAAGGTATACAGTAAAACTGAAGTGAAGAATCGGAATCTAAAACTGTACTCACAGGAGAGGTTCTAAATATAGACAGTAAGAAGAATCAGTCCACTTGTACTTAAGTCGTCATTGTGCGTTTCGAATTTAATTCGGATGCTATTTCTCTGCTTCTTCGTCAATAAGAAGGTTCAAGGTATACAGAAAACCTGAAGTGAAACATCGGAATCTAAAAAAGGACACACAGGATAGGTTCATTTCATAGAAAGTCAGAGTGTCAGTCCTCTTGTACTTAAGTCGGCATTGTGCGTTTTGTATTAAACTCGGATGCAATTTCTGTGCTTCATCGGCAATAAGATGGTCCTAGGTATACTGTAAACCTGAATTGAAGAATCGGAATCTAAAACCGGTCTCACAGTAGAGGTTTAAATCATAAAAGTTAGAGTGTCAGTCCTCTTGTACTTAAGTCGGCACTGTACCTTTTGTACTAAATTCGGATGCAATTTGTGTGCATCATCGTCATTAAGAAGGTCCAAGGAATACAGTAAACCTGAAGTGAAACATCGGAATCTAGAACTGGACTCACAGGAGAGGTAAATATAGACAGTAAGAAGAGTACGTCCTCCTGTACTTAAGTCGTCATTGTGCCTTTGGAATTTAATTCGGATGCAATTTCTGTGCTTCATCGTCAATAAGATGGTCCAAGGTATACAGTAAACCTGAAGTGAAGCATCGGAATCTAAAACTGGGCTCACAGGAGAGGTTCAAATCATATAAAGTTAGAGTGTCATTTCTCTTGTACTTAAGTCGGCATTGTGCCTTTTGTATTAAACTCGGATGCAATTTCTGTGCTTCTTCGTCAATAAGAAGGACCAAGGTAGACAGTAAACCTGAAGTGAAGAATCGGAAGCTACAACTGGACTCACAGGGGAGGTTCAAATCATAGAAAGTTAGAGTGTCAGTCCTCTTGTACTTAAGTCGGCATTGTGCCGTTTGAATTAAATTCTGATGCAAATTCTGTGTTTCATCGTCAATTAGAAGGTCCAAGGTATACAGTAAACCTGAAGTGAAGCATTGGAATCTAAACCGGGTCTCACAGGAAAGGTTCCAATCAAAGACAGTAAGAAGAGTCAGTCCTCTTTTACTTAAGTCGGCATTGTGCCTTTTGTACTAAATTTGGATGCAATTTCTCTGTTTCATCGTCAATAAGAAGGTCCAAGGTATACAGTAAACCTGAATTGAAGCATCGGAATCTGAAACCGGTCTCACAGGAGAGGTTTAAATCATAAAAGTTAGGGTGTCAGTCCTCTTGTACTTAAGTCTGCATTGTGCCTTTTGTATTAAACTCGGATGCAATTACTGTGCTCCATCGTCAATAACAAGGTCCAAGGTGTTCAGTAAACCTGAAGTGAAGCAGCGGAATCTAAAACTGGACTCACAGGAGAGGTGCCAAACATAGGCAGTAAGAAGAGTCAGTCCTCTTGTACTTAAGTCGTCATTGTGCCTTTTGAATTTAATTCGGATGCAATTTCTGTGCTTCATCAGCAATAAGAAGGTCCAAGGGATACAGTAAACCTGAAGCGAAGCATCGGAATCTAAATCCGGTCTCACAGGAGAGGTTCAAATCATAGAAAGTTTAAGTGTCAGTCCTATTGTACTTAAGGTGGCATTGTGCCTTTGGAATTTAATTCCGATGCAATTTCTCTGCTTCATCGTCAATAAGAAGGTTCAAGGTACACAGTACACCTGAAGTGAAGCATCGGAATCTAAAAAAGGACTCACAGGAGAGGTTCAAATCATAGAAAGTTGGAGTGTAACTCCCCTTGTACTTATGTCGGCATTTTGCTTTTTGTATTAAATTCGGATGCAATATCTATGCTTCTTCGTCAATAACAAGGACCAAGGTAGACAGTAAACCTGAAGTGAAGAATCGGAAGCTACAACTGGACTCACAGGGGAGGTTCAAATCATAGAAAGTTAGAGTGTCAGTCCTCTTGTACTTAAGTCGGCATTGTGCCTTTTGTATTAAATTCATATGCAATTTCTGTGTTTCATCGACAATAAGAAGGTCCAAGGAATACAGTAAACCTGAATTGAAGCATCGGAATCTAAAACCGGTCTCACAGGAGAGGTTTAAATCATAAAAGTTAGAGTGTCATTCCTCTTGTACTTAAGTCGGCATTGTGCCTTTTGTATTAAACTCGGATGCAATTTCTGTGCTTCATCGTCAATAAGAAGGTCCAAGGTGTTCAGTAAACCTGAAGTGAAGCAGCGGAATCTAAAACTGGACTCACAGGAGAGGTGCCAAACATAGGCAGTAAGAAGAGTCAGTCCTCTTGTACTTAAGTCATCATTGTGCCTTTTGAATTTAATTCGGATGCAATTTCTGTGCTTTATCAGCAATAAGAAGGTCGAAGGGATACAGTAAACCTGAAGTGAAGCATCGGAATCTAAAACCGCTCTCACAGGAGAGGTTGACATCATAGAATGTAAGAAGTATCAGTACTCTTATACTTAAGTCGGTATTGTGCCTTTTAAATTTAATTCAGATGCAATTTCTGTGTTTGATCGTCAATAAGAAGGTCCAAGGGATACAGTAAGCCTGTAGTGAAGCATCGGAATCTAAAACTGGACTCACAGGAGAGGTTCAAATCATAGAAAGTTTAAGTGTCAGTCCTCTTGTACTTAAGGTGGCATTGTGCCTTTGGAATTTAATTCCGATGCAATTTCTCTGCTTCATCGTCAATAAGAAGGTTCAAGGTATACAGTACACCTGAAGTGAAGCATCGGAATCTAAAAAAGGACTCACAGGAGAGGTTCAAATGATAGAAAGTTGGAGTGTAACTCCCCTTGTACTTAAGTCGTCATTTTGCCTTTTGTATTAAATTCGGATGCAATATATGTGTTTCATCGTTAATTAGAAGGTCCAAGGTATACAGTAAACCTGAATTGAAGCATCGGAATCTAAAACCGGTCTTACAGGAGAGGTTTAAATCATAAAAGTTAGAGTGTCAGTCCTCTTGTACTTAAGTCGGCATTGTGCCTTTTGTATTAAATTCATATGCAATTTCTGTGTTTCATCGACAATAAGAAGGTCCAAGGAATACAGTAAACCTGAAGTGAAGCATCGGAATCTAAAACCGGCCTCACAGGAGAGGTTGACATCATAGAATGTAAGAAGTGACAGTCCTCTTGTACTTAAGTCGGTATTGTGCCTTTTAAATTTAATTCGGATGTACTATCTGTGTTTGATCGTCAATAAGAAGGTCCAAGGGATACAGTAAACCTGAAGTGAAGCATCGGAATCTAAAACTGGACTCACAGGAGAGGTTCAAATCATAGAAAGTTTAAGTGTCAGTCCTCTTGTACTTAAGTCGGCATTGTGCCTTTGGAATTTAATTCCGATGCAATTTCTCTGCTTCTTCGTCAATAAGAAGGTTCAAGGTATACAGTAAACCTGAAGTGAAACATCGGAATCTAAAACTGGAATCACAGGAGAGATTCAAAATATAGACAGAAAGAAGAATCAGTCCTCTTGTACTTAAGTCGTCATTGTGCCTATTGAATTTAATTCGGATGCAATTTCTGTGCTTCGTCGTCAATAAGAAGGTCCAAGGTATACAGTAACCCTGAAGTGAAGCATCGGAATCTAAAACTGGACTCACAGGAGAGGTTCAAATCATAGAAAGTTGGAGTGTCATTCCTCTTGTACTTAAGGCGCCATTGTGCCTGTTGTATTAAACTCGGATACAATCTCTGTGCTTCATCGTCAATAAGAAGGTCCAAGGTAGACAGTAAACCTTAAGTGAAGAATAGGAATCTACTAATGGACTCACAGGGGAGGTTCAAATCGTAGAAAGTTAGAGTGTCAGTCCTCTTGTCCTTAGTCGGCATTGTGTCTTTTGAATTAAATTCGGATGCAATTTCTGTGTTTCATCTTCAATAAGAAGGTCCAAGGTATACAGTAAACCTGAGTTGAAGCATCGGAATCTAAAACCGGTCTCACAGGAGAGGTTTAAATCATAAAAGTTAGAGTGTCAGTCCTCTTGTACTTAAGTCGGCATTGTGCCTTTTGTATTAAATTCATATGCAATTTCTGTGTTTCATCGACAATAAGAAGGTCCAAGGAATACAGTAAACCTGAAGTGAAGCATCGGAATCTAAAACCGGTCTCACAGGAGAGGTTGACATCATAGAATGTAAGAAGTGTCAGTCCTCTTGTACTTAAGTCAGTATTGTGCCTTTTAAATTTAATTCGGATGCACTTTCTGTGTTTGATCGTCAATAAGAAGGTCCAAGGGATACAGTAGACCTGAAGTGAAGCATCGGAATCTAAAACTGGACTCACAGGAGAGGTTCGAATCATAGAAAGTTTAAGTGTCAGTCCTCTTGTACTTAAGTCGGCATTGTGCCTTTGGAATTTAATTCCGATGCAATTTCTCTGCTTCTTCGTCAATAAGAAGGTTCAAGGTATACAGTAAACCTGAAGTGAAACATCGGAATCTAAAAAAGGACACACAGGAGAGGTTCAAATCATAGAAAGTTAGGGTGTCAGTCCTCTTGTACTTAAGTCGGCATTTTGCCTTTTGTATTAAATTCTAATGCAATATCTGTGTTTCATCGTCAATTAGAAGGTCCAAGGTATACAGTTAACCTGAATTGAAGCATCGGAATCTAAAACCGGTCTCACAGGAGAGGTTTAAATTATAAAAGTTAGAGTGTCAGTCCTCTTGTACAGAAGTCGGCATTGTGCCCTTTGTACTAAATTCGGATGCAATTTCTTTGCTTCATCGTCAATACGAAGGTCCAAGGTATACAGTTAACCTGAACTGAAGCATCGGAATCTAAAACTGTACTCACAGGAGAGGTTCTAAATATAGACAGTAAGAAGAATCAGTCCACTTGTACTTATGTCGTCATTGTGCCTTTTTAATTTAATTCGGATGCAATTTCTGTGCTTCATAGTCAATAAGAACGTCCAAGGTATACAGTAAACCTGAAGTGAAGCATCGGAATCTAAAACTGGACTCAGGAGAGGTACAAATCATAGAAAGTTAAAGTATTATTCCTCTTGTACTTAAGTCGGCATTGTGCGTTTTGTATTAAACTCGGATGCAATTTCTGTGCTTCATCGGCAATAAGATAATCCAAGGTAGACAGTACACCTGAAGTGTAGAATCGGAACCTACAACTGGACTCACAGGAGAGGTTTAAATCATAGAAAATTAGAGTGTCAGTCCTCTTGTACTTAAGTCGGCCTTGTGCCTTTTGAATTTCTTTCCGATACAATTTCTGTGCTTCATCGTCAATAAGAAGGTTCAAGGTATATAGTAAACCTGAAGAGAGGCATCGGAATCTAAAACTTACCTCACAGGAGAGGTTCAAATCATAGAAAGTTAGAGCGTCAGTCCTCTTGTACTTAAGTCGGCATTGTGCCTTATGTATTAAATTCGGATGCAATATCTGTGTTTCATTGTCAATTAGAAGGTCCAAGGTATACAGTAAACCTGAATTGAAGCATCGCAATCTAAAACCGGTCACACAGAAGAGGTTTAAATCATAAAAGTTAGAGTGTCAGTCCTCTTGTACTTAAGTCGGCATTGTGCCTTTTGTACTAAATTCGGATGCAATTTCTGTGATTCATCGTCAATAAGAATTTCCAAGGTATACAGTAAACCTGAAGTGAAGCATTGGAATCTAAATCGGGTATCACAGGAAAGGTTCTAAGCATAGACAGTAAGAAGAGTCAGTCCTCTTGTACTTAAGACGGCATTGTGCCTTATGTACTAAATTTGAATGCAATTTCTCTGTTTCATTGGCAATAAGAAGGTCCAAGGAATACATTAAACCTGAAGTGAAGCATCGCAATCTTAAACCGATCTCACAGGAGATGTTCAAATCAAAGAAAAATAGGGTGTCAGTCCTCTTGTACTTAAGTCGGCATTGGGCCTATTTGAATTAATTTCGGTTGTAATTTCTGTGTTTCATCGTCAATTAGAAGGTCGAAGGTGTACAGTAAACCTGAAGTGAAGCATCGGAATCAGAAACTGGTCTCACAGGTAAGGTTCTAAACATAGATATTAAGAAGAGTCAGTCCTCTTGTACTTAAGTCGGCATTGTGCCTTTTGTATTAAATTCAGATGCAATTTCTGTGTTTCATCGACAATTAGAAGGTCCGAGGGATACACTAAACCTGAAGTGAAGCATCGGAATCTAAAACCGGTCTCACAGGAGAGGTTGACATCATAGAATGTAAGAAGTGTCAGTCCTCTTGTACTTAAGTCGGTATTGTGCCTTTTAAATTTAATTCAGATCTAATTTCTGTGTTTGATCGTCAATAAGAAGGCCTAAGTGATACAGTAAACCTGAAGTGAAGCATCGGAATCTAAAACTGGACTCACAGGAGAGGTTCTAAATATAGACAGAAAGAAGAATCAGTCCTCTTGTACTTAAGTCGTCATTGTGCCTTTTGAATTTAATTAGGATGCAATTTCTGTGCTTCATCGTCAATAAGAAGGTCCAAGGTATACAGTAAACCTGAAGTGAAGCATCGGAATCAAAAACTAGACTCACAGGAGAGGTTCAAATCATAGAAAGTTTAAGTGTCAGTCCTCTTGTACTTAAGTCGGGATTGTGCCTTTTGAATTTAATTCCGATGCACTTTCTGTGCTTCATCGTCAATAAAAAGGTTCAAGGTATACAGCAAACCTGAAGTGAAGCCTCGGAATCTAAAACTGGACTTACAGGAGTGGTTCTAAACATAGGCAGAAAGAAGAGTTAGTGCCCTTGTATTTAAGTCGTCATTGGCCTTTTGAATTTAATTCGGATGCAATATCTGTGCTTCATCGGCAATAAGAACGTCCAAGGTATACAGTAAACCTGAAGTGAAGCATCGGAATCTAAATCTGGACTCACAGGAGAGGTTCAAATCATAGAAAGTTAGAGTGTCATTCCTCTTGTACTTAAGTCGGCAATGTGCCTTTTATATTAAACTCAGATGCAATTTCTGTGCTTCAACGTCAATAAGAAGGTCCAAGGTAGACAGTAAACCTGAAGTGAGGAATCGGAATATGCAACTGGACTCACAGGAGAGGTTCAAATCATAGAACGTTAGAGTGTCAGTCCTCTTGTACTTAAGTCGGCATTGTGCCTTTTGTTCTAAATTCGGATGCAATTTCTGTGTTTCATTGTCAATAAGAAGGTCAAAGCTATACAGTAAAGCTGAAGTGAAGCATCGTAATCTAAAATCGGTCTCACAGGAGAGGTTCTCAACATAGAATGTAAGAAGTGTCAGTCCTCTTGTATTTAAGTTGGCATTGTGGCTTCTCTATTTAATTCGGATGCAATTTCTGTGTTTGATCATCAATAAGAAGGTCCAAGGGATACAGTAAACCTGAGGTGACACATCGGAATCTAAAACTGGACTCACAGGAGAGGTTCAAATCATAGAAATTTAGAGTGTCATTCCTCTTGTACTTAAGTCGGCATTGTGCCTTTTGTATTAAACTCGGATGCAATTTCTGTGCTTCATCGTCAATAAGAAGGTCCAAGGTATACAGTAAACCTGAATTAAGGCCTCGGAATCTAAAACCGGTCTCACAGGAGAGGTTTAAATAATAAAAGTTTGAGTGTCAGTCCTCTTGTACTTAAGTCTACATTGTGCCTTTTGTACTAAATTCGGATTCAATTTCTGTGCTTCATCCTCAACACGAAGTTCCAAGGTATACAGTAAACCAGAAATGAAGCATCGGAATCAAAAACTGGACTCACAGGAGAGGATATAAATATAGACAGTAAGAAGAATCAGTCCTCTTGTACATAAGTCGGCATTGTGTCTTTTGTTCTCAATTCGGATGCAATTTCTGTGTTTCAACGTCAATAAGGAGGTCCAAGGTATACAGTAAACCTGAAGTGAAGCATCGCAATCTAAAACCGGTCTCACAGGAGATGTTCTAAACATAGAATGTAAGAAGTGTCAGTCCTCTTGTACTTAAGTCGGGATTGTGCATTTTGAATTTAATTCAGAAGCAATTTCTGTGCTTCATCGGCAATAAGAACGTCCAAGGTTTACAGTGAACCTGAAGTGAAGCATCGGAATCTACAACTGGACTCACCGTGGAGGTTAAAATCGTAGAAAGTTATAGTGTCAGTCCTCTTGTACTTAAGTAGGCATTGTGCCTTTTCTATTTAATTTGGATGCAATTTCTGTGTTTGTTCATCAATAAGAAGGTCCAAGGTATACAGTAAACCTAAAGTGAAGCATCGGAATCTAAAACTGGACTCACAGGAGAGGTTCTAAACATAGGCAGTAAGAAGAGTAAGTCCTCTTGTACTTAAGTCGTCATTGTGCCTTTTGAATTTAATTCGGATGCAATATCTGTGTTTCATCGGCAATAAGAACGTCCAAGGTATACAGTAAACCTGAAGTGAAGCATCGGAATCTAAAACAGGACTCACAGGAGAGGTTCAAATCATAGAAAGTTAGAGTGTCAGTCCCCTTGTCCTTAAGTCGGCATTGTGCCTTTTGAATTAAATTCGTATGCAATTTCTGTGTTTCATCACAATTAGAAGGTCCACGGTATACAGTAAACCTGAAGTGAAGCATCGGAATCTAAAACTGGTCTCACAGGAAAGGTACTAAACATTGATATTAAGAAGAGTCAGTCCTCTTGTACTTAAGTCAGCATTGTGATTTTTGTTTTAAATTCGGATGCAATTTCTGTGTTTCATCGACAATTAGAAGGTCCAAGGTATACAGTAAACCTGAAGTGAAGCATCGGAATCGAAAACTGGACTCACAGGAGAGGTTCTAAACAGCGGCAGTAAGAAGAGTCAGTCCTCTTGTACTTAAGTCGTCATTGTGCCTTTTGAATTTGATTCGGATGCAATTTCTTTGCTTCATCGGCAATAAGAACGTCCAAGGTATACAGTAAACCAGAAGTGAAGCAACGGAATCTGAAACTGGACTCACAGGAGAGGTTTCAATCATCGAAAGTTAGAGTGTCAGTCCTCTTGTACTTGAGTCGGCATTGAGCCTTTTGAATTTCTTTCCGATACAATTTCTCTGCTTCATCGTCAATAAGAAGGTTCAAGGTATACAGTAAACCTGAAGTGAAGCATCGGAATCTAAAACTGGACTCACAGGAGAGGTTCAAATCATAGAAAGTTAGAGAGTCAGTCCTATTGTACTTAAGTCGGCATTGTGCCTTATGTATTAAATTCGGATGCAATATCTGTGTTTCATCGTCAATTAGAAGGTCCTAGGTATACAGTAAACCTGAATTGTAGCATCGGAATCTAAAACCGGTCTCACCGGAGAGGTTTAAATCATAAAAGTTTGAGTGTCAGTCCTCTTGTACTTAAGTCGTCATTGTGCCTTTTGTACTAAATTCGGATGCAATTTCTGTGCATCATCGTCAATAAGAAGGTCCAAGGAATACAGTAAACCTGAAGTGAAGCATTGGAATCTAAAACTGGACTCACAGGAGAGGTAAATATAGACAGTAAGAAGAGTCAGTCCTCCTGTACTTACGTCATCATTGTGCCTTTGGAATTTAATTCGGATGCAATTTCTGTGCTTCATCGTCAATATGATGGTCCAAGGTATACAGTAAACCTGAAGTGAAGAATCGGAAGCTACAACTGGACTCACAGAGGAGGTTCAAATCATAGAAAGTTAGAGTGTCAGTCCTCTTGTACTTTAGTCGGCATTGTGCCGTTTGAATTTAATTCTGATGCAATATCTGTGTTTCATCGTCAATTGGAAGGTACAAGGTATACAGTAAACCTGAAGTGAAGCATTGGAATCTAAACCGGGTCTCACAGGAAAGGTTCTAAACATAGACAGTAAGAAGAGTCAGTCCTCTTGTACTTAAGTCGGCATTGTGCTTTTTGTACTAAATTTCGATGCAATTTCTCTGTTTCATCGTCAATAAGAAGGTCCACGGTATACAGTAAACCTGAATTGAAGCATCGGAATCTGAAACTGGTCTCACAGGAGAGGTTTAAATCATAAAAGTTAGGGTGTCAGTCCTCTTGTACATAAGTCTGCATTGTGCCTTTTGTATTAAATTCAGATGCAATTTCTGTGTTTCATCGACAATAAGGAGGTCCAAGGAATACAGTAAACCTGAAGTGAAGCATCGGAATCTAAAACCGGTCTCCCAGGAGATGTTGACATCATAGAATGTAAGAAGTGTAAGTCCTCTTGTACTTAAGTCGGTATTGTGCCTTATGTATTAAATTCGGATGCAATATCTGTGTTTCATCGTCAATTAGAAGGTCCAAGGTATACAGTAAACCTGAATTGAAGCATCGGAATCTAAAACTGGTCTCACAGGAGAGGTTTAAATCATAAAAGTTAGAGTGTCATTCCTTTTGTACTTAAGTCGGCATTGTGCCTTTTGTATTAAACTCGGATGCAATTTCTGTGCTTCATCGTCAATAAGAAGGTCCAAGGTGTTCAGTAAACCTGAAGTGAAACAGCGGATTCTAAAACTGGACTCACAGGAGAGGTGCCAAACATAGGCAGTAAGAAGAGTCAGTCCTCTTGTACTTAAGTCGTCATTGTGCCTTTTGAATTTAATTCGGATGCAATTTCTGTGCTTCATCAGCAATAAGAAGGTCCAAGGGATACAGTAAACCTGAAGTGAAGCATCGGAATCTATAACCGGTCTCACAGGAGAGGTTGACATCATAGAATGTAAGAAGTGTCAGTCCTCTTGTACTTAAGTCGGTATTGTGCCTTTTAAATTTATTTCAGATGCAATTTCTGTGTTTGATCGTCAATAAGAAGGTCCAAGGGATACAGTAAGCCTGTACTGAAGCATCGGAATCTAAAACTGGACTCACAGGAGAGGTTCAAATCATAGAAAGTTTAAGTGTCAGTCTTCTTGTACTTAAGGTGGCATTGTGCCTTTGGAATTAATTCCGATGCAATTTCTCTGCTTCATCGTCAATAAGAAGGTTCAAGGTATACAGTACACCTGAAGTGAAGCATCGGAATCTAAGAAAGGACTCAGAGGAGAGGTTCAAATCATAGAAAGTTGGAGTGTAACTCCCCTTGTACTTAAGTCGGCATTTTGCTTTTTGTATTAAATTCGGATGCAATATCTGTGTTTCATCGTCAATTAGAAGGTCCAAGGTATACAGTAAAGTGGAATTGAGGCATCGGAATCTAAAACCGGTCTCACAGGAGAGGTTTAAATAATAAAAGTTAGAGTATCAGTCCTCTTGTACTTAAGTCTACATTGTGCCTTTTGTACTAAATTCGGATTCAATTTCTGTGCTTCATAGTCAATACGAAGGTCCAAGGTATACAGTAAACCTGAAGTGAAGCATCGGAATCTAAAACTGGACTCACTGGAGAGGTTCTAAATATAGACAGAAAGAAGAATCAGTCCTCTTGTACTTAAGTCGTCATTGTGCCTGTTGAATTTAATTCGGATGCAATTTCTGTGCTTCATCGTCAATAAGAAGGTCCAAGGTATACAGTAAACCTGAAGTGAAGCATCGGAATCTAAAACAGGACTCACAGGAGAGGTTCAAATCATAGAAAGTTAGAGTGTCATTCCTCTTGTACTTAAGTCGCCATTGTGCCTTTTGTATTAAACTCGGATACAATTTCTGTGCTTCATCGTCAATAAGAAGGTCCAAGGTAGACAGTAAACCTGAAGTCAAGAACAGGAATCTACTAATGGACTCACAGGGGAGGTTCAAATCGTAGAAAGTTAGAGTGTTAGTCCTCTTGTACTTAAGTCGGCATTGTGCCTTTTGAATTAAATTCGGATGCAATTTCTGCGTTTCATCGTCAATAAGAAGGACCAAGGTATATAGTAAACCTGAAGTGAAGCATCGCAATCTGAAACCGGTCTCACAGGAGCGGTTCTAAACATAGAATGTAAGAAGTGTCAGTATTCTTGTACTTAAGTAAGCATTGTACCTTTTCTATTTCATTCGGATGCAATTTCTGTGTTTGACCTTCAATAAGAAGGTCCAAGGAATACAGTAAACCTGAAGTGAGGCATCGGAATTTAAAACTGGACTCACAGGAGAGGTACAAATCTTAGAAAGTTTAAGTGTCAGCCCTCTTGTACTTAAGTCGGGATTGTGCCTTTTGAATTTAATTCCGAAGCACTTTCTGTGCTTCATTGTCAATAAGAAGGTTCAAGGTATACAATAAACCTGAAGTGAATCATAGGAATGTAAAACTGGACTCACAGGAGAGGTTCTAAACATAGGCAGTAAGAAGAGTCAGTCCTCTTGTACTTAAGTCGTCATTGTGCCTTTTGAATTTAATTCGGATGCAATATCTGTGCTTCAACGTCAATAAGAACGACCAAGGTATACAGTAAACCTGAAGTGAAGCATCGGAATCTAAAACTAACCTCACAGGAAAGGTTCTAAACATTGACAGTGAGAAGTGTCAGTCCTCTTGTACTTATGTCGTCATTGTGCCTTTTGAATTTAATTCCGATTCAATTTCTGTGCTTCATCGTCAATAAGAAAGTCCAAGGTATTCAGTAAACCTGAAGTGAAGCATCGGAACCTAAAACCGGTCTCACAGGAGAGGTTCAAATCATAGAATGTAAGAAGTGTCAGTCCTCTTGTACTTAAGTCGTCATTGTGCCTGTTGAATTTAATTCGGATGCAATTTCTGTGTTTCATCGTCAATAGAAGGTCCAAGGTATACAGTAAACCTGAAGTGAAGCTTCGGAATCTAAAACTGGTCTCACAGGAAAGGTTCTGAACATAGACAGTAAGAAGTGTCAGTCCTCTTGTACGTAAGTCGGCATTGTGCCTTTTGACTAAATTCGGATGCAATTTCTGTGTTTCATCGTCAATAAGAAGGTCCAAGGGATACAGTAAACCTGAAGTGAAGCTTCGGAATCTAAAACTGGTCTCACAGGAAAGGTTCTGAACATAGACAGTAAGAAGTGTCAGTCCTCTTGTACGTAAGTCGGCATTGTGCCTTGTGACTAAATTCGGATGCAATTTCTGTGTTTCATCGTCAATAAGAAGGTTCAAGGTATACAGTAAACCTGAAGTGAAGCATCGGAATCTAAAACTGGACTCACAGGAGAGGTTCAAAACATAGAAAGTTAGAGTGTCATTCCTCTTGTACTTAAATCGGCATTGTGCCTTTTGAATTAAATTCGGATGCAATTTCTGTGTTTCATCGTCAATAAGAAGGTTCAAGGTATACAGTAAAACTGAAGTGAAGCATGGGAATCTAAAACTGGACTCACAGGAGAGGTTCAAATTATGATAGTTAGTGTGTCATGCCTCTTGTACTTCAGTTGGCATTGTGCCATTTGAATTAAATTCGGATGCAGTTTCTGTGCTTCATCGTCAATAAGAAGGTCCAAGGTATACAGTAAACCCGAAGTGAAGAATCGGAATCTAAAACTGGACTCACAGGAGAGGTTCGAAACATAGAAAGTTAGAGTGTCAGTCCTCTTGTACTTAAGTCGGCATTGTGCCTTGTGTATTACGTTCGCATGCTATTCCTGTGTTTCATCGTCAATTTGAGGGTCCAAGGTATACAGTAAACCTGAAGCGAAGCTTCGGAATCTAAAAGTGGTATCACAGGAAAGGTTCTGAACATAGACAGTAAGAAGTGTCAGTCCTCTTGTACGTAAGTCGGCATTGTGCCTATTGTACTAAAATGGGATGCAATTTCTGTGTTTCATCGTCAATAAGAATGTCCAAGGGTTACAGTGAACCTTAAGTGAAGCATCGGAATCTAAATCCGGTCTCACAGGAGATGTTCAAATCATAGAATGTAAGAGGTGTCAGTCCTCATGTACTGAAATCGGCATTGTGCCTTTTGTATTTAATCCCGATGCAATTTCTGTATTTCATTGTCAATAAGAGGGTCCAAGGGATACAGTAAACCTGAAGTGAAGCATCGGAATCTAAAACTGGACTCACAGGAGAGGTTCAAATCATAAATAGTTACAGTGTCAGTCCTCTTGTACTTAAGTCGGCATTGTGCCTTTTGAATTTCATTTAGATGCAATTTCTGTGTTTCATCGTCAATAAGAAGGACCCAGGGATACAGTAAACTTGAAGTGAAGCATCGGAACTAAATCTGGACTCACAGGAGAGGTACAAATCATAGAAAGTTAGAGTGTCATTCCTCTTGTACTTAAGTCGGCATTGTGCCATTTGTATTAAATTCGGATGCAATTTCTGTGCTTCATCGTCAATAAGAAGGCCCAAGGTATACAGTAAACCTGAAGTGAAGCATCGGAATCTAAAACTGGATTCACAGGAGAGGTTCAAATCATAGAAAGTTAGAGTGTCAGCCCTCTTGTACTTAAGTCGGCATTGTGCCTTTCGAAATTAATTCGATGCAATTTCTGTGTTTCATCGTTAATGAGAAGGTCCAAATTATACAGTAAACCTGAAGTGAAGCAACGGAATCTGAAACTGGACTCACAGGAGAGGTTCAAATCATTGAAAGTTAGAGTGTCAGTCCTTTTGTACTTAAGTCGGCAATGTGCCTGTTGTTTTAAATCGGATGCAATTTCTGTGTTTCATCGTCAATAAGAAGGCCATGGGATACAGTAAACCTTAAGTGAAGCATCGGAATCTAAAAATGGACTCACGAGAGAGGTTCAAATCATAGAAAGTTAGAGTGTCAGTCCTCTCGTACTTAAGTCGGCATTGTGCCTTTTGTACTAAATTTGGATGCAATTTCTGTATTTCATCGTCAATAAGAAGGTCCAAGGGATACAGTAAACCTGCAGTGAAGCATCGCAATGTAAAACCGGTCTCACAGGAGACCTCTTGTACTTATGTCGGCATTGTGCCATTTGTATTAAATTCGGATGCAATTTCTGTGCTTCATCGTCAATAAGAAGGCCCAAGGTATACAGTAAACCTGAAGTGAAGCATCGGAATCTAAAACTGGTCTCACAGGAAAGGTTCTAAACATAGACAGTAAGAAGAGTAAGTCCTCTTGTACTTAAGTCGGCTTTGTGCCTTCGGTACTAAATATGGATGCAATTTCTGTGTTTCATCGTCAATAAGGAGGTCCAAGGGATACAGTAAACTTGAAGTGAAGCATCGGAACCTAAAACCGGTCTCACAGGAGAAGTTCAAATCATAGAATGTAAGAAGAGTCAGTCCTCTTGTACTTATGTGGCATTGTGCTTTTTGTATTTAATTCGGATGCAATTTCTGTGTTTCATCGTCAATAAGAAGGCCCCAGGGATACAGTAAACTTGAAGTGAAGCATCCGAATCTAAATCTGGACTCATAGGAGAGGTTCAAATCATAGAATGTAAGAAGTGACAGTCCTCTTGTACTTAAGTCGGCATTGTGACTTTTCTATTAATTCGGATGCAATTTCTGTGCTTCATCGTCAATAAGAGGGTCCAAGGGATACAGTAAACCTGAAGTGCAGAATCGGAATCTAAAACTGGAATTACAGGAGAGGTTCAAATCATAGATAGTTAGAGTGTCAGTCCTCTTGTACTTAAGTGGGCATTGTGACTTTTTAATTTAATTCCGATGCAATTTCTGTGTTTCATCGTCAATAAGAAGGCCCAAGGTATACAGTAAACCTGAAGTGAAGCATCGGAATCTAAAACTGGATTCACAGGAGAGGTTCAAATCATAGAAAGTTAGAGTGTCAGCCCTCTTGTACTTAAGTCGGCATTGTGCCTTTTGAATTTAATTCGATGCAATTTCTGTGTTTCATCGTTAATGAGAAGGTCCAAATTATACAGTTAACCCGAAGTGAAGCAACGGAATCTGAAACTGGACTCACAGGAGAGGTTCAAATCATTGAAAGTTAGAGTGTCAGTCCTTTTGTACTTAAGTCGGCATTGTGCCTGTTGTTTTAAATCGGATGCAATTTCTGTGTTTCATCGTCAATAAGAAGGCCATGGGATACAGTAAACCTTAAGTGAAGCATCGGAATCTAAAATTGGACTCACGAGAGAGGTTCAAATCATAGAAAGTTAGAGTGTCAGTCCTCTCGTACTTAAGTCGGCATTGTGCCTTTTGTACTAAATTTGGATGCAATTTCTGTATTTCATCGTTAATAAGAAGGTCCAAGGGATACAGTAAACCTGCAGTGAAGCATCGCAATGTAAAACCGGTCTCACAGGAGAGGTTCAAATCATAGAATGTAAGAAGTGACAGTCCTCTTGTACTTAAGTCGGCATTGTGACTTTTCTATTAATTCGGATGCAATTCATGTGTTTGATCATCAATAAGAAGGTCCAATGGATACAGTAAACGTGAAGTGAAGCATCGGAATCTAAAACTGTAATCTCAGGAGAGGTTCAAATCATAGAAAGTTAGAGTTTCAGTCCTCTTGTACTTATGTGGCATTGTGCCTTTTGTATTTAATTCGGATGCAATTTCTGTGTTTCATCGTCAATAAGAAGGCCCCAGGGATACAGTAAACCTGAAGTGAAGCATCGGAATCTAAAACTGGACTCACAGGAGAGGTTCAAATTATAGAAAGTTAGAGTGTCATTCCTCTTTTACTTAAGTCGGCATTGTGCCATTTGTATTAAATTCGGATGCAATTTCTGTGCTTCATCGTCAATAAGAGGGTCCAAGAGATACAGTAAAACTGAAGTGAAGAATCGGAATCTAAAACTGGAATTACAGGAGAGGTTCAAATCATAGATAGTTAGAGTGTCAGTCCTCTTTTACTTAAGTCGGCATTGTGCATTTTGTATTAAATTCGGATGCAATTTCTGCGCTTCATCGTAAATAAGAAGGTCCAAGGTATACAGTAAACCTGAAGTGAAGAATCGGAATCTAAAACTGGACTCACAGTAGAGGTTCAAATCATAGAGAGTTAGAGTGTCAGTCCTCTTGTACTTACGTCGGCATTGTGCCTTTTGAATTTAATTAAGATGCAATTTCTGTGGTTCATCGTCAATCTGAAGGTCCAAGGTATACAGTAAACCTGAAGTGAAGCTTCGGAATCTTAAACTGGACTCACAGGAGAGGTTCAAATCATTGAAAGTTAGAGTGTCAGTCATTTTGTACTTAAGTGGGCATTGTGCCTTTTGTTTTAAATTCGGATGCAATTTCTGTGTTTCATCGTCAATAAGAAGGTTTAAGGTATACAGTAAACCTGAAGTGAAGCATCGGAATCTAAAACTGGACTCACAGGAGAGGTTCAAATCATAGAAATTTAGAGTTTCAGTCCTCTTGTACTTATGTCGGCATTGTGCCATTTGAATTTAATTCCGATGCAATTTCTGTGCTTCATCGTCAATAAGAAGATCCAAGGTATACAGTAAACCTGAAGTGAAGCATCGGAATCTAAAACTGGACTCACAGGCGAGGTTCAAATTATGAAAGTTAGTGTGTCATTCCTCTGGTACTTAAGTTGGCTTTGTGCCATTTGTATTAAATTCGGATGCAGTTTCTGTGCTTCATCGTCAATAAGAAGGTCCAAGGTATTCAGTAAACCCGAAGTGAAGAATCGGAATCTAAAAGTGGACTCACAGGAGAGGTTCAAAGCAAAGAAAGTTAGAGTGTCAGTCCTCTTGTACTTAAGTCGGCATTGTGCCTTATGTATTACGTTCGCATGCTATTCCTGTGTTTCATCGTCAATTAGAAGGCCCAAGGTATACAGTAATCCTGAAGCGAAGCTTCGGAATCTAAAAGTGATCTCACAGGAAAGGTTCTGAACATAGACAGTAAGAAGTGTCAGTTATGTTGTACGTAAGTCGGCATTGTGCCTTTTGTACTAATATCGGATGCAACTTCTGTGTTTCATAGTCAATAAGAAGGTCCAAGGGATACCGAAAACCTGAAGTGAAGCATCGGAACCTAAATCCGGTCTCACAGGAGATGTTCAAATCATATAATGTAAGAAGTGTCAGTCCTTATGTACTTAAGTCGGCATTGTGCCTCTTGAATTTAATTCAATGCAATTTCTGTTTTTCATCGTCAATAACAAGGTCCAAGGTATAGAGTAAACCTGAAGTGAAGTATCGGAATCTAAATCTGGACACACAGGAGAGATTCGAATCATTGAAAGTTAAAGTGTCAGTCCTCTTGTACTAAAGTCGGCATTGTGCCTTTTGTTATGAATTCGGATGCAATTTCTGTGTTTCATCGTCAATAAGAAGGTCCAAGATATACAGTAAACCTGAAGTGAATTATCGGAATCTAAAACTGGACTCACATGAGAGGTTCGAATCATTGAATGTTATAGTGTCAGTCCTCTTGTACTTAAGTCGGCATTGTGCCTTTTGTTTAAAATTCGTATGCAATTTCTGTGTTTCATTGTCAATAAGTATGTCCAAGGGTTACAGTGAACCTTAAGTGAAGCATCGGAATCTCAAAATGGACTCACAGGAGAGGTTCAAATCATAGAAAGTTAGAGTGGCAGTCCTCTTGTGCTTAAGTCGGCATTGTGCCTTTTGAATTAAATTCGGATGCAATTTCTGTGTTTCATCGTCAATTAGAATGTCCAAGGTATACAGTAAACCTGAAGTGAAGCATCGGAATCTAAAACTGGTCTCACAGGAAAGGTTCTAAACATAGACAGTAAGAAGAGTAAGTCCTCTTATACTTAAGTCGGCATTGTGCCTTTAGTACTAAATTTGGATGCAATTTCTGTGTTTCATCGTCAATAAGGAGGTCCAAGGGATACAGTAAACTTGAAGTGATTTAATTCGGATGCAATTTCTGTGTTTCATCGTCAATAAGAAGGCCCCAGGGATACAGTAAACCTGAAGTGAAGCATCGGAATCTAAAACTGGACTCACAGGAGAGGTTCAAATTATGATAGTTAGTGTGTCATTCCTCTTGTACTTAAGTTGGCATTGTGCCATTTGTATTAAATTCGGATGCAATTTCTGTGCTTGTTCGTCAATACGAAGGTCCAAGGGATACAGTAAACCTGAAGTGAAGCATCGGAATCTAAAACTGGACTCACAGGAGAGGTTCAAATCATAGAAATTTAGAGTTTCAGTCCTCTTGTACTTATGTCGGCATTGTGCCATTTGAATTTAAATCCGATGCAATTTCTGTGCTTCATCGTCAATAAGAAGATCCAAGGTATACACTAAACCTGAAGTGAAGCATCGGAATCTAAAACTGGACTCACAGGAGAGGTTCAAATTATGAAAGTTAGTGTGTCAGTCCTTTTGTACTTAAGTGGGCATTGTGCCATTTGTTTTAAATTCGTATGCAATTTCTGTGTTTCATCGTCAATAAGAAGGTCCAAGGGATACAGAAAACTTGAAGTGAAGCATCGCATTCTAAAACTGGGCTCACAGGAGAGGTTCAAATCTTAGATAGTTAGAGTGTCATTCCTCTTGTACTTAAGTCGGCATTGTGCCTTTTGTATTAATATCGGATGCAATTTCTGTGTTTCATCGTCAATAAGAAGGTCCAAGGGATACTGTAAACTTGAAGTGAAGCATCGGAACCAAAAACCGGTCTCACAGGAGAGATACAAATCACAGAATGTAAGAAGAGTCAGTCCTCTTGTACTTAAGTGGCATTGTGCCTTTTGTATTTAATTCGGATGCAATTTCTCTGCTTCATTGTCAATAAGAAGGTCCAAGGTATACAGTAAACCTGAAGTGAAGCATCGGAATTTAAAACTGAACTCACAGGAGAGATTCAAATCATAAGAAGTTAGAGTGTCAGTTCTCTTGTACTTAAGTCGGCATTGTGCCTTTTGAATTAAATTCGGATGCAATTTCTGTGCTTGTTCGTCAATACGAAGGTCCAAGGGATACAGTAAACCTGAAGTGAAGCATCGGAATCTAAAACTGGACTCACAGGAGCGGTTCAAATCATAGATAGTTTGAGTGTCAGTCCTCTTGTACTTAAGTGGGCATTGTGCCTTTTGAATTTAATTCCGATGCAATTTCTGTGTTTTATCGTCAATAAGAAGGTCCAAGGTATACAGTAAACCTGAAGTAAAGCTTCGGGATCTAAAACTGGACTCACAGGAGAGGTTCAAATCATAGAAAGTAAGAGTGTCAGTCAACTTGTACTTAAGTCAGCATTGTGCCTTTTGAATTTAATTCGATGCAATTGCTGTGTTTCATCGTCAATAAGAAGGTCTAAGGTATACAGTAAACCTGAAGTGAAGCATCAGAATCTAAAACTGGACTCACAGGAGAGGTTCAAATCATTGAAAGTTAGAGTGTCAGTCCTTTTGTACTTAAGTGGGCATTGTGCCATTTGTTTTAAATTCGTATGCAATTTCTGTGTTTCATCGTCAATAAGAAGGTTCAAGGGATACAGTAAACCTGAAGTGAAGCATCGGAATCTAAAACTGGACTCACAGGAGAGGTTCAAATCATAGAAATTTAGAGTTTCAGTCCTCTTGTACTTATGTCGGCATTGTGCCATTTGAATTTAATTCCGATGCAATTTCTGTGCTTCATCGTCAATATGAAGATCCAAGGTATACAGTAAACCTGAAGTGAAGCATCGGAATCAAAAACTGGACTCACAGGAGTGGTTCAAATCATAGAAAGTTAGAGTGTCAGTCCTCTTGTACTTAAGTCGGCATTGTGCCTTTTGAATTTGATTCGATGCAATTTCTGCGTTTCATCGTTAATAAGAAGGTCCAAATTATACAGTAAACCTGAAGTGAAGCATCGGAATCTAAAACTGGACTCACAGGAGAGGTTCAAATCATAGAAAGCTTAAGTGTCAGTCCTCATGTACTTAAGTCGGCATTGTGCTTTTTGAATTTAATTCCGATGCAATTTCTGTGCTTCATCGTCAATAAGAAGGTTCAAGGTATACAGTAAACCTGAAGTGAAGCATCGGAATCTAAAACTGGACTCTCAGGAGGGGTTCAAATCATAGATAGTTAGAGTGTCAGTCCTCTTGTACATAAGTCGGCATTGTGCGTTTTGAATTTCTTCGCGATGCAATTTCTGTGCTTAACCGTCAATAAGAAGGTTCAAGGTGTACAGTAAACCTGAAGTGAAGCTTCGGAATCTTAAACTGGACTCACAGGAGAGGTTCAAATCATAGAAAGTTAGAGTGTCAGTCCTCTTGTACTTAAGTGGCATTGTGCCTTATGAATTATGTTCGGATGCAATTTCTGTGTTTCATCGTCAATTAGAAGGTCCAAGGTATACAGTGAACCTGAAGTAAAGCTTCGGAATCTAAAACTGGTCTCACAGGAAAGGTTCTGAACATAGACAGTAAGAAGAGTCGGTCCTCTTGGACTTGACATTGTGCCTTTTGAATTTAATTCGGATGCAATTTCTGTGCTTCATCGTCAATAAGAAGGTCCAAGGTATACAGTGAACCTGAAGTGAAGCATCGGAAACTAAAACCGGTCTCACAGGAGATGTTCAAATCATAGAATGTAAGCAGTGTTAGTCCTTTTGTACTTAAGTCAGCATTGTGCCTTTTGTATTTAATCCGGATGCAATTTCTGTGTTTCACCGTCAATAAGAAGGTCGAAGGGATACAGTAAACCTGAAGTGAAGCATCGGAATCTAAAACTGGACTCACAGGAGCGGTTCAAATCATAGATAGTTTGAGTGTCAGTCCTCTTGTACTTATGTGGGCATTGTGCCTTTTGAATTTAATTCCGATGCAATTTCTGTGTTTTATCGTCAATAAGAAGGTCCAAGGTATACAGTAAACCTGAAGTAAAGCTTCGGGATCTAAAACTGGACTCACAGGAGAGGTTCAAATCATAGAGAGTAAGAGTGTCAGTCAACTTGTACTTAAGTCAGCATTGTGCCTTTTGAATTTAATTCGATGCAATTGCTGTGTTTCATCGTCAATAAAAAGGTCTAAGGTATACAGTAAACCTGAAGTGAAGCATCAGAATCTAAAACTGGACTCACAGGAGAGGTTCAAATCATTGAAAGTTAGAGTGTCAGTCCTTTTGTACTTAAGTGGGCATTGTGCCATTTGTTTTAAATTCGTATGCAATTTCTGTGTTTCATCGTCAATAAGAAGGTTCAAGGGATACAGTAAACCTGAAGTGAAGCATCGGAATCTAAAACTGGACTCACAGGAGAGGTTCAAATCATAGAAATTTAGAGTTTCAGTCCTCTTGTACTTATGTCGGCATTGTGCCATTTGAATTTAATTCCGATGCAATTTCTGTGCTTCATCGTCAATATGAAGATCCAAGGTATACACTAAACCTGAAGTGAAGCATCGGAATCTAAAACTGGACTCACAGGAGAGGTTCAAATTATGAAAGTTAGTGTGTCAGTCCTTTTGTACTTAAGTGGGCATTGTGCCATTTGTTTTAAATTCGTATGCAATTTCTGTGTTTCATCGTCAATAAGAAGGTCCAAGGTATACAGAAAACCTGAAGTGAAGCATCGGAACCTAAATCCGGTCTCACAGGAGATGTTCAAATCATAGAATGTAAGAAGTGTCAGTCCTCATGTACTTAAGTCGGCATTGTGCCTTTTGTATTTAATCCCGATGCAATTTCTGTGTTTCATTGTCAATAAGAGGGTCCAAGGGATACAGTAAACCTGAAGTGAAGCATCGGAATCTAAAACTGGACTCACAGGAGAGGTTCAAATCAAAAATATTTAGAGTGTCAGTCCTCTTGTACTTAAGTCGGCATTGTGCCTTTTGAATTTCATTCAGATGCAATTTCTGTGTTTCATCGTCAATAAGAAGGCCCCAGGGATACAGTAAACTTGAAGTGAAGCATCGGAATCTAAATCTGGACTCACAGGAAAGGTACAAATCATAGAAAGTTAGAGTGTCATTCCTCTTGTACTTAAGTCGGCATTGTGCCATTTGTATTAAATTCGGATGCAATTTCTGTGCTTCATCGTCAATAAGGGGGTTCCAAGGGATACAGTAAACGTGAAGTGAAGAATCGGAATCTAAAACTGGAATTACAGGAGAGGTTCAAATCATAGATAGTTAGAGTGTCAGTCCTCTTGTACTTAAGTGGGCATTGTGACTTTTGAATTTAATTCCGATGCAATTTCTGTGTTTCATCGTCAATAAGAAGGCCCAAGGTATACAGTAAACTTGAAGTGAAGCATCGGAATCTAAAACTGGATTCACAGGAGAGGTTCAAATCATAGAAATTTAGAGTGTCAGACCTCTTGTACTTAAGTCGGCATTGTGCCTTTCGAAATTAATTCGATGCAATTTCTGTGTTTCATCGTTAATGAGAAGGTCCAAATTATACAGTAAACCTGAAGTGAAGCAACTGAATCTGAAACTGGACTCACAGGAGAGGTTCAAATCATTGAAAGTTAGAGTGTCAGTCCTTTTGTACTTAAGTCGGCATTGTGCCTTTTGTTTTAAATCGGATGCAATTTCTGTGTTTCATCGTCAATAAGAGGGCCATGGGATACAGTAAACCTTAAGTGAAGCATCGGAATCTAAAAATGGACTCACGAGACAGGTTCAAATCGTAGAAAGTTAGAGTGTCAGTCCTCCCGTACTTAAGTTGGCATTGTGCCTTTTGTATTTAATCCGGATGCAATTTCTGTGTTTCACCGTCAATAAGAAGGTCGAAGGGATACAGTAAACCTGAAGTGAAGCATCGGAATCTAAAACTGGACTCACAGGAGAGGTTCAAATCATAGAAAGTTAGAGTGTCATTCCTCTTTTACTTAAGTAGGCATTGTGCCATTTGTATTAAATTCGGATGCAATTTCTTTGCTTCATCGTCAATAAGAGGGTCCAAGGGATACAGTAAACCTGAAGTGAAGAATCGGAATCTAAAACTGGAATTACAGGAGAGGTTCAAATCATAGATAGTTAGAGTGTCAGTCCTCTTGTACTTAAGTCGGCATTGTGCATTTTGTATTAAATTCGGATGCAATTTCTGCGCTTCATCGTAAATAAGAAGGGCCAAGGTATACAGTAAACCTGAAGTGAGGCATCGGAATCTAAAACTGGACTCACAGGAGAGGTTCAAATCATAGAAATTTAGAGTGTCCGTCCCCTTGTACTTAAGTTGGCATTGTGCATTATGTATTAATTTCGGATGCCATTTCTGTGTTTCATCGTCAATTAGAAGCTCCAAGGTATACAGTAAACCTGAAGTGAAGCTTCGAAATCTAAAACTGGTCTCACATAAACGGTTCTGTACATAGACAGTAAGAAGAGTCAGTCCTCTTGTACTTAAGTCGGCATTGTGCCTTTTGTACTAAATTCGGATGCTATTTCTGTGTTTCATCGTCAATAAGAAGGTGCAAGGTATACAGTTAACTTGATGTGAAGCATCGGAACCTAAAACCGGTCTCACAGGAGAGGTTCAAATCATAGTATGTAAGAAGTGTCAGTACGCTTGTACTTAAGTCGGCATTGTGCCTTTTGTATTTAATCCCGATGCAATTTCTGTGTTTCATTGTCAATAAGAGGGTCCAAGGGATACAGTAAACCTGAAGTGAAGCATCGGAATCTAAAACTGGACTCACAGGAGAGGTTCAAATCATAAATAGTTAGAGTGTCAGTCCTCTTGTACTTAAGTCGGCATTGTGCCTTTTGAATTTCATTCCGATGCAATTTCTGTGTTTCATCGTCAATAAGAAGGTCCAAGGTATAGAGTAAACCTGAAGTGAAGTATCGAAATCTAAAACTGGACACACAGGAGAGATTCGAATCATTGAAAGTTATAGTGTCAGTCCTCTTGTACTTATGTCGGCATTGTGCCTTTTGTTTTAAATTCGGATGCAATTTCTGTGTTTCATCGTCAATAAGAAGGTCCAAGGGTTACTGTGAACCTTAAGTGAAGCATCGGAATCTAAAAATGGACTCACAGGAGAGGTTCAAATCATAGAAAGTTAGAGTGTCAGTCCTCTTGTACTTAAGTCGGCATTGTGCCTTTTGAATTAAATTCGGATGCAATTTCTGAGTTTCATCGTCAATTAGAAGGTCCAAGGTATACAGTTAACCTGAAGTGAAGCATCGGAATCTAAAACTGGTCTCACAGGAAAGGTTCTAAACATAGACAGTAAGAAGAGTAAGTCCTCTTGTACATAAGTCGGCATTGTGCCTTCGGTACTAAATTTGGATGCAATTTCTGTGTTTCATCGTCAATAAGGAAGTCCAAGGGATACAGTAAACTTGAAGTGAAGCATCGGAACCTAAAACCGGTCTCACAGGAGAGGTTCAAATCATAGAATGTAAGAAGAGTCAGTCCTCTTGTACTTATGTGGCATTGTGCTTTTTGTGTTTAATTCGGATGCAATTTCTGTGTTTCATCGTCAATAAGAAGGCCCCAGGGATACAGTAAACTGGAAGTGAAGCATCGGAATCTAAATCTGGACTCATAGGAGAGGTACAAATCATAGAAAGTTAGAGTGTCATTCCTCTTGTACTTAAGACGGCATTGTGCCATTTGTATTAAATTCGGATGCAATTTCTGTGCTTCATCGTCAATAAGAGGGTCCAAGGGATACAGTAAACCTGAAGTGAAGAATCGGAATCTAAAACTGGAATTACAGGAGAGGTTCAAATCATAGATAGTTAGAGTGTCAGTCCTCTTGTACTTAAGTGGGCATTGTGACTTTTGAATTTAATTCCGATGCAATTTCTGTGTTTCTTCGTCAATAAGAAGGCCCAAGGTATACAGTAAACCTGAAGTGAAGCATCGGAATCTAAAACTGGATTCACAGGAGAGGTTCAAATCATAGAAAGTTAGAGTGTCAGCCCTCTTGTACTTAAGTCGGCATTGTGCCTTTTGTTTTAAATCGGATGCAATTTCTGTGTTTCATCGTTAATAAGAAGGCCATGGGATACAGTAAACCTTAAGTGAAGCATCGGAAATTAAAAATGGACTCACGGGAGAGGTTCAAATCATAGAAAGTAAGAGAGTCAGTCCTCTCGTACTTAAGTCGGCATTGTGCCTTTTGTACTAAATTTGGATGCAATTTCTGTATTTCATCGTCAATAAGAAGGTCCAAGGGATACAGTAAACCTGCAGTGAAGCATCGCAATGTAAAACCGGTCTCACAGGAGAGGTTCAAATCATAGAATGTAAGAAGTGACAGTACTCTTGTACTTATGTCGGCATTGTGACTTTTCTATTAATTCGGATGCAATTTCTGTGTTTGATCATCAATAAGAAGGTCCAATGGATACATTAACCTGAAGTGAAGAATCGGAATCTAAAACTGGAATTACAGGAGAGGTTCAAATCATAGATAGTTAGAGTGTCAGTCCTCTTTTACTTAAGTCGGCATTGTGCATTTTGTATTAAATTCGGATGCAATTTCTGCGCTTCATCGTAGATAAGAAGGTCCAAGGTATACAGTAAACCTGAAGTGAAGAAACGGAATCTAAAACTGGACTCACAGGAGAGGTTCAAATCACAGAAATTTAGAGTGTCAGTCCCCTTGTACTTAAGTCGGCATTGTGCCTTATGTATTAATTTCGGATGCAATTTCTGTGTTTCATCGTCAATTAGAAGCTCCAAGGTATGCAGTAAACCTGAAGTGAAGCTTCGGCATCTAAAACTGGTCTCACATAAACGGTTCTGTACATAGACAGTATGAAGAGTCAGTCCTCTTGTACTTAAGTCGGCATTGTGCCTTTTGTACTAAATTCGGATGCAATTTCTGTGTTTCATCGTCAATAAGAAGGTCCAAGGGATACAGTTAACTTGATGTGAAGCATCGGAACCTAAAACCGGTCTCACAGGAGAGGTTCAAATCATAGTATGTAAGAAGTGTCAGTCCACTTGTACTTAAGTCAGCATTGTGCCATTTGTATTTAATTCGGATGCAATTTCTGTGTTTCATCGTCAATAAGAAGGTCCAAGGTATACAGTAAACCTGAAGTGAAGCGTCGGAATCTAAAACTGGACTCCCAGGAGAGGTTCAAATCATAGAAAGTTAGAGTGGCAGTCCTCTTGTACTTAAGTCGTCATTGTGCCTTTTGAATTTAATTCCGATGCAATTTCTGTGTTTCATCGTCAATAAGAAAGTCCAAAGGATACAGTAAACCTGAAGTCAAGCATCGGAATCTAACACTGGACTCACAGGAGAGATTCAAATCATAAAAATTTAGAGTGCCTGTCCTCTTGTACTCAAGTCGGCATTGTGCCTTTTGAATATAATTCCGACGCCATTTTCTGTGCTTCATCGTCAATAAGAAGGTCCAAAGTATACGGTAAACCTGATGTGAAGCATCGGAATTTAAAACTGAACTTACAGGAGAGGTTCAAATCATAGAAAGTTAGAGTGTCAGTCCTCTTGTACTTAAGCCGGCATTGTGCCTTTTGAATTTAATTCCGACGCAACTTCTGTGCTTCATCGTCATTAAGAAGGTCCAAGGTTTACAATAAACCTGAAGTGAAGCATCGGAATCTAAAACTGGACTCACAGGAAAGGTTCAAATCATAGAAAGTTAGAGAGTCAGTCCTCTTGTCCTTAAGTCGGCATTTTGCCTTTTGTATTAAATTCGGATGCAATTTCTGTGTTTCATCGTCAATAAGAAGGTCCAAGGGATACAGTAAACCTGATGTGAAGCATCGGAATCTAAAACTGGACTCACAGGAGAGGTTCATATCATAGAAAATTTGAGTGTCAGCCCTCTTGTACTTAAGTCAGCATTGTGTTTTTGAATTAAGTTCGGATGCAATTACTGTGTTTCATCGTCAATAAGAAAGTCCAAAGGATACAGTAAACCTGAAGTGAAAAATCGGAATCTAAAACTTGACTCACAGGAAAGGTTCAAATCAAAGAAAGTTAGAGAGTCAGTCCTCTTGTCCTTAAGTCGGCATTTTGCCTTTTGTATTAAATTCGGATGCAATTTCTGTGTTTCATCGTCAATAAGAAGGTCCAAGGGATACGGTAAACCTGATGTGAAGCATCGGAATTTAAAACTGAACTTACAGGAGAGGTTCAAATCATAGAAAGTTAGAGTGTCAGTCCTCTTGTACTTAAGTCGGCATTGTGCCTTTTGTATTAAATTCGGATGCAATTTCTGCGTTTCATCCTCAATAAGGAGGTCCAAGGGATACAGTAAACGTGAAGCGAAAATCGGAATCTAAAACTGGACTCACAGGAGAGGTTCAAATCTTAGAAAGTTAGAGTGTCAGTCCTCTTGTACTTAAGTCGGCATTGTGCCTTTTGTATTAAATTCGGATGCTATTTCTGTGTTTCATCGTCAATAAGAAGGTCGAAGGGATACAGTAAACCTGAAGTGAAGCATCGGAATCTAACACTGGACTGACAGGAGACGTTCAAATCATAGAAATTTAGAGTGTCAGTCCTCTTGCACTTAAGTCGGCATTGTGCCTTTTGTATTAATTTCGGATGCAATTTCTGTGTTTGTTCGTCAATACGAAGGTCCAAGGGATACAGTAAGCCTGAAGTGAAGCATCGGAATCTAAAGCTGGACTCACAGGAGAGGTTCAAATCATAGAAAGGTACAGTGTCAGTCCTCTTGTACTTAAGTCGGCATTGTGCCTTTTGTATTAATTTCGGATGCAGTTTCTATGTTTCATCGTCAATAAGAAGGTCCAAGGGATACAATAAACCTGAAGTGAAGCATTGGAATCTGAAACTGGACTCACAGGAGAGGTTCAAATCATAGAAAGCTAAGTTGTCAGTCCTCTTGTACTTAAGTCGGCATTGTGCCTTTTGTATTAATTTGGGAAGCAATATCTGTGTTTCATCGTCAATAAGAAGGTACAAGAGATATAGTAAACCTGAAGTGAAGCATCGGAATCTAAAACTGGACTCACAGGAGAGGTTCAAAGCATAGAAAGTTACAGTGTCAGTCCTCTTGTACTTAAGTCGGCATTGTGCCTTTTGAATTTAATACCGATGCAATTTCTGTGTTTCATCGTCAATAAGAAGGTCCAAGGGATACAGTAAATCTGAAGTGAAGCATCGGAATCTAAATCTGGACTCACAGGAGAGGTTCAAATCATAGAAAGTTAAAGTGTCAGTCCTCTTGTACTTAAGTCGGCATTGTGCCTTTTGTATTAATTTCGGATGCAATTTCTGTGTTTCATCGTCAATAAGAAGGGTCAAGAGATACAGGAAACTTGAAGTGAAGCATCGGAACCAAAAACCGGTCTCACAGGAGAGGTTCAAATCATAGAATGTAATAAGAGTCAGTCCTCTTGTACTTAAGTGGCATTGTGCCTTTTGTATTTAATTCAGATGCAATTTCTGTGTTTCATCGTCAATAAGAAGGCCCCAGGTATGCAGTAAACCTGAAGTGAAGCATCGGAATCTAAAACTGGACTCACAGGAGAGGTTCAAATCATAGAAAGTTAGAGTGACAGTCCTCTTGTACTTATGTCGGCATTGTGCCTTTTGAATTTAATTGCGATGCAATTTCTGTGCTTCATAGTCAATAAGAGGGTTCAAGGCATACAGTAAACCTGAAGTGAAGCATCGGAATGAATAACTGGACTCACAGGAGAGGTTCAAATCATAGAAAGTTAGAGTGTCGTTCCTCTTGTACTTAGGTCGGCATTGTGCCTTTTGTATTAAATTCGGATGCAGTATCTGTGCTTCATCGTCAATAAGAAGGTCCAAGGTATACAGTAAACTTGAAGTGAAGAATCGGAATCTAAAACTGGACTCACAGGAGAGGTTCAAATCATAGAAAGTTAGAGTGTCAGTCCTCTTGTACTTAAGTCGGCATTGTGCCTTATGTATTAAATTCGGCTGCAATTTCTGTGTTTCATCGTCAATTAGAAGGACCACGGTATACAGTAAACCTGAAGTGAAGCTTCGGAATCTAAAACTGGTCTCACAGGAAAGGTTCTGAACATAGTCAGTAAGAAGTGTCAGTCCTCTTCTACTTAAGTCGGCATTGTGCTTTTTGTACTAAATTTGGATGCAATTTCTGTGTTTCATCGCCAATAAGAAGGTCCAAGGGATACAGTTAACCTGAAGTGAAGCATCGGAATCTAAAACTGGATTCACAGGAGAGTTTAAATCATAGAAAGTTAGAGTGTCAGTCCACTTGTACTTAAGTCGGCATTGTGCCTTTTGTATTTAATTCCGATGCAGTATCTGTGTTTCATCGTCAATAAGGAGGTCCAAGGTATACAGTAAACCTGAAGTGAAGCGTTGGAATCTAAAACTGGACTCCCAGGAGAGGTTCAAATCATAGAAAGTTAGAGTGGCAGTCCTCTTGTACTTAAGTCGGCATTGTGCCTTTTGAATTTAATTCCGATGCAATTTCTGTGTTTCATCGTCAATAAGAAGGTCCAAATGGTAAAGTAAACCTGAAGTGAAGCATCGGAATCTAAAACTGGACTCAAAGGAAAATTTTCAAATCATAGAAAGTTAGAGTGTTAGTCCTCTTGTACTTAAGTCGGCATTGTGCCTTTTGAATTTAATTCCGACGCAATTTCTGTGCTTCATCGTCAATAAGAAGCTCCAAAGTATTTAGTAAACCTGAAGTGAAGCATCGGAATCTGAAACTGGACCCACAGGAGAGGTTCAAATCATAGAAATTTAGAGTGTCAGTCCTCTTGTACTTAAGTCGGCATTGTGCCTTTTGTATTAAATTCGGATGCAATTTCTATGTTTGTTCGTCAATACGAAGGTCCAAGGCATACAGTAAGCCTAAAGTGAAGCATCGGAATCTAAAGCAGGACTCACAGGAGGGGTTCAAATCATAGAAAGATAGAGTGTCAGACCTCTTGTACTTAAGTAGGCATTGTGCCTTTTGTATTAAATTCGGATGCAGTTTCTGTGTTTCATCGTCAATAAGAAGGTCCAAGGGATACAGTAAACCTGAAGTGAAGCATCGGAATCGAAAACTGGACTCACAGGAGAGGTTCAAATCATAGAAAGTTAAGGTGTCAGTCCTCTTGCACTGAAGTCGGCATTATTCCTTTCGTTTAATTTCGGATGCAATTTCTGTGTTTCATCGTCAATAAGAAGGTCCAAGAGATATAGTAAACCTGAAGTGAAGCATCGGAATGTGAAACTGGACTCACAGGAGAGGTTCAAATCATAGAAAGTTAGAGTGTCAGTCCTCTTGTACTTAAGTCGGCATTGTGCCTTTTAAATTTAATACCGATGCAATTTCTGTGTCTTATCGTCAATAAGAAGGTCCAAGGGATACAGTAAATCTGAAGTGAAGCATCGGAATCTAAAACTGGACCCACAGGAGAGGTTCAAACCATAGAAAGTTAGAGTGTCAGTCCTCTTTTACTTAAGTCGGCATTGTGCCTTTTGTATCAAATCCGGATGCAATTTCTGTGTTTCATCGTCAATAAAAAGGTCGAAGGGATACAGTAACCCTGAAGTGAAGCATCGTAATCTAAAACTGGACTCACAGGAGTGGTTCAGATCATAGATAGTTAAAGTGTCAGTTTTCTTGTACTTAAGTCGGCCTTAGTGCCTTTTGAATTTATTTCCGATGCAATTTCTGTGCTTCAAAGTCAATAAGAAGGTTCAAGGTATACAGTAAACCTGAAGTGAAGCATCGCAATCTAAAACTGGACTCACAGGAGAGGTTCAAATCATAGAAAGTTAGAGTGTCATTCCTCTTGTACTTAAGTCGGCATTGTGCCTTTGTATTAAATTCGGATGGAATTTCTGTGCTTCATTGTCAATAAGAAGGTCCAAGGGATACAGTAAACTTGAAGTGAAGCATCGGAACCAAAAACCGGTCTCACAGGAGAGGTTCAAATCATAGACTGTAAGAAGTGTCAGTCGGCTTGTACTTATGTCGGCATTGTGCCTTATGTATTTAATTCGGATGCAATTTCTGTGTTTAATCGTCAATAAGAAGGTCCAAGGGATACAGTAAACCTGAAGTGAAGCATCCGAAACTAAAACTGGATTCACAGGAGAGGTTCAAATCATAGAAAGATAGAGTGTCAGTCCTCTTGTACTTCGGTCGGGATTGCGCCTTTTAAATTTAATTCCGATGCAATTTCTGTGTATCATCGTCAATAAGAAGGTCCAAGGTATACAGTAAACCTGAAGTGAAGCATCGGAATCCAAAACTGGAATCACAGGACACGTTCAAATCATAGAAAGTTAGAGTGTCAGTCCGCTTGTACTTAAGTCAGCATTGTGCCTTTTGTATTTAACTCCGATGCAATATCTGTGTTTCATCGTCAATAAGGACTTCCAAGGTATACAGTAAACCTGAAGTGAAACATCGGAATCTAACACTGGACTCACAGGAGAGGTTCAAATCATAAAAATTGGAGTGTCAGTCCTCTTGTACTTAAGTCGGCATTGTGCCTTTTGAATTTAATTCCGACGCAATTTCTGTGCTTCATCGTCAATAAGAAGGTCCAAAGTATTTAGTAAACCTGAAGTGAAGCATCGGAATCTGAAACTGGACCCACAGGAGAGGTTCAAATCATAGAAAGTTAGAATGTCAGTACTCTTGTACTTAAGTCGGCATTGTGCCTTTTGTATGAAATTCGGATGCAATTTCCGTGTTTGTTCGTCAATACGAAGGCCCAAGGCATACAGTAAGCCTAAAGTGAAGCATCGGAATCTAAAGCTGGACTCACAGGAGAGGTTCAGATCATAGAAAGGTAGGGTGTCAGACCTCTTGTACTTAAGTAGGCATTGTGCCTTTTGTATTAAATTCGGATGCAGTTTCTGTGTTTCATCGTCAATAAGAAGGTCCAAGGGATACAGTAAACCTGAAGTGAAGCATCGGAATCGAAAACTGGACTAACAGGAGAGGTTCAAATCATAGAAAGTTAAGGTGTCAGTCCTCTTGTACTTAAGTGGCATTATTCCTTTCGTTTAATTTCGGATGCAATTTCTGTGTTTCATCGTCAATAAGAAGGTCCAAGAGATATAGTAAACCTGAAGTGAAGCATCGGAATCTGTAACTGGACTCACAGGAGAGGTTCAAATCATAGAAAGTTAGAGTGTCAGTCCTCTTGCACTTATGTCGGCATTGTGCCTTTGAAATTTAATACCGATGCAATTTCTGTGTCTCATCGTCAATAAGAAGGTCCAAGGGATACAGCAAATCTGAAGTGAAGCATCGGAATCTAAACCTGGACTCACGGGAGAGGTTCAAATCATAGAAAGTTAGAGTGTCAGTCCTCTTTTACTTAAGTCGGCATTGTGCCTTTTGTATCAAATTCGGATGCAATTTCTGTGTTTCATCGTCAATAAAAAGGTCGAAGGGATACAGTAACCCTGAAGTGAAGCATCGTAATCTAAAACTGGACTCATAGGAGAGGTTCAGATCATAGATAGTTAGAGTGTCAGTCCTCTTGCACTTAAGTCGGCATTGTGCCTTTTGTATTAATTTCGGATGCAATTTCTGTGTTTCATGGTCAATAAGAAGGCCCTAGTGATACAGTAAACCTGAAGTGAAGCATCGGAATCTAAAACTGGACTCACAGGAGAGGTTCAAATCATAGAAAGTTAGAGTGACAGTCTTCTTGTACTTATGTCGGCATTGTGCCTTTTGAATTTAATTCCGATGCAATTTCTGTGCTTCAGAGTCAATAAGAAGGTTCAAGGTATACAGTAAACCTGAAGGAAGCATCGCAATCTAAAACTGGACTCACAGGAGAGGTTGAAATCATAGAAAGTTAGAGTGTCATTCCTCTTGTACTTAAGTCGGCATTGTGCCTTTTGTATTAAATTCGGATGGAATTTCTGTGCTTCATCGTCAATAAGAAGGTCCAAGGGATACAGTAAACTTGAAGTGAAGCATCGGAACCAAAAACCGGTCTCACAGGAGAGGTTCAAATCATAGATTGTAAGAAGTGTCAGTCGGCTTGTACTTAAGTCGGCATTGTGCCTTATGTATTTAATTCGGATGCAATTTCTGTGTTTAATCGTCAATAAGAAGGTCCAAGGGATACAGTAAACCTGAAGTGAAGCATCTGAAACCAAAACTCGACTCACAGGAGAGGTTCAAATCATAGAAAGTTAGAGTGTCAGTCCTCTTGTACTTCGGTCGGCATTGCGCCTTTTAAATTTAATTCCGATGCAATTTTTGTGTATCATCGTCAATAAGAAGGTCCAAGGTATACAGTAAACCTGACGTGAAGCATCGGAATCCAAAACTGGAATCACAGGACACGTTCAAATCATAGAAAGTTAGAATGTTAGTCCGCTTGTACTTAAGTCAGCATTGTGCCTTTTGTATTTAACTCCGATGCATTATCTGTGTTTCATCGTCAATAAGGAGGTCCAAGGTATACAGTAAACCTGAAGTGAAACATCGGAATCTAACACTGGACTCACAGGAGAGGTTCAAATCATAAAAATTGGAGTGTCAGTCCTCTTGTACTTAAGTCGGCATTGTGCCTTTTGAATTTAATTCCGATGCAATTTCTGTGCTGCATCGTCAATAAGAAGGTCCAAGGTATACAGTAAACTTAATGTGAAGCATCGGAATTTAAAACTGAACTCACAGGACAGGTTCAAATCATAAAAAGTTAGAGTGTCAGTTGTCTTGTACTTATGTCGGCATTGTGCCTCTTGAATTTAATTCCGGTGAAATTTCTGTGTTTCGTCGTCAAGAAGAAGGTCCAAAGGATACAGTAAACCTGAAGTGAAGCATCGGAATCTAAAACTGGACTCACAGGAGAGTTTCAAATCATAGAAAGTTAGAGTGTCAGTCCTCTTGTACTTAAGTCGGCATTGTGCCTTTTGTATTAAATTAGGATGCAATTTCTTAGGTTGTTCGTCAATACGAAGGTCCAAGGGATACAGTACACCTGAAGTGAAGCATCGGCATCTAAATCTGGACTCACAGGAGAGGTTCAAATCATAGAAAGCTAGAGTGTCAGTCCTCTTGTACATAAGTTGGCATTGTGCCTTTTGTGTTAAATTCTGATGAAGTTTCTGTGTATCATCGTCAATAAGATGGTCCAAGGGATACAGTAAACCTGAAGTGAAGCATTGGAATCGAAAGCTGGACTCACAGGAGAGGTTCAAATCATAGAGAGTTAAGGTGTCAGTCCTCTTGTACTTAAGTCGGCATTGTGCCTTTTGTATTAACTTCGGATTAAATTGCTGTGTTTCATCGTCAATAAGAAGGTCCAAGGGATACAGTAAACCTGAAGTGAACCATCGGAATCTAAAACTGGATTCCCAGTAGAGGTTCAAATCATTGAAAGTTAGAGTGTCAGTCCTCTTCAACTTAAATCGGCATTGTGCTTTTGTATTGAATTCGGATGCAATTTCTGTGTTTCGTCGTCAATAAGAAGGTCCAAGGGATACAGGAAACCTGAAGCGAAGCATCGGAATCTAAAACTGGACTCACAGGAGAGGTTCAAATCATAAAAAGTTGGAGTGTCAGTCCTCTTACTTAAGTCGGCATTGTGTCTTTGAATTTAATTCCGATGCAATTTCTATGCTTCATCGTCAATATGAAGGTCCAAGGTATACAGTAAACCTGAAGTGAAGCATCGGAATTTAAAACTGAACTCACAGGAGAGGTTCAATACATAAAAAGTTTGAGTGTCAGTTCTCTTCTACTTAAGTCGGCATTGTGCTTTTTGAATTAAATTCGGATGCAATTTCTGTGTTTCATCGTCAATAGGAAGGTCCAAGGGATACAGTAAATCTGAAGTGAAGCATCGGAATCTAAAACTGGACTCACTGGAGAGGTTCAAATCATAGAAAGTTAGAGTGACAGTCTTCTTGTACTTATGTCGGCATTGTGACTTTTGTATCAACTTCGGATGCAATTTCTGTGTTTCATCGTCAATAAAAAGGCCGAAGGGATGCAGTAACCCTGAAGTGAAGCATCGGAATCTAAAACTGGACTCACAGGAGAGGTTCAGATCATTGATAGTTAGAGTGTCAGTCCTCTTGTACTTAAGTCGGCATTGTGCCTTTTGTATTAATTTCGGATGCAATTTCTGTGTTTCATCGTCAATAAGAAGGTCCAAGGGATACAGTAAACTTGAAGTGAAGCATCGGAACCAAAAACCGGTCTCACAGGAGAGGTTTAAATCATAGAATATAAGAAGAGTCAGTCCTCTTGTACTTAAGTGGCATTGAGCCTTTTGTATTTAATTCGGATGCAATTTCTGTGTGTCATCGTCAATAAGAAGTACCCCAGGGATACAGTAAACATGAAGTGAAGCATCGGAATCTAAAACTGGACTCACAGGAGAGGTTCAAATCATAGAACGTTAGAGTGACTGTCTTCTTGTACTTATGTCGGCATTGTGCCTTTTGAATTTAATTCCGATGGAACTTCTGTGCTTCATAGTCAATAAGAAGGTTCAAGGTATACAGTAAACCTGAAGTGAAGCATCGCAATCTAAAACTGGACTCACAGGAGAGGTTCAAATCATAGAAAGTTAGAGTGTCATTCCTCTTGTACTTAAGTCGGCATTGTGGGTTTTGTATTAAATTCGGATGGAATTTCTGTGCTTCATCATCAATAAGAAGGTCCAAGGGATACAGTAAACTTGAAGTGAAGCATCGGAACCAAAAACCGGTCTCACAGGAGAGGTTCAAATCATAGATTGTAAGAAGTGTCAGTCCGCTTGTACTTAAGTCGGCATTGTGCCTTTTGTATTTCATTCGGATGCAATTTCTGTGTTTAATCGTCAATAAGGAGGTCCAAGGGATACAGTAAACCTGAAGTGAAGCATAGGAAACTAAAACTGGATTCACAGGAGAGGTTCAAATCATAGAACGTTAGAGTGTCAGTCCTCTTGTAGTTCGGTCGGCATTGCGCCATTTAAATTTAATTCCGATGCAATTTCTGTGTATCATCGTCAATGAGAAGGTCCAAGGTATACAGTAAACCTGAAGCGAAGCATCGGATTTCAAAACTGGAATCACAGGACACGTACATATCATAGAAAGTTAGAGTGTCAGTCCGCTTGTACTTAAGTCGGCATTGTGCCTTTTGTATTTAACTCCGATGCAATATCTGTGTTTCAGCGTCAATAAGGAGGTCCATGGGATACAGTAAACCTGAAGTGAAGCATCGGAATCTAACACTGGACTCACAGGAGAGGTTCAAATCATAAAAATTGGAGTGTCAGTCCTCTTGTACTTAAGTCGGCAATGTGCCTTTTGAATTTAATTCCGATGCAATATCTGTGCTGCATCGTCAATAAGAAGGTCCAAGGTATACAGTAAACTTAAAGTGAAGCATCGGAATCTAAATCTGGACTCACAGGAGAGGTTCAAATCATAGAAAGTTAGAGTAACAGTCCTCTTGTACTTAAGTCGGCATTGTGCCTTTTGTATTAAATTCGGATGCAATTTCTGAGGTTGTTCGTCAATACGAAGGTCCAAGGGATACAGTAAACCTGAACTGAAGCATCGGAATCTAAATCTGGACTGACAGGAGATGTTCAAATCATAGAAAGCTAGGGTGTCAGTCCTCTTGTACTTAAGTTGGCATTGTGCCTTTTGTATTAATTTCGGATGCAATTACTGTGTTTCATCGTCAATAAGAAGGTCCAAGGGATACAGTAAACCTGAAGTGAAGCATCGGAATCTAAAACTAGACTAACAGGAGAGGTTCAAATCATAGAAAAGTAGAGTGTCAGTACTCTTGTACTTAAATCGGCATTGTGCCTTTTGTAACAAATTTGGATGCAATTTCTGTGTTTCATCGTCAATAAGAAGGTCCAAGGGATACAGTAAACCTGAAGCGAAGCATCGGAATCTAAAACTGGACTCACAGGAGAGGTTCAAATCATTGAAAGTTAGAGTGTCAGTCCTCTTGTACTTAAATCGGCATTGTGCCTTTTGTATTAAATTCGGATGCAATTTCTGTTTTTCATCATCAATAAGAACGTCCAAGGGATACAGTAAACCTGAAGCGAAGCATCGGAATCTAAAACTGGTCTCACAGGAGAGGTTCAAATCATTGAAAGTTAGAGTGTCAGTCCTCTTGTACTTAAATCGGCATTGTGCCTTTTGTATTAAATTCGGATGGAATTTCTGTGCTTCAACATCAATATGAAGGTCCAAGGGATACAGTAAACTTGAAGTGAAGCATCGGAACCAAAAACCGGTCTCACAGGAGAGGTTCAAATCATAGATTGTAAGAAGTGTCAGTCCGCTTGTATTTAAGTCGGCATTGTGCCTTTTGTATTTAATTCGGATGCAATTTCTGTGTTTAATCGTCAATAAGAAGGTCCAAGCGATACAGTAAATCTGAAGTGAAGCATCGGAAACTAAAACTGGATTCACAGGAGAGGTTCAAATCATAGAAAGTTAGAGTGTCAGTCTTCTTGTACTTCGGTCGGCATTGCGCCATTTAAATTTAATTCCGATGCAATTTCTGTGTATCATCGCCAATAAGAAAGTCCAAGGTATACATTTAACCTGAAGTGAAGCATCGGATTTCAAAACTGGAATCAGAGGACACGTTAAAATCATAGAAAGTTAGAGTGTCAGTCCGCTTGTACTTAAGTCGGCATTGGGCCTTTGTATTTAACTCCGATGCAATATCTGTGTTTCATCGTCAATAAGGAGGTCCAAGGTATACAGTAAACCTGAAGTGAAGCGTCGGAATCTAAAACTGGACTTCCAACAGAGGTTCAACACATAGAAAGTTAGAGTGTCAGTCCTCTTGTACTTAAGTCGGCATTGTGCCTTTTGTATTACATTCGGATGCAATATCTGTGTTTCATCGTCAATAAGAAGGTCCAAGGGATACAGTAAACCTGAATTGAAGCATCGGAATCTAACACTGGACTCCCAGGAGAGGTTCAAATCATAAAAATTGGAGTGTCAGTCCTCTTATACTTAAGACGGCAATGTGCCTTTTAAATTTAATTCCGATGCAATTTCTGTGGTGCATCATCAATAAGAAGGTCCAAGGTATACAGTAAACTTAAAGTGAAGCATCGGAATCTAAAACTGGACTCACAGGAGAGGTTCAAATCATAGAAAGTTAGAGTGTCAGTCCTCTTGTACTTAAGTCGGCATTGTGCCTTTTGTATTAAATTCGGATGCAATTTCTGTGGTTGTTCGTCAATACGACGGTCCAAGGGATACCGTAAACCTGAACTGAAGCGTCGGAATCTAAATCTGGACTCACAGGAGAGGTTCAAATCATAGAAAGCTAGGGTGTCAGTCCTCTTGTACTTAAGTTGGCATTTTGCCTTTTGTATTAATTTCGGATGCAATTACTGTGTTTCATCGTCAATAAGAAGGTCCAAGGGATACAGTAAACCTGAAGTGAAGCATTGGCATCGAAAGCTGGACTCACAGGAGAGGTTCAAATCATAGAGAGTTAAGGTGTCAGTCCTCTTGTACTTTAGTCGGCATTGTGCCTCTTGTATTAATTTCGGATGCAATTACTGTGTTTCATCGTCAATAAGAAGGACCAAGGGATACAGTAAACCTGAAGTGAAGCATCGGAATCTAAAACTGGACTAACAGGAGAGGTTCAAATAATAGAAAAGTAGAGTGTCAGTACCCTTGTACTTAAATCGGCATTGTGCCTTTTGTAATAAATTCGGATGCAATTTCTGTGTTTCATCGTCAATAAAAAGGTCCAAGGGATACAGTAAACCTGAAGCGAAGCATCGGAATTTAAACTGGACTCACAGGAGAGATTCAAATCATTGAAAGTTAGAGTGTCAGTCCTCTTGTACTTAAATCGGCATTGTGCCTTTTGTATTAAATTCGGATGCAATTTCTGTTTGTCATCGTCAATAAGAAGGTCCAAGGGATACAGTAAACTTGAAGTGAAGCATCGGAACCTAAAACCGGTCTCACAGGAGAGGTTCAAATCATAGTTTGTAAGAAGTGTCTGTCCGCTTGTACTTAAGTCGGCATTGTGCCTTTTGTATTTAATTCGGTTGCAATTTCTGTGTTTAATCGTCAATATGAAGATCCAAGGGATACAGTAAAGGTGAAGTGAAGCATCGGAATCCAAAACTGGACTCACAGGACACGTTCAAATCATAGAAAGTTAGAGTGTCAGTCCACTTGTACTTAAGTCGGAATTGTGCCTTTTGTATTTAATTCCGATGCAATATCTGTGTTTCATCGTCAATAAGGAGGTCCAAGGTATACAGTAAACCTGAAGTGAAGCGTCGGAATCTAAAACTGGACTCCCAGGATAGGTTCAAATCATAGAAAGTTAGAGTGTCAGTCCTCTTGTACTTAAGTCGGCATTGTGCCTTTTGAATTTATTTCCGATGCAATTTCGGTGTTTCATCGTCAATAAGAAGGTTTAAAGAGTAAAGTAAACCTGAAGTGAAGCTTTGGAATCTAAAACAGGACTCACAGGAGAGGTTCAAATCATAGAAAGCTAGAGTGTCAGACCTCTTGTACTTAAGTCGGCATTGTGCCTTTTGAATTTAATTCCGACGCAATTTCTGTGCTTCTTCGTCAATAAGAAGGTCCAAGGTAATCAGTAAACCTGAAGTGAAGCATCGGAATCTAAAACTGGACCCACAGGAGAGGTTCAAATCATAGAAAGTTAGAGTGTCAGTCATCTTGTACTTAAGTCGGCATTGTGCCTTTTGTACTAAATTCGGATGCAATTTCTGTGTTTGTTCGTCAATTCGAAGGTCCAAGGGATACAGTAAGCCTGAAGTGAAGCATCGGAATCTAAAGCTGGACTCACAGGAGAGGTTCAAATCATAGAAAGGTAGAGTGTCAGTCCTCTCGTACTTAAGTCGGCATTGTGCCTTTTGTATTTAATTCGAATGCAGTTTCTGTGTTTCATCGACAATAAGAAGGTCCAAGGGATACAGTAAACCTGAAGTGAAGCATCGGAACCGAAAACTGGACTCACAGGAGAGGTTCAATTCATAGAAAGTTAAGGTGTCAGTCCTCTTGTACTTAAGTCGGCATTGTTCCTTTTGTATTAATTTCGGATGTAATTTCTGTGTTTCATCGTCAATAAGAAGGTCCAAGAGATACAGTAAACCTGAAGTGAAGCATCGGAATCTAAAACTGGACTCACAGGAGAGGTTCAAATCATAGAAAGTTAGAGTGTCAGTCCTGTTGTACTTAAGTCGGCATTGTGCCTTCTGTATTAAATTCGGATGAAATTTCTGTGTTTCATTGTCAATAAAAAGGTCCAAGGGATACAGTAAACCTGAAGTGAAGCAACGGAATCTAAAACTGGACTCACAGGAGAGGTTCAAATCATAGAAAGTTAGAGTGTCAGTCCTCTTGTACTTAAGTCGGCATTGTGCCTTTTGTATTACATTCGGATGCAATTTCTATGGTTGTTCGTCAATACGAAGGTCCAAGGAATACAGTAAACCTGAACTGAAGCATCGGAATCTAAATCTGGACTCACAGGGGAGGTTCAAATCATAGAAAGCTAGGGTGTCAGTCCTCTTGTACTTAAGTTGGCATTGTGCCTTTTGTATTAATTTCGGATGCAATTACTGTGTTTCATCGTCTATAAGAAAGTCCAAGGGATACAGTAAACCTGAAGTGAAGCATTGGAATCGAAAGCTGGACTCACAGGAGAGGTTCAAATCATAGAGAGTTAAGGTGTCAGTCCTCTTGTACTTTAGTCGGCATTGTGCCTTTTGTATTAATTTTGGATGCAATTACTGTGTTTCATCGTCAATAAGAAGGTCCAAGGGATACAGTAAACCTGAAGTGAAGCATCGGAATCTAAAGCTGGACTAACAGGAGAGGTTCAAGTCATAGAAAAGTAGAGTGTCAGTACCCTTGTACTTAAATCGGCATTGTGCCTTTTGTAATAAATTCGGATGCAATTTCTGTGTTTCATCGTCAAAAAAAGGTCCAAGGGATACAGTAAACCTGAAGCGAAGCATCGGAATGTAAAACTGGACTCACAGGAGAGGTTCAAATCATTGAAAGTTAGAGTGTCAGTCCTCTTGTACTTAAATCGGCATTGTGCCTTTTGTATTTAATTCGGATGCAATTTCTGTGTTTAATCGTCAATATGAAGATCCAAGGGATACAGTAAAGGTGAAGTGAAGCATCGGAATCTAAAACTGGATTCACAGGAGAGGTTCAAATCATAGAAACTTAGAGTGTCAGTCCTCTTGTACTTCAGTCGGCATTGTGACTTTTGAATTTAGTTCCGATGCAATTTCTGTGTTGCATCGTCAATAAGAAGGTCCAAGGTATACAGTAAACCTGAAGTGAAGCATCGGAATCCAAAACTGGACTCACAGGACACGTTCAAATCATAGAAAGTTAGAGTGTCAGTCCACTTGTACTTAAGTCGGCATTGTGCCTTTTGTATTTAATTTCGATGCAATATCTGTGTTTCATCGTCAATAAGGAGGTCCAAGGTATACAGTAAACCAGAAGTGAAGCGTCGGAATCTAAAACTGGACTCCCAGGATAGGTTCAAATCATAGAAAGTTAGAGTGTCAGTCCTCTTGTACTTAAGTCGGCATTGTGCCTTTTGAATTTATTTCCGATGCAATTTCGGTGTTTCATCGTCAATAAGAAGATTTAAAGGGTAAAGTAAACCTGAAGTGAAGCATCGGAATCTAAAGCTGGACTCACAGGAGAGGTTCAAATCATAGAAAGTTAGAGTGTCAGTCCTGTTGTTCTTAAGTCGGCATTGTGCCTTCTGTATTAAATTCGGATGCAATTTCTGTGTTTCATTGTCAATAAAAAGGTCCAAGGGATACAGTAAACCTGAAGTTAAGCATCGGAATCTAAAACTGGACTCGCAGGAGAGGTTCAAATCATAGAAAGTTAGAGAGTCAGTCCTCTTGTACTTAAGTCGGCATTGTGCCTTTTGTATTAAATTTGGATGCAATTTCTGTGGTTGTTCGTCAATACGAAGGTCCAAGGGATACAGTAAACCTGAACTGAAGCATCGGAATCTAAATCTGGACTCACAGGAGAGGTTCAAATCATAGAAAGCTAGGGTGTCAGTCCTTCTGTACTTAAGTTGGCATTGTGCCCTTTGTATTAATTTCGGATGCAATTACTGTGTTTCGTCGTCAATAAGAAGGTCCAAGGGATACAGTAAACCTGAAGTGAAGCATTGGAATCGAAAGCTGGACTCACAGGAGAGGTTCAAATCATAGAGAGTTAAGGTGTCAGTCCTCTTGTACTTTAGTCGGCATTGTGCCTTTTGTATTAATTTCGGATGCAATTACTGTGTTTCATCGTCAATAAGAAGGTCCAAGGGATTCAGTAAACCTGAAGTGAAGCATCGGAATCTAAAACTGGACTAACAGGAGAGGTTCAAATCATAGAAAAGTAGAGTGTCAGTACTCTTGTACTTAAATCGGCATTGTGCCTTTTGTAATAAATTCGGATGCAATTTCTGTGTTTCATCGTCAATAAAAAGGTCCAAGGGATACAGTAAACATGAAGCGAAGCATCGGAATCTAAAACTAGACTCACAGGAGAGGTTCAAATCATTGAAAGTTAGAGTGTCAATCCTCTTGTACTTAAATCGGCATTGTGCCTTTTGTATTAAATTCGGATGCAATTTCTGTTTTTCATCGTCAGTAAGAAGGTCCAAGGGTTACAGTAAACTTGAAGTGTAGCATCGGAACCTAAAACCGGTCTTACAGGAGAGGTTCAAATCATAAATAGTTAGAGTGTCAGTCCGCTTGTACTTAAGTCGGCATTGTGCCTTTTGTATTTAATTCGGATGCAATTTCTGTGTTTAATCGTCAATATGAAGATCCAAGGGATTCAGTAAAGGTGAAGTTAAGCATCGGAATCTAAAACTGGATTCACAGGAGAGGTTCAAATCATAGAAACTTAGAGTGTCAGTCCTCTTCCACTTCAGTCGGCATTGTGCCTTTTGAATTTAGTTCCGATGCAATTTCTGTGTTGCAGCGTCAATAAGAAGGTCCAAGGTATACAGTAAACCTGAAGTGAAGCATCGGAATCCAAAACTGGACTCACAGGTCACGTTCAAATCATAGAAAGTTAGAGTGTCAGTCCACTTGTACTTAAGTCGGCATTGTGCCTTTTGTATTTAATTCCGATGCAATATCTGTGTTTCATCGTCAATAAGGAGGTCCAAGGTATAGAGTAAACATGTAGTGAAGCGTCGGAATCTAAAACTGGACTCCCAGGATAGGTTCAAATCATAGAAAGTTAGAGTGTCAGTCCTCTTGTACTTAAGACGACATTGTGCCTTTTGAATTTATTTCCGATGCAATTTTGGTGTTTCATCGTCAATAAGAAGGTTTAAAGGGTAAAGTAAACCTGAAGTGAAGCTTTGGAATCTAAAACAGGACTCACAGGAGAGGTTCAAATCATAGAAAGTTAGTGTGTCAGACCTCTTGTACTTAAGTCGGCATTGTGCCTTTTGAATTTAATTCCGACGCAATTTCTGTGCTTCATCGTCAATAAGAAGGTCCAAGGTATTCAGTAAACCTGAAGTGAAGCATCGGAATCTAAAACTGGACCCACAGGAGAGGTCCAAATCATAGAAAGTTAGAGTGTCAGTCATCTTGTACTTAAGTCGGCATTGTGCCTTTTGTATTAAATTCGGATGCAATATCTGTGTTTGTTCGTCAATATGAAGGTCCAAGGGATACAGTAAGCCTGAAGTGAAGCATCGGAATCTAAAGCTGGACTCACAGGAGGGGTTCAAATCATAGAAAGGTAGAGTGTCAGTCCTCTTGTACTTAAGTCGCCATTGTGCCTTTTGTATTAAACTCGAATGCAGTTTCTGTGTTTCATCGACAATAAGGAGGTCCAAGGGATACAGTAAACCTGAAGTGAAGCATCGGAATCGAAAACTGGACTCACAGGAGAGGTTCAAATCATAGAAAGTTAAGGTGTCAGTCCTCTTGTACTTAAGTCGGAATTGTTCCTTTTGTATTAATTTCGGATGCAATTTCTGTGTTTCATCGTCAATAAGAAGGTCCAAGGTATACAGTATACCTGAAGTGAAGCATCGCAATCCAAAACTGGACACACAGGACACGTTCAAATCATAGAAAGTTAGAGTGTCAGTCCTCTTGTACTTAAGTCGGCATTGTGCCTTTTGTTTTAAATTCGGATGCAATTTCTGTGTTTCATCGTCAATAAGAAGGTCCAAGGGATACAGTAAATCTGAAGTGAAGCATCGGAATCTAAAACTGGACTCACAGGAGAGGTTCAAATCATAGAAAGTTAGAGTGTCAGTCCTGTTGTACTTAAGTCGGCATTGTGCCTTCTGTATTAAATTCGGATGCAATTTCTAAGTTTCATTGTCAATAAAAAGGTCCAAGGGATACAGTAAACCTGAAGTGAAGCATCGGAATCTAAAACTGGACTCACAGGAGAGGTTCCGATCATAGATAGTTAGAGTGTCAGACCTCTTGTACTTAAGTCGGCATTGTGCCTTTTGTATTAATTTCGGATGCAATTTCTGTGTTTCATCGTCAATAAGAATGTCCAAGTGATACTGTAAACTTGAAGTGAAGCCTCGGAACCAAAAACCGGTCTCACAGGAGAGGTTCAAATCATAGGATGTAAGAAGAGTCAGTCCTCTTGTACTTAAGTGGCATTGTGCCTTTTGTATTTAATTCGGATGCAATTTCTGGGTTTAATCGTCAATAAGAAGGCCCCAGGTATACAGTAAACCTGAAGTGAAGAATCGGAATTCAAAACTGGACTCACAGGAGAGGTTCAAATCATAGAAAGTTAGAGTGACAGTCCTCTTGTACTTCTGTCGGCATTGTGCTTTTGAATTTAATTCCGATGCAATTTCTGTGCTTCATAGTCAATAAGAAGGTTCAAGGTATACAGTAAACCTGAAGTGAAGCATCGCAATCTAAAACTGGACTCACAGGAGAGGTTCTAATCATAGAAGGTTAGAGTGTCATTCCTCTTGTACTTAAGTCGTCAATGTGCCTTTTGTGATGAATTCGGAAGCAATTTCTGTGTTTCATCGTCAATAAGAAGGCCCCAGGGATACAGTAAACCTGAAGTGTAGCATCGGAATCCAAAACTGGACTCACAGGAGAGATTCAAATCATAGAAAGTTAGAGTGACAGTCCTCTTGTACTTATGTCGGCATTGTGCTTTTGAATTTAATTCCGATGCAATTTCTGTGCTTCATAGTCAATAAGGAGGTTCAAGGGATACAGTAACCCTGAAGTGAAGCATCGGAATCTAAAACTGGACTCACAGGAGAGGTTCAGATCATAGATAGTTAGAGTGTCAGTCCTCTTGTACTTAAGTCGGCATTGTGCCTTTTGTATTAATTTCGGATGCAATTTCTGTGTTTTATCGTCAATAAGAATGTCCAAGAGATACAGTAAACCTGAAGTGAAGCATCGGAATATAAAACTGGACTCAAAGGAGAGGTTCAAATCATAGAAAGTTAGAGTGACAGTCCTCTTGTACTTAAGTCGGCATTGTGCCTTTTGTTTTAAATTCGGATGCAAATTCTGTGTTTCATCGTCAATAAGAAGGTCCAAGGGATACAGTAAAGCTGAAGTGAAGCATCGGAATCTAAAACTGGACTCACAAGAGAGGTTCAAATCATAGAAAGTTAGAGTGACAGTCTTCTTGTACTTATGTCGGCATTGTGCCATTTGAATTTAATTCCGATGCAATTTCTGTGCTTCATAGTCAATAAGAAGGTTCAGGTAAACAGTAAACCTGAAGTGAACCATCGCAATCTAAAACTGGACTCACAGGAGAGGATCAAATCATAGAAAGTTAGAGTGTCATTCCTCTTGTACTTAAGTCGGCATTGTGCCTTTTGTATTAAATTCGGATGGAATTTCTGTGCTTCATCGACAATAAGAAGGTCCAAGGGATACAGTAAACTTGAAGTGAAGCATCGGAACCAAAAACCGGTCTCACAGGAGAGGTTCAAATCATAGATTGTAAGAAGTGTCAGTCCGCTTGTACTTAAGTCGGCATTGTGCCTTTTGTATTTTATTCGGATGCAATTTCTGTGTTTATTCGTCAATAAGAAGGTCCAATGGATACCGTGAACCTGAAGTGAAGCATCGGAAACTAAAACTGGATTCACAGGAGAGGTTCAAATCATAGAAAGTTAGAGTGTCAGTCCCCTTGTACTTCGGTCGGCATTGCGCCTTTTAAATTTAATTCCGATACAATTTCTGTGTATCATCGTCAATAAGAGGGTCCAAGGTATACAGTAAACCTGAAGTGAAGCATCGGATTTCAAAACTGGAATCACAGGACATGTTCAAATCATAGAAAGGTAAAGTGTCAGTCCGCTTGTACTTAGGTCGGCATTGTGCCTTTTGTATTTAACTCCGATGCAATATCTGTGTTTCATCGTCGATAATGAGGTCCTAGGTATACAGTAAATCTGATGTGAAGCGTCGGAATCTAAAACTGGACTCCCAGGAGAGGTTCAACACATTGAAAGTTAGTGTGTCAGTCCTCTTGTACTTAAGTCGGCATAGTGCCTTTTGTATTACATTCGGATGCAATATCTGTGTTTCATCGTCAATAAGAAGGTCCAAGGGATACAGTAAACCTGAAATGGAGCATCAGAATCTAACACTGGACTCACAGGAGAGGTTCAAATCATAAAAATTTGGAGTGTCATTCCTCTTGTACTTAAGTCGGCAATGTGCCATTTGAATTTAATTCCGATGCAATTTCTGTGCTGCATCGTCAACAAGAAGGTCCAAGGTATACAGTAAACTTAAAGTGAAGCATCGGAATTTAAAACTGAACTCACAGGAGAGGTTCAAATCATAAAAAGTTAGATTGTCAGTTCTCTTGTACTTAAGTCGGCATTGTGCCTTTTGAATTTAATTCCGGTGCAATATCTATGTTTCGACGTCAAGAAGAAGGTCCAAGGGATACAGTAAACCTGAAGTGAAGCATTGGAATCGAAAGCTGGACTCACAGGAGAGGTTCAAATCATAGAGTGTTAAGGTCTCAGTCCTCTTGTACTTTAGTCGGCATTGTGCCTTTGTATTAATTTCGGATGCAATTACTGTGTTTCATCGTCAATAAGAAGGTCCAAGGTATACAGTAAACCTGAAGTGAACCATCGGAATCTAAAACTGGACTCCCAGGAGAGGTTCAAATCATTGAAAGTTAGAGTGTCAGTCCTCTTGTACTTAAATCGGCATTGTGCCTTTTGTATTGAATTCGGATGCAATTTCTGTGTTTCGTCGTCAATAAGAAGGTCCAAGGGATACAGTAAACCTGAAGCGAAGCATCGGAATCTAAGACTGGACTCACAGGAGATGTAAAAATCATTGAAAGTTAGAGTGTCAGTCCTCTTGTACTTAAATCGGAATTGTGCCTTTTGTATTAAATTCGATGCAATTTCTGAGTTTCATCGTCAATAAGAAGGTCCAAGGGATACAGTAAACTTGAGGTGAGGCATCGGAACCTAAAACCGGTCTCACAGGAGAGGTTCAAATCATAGATTGCAAGAAGTGTCAGTCCGCTTGTACTTAAGTCTGCATTGTGCCTTTTGTATTTAATTCGGATGCAATTTCTGTGTTTAATCGTAAATATGAAGGTCCAAGGGATACAGTAAACCTGAAGCATCGGAATCTAAAACTGGATTCAAAGGAGAGGTTCAAATCACAGAAAGTTAGACTCTCAGTCCTATTGTACTTCAGTCGGCATTGTGCCTTTTGAATTTAATTCCGATGCAATTTCTGTGTTTCATCGTCAATAAGAAGGTCCAAGGTATACAGTAAACCTGAAGTGAAGCATCGGAAACCAAAACTGGACTCACAGGACACGTTCAAATCATAGAAAGTTAGAGTGTCAGTCCTCTTGTACTCGAGTCGGCATTGTGCCTTTTGTATTTAATTCCGATGCAATATCTGTGTTTCATCGTCAATAAGGAGGACCAAGATATACAGTAAACCTGAAGTGAAGCGTCGGAATCTAAAACTGGACTCCCAGCAGAGGTTCAAATCATAGAAAGTGAGAGTGTCAGTCCTCTTGTACTTAAGTCGGCATTGTGCCTTTTGTATTACTATCGGATGCAATATCTGTGTTTCATCGTAAATAAGAAGGTCCAAGGGATACAGTAAACCTGAAGTCAAGCATCGGAATCTATCATTGGACTCACAGGAGAGGTTCAAATCATAAATAGTTGGAGTGTCAGTCCTCTTGTACTTAAGTCGGCATTGTGCCTTTGAATTTAATTCCGATGCAATTTCTGTGCTTCATCGTCAATAAGAAGGTCCAAGGTATACAGTAAACCTGAAGTGAAGCATCGGAATTTAAAACTGAACTCAAAGGAGAGGTTCAAATCATAAAAAGTTAGTGTGTCAGTTCTCTTGTACTTAAGTCGGCATTTTGCCTTTAGAATTTAATTCGGATGCAATTTCTGTGTTTGTTCGTGAATACGAAGGACCAAGGGATACAGTGAACCTGAAGTGAAGCATCGGAATCTAAAACTGGACTCACAGGAGAGGTTCAAATCATAGAAAGCTAGAGTGTCAGTCCTCTTGTACTTAAGTTGGCATTGTGCCCTTTGTATTAAATTCGGATGCAGTTTCTGTGTTTCATCGTCAATAAGAAGGTCCAAGGGATACACTAAACCTGAAGTGAAGCATTGGAATCGAAAGCTGGACTCACAGGAGAGCTTCAAATCATAGAGTGTTAAGGTGTCAGTCCTCTTGTACTTTAGTCGGCATTTTGCCTTTTGTATTAATTTCGGATGCAATTACTGTGTTTCATCGTCAATAAGAAGGTCCAAGGGATACAGCAAACCTGAAGTGAACCATCGGAATCTAAAACTGGACTCCCAGGAGAGGTTCAAATCATTGAAAGATAGAGTGTCAGTCCTCTTGTACTTAAATCGGCATTATGCCTTTTGTATTGAATTCGGATGCAATTTCTGTGTTTCTTCGTCAATAAGAAGGTCCAAGGGATACAGTAAACCTGAAGCGAAGCATCGGAATCTAAAACTGGACTCACAATAGAGGTTCAAATCATTGAAAGTTAGAGTGTCAGTCCTCTTGAACTTAAATCGGCATTGTGCCTTTTGTATTAAATTCGGATGCAATTTCTGTGTTTCATCGCCAATAAGAAGGTCTAAGGGATACAGTAAACTTGAAGTGAAGCATCGGAACCTAAAACCGGTCTCACAGGAGAGGTTCAAATCATAGATTGCAAGAAGTGTCAGTCCGCTTGTACTTAAGTCGGCATTGTGCCTTTTGTATTTAATTCGGATGCAATTTCTGTGTTTAATCGTCAATATGAAGGTCCAAGGGATACAGTAAACCTGAAGCATCGGAATCTAAAACTGGTTTCAAAGGAGTGGTTCAAATCATAGAAAGTTAGACTCTCAGTCCTATTGTACTTCAGTCGGCATTGTGCCTTTTGTATTTAATTCCGATGCAATTTCTGTGTTTTATCGTCAATAAGAAGGTCCAAGGTATACAATAAACCTGAAGTGAAGCATCGGAATCCAAAACTGGACTCACAGGACACGTTAAAATCATAGAAAGTTAGAGTGTCAGTCCTCTTGTACTTGAGTCGGCATTGTGTCTTTTGTATTTCATTCGGATGCAATATCTGTGTTTCATCGTAAATAAGAAGGTCCAAGGGATACAGTAAACCTGAAATGAAGCGTCGGAATCTAAAACTGGACTCCCAGCAGAGGTTCAAATCATAGAAAGTGAGAGTGTCAGTCCTCTTGTACTTAAGTCGGCATTATGCCTTTTGTATTACATTCGGATGCAATATCTGTGTTTCATCGTAAATAAGAAGGTCCAAGGTATACAGTAAACCTGAAGTGAAGCATCGGAATTTAAAACTGAACTCACAGGAGTGGTTCAAATCATAAAAAGTTAGAGTGTCAGTTCTCTTGAACTTAAGTCGGCATTGTGCCTTTAGAATTTAATTCGGATGCAATTTCTGTGTTTGTTCGTGAATACGAAGGTCCAAGGGATACAGTAAAACTGAAGTGAAGCTTCGGAATCTAACATTGGACTCACAGGAGAGGTTCAAATCATAAAAAGTTGGAGTGTCAGACCTCTTGTACTTAAGTCGGCATTGTGCCTTTGAATTTAATTCCGATGCCATTTCTGTGCTTCATCGTCAATAAGAAGGTCCAAGGTATACAGTAAACCTGAAGTGAAGTATCGGAATTTAAAACTGAACTCACAGGAGAGGTTCAAATCATAAAAAGTTAGAGTGTCAGTTCTCTTGTACTTAAGTCGGCATTGTGCCTTTAGAATTTAATTCGGATGCAATTTCTGTGTTTGTTCGTGAATACGAAGGTCCAAGGGATACAGTAAACCTGAAGTGAAGCATCGGAATCTAAAACTGGACTAACAGGAGAGGTTCAAATCATAGAAATGTAGAGTGTCAGTACTATTGTACTTAAATCGGCATTGTGCCTTTTGTATTAAATTCGGATGCATTTTCTGTGTTTCATCGTCAATAAGAAGGTCCAAGGGATACAGTAAACCTGAAGTGAAGCGTCGGAATCTAAAACTGGACTCCCAGGAGAGGTTCAAATCATAGATAGTTAGAGTGTCAGTCCGCTTGTACTTATGTCGGCATTGCGCCTTTTGTATTACATTCGGATGCAATATCTGTGTTTCATCGTCATTAAGAAGGTCCAAGGTATACAGTAAACCTGAAGTGAAGCATCGGAATCTAACACTGGACTCACAGGAGAGGTTCAAATCATAAAAATTGGAGTGTCAGTCCTCTTGTACTTAAGTCGGCATTGTGCCTTTTGAATTTAATTCCGATGCAATTTCTTTGCTTCATCGTCATTAAGAAGGTCCAAAGTATACAGTAAACTTGAAGTGAAGCATCGGAATTTCAAACTGAACTCTCAGGAGAGGTTCAAATCATAGAGAGTTTGAGTGTCATTCCTCTTGTACTTAAGTCGGCATTGTGCCTTTTGTATTAAATTCGGATGGAATTTCTGTGCTTCATCGTCAATACGAAGGTCCAAGGGATACAGTAAACCTGAACTGAAGCATCGGAATCTAAATCTGGACTGACAGGAGAGGTTCAAATCATAGAAAGTTAGAGTGTCAGTCCTCTTGTACTTCGGTCGGCATTGCGCCTTTTAAATTTAATTCCGATGCAATTTCTGTGTATCATCGTCAATAAGAAGGTCCAAGGTATACAGTAAACCTGAAGTGAAGCATCGGATTTCAAAACTGGAATCACAGGACATGTTCAAATCATAGAAAGTTAGAGTGTCAGTCCGCTTGTTCTTAAGTCGGCATTGTGCCTTTTGTATTTAACTCCGATGCAATATCTGTGTTACATCGACAATAATGAGGTACAAGGTATACAGTAACCCTGAAGTGAAGCGTCGGAATCTAAAACTGGACTCCCAGGAGAGGTTCAACAAATAGAAAGTTAGAGTGTCAGTCCTCTAGTACTTAAGTCGGCATTGTGCCTTTGAATTTAATTTCGATGCAATTTCTGTGCTTCATCGTCAATAAGAAGGTCCAAGGTATACAGTAAACCTGAAGTGAAGCATCGGAATTTAAAACTGAACTCACAGGAGTGGTTCAAATCATAAAAAGTTAGAGTGTCAGTTCTCTTGAACTTAAGTCGGCATTGTGCCTTTAGAATTTAATTCGGATGCAATTTCTGTGTTTGTTCGTGAATACGAAGGTCCAAGGGATACAGTAAACCTGAAGTGAAGCATCGGAATCTAAAACTGGACTAACAGGAGAGGTTCAAATCATAGAAATGTAGAGTGTCAGTACTCTTGTACTTAAATCGGCATTGTGCCTTTTGTATTAAATTCGGATGCATTTTCTGTGTTTCATCGTCAATAAGAAGATCCAAGGGATACAGTAAACCTGAAGCGAAGCATCGGAATCTAAAACTGGACTCACAGGTGAGGTTCAAATCATTGAAAGTTAGAGTGTCAGTCCTCTTGTACTTAATTCGTCATTGTGCCTTTTGTATTTACTTCGGATGCAATTTCTGTGTTTAATCGTCAATAAGAAGGTCCAAGGGATACAGTAAACCTGAAGTGAAGCATCGGAAACTAAAACTGGATTCACAGGAGAGGTTCAAATCATAGAAAGTTTGAGTGTCAGTCCTCTTGTACTTCGGTCGGCATTGCGCCTTTTAAATTTAATTCCGATGCAATTTCTGTGTATCATCGTCAATAAGAAGGTCCAAGGTATACAGTAAACCTGAAGTGAAGCACCGGATTTCAAAACTGGAATCACAGGACATGTTCAAATCATAGAAAGTTAGAATGTCAGTCCGCTTGTATTTAAGTCGCATTGTGCCTTTTGTATTTAACTCCGATGCAATATCTGTGTTTCATCGTCAATAATGAGGTCCAAGGTATACAGTAAACCTGAAGTGAAGCATCGGAATCTAAAACTGGACTCCCAGGAGAGGTTCAACACATAGAAAGTTATAGTGTCAGTCCTCTTGTACTTAAGTCAGCATTGTGCCTTTTGTATTAAATTCGGATGCATTTTCTGTGGTTGTTCGTCAATACGAAGGTCCAAGGGATACAGTAAACCTGAACTGAAGCATCGGAATCTAAATCTGGACTCACAGGAGAGGTTCAAATCTTAGAAAGCTAGAGTGTCAGTCCTCTTGTACTTAAGTTGACATTGTGCCTTTTGTATTAAATTCGGATGCAGTTTCTGTGTTTCATCGTCAATAAGAAGGTCCAAGGGATACAGTAAACCTGAAGTGAAACATTGGAATCGAAAGCTGGACTCACAGGAGAGGTTCAAATCATAGAGTGTTAATGTGTCAGTCCTCTTGTACTTTAGTCGGCATTGTGCCTTTTGTATTAATTTCGGATGCAATTACTGTGTTTCATCGTCAATAAGAAGGTCCAAGGGATACAGTAAACCTGAAGTGAACCATTGGAATCTAAAACTGGACTCCCAGGAGAGGTTCAAATCATTGAAAGTTAGAGTGTCAGTCCTCTTGTACTTAAATCGGCATTGTGCCTTTTGTATTGAATTCGGATGCAATTTCTGTGTTTCGTCGTCAATAAGAAGGTCCAAGGGATACAGTAAACCTGAAGTGAAGCATCGGAAACTAAAACTGGATTCACAGGAGAGGTTCAAATCATAAAATTTGGAGTGTCAGTCCTCTTGTACTTAAGTCGGCAATGTGCCATTTGAATTTAATTCCGATGCAATTTCTGTGCTGCATCATCAACAAGAAGGTCCAAGGTGTACAGTAAACTTAAAGTGAAGCATCGGTATTTAAAACTGAACTCACAGGAGAGGTTCAAATCATAAAAAGATAGATTGTCAGTTCTCTTGTACTTAAGTCGGCATTGTGCCTTTTGAATTTAATTCCGGTGCAATTTCTGTGTTTCGTCGTTAAGAAGAAGGTCCAAAGGATACAGTAAACCTGAAGTGAACCATCGGAATCTAAAACTGGACTCCCAGGAGAGGTTCAAATCATTGAAAGTTAGAGTGTCAGTCCTCTTGTACTTAAATCGGCATTGTGCCTTTTGTATTGATTCGGATGCAATTTCTGTGTTTCGTCGTCAATAAGAAGGTCCAAGGGATACATTGAACCTGAAGCGAAGCATCGGAATCTAAAACTGGACTCACAGGAGAGGTTCAAATCATTGAAAGTTAGAGTGTCAGTCCTCTTGTACTTAAATCGCCATTGTGTCTTTTGTATTAATTTCGGATGCAATTTCTGTGTTTCATCGTCAATAAGAAGGTCCAAGGGATACAGTAAACTTGAAGTGAAGCATCGGAACCTAAAACCGATCTCACAGGAGAGGTTCAAATCATAGATTGCAAGAAGTGTCAGTCCGCTTGTACTTAAGTCGGCATTGTGCCTTTTGTATTTAATTCGGATGCAATTTCTGTGTTTAATCGTCAATATGAAGGTCCAAGGGATACAGTAAGCCTGAAGCATCGGAATCTAAAACTGGATTCAAAGGAGTGGTTCAATCATAGAAAGTTAGACTCTCAGTCCTATTGTACTTCAGTCGGCATTGTGCCTTTTGAATTTAATTCCGATGCAATTTCTGTGTTTCATCGTCAATAAGAAGGTCCAAGGTATACAGTAAACCTGAAGTGAAGCATCGGAATCCAAAACTGGACTCACAGGACACGTTCAAATCATACATAGTTAGAGTGTCAGTCCTCTTGTACTTAAGTCGGCATTGTGCCTTTTGTATTTAATTCCGATGCAGTATCTGTGTTTCATCGTCAATAAGGAGGTCCAAGATATACAGTAAACCTGAAGTGAAGCGTCGGAATCTAAAACTGGACTCCCAGCAGAGATTCAAATCATAGAAAGTGAGAGTGTCAGTCCTCTTGTACTTAAGTCGGCATTGTGCCTTTTGTATTACATTCTGATGCAATATCTGTGTTTCATCGTAAATAAGAAGGTCCAAGGGATACAGTAAACCTGAAGTGAAGCATCGGAATCTAAAACTGGACTAACAGGAGAGGTTCAAATCATGGAAATGTAGAGTGTCAGTACTCTTGTACTTAAATCGGCATTGTGCCTTTTGTATTAAATTCGGATGCATTTTCTGTGTTTCATCGTCAATAAGAAGGTCCAAGGGATACAGTAAACCTGAAGCGAAGCATCGGAATCTAAAACTGGACTCACAGGTTAGGTTCAAATCATTGAAGGTTAGAGTGTCAGTCCTCTTGTACTTAATTCGGCATTGTGCCTTTTGTATTAAATTCTGATGCAATTTCTGTGTTTCATCGACAATAAGAAGGTCCAAGGGATACAGTAAACTTGAAGTGAAGCATCGGAACCTAAAACCGGTCTGACAGGAGAAGTTCTAATCATAGATTGTAAGAAGTGTCAGTCCGCTTGTACTTAAGTCGGCATTGTGCCTTTGGTATTTAATTCGGATGCAATTTCTGTGTTTAATCGTCTATAAGAAGGTCCAAGGGATACAGTAAACCTGAAGTGAAGCATCGGAAACTAAAACTGGATTCACAGGAGAGGTTCAAATCATAGAAAGTTTGAGTGTCAGTCCTCATGTACTTCGGTCGGCATTGCGCCTTTTAAATTTAATTCCGATGCAATTTCTGTGTATCATCGTCAATAAGAAGGTCCAAGGTATACAGTAAACCTAAAGTGAAGCATCGGATTTCTAAACTGGAATCACAGGATATGTTCAAATCATAGAAAGATAGAGTGTCAGTCCGCTTGTATTTAAGTCGGCATTGTGCCTTTTGTATTTAACTCCGATGCAATATCTGTGTTTCATCGTCAATAATGAGGTCCAAGGTATACAGTAAACCTGAAGTGAAGCATCGGAATCTAAAACTGGACTCCCAGGAGAGGTTCAACACATAGAAAGTTAGAGTGTCAGTCCTCTTGTACTTAAGTCGGCATTGTGTCTTTTGTATTAAATTCGGATGCATTTTCTGTGGTTGTTCGTCAATACGAAGGTCCAAGGGATACAGTAAACCTGAACTGAAGCATCGGAATCTAAATCTGGACTTACAGGAGAGGTTCAAATCATAGAAAGCTAGAGTGTCAGTCCTCTTGTACTTATGTTGGCATTGTGCCTTTTGTATTAAATTCGGATGCAGTTTCTGTGTTTCATCGTCAATAAGAAGGTCCAAGGGATACAGTAAACCTGAAGTGAAGCATTGGAATCTAAAGCTGGACTCACAGGAGAGGTTCAAATCATAGTGTGTTAAGGTGTCAGTCCTCTTGTACTTTAGTCGGCATTGTGCCTTTTGTATTAATTTCGGATGCAATTACTGTGTTTCTTCGTCAATAAGAAGGTCTTAGGGATACAGTAAACCTGAAGTGAACCATTGGAATCTAAAACTGGACTCCCAGGAGAGGTTCAAATCATTGAAAGTTAGAGTGTCAGTCCTCTTGTACTTAAATCGGCATTGTGCCTTTTGTATTGAATTCGGATGCAATTTCTGTGTTTCGTCGTCAATAAGAAGGTCCAAGGTATACAGTAAACCTGAAGTGAAGCATCGGATTTCAAAACTGGAATCACAGGACATGTTCAAATCATAGAAAGTTAGAGTGTCAGTCCGCTTGTTTTAAGTCGGCATTGTGCCTTTTGTGTTTAACTAAGATGCAATATCTGTGTTTCATCGTCAATAATGAGGTCCAAGGTATACAGTAAACCTGAAGTGAAGCGTCGGAATCTAAAACTGGACTCCCAGGAGAGGTTCAACACATAGAAAGTTAGAGTGTCAGTACTCTTGTACTTAAGTCGGCATTGTGCCTTTTGAATTTAATTCCGGTGCAATTTCTGTGTTTCGTCGTCAAGAAGAAGGTCCAAAGGATACAGTAAATCCGAAGTGAAGCATCGGAATCTAAAACCGGACTCACAGGAGAGGTTCAATTCATAGAAAGCTAGAGTGTCAGTCCTCTTGTACTTAAGTTGGCATTGTGCCTTTTGTATTAAATTCGGATGCAGTTTCTGTGTTTCATCGTCAATAAGAAGGTCCAAGGGATAAAGTAAACCTGAAGTGAAGCATTGGGATCGAAAGCTGGACTCACAGGAGAGGTTCATATCATAGAGTGTTAAGGTGTCAGTCCTCTTGTACTTTAGTCGGCATTGTGCCTTTTGTATTAATTTCGGATGCAATTACTGTGTTTCATCGTCAATAAGAAGGTCCAAGGGATACAGTAAACCTGAAGTGAACCATCGGAATCTAAAACTGGACTCCCAGGAGAGGTTCAAATCATTGAAAGTTAGAGTGTCAGTCCTCTTGTACTTAAATCGGCATTGTGCCTTTTGTATTGAATTCGGATGCAATTTCTGTGTTTCGTCGTCAATAAGAAGGTCCAAGGGATACAGTAAACTTGAAGTGAAGCATCGAAACCTAAAACCGGTCTCACAGGAGAGGTTCAAATCATAGATTGCAAGAAGTGTCAGTCCGCTTGTACTTAAGTCGGCATTGTGCCTTTTGTATTTAATTCGGATGCAATTTCTGTGTTTAATCGCCAATATGAAGGTCCAAGGGATACAGTAAACCTGAAGCATCGGAATCTAAAACTGGATTCAAAGGAGAGGTTCAAATCATAGAAAGTTAGACTCTCAGTCCTATTGTACTTCAGACGGCATTGTGCCTTTTGAATTTAATTCCGATGCAATTTCTGTGTTTCATCGTCAATAAGAAGGTCCAAGGTATACAGTAAACCTGAAGTGAAGCATCGGAATCCAAAACTGGACTCACAGGACACGTTCAAATCATAGAAAGTTAGAGTGTCAGTCCTCTTGTACTTAAGTCGGCATTGTTCCTTTTGTATTTAATTCCGATGCAATATCTGTGTTTCATAGTCAATAAGGAGGTCCAAGGTATACAGTAAACCTGAAGTGAAGCGTCGGAATCTAAAACTGCACTCCCAGGATAGGTTCAAATCATAGAAAGTTAGAGTGTCAGTCCTCTTGTACTTAAGTCGGCATTGTGCCTTTTGAATTTAAATCCGATGCAATTTCTGTGTTTCATCGTCAATAAGAAAGTTTAAAGGGTAAAGTATACCTGAAGTGAAGCTTTGGAATCTAAAACTGAACTCGCAGGAGAGGTTCAAATCATAGAAAGTTAGAGTGTCAGTCCTCTTGTACTTAGGTCGGCATTGAGCCTTTTGAATTTAATTCCGACGCAATTTCTGTGCTTCATCGTCAATAAGAAGGTCCAAGGTATTCAGTAAACCTGAAGTGAAGCATTGGAATCTAAAACTGGACCCACAGGAGAGGTTCATATCATAGAAAGTTAGAGTGTCAGTCCTCTTGTACTTAAGTCGGCTTTGTGCCTTTTGTATTTCATTCGGATGCAATATCTGTGTTTCATCGTAAATAAGAAGGTCCAAGGGATACAGTAAACCTGAAGTGAAGAGTCGGAATCTAAAACTGGACTCCCAGCAGAGGTTCAAATCATAGAAAGTGAGAGTGTCAGTCCTCTTGTACTTAAGTCGGCATTGTGCCTTTTGTATTACATTCGGATGCAATATCTGTGCTTCATCGTCAATAAGAAGGTCCAAGGTATACAGTAAACCTGAAGTGAAGCATCGGAATTTAATACTGAACTCACAGGAGAGGTTCAAATCATAAAAAGTTAGAGTGTCAGTTCTCTTGAACTTAAGTCGGCATTGTGCCTTTAGAATTTAATTCGGATGCAATTTCTGTGTTTGTTCGTGAATACGAAGGTCCAAGGGATACAGTAAACCTGAAGTGAAGCATCGGAATCTAAAACTGGACTAACAGGAGAGGTTCAAATCATAGAAATGTAGAGTGTCAGTACTCTTGTACTTAAATCGGCATTGTGCCTTTTGTATTAAATTCCTATGCATTTTCTGTGTTTCATCGTCAATAAGAAGGTCCAAGGGATACAGTAAACCTGAAGCGAAGCATCGGAATCTAAAACTGGACTCACAGGAGAGGTTCCAATCATTGAAAGTTAGAGTGTCAGTCCTCTTGTACTTAAATCGGCATTGTGCCTTTTGTATTAAATTGGGAAGCAATTTCTGTGTTTCATCGACAATAAGAAGGTCCAAGGGATACAGTAAACTTGAAGTGAAGCATCGGAACCTAAAACCGGTCTCACAGGAGAGGTTCAAATCATAGATTGTAAGAAGTGTCAGTCCGCTTGTACTTAAGTCGGCATTGTGCCTTTTGCATTTAATTCGGATGCAATTTCTGGGTTTCATCGTCAATATGAAGATCCAAGGGATACAGTAAACGTGAAGTGAAGCATCGGAATCTAAAACTGGATTCACAGGAGAGGTTCAAATCATAGAAAGTTTGAGTGTCAGTCCTCTTGTACTTCGGTCGGCATTGCGCCTTTTAAATTTAATACCGATGCAATTTCTGTATATCATCGTCAATAAGAAGGTTCAAGGTATACACTAAACCTGAAGTGAAGCATCGGATTTCAAAACTGGAATCACAGGACATGTTCAAATCATAGAAAGTTAGAGTGTCAGTCCGCTTGTACTTAAGACGGCATTGTGCCTTTTGTATTTAACTCCGATGCAATATCTGTGTTTCATCGTCAATAATGAGGTCCAAGGTATACAGTAAACCTGAAGTGAAGCGTCGGAATCTAAAACTGGACTCCCAGGAGAGGTTCAACACATAGAAAGTTAGAGTGTCAGTACTCTTGTACTTAAGTCGGCATTGTGCCTTTTGTATTACATTCGGATGCAATATCTGTGTTTCATCGTCAATAAGAATGTCCAAGGGATACAGTAAACCTGAAGTGAAGCATCGGAATCTTACACTGGACTCACTGGAGAGGTTCAAATCATAAAAATTGGAGTGTCAGTCCTCTTGTACTTAAGTTGGCAATGTGCCATTTGAATTTAATTCCGATGCAATTTCTGTGCTGCATCGTCAACAAGAAGGTCCAAGGTATACAGTAAACTTAAAGTGAAGCATCGGAATTTAAAACTGAACTCACACAAGAGGTTCAAATCATAAAAAGTTAGATTGTCAGTTCTCTTGTACTTAAGTCGGCATTGTGCCTTTTGAATTTAATTCCGGTGCAATTTCTGTGTTTCGCCGTCAAGAAGAAGGTCCAAAGGATACAGTAAATCTGAAGTGAAGCATTGGAATCTAAAACTGGACTCACAGGAAAGGTTCAAATCATAGAGTGTTAAGGTGTCAGTCCTCTTGTACTTTAGTCGGCATTGAGCCTTTTGTATTAATTTCGGATGCAATTACTGTGTTTCATCGTCAATAAGAAGGTCCAAGGGATACAGTAAACCTGAAGTGAACCATCGGAATCTAAAACTGGACTCCCAGGAGAGGTTCAAATCATTGAAAGTTAGAGTGTCAGTCCTCTTGTACTTAAGTTGGCATTGTGCCTTTTGTATTGAATTCGGATGCAATTTCTGTGTTTCGTCGTCAATAAGAAGGTGCAAGGGATACAGTAAACCCGAAGCGAAGCATCGGAATCTAAAACTGGACTCACAGGAGAGGTTCAAATCATTGAAAGTTAGAGTGTCAGTCCTCTTGTACTTAAATCGGCATTGTGCCTTTTGTATTAAATTCGAATGCAATTTCTGTGTTTCATCGTCAATAAGAAGGTCCAAGGGATACAGTAAACCTGAAGCATCGGAATCTAAAACTGGATTCAAAGGAGAGGTTCAAATCATAGAAAGTTAGACATCTCAACCCTATTGTACTACAGACGGCATTGTGCCTTTTGAATTTAATTCCGATGCAATTACTGTGTTTCATCGTGAATAACAAGGTCCAAGGTATACAGTAAACCTGAAGTGAAGCATCGGAATCCAAAACTGGACTCACAGGACACGTTCAAATCATAGAAAGTTAGAGTGTCAGTCCTCTTGTACTTAAGTCGGCATTGTGCCTTTTGTATTTAATTCCGATGCAATATCTGTGTTTCATCGTAAATAAGAAGGTCCAAGGGATACAGTAAACCTGAAGTGAAGCATCGGAATCTAACATTGGACTCACAGGAGAGGTTCAAATCATAAAAAGTTGGAGTGTCAGTCCACTTGTACTTAAGTCGGCATTGTGCCTTTAGAATTTAATTCGGATGCAATTTCTGTGTTTGTTCGTGAATACGAAGGTCCAAGGGATACAGTAAACCTGAAGCATCGGAATCTAAAACTGGATTCAAAGGAGAGGTTCAAATCATAGAAAGTTAGACATCTCAACCCTATTGTACTACAGACGGCATTGTGCCTTTTGAATTTAATTCCGATGCAATTACTGTGTTTCATCGTGAATAACAAGGTCCAAGGTATACAGTAAACCTGAAGTGAAGCGTCGGAATCTAAAACTGGACTCCCAGCAGAGGTTCAAATCATAGAAAGTGAGAGTGTCAGTCCTCTTGTACTTAAGTCGGCATTGTGCATTTTGTATTACATTTGGATGCAATATCTGTGTTTCATCGTAAATAAGAAGGTCCAAGGGATACAGTAAACCTGAAGTGAAGCATCGGAATCTAACATTGGACTCACAGGAGAGGTTCAAATCATAAAAAGTTGGAGTGTCAGTCCACTTGTACTTAAGTCGGCATTGTGCCTTTGAATTTAATTCCGATGCAATTTCTGTGCTTCATCGTCAATAAGAAGGTCCAAGGTATACAGTAAACCTGAAGTGAAGCATCGGAATTTAAAACTGAACTCACAGGAGAGGTTCAAATCATAAAAAGTTAGAGTGTCAGTTCTCTTGAACTTAAGTCGGCATTGTGCCTTTAGAATTTAATTCGGATGCAATTTCTGTGTTTGTTCGTGAATACGAAGGTCCAAGGGATACAGTAAACCTGAAGTGAAGCATCGGAATCTAAAACTGGACTAACAGGAGAGGTTCAAATCATAGAAATGTAGAGTGTCAGTACTCTTGTACTTAAATCGACATTGTGCCTTTTGTATTAAATTCGGATGCATTTTCTGTGTTTCATCGTCAATAAGATGGTCCAAGGGATACAGTAATCCTGAAGCGAAACATCGGAATCTAAAACTGGACTCACAGGATAGGTTCAAATCATTGAAAGTTAGAGTGTCAGTCCTCTTGTACTTAAATCGGCATTGTGCCTTTTGTATTAAATTCGGACGCAATTTCTGTGTTTCATCGACAATAAGAAGGTCCAAGGGATACAGTAAACTTGAAGTGAAGCATCGGAAACTAAAACCGGTCTCACAGGAGAGGTTCAAATCATAGATTGTAAGAAGTGTCTGTCCGCTTGTACTTAAGTCGGCATTGGGCCTTTTGTATTTAATTCGGATGCAATTTCTGTGTTTAATCGTCAATATGAAGATCCAAGGGATACAGTAAACGTGAAGTGAAGCATCGGAATCTAAAACTGGACTAACAGGAGATGTTCAAATCATAGAAACTTAGAGTGTCAGTCCTCTTGTACTTCAGTCGGCATTGTGCCTTTTGAATTTAATTCCGATGCAATTTCTGTGTTGCATCGTCAATAATAAGGTCGAAGGTATACAGTAAACCTGAAGTGAAGCGTCGGAATCTAAAACTGGACTCCCAGGAGAGGTTCAAATCATAGATAGTTAGAGTGTCGGTCCTCTTGTACTTATGGTGGCATTGTGCCTTTTGTATTACATTCGGATGCAATATCTGTGTTTCATCGTCAATAAGAAGGTCCGAGGGATACAGTAAACCTGAAGTGAAGCATCGGAATTTAAAACTGAACTCACAGGAGAGGTTCAAATCATAAAAAGTTAGAGTGTCAGTTCTCTTGAACTTAAGTCGGCATTGTGCCTTTAGAATTTAATTCGGATGCAATTTCTGTGTTTGTTCGTGAATACGAAGGTCCAAGGGATACAGTAAACCTGAAGTGAAGCATCGGAATTTAAAATTGAACTCTCAGGAGAGATTCAAATCATAAGAAGTTAGAGTGTCAGTCATCTAGTATTTCAGTCGGCATTGTGCCTTTTGAATTTAATTCCGTTGCAATTTCTGTGTTTCATCGTCAATAAGAAGGTCCAAGGTATACAGTATACCTGACGTGAAGCATCGCAATCCAAAACTGGACTCACAGGACACGTTCAAATCATATAAAGTTAGAGTATCAGTCCTCTTGTACTTAAGTCGGCATTGTGCCTTTTGAATTTAATTCCGATGCAATTTCGGTGTTTCATCGTCAAAAAGAAGGTTTAATGGGTAAAGTAAACCTGAAGTGAAGCTTTGGAAACTAAAACTGGACTCACAGGAGAGGTTCAAATCATAGAAAGTTAGAGTGTCAGACCTCTTGTACTTAAGTCGGCATTGTGCCTTTTGTATCAAATTCGGATGCAATTTCTGTGTTTGTTCGTCAATACGAAGGTCCAAGGGATACAGTAAGCCTGAAGTGAAGCATCGGAATCTAAAGCTGGACTCTCAGGAGAGGTTCAAATCATAGAAAGTTAGAGTGTCAGTCCTCTTGTACTTAAGGCGGCATTGTGCCTTTTGTATTGAATTCGGATGCAATTTCTGTGCTTCATCGTCAATAAGAAGGTCCAAGGTATACAGTAAACCTGAAGTGAAGCATCGGAATCGAAAACTGGACTCACAGGAGAGGTTCAAATCATAGAAAGTTAAGGTGTCAGTCCTCTTGTACTTAAGTTGGCATTGTTCCTTTTGTATTAATTTCGAATGCAATTTCTGTGTTTCATCGTCAATAAGATGGTCCAAGAGATACAGTAAACCTGAAGTGAAGCATCGGAATCTAAAACTGGACTCACAGGAGAGGTTCAAATCATAGAAAGTTAGAGTGTCAGTCCTCTTGTACTTATGTCGGCATTTTGCCTTTTGGTTTAAATTCGGACGCAATTTCTGTGTTTCAACGTCAATAAGAAGGTCCAAGGGATACAGTAAATCTGAAGTGAAGCATCGGAATCTAAAACTGGACTCACAGGAGAGGTTCAAATCATAGAAAGTTAGAGTGTCAGTCCTGTTGTACGTAAGTCGGCATTGTGCCTTCTGTATTAAATTCGGATGCAATTTCTGTTTTCATCGTCAATAAAAAGGTCCAAGGGATACAGTAAACCTGAAGTGAAGCATCGGAATCTAAAACTGGACTCACAGGAGAGGTTCAGATCATAGATAGTTAGAGTGTCAGTCCTGTTGTACTTAAGTCGGCATTGTGCCTTTTGTATTAATATCGGATGCAATTTCTGTGTTTCATCGTCAATAAGAAGGTCCAAGGGATACTGTAAACTTGAAGTGAAGCATCGGAACCAAAAACCGGTCTCACAGGAGAGATACAAATCACAGAATGTAAGAAGAGTCAGTCCTCTTGTACTTAAGTGGCATTGTGCCTTTTGTATTTAATTCGGATGCAATTTCTGTGTTTCATCGTCAATAACAAGGCCCCAGGGATACAGTAAACCTGAAGTGAAGCATCGGAATCCAAAACTGGACTCACAGGAGAGGTTCAAATCATAGAAAGTTAGAGTGACAGTCCTCTTGTACTTATGTCGGCATTGTGCTTTTGAATTTAATTCCGATGCAATTTCTGTGCTTCATAGTCAATAAGAAGGTTCAAGGTATACAGTAAACCTGAAGTGAAGCATCGCATTCTAAAACTGGGCTCACAGGAGAGGTTCAAATCTTAGAAAGTTAGAGTGTCATTCCTCTTGTACTTAAGTCGGCATTGTGCCTTTTGTATTGAATTCGGATGCAATTTCTGTGCTTCATCGTCAATAAGAAGGTCCAAGGTATACAGTAAACCTGAAGTGAAGCATCGGAATTTAAAACTGAACTCACAGGAGAAATTCAAATCATAAGAAGTTAGAGTGTCAGTTCTCTTGTACTTAAGTCGGCATTGTGCCTTTTGAATTAAATTCGGATGCAATTTCTGTGCTTGTTCGTCAATACGAAGGTCCAAGGGATACAGTAAACCTGAAGTGAAGCATCGGAATCTAAAACTGGACTCACAGGACAGGTTCAAATCATAGAAAGTTAGAGTGTCAGTACTCTTGTACTTAAATCGGCATTGTGCCTTTTTTATTAAATTCGTCAGCAATTTCTGTGTTTCATCGTCAATAAGAAGGTCCAAGGGATACAGTAAACCTGAAGCGAATCATCGGAATCTAAAACTGGACTCACAGGAGAGGTTCATATCATAACAATTGGAGTGTCAGTCCTCTTGTACTTAAGTCACCATTGTGCCTTTTGAATTTAATTCCGATGCAATTTCTTTGCTTCATCGTCATTAAGAAGGTCCAACGTATACAGTAAACTTGATGTGAACCATCGGAATTTAAAACTGAACTCTCAGGAGAGGTTAAATCATAGAAAGTTAGAGTGTCATTCCTCTTGAACTTAAGTCGGCATTGTGCCATTTGTATTAAGTTCGGATGGAATTTCTGTGCTTCATCGTCAATAAGAAGGTCCAAGGGATACAGTAAACTTGAAGTGAAGCATCGGAACCAAAAACCGGTCTCACAGGAGAGGTTCAAATCATAGATTGTAAGAGGTGTTAGTCCGCTTGTACTTAAGTCGGCATTGTGCCTTTTGTATTTAATTCGGATGCAATTTCTGTGTTTAATCGTCAATATGAAGATCCAAGGGATACAGTAAACGTGAAGTGAAGCATCGGAATCTAAAACTGGATTCACAGGAGAGGTTCAAATCATAGAAAGTTTGAGTGTCAGTCCTCTTGTACTTAAGTCGGCATTGTGCCTTTTGTATTACATTCGGATGCAATATCTGTGTTTCATCGTCAATAAGAATGTCCAAGGGATACAGTAAACCTGAAGTGAAGCATCGGAATCTTACACTGGACTCACTGGAGAGGTTCAAATCATAAAAATTGGAGTGTCAGTCCTCTTGTACTTAAGTTGGCAATGTGCCATTTGAATTTAATTCCGATGCAATTTCTGTGCTGCTTCGTCAACAAGAAGGTCCAAGGTATACAGTAAACTTAAAGTGAAGCATCGAAATTTAAAACTGAACTCACAGGAGAGGTTCAAATCATAAAAAGTTAGATTGTCAGTTCTCTTGCACTTAAGTCGGCATTGTGCCTTTTGAATTTAATTCCGGTGCAATTTCTGTGTTTCGTCGTCAAGAAGAAGGTCCAAAGGATACAGTAAATCTGAAGTGAAGCATCGGAATCTAAAACTGGACTCACAGGAAAGGTTCAAATCATAGAAAGTTAGAGTGTCAGTCCTCTTGTACTTAAGTCGGCATTGTGCCTTTTGTATTAAATTCGGATGCATTTTCTGTGGTTGTTCGTCAACACGAAGGTCCAAGGGATACAGTAAACCTGAACTGAAGCATCGGAATCTAAATCTGGACTCACAGGAGAGGTTTAAATCATAGAAAGCTAGAGTGTCAGTCCTCTTGTACTTAAGTTGGCATTGTGCCTTTTGTATTAAATTCTGATGCAGTTTCTGTGTTTCATCGTCAATAAGTAGGTCCAAGGGATACAGTAAACCTGAAGTGAAGCATTGGAATCGAAAGCTGGACTCACAGGAGAGGTTCAAATCATAGAGTGTTAAGGTGTCAGTCCTCTTGTACTTTAGTCGGCATTATGCCTTTTGTATTAATTTCGGATGCAATAACTGTGTTTCATCGTCAATAAGAAGGTCCAAGGGATACAGTAAACCTGAAGTGAACCATCGGAATCTAAAACTGGACTCCCAGGAGAGGTTCAAATCATAGAAAGTTTGAGTGTCAGTCCTCTTGTACTTAAGTCGGCATTGTGCCTTTTGTATTACATTCGGATGCAATATCTGTGTTTCATCGTCAATAAGAATGTCCAAGGGATACAGTAAACCTGAAGTGAAGCATCGGAATCTTACACTGGACTCACTGGAGAGGTTCAAATCATAAAAATTGGAGTGTCAGTCCTCTTGTACTTAAGTTGGCAATGTGCCATTTGAATTTAATTCCGATGCAATTTCTGTGCTGCATCGTCAACAAGAAGGTCCAAGGTATACAGTAAACTTAAAGTGAATCATCGAAATTTAAAACTGAACTCACAGGAGAGGTTCAAATCATAAAAAGTTAGAT